>NC_067283.1:39775658-42175658 GCF_020740795.1 Apus apus | reverse complement strand
ACAGTCTTACAGTACAGAGAGACACTGACGTGACAGATGAAGATGAATGATACACTCATAAAAACAGAGAACTTTGAGTATCCCTTCTTCTGTAGATTTAATTTAAGTCAGATCCTTCAATATTGTATGGATGTGGTTTATATTAAAGAGTTTGAGAACAATCCCTAAGCAGTGAATTGAACACTTTATCATTCAAAAATGTAATACAAAAGTGAGCTAAGAAATACAAGATATGAAAGCCTGGGAAAAAAAATTAATGGTCATGCTCTCATAGTTCCTAATGATAAATGATCTCTCACATGCAGATTGAAAATCACTTGCCTTTTGCTTATGATGAGTTTTTCCATTTTTGATTACTGAAATAGAAAAAGAGGACTTGAAATATTTCTAATTCTGTACTGGAAAATGTATCTCATTTTTTTACATGCCTCTTATTCATTTTCTGAGAGATACATAAAGCGCTAATTTGAAAGTTAGTAGATGTGGATGGATTCCAGCTCCCTCCAAACAGCAGAGGTTTGGATGCAGCTGGGCCCTGTGTATTAGCAAACATTCTTATTTGGAACCTAAGTGTGTGGGTCCTTTGTACCACCTCTTTGAGTACAGCAAAAAGACATGAGAAAGATTTGCATTTGATCTTCCAGCATGAAAGGTACTGTGGGACTAGCGAAGGAGTGTTCTCCAGCAGCACAGTTTGTGGGAATGACCCTAATCCAGCTCTTCTCTCAGCTCCCACTGTAATGGCACTCCTCTAAAATAGGAACAAAAGACACAGGCAGAGTAGGGAATACTAAAACTGTATTTTCTTTCTCACGGCCCATTAACAAAACATACTTTAGAGAGGTCTCAATTTACAGTGAGAGCCAGGCAGACCTAAGAGCACAAATATACAGGAAAATCAAAGAGGTGGTTTAAAAGTCTCTCTATTTCCCCAGTCTCTATACTAGCCACAGTGACTGAAATCAAAGAACACTGTTTATGCCACTGCCAGCAAAGATTTTGATGTTATATGTTCTGAACTTGTCCATTAGCCTTCTTTGAGCAGCAGTTTAAGCAGTTCCGAGGGTCCCTTCCCAATGAATTTTCTTTCTATGTTCCTGTGATGATTAAGTAACAATAGATCTACCAGTGAAAAGAATCAAGTGACATCAGCTTTGTGGAGCTTTCAATCCATCTTCTATTTAGGAAACTAACTTCATGCGTTTCAGGAAGCAAAGGGGAAGTAAAGTTCAATTGAGAAGATGCAGGTCACAATGACTTTCAAAATACCAGCTTCCAGAAAACTGTCCTCTTCCTATGTGTGTTCCCATCATAGTGAAGAGATTTACAGAGTATATTTTCCTTCCTTTTGAAAATATAAAACTTCAGACTTAACACTAAGACACCCCTGAGTGGTGCCTTTCCTTTTCATTCTTTCCCAAATGCCTTTCAGGCCACACAGAAGTTTAACTGCTTCTTTTACACACGTAGTTTTGCAGCCTTGCTTCCCAGCCCTAGTGCCCTCTCCAGAAATGGAAGGTGTTTCTGGATGAGAAATTTTAAGGACATGTCACATGGAATATCTCATTGTGCTTTCCACACATATTATTTTGGGCACCATGAGATTTGCCTCTTACTACATGTAATTGGCTTTTGGTATCATCCTGAAAAGACTATGGTTGGCAATATTTCCATCTAAATCCAGGTGTTTCAGTGAGGGACCGAACTTAGGAGCAAATTCATCTCCCTTATTCAGCAAATGGCCTTCTGGAAGTCCTTAACCACCTCCACAGACAGAGGCACACAGAACCTTAAATAGGTGAAAAATGTCAGTCAGTAAAGAAGCTGCAAGTTCAGACTTGATTATCCATTTGAAGTAAATGCAATGGAGCTAATAATTCCATATAGCTACTCAGATGCTTATAACTAGGTTTATTTGCATGTTTCATGGATCAGACTGCTTGAAATTTAACAAGACTAGGATCAAGCATCTCAGGGGATAACATTTTACTTCCACTTCTGTTGCTGCACCACTACTGGGTGTAAAAAACATTAGTGGTTATGTATCAGTATTTGGTAATTTCTTATTCCTACTAATCATACTTCCCCAGTATAAAGTGCAGTTGTTTATACTAAACCATGCACACATTAACCTACTAGTCTTGCTCACTTAAGCACACTATAGAATTTTTCTGCCAAGACATTGGCTTTATCAGTATCCTTTAAATCAATGAGCTTTGGATTTGTTGCCTGTAGTCTTGGCTTGAAAGCACGGGTTGAGCTTTTTTCAGCTACATCTCTTTCACAGTGAATCCACTAGAACAAATAGAGTGACATGAGGTAATCACTGAAGATGAGATTTGGCCCAAAAGTCATAAATGGTTCAACCATTTAATCCAGGTGCACAGTATTTGTATATGACAATTTTCTTTTTGGCTGAGTGGAGTTGACTGTAAAGAAAAGTGTCTTCCTGGCAAAGTCTGAAGCAAAGGCAAAAGTCTAATGACTTTAGCTCGAGCTAAATTTATTCTTAAAAGTGTCAGTTTAATTACTGCAGTTACAGATAGAGTAGAATGACCAATGAGAAATGGCACATTATTTTGTAGGAGAAAAAGAAAATCTATTTCAAAATACCTAGATTAAGGTTTACCCAGAAATTACTTCTGTGGTTTTTGAGGCTCTTAGAAAGTGGTTAGATGCCTGTGCAATGCAGTGTAGGCTCTATCTCAGTACTGAAATGTGTCACTCTCTAGTTTTGATATGATCTGCAAGAATGCATTTTTCTCCAGTAAAGGTTGTTAATGTGTATTGACTGGAAACATTTTGCAGAGAGTCCCATGGCTGAGTGACAATGTGATCTGCAGCGGAGAGAGCACCCCATACAGGAACTCTACAGAGGGGTCTCCACAGAGTCTGTAGAGCCACTGCTCCCTGGATCATTTTAGGATCAGGACACACCGTGGTAAAATATTGTGGGGAACTTTCAGTTCCTCCTCAAAGTGGACTGCTCTGTTCATATTTCACTGGCCTTAAAAAGGAAGTTTACTGCATACCATTTTATTTATAAATTAGAACTATAATAAGGGATTGATTCTGCAAAATACAAGCCTCCCTGTGCCCCACTTGTTCTGTTAGCATGGACAAGGATCCTCTAGGCTTTCAAATAAACATAAATCACTCCAGCCATATTGCCTTTACTACCAGGATTCACAGGATTAAGCTATCCAAACCTCCTTATGAAACCATGATCCCCACCTTCCTCTCTGTATCACAGTTACCACAGACACAGACTTGTACAGCCACTGAGTCTGGCTCTGCTTTACAGCACCTCTCTGAGAATGCTGCTTTGGCTGTATAAAGTGTTGATTACTGCCGCTCTAGGACCCTTTGCAATTTAGGGATAAATGCTCTGCATTTCATTTCTGCCAAATGTAGAGAAGTCTGTATCACAGAATCACAGAATTGTTGAGGCTGGAAAAGACCTCTGAGACCATCAAGTCTAACGTATGACCTAACACTACCACATCACCTAGACCATGGCACTAAAAGCCACATCCAGTCTTTCTTTAAACAAATCCAGGGATAGCGACTCCACCACTTCCCTGGGAAGTCCATTCCAATATCTAATCACCCTTTCCATGAGGAATTGCTTCCTAATATCCAACCTAATCATCCCCTGGCACAGCTTCAGGTCATGCCCTCTCATCCTGTCACTAGTTGCCTGGAAGAAGAGCCTGACCCCCATCTGACTACAACTACCCTTCAGGTAGCTGTAGAAAGTGTTAAGGTCCCCCCTGAGTCTCCTCTTCTCCAGGCTAAACAACCACAGCTCCTTCAGCCTCTCCTCATAACACTTTCCTTCTAGCCCCTTCACCAGCCTCGTTGCTCTCCTGTGGGCTTGTTCCAGCACCTCAATATATGTTATATATTGTAGAATATTACTGTAGCTTTTATTTTTTGTTAACTCTTAAAAAATATATATTTATATATATATATTATAAGAAGAGAGGCATCATCCTGCAAGGATCCTCCCAACTAATTTTATATCCACTTCTTTTTCTTTAATGTTTCTGAGAAAAACACAACAATTAATAGGAAGGAAGGACAGGGAAAACTCTAGGGTTTTGCTTTAGGTAATAGGGTTCATCTCACCTAGCTTCAACTATCTGGAAGAATGGCAGTCCAAGGCAGTCCCACAGAAATATTCATCCACTCTTAAGAGAGATGGGTTGAATCACTCTCAGGAGCTGCCTGCATCTGCTCCTCCGTCTCCAGAGCAAAAATCATTCATGAAGATTAAGGGGCAATCCTTGAAATGGCAGAGTTTAAGAAGTAATTAAAATTACCCAGCCTGCTACTTGAACAAGAGGAAAAAAAGAAGTTAATTCCATTGAGTAAATGACAAGCTCTGTTTTCATTTTAATGCAGGATACAGTTTCAAGCACTTTTTTATACCCACTGCTTCTAATCTGGGATTTAAACTATGAATTTTTGCCTCCTTGCTCACCTAATAGACTTTGCTCTTACTTACAATGTGAAAAGTCTCATGCTTGGTCCTAATATTTTGTAAACATAAAGGCATTATATTGAATATGAATAGACACCAGAAAAACAGCCTTCAGGATGGAAGGAAAATTAAGCTCTGCAAGACTGAGGGAGTGTGACATGGAAACTGAAACAAGGCAAAAGAGAGGAAGGCAATCTTGAGGATGCCTGCTGATAAATACTTTTGTAACCCTGTTAAGTGATCATATTCACTCTGGAGTCAGATTTGTCCAAGTACAAATCTAGGAAAGACGCCAGACAAAATTATTTCAGTTTAGGGAACTGTTTCTCATGCAGAATACTAAAAAATTAAAATAGCCCTCCCCAGCTTTCTATTTTCTGTTTCTCTGGCATTTTTACAGAAAGCATTACAATAAAATAGTAATGGCATTTTTGTAGCCATGATAGCTGAGCTATATTAGTTACTGTGAGCCTGCCTGATGCTTTTCTCTCAGATCAGAAGAAAGGTTTGCATGATTGAAGGCTTGTCTCTCTTCTCCAAGTGTTTTAGCTGGTCTAAAGCACATTATGGCCTCTCCCTTCAAGCTTATAGTTTTCTTAAAAGAGAACGTGCAGACACCTTTAGTGTCAGAGGTTACTGAACAAGACCAGGATCAATGCTTCCCTGCCGCAAAGGCCTACCAAAAATTGAGTTCATGATTCAAATTAGCAAGCAAAAAGGCAGGAGCAGTGCTGACAGAACACAACAGCAAGCATGGAATGTGAAGATGACTTCAGAAATAACACTTAAAACCTTCAACCTCACTAGCAAATAGATATTCAGCTCCCTGCAAAAAAGTTTGAAAATGTAGAAGAAAAGCTTTGACAACACAATGAAAGAGGCAACTCTCTGTCCATGGAGCTGAAAGGCTGTTATTTAGAAAACAGCATATTTAAGGTCATTTTAATATCACCAGGAACATTTCTCAAGGTCAGGAAAGGAAATAAACTGTGGGTGATCAGCTAATAACATCCCCCCGCTAACAAGCGCTACCGAAGAGTTATCGTGTCACTCACTGATAAACAGATAATTTCAGATTTGTGAAAAAGCTGTAAGTATTTCAAGTCATTTATGAGAGGAAAAGATGACAACAGGTTGTTGAGGGTGTGTGTGGCAGAGATGAGATTTCAAAAATACTCTGCTTTTCCTCAAAATTATTTTTTCTGTAATTTCTGAGAGCATAATTAGTTCTTAATGGAAGTAAGAGTTGAAAATGCCCAATGTGAGAACAGCACAACATATAGGCAAGGTTTGACAATACAGATGACTGCATCCAAACCTCACACCTCTTGTGATTTGCAGGCAAGTCTGCATCCCTGCACTCACTACAGCTAGACCTCGCTGTGACTTTAGCACTCCACTGTTCCCAGATAAAAAATAAAATGGCCTCCCAGAAAATCGATACTTCAGATTGCCTCCAGCTATTCTATCCAGCTCCCATTGTTCCTAAGGTTGCAATGCTGTGACGCTGAGAACACCACGTTAAAAGCTGACATGTCTTCTCTACAGGAAATTCTAGACTGTTTTCTCCCTTCTTTGAAATATAAAATAGAAATTTCAAGTGTTTCCCATGAAAGGGAAAAGTTCCCAAATATTTTGTTTCCAAATGACTGAATTTTCAAAAATCTTGAAGATACTGAAACTGGAGACCATCACAGAGCCTACTTAATGCCCAGCTCCTAGTGAGTCAGAAATGTCAAAGCCCAGAGAGTCTGTGTGTGAGGCAGCAGACTGGAAATGGGGGAATCAGCTTTCCAGCTCACTGACAAAGGTGTCCAGAGTAGGGTTTATACGCAAAGCAGGCTATTTGGTTGACTTCTTTATGGCCTGATTTCCACACAAGCCATAATAAAAAACCAGAAAACAACCTCTCAAACTGCCTTTCTCCTGAATATGGAAGGAAGACTGTTCTGGGCAAAATTAAATATTGGAGTTTGAGAATTTGTGTGTTTTCTGTTTTTAAAATTTGTTAATTTAAGAAAGAAATGTGTTGACTCTCTTTTTCATTCTAAGGATCTATAAATTACTTGTCTGGATATAAATAACTAGGGGGTTTTTAATAATAAAAAAGCAGTTTATAGCTGGAAAATTTCAAGTGTCTACATGAAAGCCCTGAGAGAGGCTCCCAGCATGAGCTCTCGGCTGCACAACAGTGGGCCAAACTCCAAGTTGACTAAAGACTCCTTGGGCTTCTGCCCTCCAAATGCCTGTGAGAGTTCCTATCAGCTATAAAAACCCACAGAAGTCTCATGGTGCTGAAGAAGTGACTGTTGCTGGGGTCTACAACTTCTTGCCAGGCAGACAAGAGTGAAATGATGAAAACCTCCTTACAGTTCACAGTCAGTCTGCTGAAACTGACAGAGTTCCACAAATCATTCCAGCTATGATGAGTCACCATTTTCTGACCAAAAAAATTAATACAGTTTGACTGGAGAATGTCCAACCCTTTCTATTCTTGGGATGGCTAGAAATTCCATCGTACTACACTTCCTCTTGTTCTTTGACCTACAACACAACACTGCCACAGCTAATGGAGCCCAGAGCAGCACGCTTCAGTTGGTCAGGCCTTCAAGCACATTTCCCACGAGTATCTCATTTCAGGGAGTACCACTATTTTCCAGCTAAAAACACCTTTAGTACTGCTGTGCAAATATGCTATCCCTTTCACTGTGATTGCTAAAAAACTTTGCCCTCAGAAACAAAGAGCAGATATAACAAAAAAACCATTTTATAGAATTCATCCAAGATCAATTTACTTTTCAGAGTGACTGATTTTTTCAAAAACATCCCTAAAGGTGTTCTACAATTAAATTTTGGCAGATGGAAAGGCATGTATCGGAGTTTTACAGTACACTGGAAGACAGTTAATGATCCCCTGAAAATCAGGTATGTCCCAAAACGTGAGTTTGAGTAGCCTAGCTGCAGGCAATACTGTTTTCTACCTTTGTGTGTAAGGTAACAAGCACACAGGCACATGAGCCTAGGGAAGTGTGGTTCTTATCTGTCCATCCAGTTCTCAATAATATGCTCAACTAAGCATGACAGAATGAGGGCAGCCTCAAAGACATTAAGTTCCAAGCAATTCCAGGAAGGCTGGGTAGAGTCAGGCTAGCAGTGCCTCTTGTGAGGGAAAAAGGCATAGTGCTTATCAGATAACAGAAAATCTGTAATATCAAATGCCCCTCCAAACAGCCCTACTGTTGGTAAGGTTTGAGCAAGACCTTACATCTTAGGCTGTGAAGTCCATCATGAAAGACATTCATAGACAAGTAAATTTCATTCCCTTTGATGCTGAAGAAAGCTATATTTTTCTAATAGAAGAGAGTAAGACTGTATTACTAGATTTGTTTATGTTTTCCCAACTTTTAGCAGACTAGTCTTGGTCATTTGCTACTGCTTTATTAGTACAAGGATTAATACAATTAGGAGTTTCCCAGTTTTGGATAGCTACAAACTTGGAGTCAATCTGGCTGTGGTAGTCTTTGTGAGACAAGGTGAAAACAGCTCACATGGGCAAAAACTTGGCTGTCTTAACAACTCTGTCAGTCAGTCTAACAAGATATCTAACACCTCCATACAGAAAAGGCTTCATCAGTCATTACACAAGCATAGCTTGCAGTAATTTTGAAGGAAGCTTTGTAAAAAAATAGATGTCAGAATAACTGCAGGATTTTGCTTGAACAGCAATATTACCACCTGTGTTGACTCTGGTTTTGGTTAAAAAAAAAAATATATAAAAAAATTAACATGTTATCATTTCTTGAAAGACTGTTGGCACAAAGTCCCCTCCAAAATTTTAGATTAAGTGTTAAACATACTCATACATTGCACAAAGGAGAAACAGGGAATCCTGGAACTTCCTGCAGCAAGTGAGAAGAGAGCCAGAGCAGATATTGAAAAGACTATTATGATTTAAATAATTTTATCTAATTTGGAGAGCAGAATGCTTGAATTGCTAAACTTTAAGAAAGAAAGCAAACTGTTCCGAGATCCTTAAGTGAATTAATGACACACAATGTAAAGGCCTCAGCAGCAGGGTAAATTTGCATTTCCACAGTCATCCTGCCGAGATGATCTCAGATGAAACAGTGGGATCCACACATGTAATTTAGTGCAGGAACTGATCAAGCCTGCTCTAGTGAAATGTATAGCATATTCAATTTTTTTATGTATCCTTGTTTGCCAAATGCTGATTTAAAAAATAAAATATAAAAAAAATCTAACCAATTTAGCTTTGTTCCTATCAAGAAATTAGTATGTAATTACAACTGGCTTTTTTAAAGAAGCGTTGCCTTGACTGTTCTGATGTTCTTAGTGGGATGACACAGTTCAGCAGATGTTAGGACCGAAGCAAAGAGAAAAAAACATCAAAATGGGGACTCTGATCTTGTGCTTTTGTTTAAATCGATCTTCTTTTAGCAGAACATTTAAACACCTGCCTTGCTGACTCAAGGGCCAGTGGGTATCTACTGTGTATCTAGTACTTGCTTACACAACTCTCCTTTGCGATATCCAAGTGCCTCTGAATTATTTCCTTCACAACACACTCAATAGTGTAATATTAATTTTATCACTAGGGAACTGAAGTATATGCTTCCCCTTTTTGTGTTTTTTTTTTTACCTATGGGTGGGCCTATTGCCTTGCCCAAGGAACACAACTCATGTTGCCCCTGCTCTTGCCTAGCCACACCTAGCACTGGGCAGTCAATTCTACAGTGCACATGGCTCACCGCAAACCCTGGCTCTGCAGCTGTCCCACACACCTTCATTTTACCTCTTTCAAAGGCATTTCTAGCACATGGCTCATGCCATGCACAATACTTGTCTGCCCTGTGCTCAACATGGCAGTTTACTTCCTTGGACCTTAGTATAGATCACACTTAATTTCAGTGCTACTTTTAAATTCCACTCCACATCCCCGTAGGTGTCCAGTATCACAGTTACCAACTTTCCTATCTCGGGTGACCTAGCTTGAGGAACATTAGTATAAAAATTCCATCTCTCCTCCAGGCACCTCATGGTCCCCCTTTTGTGTCGAGCCATCTTAAAAACCTTTTAAAGGTTCTCTAAGCATGAATCTCTCTATGCTATTATAGGAGGGCGTGTGCTGGCATGATGCTTTCTGCAATGACAGTGGGTGACCAAACTGGTCAGAGGCCCAATACCAGAGGACCCTCCTGCCCGTTTGTAAAAATATTTGTTCAAACCTTGTGTAACTGTTAATTTTGTCCAAAAAGAGATTTCGTTATTCCATTCCAGGTGAAATCTCAGGATTGGTCTAACAAGCAGATGGCATGTACAGTCAGGAAAACAGGATGCTGAAACACAGCCAGGAGTCAAACACTCTAGCAAGTGCAGTGGAATAAAAGCAGAACAAACAGTTGGTGCTGAGGATCCTGTGCAAGTAATTTTGTGTGTTTTACTTCAGATTTGAGTTAGTCTGATTCCCCAGACTGAATTCTTCCATATTTCAAGGTGCCTGTCTACAAAAGGTGTCTCACAAGCCCAAATAGGCCCAGTAAGACTTCACAGGCCAGACATCACCAGAAAAGACCTAAACATTGCAGCATTTACTGCCTTTTGTTTGCATATGACAATGAGAGATTTGTGACAGGCCACCAGATATAGGCAAAACTCCTCAACACATTCAAATTTCAGTTTCAGCACTGGATTATCCTTTCACCTGGAGAAGGGGACTTAAAGCTCTATCAGTGCGTAAGTGGCAAATAGAACAAGTGGTTATCTACACACACAGAGCAAAGGTAGAAAATACAGTCAGCAATGACATTTTAAGCCTTTCTGTGAAATGATCCATTACTAAATACATCTTTTCTTTTACATACCATATCTGAAAGGGGGATTATGATCAAAATGTTGTTTTAAATTGCATTTTCTATCCTTGACTTTTGTAACATTTACAATAAACGCCAACTCTTTTCTTCTAAAAAAAAGAGAGATTGTACTCTTCTCAAGCATGCAACAAAAAATTAATTATGTACAGCACCAGGAGAGAGATTTATTTTAATTAGTAGTATAATTAATGACTTCTTAGTGTCCGTTTTTACGAATGGTTAGTACTTTGTAAATTCTTAGGAAACTCATTTTACCTGAGGGTTTGAATGGTAGCCATGTAAACCTGGGCAAAAATGAGCTGGTTTACAAGATAGAAAGAAAAACAGAAGGAAAACATACACAAAGTTTGCTGTTACTTCATTTAGGATTTGGTTCATGTGATCCCACGTGGAGTTTAGTACACAAATAAAAAGTGGTTTAAGATACTACTTTTACCAATGCACATGTGAACCACAAAGAACATGAACAGGAAGAGACATATATGCTGTGCAGCACAGTGTGAACAGAAGGTGAATTCCAGAAAAACTTTTAAAGGAAATGCATCACTTTCTGCCATTCAAATACGTTTATTCTGACTCTAGGAAACTTCTGGCTGATGTAATTTTATCAGAATCTTTTTTTTTTTTTAGAAACCTGAAAACCAGAATCTCCAATTTTAGCACTAATTTTACTGTAACTAAAGAGATGTAGACACAAAGAACAAGATATTTTTATTTCATGATGTAAGGACAGAAGCTGCAGCTGTTTCAAAGGTACTAAAGCTTTTGCATCTCTAATCAAGGGCAAGAGTGTAAGAGACTAAGAACTCAAAAACTGAAGTGACTATTAGCTGCATTTGCACTGCTTCTATGAGGAAGGAATTCTGTTTTGCTCATTTGCATTTTGGACATCCTGATTATGAAAATTTCAGGGCAGTGTCCTGACCCTTGAAGCTGTGAGACAGGTGCCTGGACACATCCTGTATCAGAAATACTGGCACAGTACATTCTGTAGCACCAGATTGCGTGTTGGGAGTAAAGGCAGGGAAGATAACTATGGTCATGACTTGTGCTCCTAAATACATCAGAAGTTAGGAACATTTGCAAATATCCTTCATAATAATTTACGATGTGCAAAGCAATAAAATAATTTCCTTTACCATTGAGACTGATTTGAGAGGGAATTGAAAATCTTGTAAAGATGTTTATGTTGAGACTCATGTGGTTTTATCTGGATTTGCTGAAAAAGCCTAAGTGAAAAAAAGCATCAATGTTACTGAAACTGTCTTTCTCCTTTGCCAGTGGTGGGAATAAAGCATTTTAAATTTCAAATCTTAACATTTTCATGAGCAGGGAATATGCCAAAACATTAAGGAGAAAGTAGTTTGTACATGAGTAAAAGTAGCCTTTGAGGCAAAGTAGTGGCTGTTGTATATCTCAAGTTAAATATTTTAAGACACACAACTATCTCCTCCAAGCACAGGGTGTCTTTTTTTCTTTATTCCATTATAAAAACCTTAAGGGCAGAAACTGTCAAGCAAGCATGGCCTGCAACAAAGAGCCAGGAGGAAAAAGGTTTGCAGGAGAGAGGAAGCAGCAAATTGTCAAGGATCAGATAGTTTAGACTCCTATGGCTTGAGGATGGGTTGAATTATAATTTTTTAAAGTAACTTAGCAGACATGGACAGATGTTTGAAGCCACTCTCCAAATCAGAAGGAATTTTGCTATTTACTTCTAAATGAGAGGGAACTCAGAAACTCCTGACATTAATTCTTCTGGGTCTTTGTATGCAAATGTCTGTTTTGATATTTTTGCATTGCATTTCAAGGCAAATTCTGTTTCAAGTCCAGATAGAATTGTTAAGGCAGTTCAGAAACAATATTGCTACACTTTTATATATTTTTAAAATTTCCAGATGGAGTTGACCACCCAATTTACAGATTCCAATGACGATACAAACCAAAACAGCTTTTATTGTTAATAGTGGATTGGGAATCTGGAGAGATGGGGATCTACTTATAATCTTATGTGATGTCAAATATTAATAAAGAAATACTAATACTTGCTGCTTTATATATGTAAAAGTTTCTATTTTGAAAACATATTTTTTCCCTCTGTTCTTTTGCCAGCCAAACCATTTGTGTGACCATAAAATCAGAATCAGGATCAAATTCATAAATGCCTTTGAGGTAGGTAAATATTTCTTCCATTACACAGAAAAGGTAATGAACTGTGTAAACTGAGCAATTTTCCCTTCAGGGCATATCATTAGGATTGAGGAATTCTTGTCTTTAATATTGTTAATTTCTTTACCATTTTGTATTTCTAACTGGAATTCTTTGACTCTTAGGATTTACACTAGGTCATGCATGGACAAAAAGACAATTTGGGGGTGAATTTTAGTTTCTGTCTTGATTTTTTCCCTCTATCTCAATTCATAGACTGAGTGGCTTGTACAGTTTTCTAATTAGGAAAGCCAAGCTATCGTTTGATGGGTATAATCAAACCCAACAAACAGAAACCCAAACAAACAAATCAAGGTTTCAACATTAATTGAAATTGATTTTCTCAAGTTGTCTTGTCTTCAGTGTGTTAAATTTCTTTAGGAATAAATGTGCAGTTTCCTTCTTTCTTCCCTTCTCAGTCTATTATTTTCCCTTCATATTTTTGGAATTTATGTGACAGGAAGAGAAAAGAACACATGGATGCTTAAGGTCATCTTCATAAATTTGTACTTTGACAACATGTCTATCTAAATTCTCCTTGCATCCTCTACAGAACTGACTGAGAACAACTCACTTGGTTATGAGCAACATGAACACAGACATGTCATGTTCAGGATCACACCAGCCCGACTGCAGAGTTGAGGTAATTACCCAATTTTGGTAAATCAAAGTGAATAATCAGTTTGCTAGACTTGCTAGGTTCTTCCAGCTAACCTCATCATCATCTATCGAAACTTTCTGTAGCTGATCTATATTCATTTCAACACACTCATTTATTTTCCCCATTCTAGTAATAAGAGTATCTCAAAAGCTTTTTGCTTATAAACTAGCCACTAATTGGAGACTGCTCTTTGCCCTAAGGTGTCTCTGTATTTCACCCTCCCCCTGGCCATGCAAATACTGCTTTGGGTGCCTGGCAATTCACTTGTCTCTTCCATCTGAAAAACGAAAATCCCTTTTTAATATATTTACCTTTTTGCTGGCCATCTTACTCCATTTGGAAATGGAAGAATGTGGCAAATAACATTTTCATTAATAAGTTTTTCTTTGGATACTCCACAGCTGAGAGTTTTATTTTCTTAGTGCTTACTAGATTTTATCTCTGGAAGCTACAGCCTATTTGAACATATTAATCACTTTGTTAATTCCACTGACAGATCAATTTGGTAGCAAATTAGAAACTGTCTATCCTTCGGTAGTTTGAACAAAATGAGCATTAAAGTGACAGAGTGTCTATTTGTTGAACTCAAAGTGAAAAAACTTGAAACTCCAAGTAACATTTCTAAGTTCACTCATACTCAGATTACCATCATACATTATGGGTTAGGTTTTGAACTTGTTGAACAATGTAAGAGAATCTTGGTAGCCTCAGAGAATTCTCCACAATGCAAGATAGATGATGAACTTGTATATGAAACCTCAAGCTATTCCCTTAGAAGATGTCAGCATAGGAGTGAGGCCAAAAAAGCCATAAAACTTGAACTATTCTGGGTCTCAGGGTTGTTTCTAAACACCAAGTAAAAAATATCAGATGTGAGTGTCCCCAGTGGGCTGCTCTAACTTCTAGTGCTGGTAACATTATCATTAGGCCAGGCAAGGAACTCGGTGTGTTCCAACTTAAGACAAACAAACAAACAAAAAAAAAACAAACCAAAACAAAACAAAAAAATCAAAGACAAAAAGAGTTTTTTAAAAAAGCTTAACCAGGAATGTTTGCAAATAGCGGGGGTGGTTAATAAGCTTTTTGTGCAGCAGATTTTAGTTTCCTTAAAATATTTCTTCTTTTCGATGACAAACTCTCTTGTTCTTCTTTCAAGAATATTCTGGACAAAAAATTTCAATATTTTTGTGCTTAAGTCAACATTTATAAAGAAGAAATTTTAACCAGCTGTATATGCAAGTATAGCTCTGTTCCCAAGAGGTTAAGTGTGATAAGCATCTTACAGTGATTTTTAGGCAGTGCACATCCTGTAGCTTTCAGCACAATCAAGCAAGCACAACTCATGTTTTTTATTGATTGATTTGGCTGAATGTTTCTGGAGCAATGCTGCAAGAATGTGCCCACATCCTTGGGAACCTGGATTTTAATATAATTTGATTTCTGAGAAGGTATGACTGAGACTGATGTAAACTGCACCACTGTGCTTGCTGAGGGATTTCTGCAAAGTAGATTTTCTCATGCATTCTGACTTCACCCTGAATTATTCTTCAGGAAGGGGCCTTGTTCAGAGGTGTTGAGAATCCTCAGTTCCTCTGGAAGTTAGTGAACTATTAATTTTTTTGCTTGCTGCTACAGGATACTAATGCTGCTCCAAAACATATCTCTCTCAGCTGACTGTGTTTTCTGCTTTAATTTGGAAGTTGGCCAAAGCACAGCATTCACATCAGTCCTATCTTGACATCAACAGTTACTTACGTTTCTTCATTATTGCACTTTTACCAGCTGACCTATTCTAAGATGTCACAAGGGACTGACTGTATCAATTGCACAAGGTTATGCTACACCTGTGAACATAATGTAAAACTGGGGTGGGTAGAATGGGGGTTTCTCACAACAGTGGGTAAGGAAAATAGCAGCTTTACAGGAATGGGTGTTAAACAGTAAATCAGAAACCTAGACATCTCCTGGTTTATTAATTACTGTTTCATGAATCAGTTATATTACCGCAAACATATACCAAGCAAATATGCAGTTAAACTGCTTAAGCAAGTCAAGAATGCTCTTCGCTTACCTCTCTAGAGGCACTCTGGAAGCTTAGGTCTAATGTTTGAAGTTGAAAAAAAAATCCTTAAAGGAACTTCAAATACCCTATTGCATAAACTTTAGTGAAAAGAATTCTAGGGTGAAGAAGATGACTGGGGGATTGGAGCATCTCTCTTATGAGGAAAGGCTGAAAGAGCTGGGACTGTTTAGCCTGGAGATGAGAAGGCTGAGGGGAAACCTCAATGTATACAAGTATCTAAAGGGTGGGTGCAAGGAAGATGGAGACAGGCTCTTCTCAGTAGTTCCCAGTGTCAGAACGAGGGGCAGCGGGTACAAGTTGGAACATAGAAAGTTCCGTTTAAATATGAAGGAAAACTTCTTTACAGTGAGGGTGACAGAGCACCGGAACAGGCTGTGCAGGGAGGTTGTGGAGTTTCCATCTCTGGAGGCATCCAAAACCCACCTGGATACAATCCTGTGTAAAGTGCTCTAGGTTATCCTACTTCAGTGGAAGAGTTGGACTAGATCATCTCTAGAGGTCCCTTCCAACTCTAGCAATTCTTTGATTCTAAATGAAAGCACCCTGATGGGGTGGGGGGAAAAGCTCTCAGCTTCTGTGTTGACTTCATATCACAAAAGAAGCTGTCACAATCTCCAGGTAGGTGAATCCTGAGCCAGGATAAAATGACTGTGCCAAAACGTTTCCCCTTAAACCATATGGTGGCATATGACAAACAAAAGACTTCAACAAATCCAAGTTAATTGATACCAGCTAGGATTTTGCCCCACAAATCAGTTTTCCTTCTATTTTAGCAACGACAAATCTCTCTTCCCATTTTGTGAAGGTGTATTTCAAACAGTAATACTTTTATGCCCATGGGTATTATGAGATAAACCAACATCTGCATCTTCTATGCACATGGGTGCAGAAGAAAACTGTACAACACTTAGGACTGTACTGTGGCATTTAGTCTGCTACTACTCAACTAGTGCTGTGAAGAGAGCTTTTGAGACACTAAAACAATAATGTTACTATTGTCACCAAACAATACTGCTCAAAGAATCAGTGCTATATATAAACTCCTAAGAATGTTTTCATCAGGTTGGGAAGCCAACTCTTTGTGAGGCTGAAAAGAGGTTTTAATAACTGAACAAGCGTCCATTCTGCACTGCATTCCCAAAGGGTTAGAAAAATGGCAGAAGACTACATAGTTTATAGCATCTCGGCATTTTTTCATATGCATAGCTAGAAAAAGGAAAATATATCTTTGTTTTATATGCATTTTCTTTAGCCTTCAGACTACTGAGCTATTCTTCAAATGCTTTTCACTAACAGAGACTTAACATTTACCAGAGGATTGGGCAAATTCCTCAGGCATTAGAAGCATGGTTGATTAAAAAAGCCTGCATTTAGTAATTAAAACAGTGCAACTAATCCACAACTTGAAATACTTTGGAAGCATATCATAGGGTGAATAATGCAGCTGTCAAGTGAAGAAGAGCTTTTCTCATAAAAGATCACTTCACAGTACAAGCATCTCCAGATCCCCTCCAGCTATAGTGCACTTTTGCATAGTTGGAGATTTTAAATATTTCTTAATAGCCAATATAAATCATAAAATTTCATAACAGCACAAGATTTCCTAGGGTTGGCTTACAGAGAGCAGCAATTTGCTGTATTATCCAGCTAATGCTTAGATGCAAGTGGTTTTGATTCAAACAATGTAATTAAGATGGGTTTTATATATTGCTGGTCATCCTTTTGTAAGAGCTTTGCCATTCCATATACTAAGTGACTTAAAACTTTAGATTATGCAATTAGTCATGGCAGACACATCAGGAGGACTGTGGAACCCCCAGATTTATATGAAACAAGCCTCAAGGAACAAAACACTGTGGACTTAATAGTAGGAAGGTCTCCTTTCATTTTCTGTCATCTTGCAGATGGAAATGGTCTGCTTTCCTCACATCTGTACTGCTTTATCAGAACATGCAAGTGTCTCAAAACATTTGTGGCAGCCTCAGTAAGAGCATTTGCTATTTTTCAAGTCTGAATGAAGTAAAGGTATTTTCCTCTTTAGAGTTTCAGTCAAGAAACTACTTAAGAGAATGTTATTAACAACATTCCTCCTCCCCAGATATCTGTTACTTCAGCAGATAAAGATGTTAATCTCTCTCAGTTATATTAGTATCTATCAAATATGGAGGAAAAAAGGTCTTGTTTGCTGTAGAGGATAGTAACAAGGATACATATTCAGTGTCAAGCATTTCAGAAACCATGACTGGGGCCAAAAGCACTTTACCATCAACCATAGCTAACCTCCTTTATAGTCATTCACTCACTTTTCGCCACAGAAAGCCAACTTGCTACACTGAAGGTATTGACACTTAAAGAGCAGACATTACTGCCAACTGCAAGAAAAGGGGAATCACAAGCAAGGGGAGGTCCTGGGTGTAACACTGGTTGTCTGACACAGACTGCTCAGTAACACCATACAAAACTACCAGCTGGTATTACTTTGCCAGTTTTTCTCTTGAACTTGCATCAGTCTTCATAGACCCTCGGTCACAAAAGGAAAAGGAGAAGAGGGTCCTAAGGCCCACCTGGAACTCAGCCCAAGAGAGAAAGAACACATAAGCTAGGTAGCTCATCTAGGCCTGGCTGGGAGGGAAACAAATTACTGTTGTGAATTGGAAAAGGTTATAATGCCTTTTGGGGGTATTTTACTTCCAGTTTCTGTAGACATTAAGACTAAAGAAAAAAAAAAATGGGAGATTTAATTTCTATTATCTCTGTACTATGCGTATTTATATGATATAAAGCAACTGAACAGGTAGTATCTGCTAGCACCTTCCTATTTAAACTAGTAGCACTGAAACTTACCTAAGTAAACTACACAGCATCTTAACAAAGGACATATTACTGCTTACCTTTACCTCCTACAAAAACATCTCTGCAGATATTCTCAAATCACACAATAATACAAATTCACATCATCAGACTGTATCACACTAAGATGATTACATCTGTATTGATTCAAGGTGCTACTAAAATCTTCCAGCATTCCTATAGCCTTCCAAAAGAGGTTAACACAGTTTCTTTAAGAAATTTTCCCTGTACTCACAGTTGTCTTCTTGGCACTCAAGATTACAAAAACAGAAATATAAACTATATAGAGCCAATGAGATATGGAACATAGTGGTTCTTTCTAAAGGAATAATACAGATGAATCACCAGGCTCTTCATTGCTATTACATTTAACCTGGAGTATTAAGAATTAAAAGGAAACCAAAACAACAAACAAACAAACAAAGAAAAACACAAAACAAAAAAACAACCAACCAAAAACCTAACAAAACCAAAACATCTCCAAAACCAGGTGTCTCCTCAAGATTACTTTTAGACAATTCAAAGCCTTAACTCTGTTTCAGTATCGCAAGAGAAAAAAATTCCTTTACAATGTCAGTGGAAAGGCAAGCATGGGACGTCCTAGCCAGTATCAGACAGTGGAAAACCTTAATTGGTATTTATAACTGCAGCAGAAGACAGTTGTTGGTCTTGGAGGTTACAGAGTACAAAATGAACATTTCCTTCCTCAGCATATAGTAAATTGTGTGCATGCATGTCTCTGCATATATTATATTGATCACATTAAATAAGAAACCCTTGTCTCAGGAAAAAAAACCTAAGAATATGTAGGCACATCTGGGAGACAATCTAAGATGTTGGTGGTTTTGAGTCATCTTAGCTTGTATATGTTCTCCCACATCCAAAGAAACTGCATCGTGATGTGCCTGCTTTCACTTCACTGTGGAGGCTACAGAGCTGAACATCGACATCCACATCTCCTTTTCCTCAAAAGGGTAACGTGGGAGAAGGTTCTGTTGGCTTTAACCCAGGTAAGAACTGGTTGCCTCCAGGCAAACAGCTGGCTGGCTGGCCAGGGTCAGAGGTTGACTCTTTGCTCTTTGTGACTTGCTTCAGGACTTGGCTTTTACACAGTCCTTATATTCTGTCCCTTGTCTTCTTGTGCTATTTGTTTCGGAAGCCGGGACTGAATCCCTTATGTTTATGAAGTGACAATGAGCTTTGCTTTCAGCTTTGGTGGGAGCAGCATCCTGTGCAAGCACACTGTGAGCTCTATCTCCCTTTAACTTACAACATGTCAACACATTTTTGCAGCTCTATAGAAAGTTCTGTAATCTTTAAACAGATGCTTGCTGCAGATAAGCAGGGAAAGGCATACTCTGCGGAGTCTAAATCAAAACAGTGCTATCTCTGTGAGCTATTAAAAACACTTTGGTATTCTTCACCAGCCAGCAGCAGTGTAAGGGATACTCTGCAGCTAGTGTGGAAAACTGTCAGCCATTTGTTTCCTAAAGCAAGTATTACCTGCAGTTCTTGTATAATCATGTTCACAGTATACAAGGAGGAGGAATGGACTTCTCCAAACATTTCCACTGTGTGCTCATTTTAATCCCAGGGAACCATCAAATAGAGAGAGGATTTTATATTTCACTCAGAGTTCCAACTTGCTTTGTTTTAAAATCAAAAAGTGTCACTACCTTTTCACCCTGTGTTGAAATCTAGTGACAGCTTTCAATGCATCATTTAAATCAAGCTTCCAAATTTGTTCGTAAGCTGTCCAGGTCACAAGGAGAATTAAAAACAAACACTGGTAATGTATTTCTGCATTGCTTTTGCAGGCAGCTATATTTGACTTGTATCCAGAAGCAAAGTGAGCAGGATCCACATGACTGGAAAGGGCATCAGTGAAGTTTGACATTGTTTAAGCTTCTGGAAGCTCTGCTCTGAACTCTGCAGAGCCCCTGTTACTTTGGGATTTGTGTGAGAGATACAGCCCTAGCAACTCTCAAACAACACAAAGGTATTGGAAATTAAAAGCTCACCACTAAAACACTACATTATTTATGCAATGGAAATAGTTGTGTTTTAAATACACAGAATAGATTCCTCATTCATATATACTCCTGGAGACCATGCAATAATAACCTGCAACAGTCATGATTATCAGTAATTTTGCTGTTATCCTAAAATTTCCCCCCCTCCTTCCCCATAGTCCCCAAACCAGGTTTCAAAGCAAAGGCTAAGATATAATTTCCCCTAAGCCTGTGGTTATGTAGAAAAAGAGAATTTCTTATTTATTACAACATTCTTTGCCTTCCAGAAATTCAAAGACAGACAGTTTTTTCAGCATTTTTGAGATGAAAATGAAAATCCACATTCCTTCTTCAGTTTTCACCATCTCACATAAAAAACACGACAAAAAACCCCAGATACACCATGATTCAATGGATATATCAGTCAAAGCTAAAGGCACAGTATCAGAGTTCATTAGTAATTAGTTCCCAGCAACCCATCATGATATTCTAATTTTAGTTCATCAACAGCTCAGGGACAGAGAAGAGCCATCTAAAAATATAAGCACACACTCTGATCCCTTCCTGGATGTTTTGTGGAAGTACAAGTGCAATGTTTTTTCCAAATTTGCTGACTTCCTCAAGTATTTTAAAAATGCTTGATCAAAAAATACCATTTACTAGAATGTAAATAAAAAAAGAATCCAGGGAGGTTGCTGTCATCCATGAGAGTGAGCCAAGGTTTGTGGACCTCAACTGCGAATTTTCAAACTTGCAAGTGTTCAATGGTTTGTGAATTTAATCTTAACTCTAAACTTCTGGGCCTCAAAAATTTGTATATAAACACCTTCCTGCTAACTCCAGCATTCTTGTAGCAGTAATCTACTACTTGGGTTGTAATTTACCATTGCTCACACTGAAGCCACACTGCTTTTACTTAAAAAGCAGGTTTCTTAATGCTTTTACCTTTTCTAGTACCTTTTGCTTTAGTGCTTTTCTCTCCTTTTATCCACACTGGAGACTTTTACACAACGGTAACTATCAATACCTTTAATCTCAGCGATGTTACAGGCAGAGAAATGAAGTTCTTCCTCCTGCTTCCCCCAGGCAAGTCTGTAGGGTGACAGTTCCAACAAGCAGAGACCTCACACCAGCTGCTGCAGATTTTCTGTGAACCAATTAACAGAAGACTTCACTGTACAGAGCTGACAACAGAGAACTTTTCACACGTGCTACAACAGACTTCAGAAAATGACTATCCAAACCTAGCTATGATAAGGCCAAATACTGCATGTAGTCCTGCAAATACTAGTAGAGTAGCAGAGTGTGTTTCACATGCTGGCTAGAGGTTCTGAGGTGAGACTGAAGGGCAATAACTTGCCTATTTTGCTCTCTCCATTTCTCAGGTGCTGCTGACCTAAATACAGAAGAAACTGGACACACAGTTGTACTCTGCTGGAAATCGCAGCCATGATATATATATATATAATTTTTTTTTTATTTTATTTTTTTTTAACTTTACAATCAGCCAGCATATCATGAACTGGCAAACAATTTGTACTACATTTGTTGATCACCTTAAAATAAATTTTGCTATTGAAGTTGTCACGATAACCCTATATGGAATCAGGGGAAACCCCATTCCTTTTAGAAGACACCTGAAAAATATTTTTTCATCTTTTCAAGCCTGCAAGGTAAATGACAAATGCTTGCATTCCCAAGTTATATACAGATACAGTCTGTACAGTCTTTTCTGTGGAATTGACTGTGAAACAGTAACCACAACATTCAACTTAAAAAAAAAAGAAGAAATATTTCAAATGTATTCAGCCTCTTCATTCCATTACAGTGAAGCATTCGTGCATTGACTTATCATTTGTCTGCATGATTTTTCATTTCCTACAGTGGTATTTCCTCTTGCAATGAAATAATATTGCCATTATTTTCTCACTGTAACCTCAAGATCCATTTTACATATCACCCACTAAAACAATTCTAGTCTTTATGTTCCCTCGTTAATGGACATTTAGGTTCACCAAGTTCACACAATTCATTTTCTGCATATCTGTAATGTTACCTACAAAGTAGTCTTTGTGAAGAACATCTTTTTTGTGAATAATGGATTTATCAAAGAAAACAACAATAAGGCAACTGAAAGTATCCTACTAGTCACAAAGCTTAGCAAATATTTTGATTAAAAACTTGCAGCAGTGTCAAAAATATTTTAAAATTCCATTTAAAATATTCAGTTAAAATATTAGGGAAAAAAACAAAGTAGAAGGACTAAAAAGAGATTAAGAAATATTAAAAACACTTAAAGACTTGAAGACCTTGAAGGACAGGAAATACTAATACAAGAATGCATCCTGAGGAAAAGTCCATAAAAGGAAGCTGTAGTCAGTGTTACTTAAATACAATTGTTAACTATAAAATAAATACCATTGTTAAATATAAGAAATTGTTTAAATAAATTGCCCTTTTTTTAAAGTAAAAATTTATACCTGACAACTCACAGCTGTTGATAAATATATAGTGCAATTAGTTTTGCTGGATTACCAGAGGTATTTAGTTATTAACCTTCTAAAGATGGTTTTTATTTTTTTAGCCTTAGTTTGAGAAAACAGAAGTTACTAAGCATCACTGTAGCTTAAAGACCTACAGGATTTTCATGTTTTATTAAAGAAAGATTCATAAGAAATAACACAGATTTGGAAATTCAGAGATGAGTATTAGAAATATAAGGTTAATAATTGTTAACTTTAGTGCTATCAGGAAGAAATAAAAATTTAATTTTCATAAAACTACCTATTGCCTTTCAATTTTGAGATCTCATTCATCTTGTAATCTTCCCAGTCTTGGGAAAAAATAGTATAATAGCAGGAATAGAAATGGAACCTTTTGAGCAGCAGGGTGGTTAAGAGCCAGCCATACTTTTTCACTATATTCAGTTGCAAGCAGAGTATCTTAAATGAAGATTAGCCTTTAACAGCCAATACACCAGCAGTTCCTGAGATTCTCAGGGTTTGATGGACTGATAACGCATTTGGATGTGTACTAACTTATAAGGGCCACTGAGAGTTTCACATCTGCAATAAGAAATGTCTTTTTAAAATGACTCATCCTTGTGAAACATATATTACAACAAAAAGAATGAAATGAAAAAGGTATCTTTTAGGGGCAGAAATCTATTGGGAGATAGCTGTATATATTACATCTCTCAGCAGGCAGCCACATCATTAAGTCTGCAGAAAGGTC
Organism: Apus apus; assembly: GCF_020740795.1. Taxonomy (NCBI): domain Eukaryota; kingdom Metazoa; phylum Chordata; class Aves; order Apodiformes; family Apodidae; genus Apus; species Apus apus. The sequence goes on along the minus strand of NC_067283.1, from coordinate 42,152,236 downwards.
TTTGCTGCTGGAAAGAAAATGGTACATTTTGGCTCATTTCTTAGTATAAGTGAAAGTAGCCTAAGGTTTCCCACAGCATTCTCCTGGAGTAGCTGGCTGCTCATGGCTTGGATGCACATGCACTTTGCTGGATGAAAAAACTGGTTGGATGGCTGAGTCCAAAGGGCTGTGCTCAACAGAGTTAAATCCAGTTGGCAGATTGTCATGAGTGGTGTTCCCCAGGGCTCAGTGCTGGGGCAGCTCCGGTTTAAAATCTTTATTGGTGACTTGGATGAGGGGATAGAGTGTACCCTCAATAAGTTTGCAGATGACACTAAACTGGGTGGGAGTGTCAATCTGCTTGAGGGCAGGAAGGCTCTGCAGCAGGATCTGGACAGGCTTGGTTGATGGGCCAAGGCCAATTGCATGAGTTTCATTAAGGCCAAATGTCAGATCCTGCACTTGGATGCACAACAACCCCCAGCAGAGCTACAGGCTTGGGGAGAAGCGGCTGAGAGCAGAGAGGGACCGGGGGGTGTTGACTGACAGCCGGCTGAACATGAGGCACCAGTGTGCCCAGGTGGCCAAGAAGACCAATGGCATCCTGGCCTACATCAGAAATAGTGACCAGCAGGAGCAGGGAGGTGATCTTGCCCTTTTACTCGGCCTTGGTGAGGCCACACCTCAAGCACTGTGTGCAGTTTTGGGCACTGCAGTATAAGAAGGATATCAAGATGCTGGAGAGGGTGCAGAGAAGGGCAAGCAGGCTGATTCGCAGTCTGGAGAACAGGTCATATGAGGAGAGGCTGAGGAAGCTGGGGCTGTTCAGCCTGGAGAAAAGGAGGATGAGGGGAGAACTCATTGCTTTCTACAACTACCTGAAAGGAGCCTGGAGTGAGGTGGGTGTTGACCTCTTCTCCCTAGTGACTACCAATAGGACAAGACGAAATGGGGTCACGTTGTGCCAGGGGAAGTTCAGACTGGATATTAGGAAAATTTCTTCAAAGAAAGAGTGGTGAGGCATTGAAACAAGCTGCCCAGGAATGTGGTGGAGGCACCATCCCTGGAGGTATTTAAAAAATGGATATACATGGTGTTTCAGGAAATGGTTTAGTGGTTAGGAGTTGTAGGGTAGATGTTTGGACTTGATGTTCTTGAAGGTCTTTTCCAACCTTAATGATTCTATGATTTGCCTGTGCCTTGTTTCCCTCCCAGACAGCAAGTCCTCTTGTGATAGCACCTTCTCGAGTGTCAGGGTGGAAGTGCTGTGGATTGTTTTAGACAGGGGCTGGTCTCAGTATTGCAACAGAACTGTGCAAGGCAACCTAAAGAACCAGCAGACTGGGCTAAAACTTGCTCCACTGATGCTCAACAACAGAAAGGATAAAACACTATCTAGAAATACAGGGAAAACAGCTAAATACACAAAATTACCTCACTACCTGTCAACAGTCACCCAAGCTGTTATTCTGCCAATATACCAAGGCAGTTATACCCAGGGGCTGCAGAGGCCTCTGGAAGGTGCTGAGAAAGGCAAAACAGAGCTGCTCTTTGCATCAGCTTTACACAGGGTAAGTGAAAATTAATATCAATAATTCGAACCAACATTCCCATGGTGCCATTATCTCCAGACTACTTTGGAGAAGCAGCTTGATAGAACGGAGGAAGCAAGAACCTTGAACAAGAAACAAGTTTGGCTGTCAACAGGCTCAACTCCTGTCCTCCTCAAGTCCTCTACCCTTTTCCCCAACAGTGGCAGAAAATAGCAGCAGGAATAACTATTGCTAAGGAATCTGAATTATTTTAAGTTCATTCAGTTTCACTTCCTTGGGCTCAGTCAGTTAACAAACATCAGCAGTGACATTTAAAAAGAGATGGCAGATCCAGCAAGAGTGTCAGATTACACAGAAGCTGTTAAGGTTCAGTCACAGAAAGTTTCCATCCTTCACACCACATTAAATCAATAAGATAAAAAAATTAATATAAATTTCTTTTCCTTATTTTAAACAAACAAATGAATCCTCATTGACCCCTAAAAAGCAAAGTGTAAGAGGCAAAGGTCTGGTTCAAGCACTACTATGCAATTAAAAATGAATACATAAGTCTCCCATAAAGGACCACGGAAAACCTGCTATCTCAACTTTGCAATGTGCCTGGCTATATGAATGCTAAATGCCTAGCAATCATTTTCACATGCTGCTAATTAGTTTCAATTTGTATTAAAAGCAAAGCATGCCCTTTTTCAAGCAGCTGACCTTAGAAGCATATTTCAGGAGGAAGGACTGATGCTCTCCCATATCTGAAGTGTGCAGACAGTGTGCTTTCTGTAGGTGCTTCACATAAGAATCAATAGGTGACAAATAAAAAACGTTGCTAATCCTAAGGTCTGACCATTTGAGTCAAGCAGAAAGTTCTATTTTCATTGTCTACTCATGAAAGTCCTGAACTGCAACTTGCTCATATGCTGACTCAAAATCAGTTCTTCTGAATGACTGGTTCTGTGTAATATCAAAGCAGTGGTTCCAACAGTCTCAGGAACAAATAGAGTAGCACTTTCACTTCTGTGAAAGTTTGAGTGCTTTGTGCCTGTTGCCGGAACTCCATGCTACCTAGATAAGCTTGGTTGATATGACTCTTCCTGATCTCTCTCCATGCCATGTAGAGTAGCATTATTTTCACAGAAAAAAGAGAGGAAAACTTAGGTATTCTTTGAACTATCCTTTTTACTTTTGACAACTGTTACAAGATTTTCCTCTTTTAAAACCTAGAATCTCTGCCCCCCGCCATGAAGTCCTACTTTGAGAAATTCTGTTTCCTGTAGCTTCGCTACATGTTGTGCACAGTGACTTGAGGACACTTTTTGTGTAAATACAGGAATGGTAACTCATGTGAGGATTTTATGCTCTTGTTTCCAGACAATTCTAACCCAGTCCCATGCAGATAAGCATATCAATTGAGGAAAAATGCAGTTCAAACCTATAGATTCGCCCAAGGTTGCAGAAAACCTCACATGGTTTTTCCATCTGACTTTGAGGTTGATTTATAGGCTGTCACCAAATCAGTGGTCAAAAGCTGACACAAAATGTCTTCTGCAAGCTTTGATTCCTTATTCATTGAAATGTCTTCTTCATTTACATTCAGTTGAACCAAACAACCCAGGATTTCCTCTCCCTTTGTTCAATAGCTTCCTGTCCCTGCAGCTGCCTTCTGTGATGTCGAAACATGAGTTCAGTGCTGCCTGAGGATTATGTTGCCCAAATCCGCAAAAGACACATTTGGTTTGAGTTTTTAATCCTTTTAGCATCTCTGAATATCTGAGTTTAAACAGCAAAACCTCCTCCAATGAAGCAACTTCTCCCTTTCCCCAGACAACTTCTTGACAAGTAAAGATTCAGTATGATTTGCCTGGAATCTTACACATAGCAATACAGTAAAAGTTTCCTGTTATCTTTCCTCTTCTACTGTAGCAGAAAAAGACTTCTACTGTATCTAAGTCTTATACAAGCAGGTTTCACTATATGTATAATTACACATCATTCTTGCCCTCCCATCTGAGCTAAATCAATTTCTCCTGTGGCAGAGTCTGTTACTCTGACTCTGTATTAGAATAAAGCATCAGTTGTATTGAATGTGCTGGAACTGGCAGACGGTTGGTCAGTCATTCAGTTTGATATTAATTGCTTCTTTGAGATCCCTTCCAGAGAACTGAGGACAAAACGCATAGTGTCTTATTGCATTAAGAAAAAAAAGTAAAAATAAATCACATCTGAAATTCTTTGATGGAAGATTCATCTGCCTGACAGATAATGCACTTTCTCCTTAAGAGTTAAAAAAATTACTAAAAAATTCCATTATTTACAGATTATCTCTTTTCCTTCCAGTGAGTAAAAAAAAAAACCCAGACATAATTTGGAAGAAAAAACAGATTTTATGACTGTTTGAATTATACTTGTAACTGATGAACAGAGATTGTTTTTTTGTGGGGTTTTGCTTGGTTTAATTTTGTGGGGTTTTTTTTCAGGAGGAAGATAATGTATTCTTATTCTTATTTCTACTGAAATTCCTCACCGCTCATTTATGAACAAGTTCAGCTGTGTTCATGTGTGCTTATAATGGCTCATGTTGAACGCTGTAGTAGCAGGCAGTGGCAGGATCAGGTAAAATCAAGAATTTTTAGCACTTCTTTTCAATGACAGAACATCTAGGAGATGAACTAAGCATCTGGAATGGGAGCTTCAGGTCTGTTCTTTATGTATTACGGTAGGCTCACTGCTGGAGCCAAATAAATTTCCTCAGGTGTAGAAAGTACTCCCAGGAACTATCCAACATACTTGCAATTATATTCATACTTCACATCAAAAGCAATTTTTGCCTCGCTATATTAAATGTGTCTAGTACCCGAAAATCATTATGTATGACTTAATCTCAAATTTCTTACTTCGCAGATATGTAAAATGTATGTCGCATCATTTATTCATTGGCCATTAAAAATACATAAAATAGCTGTAAGCTTTTTAAAAGTGTGGCACCCTTTCTTCTGATAGTTATGTATTGCTGTTTCCATCATAGCAATTACAGCAGGTGCCAAATGGCACCTATTTCTTTTTGAGAAATGATATCTTATGCAGTATTTAAGTAAGTAGTGTGTCTGCTCACCCTAAATATTTTTTAAGAAGAGATAATCAGTTAAAACTGAAGGCTGCCTGCTTCTGCCATTGTAACATTGAACTAGATAAGCAAGCTACATGCCATGTTTCAAAGGTAAGTTCCACATCAATGGACACAACTTTCCTATGCCATTCCTGTGTTCTCCTTTCTGCACTTTTCCTTGAGACCTCTCCACAGGAATATTTTCTTTTTCCATAAGCAGAATGGGCACTCCAGTTTTCTCCTCTCTTATTTTTGAAGTCACAGTAGATAATATCTACACCTCATGCTCAGACACTGTAAATCATTAATGTTTTAACATTTGCAGCCTATATAAAACAAATTGGAGGTACAACAGTAACATACCTGGTGTTTCTAATTTGAGTAAAATCCTCTGCTGAGTCTGGAGGCTAGATCCTTGAGATAGCAAGAATCACATTAGTGCTGTATATTTTAAATGGACAATGTAAATTTGCACCAGCAAACTCTTTGACTTTAGAAAATCACAAGGCCTCTTGGCCCCTCATATGCTTCATCTAGAAAGATGAAGAAACTTGGGGAAAAAAAATAATTAAAAATAAATATATATATATTGCCTCTAAGCTGAGCTTTCTTAGGTAAACAATAAAAATGTCTTAGTTGTATATTGCTGCATTTTGCTCTACAACTGCAAAAATACACGTTAAAAAGATATTATTGACATTGGCTAAGGCTCTTAATATTTTACTACAGAAAAAATATTTACTACAGTAAAATATTAAGTCCACATGCAAGAAACACCAAAACAGCACTGACAGCAACTTGGATACTGTGGGCTCGCTGTTTGTCGGCTCACATGGCTGCACAAGAGACAGGCCATTGGGGTTCAGAGCAGAGCAGGCCCCTTGGACCCTGTCTGAATGCTGTGATCTTGACCTACTTCTGCCCTGCTGGATATCATCATTACTGGTCTGTTCTTCTCTTACATGCTCACCCCCAAATTAATTCTGCCTATAGTTGTTTCATCAGAAGAAAGTAGCTGATGTAAAAAAATGCAATTATTCAAAGCACCAAAACAAAGGCAGGAATATCAGCCATCCTTGCAGAAGACTTTTAAAGGTTTTCTAGGCTCAGCCACCATTGTTATGCCTGCAGAAAGAGTGTACAAGCTGAAAAACTTGTGATGACATCTTCAGATAAATCCTGTCATTGTCACGTGCCCTTGCATCGAGTCTCTTTGGGAAAGGTATTTTTGATACGCTATGTATAGTAGCTCTCACTGCAAAAGGTGTCATACTGTTCCCATTCAGATCTACAGGTCACAGAGCCATTCTTGTTATGCTTCTCTCCTGATACTTAAGTTTGCTCACACTGACTCCAATAAAGAGCCAATTGCCAAAAGCAAAGGGGCTTTAAGAACGGAAATATTTATTACAAAAGTCAGGAACATGTTCCCTAGTTACATCTGATGTCTAACACACCAGAGCGATGCTAAAGACTGCTGCTCTGGCATCAAGCAGCCATAGAACACACTTAGAGGAGGAAAAACAAGATGCTGAAAAGGTGTAGGTAATGAGGTAAGTTTCTCAGGGGTGGCTAATTTGGGCTTAGTGCTGGGCTGATGCAGCTCTGCTGCTTCTATTTCTGAAGCTGGTGTCTTCTTGGAGCCGAGTTGTGTTAAATGTAGAGATCAAGTGATTCAAAGTAGCCAGGTATTTCTAACACAGCACTTCACCCCACGGTATACAAGCCCAGAGAGCTGCACTGAAGCTGGCAGACATTTAAGTGGGAAGAGCAGGACACAAACACAAAATTCTGCCTGAAGGTATTAAAAATGGAAAAAAACCCCTATAATATAAGCTAACCTGTTAATCATGCAGGTAAAATGGTGAATGCAAAACTATGGAGTTAAGAGGAAGGATTTTTTTCTTCACAAGCTTACCCATCCTATCCTTTCAGGAAATCAAGCCAACAAATGAACAAAAATTACTGTCATAGAGAAGATCTGAGAGAAATACTCCTAAAACAGAAGAAAGCACATTCAGCCACAGCAGTAAAAGATGAAGCTGACACACTCAGCAGAATTTCTGCACTTATGAATAAAGACAACAACTGAGTGAGAACAGAGCCAAAACTCAGAGTAAAATCTACATAGCAATATTCACACCTCTAGCGAAGCCAGGGAATTTCTGGCACTGCATCTTTTGTGCTTTAAATATGACATTTTTGGCATTTTGCCTTTTAGTGTGTGTTTTAGTAGTGAAAAGAAATCCTGTCTTTAAAGAATGTTTCATTTTGATTTTTTGAACGAAATACCCTGTTAACAAACTCTAAGGTCAGGGTCACATCAGTACTGGAGAGCTGGGCTCAAAGATAAGCAAAAATAAAATTAGACCAGAGTGAATTTTAGCTCTCTGAACAGTGTCCTGCCATGCACACAGGTTATCCTTTTCATTCTACAGGTCTCCAATTCACTTTTGGGCATACTGGAACTCCTATATATTTGCTTCTAGAGGTACTTTGGAGCTAAGCCATAACTGAAGTCTAAGTCACTTCTTACCAGCCCCATAAATTTATTAGATAGGAAAATGCTAGAATAACATGAAAAATTTCTCCATCAATTCCTGCTGCCTTACTAAATGTTGGCAGCCTAATTTTATTTTCTTTAGCCCCTCTTGCAACAAGTTTGCCGGAAACATCATGTTTGGACAGATTTATTGTTAATTTTTTTTCTAGGACAACACTTGCCACAATTTCAGCTTTTAGTAAAGTACAGGTAGAAAAAAGTTGCACACAAATGTTTGTAAATGGTTAAAAGCGGAGTTGCTTTGGGGCTTGTCCTAGGTCTGGAGAAGGAGACAGATTTACCCTCATCAAGTTTGCAATGACCTGAAATGGAGGGGGATCAGTGGGCAGCTCATGCACTCGAGGGCAGGGCTACCATTCAAAAGGGCCTAGACAGGAGAAAATGAGCTGACGAGAAACTCATTAAATTCAGCCAGAACAAATGCCCTGACCTGTGTCTGGGACAGACTAGCAGCCAACAGGAAACAGGCTGGGATTACCTGGCTGGAGAGCAGCTCTGCAGAGAAGGGCATGGGGTCTTGGAGGAGCTGGGCGAGTCCCAGCCAGCAATGAAGTCTAACAGCACCCAGTGTCAGTAAAGAGCAGAGACAGGAGACAGAGAGAGCACAGACAGGAGACAGAGGGAAGCAGTTATGCCTTTTTGCTCAGCATTTGCTTGACCATGTCTGGGATACTGGATTCAGTTCTGGGCCCCCGATACATGATGGATGTCAATAAAGAGCAGAGTTCAGCAGAGTGCTCCAAAGGCATCCAAGGATGGGGCACTTGCCCCGTGGGCAGGGCTGGTTCAACCTGGAGAAGGGATGGCTTCAGGGCACCTGCTGTCCCCAGCACTTACAGAGGTCACTTAGAACAGAGGATCAAGCTCTCTGCTGAGGTGAATAGAGGCAGAATGAGAGACAATGTGCATAAATTGGAACAAGGTGATTTTTCTTGGGTATAATGAAAGCAATTCAGCAGTAGAGCAGGGGCAGACATGTTGGGACAAAGCCGGGAACAGCCTGGGTCTATCAATATGGGCCTCTTTTTGGTTGCAATGTGTTCTCTTCCTCTAACACTATTGCTTGTCCTACTACCTCGGCTGCTCCAGCTGCACATTAATTCCTTTGGAGGGGATGTAGCTGATGAAATACACTAGTTGAAAACAGAATTTGTAAGTAGCAAGAAGAAAAGAAGCAAGTTTCGGGAGAAGGCATAAAAACTATGCTACAGTGCTGAGGCAGCAGAAAATAACCCCTGTATGCTTATACAGCTAACAACTGAAATGATTTGCACTATGATTAGATTAATGGACATCAACTTTGATGTATGTTGGGCACTTCAACTTTTAAAATGAATTTTCATGAGCGAATGTGTTTGCCCACTCTGTATTCATCAGTGCTGATGATTTTTCTCATTTCCTTCAAAGAGCTTTATTCTTCATAGACAATCCTCCCATTGACAAGTGAAGAGAAATCTGACCCCCATCCTTTAGCTTGGTACTGATGTCTAAATCACTGATGTGGAGTAGGCTCTAATAATTTCTGCTTCAGGAAGACATCATGAAGTTACAAATATACATGCCTCCCTACCCTCGCACATCACAAGAGACTTTTACCCAGATAATTTTGCATCCTCTAAGAAGGTTAGGTTTGAGTGTTGAAGGAGAAAGAGGCACTGAAAGCATTTTGAAACTCATGAATGGTCAGAGTGGTCCGAATGGAAAGGTGGAGATCTTGCTGTGACAATGAAGAAGTTTACACATTATCAATTTAAAATAATATTTCTTCTACAGTCCACATGTAGAAAATGCAAGTATGTATGCTTGATATTTTTAAAAAATATTGATGTGCCATACTATTCCATAACAATACATTTCATCGACTGATTTTACAGATGCTTTCCCTGTGGAACTTAAAGGCTGAATAGCCAAACGTCCTCTGCTAGCTAGCGAGGACTTTCCCTCTCCTCAAGCTGAAGACAGCTTTGGGATTTCCCCACCTTTTGGTATAGTGGGTGCAGATTCCTGGGCTGCAAGTGGGGTGTGTGTTGCCCATAGCAAAAGTTCTGGCCGCAGATCTGTCATGGTGGCACATACTGCAAAAGAGAATTTCCTATCTGAGTCAGTCAGAACTCTCCCCGGGGCTTTTCCTGCAGTACAGCTCCTTGGCAAGCTCAGACCTCAGAGTCACAGCTGGGGCCCTTTCGGATGCTATTCTTATCACTGGTGTAGGGGAGGAGATATAGCAGCAATATGCAAATGGAAAATCCTTGTCGTAGCTACCAATACTTTCCAGACTAAAACTTGAACCACTAACATTCAAAACATAAAGGACAGATTTCAGTCTCTGAATAGCTCAGTTAACTTTTAGGAAATTATATTGACCTACCCAGAGAGAACTTTTCCCCTAATCCTGAAAGCAGTTAACACAAACAGCCACAGATAAGCTGTGTAGAGGTCATTGATTTTGTAGCTTATTTTGCTTGTAGACTAGCTTTACCTACTGGACTTAATGAGTGTTGATTCAATTTTACGGACTGTTATTTCTTCAGTGGCCCCAAATCATGTTAAAATCTCATAAGGAAAGAGTTCCCTGATACCAGGTGGCAAAATTCAGCTGTATCTTAATTTTCCACCTGCTTTTCTTTTTTGTTAGGATCATGTGCTTTATTGTGGTTTTGTCAAAAAAATGAAATACAATTTGATAGTAATGATTTAAGTAACAAAGAGCTTGTGGGCTTGGATGTAGCAACCACAACAGTCTGTAGAAGTAGAGTTTTGTGGGAAGTGATTTAGTATATTCAGTGAGGCTGAGCATTCTAATTTTCATAGTTATTTAGACTAACTTGGAAAATTCAAGCCTTACTTTCCTAATAGGAGTTTCATTTTTTGATCCAAAACGTACATAATAAGTGGTCTAGGCTGTTGGCTGCTGTTAGCTACCAATCTGTGCACTCTCCAAACTCTCATATAGCAAAATATTCTTTCTCAGTTAGGTGGAAATTAAACAACATTCTGAAACACTTGCAGTTTTGATAGTGTTGATAGTAAAGCAGAGAATAAGTAAAGCTGACAATAAAGATCAGAGAATTCTTCCTCAGACAGCTCTGCAATGCAGAATATAAAGTCTCTCTAGTTCCTCCTCTCACAGAAACAGACCTTTAGAAAATAAGGTGTGGATACTCAGAAATTTTGGAAGACTAAGGAAGAGGTGGGAATGTGGTGTGGAAGGTAGGCTTTTGAACAGCCTTACAGCATGGTATGCTTTAAGTAAACAGACAGTGCTGAAAGAAATCCAGCAACCCTTTTGTGGTATAAAATTCCCTTTGTAACGTGGCTAGAATGCTTATGCTAAGAGCAAATCAATAAAAGACGAATGCCAGCATGGAACCTCTGAAATGAGCTCTGCCTCAGCCTAATAAAAGCAATGTTGATACCTGAGAAACTAGAAAGTCTTTTCTTCTTTGAGAGTTTCCAATTCTCTAGTGCTTGCTGCAAACAAGGTAGAGCAAGATGGCTGTGCAGAATGATGTTTGCAAATTGAAGAACCCACCAAACCTTTGTTCTTTTTTGTGCCTGAAAACTTTCCCAGAGATACAACAGTTTTATGCACACACTTGATTCTGCGTCTGTGCCATGCTACAACACTGCTAATGACATTAGTGAGGCATATTTTGCAAAAGCTTAAAACAGAAGTTGTGGCCAAGTAATTAAAAAAAATGTTTTTCTCTTGTTCAGAGAACAACATAACATTCCTGTGACATTCCTGTGCATTCCTGAGGTTATGTTATGATGCATTTGTTTCTGCCTGTGGCAAGGTAAGAGAACCTGTGGGTTTTTTACTATCTTGGTACAGCAACATCTTATGTTAGTCACCTTGCTAAATAGTAAAGGTGGACTTTCAGATACTGTGGTGACCAGCATAGAATCATAGAATGGTTAAGGTTGGAAAGGACCTTAAAGATCATCAGGTTCCAAACTCCCTGCTATGAACAGGGACACCTGACACTACACCAGGCTGCACAAAGCCTCATCCAACCAGGCCTTGAACAATTTCAGGGAGGGGACATGTACAACCTTCCTGGGCAATCTATTCCAGTGCCTTACTACCCCTGTGGTGAAGAATTTCTTCCTAATATCTAACCTAAATCTCCCCTCTTTTATTTGAAAACCATTACCCCTTGTCCTATCACCACACTCTCTGGTGAAAAGTCCCTCCCATCTTTCCTGTAGGCCCCCTTTAGTTATTGGAAGGCCACTGTAAGTTCTCCCTGAAGACTTCACTTCTCCAGGCTCAATATCCTTAACTCTCTCAGCCTCCTACATAGAACCACCTTATCCACAACCATGTTCTAATATCTGTGCCCAAGCACTGGTAGAAGCAACAAAACGTTTCATATAGGTAACTGCAAGAAAGTCCTGGTCTGTAAGTACCCTTCAAAGTAAGTAGTGGTCAGAGGTCTGACACTTTAGAAAAAGCACCTGCTTTAGTAAACTGTTCCATTTGCTGGAGTTAAGTTGCATCATTCTGGCCTGTGTTTGAGTCAAAGAAATATATAGTATTTCCTCACTAGCTGTGAAATATTTGCAATAAATTACCATTTTGTTGAAAGACAATAACAATTTCAAATATTTCTTAAAAAAAAAACCCAGAAAGTTCTGGCCTTTACTTCTTTTTCTGAAACACTCTGCATTCCACAAACCTAACAACTATTCTTCATTTTATTTCTGATAGGAATTACATCTTCCTTTTCTGTGAGCCATCCATCTCCTTTTTCTGTGGGTTGGCACAGGGACTAACCATATAAATAGACCTATCCTGAAGTAGGTCCCCAGCTAGCAAAGAAGTAATTTATGAGGCCTATTTGTTTCCTTCTTCTTGGGTTTGCTAAGGAACAAGGTAAGTTATCAAAACAACTGGATGAAATAGATTTGAGTTTTCCTTTGAATACAAGTGAAAGCTATTATTTGCACAGTATTTGTTCTTAAGTTCTCCTAAAAAGCTGAGTCATCTGCTTGAGGACAAAATTCTGATGAGGAAGATTAAATACTTTTCAGCAAATCACCCATACTTGGTGCTGTGTTCATTACAGATGGGGTGCTTGACTGCACAATCATTGCCAGTGACATCAGTGAGACTACTTAAAGATTCATGGGCTGAGGACTGACTGAAGAATCGGACTGGATCTACTCTTGTAAGACCTCACCTGGAGTACTGTGTCCAGTTCTGGAGTGCCCAACCTAAGAAGGATATTGAGCTGCTGAAGTGAGGGAGGGACTGATTACAAGGGCATGTAGCGATTGGACAGGGAGTAATGGTTTTAAAGTGGAAGAGGGTAGATTTAGATGAGACATCAGGAAGAAATTCTTTAGTGTGAGGGTGGTAAGACACTGGAACAGGTTGCCCAGAGAAGCTGTGGATGCCCCCTCCCTGGAGGTGTTCAATGCCGTGTTGGACGAGACTTTGAGCAGTGTGATCCAGTGGGAGGTGTCCCTACCCATGGCAGGGGGGTTGAAACTAGATGGTCTTTAAGGTCCCTTCTAACGCAGACTATTCTGTGATTCTCATGCTCTTGTAGGATTATTGTTAACAGGAGCAGTAAGATGTTTCTGGTTGACCTGAGAAGGTACAAGGATGGAGCCCTAAATTGACAGCGTGGTTAATATTAACATCACAGTGATGCTCCAGCCTGTTTTATTAAAATGGACCCTGAAACCACAGCTATAGGTCTGCTGCTCCTCACTTCGTCCATGTCCCAGTACAAGGATCCTGAATATTCAGTAGCAGAAGAAATAGAAGCTAAAGGCCACCAGATCTTTTGCTCATATATGCCATTGCAGCTGCACTGAAGGGCAACACATTCAGGAGATGAAGCTTTCCAATTGAAGCATTTCTTGCAATCTGGAAGGAAGGACTAGAGCCTATACATCACAGAGCAGCCTCAGAATCTTTCAGTTACTTGTTGTTTTGTACTCAGGGAATGTGTAGGTACTAAGGGGAACGGAGGAATGAAGGGAAGAACAGAAACTGGACCATGATGATTGTACTAAAGGAAGAAAGAGCTGCAAAAAATTGAGTCATAATGAAATAATGAATGAGGCAGGTGGATGGGGGGAAGCCCATCATGTTTGGTGCCTCAGTAAGGTTAATTAAAAGGTGAAAAATACGCCACAGGATGCAAAAAGCAACACCAATGAGGTAACTAAGACCACTTTGTGCATTTCCTATCAAAATCAAAATGCAAAAACAGAACTGCAACAAGCTGTTATAGAGTACATGGTTGTTGGTTATAAATTCTGTTTTATGCCTACTGGAAATTACCAAAGTACTTTTTTGCACCAAAGCAACTTGGAAGGTCTGTGACTGTGAATACTTTCCTTGTTTTGAAAACACTCTGAAACCTGTTAGCTGAAGGGGACATGCAAGTTTCCTATTGCTCCAAGCCTCACTCACTGAGCTGTAGGACTGTGAGCTATTTCCTCACAGAGGTGAGCTTCACTCCTGTGGAGAGACCCTGAGAATTTCCCTGCAGGTCCACTCTTTGTTAGGATCTACAGTAACATCATCTGTTGGGGTTGCTCAGGATTAGTGTGTGTCCTGCTTCCTTAGCTGTCTTTCATATCTACAAGCAGCCACGCTGCTTGGGAACCCTCTGCAAATGGGTTTGCGTGAGGGCACTCTTGTGTGTGTCTGTGTTCGCCAATACACTTGGCACAGACAGAATGCATTTGGCTCAAACAAACTACAGGATATCTACTCTGACAGCATTCCAGTGTTAGTAATGACATTCAACTGCGGCAGACATATCCATGGAACAATCATGCATTTGTCTGGTCTTTTGAATCAGAGATGCTAACTTGAATTGGAAAGGGCAAGGCCCTTTCAGAGCACTCGTGAAGCAGTTGGGAGTAGGAGATCTAGAAGGCCAAGTTCTTTTCCCCTCTTGTTCTTTGGAGCCTAAATATGCAAGAACAGAGCACAGTCTGAGGGAGGCTTTGCTCATGCTTAAGCCTCTGACCTCAAAATGGAGAGCTTGGAGTCAGCTAAGTCTCCCTGATAATAGAGAGGAGGGGAAAATGGAATTCCCACTCCACTTTAGTGATTTTTTTGAATTAGAATTTCATTCTCAAATAGGATATATCAAAAAACAGTGATGAAGAAGTGATCTTTTGTCCACTGCGAAGAACATATACATGTATATGGAAAGATCAGAGAGACCAAGCCTGCTTGCCCCTGGGAGCATGGCAGGCAGCCCTTGGGTGTGTCAGGGCAGGAAAAGCACTTATCGTGTGGCATTTTAGGGTACTCTTTGAGCCAGAAATGCCATCATGACTTGCAGCAGATAGATAAAAGAGCTCTAAAGAGGGCTAAATAAGTTTTTTTTAGAAATCAGTTATCAAATAACTGCTTACAATCTGTGTATTTAGAGAAGTTAGTACTGTTTTCCCTACTCAGTTCTTTCATGCCAGTGACACTGCCAACGTTTCCTCACAGCTCTCTCAAGTCCCTACACCTACTATGTGTTGTGGGGAAAAAAAGGAATGCTTGGAAACTTTAAGAATCCATGATCAAAACACAAGCCTTCTCCACATCCTCTAATACAGCTTCACTACGTGGTAAAATGAAGAGTTAAAGCAAAAGGAAATGGAGTATGACATCTAACATGAGGCCAAGTTCTTAATTTGTTTTTTTGCTGAGACTGAACTCAAGGAAGTCAACTGGATCCTTGCCTGAGTAAGTATTGAGCAGATATTAAGGAAGGGCTTGAAGACTGGGACTTTGATGATTAGGCCAATGCCTTCCATGTAATCCCAAGTGCTCAAAGGAGCACAGAGAAAAAAGGAAAACTGTACCCTTGGCACTTGCCATTGCCAACTCAGGCAGGAGGACTTGAGTACTTCTTACAGAATCAGGATTCTACAACAGAGCTGATAAAACCTCACTAAAATGGGAACAAGACTGGGGATGGCAGTTGCAGCCAGGTGACTGAGAATGTTAAACTAAAACCATTTACAGTTTTGACAGAACCTCCTCTCCGGGGATGCTCTGTGAAGCACAAGGCTGTATGAATACATCTCCTCCACAATGCTGAGCACACCATAGGGTTCCAAATGAGACTGGAGGTATCTTCTGCAAAGCAGTTGCTCAAGGATGTAGTCCAAATGCCTATACCAACTACTCCAGTGAATTCTTTGTCTGATTCAGTGACTAGGCTTGCAAAGCCTTCATTGAAACAGTTGCGCACCAC
This sequence comes from Apus apus, assembly GCF_020740795.1. NCBI lineage: Eukaryota > Metazoa > Chordata > Aves > Apodiformes > Apodidae > Apus > Apus apus. The sequence goes on along the minus strand of NC_067283.1, from coordinate 42,136,816 downwards.
ACAGACTACGTGATTACAATAAAACAAATTACTGCTTTCAGCTACAGGTATGGAACCTGTACAAAGCAGGTGGATTCATGTAACATATAATAGCATACCAAAAGTGTCCCAAAGAAGTAATAAAAAAGAGAACAATAGTGCTCAAAAAGCAACCAACAAGTGACCCTGCTCAAACTCCACATGACCGAGGACATCTTTTTTCTTGGATTCAAGTGTTATGGACACATTTTGTACTGAGTCATCACCCAGAAAGTCTTATTGACTCCAATGGAGTTGTACCAATCCCTATCAACCTTAACTGTCCAACATCCTTCCCTTGACTCCTAAGTCCTTCCTTCCCAGTCCATTTCTTCCCACTTAATCAAGCATACCTCAACCTAATTCAATGGCAGGAGTACAAATGCAACACTGCAGAACTGACCAGTTTAATGTATTCATAGCCATAGCAGCCAGAAGGAGTCACTAATCCTGGAATCAACTGATTAGACTGCACATAAAACCAGATTCATTCCATTGTTTTGCTGCCTGCAGCAGTAGTTGGGAAGGGAAAGCTATTAGTAATCCCCTTCTTTGTTTCTCTCACGGTAAATAAGTGTTTTTAGTGGAATACCTGAGGATGTAGATTTCATATTTTAAAGCTTCCTTATTGCTGTATAAAATATGAGTGTAAATTAAGTTGTAAGAGGTATCGGATATGTAACCAAGAGTGCTCAGGGTGTAAGTTCTGCTTCAAAGGGCTTGATTAAAGACTCAGATTATAGCATCAGCAAGCAGATTTATATTTATACTGCCAGGTTGATCCAAAATGAATAAGACCTTTCCAAACAAGAAAGCAACTTAAGCAAATTAAAAAATCAACCCTTGCTTCATAAAAATATGCAAAACAGCTCTGCTTCACTCTATTTTCTCCCATGCATGTCACATTTTAGCAGGACTGATTATATTAAATGTAGAAAAAAGTGATAAGTTTCTTAGGATTATATTCCTAAGGAAGAGAAAGTGCTGAGGTAGTCACTCAATGGTTTGGCTGGCTCCAGTACTAATCAGACAGCTGGAGCACATCCTCATTGCAGGCTGTGTCAAGAACAGGTGTGTGTCTCCACTTAGTGTGAAGGGGAATCTCACCCCCCCACACCCCCTGGTGCTGAGAGACTTTACATGCTGAGTGTGTCTGTCACGGAGCTGTTCTCACCTCATGGAAGACTGGAGCCTTGTGCACCGTCGGTTGAGGCAGGTGAGCATGTTGTCAGCCAAATGCATCCAATCTGGGAACTCTGCCAGCAGGAGAAGGAGGCGGAGAAGAGCCTGTCTCTGATAACTGTAACTAAAGATGTTGTTCCTACAGGGCTCATAAAGGATGGCTGGCACTACCACAGGGAGCATCTAAGAGAAAGTAAGACTTTAGCTTTATGAGGTTTTAAAAAAATGCTATTTATTATGCAACTGTGTTTGAACAAGGCAGAACCCTCTGCGGACAGTTGTGCTTTCCCCTGCTCCCTTCCTGAGCATTTACCAGCGTAATCTTTTTGCTATCATAAAAACTGCCCACCAGTTCTTTCATCCCATGCCCTTATGAGATGTCTTTATAATTCATTTTCTCAGTAACAGTTTGATCTACTACATGTAGCATGCACATGTACCAGAAAAGGACATGCACCTAGAGCACATAACCTCGCTTGTTGGCTGGCTGATCAGACATCAGGTTTACACCACATAAGGCAGACAGACAGAAAGGTTTTGGGAAATATGACCCAGCTGTCATAGCTGGTTACATAAGGATAATTGAATGAACACTATAATCTCATTTCTGGTAAGCCATAAAAAGCAAGAAGACAAAGGGGCATACTTCTTTTGCCTCTGTGAGTGTTGCTGTTCCTAAATGGGTCACAATGTGACTTGATGTAAAAATCAATGTCTCTTCACAGGACAGCAGTGTGTGCGTATGTGTGTATGTAGGTACAGAGCAGGACTTTACAGTGGATGACACAGTGCTCGTGATTCATTTGAGAACCATGAAAGCTGTAAGCAGCTCACTTTTGCTTTGGCACAAATACATTCGGCTTAGGACACATTTCATGCTAGGTTAGCATAAGAAAATGCATCTGGTGCAAACACTTTGGGTTGAAAAGTTCGAAAGTCACTTTCTGAGACTACTCCCCCTTGCCTGCATGCAATTTGATGGCAGATAAATTTGCTGTTTTCACCTACATATTCATAACCAAAGTGAGAAGAGCAGGCTGAAAGGCATACTAATACAGAAAGTATGAAAGTATTTCTTACAAGAAAAGTGGTCTTAGGGAAGGGGAAGTGACAGATGTATCCCTGCCTGAGCCAGGAGCATGGATACAGACCAAAATATAAATACAGATTCTCATACCGGGCTGCCAACTTCCATAATCCTTGAGTGATACTCTGGGCTGTCATAGAGACAGAAGTCAAAGTACTTAGTGAAATGCTGCAGTAAGGTCGTGAGAGCTTAATCAGAAAGTCTGAAGCTAGAGAATTTACCCCAGGAGCATATAAAAATCTCAGCCAGGAGCACAGCATATAGCAGCTGCAAGTGCCCTTAAAAAACCAAATTAACAGACAAAACCAAATCCCAGTATATGTTGAAATAAGCAATTCTGTTTAAAAAAGACTCCCTTGGCTATTTCACCCTTTCCTTTGGTTTCAACCATTATTCAAAGCTAAAAATTCTGCATCAGCCACTTCATTTTGAGGGACCAAATTTGTGTTCTGCAGAGGAAATAGAATGCAGGTTCAACAAAATAGGCAGAAACTCAGTAAAAAGCAAAAATAGTTTAAGTACTTCAAAAGGACATGCCCCTTTAAAAGAAAAAATATTCAATTTTGAAGAGAGCAAATGATAAAAAAATCCTATAATATTTTGACTTGGAAGCACTCAAGCTGTTCAACAATAACATAGTAGGGCTGAAGAAAAAAAATCAGAATTCATTGGCCAAATTCTTTTCTCAGAAAGGAACAGCTAAGATCAGAATCTTTCACACTTGCTATTTGTCCTCCTTTTTTATAATTAAATCTTGCAATCTTTCATCAGACAAAATCATCCTCTGGGATTGTTGGCATTTTTGTATGACTTCAAAACTTGGCACTAGGTATTCTCAGGAGGAAAATCTTTAAGAGTTAAAAGAATACAGCTGAATTGCTAAGAAGAACCAGCCAGAAGTGGCATGACCTCATCCCCTAGCAACAGAAATCAATAACAACAGAGATAACATAATTACACCACAGAAAGGATCCAGAGGGCAGATTATGTCAAGTATTATGTTGTTAAGAAAGAATGACATGTGAAAGAGACAGCATGTTTTAAACATGGAAGAAAATACAGAAAACGTGAAAGGTAGATAGGGAAAAGTGAAATACGAACACAGAATAAATTATCCTGCGGACTCTTAAAAGACAGGAAATCATTCCTGTTCCTACTTTCACTGTTTTATTTATTCAGTACACAGAATTAGATTCCCAGGGGAGCAGAGGAAGGCATTTTGTTTCACAATAAGCATCATGACACAGGGAAAATAGATGACCCTATGATGACAACTGTGTTCTGGGGCTCTGGAGACCCAGCACATTTCCTGCTTAGGTACAGGTGATCCATACTACTTGGTTAAATTGTGGACTTTCTGCATCTCAGTCTCCCATCTGGAAAAGAGTGCCAATAGGATAAGGATTCAGAACTGAGATGGGTCAGATACTGCTCTAGTCTGGGAACTGCACAAAATTACCCACAACGGAAAGACTCCTTCCTGGTTTGGCAGGGGACATATGTTTGCCTCTTGGACAAGACACTCCTCTTATGCTCTTCAGGTTGCTCATATGCTTAGAAAATGCTGGACACTGTGATAGGGCAGTTTGCCATTTCTCTGCAATATTCATAGTTCCAGCATCACACACCTGTCAGAACAAAGGTTTTTTAGGAATGCTTCCACTGATCTAATTCTGTGGTAATGCTTTCTATAGCTTTAAAACACTGAGTAACGTGGGGTAGTTTTTCAAGGAAGATCCCTTTTTAAGCAATGCTCACCAGTAACAATAAAATAGAAGATTTTATGCCTGTTGCTAGACATATGGCAGTGTTGTCCTGCTGCCATACCATCCTCCCACACTTCTGCCTATTTCTTCCCTATAAACACTGAAGTTTTCTGTCACAGATTTTTTTGCCCCTCAGCTACACAGAGCAGTAAGATGTGGATTTTGACACTGCAAGTTGTCCTCTGTTTTACCTAGTTATCTAGTTATTTCCTTACAAGTCTTCAGACACCTTTAGTTGCTCCTAATCAGCCCAGTGTACAGCATTTTTCCTTCTCACCCACTGACCACAGGTGCTTTATCCACAAGGACCATCCACCTGCAAGGCCCTGGGCTCTCAGATATGGGAACATAGCTTTCTCCCCTAGGACTAGCAGGCTCTGATTAACGTCACCCTGCCCTTTTCAGCCATGTGCCAGATATATGCTATTTGATCTAACAGATTGAGTTTAATTACTTGATCTAACAGAAAAAAAAGAAATAAATGACACCAAAGAGAACACTGGAGATGAATACTGCTGTCTCATGATTTTTACATACCAACAGGTGGGCTTAGCTATGACTCAGTGTTCTTGATTTCCAACTACTCAGGGAGCTCAAAATCAGGATCAGGGTGAGATGTTTGTTGCAACAAAGTTTTGGGGATGAAGGTGCACCTTGAGAGTATGATTTTAGAATTTTTTTTTTTTTCTGGCATTTGTGAAAGCATTTTCAGAACCACAAACTCAAGAATAGTCTTAGCAGTTCAACCAATAATGACGGAAACTCCCAAATTAAAAAGACAGAGAGAATGAGAGAAAGATTACTAGGATGTGACTCACACTGTGGGTTTTGCCTCAGCTAAACACTCTTTACTGTACTGTTTTTGCTATCCTTATGGCACTAGGTTAGGTCAATATTTTTACCTGTACATCAAATTTTAAACTGATGGGGTTCAAATGTCACACGTAGGTGACATATAAGCAGAGATATACCTGAACAGAGAGACTGTATCTACAGTGGTAAGTGAAGCGGTGTCAGGAAGAATCACAGACACCATGTCTCAGTCATCAACATTGTTAAATTGTTGTAATGTTTCCAGGCACAGTTTTGGCCCAAGACTGACAAGCCCATCTTGCAAGCAAGTCCACTGGCCAGGGGTCATTCCCAACGGCAATTTAGACACAGCCACCCAGATTTGGAGGGTCAGAGTTTAACAGTAAGGTCAGGCTCTTCCATGTCATTTGGCCTCAAAGCCAATCCTGGGCATATTTATCCTACTCCTGTGCACATAACCTGTGAATACTCATGCCTTCTTACCACGTGAACCAAATCCCAAATGTGTTCCCATTCTCAAAGTCCTCCCAATTCTTTTGATTTTTGAGCTAATTCTTAGAGAGCATTGCTTCTTGCCTCCCATCTATGCAGACTTCTGCTGCATTTTTTTTGAATCTTTGCAAGTGAGGCCCACAACTGGCCTGCTTTGCCATGGTACCCCTCTTCAGATCTCTTTGATGAGTAGCAGGAGCTGGTAACAGACAAATTAAGGTTGTTATTCCTGCCATAAGATGTGAAACTCAGCACAGATGGTATCTTATTCAACCTTAACATGAAGCAAACAAAAGAAGTATTTTAACATCCTGTATAAAATCAGGGGACTTTCCACCCTCTTTCCCAGGAGTGCTTGAGTGCTGATGATTTAGCTATCTTGGCACCTACCCTAGACCCACCAGCCAAACTAGACTATTTTTTCTTTAGAACAATACATTTTGCAGATACTACTAAATCCTGCTTTTTTCCCCAGCTTCATGTGGAACTGTTAATCACAGCTCAGTGTATGGGAGAATCAGTGCAGTGGATGCAGTTTTGTAAGCCCTTCTCAAAGCCTGCAAAGTCAGTCTCCTCTAATACTGGCTGTTACAGTTCCCCCATTTGAGCTGCTGTTTAGCTTGACTGCTTTCACTTTGTGTCACCCAGCTCATCTTTTCTAAATCCTAAAAAGGTTTATCTAAGACTAATCAAGTCACTGATGGTGCCTCTATATGACAAAAAATGAGCCAGACTCTTTAATTGGTGCTCCCCTTTAGTTAATTTGAAACAAGACCATTACCTGCATTTATTAGCAGTTTTTGAGAAGAAAAATGCTTTTGAGGGGTAAGGTTAAAGAGTCAGGCTGAGATGAATTAATACATTTCTTTCTGTCTGGTAATCTTGTAATCTGCAGGGGCACTGTGATTACTTCTATTAGCTCAATTTACTGGTGTGTATTCACATGAAGTACAAAGTTTTTCCACATGAAATGAGAATACTTTGATTTCTTTGTGGCAAATACTGTCTTTTCAAAAAGACCAGATGGTATTGCAATTTATCATAGAACAACATAGAAGTGTATGGTAAATAGGTAGAAAATACAGCTTGTTTAAACAATACATGGATTCTGACCCAGTAATAAATAATTTATATAGAGAATCCTGGCAGTGGGATAAGTTTATTTGTTGTGTATAATATTTAAACTCCTTAAAGGCACTGCAGTTACTGCATAGGTTGTTAAGGGGAACATGGCATCTGCCTGGAGAGGAAACAATTGTGATTTGTCTAGCTGAAACTGTGGAGAAGAGAAAATCTTCACTATTTTATAATTCCAACTTCGTACATTTCATTGTCTATCAGTGAAAATGACTCTGAGTCTGTGAATGTCAAAAATTATTGATTTGATATTATTGTTTAGAACCCACTGTAAAAACAACAAATTCCATTGATTTTTTGTCAGCTTTTTTGGAAGGACTTCATACTTTAGGTAAGCCATATATTTCATTGCCTCTAAAAACCTCCCAGTTTAACTCAGCATCATTTAAAAATGAACCATTGTAGTACTGAATGTTTGTATGAGTATATTATTAGCTTTGATCCAATAAATCACACATTTCAATAACTACAGGAAATGGCACCAGCATTTGATGGATTAAATAACATATACAAATCTCCATAGCTAAACTAAATGTAAATTACTGAAAAGTTTGTGATTTGTGGAAACATTTGTCTGCTTCCCCAGCTACAGCTTCCTTCATAGCTGGTACATAAGACAGAATGTTGTTATTCTTGTTTCTGAATTCTGACAACATGTTCAAGATCACATACATTTATAATAAAGTTAAGTAGCTTACAATCTAGTTTGGCTATAGACAACAATATATGTGTGATGATATGTAAGGTAGAAATGTGATAGGTTTAAGAAGTGTGCTTGAAAGAATTATAAAAAATACTAAATTATTTGGTATACAGTAAAAAGAGAAAGGGTTCATGTCTTAAGCTGACTGGGGAAGCATTTGAGAAGAACAAGACATTATCAAAATCAGTGATTATAATGTTAATATTAACGTTGCTGTTTTTCCACTTGCTGGATCTGAAGTCCAATATAAAATATTCAGTTTGATGTTTGTTTTTTGGGGGCTTGTTTGGGTTTGTTTGTTTGTTTTAATTTTGGGACCATTAGCAAAATGAACTAGCAAAACCTTTAAAAATACAAATTTATCAAAAATGTTCTGAAAGCTGAAGGCAACACACTGCTTCCCAAAATTTGTTTTAAAAAAACAAACACACCCTTAAAATCTTTTAGCAAACCTTATTGTTATAAGTGCCTGACTAAGTTCTTCTAGAATGTGGCTGGAACATTCTCCAGAGGAAACTTACCAGCTGCTTGTATACAGCTAAAATAGAAGAAGGGAGAAGCTACCAAAGAATTACAAAAAGCTTAAAACAAAGAGCACCTTTAGTCAGTTGTGGAAGATGAGCAGTGAAACCTTACTAGGAACCTGAAGTTAAGAAGAGTGTTATCTTGGAAGAGACAAACACAGTTTGACAAACACAGAGGGACAGAGAAATAGCATGATAATACTCGTAATTTTATTTCAAATGAAGCCTTGATTTGCTATAACTGATAATGCTGCAAGTGTTGCCAAGGGAGGATCTGACTGTGTTCCTGAGTGTTTCTTAAAGAGCCATCAGAGAATGGAGCTGTGAAGGAAAACATCCTGCAATGCCATTCTGGTCTGCTGCTCAGCAAGAGTCATCATACAAATCTGGAGCTTAATTTGCCTTTGACATCTGCTTCTCAGAAGATCACCCCTAAGCCGAAGGTAATGAAGCGAAGTAAAGGCACTGGTATACAAAATGAAGGGCCTGCCCTGGACCCTCCTGACCCATATCTACTTCAAGATGGGTATTATTTCTTAAATGAAACAAGAATATGTTTGGATTATACACGTACTTTGTTAACAACTGCTTCTCCCATAACAGAAAGCCAAATAAAAAGGCTTGCCCATTTTTTACCCACTGGCAGAATGGGTCTGTTGGAAGAACAGTTTTTCCCTGCCCATTAAAATGTGATTCTTCTGTCTGGAAATGAATAGCAGAAATAACTGCTGAAGTTGGTGAAGCTCAACAGTAAGGAAAATGAGAACCACACAGTAAACGTCAGCACAATCCCTCCAGATTTTCAGTAGTACTTGGCACTTAGACAACACTTTTTATCTGAGGAACTCAAAAGGCCAGTTCGTAGTTCAGTCTTGTATTAGCCCTCTGAGTTTGGTAAAATGCCCAGCTAGGAGGAATTTGCATACATAAAAGTTAAATAATTTACTGACAGTTACACAGAGTCACTAGCAGAAATCAAGGGCCCAAATGCCCAGACCTGCATTGTCAGTGTAACAAGCAATAAGCAAATTCTGGCCATTGTCAGTAGATTTGTGTATCTATTCTTTAATGGAATGCATTGACTATGCATCCTTTGGGGCTTAAATGCTCAGTAAATCAAACTGAGCTAAGACTTGTTTTAAATAGACATAGATTTCTAAGAAAACCCACAGCCAAACCAACAGAATTCACTCAGAGAAGTGGATCATAACTCATGGTTAGGCTGTTATTTTTGAAAGAATAATCAGCAAAATGCAAGAATAATTTTTACAGTGTTGTCTAGTAACAGTTATCACTCCCATACAATATTACATTTAATAATGAAGTCCCTGCTGAAATTGCAATACAGAAAATCCTTAAATTGCTTCTTTGTGGAAGATAGGAATTACTATATTTAGTTTCCATGCAAAAAGACTGATGTCCATCTGGAAACTGGAAAAGAACAGGATTCCATTCAAACCAGTTTAAATTTTCACTGCCTTAAGTAATGATATTAGAAGGAAAATGGAACTAAAATGCTACCGTATTTGAGAATCTGTCCAACAGGACTTTCACAAAAACTTGATGTAAAGTCTGGGATTGCAGTTCAGGACTTCTGGAAGTCTAGATTAATATACAACCTGCATTAAGTCCTGTTTAGTAGCTTTTTCATAAGTAGTTAATTTCCAGCAATTAGAGAAAAAACAGCAGCATTCATATGAATAATTAAGCCAGCAGTAATTTACAATTATGGAACATCTTCAGGGTTTTTTTGTAACCAGTACGTATTATGGGAATGTACTTATTAAATTTGCAAGTGGCATGGAGCTAGGAAGAATTTTGAGTACCTTGGAGGGCAGGATTAGAATGCAAAATGATCCTGCCAAATTGGAGAAATGACCATGTTAAATGAAACAGGATATAACTCTAAGAATAAATTTGAGGATCTATAGTTAGGTAGGAATAATTAACTGTGTAACTGTGTAATTGCAATAGGAAGGGCAGCTCATTAGATGGGGGTTCTTTAGCAATGATCGGGGCTCACAGTGGCTCAAGCGATATTAACAGTGTCACACTGTTTGGAAGAAAAAGTTAATGTGATACCGGGATACATATATAAACCCATTTTCAAGATACAGGAAGCAACCCTCCAGTTTCCTTCATCTGATGTTATATGACTGCTGAATGAAGTGGTAACTCTGTATCCAAACTTGAACTCAATTTGAGAGGGGGGAAAAAAGAACACAGATTTTAGAAACACAAGCTTGAAGGAAAGACTGAATGAACTGGTGTAGGGTGTGGGAAGTTGAATTATTTTCAAACACACTGAAGGATGCTGGTGCTAAAAAAAATCCATTTCCTGTGTATACTGCAGCCTAAAAGTGAACTAAGAAAGATTCAGAATGGACACTGGCATGAGCTTTTACAGCAAGGAATTAAACAGTTCAGTAAGTTTGCAGGAAGCTCTAGCATCTCCCCATCAGTGGTGAGACAATAATCTAGCAGCAATGACCCTGGCACAAAAAGATGGCTGGATTGTTTCCATAACACTTCAATTCTATTTTGTTGAAAGAAGTTTTATTCCTTTAATATTTCAGATTAATATCTGCATTTTGATTTTCCATGATGTAGCAGGAAAACTGTGCTGGATTGTATTGTTTGATCTAACTCTCTACTCAAGCAGAGATGAGGAGGCTCTATCTGGACCAAATGGCTCTAATTATCAGATGCCCAATTCACAAGTCACTTCTCTACTTACTACCACAGTGCCAACATGCTATTGTGGAGACTGAAGCAGACATTACTCTCAGAAGAGAGCTCATTTTCAGCTATGGGTGTTATAATAAAAAATAGTGAGAACAAATTTGATCAAGATGACAGTCTTGCTTGAAGCTAAGTAGAGTGGTAAAGAGAAAATTATGACCTAGAGCCATCTCATCACAAGTAGATTAAACATAGTAGGTTGTGTTGACAGCAACAGCAAAATGTAGAGTTGAAGAGTGTTTTAACAGACAAACCATGCCTGACTTTGATTATGTATACGATGATTCAAAAACATTTTGATTGGAAAGAGCAGAATGGACATACCTGGTGCATCCAAACCTATATTCCTTCAAAATTATTTTTGCTTTGCTGCTTCTTGCAACTTAAGCAGACAAAAGTCTTTATACAAACGGTTTAAACTAAGGTAGGATTTTAAAATTATTGTCCAACTGTTCTTCTCCCTCTTGATAGCTTAAAAATATACTGGCCCTGAAGATGTAGGCATACATTACCTGATCCTGACATACTGGTCCTGAAGATGTAGGCATATATTACCTGATCCTGACACCACTTATCTAGAAATATAAGAGCTTACTGGAAAGACATCCTCAACCACAAACAAACAACAGTTTTTAAGATTCAAATTGCACTTACAATTTCAGAATGGCTTCTTATTTTTTATGCCATCTGAATGGATCAGAGAGGAGAGAGAAAAGGTGAAGAACACTCCTAACCCCAGTAACTCATCTTTGTTTTTCAGGAGATTTTGCGTTTAGGGTCGCAGACCTAGGAGGTACCAATAAGCTAAAATAAAACTGGAAAAAATGCTGTTCTATATTTATATGTGCTCTGAATTACGTAAATTTGTATCACTGTCAATGACAGAATAATTTGGACCCTGCTGCTTTGGGTTTAAATGCCTATTTAAATTTTCTCCCATCAAAGCACTTGAAACTAAAACCTCTTTTTAATAGTCTTTGTGCCATTCACAAACTTAGAGAACAGTAGACCTCCCCCTGCATTCTTCACAGAATTCCTGGGTTGATTGCTTGAAAAAATTGGATTTATTGTTGTCCAAGGGTTTCTAGAATTAAGCACCTAATAGGTGCTTAACAGTAAAACACATAGAAGTTTGGATGTCATACTATGCTGAATGAACCAAGGCCAGAGTATATGTCTTCCATTGTGCAAAACTGAATGTGTAGTTAAATTAAGAACAATAGGTATTCATAAATCAGCATGAGTGCCCATGAGAAGCAAGTCTTCTAATTAAATAAGAGAATCAGTGTTCCTTGTTCCGGGAATTGTTGTTTGGTATTAAGACAGAGTATATTGATAGTTAGTAGAGAGACATTTTTTGTTAGAAGAATTATTTGTTCATTTATCAAAATAGCCAATCCCCTTCCTACACATTATTGAAGTTATTTTACAAAAATAACTGAATTGGAGGGAAATCAGATGACTTCTTTTTAAAAAGAAGCTTTAAAGTGCTCTTATATAAAAATAAATCTTTGTGATTGTAATAAAACCAAATTAAAGTAGTATTTGCAGGGAAACCACTGTGATATTTAATTCTGTTTTTGCTTTTAAGCTAAAAGAAAAAAATCAAAGAAAACCTAAACCCAACAAAAGCCAAGACAGACATAATATCCTTCTTAGGAGAGAGAATTCTGCAGTGTTTGAAAGAGTTGGATGATTAATTCTCTGGACATTACTTTGGAATTTTAGTGGAAACTATTCAAAGTATTCACTACTCAGTGAGTACATGTGGCTTTAGGATGGCTTCATAATATTCTCATCCTGATGTTTGATGCCTATAGCGTCATATGTGAAGTGAGTTACACATTTTGGGACAACACGACAACAAAAGGAACAGCCACATGGCCACTCACTCAACTCCCCCTTCCTCACACACACTCTGGGATAAGGAGGACAACGCTCATGGGTCGAGACAAAGGACAAGGAGGGTTCTTCACCGATTAAGGTCTCGGGCAAAACAGACTCAACTTGGGGAAAAAATAGTAATTTAATTTCACACTAATCAAACACACACAGGACACAGACAATACAGAGAGCAGGGCTTGCATATATTACCCCACCCCTCTCTTCTTCCTGGGCCCAAATCACTTTGTTCCCAGTTTCTCTCCCTCGTTCCCCCCAGCGGCACAGGGGAACAGGGGATGGGGTTTAGAGTCAGTTCACAGGCTGGTGGTTCCTGCCCCTCCTGCCTCCTCAGGAAGAAGGATTCCTTACAGTCCTTCCCTGCTTCCCGTAGGGAAGAGTCCTCCACAAACCTCTCCTTCATGAGTCCTTCCTCACCAACCATCAGCACCGCTCTCCTCCTCCTCCAGCACAGCTCTTCTCCCTCAAGTGCCTCTCTGCTCAGGTGTTCTATCTGTTCTTCCTACGTTAATCACTGAGGCGCATCTATTGTCCCTCTAATGGATCTTTAGCTGGGTTTTTGGAAGCAGGGGGAGCTTCTCAGTTTCTTACAGGAGCCACCCTGGGGCCTTTCCCTCACTACCAAAAGCCTCACCAAATCAAACCAGAACAAAAAGTAAACCAGAAAATTCTAAAGAAACTTTCAGAAATTGTCTAGAAGTCTGCTAAAAGAAGGCTAGCAGTTGTAGAAACAACTTTTAGTATGCCAGACTAACTGATTGAATCACATGAAGGAAGTAACTACATGTTTCCTGTACAAAGAGTAAGCAGTTAGATCACCAGCCTAGAAATCAGATTCTGTTCTCACAGTTAATCTGAACTCCCTTTTAAGGCACATTAATCTCTTGTGTAGACACACCTACACAGACCTGAGCTGGCTTTGAAATTCTATCTCCAGTTTTACTCAAACTGCCTGCACAATGGTTAATACATGTAAATTCTAGTTAAGTTTCCTTTATGTCCCTTTACGTACAAGTTCAAAGAAAGGAAATACCACAAAGGACTCACTTTGTATGAGGCTGAAACTCGATTTTGAGATTGTCCTCTCCTGTAGTTCCACAGTAATTATGATTAAGCTGCCAAGGCACCTTTCTTGCCTAATCAAGAAAGTAAACCATACAAACTGAAATATATTGTGAATCTACATGACATGTGTGAAACTTTATATCTTCACAAAGGATCATCTGAATACATTTTGTCATGAGTAGTATTTCAGGATGTAGAGGCACCTTTTCACTATGTTTTTCAATAGACTTAATGGCTTTTAGGTTAGTATTTTTCCACTCAAAGTGAGCCACCTTCTAGTCATACATTTTGGTCCTGTGAATTATAGCCCCAAAGTTGACATTTCCTTACTATTTTGCTAGAGATTCCTCAATGGAAGAAAGAGTTAGTACTTGAATAGTCTGGGTTGTAAGTCCTTAAATGAAGAAAAAAATCAGTTTTGAACATTCTGAGTTCAAGCTCTTTTTCTCTACTGCAGCTTTATATGCTCCATTGAACACTTCGTATCTCTGTGTTTTGTACCTTATTAGTGTCCTTCAAGTCCAGAGTAACTTGGAAATCAGGTAACTGGCATTGTACCAACTCTCTTGGTCATTTAACTGTGGTCAAACTAGAAGTATGATGGATTTCCAAAGCAAACTATCTTCTATTGACAGCACAATTCAACAGGCTAAGAGACTTTTGAAAGTCTTACCCTAGGACTTCAGATCACAAAGTCTTGCTGGAGTCCAATCAGTGTAACAGTGGAGGGAATAATGCTTTTAAACTATTCCCCTGCTTCAGTCAGAGTTCTTGGAGCTGAAAATTTGTCTCCATTATAAGGCTATGTGCATAATTCTATGGCAGCTTCTAGAAGATTTAGTAATTTTAGTCATTCATCCATGTGCTTTGTGGATTTGTGTCCACAGAAGTGTTGTCACTGGTATTTTGTATCTTTTAACAGGTGGCAGCTTTTCCCACAAGGTTCCTTAGAAAAACTGCTAACTCTCCAAGGGTTTATATAACTCTACCTTCAGAACTGTTGTAGATCATTGTTCATTTTACTCCATGCAAAAAATATTAGCTAAGGGAATGTTGTTGAGACTTTTTTCTTCCTTGTTTTGTGTAATTTTGGTGACACATCAGAAAGACAGAACACAGAAACTCAGTGATACAAAAGCACAGTATTATTAGGTCCATTTCTGTAGTGTTGAAAAACTTTTGGGAAGCCTGATTGCCTAGGACATTATGTTCTTCTTTAGCTTCCAGAAACCCAGAATAGTAATAGACCACAATGCAGTGACCATCAAGAACATTCTTGCCTTCAAAACCTTTGCTATTCAGCCTTATAAACTACATTACTTTCATGGCCATTGTAAAACTGTGTTTTTTCCTCTGCCTGCAGCATTTTTTACAGTGTAAACTCATAGTCCATATGCAAGAACGTATGGAACAATTCATATAGAATTTTGCCATCGTGTCACAGAGGACACACATTGTCACTGCCATTGTACCCAACTCCAAACACAGGATAAGCGTCCCCTGAGCGTTCAGCACCAACTCACAACATTTTACGAGGCAGATGAAAGTAGTCTAAAGAGAATGAATGTAACATGAGAAAAAAAAGAAAAAAATGCACACAGAACAAAAACCCACCCAACCAAGCACAGCTAAGCTGAAGCCCATTAAAATGAAAAGATTAGGATGACACGGCTATTTTTTCCCCCCATTGTTAAATGTAAACTAAGCTAATGGTCAAAAAGTCATGGAGGATGAGGGAGGGAAGTTGTGGATGATTGCTGCATTCTTTATTACATCCCCTCTCCATCCTGGTGAGCTGGAACATCAGTGCAGTTCTCATGCCAGCTTCCAAGTAAACAACACGCACTTCCTGGCTATCTCTAATCTGGGCAGCAATGTGTGTGAAGGGAGAGTGCTGAGTGATCTGTGGTTCTGACCAGGTATCCTGTTTTGACAAGGGTGTTTGTCCTTTACCCAACACATTGCAGAAGCTATTCTTGACATTTCTGTGCTCTGGTGTGTTGTTTTGTTTTTTTTGAGGGGGCGATAGGCCTAATTAAGTCTTTTGGGAAAGATTTAATTTGGATTACTGAGAAGTTTAGAGGGCCAGAGGTAACAATAAAAAATCCCAACAAACCAACAAAAATAGGCTGCATTGATAAAACTGGTTTTGCATTCAAAATTTTAAAGTACAGCTAATTAAAAGATACTCCCTTTCATCTAATTAATATTTACACTATATATTACTTGACAGCCTATGGTTCAAAAGCAAGTTTTAAATTTGCTTCTAAAAGTTTTTGAGAAGCTAATAGAATTGTTTTAGCAGCTAGCTTACCTTTCCATTCAATCAGTAGAGCTGCTCAGAAATTATTTTCAACAAAAATTTCTACTTTGGAGAATGCCCATTAAGCAGCCCCCTGATCAATGGTAAGTAAAGGTTATAGAGAAGCTTTGCTGGCAACAGCAAAATTCTGAAAAAAAACCTGAAAATGAACAATGCACAGATGGTGTGATTAATGATCTGGTATTTGGATGAGATTTGGTTCAAGGTCCGTGTTTTAAAGAAGGACTTGCTGTCTCCCATATGAGTCATCTATTCTGTGAGCTAAAGAAAATACTTTGACCCAGTGAATCCTTACCTATACTGACTTGAAGAGTGTCCACAAGTAAGTTTCAAAGTGTCTGAACACTAAGAAAAGAAAGCTTACATAATCTCTATTATTTAAATGGTCTAGCCCTTTGCATACTGAAGACTTGCTGTATTTTATCCCTCTGTGATCCCTTTGCACTAATCTAATGGCCAATTTCATTGGAAACCAGTTCACTGAGTAAGATTAATATAGCCATGCCAGTTGTGGCCACAGTCCTAAATCCAAGAAAGCTATGGTAGTCTTGTCGCTGACTTCCACAGGAAGTGAACGGAGGCCCGTATTTCCCCCAAACAAATCACTTGTTATTTATGAACCCAAATTGTCTGACTTAAATCTAACATGGCTATAGACTTTACTCATTATAAATAGCACAGGCAACGTGCCAGAGAAAAAGGAGGCCAAAAGAAGGCAGGCTACTTGCATTGGAGGGCTTTGAAGCTCTAGGCTGACAAGACATTTAGGAAGCTAACAATTCTGGGTATCTACTGTGTCCAGCAGTCACAGAATGTAATCTTTCTCCACCTAGCTTTCTCCATTTACAACATTTGCTGACAAAATGTATTAATTTGAAAAGGCTTTCAGTGAGTTACAGAACCTGTTCAAAATGTTCAACATTCAGAAAAATTTCTCTCCTCAAAACAAACATCTAAACCAGCTAAAGTCCTCTAAGAATTTGCATGAAGTTATTTTAAAAAACAAACAACTTACACTTTCTTATTTCTTTTGAAGATGAGTGTTACTTCTAAATCCTTTGGAATTCTCAAATGTTTTTACTGCAGCCAAGGGAAGGAAAACTGGAGCCACATGCTTTCCTTAGATTCTCTCTGATTGCACAGGGGTGACTTTGGGATGACTTTGCCTGATTAATTTTTCATTCTAGACTTTTGCTAGGTAACTCCCCTTGCATCTAAAATTCCACAAATCCCAAAGTCTGTGAAAATTATGGAAATACTAAAAATCTGCTCTTAAGTCCTACATTTCCAACTCACATTTTTAATATTATTTACAAGAATCAAATACCCATGCACCTATTTTCTATCAGTACATTTCTGCAGTTGAACAAAGGAAATCCAGACAGGACATTTCATGGAGGAAAATGCAGTAGATATAGGAACTGATAGTGATGTTATACATTGTTGGGAACTCAGTGAGTCAGTGAACTTAGAACAGACCTCATTAAACAGCACTAATTTTCTTTTTAAGGCAAAATTCCAGTTCCCTGAGATGCTGTAGTGGATAGTGGTTCCAGGAGTCATTCTGAGTACGATGCTCAAGTAAAGACCACTGGAGGGAAATAGTTAAAAGGATTTACTATGAACTGAATATATTAGAAATAATGAATCATTACAAGCTGTTGCCTTAGAATGCTAAATCCTCATTTTAGTTAAATAAACTAGAGCTGCACAGGAATGATCCTGGAGGGTAATGAAAATCAAAATAATGACAGATTAGCCAGTTCACTAACTTCACTGATTAAAATCTTTCTCCATAATGAGCAAGCCAAATTAAATGGAGGCATGAGGTAAAAATATAAAACATACTTTTCTGTTGAAGTTTTAAGTACTTCAGCAAGTTTAGTGAATAAATTTCAGATCCAAAGACCAGAAATGTAACATGACATCTCTCCCTATATTTTGCTTGGGATATGGTGATGTTCCAGTGATAAAGGCTAAATGAGTTTAACAAGTAGCACCCACAATACTGAATTCTGAAACTGTGAATAGAAGTCAAGATTTACAGTAAATCCCACAACTGAAGCAAATCAGTAGAGAAAGAGAAGGTTTCAGTCAGGCAAAGCTCCCACAAGTTAACATCACGGTGTTCTGAAAACAGCAACTTGCAAACACAGAAAGCAAAAAGTCTAGTCTTGGTATTGCCCTAAGAACATATTTTTTTTAAAAAAAAATCTCTTTTCAAGACATACAAATGCAGCTAATTAGCTCATTTGAGAAGGACCATTACTATCACAATTCCCACGGGAGAAAGATATGTTTACCAAGATAAGGCAAAGTTATCCAAGAATTGCTTGGAAAAGTCTGAGATCCCAAACTGTCACATTCTCTTAAGGCTCATATGGTTTGCCTGCCTGCACAATCCGCCTGATAAGATTTGTAACACTACTGACCCTGGTGCATTCTTTTTTATTCCACAGCCCCCAAACAGCCATATTTTAGTTTCATTTACACTGCTGACAGTCTGAATGAATTCACCGGCTAGCATCCTGACACTTAAGTCAAGGACAAATCTCCCATATACTTCACTGAGATGAGGACTTCTCTCTAAATTTAGTGGAGTTACTCCAACTCATCTCAATGCTATCAGCTCTGTGTCTAGTCTTTTATATCCTGGGGTTATAGCATAAATAAGGCAACTATTGGAGATGCAAAATAAGTTTCGGAATCAATCTTGGAAGTAGCTTGTGTCACCCTAGGAAAACAGAAACATGAATCTCAAATGATTTAAGTAGAGATGCCAAAGGGAATAGCTAACATTTCACTAATGGAAAAAGTGAATGTTAGAAGGTGAGCATAATTGGAAAAGTACAACAACACTTGAAGCCATATGACTGATTTATATACAGCATAACTTCAAATATGTTCAACTGTTATTTCCTTTCCATGGTCTTTAGCAGGAAAGATTTGGTCTTTTTTTCCACAGGTTTCTCAAATAGTGACAGATAGATGGAGATGCTTTTCTAGGTACTCTGTTTTTGAAAATTGTTTTGTCATCATCTTTTATTAAACATGGAAGTCTGGAAAAATGACACACATCTCTTTACCTGTTTTAGTTGTAGTAATTATCTGGGACTACTTTAGGATTCAGAGTCATCAGAGAGCAAATTATTTTAGAAAAGAAACTAAAGCAACTTGGTGCCCCTTTATTATCAAAACTGAAAAGTCTACCTATATCAAGTCTAGCCAAAAAAAATATTAGTTTCTGCTTCTTAGGATGGCTCCAGGTTTCCATGAGTTGCAAAAGGATAGCACCCTCAAAATTTTCACTATCTAGGAGGATTCACAGTTGAACTCAAAGATCTTAAGAGTCTAGTCCAACCTAAATGGTTCTGTGATTATATAAGATTTTGTTCCTTACAAAGATGGATTTAGACTATTATTTAGACTAAAGGGCCAGTTTCTGATCCTGGGACATTCATAAAAAAAATAATAATTGGGTTTGTAGATGATGAGTTAGACTTATTGCGTGCAGGATGGGGTAAGATTTCTTCCAGCCTTCAATTTTATATAGATCTACCCTGAACAGTCAGTGTGGTTGTATTGCCTCCTACACCACACAGCACATGGGCAAGAGAAACAGGAAAACTCAGTAGTTGACTACCACATTTGAGCTGGTCTGAAGCCTTCACTGTGGTTAACTATTATTACAAACCAACCTGCAACAAATCTGAACCAAGAAACATATACAGCAGTGGGTATTTCTACAACATAATGCACTTTAAAGCCCCTTTTGCTCAGAACTGACCTCAAAGGCTACAACCAGATCTTTTTTTCCCCCCCATTTGTTTAAGAAACAGATGAAGCTGTCTCATGGTTTTAATTTAAAAAAAAATATTAAAAAAAATTCTGTCCATAAATCTGATGAGGAAATCAGTGCCTTTCTGTTACATTTTTAACGGTTTCACTTTTTACTAGTTTCTCTTATGCACTAGAGTCTTCCTTTCCTCCTGCATAGTCTCCTCTTCATAAAAAGCTTGGTGGACTGTAGTTTCTATTTATAAAGCCACTCTGCACTGCCACAGAGCTTGGTGTGTATTTTTGTAATCTGCTAGACAGTCTGTGTGAAAACCCTTCAAGTGCCCTCTAGTGACTGAAACTCACAATAAATTATGAGTACTTGATGGGCCCAGTAACAACAACGTTGGATGTGATGTGTTGTGGGCATCAAGCTTTCTCATTCTAGCTTTTGATTTCCATATGGCTGTGACCAACACGGGAACAGCTCACAAGCAACATAGAATCTACAAGCTCTAGGACAGGAACCGTCATCCTGATGTAGAGTAGAAGGTAGATGTTGATAGGAAACCACATATATTTATTACTTGTTCCCTCTTAGAACTAAGGCCTGCAAGAAATAAAAAAAAATTATAATCTACAAATAGCTTGTTTCATTCTTAATAAAATAATTTCTTCTAATTTCATTACTCTATTTTAGAAAACTGTGGTAGTCAAGTAATGTAGTAGTAAATGGTAGGCAAAGTTTCCATCTGATTACTCAGTCTAGAAAATGGATTGCAAAAATTATGCTCTTTCAGTCACTTCAGATTTTGAAAATTTGGATTATGTAACTAAGCCATAGGCTAACAACTTATTCACAGAAATGTACAATTTATCAACGTATGGGCTTATTAATCTAGAAGTGTAGCCACTGGCAATGGAGAACCATGTAATATTATACATGTAAGTATTAAAGCCAACACAGCTTGATAAAATGAATGCAAATTTTAAGCAGTAAAGTATGAAGAATAAAAATGTAAGTTTAGTTTTATATTTCAACCATTTACAAAAATTTTAAAACAAAAATGATACATGGAAATACATTTTTCATTTAAGGTCGTAATTAGCCTTTCTAGTCTAAACAATCAGTCAAATAGGGGCAACAAGCCACATCACAGGGAGTTTTTGACTTACTAGAAGATAATGTGGTATATGGGTTGGTGTAATAAAAACAATATGATCCAGAAATGAATTATCTACTGAATATACAGGTCTTAGAGAAATAGCAAAAGCTACTCAACCTGCCTGTGCCAGCACAGACAAACTATTTTTTTCTTTCCTTCCTAAAGATACTATTGCTCAAAACAAAAAGGCATGAGACACTGAATTAGCCAAGAAAACCATTCTTACTTAGTGCTCTCTGGCAGTTGTTTTATACCAGGCTAAATCATATCATGTTTAGATATATATTTAGACATTAAAGCAAACTCAAATTCAGTGAAGCTTGAAGAATGGATAAAGTAATGAAAATTCAACAAAGGAAAATGTTGGGCATTTCATATTGGTAAGGTATTTCTCTGGATACCCTTGGAGGCTCTGGTACGGTCACAGACTGAACACTCCTAATAAAGGCACAGTGCTTTAGTCAAAATACCCCACTGTGCAAACTTTTGCTGAAACAGAGTCATTGGAGAGTAACTTGTGAGGCAGAATAATCACTTTTACAAGGTATTTTGAAAAACATCTGCCTTCTTTACATATTTCGGTTTTCATGAGTTATAACAATAGATACCCATCCTTGTGTGGGTGTCCTTGAAAACTCCTTTAGTATATGCTTCAGCAAACCCAGAAAGCTCAGGAAAAAAAATGCTAGCAGCCACAGGGCCATGCTTAGAATTATAGTGGACAAAAAGTTTCAATGTGTGTTAGAAGAAAAAAAAGAATCTGTGCCAATACACAACATGACATCTACAGATGTGACTGTTCTCTGTCATATTACTAGTGCTCTGAAATGCTGTTACTTCACTTCCTTTTAACTTAAACTTTTTCAACCTGCAAACCATTAATCTTATAATATTTTAATCCATATTGTCTTTTTTTATTCTCCATTCTATTTCTCCCATGTCAGCATCCCTCTTAAAGCATTATCTGCATTATTATTTTCTTGGTATTCTCCTTTCCCTTATCTTGCTCTCCTTTCTCACAATATTTAAGACAAAAGATGATATTGCAGTTCTGCTACAGAATGAACATTCCTGAAAATAAATGAAACTCAAGTTGAAAGTTTAAGAATGAACCCTAAAACCATACAAAACTTCCACTGGTTTGCAAGGGTCTCTGCCTTTCAAAAAAAAAAAAGCCTGGAAGAGTACGTTTTAATAGGGATGTTTTATTGTTGCCACAATGGAGCAGGATTTTTATTGTGGTTTTATTTTTCAAGTTTGCCTTAGAGAAACTCTTAAAATGCTTTCTATCCCTCTTGAAGGTCTCAAAAACAATCTTTCAGCACTACCAATTTCCCTTTAGCAGCAGGAGAAGTTTGCCTGCCAGCAAGCCCGTTCTTTGTCAGAATGAAGAGCTTCTCATCAGTAAATGCAACATCTTCAACACTGCATTTCAGTCTCTGCAGTAATAACATAGCCCTACCATTGACTTGAAAATAATTAGGCAGCAGTATCATTGGTATTTTCTTCGTTGCCAGCACAGCTCTTCAAAGCAATAATTCATCTCTCTTCGGGAGCATCAAGATCTTCAATTGAATAATGATGGACTTGAGCAAATACCAGTCTCAGCAGCAAGATTCCTACTGTGGAAACTTGTAATTCAGTTTTCTTATGCAGTAATCTAGTGGTTTTAGAACTACAATCAAGCCTGCCATAAAAGTGATATAATTGTGTGCAATTAAAGGAAAGTAGCTGAGAACTAAGCTTCTGAGACCAGTGTTTTAATTTCAACACACACTTCAAACCAGTCAGCAATTCCCAGACTTCCCCCATGTTAGTACCACATTCACACACCCCAAACAAATTCAGTGACGAGTTTACCCTTTCAGCATTGAGGGCACAGCAGGCAACACTGTCCCCCTTTGTACCAGCGTAGCAATCCTCTGAGCCTCTCTGAGCTAGACTTCAGTCTTCTGAATAAGCCATCCAAACACCTACACACATAAAAGTCCTGAAGCAGGTCTTTTGTCCCTCCCCAGTCCAGCACTCTGATTTACACTGCTTCAGAAATTCCCCCAAAAAAACCCTCAAAAAAACAGAAAATAGCAAAAATACTGGTTTGAATGCAGACTCTGGAAATATTTAGCCTTCATTCCCAGAAGTCTTCTTCCCCCCCCCCCCCATGCATGCACTGTTTTTGCACATGGGCATAAGACTGATACTGTGTATTTGTACATCAGCAGGACTAACCAAGGTACTAGCCAGCTTCCTCCAAGCCTGCAGCAATACTTCAAGAATTTAGGAATTACTTGCAAGAAACAAAATACCTTTATTAAAGCCAGACCTGATTTGATAGAAAACCCATGGTGAAAAGCAACATCTGGAAGGGAATGTTACTGGACCTTGCATGGACATAATCAGCTTGCTCAGCCGGGTCTTAATCTGAGCAGCAGCAAATTCCTGAACTAGTGGAGGAAACAGGTGAGGGTCATAGATGCAATGTACAAAACAAGTCTGGGAACAGGAACAATTATTCAGTAAAAAGGCAATTTAGGTGAACTATGAAAATGTAAGTTCTTTCTGTGTTTATTGGTGCTAAGGTGTGGAGTAATTTTCTTTAATGAGTTAGTCCAAATACACTTTTGTTTGCAGAACATAATTTTCTTTCTGGAGAGGAAATCAAATCCACCATACAAAGAGGCTAGGTATTTTTCTGACATCTCAAGTAAATAAATAAATCAGGCAAGGCTCTGTGTTTATGTATGCAAATTTGTTTGAATTATTAACTGTGTAAATTAACTGTTGATTTCCCAATTAAGATAACTGGTAGTAGTAATTAAAACAGCAATTGGTAGCCTGTAACAGTGTAGTCAAGAGGCTATTTCCATTTTCAAACTAAATAGATTTGTGTGCCACCTTAGTCAGTAAGCAAATTATGGTTTCTTTTACTACAGTCTGTTTTGGATTTATTTGAAAATAAACCTCTTTTTCATCTGTGCTGAGGAGAATGCCCTTTGAAGCTAGAAGTGAAAACTCCAGACACAGTCTGCACCCTTTCTTATAATGAAAGAGCTCTTAACTGTGTACTGACACATGCTCCTCTAAATGGGGTTCTCTCTCAGATCTACCTTGCTGTACGGCCCTCCTACCTCATTATTTGTATGACTAAAAACCACTTGTCATCTCCACTTCCTCACTGATCATCAAGTCGCTTCTACTGATGTCTAAGAGGTTTTTCCCTTTCTTCCCTCTTGAGACTTTGCTCTCTTCTGTTCCTGCTCCAGTTCCTCACCATGTTCTCTATCCCCCTGAAAATTAGGCAGACCTAGCTGAAATTTGTCAGTTTTAAATACCTGTGTTTTCATAGAATCATAGAATCCTAGGGGTTGGAAGGGACCTCGAAAGATCACCTAGTCCAACCCCCCTGCCAGAGCAGGGTCACCTAGAGTACATCACACAGGAAGGTGTCCAGGCGGGTTTTGAATGTCTCCAGTGAAGAAGACTCCACAGCCCCTCTGGGCAGCCTGTTCCAGTGCTCTGTCACTCTCACAGTAAAAAATTTTTTCTGATATTCACCTTGAACCTCCTATGCTCCAATTTGCATCCATTACTCCTTGTCCTATCACTGGTCATCACTGAAAAAAAGCTTAACTCCATCTTCCTGACCCTCACCCTTTACATATTTGTAAACGTTGGTGAGGTCACCCCTCAGTCTGCTTTTCTCCAAACTAAAGAGACCCAGCTCCCTCAGCCTTTCCTCATAAGGGAGATGTTCCACTCCTTTAATCATCTTTGTGGCTCTGCGTTGGACTCTTTCAAGCAGTTCCCTGTCCTTCTTGAACTGAGGGGCCCAGAACTGGACACAATACTCCAGATGCGGCCTCACCAATACAGAATAGAGGGGGAGGAGAACCTCTCTTGACCTACTAACCACACCCTTTCTAATACACCCCAGGATGCCGTTGGCCTTCTTAGCCACAAGGGCACACTGCTGGCTCATGGTCATCCTCCTGTCTACCAGGACCCCCAGGTCCCTTTCACCTACACTGCTCTCCAGCAGGTCAGCCCCCAACCTGTACTGGTACATGGTGTTTTTCTTCCCCAAATGCAAAACTCTACACTTGCCCCTTGTTGAACTTCATCAGGTTTCTCCCCGCCCAAGTCTCCAGCCTGTCTAGGTCTCTCTGAATGGCAGCACAGCCTTCTGGTGTGTCATCCACTCCTCCCAGCTTGGTGTCATCAGCAAACTTGCTGAGGGTACATTCTGTACCCTCATCCAGGTCGTTGATGAAGATGTTGAACAACACCGGTCCCAGTACCGACCCCTAAGGGACTCCACTAGTCATAGACCTCCAACTAGATTCCGCCCATTGACTACAACTCTCTGACTTCTTCCTTTCAACCAGAAAGGAGAAAGGAAAAAAAATTAGAAATCAGAATGTTCTGTCTATGTGTTCAAGTTTTTTACCTCCATTTCTGAACCCTTGATGTAATGCCTCAATGTACATAACATGGAAAAAATCTAAGATGGTATTCACACAGATCCCATCCATGTTGAACACATTTTCTTCAGCTTGCTGCTTGGTAAGCAGAGCTGGACAGAAGATTTTCTAAGGCCTAATCACAAACAAGAATGCTGATTAAAAGACCTGTCCCAGTCAGGAGAGAAGAGAGAGTAATCCCTTGTTTTTCCAACAGATTACCAGAACAACAGTGCTTCTATCAGCACCGATTCATGGACAGCATTGTTCTAGTTTGAGACAGCTAGTGATGTTAACACACTCCGTTCACTCCTCCTTAGGCTGCTACATCAAAGCAGCAACTGCCTCAGGAGTTAATTCATGAGCAGCATTTCCATCCATTTAGGACTGTCTACTCTGTTGGCTATTACCAACTATGCCCTGATGAAGAATACCTAGGTAAGAAATTCACTATTACATGGCATGTAATTGCTCTTGTGCTTTTGCTGTTTAGATGCCCTTGCCCTAATATGAAGCAGTGATGAAAAATCTACATACCAAGAAAGGATAACTGTAAAGCAGTCCTTTTTCTCAATCTGTCCTTAATTTCTATCCAAGAATACAAATCCTGAAACATAATTAAAACTTTAAAAAGCATCTAAATGATTCTTAAACATACTAAAAATGGAACAACTGTTTAATTGAGGAACAACTCAGAAGATAAGGACTATGCACACTTGCTACAAGCAAAACAGAAAAATAAACAGACAAGAGTGTCATAACAACAGGAAAATATTATGAAAATGCCTCCAACCACCACAACCTAAACATTTTTATACATTCATTCCACCTCCAACTCAGTAAAGCCAACATTAAATAGAGAAATGGAAATGGCAGATTTAGTTGGAAAAAGTCATTTGATGATTCTGAAGTGAAAGACGTGAGTTGTGCAGGAAGCTGTGGAACTCTGAATTCACAATATGCAAGTTGCCATTCATTTTCATGCAGTAGGGACTAATGAGGATGCAGGTGGGGGAGAGTCTGGGGATTATTAACAGAAAGAAAAGGTAAGGCATTGCTAAAAATATCGCAGGCTCCCATTTCAAGTTTAGTAATTTATGGCAAATTACATAGCTAACATTTTTAAGATTCATTCTAGGTAAAGAAAGACAGACAAACTACAAGATAAACCCAGCTGCCCTGAACACATAAGCCATCTTTCTTGTTTGCTCAATAACTCAATGATTACTTTCTGCTTGAGCAAGCTGCTGTTTGTTCCCTTTCATACTTGCCTTCTTCCTTTAACAATTTATACTAATTGCTGTTTAACTCAAGGCTTTTGTTTAAGGAATCAGAACTGGAAACCAAGATTTCTGAACTAAGTTTGTGTCAGCTTATCTGCAGAACACTTCATACTTCAGCAGTCATACTATAAGCTACCATTTTGTTTGCTTATAGGAGTGAAGGAGTGGGGGTTCTCCTATACTATTTAGCAGAGCCTTCTATTTCTTAAGCATTATCAAAACAATTTTGCTCATAAACAAATTTTAACAAGTTCTTGTAATTGATTCATACTGATTTCAGAAAAAAAAATACATAGAAATGAGAAATATTTGTCTACTAACATCCACTCTTGGATGAGCAAGTATTTATATCCACTACAATTTACATAACTGATACATGACTTTTGTGTCTTCAAATACCTTACAGTCAGCCTTTTTGCTACTTCTTCAGTGCACTCTATTGGTTTTCTGTGCAACTATCCAGTTTTGCCATAACTGGCACTCATTTGCTTTTCTTAGAAATGCAAGGTAAAACAATCTAGACCATGTTGAAACCTGATGTGACAGCTCCAGGTCAGTTTACATTACACTGGTGCAGCTTAGGCACAATGTATGGTTTTATTGTATCATTCCTTACCTAAATGAATTTTAGCTTAAAAGGAGTAGAAGCTTTGCCAGTAAGGTTTACACTCACATTCTATCTCAACTCTATCCATTAGCCAGGCTCTTCTCAGTGATGTCCAATGATAAGACAAGGGGAAACAGGTGCAAGCTGGAGCACAGGAGGTTCCACATAAAAATACAGAAAACCTTTTTCACTGTTAGGGTGACAGAGCACTGGAACAGGCTGCCCAGAGAGGTTGTAAAGTCTCCTTCCCTGGAGACATTCAAAACCCACCTGCATGTGTTCCTGTGTAACCTACTCTACAGGATCCTGCTCTGGCAGGGGCATTGAACTAGATGATCTTTCCAGGTCCCTTCCAACCCCTAACATTCTGTGGTTCTGTGAAAACCATATTTTCACAGCACAGACAGTAGAAATTAGAGAAAGAATTAAGAGATCAGTGAACACCAGATTCATTAGCCTGAAAAAAAAAAAAATGGGATTATTCTAGACAAAATTAAGAGTATGTGAAAAACATGAACAACACACTTTCACAGAGGTGTTTGGAGCTCAGTGGGAAAAATAGAGCAAAGGTGCAGCAAGATGTTAAGAAGGCACTGGAAAACAGGAAAAAATAAACAGTTAGTATATTTACCAGGAAGTTGGTAAAAAAAACCAAACATGTACACTATTGCATTTCAGATAGCTGCTTTTTTTGTTGTTTTGTTTGGGTTTTTTTTTGTGGGTTTTTTGTTTGGTTGGTTTGTTCATGTTTTTTTCTTTTTTGTAAAAGAAGGTAAAATAAAGCAAGCTGATCAGAAAGAAATCAGTAAAATTTCAGTTTAACCACCTCACAAATTCCACTGATTATGTACTGCAGATGTTCATTTTTCATAGGAAATCCAAAGAAATCCTTTCCTGAAATAATGCTATAATTTCTCAGATAAGGTGATTTGTTCTCTCTTGTAGGTTGCACAGCACTCACACATTTCTGACTCACATTAAGGTGGACCCCAGAAAAACTTACTGAATGGTTGCACTAACAAATGACTCATTTATTCATCACTGTAAACCCCTGATGCTAATCAGGAGAATAACCATAAAAGTTCTGCAAAATGCCCTGAAGTTTCTGTTGGTAAGAAGGTGAAAACAAAACCTTGACAGCTTTTCCCTGGAATGGTGCTGAGGTTATCAGTCGTGATTCATCACCAGCTCTTAAATGCTATGAGTGCAAAGAAAGTGCAGTAGCCAGACTGACTTGCTAGATAAAATGACAAGCAATCAAGGAGAGGCACTGAAACTGCACTGCACTGTATTTGCATCTACTAACCAGAACATGGACCAGCGACTTAGTAAAAATGTTGGCAATAAAGAATTCCAGCTCTTTCTCAGCCAATGCATAATTTTAACTCTGATCACTATCCTAGAAAGTGAATTTGTTCCTCAAAAAAGTGGAGTGCTTTCAGTTCCTTTTAAGACAATTTTAAAGGCAAATGACTTGGACTACCAAAACCTCTGTAGCCTCAGCATCTGCCTGTGAAGAATTAGCACGCTATGAGTTATGATTCAAGGATAGAACTTCACTGTGTATAAAGCATAAGACAAACACAGAAAAGATGGTCTCTAAAACAGCTTGCAATTCAGACTGAAAAAATTGTAATGGGAGCCAGGCATGATAAACAGCAGGGTACCCAGGAAAGCAGATGACAGGCTGACATACTGAAAGAATTCCAGTCACACGTTCTGAAAGTCATACATGAAATAATCAGGCAAAAGTCCCATCTCCTACTCAACTGATCTAGACTTAAATATCAAGTTACCTAGAACAAATAAGAGACACAGTAATATTTAAGTAAAAAATGTGCAGCATGTCATACTTAGATGTCTGCCCCTTCAAAATATATAACAAACTCATGGTTGAGTATTAAGACCCCTATAAATTATCAGCAATGGGTATGATAACCTAGTGGCATCAAAATGCAAGGGGAGATTTCTGGAGAGAATCAGCAGGAAACACTAAGCCTAGGATCATCTGAAATCCTGAAGCTCTTTGAGGTTTAAAGCCTTGAATCAGAGCTTGGGCAGATCCTGAACTGCCTCAGGATTAAAATCTCTCCTGATAGTAGATGCTTACAAAGATTTTTTTTCAAGCAGGTGAGCAGAGGATGCAGCTGCTGAAAGAGATAAATACTATCAGCTCTCCTGTTTCAAATAGCAGCCTCTTTTAGTAATTACAGCAGTCACACAAAACTGAGCACTCCTAGAAAAGCACCTAGCCAAAATGTGTGTACAATAGGAAGGCATACTCTTTAGTAGCTACCATGCCCATGTACAGAGCTTTATGTTAATCTCAGGACTAAAAGAGAAGCATAAAGTTCTCATGGATTGCTTACTTACATCTCAAGATTACATGTATGTTTAAACTGTGGAAAAGGGAGTTCCTGAAGGAAGAGTCCAGGACTGCCCATGCTCACCTGAATCCCCTAATTATGGACACTTAGCTCACACCCCTCCTTGTGCAGCTCCGTGACTGTTTTGTAGGTGGTTTCAGATTGATCTACAAGCACTATCATTCTTTCTCTTTGGATATAGCTCGTAGTTTTCTCTTCTGAAGAAAAAAAAAAAAAAAAGAACATAACTAAGATTCTTAAACAGTACATTAGTATTCTCTGTTGAACTGTTCCTTAGCTGCTCTGTCCCTAATGCTGATTAATGTTAATGGGACCTTCTGTGAAAACACAAAGGGGACTCAAGGCCACTGCTTCGTGCTTGGAATTGTAGGGTCCTTGTTTCCTGACATTCTTTCCTGCTGCAGGAAACAGTGTGGCTGTCTCAGTTGAAAGCTCTGAGTCAGTGTTGAATCACTGCCCAACGTGATGTGAGAGGGCAGGAGTGTGCATGCTGGTTTTGTTTTGCCCTTTTTTTTTTTTTTAATGACAAAGTCTTTTGAATATAGACATAAAATTAAGACCACAACCATTTTAAAGATCAGACAGCCCCAAGTGCTTTTCACTCTATTACCCAGGATAGTTGCATTCCTAAGGCCATTTCAAACAGATACAATATCCTGCCTTCTGTATAGTGTTGCCTAAACAGCTAAATAGGTCCATATCCTACTGGGGAGATAACATATTCCAACAGTGGATATGAACAGCAGGAGGGGAAGGGTGACCTTGTGCTTCAGTATTAAGTTAGTTTTAAAAGATCTAAACTTGAGTTCTGAAGTGAGAAGATCAAATGTCTTTGGTGAAGTTGGATTAGTTGCTTAGATACGCATTCAAAGGAGGTGTTTTTATGCCTAAACATCAGCCACATCAAAACTGTAATCCTTAAAACCATTATATCCATCAGGCCTAACTGCCAAGCTTCCTGGAAAGGCTAATGCTCTGAAGACCCCAAATACATAATGTACTGCAGAGAACACTCATTTTGATATTGCCTGTAAAGGAAAAGTAGAGAACCTTGTTTCTTTAGTTAATGGCTACAATAAATCATAGAATCATTGAATGGTTTGGCTTGGAAAGACCTTAAAGCTCATCTAGTTCCAACCCTTCTGCCATGGACAGGGACACCTTCCACTAGACCAGTTTGCTCAAAGCCCCATCCAAGACAAAGCTCCAAGTTTCAGGTCTTGCTCCAAAGTCAGCACAGGTACTTCATCCAATAGCTGTTTTATATAAAACACCAACACTGTCCAAAGCAGTAACTTAAACCCAGTCCTTTTTTTTTTTCCCTGATAAGTGCCCAAAAAAATACATTAAGTATCATTTTTCCTCTCTCTGGGCCAGTGAATCTGTAACAAATTTGCATCAAGTAGAACAGCATCAACAAAAGGAAGGGGAGTATGGCCAAAGCCACAGGGAGTGCTTACTTTCGGAAGGTGTGGGTCTCCCCAATAGTCACGTGAAGACAAGAATCAACTGCTATCTCCTCCATCTTAGAACCACATTCTAGTCAGACTGAGATTGTCCTTCTGCAAGAGTTGCTTTCCTACACTTGAACAAACAAAATTACTCTCTCTTTTTTGGCAAATAGGTTGCAAGCAAGTGACCTTAAAAATAAGGTATTGGGGGCTGCAATTCCTATGGAGGGAGTATTTTAATTTTTTTGGTAGAGTTGTATGGATGGAGAGGGTGGGACTTAGGATTTAATAAAATAGCGCTTTGCATTGTGCTATTAGATCAAATTCACAACTCCGTGTTGATCATTCTGGTTCCTAAATCTCTCAAGACATCCAGTCTTCCCTAGGCAGTTTACTGGGTAGAAAATGAACCTAAACACTAGCTTGTAACTCTCGGCCTGCCTTGTGCAGGGGGAAGAAACACAATGGGCTGTGCTTTGTCAAAGGCCTGTGGCAAAACCATGACTGAATTCATAGTTTGCGAAACACTCAAGGGCTCTTTCAGAACAAAGAATTATATAAAACAGAAGATACCATTGGACTGACTTTCACACCAGAAAGTCAATGACGGCAGGAGGAGGCTCCAGATAGCTAGAAAGCTGGTATGAGACAGAGTGAGAAATACCACTCTAAGCAACTTTGCTCTATGATTAATACATTATTTATCCTTTATGTTAAAGCTCTCTCCAAGCCCATGGTCTGGAGAGTGGAGGGTATGCATTCACTGTCCTGAGCCAGGCATTGTCTCCCTTCTTAGTTACGGGTTTTAATTGGGTGCACCCCTCTTCTGAATCCACTGGCACAGGAAGACCAGATGCAAATAATTAAAAATCCAGAAATAGTAGGGAGTGCAACCAAAGACATTTGCTTCAAATTTTGCAGCAGTCAAATGTGAGATCTTTTAAAAAATGAAAAGATAGTTTACTTATCAGTCTTATCGCTTTAGACTTGTATTTCACATCCTTTTTAAAAACAGAGTTTCTCCTTGTACAAACAGACTAACCAAATGAGCAGTGATAAGTAAAGGGCTCTAGATATCACTTGCACGCCCAGAACATAAATCACTGTATCATTCTATAGGAAATGTGTCCAAGGCTTTGGGATATAAGTAATCTCTAGAGCTGCAACTTCAAAAGTAGGCTGCGCATTGAACTACAAATGGCCTGGACAGGCTGCACTAGTATTAAAAATAGATAATTCTTCTCCCCCCCTAGCAGTGCAATATAAAAAAAGAAAAAAGCAATAATGCCAAGGCAGAAATTACTTTCTGAACCCATAAAAAAATTAAGTCACTGACAGTGATATTAGATGCTATTAAAAAGCTGGAACACACGCTGAACTAGAAATTGGAAGAAAGATGATGATGATTATTTAAATCTGAATGCATGAAAATCCTGAGAGATCCCTAAATGATATCCTCAGATCTTAATGACTTTATGTATTAGTGCAGATAATAAATGTTACTGTAAACTATAAACACGCACATCTGCAAAAAATAATTTTTGTTCTATTGTATCCTTGTACCATTCTATAAAATAACTAACTGTTCTAGAAAGCAGAGATTTCAACAATTCGGAGAAACAAGAAAGCCTTAAATAAAATGACCCTAAAAAATTAATGCAAATTCAGTAACTTCAAAAGTGAGCGCATCTAGCAAAACACTAAAGCAGATTATTAAAACAAACATCTATTTTTGACAATACACCTTCTTCTACCTAGGCTGGCTGTAGACCCTGACCCCAGGATGCCAACTGAATCTAGGAGGTTCTGTGAAGAAAAGATGAAATTGTAAAGCCAAAGGCTCAGACCTAGGGAGTCAAGTTTTAAACTGATGTAAGTTCTCACACGTATGAAGTACTAAGTCCTGAAAATTTATAAGCCCATGTTGACACATCCATAGCTATCAAGGAGGTGCTACTCAAAAAAAAAAAAAATCCAGAAGAAAGAGAACTAAAACAGCTACAAAAAGATCTAAGTGAGGTCTTGCCCATCATTCAGAAATCAGGTGAAATGTTTAGGCTTTGTGTAGGCTCTCTGGCTCAGGACAATTTCACCCTGATAGAAGGCATTTGTCGTGTTAACACAGAGCAGTATGTGTTTTGCCACAGGATAGGTTAAGCTGTGATTTTTAAAAGCTTGTTCTTCTGGGGTTGTGAGCATGTATTGAACTGAAGAAGACAAGAAAAAGCATATTAAAAATTGGAGGGATGTGTTTACTGCCTTTCTTCAATCCAGTGTTCTTGTGAGATTTTAACTAGGCTTTATTTGTTGTTTGTTTTTTAACTGAGCACTTTTGAATGAGGACATTTTATTAATGAATTCAGAAATGAAGAACAGAGGTCTAACACATGATTTGAAGGTGTTACTTAGGGAAAGTCTGACCCTTCTCATGGCATTTTATTTACACATTTTTTACTCTGTCATTTTGTTTTCCTTGAAGATAGGCAAAGGCAACATTCCCCACTAACTTACTGCTCTACTTGACTGTCCCTTTAATTAAGTGGCAGTTTTCTCTTTTAATAAGCTGTGAAGTCATTTGTTGTGAAAGCCATTTTGCACACCCTGCAAAAAGGGAGTTGTTGGTTTATTCATTCAACCTAATTCATGAAGTCTTTGGCATCATTAAGTGCTTGCAGGTATAAATCACTATTTCTGCAGCAATTGTAAGTCAAAGCTCTTGTTTTATATATCACAGGATGGGTAGACAGCACCATCTACATTTTGTTCAGTGTCTGTTGCTTTGAAAGACACCAGAGTTGGATGCCATGACCCAGAACTGAGAGGGGGCTGTCTGGAGAGGCAGCAAAAGTACCAACAAGTTGTAACACCTGGACGTATCCTTTGATCATCATGGATCATCACTGTCTCCACTACTCAAAACAGCATGCTGAAGAGTCACTTAAACTAGCCCTCCAAAATCTGACCACCTCAAGCCATGCACATAGTGCTGGACAGATATGCCGCTTTGAGTACCTGGGTTAAAAATAGCTGTATTTTTTTCAAGTAAAAAAGCATCAAAGAAGTTAGTTTTCCCAGAAGAGGATACCTGTATCCCCTTCCATCCTGAAATGAGCTAACACAGGGTTCCATTAGCATGTGGTGTTATCTGAGATTGTTTCCAAGGGCTTAATTAAGATGTTTCACAGAAGTAAATCATCACACAAAGTGCTATGTGGATGTATGGAATACAATATGCATCCCAGCCTTTAAAAAGGTTACAGTTTGCTTCTGGAAAGCATTTAGTTCCCTGTGAGTTATCAGAAACCTAACATTTATAGAGAGCTGAGAATTTCTTCCCTGAAGCTGGTACTACAGTTTCCCTTACCACAGATCACCGTGCCGTCAGTGAGCACTCGCCTTTCACCTCCGCTTTAAAACATAGTCAATGTGCTAATTTTGCTCTCATTTCTTTCCTGAGGATTGGATGCACATGAACAAAGACATCTACAATAAGTTCAGCCCAAGCCTTTTCCTCCAACTTGGCTATATCAAGAGTTGCTGCTTCAAAATTGCCCATCCTGTATTCTAAGTTCTCCATGTTTTTCTGTCTCTACTTCAGAAAGTCTTTAAATCTCCATAAGAGCAGTAGCATGCTTTGAATGGTACTTCTCTCATTTTATGAACCATATGAAAGGTTATTCCTCTAGGGGAACGGATGCTGCAAAGTTAAGAGTTATTTCTGCTCCTTTTTCCAGGACAGACTATTAATTTTTCCATCCTTGTATAGTACCAAGTTTGTTCTTACACCATCACATTAGTGAGCATAGTAACTCTGGGGAGCTGAGTGACATTGCAGATTTGGGGGGGGGAAAGGTGTTTTACTTTTCTATAGCAGTTGAACTACATCTTAGACAGGTTCCAAAAGTGTCAGTCAGTACGTGGTCAGTGTTGCCCAATTTCTACTCTAAATTTCTGCTAAAAAAGCACCACATGGTTACCTAAGAGAGGTCCTCTTTAGATAACTTTTCTTCAATGCAGCCAATCATTCTTCCCAGACTTTTAAGTGTTCAGAGGACTGATTATTTACTACAGCAAAGAACAGCAGAGCTATAATATGATATCTGCTTGTATTTCTACAGCAGCTCTTCTAAATGGAGGTCCTAAAAAAATGTATCAGATCTGTATGTTCTGAACAGCTCAGATAAGCATTGGAAAAGCACATGTATTTTTTAATTCACTCTGAAGTTCTTCCAAATCTACATTTTATGAAATTTCTGACTGCCATTATCCCCGAGAGCTGTGTTAGCACCCACTTATTTTTAACCATCAACAGCAGTATTAACATCAGTAGACACTGTGGTCAAACAGAAGTGTTCTCCACAGAGGTGTTTGAACCCTCAAAACTGAGCTGATTTATATTGGTGGACCAATGAGAGGCGGCTGATGCTTATTCCTGTTCTTGCTACTTTGTGGAAAAATTTTAATCTGTAGTCTGCAGTTCACCACCAACCTCACTTGAGAAGAACTAAATCATAACATACAAACCAGGGTGATATTATTATAGCAGTGCTACTGTGTTCTTTGTAACAGCCCTACCTGAAATGCAGTATTTCTAGAATGATCTCGAAGAGTCTTCTGAAGGTTTTCAATTAAAATATTAGAAACACTTCTTTTTCCCCCATTACTTATCTAGCTGCAATACTGCCAGTATTCTTTATTACTTTTCTAGATCTATACCATATTCCTACCACTAATGCCTACTGGAGGTTTAGTCTAAAGCTAAGGGTTGAGAGAATTAGTAATGATTCAGACCTTCCAAAGAGAGACACTTTCTACAGTGAAGGAAGAAGTGGTTACAATAAGAAAATTAAGTGGATAGTGGATGGTCTCCTTATAGTCCCACAAGCTTTAATTCAAATACATGTAAGATACCACTCTTGCTATTCACAGAAATTGTAAAAAAATTAAAAATAATAAGTCTATCACTATTCAGCTATAAGGAAGACAAAATCTAGGCTTGATATGCATAAATGCTATATCTTATTGCTACTCTACTTGATAGAGTGCAAGCTCCCTTAGCAAAATACCATTACTTCAGCAGGTGATGATAGAGTCTCCCATAGAGCCAATGTGTGAAGTTTCAGTTTTTGAAGCTCCTTTGGTGAGAAATCAGCGTGACTTTAAACATAAAGTGATAGCTACAGGTGTCCTAGTGTAACTCCCTCTGCTCACTGTACCAGCACTCCTCTAATTCCCTCAGTGTTGCATAGTATTTATCTAATTTTGCTCACACGATTTAATAGTGCCCACCCAAGCCATGCTATGATTCTATGAAACATCCAAACAAAAGATAATCTGCGAGTGTGACATTGTTAATGGATAGTGAAAATAAAACAAGCTGAAGAGATCTAACTGGCCAAAAGACACATAGGAGACTGGTATAAACCCCCCCCCCCAAACCAATAACAACACAAACAAAACAAAAAACAACAACCAAACAAAAACACAAATACAAAACAAAACAACTAACAATCAAATCTAAGAAAAAAAATTCCCAACAAAATAGCAATTTCGCTTCCTCACAGACTTTACCAGCCTAATCAACTCTTATGATGAAGCATGAAGGGAGAAATGAAAGGCACCTCACGCAGACGCTTCCAAACTGCTACTCCAATCCCACATTAATCATTCCATTGTCCTCTGCCCATGTTTCTAAGTCAAGCACTCGCACTCTCACTTCTCAACTTTTACACAGGACAGTTTCATCACTCTCTCAAAATTATCCTCCAATCTCTCCATACTTTGTCATTTAGTATTTCTTCTGATTTTCTCATGAAAAAGAGATTTCATTAACAATATGAAAAGAAAGGAGGTAACATTTCTAAAAACTATTTAGATAAATATTAAAAAAAAAAAAATGGCCAGCACTGATTTTTTTGCTGTGTCAATTCCATCAAACAAGACTTAAAAATTTCTCACTGATTGCTGAGTTTCTAACATGAATCTTTGATTACAGATGCTGAGGTGCTTTGTTCTACTTCTTAAACAAACTTTTCCCCCCTCTGATACTTACAATTCCCATATAGTCTTACAATTTCTGTAACACCAGCCTGTTTTTTCAAATGTTTCACATGTAGCCTTAGGCAACAACCATGCCAGATTCCACAATAATATTGTCAATGGTTTCTTCTTTGCAATTCCCAGTGTGGTTTCACTTGCTGCTACATGGGGTTGCACAACTCCCTTTTAAGCTGTGCATATGTTTTTGAGTGTCTTTAGTTCTTCCTCATAAACTTAGATGCTGCGTTTTCACTTAAGAGTTTAAAACAAATCCTGCCAAGAATGACTTCAGACACTATGATGCCAAGAGGCAGTTCTACCAGTCAGCATCAGTAGGAAGTAATGAGAAAGCTGCATTTGTGCACAGGGGTTTGAAAAATGCTGCAGTGCTCCTTTATAAAAATTGACATATTGGAAACTAAAAATAATAATAAAGCAAGCAAACAACACTGCAGCATTGCAGTGAAATGAGACTGCTCAGAAGTCAGGAAATGAGAAAGCAAGGAGCACCTCTGAGTTCTTTCTGTATGCAAAGCTCACAAAGCTCACTCTGGGACAGATGCAGAAAGGCCCAGTTTGGGCCCTGAAGTGCAATGGTGTGTTGGAAGTTGGGTACAGGCGTGAAAGCATTTTTCTCAGCACCTGTGTTTGTATCCATCATGGGAACTACTCACCTGTGCTGCTGGAACTGAGCAAAGCACGCAAGAGAGGAAAACCTCACTGTCTCCCCAAGTCCCCTAACAGTTTTCACCCATGTCTTACTGTATTGCCAACATCTGTAAAAGAATTCCCTTTACCTGTCAACATAAAAACCCCCAAACAAATAATAATAATAATAAAAACCCAAACAAACAAACAAAAAAACCCACAAAAACATAGACAGAAAGTGTTTTTCTTCAAGCTAAACTTGTGGCATGGACCAAGAGAGATACTTTATTTCCAGAGTGAAAGACATGGACTACACATGTAAGTATTTTTTTAAACCTCCTGTCAGCTTTGGATTGTGTTAGAGGGAGATTTTTGTTGCCTTAGTATTTTATGCATGAGTTTATAATGTTTGTTCTTCAAAGGGAGTAAAATATTTTTGCTTAGCTCTTTGCTGACTCAGCCATATGTGAAGGGCCACCCTTGTGTGAGCTAGGGAGGAGAGGGGGTGGTGCAGATTGTCTTGCTTATAGCATTATGCATTTACAATCCAGATTCCTTGATCTGGTTTTGAGAGAGGAACAAATGGACATAAATTGCATGAAACACTGTGGGATTAACTTACAGCTGAAGCTTTTTACTGGTGGTTATACCCCACTCTTACCACTTCATGCAAAGATAGCTCATACTGTTACCTGCTGCAGACACAACATGTTTTGGAGAATAAGGGACATCATCATATTCTAAGCAAATAATGATACCAAAATAAGCAGAGAAATGTGTTATGCAGTGTCTTGCAAATTATTTTTAGACATAAGCTAATTACTGTTGTTTTGAAAAGGAGCGGTCAGCTAAGAAGCAAAAGCAACAGTTCAGAAAGGGAAGGATTTTCTCTGTAGAGAGAAAACACTAGTGTACGCAACAAATAATGAAAGAGCTAATTATTATCAGGAGTAAACATTCATCAAGGAAATCTCTTGGGTTACTAGAGCCAGACTAGTGGGAGAGAGCAAAGAAAGAAGTGAATTTTCACTATGTAAACTGAAAACTTGGAGGGAATACTGTTGATAGAAATTAACAAGATGGACTCCACAGCTGATTCTTGTGACATAAGGGAAATGTATCACTTTTATGAAACATTTTTAATAGCCAATAATAATGCTTTCTTAGTCAAAAGACTGTTAAATGAGTGCTAAATTACAAAAATAACTTTTCGTCTGGCAAATACATCTACATGCCTCTTCTGTTTATACACACAAGCCTGTAAGTCTTTGAACTACACAGAGCTGACATGTCCCGGTTTGAGGTTATCAGGTATTCCTGTTTTTTTCTTTGCTGTTATTAAAATGGGGAACGTTTTCTCAAACTATGCTCACCAGTCTTATTTCTGTAATATCTGCATAGAAGAAAGATTATGATAACTGTGTATTGCAGCAATGAATTTACCATCTGAATAAAATGTTTGTTGTTTATGAGCAAGTTATATCTTCAGCGGAGGGGGACCAGACCATCTCTCTGAAAAGGCGACAGTTTTGCAGGTAGCATGTCATAGATGCTGAGATATGTGACCATGTTTGAAAAGAAAAGTGATGCCTTCCCTTCTTGAGGTAAAGAAAAACTTAGATATCCATATGGGATATGTGCCAGCTAGGATAAAACATTAGAGATGCAGAGATATGCAATCCTACTTTTTGCCACCCCTCAAACAGTAATTAGATTGAAATTATAAAATTCAAGCCTTGTATTTCTCAGCTGGCTTCTTTCACCCCTTTCTCCTATGTGCTTTTTGGAACAATGGATTAGAAACAAATGTGACTCACATGGAATTTGAATAGGAGGACTTTAAAAGAAAATGACATTGTAGGAATGGTAATTACTTTGCTAATGGTTAATAATCTAATCGTGCCTCTTCTCAAGACAATGAAATAAGAGGATTTGGTGTCCTATTTAAATCACAGACAAATTTCCAATCCAACCAGTAGACTAAAACATGAAGGCCACAGGAACCCAAAATCTCCATTTTATTTTAAAGGGGTCAAAACTGTTGTTGTGCATCTTACACTTACTAAAATGGGCAGAAAAAAAGCTACAGATATGAAGAGAAATGGTACAAATGTAGCTGTACTTATGTACTAAAAAAATCCTGTAGCTATTTTGCTTTCCTCCTCATCTTTCCACTAACATTTACTATGATCTAATAAGAAAGGACAGTTAGTGTTCCTGGTAGCAGGAGACACATCCAGATAGTAACAGATTCCCAGGGAGGAGGGCGGCCCAACTCCATCATCCCACCTCAGAAGCAGGTGACCTACAAACTAAGGAAGTATATTATCTTTACTTGTTCTGGTTCACCAAACAGGGCAAAGGAATATTTTAAGTAAAACCAAAATATCCTGACCTGGGAAAACACCACCATAAACTTACTGTCTGCTATAATTCTGTGCGAGCTACTGGAAGGAATAGAGGAAGGAAAAGAGGGAGGTTGGTCACAGTGGAGAGCTGCCAGAGATAAACTTGGCCAGCTATGTTCGCAGCAGTGCAAAAAGAAAGTAGGCCTTTCAACCACCAAAAAAACCCCAAACAACTTCTGTAACAGCTTATCCAACATAGTTTTTTAAATTTCTAAGAAAAATTACAGTATACCTGAAAGAATAAATGCCTGGTTTCTGCCAAATGGTAAACAATAAAGAAATCTCTATTGATATCAGAGAATGAAAAGCTCTCAGAACAAAGCCGTCCTATTTCCAACTTTAGCAAATACTAGCATAAGTTTATTTTCCAAGGGAGTACATCCAAGACAAGGCACTTTTCCTAACAAAAATGATATTCTACTAACTCACGTCAAACAAGAAAAAATAACAAGCAAGTTCTTGAACCTTGAATAACAGGTCATAAAACTCAAGGGAAGAAAATATTTTCCTGAAAACCAGAAGAAACTGTGGCAGACTTTCTAGATTCTTGCTGCAGTGGGAGCTTGCGTGTTCAAGGCATGTTTGAACAATATAGGAAAGAAGCAGCAAAGTGACAACCCCAGGGAAACCACTGTAGGAAACGTCTGTTGCTTTCATAGTTCAACAAAGGACCCTGTGCTTTAGGAAAGCTGTGACAGGGAGCTGCAGCAGCCCTGTATCTTATGAATAAAAACCTGTGCACACCTGAGCATTTAGAAGTGTACTGTGCATGCTTTTCTGCATACTAATTCCTTACACTTTACAGTTCAGAACTAAACAAACTTCGGTATCTCATCCCAGCACATAAATGCAAGCAATGTGCTTCAATTGGCAGTCACCAGTGACCTGTGCTATGACACCACAGGATGCAGCTGGATGTGTCACAAATACAGAGCAGTAAGTTCAACACACATGCCACTGTGCATACCCAAACACAGAAATTTCAAATAGCCCTTGGATGTTTTGAAACCAGGCAAAAAGAAATCTGGTCTTTACTTGCATGAGTGAGCCGAGTTATTGGAGAATGAACAGAAAATACTTTTATTCCCTACTCCCATCCCAAGGAACCATCAAAAAGGATTCCAGCTTGAGGCTCCCTGAGTGCCAGGAAGGCATTTTGACCTGGAAGTTAGCTTTGGAGGTCTCTCAGCCTTCTAATTCTGTCTCCAATGCTATGAATTAGTATTAGCAAATACATGCTAGCCTACTATTTGTTGTGGAAGAGGGAGAACATTTTATTTTCCATGCTCCCCTTGGCAAGCCTGCATTGCACCATTTCACCACTCCTACCACCTTCAAGCATCAAAGAACTGAAAGCTTATAAAAATGTTTCTGTTTGCTTTCCTTTAACTATACCTGTTCCTCCTGTGACTAATATCAATCTGCCAGGATTATTTTCCTGCAAGTGCATTATTTTCAAAACCAAAATAAAAATTAACACTTAACTCAGTAAAGCACAGACTGCTCATACAGGTCTACTCAGAAAGAGAATTATTCGCCTCTGTTCAAAAGCATACTTCTGCTAGTGAAAAGCATTCATGCTTTCATTATACTTAATTTACCTTTCTTTACAAATAAAAGCAAAGAAAGAATGCATTTAGTTATTTGGTCTTTTATGATATATTAAGCACTGTGTTTAGTGTTGGTTTTGAAATAAGAGTTTTCTTTCTTTTTTTTGTAGTGGTTTTACTGGCAGTTCTCAAGGCAGTAGAAAAACTAACTGGAAAGCAAGAAATAATTCCTACTTGAATTATAATGGTAAAATACAAGTAGATTTTTATAGAAAATACTGGGGAGTTTGCTGTGATTTATCACTTTTTAAATAAAAACATGAAAAAGAAAGACAATTCCTTTCCTGATGAGGTAATGCTTACAGTTTTTTCATTTTATTATCAAATAAATGAAACCATTTTAGAAGGAACAATTAATTTTGCTAAATAAGGTTATTTTCATTAATGTAATTTTTTTTTCTCATTTCTGATCTAATTTAATGACTTTTTCAAAAATGGACTGAACAAGTCAATGGGCAACCTGAAGACCTGCTTTGAGGAAGATTTTGGATTCTGATCTTCAGAAGTCACTTAAAACCCAAATTTTACAGTGAGTCTAAATAGCACAGCTATTTCAGTTTCATTCTCCATCCACAGTAACAGGGCAAAAACAGCTAATCAGGCCAGGTTGAGAGTAAGTTTGAAACAGCTACTTACTACACTTGTACTGATACTACAAGTAACCTCCATAGGATGCTGTATCTCATGCTGTGGTCATATCCTTCTTTTCTTTGTTTCCTCACTTTTACACTTTAAATTAACACCTATTTAATTAAATTCCTAGAAGAAAACCTTTCTTTGAAATATTAATTATCTGTCTTTTCTCAACTAAGGACTGAAAAATTATCAGTGTAATTTT
Source organism: Apus apus (assembly GCF_020740795.1). NCBI lineage: Eukaryota > Metazoa > Chordata > Aves > Apodiformes > Apodidae > Apus > Apus apus. Next base: position 42,094,388 of record NC_067283.1, on the reverse strand, counting down.
TTTTCGTTCTTTAAAAAAATCATTACTATCAACTACATTAACAACAGCAACAGTTATTATTGATTAGATTTATAAGACTAGTTTCCACACTGTGTATTGATTCTTGGGCTGAGACCTTTCTTCCTAATTTTGAAGTATCTAAGCTGTAGGAAACATCCTAAAACTGGGAACATAGGTATCACCCAAAGCTAATTAAAGTATCATAGTTTTGACTTACAGATCTGGCAACTAGCACATGCTTATTGCTTTTATTGGCATAAAATGGATAGATGCCAACAGCTTTTTTTTTTTCATAAACACAGCTTTTGCAATGAATCATTCTCATAATTTCCCAATTGACCCACAATGAAAGAGAGCCACCAGCTTTAAAGCACCAGTTGTTAATATCCTTTCTTAATCCAGGTATATGAGGCTATCTTTGCAATAAGGTGAAGGTGAAACTAGAAAGGCATGTGCGCATAAACAATGTATGTATTTATTCTTTGTACAGAGAAAAGAAATGCAAAATGTCACTGGAAGAGGCTGGCAAACATGTGAAAATTACCAGAAGAACGACCTCAAAGAGTGAGGTTGTGCCTTGGTCCCACAGAAATCCAGTCACTGGTATGATGAACATGTCGTTATATTATGCTGTCTAAACCATAGTTTGAATAGAAGTCAGATCCTAGGGATTTAAAAACTTTAAAAAAGTTATATTCTATAATTATGCTTCTCAAAAAGTTTTCACCTTGTTTGCCAGTGAAGACAACCAGGAAACTCCTGATGCCACCAGAATGGATAGCACCAAGATTATGATGTTTGGAAGAAAAACTGCTTGGATAGTTCATAGCTATTTGACACCATACCTACTTGGATCTTTCTCACCACAGTGACAATCCTGGGAACTTAAAAATCTGAGAAGGGGAACAGGCAAGACTAGTCTCAACTCTGCCTTTGTCAGTTGGTTCAGCACAGACCACTGGTATGTGGGCAGTTGCATTCAGCTGCACATCGCCATTTTCACAGATTTTTCTGCCTTGAGAAGAGACACTACTTCTGCTATATTTAACAGGTAAAGCCAAAGGTGGGTACTCTGCATAGATTAAGCAACAGTAGCAATACATTTTCTGAAGAACCAATATTTTCCCTGTAATTAAAAAAAAGCTTCTCTAAAGCTGCCTATAGGGAAGTGTTATGTCATATATGCTACTCATCATATAAATTTAAACAGACAGCTAAGTTTATGAAATAGATATGCAGATAATACATTTTTTTGAAGTGTTAAATAGAGGTACAGAAGTCAAAAGACAGATGTATGTGATACGATCTTCATAGTAAGCCTAGGACACGAAGTAGTTGTCCAGTCTTTGACTGATATTTTGCCTGTAGTTTCACTTTTGATGATCAGCAACTGATCATATTTCCTACAGTACCACATAGCAGCTCATTTAAAGAAACTCCATGAATCACAAGAAGCAAGTTGTAAATGTTGCTGCTTTGAAGTAATAGGAATTCCTCCAATTCTATTTTCTGACAAAGTTTAGATACGGGTCAATTGCTTGTCTTTGTGTGTAACAATATGAAGATCGGACAAGTTTATAAGATACTGGGAAAAAAAATATGCAATAAATAGCTATGACTTAATCCACACTGCAGGTCCAGATCACAGCATGTAATGAATCTATATTGCAGATAGTTAATAATGTACTTTGTCCATTTGCCTTTTAACTTTATGGTGGAAGCAAGGACAACGAGCTCTAAACTGCATCCAAGAGGTCTTCTGCAAATCTAAGTATGAAGAGTTGACAATACAAAGAGTTAAGTGCAATACACATTACAAAAAAAAACAAACAACAAACACAAGAAACACAAGTAATATATTTTTAACTGCCCTAAGAATGGAAATTTATTGGTAACATTAGAGATTATATAAACAGAAGTGATACTGTGGGGATCTGAATATATTTGACTAATAGCCATTTTTAATCTATAACACATAGCATGTTTTTGTTTAGATATGTGAGAATTTAGTAATGTGTTTTCCATGAAAGGATGATATACCTCAAGCGGGAAGTGGTAATCTATGATGAAAAGGGTTTACTGACAACACCAATTTTGCAAAGTTTGCAGCTTCTGCAAAGAAAACCTGTCAGGGCCCAGCATCGTTATGACATGACGAGGCTTGAAGGTGGCGAAAATACGGCAGATGCTTTACACATAGAAACTAATTTTTGTTGGGTTGTAGGAATTCCTCCATGGAAAGAATGTTTTGTTCAGTGGCTTTCAAGTAAGTGAAGATGGGCAAGATCCTTTATTTGGTATCACTTTCACAGATGGATTGGAAGAGAAAGTAAGACATAAGAGGCACAGGTAGGTCCCTTGTCTCAAAATAATTTTGATGAAACTCAGTGATGAGAAATCACTGAATTAACTTCACATATTTTAAGTCAAAGGTAATTTTGGCAACAGCCTTTAACAGGTGACCCAAGATGTAACTCATAAAAAAGGAAGAACAAACAAACAAAAATATATTCCAGGGTTCCCTTTCTGATATTACGATCCACGTGAGCTATGCAAAATTCCCTGTACCACCTCAGCTGTTTTCCAGGGAGACAAGAAGGTGAACAGTAGCTTAGAGGTAAAAAAGTGATTTTTAACAGGCAACAATATCTTGTTCTCTCAATGCTACAATAAGGTAGAGTGTAATGGAAAATAACATAATTCTTCATGTGAAAACATAATAATACACATTGTATTCTTCATTCAAGGAGTTTTTTGGGGAGAGGCAGGTAGTAGGGGTCACAGTCATAGAACAGTTATGCAAAACCATAGGTGTCTCCATACATATTTGTTTATATTAGATTTGCTTTCGATCTTATAACATGGACTAACAGAAGGCTGGAGTTGAAGAGGAGTAGATAGGTAAAAAATGATGAGTGAAACCTTTCCTGTTCCCTGAAGGGGAATTCTTTAAGAAAGGCATATCATATTAAGGAAAGCCATCATTTCCAAATCAACATTAATCAATTAGCTATGGATTATATGGTTGGTTTTGTCATCAACTGCTCTATCTGCATAATATAACTTTTTTTTTTTCCCACATCCTTATTTACTTTAGCAAAAGAGACATGACATAAGGCAGTCTGGGTTTTATGACTTAGGAAGTACAAGGGTGAAAGCTAGATTTCAGAAGGACCACTTTTCTATCAGTTTGTTAAAAAGCATAAGTTTACAAGACTGGCATGACCAGAGAGAAAAAAAGCTACTCTTTTCAGTCCTCCAGGACTCCACTTAAATCCCCTTTCTGAACAGATAAATGAATGACTGCATAAGCAATAACTTAGCTCAGCTCCCAGCAGTCACACAGTGACAAAAACAGTAGAAGCCACATTTAGTGTTATTTTATATAAGCAGTCTCATGGACATTTAAAGGGGATGAGTCTTTCATGGTGATCTGATCTGCCTGACACACACTGTGCCTTCAGAAGCTGCAGGCTGTTCCTGGCAGTACATGTTTTTTTAAGTCCTGCTTTTGAGAACATTTCCTTTGCTGGCACTTAAAGTCTTGTTACAGGGGTTTCTATATCTCTATGTACACTAGTACAGCCATGCTCTCAGAAACCCTGCTGAACACATGAAATTTGCTGACAAATAAAAGTCTTGCTGCCTGAAAACTGCCGTTTCCTACATGACAAACTAAGCCACCAAAATATCTCATCTGTAGTAATTGCTGCATTCATGTTTTTCCTGCCTTTGGAGATACATTATTTTTCTCCAGTCCTGGCTAAGGATACAATGCCAGAAAACCCTCACTTTATGCCAGCCCTTCTGAAAACTTTCCCTTTCTCCTTAACAGGCTAGTGCAATTGTTGGAAGTGAGGGAGCAGGAGCAAGGAGCTTTTATCTTCATTTGATCCTTTTAGAGGACTTTGTCTTGCTGAGAGCATTCAATAGGCTAATTCATAAACAACCAGTGTTAACAAAGTAACTCCCTTACATTTCTACCAGAAAAAGATGGATGCAAAGATTAAGTTTGAAAAGCTGGATGAAGCTAAATCAGATTAAAATGTTTAAGACCCAGCTTCACATGCAATATCCTGAATCTGTGTCATCCAAAATCGATCTGAAGCTTTACTCTCCTCATTTAGTGGTAGAATGTGGTGAGAATTTTTGTCAGACTGGGTATTACAATAACGATATGTTGGGCAAGGACAGGGTTATGAAAAATGTTACAGTCTATTCTGATCTACTTCTGTCAGACATTCCTAAGCCATACTGTAAAAGAACAACAACAACAAAAAAGCCAACAGAAAACAAAACCACAAACCCCCCACCAAGAAACCTGAAGGTAATCACTTTGAAAGCCTTGTTTATTTCGTTGTAAAGTAAGGCTTTTGGAAAGCTTTCAAGGCAATGCTTATTCTTGAATAAATGCCATTACAACCTTCACAAACATATAGAACAGGCAAACCAATTTCTGAAGAGAGAATGAGCATACATCCAGCTGAACAAATCAAAGTGCCCCACTGCCCCACTCATATCCCTTGCTCCAAATAAAAGCTGAAAAACAAATTTCTTCTGGATAAAGTGAATGCTGACTGATTGCCTTAAAAAAAAAAAAAAAGAAGAAGAAAAAAATTGCCACCTTGATAAAACCTGCCCATTTGTTCTTTCCCTATGTGCAACCAAGATTGCTTTTCTGAAACACTTTAAAATTCCACTTACTGCCAGGATAACTGAATTTTTTATCTATTAGGCTTGAATCCCCCTGGCCATGACATTATTCAAATACTGCGGATACAATGGTCTCCACATACAGCTGCTTCTGCTAACACATACCTGGAAGAATTTTATTGTGACAGCTTATGAAAAAAAATTACATAATCAAAGGAAATGTGGTAACACTATTTTAAGTGTCCAGTAAGCAGTACTTCATCACAGCACAACACCTACAGGAAGAGCATATGACATCCATATGAGTACCAAACAAATCCATTAGGCTTAGTAGTATTAAAATGAATACCAGATGAATCAACAAGGGACTGTGTAAAACAAAATGCTGCACAAATGTTTGCATCCCAATCCCAGCTTTCAAATAACATCAGCATATTACCCTAAAATCATTGCTTTGCTATTCTAGTTCCTTTCCTAGGGAGCTCTAATGATAGTTCTTGCCCTACAGTGAATTCATATTGCATCTGGCACAGGAAATTTGGCATTTCAATTTGCATAACTGTTTTCAATTGCACAAATTTGCTGTTCCCTAATTCTCAGCATACTTTGGACAACAGTTTTCAATGCTTGACTGAGAAAGAGCAAAACTCTGAGCCAAACAACTTTTCTTTACCTCCTTCCTTGTCTATCAGTAGGCTCTCGTGCCTTTTCAAATGGAGATAATGGAAGGTTAAATGTCAGATTTCAAAGAACAGAAATTGTCCGTCATTTTGCCTAGTTCCATTCAGATAGCTGGGACAGACTGACAGAGAACAGATCACATAGTACAAGAGAGAACTGCAGTCTGAGTGAAAATCCAGGCATCAAAAAGTATGACATTTCCCAAGAAAGAGAATTCTCATTTATGGAAGATCGTAAGAGACAAAGATAAATTATAGTATTTCTATGAGACCAAATAAAAATCAGTAAAGCTTTATTATTAACTGAGTTTCAGCAGCAGCTAAGGAAGGCTAATATACTTCTGTAGAATATGTACAACTCCAGGCTGTACACTGCTGGATGTTGAAAGAATAAACTGTGAGTGAACAGTGATAATATGCCATACACAATCTGTGTGAAGTATCAGTGTGGGATTTAGAATGAACACAGCAAGGAACAAGAGGTGCAGGTGGACTGAAGAGGAGAGAATGCAACACAAAAATAAATCAAATCAAGTTCTAAGAAGCTGCAGGCCCTCTAGCTTAATCTAGTGGCAAGCAAAGTCCTCAGAGTGCTTGTAAATCAACAGAAATGCCATTATAGTGTGACCCAGGGTTTCAACTCTCTCATTGAAGCTATTTACATTTCTTGAGAGAGAAACAAAAAGCTGATATGAAGAAATTGTAGAAAACTACAGGTGCAGAGAAAGAGAGGCAGGCTGAACCTACCAATTTTGCTGCCAGTGTCTCTGCCATTAGGAGCAACAGCGATAAAATTTTCTCTCTGCTTGCCATTGCTATCCCATGGATTGCATATATGTTGCTCAATTTTCTAATGTTGGCTGCTGTGTTATATCCAATGCCTGTCATTATGTGTCTGTGGCAAGACATCCAGCTTATGTAGCAGCACATTTTTCCATGATTGAGTCTGGCATCTGAGATGTGAAAAGAAACAACTCAGATTCTGAACAGGCCATCACCTGGGTAAAAGAAGCCAGCATCATCTTCAACAAGTACAGAGGAATCTATTAATAGGAAAGATAAAAACACGAAGAATGGTCTCCCTCGGCAGCTCCCAATGAGGTATGTGGTTCTCCTTGCTGAGGCAACAACATCAAATCAATAAAAAACAGAGCTCAAGGTAATAAAGTTTGCCAGAATTACATTGACTTATTGCAGAGCCATGCCCAGTGCCTCCTGGCCATTTTGAAGATATCAAAGGCAGCTGCAGGGTGGGCTGGGGACATGGAGACAGCAGGAATTTCCAAGTGGAGAAGAGAGGAGGAGCTGAGCTCAATCAAGTGCCAAATTTCTCAAGTACATCTCAGCCACAGAAAAGACAGGAACCACTGGTCTATGCAAATCCCTTCTGTCATGCTGAAACCTTTCTGGCAGCCTAGGTCTTCCTTTTTTTCTGCTTCCATTAACTGCTGCCACCATTCCACCCACTACAGCTGTTCAGCCATCTCCTGCTGCCCACTCACATGTGTCACAGTCCCCTTCTTCTCCTGGCCTTTGTTGCTATTTCCCACTGCCCAAAAGGAAAATATGGCAATTTCAGGATCAACAGGTTTGGGAAGAAATTTAAAGGGCAGATGTGACTTCTCAGATGTACAATCTCTGTGACAGAATTAGATAGAAAGCCACAGAAACACAAACTGCAAATATATGTAGCATAATTATGGCTTTCACAGATTTTACTGCTTAATTTTTTCTGCATGTTTACAAATTCCCTGCACAGATGACCAATTCCATCTGGAAGGTCAACCAAAATAAACAGTTTTAGGAGATCCTGGGACAGTAATTTTGAAGAAAAAACCCCATACCGTTTTACTTAAGCACTCTTCAAAAGGCGGTACAGTATCAAATGTGTATAGATTTCTTGAGTTCCTAATAATTGAACACAGAGTGCACAGTCTGGAATACATACATAGATGTGTGTGGGTGGTGCTGTGGACTTACTGTACTCATATAAAAGAAGTACACAATTCAGTTTACATCAGAAAGGTCTTTCAGTTATGAGGAAAGAGAAAAATATTCCATCTTTAAAGTGAAATACCAGAAAAGGTGAAGAATTCGAAGCTGTATTAGTTGCTTTATCCCTGCAGTTAAGAACAAGAAAAATACACGCAAACCCCAGAGTCTCTGTTGAGTCTACTAATGTCACTGCCAATAAGAGTTAAAATTTCAGTTCCTATGTTTGTCTTCTTTGGATACATTTCAGATTACTTTTATAAGTGCTCTGACAGGGAGGTCCAAGAGAGAGCAGCCAAACTCCTCTTCACAAAACTATGAATAATCACCTCTTTCTTAAGCCTTCCACTTTTTTGATATTATGGAAGCAAAAACAAATTACTACGCTGATTTTCTTTTTTTTTTCTAAAAAAGGAATTGGACCAAAAAATGGAAGCCATTTTCAAATGTTAGCATATTCAGAACTAATAACAAAGAATTAAACCAAATGAACTCTTAAAAAATGTCTGCAACAGCTTAAGGTGTGATTCTACATCTGAAATTCCATTCCAAAACTTCTGTAACTTCAATGAAGTCAATACGATTTGGATGAATTTTACACATTACACTTATAAAAAACAGGAACAATCACAGTACTGTTGAGTGTTCAAAAGATCTTTTTACAATTTTAGCTTAAAGGAGCTTTGAGCCTGTAAAACTGGAAAAATGCGATTTACAGTATTTCAGTAGTTTATAGATGCTTTAGCTCTTTGGGATTATGCATCTCCATGTCACTTCGTATTCAGTAAACACAATTCCATACTTGATCATACCCTAATTCAGAAATGGGATAGGGAGAATCTGCTTTGAAATACTCATCCCTCCAAATTACCATTTAAAAGACAGCTTGATTAAATAACCTAAGTTTATACCAATATTTTGAGATAAAAAGAGATCCTTCTGTGCCCTAAAAAGCCTGTATATTTGAATTACTTAGATAATGGGGTCATAAAAGGCTTAAGTCTGCCTTTAGACTTCCATTTCAATGGTTCAGATCAACTTCAGTTTAAGCTGTGTGCAAGCACTCACAGGCAGAATTGCAAGGGGGAATGGTCTGTTTTCCTTTTTATGACTTTTGAAGAGCAGGTACAAATAATAAAAAACCTCCCATTTGAGTCTTTACATGGGTCTCATTCTCAGATCTAAGAGCTGAATGTCAAGGAGAGTATTTCACAAATCTCTGTTGCATTGTTTATTGCTTTCTCTGTAGAATACAGCTGCTAATAGTTAATCCATTTTAGTGTTGCCATGCTTTCTTTTCTGCAGCTGTCACAAGGGCAGCATTTTCAGGATGCTTAAATAAATTGTTGGTTTTAGTAGGAAAAACAGGGTATATTTTGAAGGGCACTAAACAAGTAATAAGCCAGTGAAAGACTATTTTCTAATCCAGAGCCTAAAGTAGACACAAATACTCTTGGTTTCTGGTTTTATGATACTGAATAATTATGGCTTGAATTCTCCTGAATGGAAACAACATCAAATATTTAATCCTGCCTTTAGAAGGTTTCTATACTGCTTAGCAAAACCACTGCATTGTGTACACCTCACTGGAGCCTCAGAAAAAGGGAAGTTAAAGAAACAAAGAAATTCCACATTGCTCTCTAAGGTTATCCATTGTGCTTCTTATGTATTGTTCTAGCTTTTATTATTTTCTCACTTCTTATGTGAACATCATCTTCCTTATTTCCCAACTTACACAGGTTATTATAACAAAGTGTTGGCTGACTCTCAGAGATTTCAAAAATCAACTCCAAACAGATGTCAATGCACAACTCCTGAAAAGCTTTTCAGCAGGCATATTTGGTGAAACAAAGGAGAAGTTTTGACTAACCTTATCCAGAATGAAGTGCTCTAGTGAAAGACAAAAACCAATATTTTACTGGAAGAATGGCACCCTGAAGATGGGTGGAAGTAAGAGCTCTAGTTAAGACCTACAATGTTTTCAAGATGAGCATTTCATTAAAGGAATGCTAAAGGAGAAGGTGTGGCTCTAAACAGGACCAAATCAACCCACCAGCTAGGGCACTGCTTGTTCTGGCTACTGTCTCCCATACCAATGCTGCCATTTTAGGAGGGATAATGGCTGAAGAGATTAAGGACAGATTAAGTCTGTCACAAAAAAACCCAAAAAGCAACAACAACCCAGAGTCAAGATGCAGAGGCTTGTGTGACTGTGCACTGTACAAACTCAGAGACAACTCAATTATGCAAAAGAAAGTACCTGGTCAAGGGAGCCCATCAGCATGTCTGAGAAATTCCTGCTCTTGGATACACTACTGGCAGTCAAAAATCTAAGCTATGATGAAGACAATTCAAAGTTTGACAGAGTTCCTTGCAGAAAAGAGATCTCTTCCAAGGAAGACTTAGCATAAGGGAGAGTCTTATTTCCTTAAAGCTCTGTTAACTTTTTGTGCTGGATTATTCCACTACAACTTCTCTTCCCCATAAAAGGTGGAGTTACTGAATGCCTTCCTTGCTTCTGTCTTTACTGCTAAGGCTGGCCCTCAAGAATCTGAGACTCTAGAGGAAAGAGAGAAAGTATGGAGAAAAGGAAGACTTTCCCTTGGTCAAGGAGGGTCAGGTTAGAGATCATTTAGGCAAACTGGACACTCTCAAATCCATGGGCTTTGGTGGGATGCACACAAAAGAGCTGAGGGAGCTGACAGATGTTCTCTCCATCATCTTTGAAAGGTCATGGAGAACAGGGGAGGTGCCTTAGGACTAGAGGAAAGCCAATGTCACTCCTCTCTTAAAAAACAGAAAGAGGTAAGACCCAGGAAACTACAGGCCAGTGAGCTTCCCTGGAAAGGTAGCAGAACAGCTCATTCTAGATGTCATCTCTAAGCATGTGGAGGAAAAGAAGGTGATCAGGAGTAGTCAACAGGGATTCAACAAGGAGAGATCATTCTTAATCACAGAATTTCACAGAATTGTTGGAGTTGTAAGGAACCCTAAAGATCATCGAGTTCCAAGAGTTGGGCAGAGACAACCTAATGAAGTTCAACAAAGGCAAGTGTAGGATCCTGCACCTAGGGAGGAACAACCCTTACTTTGAGGGTGATGGAGCACTGGAATAGGCTGCCCAGAGAAGCTGTAGAATCTCCTTCTCTGGAGATATTAAAAATCCTCCTGGGAAGTGATCCTGGGCAACCTCCTCTAGATGAACCGACTTCAGATGGGGAGTTAGACTAAATGTTCTCCAGAGGTTCCTTCCAACCCTTGCCAGTTTACGATTCTGTGAAAAGGCAAATTACTGTCTTCAGGTCACTCTAATCTGCTGTGGCTGACACTGATGCAGTTAGAGTCTGGTATAGAAGCAGCTCTCACAGTCATGCCTGACTGGGAGCATCATCCCACTGAAGCATTAACACAAGAGGAGCTGCTTCATTGCTCACTTCCTCATCATTCACCATTTACTTATAGAAGGTCTTAGACCTTCACACATTGCTATGAAGAGGCAACCAAGAACGAAAGACAACAGACACGACCAAGACCAAGGAAGGATATGACAGTTAACCCCCAGTTTTGAGCTGGAGCCAGCTTCATCAACAGAGGCAATAACTTCAGTGACAGCCTACTGAATTCAAAATATTTAGCATTAGCAAAGTTCATAAGCTTTTTATATTAAGCAGGTTAAACTGCTGAAATAGCTCTTCCTGACATATAGTCAGTGGCTTAGCACTATACTAGAACTTGAAGTGCAAAAAGAACAACACAAAACTCAAGTACCAACAACTGTTTCACAAAAGGAAGTAGGAAAATCTCCAGAAATTCCAGAATCCCTCCCAATCCCAATAGAGAATAAACCTTTTTTCCACACAAGATTATACTTATGTGCTTGTGTCATCTCATGAGTCATACAAATTATACAGCTGCCAGAAGATGAAAGAATTAAAGCAAAATGAACAAAATAATTAACAGCAGAAAGACACTCCCGTGCTAGCAGAACACACCCATGTGGTCACTGTTACCAAAGTTCCAGCACTAAAACTGCCAGGGCTGTAGCAACACATCTACCAGTAGTGAACCACTGTCTAGATAGCCATTCACACTCAGCCTAGTGATCTCTTGCTTTTCCAGTCTTCCAATCTTCAGCTTTCACTTCCCAAGAAATTTCAAGTGTGTGGAAAAAGGGATGTCATACCTCACATAAGGGCAACACCAATAGTCATCAGATATGCAACAAACCAAAATGATTGGGGCCCATTACCTTAGACTTAACTTGTGTTGTAGAAAACTAATGCGAGAGGCTTGGGCAATTCTGGACAATAAATAACAAAATCTTTGTATCAGGATTTACCTTATACTTATTTGCTGACTGATTTTATCCTAGGCAATGAGAAGCAATGACACACTATGGAAAATTCTCTCAATATTTGCCTGTGATTCTTATTAAGTTCTACATTTTAAAGGATTGTCTATGTTTGTTTTTTTAACAGTAAACCACAATTGCTTCATCCCTCACACTGTGCTAGTTATTTATGTTTATCCTCAGATGCTCTAGTTTACTAGAAATAGATAGGAACTCTCTGAGTTCTTGACAGTTGTCCATTTTTTAAAAAATGTTAAGAACTTACTTTGCCATTTTCTGATTCTTTTTACCATATACAGTCAGATACAAATGTTGAATATTCTTTTGAGATTCTTTTGTCACTTGTAGATTTCTGCCCCAGCTTGTGAGCAGTTTTGTGGATGGTGTTCATTTTGAAGCTTAAATGAGGTGATCTTTTATATTATTACTGTTCTTATTTGTTCGTAACTGGCTTTCTTTCAGCAAAATACAGTGTTGTGTGCTCTATTTCACTAGTACATAATGTGCAAGATTTTTTCTTCTTAAGGGCCAGGATTCCTGCCAACTTCATCCTCTCTATATAAACATTTGTCTGCACTGTTCTGTTGTTTATCTCACTCAAAGAGAGATGAGGTGCATCTGGGGGATGGGGAAGAATATAAATAGAAGCATAGACTATTCATATAAGTTAATTAATCAAAATAGACAGGAGTGGGTCATAGGGAGGATGATGGTCAAGTGAGTTCTTCTCCCAGAGACCCTGAAAAACCTATCTATCCAAAGCAGATAGCTTAGACTAACAAAAGGCATAGCTGCTGTTGGCTTTAGGTAAATGACTGAACCCATACATAAAGTCAGCTTTAGAAATTCAACCATATCCAAATTCAGAACAAAACCAGAAAAAACACACTCTGACTACAGGTGTTGTCAACCTTAAACCACAGTACTCCACCAATATGAAATACATATGCCAGGGAGACAAAATTATTTGTCTCTTCTGCTGTGCACTGACCACTAGACACAAGAATGGTGAGGAAAAATCTTTGCATGAAAGAGTTAGCAAGCTGAGGAGCTGGAGTGAGAAACATTTGTGTTTTGTTTCAACCCAGAATAAGGCACGGCAGGGAGCCAATACAAAAGAAAAGGTGAGGCTCTAAAGTTACCTGACTAGATCTATGGTACAGTGGCTGTTAATTGCTGTGAAGACATGAATGTCATCTGGGAACTCCCAAGAGTCCAGAACCTGCAGGACAGCCTCATCTCTACAGTGGCTATTCAATGGGGTGTGCCTCTGCTTTCCATAAGTCATCCTCTCAACACAGTGCAAAATGAGCTGGACACTGAGTGCTTAGGTGTCAGCTGGAGTGGGACACTGAATACACAAAAATGTGATAAACAGTTTATGTTTCTACTCCTTTTGGCTCCAGTCTCAGACCACAAGTGAAGCCAATATACCCAGTGACTGTTAAACATCACTGACTTTTTTTGTGTGTGTTGTTCTGGACCAACCATCAATTCTCAAGAAACACCGAGCATGTGGAAATGCTTTAAAACCTCTCTGCAGATCTGAGCACTATTTTGTCTATAGTGATTCTTTTACTTAATATCTCTCTTCTTCCAGTTGGAGGAGGTATTTTCCACAAGCACTCTCACCTTCCTGTTATAAACCACTGTTTTGCTCTATGCCAGATGTACAAAGTAGGCAGCCTGCGCTGGAAGTGCCTAAGTGAAAAGTAAGACATTAAACACCTGACAAAGTGTTATTATTCAATAGAAATAATCAACTTCCCAAGAAGTACAGCACACTAAATTCTCCTATTAATAGGAGTTTTAGAAGCAATTGAAGCAAAATGATCTCTTGGGGAAGCCATTGCATTAACTTTATACAGTATGGCAAAAGCTATCTCAGTTTCTAATCCCTAAGTTTCAAGAAATGTAGCTACATAAAAACAGTAAATTGTGTCAGAGCTAAAATAAACAAATCTGAATGGAGTTAAAGATGTTGCAATTTCCACTTGCTATTAGCCTGGTGGGGGAGGAGGATGGACTTGCCTGCAGTGCAGTCTGACAATCACAGCATTTTGCTGTGGTTTAAATGAATTTTTTAAAAATTCTAAAATTCTGTATTTGATAGACTAGCAGCATGCCTATGGTTCCACGTTCTGTTTGAAATAAAGAAGGGAATTTACATCCCTTCTGAGTTTCTGAATCTCAATCAGAATCTAGATAATTTACTTTTGTTTATACTCCTGAATCTGTAGGTTCTCTTGTGTAGATTTGCTTACACCACTGCCCTGCCATCAAACCATAATTTACACAGCATCTGCACCCACCTGCCTTTGTTTTGTCCTGAGACTCCACTGGTATACAACAAGCACAGGAATAAAGCTCCAGTTGAAATTCCACTTACTTGGTTGGAGGGTTCCATCAACACAGATTCTTTGAGGTTATCATTGAAATAGGTGCCAATAGATCCTAGGAAGCATAGTGAAGTACAACACAGTGTGCCATTCATGCATCAGTTCAGTGCACATCCAACGGTGGCAAAAAGGTGTGTCTTGTTCAGTTTAAACATTTTAGAAGAAACATGAGTTTTTGTTTTGGATTTCTACATTTCAAGGTTATTTACTGCATGTCTTGTCATACACTTGATGTCTCCCATTTCATCATCTTGATCATGAGTCTCACACAGCTAGCAGTCCTCCTCATCACAGAGTCATACTGTGAAGGGAACTGTCAAACTTGATTGCACCCAAGAGACAGGATGCAATTCATGATATTATGAACATCATTGTTGATGTCAACAGAAGGAGTCACTGCTAAGATAAAGCTGGCAGATGGAAGCCAGACAAATCAGGAATTGGAAAATACTACAGTTGGCTGCCAGTGTGAATTACTTTCAGGTGGTCAGTTTCATCCCTAATTAAGATGGCACCCTCAGCATGCAATCCTAATGAGCCCTCAGCAAAGGCATAATGAGTCCTAATTCTCAGCTTGCATAGTTACATTTCTCAAAGGGGGTTGGTTACTATGCAACAAGTGAGGCATATCAAGTTTCTTGCATTTGCTAAGTGCAGAGCGGGTCAGATGAGATTAAAAATTTGATTAGTTCAATTGTGTGTGCCCCTTTTAAAAAAGTATTGGAGAAAAAAAAAATAAGGATGTTCACAATTTATCCTATCAGTAAGCTGGAGAAGTTTTATTTGTTTTGTGGAGAAGTTTCTCTTAATAGCATTTGAATAGGTATTACAATCTACATGAGACACAAAGTTGTCTCTAAGTCTTTTTTAGATTATTCAAAAGCAAATCTCAAAGCCTAGAGAATAAATGGACTTCCAGCATGGTGGCCTTACAGTTAAGTGAGGTTTATTACGAAGTTTTAATAAGGAAAGTTGACAAGGTAGTTTGACAAGGTAGTATAAAAGTTAAGCTTTGTCCAAAACATATTTGACATATTGCTTTCAAAATAATAAGCCAGTTTAATTTCAAAACCTACTTGAGGTCTGTAGATGCTACTGCATATGAACAAAGAATGAAATTAATATTTTTAAGCTCTGTAGGTAAGAAGAACAATAGAAAGCTTATGTTCCCTAACAGGACTATAGTAAGTCACATAAGGATAGACATACCTAATTTACCTTATCACATAACAGAGGTGGCTAAGTAGCACCAAACAACAAGACTTTTAAATTTGTTGTCCTCCTTATGTTTGTTCATAAGGCAATAGAGTTTTAAAAGGCAATGAGATTACAATCTACTTAAATGAACTCATCTGGGAATTCTGGATTATAGATTCAGTAAAATATTTGCATGGCCTTCATGCTGTATATGAACTTGCATACATTACTTGCCATGGTCATAATCTTATTTATATTGCATTTTATTGAAAAGGTTTGCCTGCTTCTTTGACTCATTAATATTTTCTTACAGGTACCAATACATTTGTGAAAAGACAACTCAGTTTAGTGAAAAACATGCAGTGCCAGATGCTCAGCTAATGTTGAATCAATGTTGAAGAAAACTAGTCTGGCAATAAACGTTACATTACTGTGCCCAGGCTGGTGTGTGTAAAGGTACAGAGCTCAGCATAACGGTCGTCAAGTTCTATGGCAACATAAGTTGAAAAACTAGTAGATTTACAAGAAAAGGTCCTTCCTCCTCCTTTCTCCAGTGCCTCAAGAAGCTGCCAATGCAAGATACCAATGGCATGGAGTTTCTGCCATTCAGACTCTTCTGACCTACCACAGATATGCTGAGTAACGATTTAAGAAATTCTCATACCTTCTTTTGCCATAGACCAACCTGACAACTAGTTCATCCTCCGATCGTCATTCACAACTTCATTTTCCAGGTTTCTTGAAACTCCATATTTTATAATAGAAAAACATTTTTAGCATCCCCAAAATTGCTTTCTCCCAGTTGCATGTTATGAAACCAAATTGTGATTCACATAATTATAATCTCAGTTATTCATAACAATTAACAGCTTAATTAAAAGATTATTTATTGTTGGAATGATAAAGTCCATTACCAGTTGATAATATATTTATTATGAGCAGAGAGGGGCAAAGCCATAGGGGATTTCAGTTTTACAAACATGTCATTCTTCTCTTTTTGCCATCTCAGGTCCCAAGTTATTCAGGAACAGATGAAAGCACAAGAAAAGTCCTACTGATTCCAGTTTTTCCTTATTGATCTATAAGCATTCTTACCCTTTTAAATTTTTTTTTTCCCTACCTTTAGGACTACAATTATGAATGTCATGGTTTGAGCCAGAATGAAGCCAGTTTTTCTTTTACTGATTTTTTTTTTTTTTCTGGGGGGACTAAAACCTAAAATTCTAGCCCTTGCATCCTAATAAGTTGGAAGTTAGAGGATTCAATGCAAGTTAGAGGCTTCCAGGCATAAGTGATGCAGAAATGTATATACAAAGAATGGCATGAGGTTTTGTAGTGCATATGTCAAATGCTCTCATCAATATTTCATTAGTTCCAGACTAGGGGAAATCAAGCAAGAGATTACTCCAATACACAACTGAAATATGTATTGAACACAGGATCTAGTGTCCCACAACAGCTCTTCCATTTATACCAGACTAATTGGACCAGCTATTCACCTCATAAAGCTCCAGCAAATTAAAGCAGCTGTTAACTACCTTGCTGAGTATCATAACCATCCTTCTTATACTTCCATGGAAGTGGTTGTGATGTCACTTATTAATTGAAATAAATAAAATTTTTTTGGGAAAAAAAATCACATTTTGGGAAAAATTACATTAAGTGAACAAAGGGACACAAAGAAGAAAAATAGAGCCTAGATAACACTGAAACAGTAAGAATTACACAAAACCAGATTCCAATTAGAGAAAAAAGCATCCTAAGCACTAAACAGCCCAGGCTTGAGACAGGCCTGCCAGACAGATGAAAGGGTTGGAAAGATGTATTCCCCACAACTTATCTTGGTTACAGCCTTAAGCAATGCATAGAAAAACACTGACTAATTGGATACATTGTATTAACATACCATTAATGTATTAATGAGCTATTAGCATACTAAAATACCCACCCATAGGCTAAAGGGACCCCTACTAACAAAAAGCCCCTTACTCTTTGAGCATGCATAGTGAAATTTTTGAGCATTGCCACTTTAAACGGAAGTGAGGAATTAGTTGACCGTATGTGAATGATAGAATAATGTTAGAGATTAAGTCCTTTCTCACATTTTTTGATATAAAAGTAGCACTTGCATTTTGGGAAACTGTGCTTGCTTTGTGGAATAATACCCTGCTCCCTTTTCTGTGCAGAACTGGATATTAAAGCAAATATCTCTGTTTGTGGATCAGCTTCTTGCGCAGCAAGTCACAGACTCCACTTTCAGGACAACAGCTGGTTGAGAGAGAGCAAATGCAAGCTCAGATGGCATATAGGCACTGAGAGCTCATACCCATCAGCATCACCTATACAGCACCAAACGTGATCTAACACAAAATCAACAACCCTATCAATCCTGATCAGCAGAACATGGAGACCAACAACCCTCTGCACCTCCAAATCTCTCACCCTCTGATAAAGCACATTTTAACTGTGGGGAGGAGAAAAACAACTATCCAATTGTGTACTTTAAACAAAGCAGACTAGAAATGTGGTACAGGCCAGGCTGGAAGAATGTATAATGCCCAGATACATGACAATTCTTCCACAAAACCCTAAACAGTTTAGAACTGAATTTATCCACATATATAAAAGAGTGATCTGGAAACTGTGTCACCACCTCAACATTTTCACCTTGCAGCAGCCCTGACAGCAGTGAAGCTTCAACCATAGCTTCTCCTCCAGATAAGCAATCTTTCAAAGCCTTAAAAGTTATTGTTGCAGTAGAAGAGATCAAAGGCCTTGTAGCAGATGTTTCAGCAGATGTTCCTGTCCAATTTCTGCTCAAACAATTCACAGCTGGCTATGAAAGGTAGCCCTCAGAGCTAAGGGAAGTCTAAGTTTCCCTGATTCAGGCACTTGGTTTGTTACAGAGGAAGTAGATTATTATTACATGACATTTTCTGTGTAACAGCACAAGGGAGAACTTTTCTGCTCAGCACCTAGTTAGCTAAGAACTTAACTAGACTGTACAGCTGTGCTGAATCCTTCTGAAAGGCATCTTTCTGTCTGGCCAAAATACATAGGAGCACTTACCTCACAGGAAGTGGAGCTACGTGCAAAAGCAGGAAAGAGAGGGAAAAGGCCAGATCCTTTACATGGTGCAAACCATTATAGCTCAGTTGCAATCGAAACAGATCCACTGACCTCCTGATGTTACTGCCATAGGGTGCCATAGCAATAAGTAAACATATGCTGAGTACCAAATTTTGCCTGCTGCTGGCTCTTAGCTAATTGGAAAAGGTCCAGAAAACAGTCACAGGGAAAGGAAAATAAACCATACAATGAAAGAATGAAACACGGCTTTTCAGAAAAAAAGGGATTGATGTGTCTGTGGTTTATACTACCTGAGCAAAAAATTTCTCATGAAGATGATGCACCAAATCTGAAGTGTGAAAACTGAAGCTAGGCAGTTTGTGTTGGAAATAACTGCACACGTTTTAGTACTGATAGTAACTAACAAATCCCTATTAACAACAACATGAATTCTCCATTGTTTGATGTATTTAAATAAGGGTGAGGGGTTCCTTAAGTTATGTGCTCCAACTTCAGCACAAGATTTGGGATGGTGGAAAATATTGGGGTAAACTGCCTCAGGGCATAGAAATGGATGCACTGCTCCCTTTCCATCTTGGAAAACTGTTTATACTGTCATAGGAAAACTACATAATCAAAGAATTAACGCAGAACACATCTGCTGTTGCAACCATTCTTTGGAGACAAAGAGTGGCCATACTCAGTGTGGCTGGCATAACAGCACCGTGTTGAAGCAACTATTACCCCAAGGCACAACAGACTCAGTGGTCACTGAACACCAGGGTGATTAGCATCCAATTTTGTGCTAGATATTAAGAAACACTAGAACTTCTATTATGGAAACAATTTTAGTAGTTAAATATTTGCTTATATTTCCATTCGAAAAAAACAAAAGCACCCCTAAAAAACCCACACAAGAATAAAGGATTTTTACTAACAACATACATTTTTTAAAATTTTTTTTTTAATGGGGCGCTGATCTAACATTGCTTTCCTATTTCAAAAGTTTCATTTTGACATGAACTTTGAAATATTTATATTAAAAACTGAAATACAGATTTGAAATGAAATATTAAATTATTCCATTCCCAGCAGTGTCCGCACCATTGAATGTTATGTAGAAATTTTCCAAAATGAAGTATCATTGAAAGCTCTGACAGAAGGTTCTGGTTCAAAAAATTTCTTTTTCCAAACAGGAGACAACAAAGTACTAGAAAAAGTATTAACTCTGCTTTGAGACCTCTGGATTCAAGTCGGGGTGTATAGTCTTTGACTGCAAGTGAGGAAATTAAATACAGTGTGTACTCTTTAATAGGCAATATTTTTAAAAGTGGATTTTTTTTTCCCCTTTAACTTTTTTTCAAGAAAATTTAGCGCACCTGAAAGGAGTCAAGGAGAATTGTCCTAGGGCTGACTTCTTTTCTCTAGAGGACAGTTTGAAAGCAAGGAAAAGCAGAGTTTGCTTCCTTTTTTTTGTTTTGTTTTCCTGATTTTTAGTAAATCAGCCTTAGTAGGCCACCTGCACTTAAGAGAAGACAGCTCAATATCCCTCCCATTTCAACTTCTTCATCTGTTTCCTGACACACAGGTCAGTTTTCCTTCAATTTCTTTAAAAGGTAGGATGTTAAGTGGATACTGATTCAAGCATTTTAAAGCAAGCAAGACAAGCTGGCAAAAAAAGTAATGGAACCAACAGTGAAAAGAGGTCTGCTGACCCAAACAATCCTAAATTGGGTAATAACTTAGGGAGCCACCAAAATCCTATAGATGAATGCTAGAGTCAGGAATGTGGATTCTATCCCAAACAGCACAGTTCTCTAATGATGCTACCATAATATTATAATATTCTACTTAACCTTTGTGACTGAAATAATTTAACCCTTTTTATAATCCTGAACCTACATTTTAAAGTAGCTTCTCATGCTATGCATTATTACTTACAAGTATCGGACACCAACTTGTGTTTTGCATGACCTAATGCAGTAGTTTCACTCTCAGTTTGCAAGGCACCCACACTGCAACTAACCAATCAACCCCAGGCAAAAAATTCAGATAATTTCTTGTCAGACTGTTTAAGAATGTTGCTCCCTTCATGAGTAAAAAAAAAAAACACAGAACAAAACAAAAAACTTGACACATGAAGGATCACTATGTTATCCACTTCCCATAATGTAGAAAAAATACTTCTGAATTTAAGTCACATGTGCAAGGAATTTATATAAGTTCCAGACATATTTGCATATTTGGAAGAACTCAGATGGTTTTATAGTTTTATATATATACAGGGCAGACTGTTCAAGGGGTTATTTTGTGCTTTGTAAACAAGACAAATAACCACCCCTAAATTTCTATAAACAAACATGTAATTTAAATATTTCAAAAGCTAAAATATGCTGCATGAAATAGGGCCTGTAATGTATTCTTTTACAGGCACATATGGATTTTCCAGAGAAATAAAGAGCAGTGTAGCCTCTTATCCCTCTTTCCTAGTTAACATTGCTGGGTGTGGCATGAAGTACACGGCAAAAACCAAAAGAAAACAAAACCCACCTCATTCCTGTTCTATTTTCCTCTTCCGCCTTCACCACTATAATGAGCCCTTCTCATAAAGTAGCACAGATTTCCTCCCTTTTGAATGCTAAGATATGTGACTGAATTAGATCCATACTACTAACCATACCCTCATATTGAGGGTAAAAACAGAGTCAGTTAGTTGAATGTAAAAGATGAACTCTCCATCTCCTCACCCCAGTGGTTACAGAAAATGAGTGTATCTGCTTAATCAAGGTTTGTTTTCTTTTCTCCATCCGTTTAGCCATCTTATCCCAAACAAACTATTCAATGAATACTTGAATACAAAAGCCTTTTCCCTACCCACTCTGTCAAATCAATTCACCCTGGGCTTTAAATTAATGCTGCTGAATTGGCTTCACAGCTAACAGCAGTGTCAAGAGTAAGCATAGCTAAAGAGACGAGGGCTGAGGCTGTTCAGCTTGTGGCTCTACTGATCTTGGCCAGCAATTAATTACACACCAATACCATTTCCCATTGGGCTGGAAAGAAGATGAATCCACATAGTATTGCACCAGTTACAAAAGCCCAAGAATTTTCTGCATCCTGGATCTTTAAAAGCACGGCTTCAAAGAGTTGGGAGACCCATTACAAATGTATAAAACCCCCTGTGATCTTTAGAGGAAAGATCAGTAGCTATGACACTGTCCTTATTACTATGAATGTATTGCAGTTCAGCACTGTTGCACCTAGTAGAAGTAAAAGAGAAGAAAGCCGTCTAATATGCATCTCTTGGAACTTGGCTCCATTTGTAAGGAGCAGGTGACTTGCAGGGCTTTGCAACAAGAACAGGGTCAAATAAGGCTGAAACAGCAAGATTAGAGCAGTGTGTAGGGGAACATGGAGCACTGTGGATCTGTAACTATAACTGTTGCTGTAACAACCCTTTTTCTTCTACAAAACAGGTACAATAGTTGGCACTAGCTGCCACAAAGTGAAAGATGTTTGGATTTTTTTTGTAACCAAGATGTCTTGTCAAAGGACATCTTCAATCAATATTAGAAAACATAGTTTCATACTAGTTTGTCTCATTCACATGAGTTTGCCTATATGAAAACAGGTGATCTGTAGCCAGATGTTTAACTCTCAAGCTCAATCCCCCTTGAGTTTTACACTAAGGAAATTGTTCCCAGACTAACTCAGCTTTGCTTCCCACTTCCCTCCCAGTAAGCTAATGGAGTTCTAGCTGGCTTCACTACAGAAATATGAGTGGGTGAGGGATGAAGACAGGGCAGTGGCTTCAGCCTCCACAAATTGTTGCCAGTGTTCTATAAATGAAGTATTGCAATTTCTCCAGACAAGATAACGAAGACTGATGGTTAAAAGATGTAATGAGCACTGTGATGACTTGCCGCTCTACTGCAGAGACCTTGGTGTAGGAGTGGGCTTCACTGAGTCCATTGTCACCACTCATACTGAAGGAGGAGTGTGTGGTGGGTACAATCTTATATATATATATATAGTCAACTATTAACAGCATTTATGTCCATTCACATTGTCATACTGAATCTCATCTTCTTTATATCCTTGTTCTTTACTTAACAGACAGGCCTTTTATTTGATCCAACTCTTGCCTGTGTGATAAAATCCTGGGTTCAGTTCCAAGAGTCAGGATCAAGCAGCTTCCCCAAGGTGATCAGTATACCTCTGAAAGTCTAGAAAAACTTGTTGTTTTACCCTAGAAAACCCACCCTAAGCAATTATTTGTTGTCTTATACATATTACTTTGAAGTTATCCAAAGTCAGCATCTGCTGCTGCTACAGCAACTGAGCAGCAAGGATGGGGGCAGCATTACAAACTTCCACTTTGCTGCATATGGATTTTTTAAAAAACATGCACAGTCATTAACTGCCTCCCCTGGCCATTTCCTTCATTTTGCTCAGGCAAGCAGGCTTTGCAAGCCTGAGGTTGAGTAGCCTCAGCAGTACCAAATAGTCAATGACTTAAGTCAAGCTGTAAGTGTAGTAACATTCACCAGGTGGGTAATAAACAAGCTTTGTGAAATAAAACAAAGGGGAAAAAATAAATAAATAGGTGGTATTTTCTTGGGATAGGTTCAAAAACTTTAAATACGCACCAGAGTAGGCACACTTTTTTTTTTTTCTTAAATTGTTTGACATGTGCTTTGAATGTTAAACAGACAAACTTGGCATTTTCTAAGTCAGCATAATTCTGCAGAGAAGGAGGGGGAATATATTAATATAGAAATAGTCTCCCTTCTGTGTGGAACAACATTTAAATCTCAGAGTGAAATGGTCTTATATAATGAATTGCAAGTATAATCCAAAGGCCAAGGAGGGCTTTGATCACCCTTTCCATTTGCTTCCCAAGCTGCAGCAACCAAAGGTAACTGTGAGGCTGAATAATGTTGTAACTAATAGTCTGGAAGAATTTGAAACAACGCTATGCCACCTTTCCCCCCCCCCCCCCTTTTTTTTTAAATTACTATTTTATTTCCTCAGCACAGTGGAAGCTGCCCCAAGAACATGTTCCAAAAACTGTGAAACTGTGGAATAGGAGTAAAAATAAGAAAGCGCTCTCTATAATGAACAAAATACATATTTTAACAATAAAAAAATGGCCTTTTCAGGTAGATCATCTGTCTTGGGCATATAAAAAGCTTAGACAAGGTAGCTTTGATAGCTTGCCAAGGTAACAGTGGACCCAAAATGTTTAAATATTGATGTTCAAAAAAAAATTTTAAGAAAACTAAGTTTTTACAGAATAACCAAATAAGAAATCTTGCATTAATATTTTGTCCATGTTTCTCAGCAGCTTTGAACATGAGGGAAAAAAATCTTTAACTAAAAGGTACACTGACTATAAGACTGGTAAAATAAATAAAAGAAAAAAATAATTAAGAGAAAAACATATGGACAGAAAGACAATAATAAACATTGGAAACTTACGAATTTTGATTACAAAAAAATATCTGATTGCATATATTCAATAAAGAAATAAGAATTTGTTTTTACAAATATCACTTCTTTCATACTTCTTATATTGGCAGTACCTCGCATTGTTACTATCATTAGCTGGTAAAGAGGTTGGCATGGATCAGCTCTTGATGGGTCATTTGAGAACTGACAGCACCCTCTTTAGATGGAACTTAGTTTTACAGCCCTCTGTCCATTGGCCAGACCCTTTAGCATGGCATGAAACTCGAGATTGTTTCCATAAATTACTAGAAGAGAGACTATTTGGTGTATTCAGCCACTGAGTATTTCCATTAGCAAATGTCCACCCATTGTTTACGTTGCTTGCGAATCAGCACTGAGAGAAGACATCAAGAGTGTCCTGTGATCATCTATGTATTATAACATATCAGCTGCACCAGGCCATTTCCCATAGATTGGGACCCAGCAGTACTACAGCATTTCAAAGTAACATCCAGAAAGCAGGATTACAATCAGAGAAAGGTCCCTTATGAATCAACTAATAGGTCACCGAATTTGAAGATCTATTTAGAAAATTTAAACGTTTGGGATCCACCATGGTCTGGCTAGGCCACACACACATACATCATCACACTCCAGTATACTTTTATTACCTATTTAGCACAAAAGGTCCTGCTTTCCTTATCCTGACACTGGGATTACTTCAGTGATGTTCCCCAGGTTGTATAGTTCCTTAACAAGGAACAAAACCTGAGCCCAAAGGTAAACTAAATCTTTGCCCTGTAGTATCAGGCTCTACTCCAGGAACATGCGATTAGGTAAATAGTTAAGCTTATAAGTCAGACTGATCTCAGTTAGATTTAAATGTATTTCAAGTGCCCTCCAGAATGTAAGCAAGAGGAACTCCAAGTAAGCATACCCTCCAACCTTCTGTCAGACTCACAGACTTCCAACAGGACTTGCAGATGTGCTGGGATCAACTCACTTGATGACCCTTATGGGAAAAATGCTTAATGTAAGTAGCGTTAATACAGTATTCTATATTTTGCCATCAGCTTCTCTTCCGCCTTACATAATAACACTGATGCAATATTAGTCACTGTAAATATATTACTTATGAAAGGTGACAGATGAACACATTCTTATTAGGAGCAGGTCTTCAGCAATGATTTGTGAAGATAATAGTGGATCTGTGGGTACACCTAGGGTATAAACTCCAATATACAGATTTTATTAACGTGAAATATGTATAAATAAAAGCACTGTCCATGTAAGAATGACTTTCTTTTTCCTGGACTCTACCTGGACTCAGTTGTCAAAGGAATGACACCTCTCACTGACAAGCCAAGCAATAGCCCCTCTCCACTCCCAAATTCAAGTAAAGAATATTATAAAGTAACTTATTTACCATTTCAAACACAGTAAACCAGTGCTGTCTTCTGCCTCTAGTAGTCAAATTTCACAGAAATGGGCTGTCACAGCTGACAAAATTTCTTTTGAGAAATGGTCTCTTTTCTCCTGAAACACCCAAATTACCAGTCCCAATGGAGACCATAACATCACCCTGGAGATGCAAGACCATCAGGATAAATAACCAGACAGAAGGACACTCATCTTAATTCTCAGGCAGTGTTCTGTCATCTTCTGAAACTTCCTAGTCCTGAGAGATTTAAAGTATTAACTAGATAAACTATAAAAGATGGCCAAGAACGATCTTCAGTGACTTGTGCATCTTTCTCTATCCATAAATAACTTTATACTTCATTTCTGGCAGCGTGACAAAGCAAAGAGTTAATGAGCCATTACGGAAAACCCATCTGTTGCTCATAAGGGGAAAGGCTTTGTGTTGGTAGATTTATACAGGAAAATTTTCAGTGCAAGTCCTGTTATTGTTAATGAGAATTGCACATCTAATTGCCCATGCTGAAAGTGTACCCCATTATGTTCCTTCACTGTCTGGATGGCTATTGTATGCTTCAGCAACAAGAGAAAAAAATTATCAAAAGAAAACCCAGCAACATTCAGATGATGGGGGAGGGAACATGAAGCAAAACAGGGGAGGCTGGGAAAAGAGTGCAAGCGTACTACTCAAAATTTCTAATAATACAACAAATGCACTAAATTATTTTCTTTTACATGCGAATAGACAAGCTATTTAAATCCACCGAACAAACCAGGGAAGTGTGGTGTACTTGGACTACTCCAAAATCTGTGTGTTTTTATTCTTCTTGCCAAGTTTTGTGTATTAACCCTCAGAATCCCAGTTCGAGCAGTAAATTATCTACCCCAGAGGCTTGGCCCTGCAGGCACCCAAATAAGCAACTCCTCTTTCCAGTTTTAAGGCTCTCAGCCTTGAAGACACTGACATACCCTGTAGTTTCCTGCAACCATTACTCTGGTATGGAATTTGGAGCCTGAAGGAGCTATTCCTTTATGCAGACAAGAAGCTTGATCTGATATTATAGGAGTTCACTGACTCCAAGAAACTGGAACAAATGGGAGGAAAAGTGTAAGGAAGCAACAGTAACAGGTTCCTTCTTGGTTTCATATTTGTAGGAAAGACTGGTAAGCACCATGGGAAGAGAAAACACATGGGAGTGATAAGCTCTGCCCCACTGAAGTGAAAAAAAACCACAAAACAAACCACACAATCCCAAAACAGGTGGTATTTATTTCAGCAAGTACCTCACATGTAGGGCTAGAAACAGTGACATATTATTAGTCAGAACAAAAGAGTTTTGCCCATCTCATTTACAGAACACGCAAGGAACAGGCCCTGTAGCCAGACCAAAACAACAGCAACACGTTACCTTAGTGACACCCAGATACGCAAGACAAGGCAACCTTAAGATAAGCTTCTCTGGCTACAGCCCCCAAAGATGCCTGTCCACTTCCAAACCAAGTATGTGTGTCAAAAGTGCGGGGCCTTAAACTACACTGATCTCCTACTTCACCTTTCCAGAACACAGCTACAAAGAACAATCCACCACTTTAAGGAAAACAGAAGATTCTAAAAGTTTTTTCTTCATTAATATAGTAGTTGATGACACAGCAGGAATGTTCTGGGTATGGCTTGCTGACTATCAGAAAACATATCCACATCCAAACAGGATAAAACTGAAGTTATCATTGAACTTAGCAAAGCAGCTGTCTAAGGAACAAAATCAACATGTCAAATCATGCAATGCACATACTTTGAGGAATTGTTGTGTAACAGCCTTTCCTACTGAGAGGCCTCAAATACTGTACAAACATGTCTTTGCTTTTCATCAACTTGGTGGGGTAGAGATGACATTACATATGCTGTCCCTGAAACAGTCACATCTGGAATACACAAAACAGTCTGTGAAGAAATCCAACTGAATTTACCGAATCTAACTGAAATTGCAGGAGGACAGCAAACAGAATACAGTCAAGAGCTTGGGCAGAGGGCTATTTTTTCCATTAAGTATCTTGTGGGTCTCTCATTGGCATTAGTAACAATACTATACGTATTATTTCCTCACCAGGAACAGTTTAAGAAACAGTAGGCACTCTAAAACAATTACTTATTAATTCAGCCCTACTTTAGGTGGGTGACTTACACATCATCTTGAAATGTCCTTTGTCCAAGTCCTAATTCAGACTACTCCTTTGGAAGCTGGTGATAATGGTTTAGTGTGGCATGCCACAATCAGTGATTTTCAGAAGGACTAGTGGCTCTTAACTGCAAGAGGAGCTTATAGAATCACCAGAGAAGAAAGGCTATGTTAATGTAAGAGAGGATCATATGCTTTGTTAGCATGAAACTTTGGAAGATCGTATGTGTGAGCTGCAGCTTTTCCACACAGTTTTGAAAGAAACGCTGTAAAAAAATGGAGAATTATTCTAGTTCGGTGTCTCAGACTGTATGTATTCATACATGCAAGCATATACAAGCCCTGAATTTACAGAAGTTGGATATCGTCTCAGAGATCTTTCACTGGGATGTGATTTGAAAGTGATGATAAGGGCTCAGGGAAGATCAGAAGAGCATAAAGAAAAAAAAAAAAAGAAAAAAAAAGAAAAAAAGTTAGACAATCAAAGCCAACACAACACACAATTTAACAGAAATGACCTCACAACACTAAAAGCAGGGAAGAAGGACAGCATATCTCCAAAGCACATGTATAATATGACTTCAAAGAACAAAATTCCTCTGGCAGAAGAGGAGAGGAATAAAAGGCCCAGGCTGAGCTGTGATGTGGTACATCTCAACCTCTGCAGTTTTCAAATGGTGCCAGAAGCAGATCTGGCACACACTTTACATGGTGTCCTGCAGAGCAGCTGTGGATAGAGAGGGAGCATACCTTTTCCTAAAGGCACATAAAGCATAACTTCATTTTGCTGCTGTGGAGAAAAAACAGGGTGGAAAAAACGTGCATTTACCCACCTAGCTGCAATGTGACCATGACTGAAGAGAGCAATCCTTACACTTCAGCTGGCCAGGGTACAAAGGTCTGAAATTTCCCTTTTCTTCCTCAGTCTGTATATCTATCCAACATCTCTGTGCCCCTGGGCCTACAAAAGACAGCAAGAAAAAGCACTCTGCCTGGAAAATTCTGCATTTACAGAGAGTACATCCATAGCATATTAATTTCCCTACTTATTTAAGCTTACGCCACATTCAAATTTATATGCCAGAGCACCTATATGGCTCAGCAAGTTCTCTTGAATAAATAAAGTTACAGGAACACAAAAAGACAGATCACTCAATTTGAAAACCACTTTAAAATTCATTCTAGTATAAGCCATAACACCAACAGCAGGATTTACTGTTGGCAGTTCTACCAACATAACTGTACCAGCCGTACCCTTCAAACTACACAAGACCTTACTGCACCAGCCAAAGGCCTTCCGTTTTTCTCGGAAGACCTCCTCTCTTCCACAGCACAGCTCTCTGACTAGGTTCAATTGCAGTCTCCTTGGGGACCTGCGGTGTATACAGGTTTTTTTTTGATCTCTGCAGGCCTTGAAAGCAGCATGATCAAATGGATGATTGAGGAGACTTGACAGGTATGCAGCTGTGTGCTGCACCTCCACTGCCCCCTGACTTCCGAGCTCATCTGTCTCTCTTGTCTCACAGCACACAGACAGGAGGGAACAGGAGATTAAAGCCACAGTACATGTTACTGAATTACACAGGAAAGAAAGCAGACATCAGCAGAGGGTAGAGATAATGCTCCCAAGTAATAAAGTAGACAACAAATTCTGTGAGTCCCTTTTCTCTAATTGAAAAAAAACCCTCCATTTCATTCTCCTCCACATCTGTTTAGGTATTCTTGTTCAGGTTTTAGCAATTCTTGGTTCTTTAAGGCCAAAGAGATTAGTTTCCTATTTAAAAAAATAGCTAACAACCCTTCCAGAAATTATATGGTTATCTGTTTAAAAATAATCTCAGACAGAAAAGATTTTTTTTCCCTGAAGTGTTGCTTAAGCTAAATCTGTGCTGAACAGTGTAAATGAAAGTTTTAAATCAGGAGAAATCTGACTTAATACCAGATATAATTTAACCCTATCAGCATAAAAACTCAGTACAGGCTGATTTACCCTACTGTGAAGCATTCATGCAAGCCTATTATAACTAACAAATATTCCAGACCAAGTTTCCTGGGACAATTTTGAGAAGACATTGTAGCTCTTTCACTGCCTGAGGGAAAGGAATAAAGAACTGCATACACTTCACCAGGAAATTTATATGAAGTTAATACTCAAGACAGTTTAAAGTCTGTGTTTGGGGCTCCACAGTGCTTCTGTATGATGTATTTCATCTTCCATTTCTGAAGTCTGTCCCTGCAGGGTTTAACGTTGCCTTTGACTTAGGTTAGCTAGACTGTGTAATTCGATGCACAAAGGAAAAGAGGGACAGGACTCTCTACCTTGAGAGTGACTCTAAAAGACACAGACTTCCTGGGGAAGCAGGGGGATTAACAAAACTATTTATTTTATTGATCAAGGTGAGTGCAGCATGTATTTTCAGAGTTGAATAGAATGGTTGCACCTGCATAGGTGCATCCATAGACAGTTGGAGGACTGTGTGCACAGCATGGCACCAGTGTCGTAGCTAGCTGTAAGGCTCAGGACCACTGCAACAAACAGGTAGGCATCCTTGAGGGTCACTTCAGAACAGGTAGTTCCAAAAGTCTTCTGTATATCTTCTCTCATGTTACCAGAAGTGTGAATATTATTTTTTTCCATACCTTTGATATTTGGTGGAAATACATCCACATCTGGCAGGCCAGCTCATAAAAAGACACTTCTTATATTTACAACAACACCGTCAGCAGGTTGCACTTTTCCTTTTCAAAAACAAAATAAAACACTACAAACCCGGTATATCTCCTTTTGAAAATGCATAGTGAAATGGCCTCACATTTTAATTTAATTTTGTAGATGGCATAGTTATCATCATAAGCTGACAGTCAGGCTACTGAAAGTGCATAACACGCCCTCACAAGAACGGTATGATCAAGCCAACATTGCTAGTAAAAATCTGGACAAATAATTGATTTGTAAAGTACTTTATCTCACTTTACCCAATGAAAACAAGGGGGGGGGGGGAATATATCTCTACATAACCACACTTGAATTAGTCTTTTGATTTAAAATTCATCTACTGCAAACATTAGAAAATACCTCATAACACAGATGACTATCATTTGAAAGCATAAAGTTAAAATTCATCAGGCAAGAGACAGATCCATAGAAAAAGCACAAAAGAAATTGGTCCTGGCTGCATGAGGCTGTTTATTGCATGGCACACTCCAGTAACGGTAGATACATAGCCCTGTTGAATTCCTTTTTTATTCACTGATTTGACTAAGCATTCTGCGGGCCAGAAACAGCCAGCATACATTACACTAGTTAATATGTCATAGAGGTGTATTTAACAGCTAAAAAGAAACTTCATCAGACCTTTGTGCTTTTGATATCTTAAGATTTTAATTAAGCAGTGTCACAACAGGGTGTGCATTAACAGACTATTGACACATGCCTTTGGAGTATTGTGAAGCACTGGACCAGAGACCAATTACCTTCTACCACCCAAGCAGTACAACAGCAGCCCATTAATGCACACCCTGGTGTGGCCTGTTTCAATTAACGTATATTTGTAAAATGACAAAAGGACAGGCAGTGCTGAACCACCAAGGAAATCAGATCTTTCCAGGCAGGGATCCCGCTGATTATTCTAAGTTTTGCAAATGCACAGATTGAAATTCAGTAAATAAATTTCTCAACTCTTCTTTGTTACACAGCATAGCAAGAAATGGAGCTATTAAGAGTACAGAATGTTATTTCCATCTGAATATAGAAAATACAAGGAGGAAGCTGTGGTGTCAGCAGTTCTGCTGTCTTCATTCCCCCAAAGGACGCTCAGTTTCAAGAATTTAGCAGAGACAACATTGAGGAGAAATAGGCTTTGCACATCCCACCACAGGGGTTATCCATGAGAGGAACAGATAGAGTTAATCCAATTTCATAGCACAGTTAAATTCACTAGTAACTTAATATCCTTCCTGGTTTCTTCTTGTTTGTTTGTTCTTTTTTTTAAGGGCTTTTTTCATACGTTGGATTGTTGTTTTTTTTCCTTTTACTACAAAAATCACAAAATCATAGGGAGTGGAAGGGACCTCTGAAGATCATCAAGTCTCACCCCCCTGCTGCAGCAGGAACACTCAGGGCAGATCACACAAGAACATATCATGACAGGTCTTGAAAGTTTCCAGAGAAGGAATAATTTTCTGCTTTGCATAAAAACTATATGCATGACTTCAGAACAAGGCATACACACACTTGGCAGAATATATTTTAACTAAATGTAACTAAAAATTGCATGTACCTCAGGCAAGTCTTGTTTCCTCAATGGCTTTCATTTCCCTCTTCTCTCCCCACTCATTTTCCAACTATTCACTTATGTCAGAGATTCTGCAAGGTAAGCATGATCCCTTTTGAGTTGCTCATAAAGCCCCAGATAGAATGACTCCCATGAAGCTTTTAAAGAGGTTCAGATGTGAAACACCTCATTCAATGCCCATAGAAATCAACTTTTCCTAATAGGTTAGAATCAAGCACTTTTAACTGCACTGAAACCTTTGCCGAAACACAAGGCTGAATTAATCAGGCAGGAGCATTAAACCTGTCTTGAGCCGTACCTGCCTACCAGGGTAGGCTGAGAGACAGTGGACTGGATAATAATCTATACTTATTTGTCATCTAGAAGCAACACAAAAAGAGCTAGGTAAATAGCCAAAGGGAGGTATAGCTAGTAAGTAGCCAGGAATGAAGCTCAACAGAGTGATGCTCTGGGTGAGTGTGAAACTGTTTTTAAAGAAAACAACTGTGGAGGAGTTCCCTGAAGGAAACTGTAATCTTACTAGTCAGGGCATTGAAACTGGTCAAACATCCAAGACATAATGTTCTACAGAGGGAAGCTGGCATTCGTAGAAGGATGAAGAGAACAACACAGAGCTGCTTTTCCTTCTTTGTTTTCCTCTTTTTCTAAATGACTCATCAGCTTAGACATGTAATGAACTCATTTATGTCAGCTACCTTCTCCCAAGTCTCTAAGGTATAGCTCAATAAATCTGCAGTACAGCCAGTTAGTTACAAAGGCAGCATTATAGCCTCTAGAGATTTTAACTGCATTACTGCATGTAGCAATTGGATTTGCCTCCATATTCCAGGATCTACTTGAACCAAATTTGAAATTAAAAATGAGCAACATGACAAAGACACATGGCAAAATGATGAGATATTGTCCCTCCTACTTTGTTTTCTTTCCTCAGGGTATGGTCTAATAACTCTAAAAACAAATGTCATCTCAAGTCAAATATTCTTCTTTCTCTCTTGCCGTAATAATGGATTTTGCCAGTTTTAATTTCAAAGAAACTGAGACGTCTTCTAATCTCGTCACTATTTAAGTATTAAGAGAAAATCTGTTTTTCTTCCATAGTTACCATTGAGCTGAGTGCCGTGCATATTCTCAGCCCTGTACTATCAAACTCCCAAGGCATACAATATGCTGCCAGAGTGATGGACATGGTTGAAATATTCACAATTAAATACCAGCTTCTAATGGAAACTGCAAACATCAAATGGATTTCAAAGACATCTGAGCTGACGGTGCTGTTTCTCCAGGTCCCAATCTCCTGGCCTCTTATCTGTTTTTATGGAAATCTATTTGGGATCAACAGATTCCTTCTCCCTCCTGTCTTTTCACTTTCCTTCAAAGGAAGGATCAGCCTTTCAATTCCAATCATAAGCTAGTCAGAGAAGATTGGTAAAGGAGCACTTAAACCTTTCACCAGAAGCAGTAAGACACATTTCTTCTATTCCCCCACCTCCTTTACAACATTAAACAGGCTGTCTTGCAGGACTTTCAGAATCAGTTAAGAATCAAGTTCTATTGTTTCTTCTCTTTTCCAGGTGAAGTGATCCTATCATCTGCCATTTATCTTTAAATAAGTATGCTATGATATTATTAGTCAAATAAACTGTTATAAAGAGTATAAAGGCAATATATTAAGACACTAGTGCACCTATGTACAGAAAAAGATAAGTCTGTGTCAACAGAAATAGATATGTATATCAAGTGTCCCTATAATTAAATGTATTAAATGTGATTCCTAATGTAATTTCTTTTAAAGGAAAAAGCTAAGAACAGCACATTCCAGATATGACAAAAATTTACTGAGGAAACACTATAAGACTTTTAATTCTAACTTTCCTAGAAGCTGTGTACACCAGTATCTAGTGACAAACAAATATGAGTTTGACTCAGACTAATATTGAGATAAAACAAGGTGTAGAGAATTAAAAACTGAACTCAAAAAAAATATACAGTGGAGTTTAATGTCTATGTTGCGTGTTCCATTTTGTTTATAATACATCGTTGTTATGGATAAGCTGTAGAACTGAACAATTCTTATTCAAGATTAGTAACATCTTGCCCCTTATCTACCTTCAAAGAACCTTTGAGTAGATTTTTTCGCTCTCACAATAGGTTTATATGCAGAATGAATCAAGGTATTAGTATCTGGCTTGCAGTAAGCGCACCTGATGGAGCACTGAATGTACAATTTGCTATGGAGGTTCAGTTTAACATTTGAGGATAAACTCCTTCATTCATAATGTTCTTCTGTTTGCCTTCTGCAAAGTTGCATATGATTGGCAGTTCTTACCATAGAGAAAGAAGTAAATATTCCTCAAATAAGAGCTAAGAGTGTTTTCTATAAGTATTTGAGAGCACAACAAAGAAGAGACACTACCATTTGCATCAAGTAATATAATTTAAAATACTACAGTTATTTTAGTGATGGGAAGATTATTGGAGTGATTCCATTTGTAACATCTCCTAAAACTTTCAAAACAAGACAAGAAATAAAGCATAAATTAATCTCCTAAAATGGCCTGTTCTAACATGACCTAGGTTAACCCCTTGAATATCTCCTAACAAAAGTCAATTGCTAGCCACCAAAAGAAGTAAGTGATAATTTTTGTTGCCAATAATCTTATTTCAAGATAATGCAAGATAAAAGTTGAAATAGTTCTTCATGGTTCAGAGACTACCTGGTAGAAGTTAATATCACATAAAGTGATATAATGGCCATCTGGCAGAAAATGGGCATACGAACTTTATCAGTGTAAGGGTAATACTCTACCAACCTTACAGAAGAAAATTATTTTTCTATTAGGAATGTCTTTCTCAGCTGCTAATAATTGATTACTTTAAGTCAGCAGTTCACTGGTGCATTGCAGCCATACAAAGTCAAAGCCATCATTCCAACAAACATAGGAAGTTCTTTAAGTTCAAGTATTACTTATTGTTATAAGTTTATTTAATGTATAAGGAAAAATAGAGTTCCTCTATTATTTTCCACGTATTGTGTTGACAGCAATGTTACGGTTCCTGAAATTTGTAGATTTCGACTCCTATCTCATAATTTTATTTTGTCCTGACTCTCCGCTGGTTTTTGCACATCCTACTAAAAAGGCAGAGAGCACTAGATTTCCATGTGCATTTTAAAACAGCAGCTCATGGGGCCGATCACTAGTTGGATTGATTTATGTTTTAATTTTATGGATGATATCACACAATTATCTCCAGATGGAATAATCAGGATGAAGCATTGCCAAAGAACAGTAGACACTAAAGAAGTCAGCCAATGCAATCCATTCAGTACTGTAATTATTTTTGTTTTGGCTTCAGACATTTGTACAGAGGCACAAACTCATTCTGGTAGGGCCTCATTCAGTATCTGTTTAAGTCAATAGAAAGACTTTCAAAAAACAACATGAGACACTGGCACAACACCACACAACCCTCCAGTCCATCCACACTTTCATCTACGGAATATCTCAGAGATCTCTTCAATGTATTTCCTTTCTCTTCTCCTGTCTTTTGGCATCAGCCTCTGCTCACCTTCCCCACAATTTTTTTTTTGTTTCTTTCCCAGCACTTTGCAGCTGATATTTGGACCCATCATTGTCATTTATTAAACACAAAGGAAATTGAGGTTGTTCAGCCTGGATAAACCAGAAAAATATTAATTCCTATAACAAGTGACATAGTTCCCATTTTCTATTCATTTATTGGATGAGAGATTAAATCAAAAAAGTCAAATGGATTGACAAATTTCTCTTTTTTACCTGGGAATATAAGCACACAGTCTTGCTTAACAGGCCACAGTTTATCAAGTATCCAGCATTTCAAGGCATATAATTGATTTTTCTAGGAGCAGATTGTCAAGAGGACTGCCTTGACCAAGACTACAAACCTCATTTCAAAACCCCAAACTATATTTGGAAACTTCAATAAAACAAAAAGAATTATTTTTAAATATAAGTGCAGGCTTTATGTTGTGAGTATTTTGGCAGTAGTGCCTACTGTAGAACTTCAAAAAGCACCATGGAGGAACACAGCAGATGTTCCTCTTAGGACATCTACATTGTTAAATGCACTGCCATAGCTAACTCAGGAACTGGAAGCAATGTCATTAAGCAGCGCAGCTTGCTGAAAGATAATTACTGTTGATTCAGAGTTGTACCAGTGTGTTTATAATGCTTTCAGGACACATGTTTCATCGTGGAGCTATAGTTCTTCGTATAGACCCACCTGGAAGTAAATCAAACTATCTTCTACAAATAAATCTGACCTATCTGTAGATCTGAACCAGTTATTTTCTCTTCATCATTTGCTCATGCTGTGTTATGTGTGTTTATTATTATGTATTTACACCTGACTGAACGAGACATGACAATCAATACAGTGTAATAATGTAATGTTCTACTTGCTTTTGTACCATCATCAATGAGTTAAGCTTTCAGGCTTAGAGAGACTGACCCAAAATTCCTGAGTTTTGCAGCTTTCTACTAAGTTTTGGATCAGATGCACAGGTTGTAATTGATGTTCATTCCTACTTGAATACCATGTTCTCTCCCTTTCTACAAATATAAACACATAAAGGTTTTTGAGTAGGGCAGTATGTCTGCTTACTTCAAATAATTCTTGAAAATGCAAATGGAATAGTACTTGGATGGTCTTGTGTCACATATAGGAGTCCTTTAATATAATTTAATTAACCTCCACTGTAGACTTTCCCTCTCACTTTTTCTGAGAGATTCTTTGCAGAATATCTTTGATATAAATACAATTAGGAAGCATTAGGAGAACATAAAAAAGAACATAGTGGCTTCTCTCATGTTTGTTCTCTTCTCACTAATTGTTTGAAAAATTCAGATGGCTGCAATGATAATATCCTTACAAAATTCCTTAAGATGGTCTGTCAATAATCATACCAAAAAAATGCCACTTGCCCCTCATTTCATAGAAAAGAGGCTTATACTTGGGCATTTAGCCATAACTGAAGAACATAGGATATAAGTTCACAGTTTACAGGACCACTCCATGATAAGTGTTCCTCTGTATGATCTACAGTAAACAGGACGCAATCTGTGGTGGCTTATCCTTTAACACAACAGCAGAAAGCTGTCTCAGAGGGTAGAAGAATCCCCCAAAGTGGCTGTCACAGATTAGCTAATACTCCATAAATTCCCCAAACTCTCACCAAACAAGCAAGAAGTAATGCAGCCTCTTGGTAACTTGCTCTGTTTCGCCATACCACTTCAATGATTTCTCAATCCTTACAATTAACTTGGCAGGATAAATCCCATTTAAAAGTCTACTGTGTCCTGTTGCAGTGTGCACACATAAGAAAAGAAAATGGAAAGCTGGGATCTGAAGCACAGAGACACCATAGGCTAAATTGTGAGAGCTTTTTCACCAGAAACTTCCTGCCAAGTTCAAAAAGTTCATGCTGAATAAGGTGCTTCCTCTAGCCACAATACAAGCAGACATGCTGACAAGACGATGTGTGAATTTATTAGACTGGCATTGAACCTGAGCTAATAAATCTTCTTGGAACTTCCTGAATGGTATAGAGATGTTCAGGTGGCACTTAATAAGCTTGACTGGCTTTGGACTGCCTCTGTGCAGTCCCAGTCCTTGTGGGACATAGGAATGCAGCACTGAAGCCTTCCTGACGACTCCATAGAATGAGCCTGGGTCTTCAGGGCTATTAGTTTGTGTTCTGCAGACACAATGTGGCTAAACTGTTCACACATCCCAGCTGGCTGGTAAGGGAGTACAGCTGTCTCTTTCTGGCACTGGGCCTAAACTAGTAAGTCTTGGCTGCCCAGTGTTGGCTTGGTAAGGGGAAAGCTCAAGTATCTCTGCTTCTATGGTATGATTAAACCTCAAACTGGTTAAAGCATCTACAGATAACTGAGCCTTGATTGCGCATAAGTTCAGAATCACACAGAAAAAATTGTGGTAGAGCCAAGGGCTGTGTCTCTGCCTCATGCATCTCAATCCTATGTCTACATGAAATAGTGTACAAGACTGATTTCCTTTACCATAAAGGGTTATTTTTTCCATAGCATGCATGTAGATAAAAGGTTGCTTCTTAACTCAGATTTTTTGATGCATGATAAAATTGTAATTTACAGAAGACAGCTACAACTGTGCCCAAGTTGTTAAATTAAAAAACAAACAACAAAACAGGACACAAGAAGTTATATTCAGAAAGAAAATTAAAAGAACCAGGGCCTATTCCTTACAGCTGGTAAGTGGAGAACAGCCATCCTGCTTATATGTAGTCACGTGTGGCAAACTGCTTATGTGCAAACTACACATCATTATTTCGCAAGTCCCGTCATATCTCCATGACCCTAAGACGTAATTACCAGTTAGTAATTTTATTTCAGACTCTGTAGAGCAACCAGTATCATTACTGTGTTTTAAGCTATCAGAGATTCTAGCATGAAGCTGAAGGTGTGTATTGCATGAGCACATTATGAGGATCCTTCGAAGGGGAAAAGTCTGCTGGGACCATGTTGACAGATTGTATGGGAAAAAACACAACCTGATCTATGGCAGCCTTACCCACTGAGCATTCTGAGGGCTGTCCCTTGAGTGTGCTTCCTCAGAGTTTTACCCATGCAGTGGCTTAGTGAGCCACATTTTGTGGCACAGAACTCAGCCAGGGTGAGGAAGGGTGCAAGGAGGGTGCTAATAATGACAATCCAGGATCCAGTGCTCGAGCACCATCTGGTCACCTTTTGTTGACCAGTGTACATGTACCTTGATGTTCCTAAACTCAATTGTTTTCAAAAAGAGGTATTTCTATTTAGAAGCTATTTATGCATTCTGGAAGTGATGATGGACAGAACCTGTGCATATTGTCTACTCAATACATATTTCTTTGTCAGGTAAATAATAGCCTTTCATTGAAAAGCTTGCTGAAGTTGATTTCATTTTCCATCCTAGGAGTGCTAAGAGAACTGTGCTAGGAAGAGACTATGAATATTTATTTCTCCTCCCCCTCCCCCAATTATTAAAACAATACACAATATTTGATGGTGAGGAAAATAATCTGAGAGGAAAAAATAATCAAAACATCTGTGTGAACTTCATTGGGAAAAGAAATATATCCACCATTATATTGTGACAAGAGATCCCATTGTGTTTGTTTGACACACTCAATGAGCTTGTAGAGTACAACAACGGAAAATGAGAGAAGTCACCTTTGCTTCCTCCTAATTATTATCAAATATTGTGCAATGAGTTTGAAAAAATCCATTACTGGCTTCTGTCTGTATTATTTGCTGCAAAAAGAAACTGTGCTAATAAAGATAACAAAGGTAAAGGAAATGCAAAAGCATTCTGCATACATGGATAGCAAAGTAGAAAACAAAATGCAGCACCAACTGAAAACATCCTGCCTGACATCTCAGTGAAGGTCAGAGGCATCCTCCTCTGCATTCAGGGGCTTTCATTTTAGAGAAACAGAACGGTAGAAGGAATGCATGGGTAGTAGCAATAAGATTACAATAAACTCAGCTAGCTCCTTGATTCCTAGATAAAGGCAGAAATAGCTATATTTACACATTACCTACCTTTAAAACACAGACTATTAAAAACTCACTGAAGCAAACTTTCTGAATCATGACAAATAATAATGAAAAATTAGTTATAAATTGTTCTTCAGATTCTAGAGTTACCTTTAGTACACAAAAATATTTTAAATTTTTGTCTAACTATTCAGAGGACACAAACTTGTCCAGTTAAAATATGTTCTATCACCCAAATTTTCTTCTATGCTACAGTAACTGCCTTGGGGCTGGGGAGGGAGGTTTAAAACCAGTAGATGCAGTAAACCTCAAGCTTTGACTTGGTATTTCCATCAGCAATCTGCAAAATAAAGTATAGGTTAAATTACCATACATTGAGTGAAAAAAGTGACTGTTTTGGCTTCCAAATGGGTTATTAAAGGAATCTATTCTAGGCCTGATTCCACTCAATGCTTTCTTGATGACTTGGGATGAGGTATGAAAAAATATGCTTATATATTTGTGAATTATAATAACTGGGATTGTAAAGAGTAGGATTCGTCATAGTATTGAAAACAGAATATGGTTGAAATAGCACAAGTAAGTAAAACCCAAATTTAAAGTACTACCTGCTGGAAAGAGAGATGAAGTATAAGATGTGAGATAAATTACAAGCTGTTCTACAGCAGAAGAGAAGCTGGGGAATTTAGTAGGTAATAAATATATATAAGCCAGAACACAAGATCACTTCTTCTGGAGCACTGTATGTAGTGCTGGTAAAATTTGTCAGGTTTAGTTTTGGGCATAACAAATTGGAGAAGGGCAGAAAAATATCGAGAAGAATGGCTCAAGTTCTAAAAAGCTAACCAATGAAGAGAAGATTGATCTAGTGAAGTCTTAGCTGGAAAGAAGAGGTTAAAAGGATGTGTAATTGAAAATACACATTAAAACAGTCTTCTAGTATATAAAAGGGAGAAAAATCAAATGCAATTGTGTGTAGCCAAAGGAAAATTCTGAGTTTTTAAACATAATCAAGAATTGCAACGTATTAAGGGAAAGGGAAAGATTAATAAATCTCTTCCATTATAATTTATTTTTTTTAGATAGCTCCAAGAAGGACTGCTAAGAATACTCATCCTGCATCAGGGCAGAGGAATTTCTCAGACACACTCTCTGAAGTTCCCCCTAGCCCTATACTTCTAAACTTACACAAAAAAATTATTTAAACAGGAACAAGGGTTTTTTGTTACAGTGTTCCTATATAAATATGCTCAAATTTGAACAGCCCTACATTGACTCTTTTCAGAGCCTTTTAGATGTTTGTGCTAGGACTTCACAGGAGTTTAGGCACACAAATGCTTCTATGCTTCAAATGATTTGTTTACCAGAAAGCATGAAATTTTATCTAACTATGGTGTATATAAAAAATGTGTTTCTGGTTTGAATTTCTGTTTTGCTCATCTTGGTAACAGCATATAAGTACAGTATTACACTTTTGGCAAGCGGTGGGAGTGAACTGGCAAGACATTCCAGAACGAACACCAGCAAAGATAAAAGCCTGGTTTACTTAAATACATTGTTTAAGGATAATGCCTTAAAAAACCAAACCAAAACAAAAAACTTCTATTACTCTTAAAAAAGAACAAACAACAACTAAAAAAAAAAACAAAAAAACCCCCCGACTAACACTACCCAAAAAAACCAACAAAACAGACAGATTGCCCAACTCCTGTACATTGGAATAACTCCTAAAAAAACCCACTACTGACACATCCACATATCATACGTTACATGCATAAGCCAGTCTGAACCACTGACATGTGACTGGTCAACTCACTGCTTGCTCTAACTGTAAGGAAATCACCCATTGAACACTGAAATGAAAAGTTAGGAAAAGGGAGAAGTGAAAATGGTATTTGCAATGCACTTCTTCAGCTTATCTTCAGCTTCACAGACACTAAATCATTCTTTGGTGCATAGGTATGAACCACATACCACAAACATGATCTTCTAGGAAATCACCTACCTACCTTCTGTAAAGTTCAGTTCCAGGTTCTCTCTTCATCTAGGGCTAAACCAAATCTGTTTGGTCTGAACTGACAATCTCTGTCAATCAATCAGGAATGGAAGACTTCTGAATTGAAGGAATGAGAAATATCCTTTTCCTATGGCCCTCTAAGATTAGCTAATTATGGAAGGAAAAGGCTTCAGAAGGGGAAGGCAGGACATAAAATCTTCTGGCATGGGGCTGTTCATTTACAAACCTTCCTGAAACTAATGCCAGCTTCAAGACCGTGGTAAAATACTTATCACAAGTGCTTAAAAAAAACTTGGGAACAGAACAATAAACTACTGCCAATTGCTGCATGGCAAGCCCTGTGGCAGCTGTTTGTTTTGAGGAGAAGATTTCATCTAAGAAATTAATCTCTCCTTAAAGGTAAGCCTTACTCCTAAGGAAGACTGAAGCAAAATCCAAATCATATTCAACACATCTAGAATTTTACACCCATCTGTTGGGAACAGAGTCTGGCCAGCTCTGCACTGGCAAAGCTGTAGTTACTGTAGTAGTGCAGAATATACAGTCCTCTACCCTAGTTCACCCTGACAATGCATGCAGAATAGGAATGCTTGCAAGGGTAATTGAATCTATTTGGCCTGCGTAAGGCTTTCTCGATAATCATGGATGCCATGCCATGTCTCTGAGTAAATAAGAGGTATGCCTCTGGTATTTTAATTGAAACTGATTTTGGTATGCAGACTTCCCTCACCAGGCCATTCCCCTGAGATTCTGCTGAATCCAGGTGATGACAGCATTTATTTCTGTGCAATCTTGCATAACATTGCCCTGTTGGGAAAAATCCCCAGAAAGGGCTTGAAAAAGTAACCAGTCTGGAAAAAGAAAGCAAGCAGGCTTCAAAATCTGAATTCTGCCTGCCTAATGCCAGCTGGGCTGACACACTGCCCGATTGTCCAGGGTAGCCTGCAATCGTGTGGGAACACAAAGCTACACTTGTAATCTAGACAAGCAAATAGGTTGCTGTTTCCCACACAATGATAGGGACTTAGCTGGAATGCTCTCCACTGCAAACACAACCAAGGTAGAAACCTTTAACACTATTAGCCAACAGCCTGAATTTATTTATTATTTTTTTTTCTCTTTCTAAATGGACAAGTTCCAAAAGGCTGAACTGAAAATGTAGACATTTAAAATTGGGCATGTGCCTATTAATATTCAAAGAACATCTGTTTAAATTTCATTTTAAAAAGGATGAGCAATAATCAGTTTCTCTCTGCAGAACCTGGGATGTGGAAGTACCTATTATAATCAACTATTTAAAATGCTGGCCAAGTTTATCTTATCTCCCACCAGTGTCTTTGCAACAGGTTTTTCTCCATCCTAGACAAACACAACCTTGCCCTACCCTTATCCATTCAAAGATCATTTTCTTAGCTCATCTTTCTGTTCATCTCATGTTTCATATATCCTTTAATTCCTCCCCTGGTTTTCTTACTCCACTGAATCCAATCCAAGCTGCTTCTCTGCACTTTTACACACGACAGCCTACCTTCAACTTACCTGCCACTCAGAGTGGAGATGTTGTTTTATACTTCACTGTCCATACCTGTCATCCTTGCCTTCATTTGCATTTGCTATTGGATATCTAAGATCCAACACTAAATTAATTGGTTAAGAAACTGACTTTTAGTATCTGAAAGCAAGAAATTTTATTCCATAACAAAAACTCCCAGGCACTAGAGAGACAAAAATTATGAGAACTAGCACTTAATCTAAGACACTTGAAAAATCTCAAATACTCTTCTACTGGCTGCTGGGCTTAATTTCACAGAAACATAGATTGTTAAGGGAAGGGACCTCTGCAGATCATCGAGTCCAACCCCCCTGCCAGAATAGGACCACCACACGATCTAGAGCAGGTCACTCAGAAACACACCCAGATGGGTCTTGAAAGTCTCTAGAGAAGGAGACTCCACAACCTCTCTGGGGAGCCTATTGCAGTGCTCCGTAACCCTTACAGTAAAGAAGTTCTTCCTTATGTTGAAGGTTGAACTTCCTGTGCTCTAGTTTGCATCCAGTGCCCCTTAACCTATCACAGGGCATGACTGAAAAGAGATTGGTCCCTCCTTCTTGACACCCACCCTTCAGATATTTATAGATATTTAGATCCCCTCATCAATCTTCTCTTCTCTAGACTAAACAGCCCCAGGTCTCTCAGCTTTTCCTCGTAAGATAGATGTTCCAGTCCCTAAATCCTCCTTTTAGCCTCCTTTGGACTCTATCAAGGAAATCCCTATCCCTCTTGAACTGGGGAGTCAAACTGGACACAATACTCCCAGTGAGGTCTCACTAGGGCAGAGTAGAGGGAGAGGGGAACCTCACTTGACCTGCTGGAGACACTCCTTCTAATGCACCCCAGGATACCATTGGCCTTCTTGACCACAAGGGCACAATGCTGCCACATGGATAACTTGTTGTCCACCAGGACTCCAAGGTCCTTCGCCACAGATCTACTTTCTAGCAGATCACCTCCTAACCTGTACTGGACTCTACCCTTGTTCTTGTTGAACCTCATTAGGTTCGTCTTTGCCCAACTCTCCAGTCTCTTCTTAGTTACTAAATAAATAGGACCTCATTACCTGAATAACATATTTAATATTTATAATTTTCACCCACTCCAGTTCTTCCCAACTAACATCACTGTTGGTATTTATGTAATCATTATCAATATAGCATAAAAGCCTGGCAAAGGCATTTTCCTGGAAAACCTAGTTGGCCCTTTTATTACAGATGTGATCAAGAAAAACACAACTCTGAAAACAATATAACTCGGTTATTCAGATTCAATCTTTATTTGAAACTTTAAAAACTGCCATAATATACTCTAATAATTTAAATTTTTGAATAATGAGGTTTTGTAGCTAAGATTCTTACCATGTCAAAGGGAGCCATGGTGGTGTAAGATCGAAGTGCTCAATTACCCTCTTTTGGAAGGAGTAAAGAGAAAAATTGAGTCCTTTGAATCTCTCCCACTTCCCACACTTCCCTCTGTCCGCATGTAAATGTATAAATATATCCACAAATATATATAAC
Organism: Apus apus; assembly: GCF_020740795.1. Lineage (NCBI taxonomy): Eukaryota > Metazoa > Chordata > Aves > Apodiformes > Apodidae > Apus > Apus apus. The sequence continues at coordinate 42,050,060 of NC_067283.1, read as the reverse complement.
TTGTCCTCCAGAATCTGAATCTGGATAGTTGTGAGTGGAATATGCCTGAATTGCTTTGCAGAAGTCACCTGAGAGATACCAGGTTTCATGAGCTGTTGTAAACTGAACAACATTTAACAGATTTAAGTATTCTTATTTAGATATTTATTTCAAATTTCTCCAGTTGCAGAGACTACAGACTAGCAAATTGACAAGGCACCTAATATTTAGTATAAATAATTCCCAGGAAACACTTCTTTAACCTGTAGAAACACTCCCCCTAGCCTGTCCCAGTGCTCTCTGACTCTAAAAGTCAGCATTGTCACCCACTGGAAATCACTCTCACAGAAATCTAAGGCCATCATTTCTTGTATCTGTCACTGAGATGAAAAGCAAGCTAGACCCTTTCCTACCTTCCATTCTACAGCACCTCTTCAAACATCTGAAGGCTGCTGCATTGTCTCCTCCCACTTTCTGATCTAACAGCCTTAATCCTCCCAGATAATTTTTTCTATGTGTCCAATCATATCTCAAGACTGCCGATTTCCTCACATCCCTTTCCAACAGATGTGTTTGCTTATGACACAGTAGCTGCTCTGGGAAAACTGACATGAATCCACATAAATATGACATGCATTTAGATCCCCATTTGTCTTGTTTTAAAGTTTGTAGGACTCTTATATTGCCTGCAACAGGAGCCAGATAAAATCTTATTCATGACGGCATGGTGTTCAGCTTGCTTTACTACAGGTATTCTAAAACATATGGAAAAGCCAAGATTCTTCTCTAAAAAAGTATCATATTCATTCTACAATTCCCTTTAGAGGTGAGATAACCCATGAGGACAAAACAGTAACCCTGGCTCAGGTCCAGACTGGCTTTATTCTTTATGTTAAGCTTCAACATTCCTTTTCTTTCTGCATAGTGTTTCAGAAGCATGACAGTTCTATCTATGAGGCTTGGAGCAAGTCACCAACCCACAAATCAAGCTTCCTTGGCAATCTAGTCCAGCAGTACATATACAAACTCTTCAGCTCATGGAAAAACTAGTTTACAGAATCTATGTATTTTCTGAATCATGAAGTCAAGAAGATTACTTGTTAGAATTTCTATCAATCCATGAGGCTTAATATCTAACAATACAGTATATCCTATGGCTGAAACTGAAAAATACAGTAATTTAAGAAAAAGCTAACTTGTTTTAAAGACTTAGAAATAATTGAAATACCAGTGGTTTGTGACTTTCCCCGCACCCCCCTACTTCATGTCAAATTGTGAAAGCCAGAAAGACCACAAAGATCAGACATGGGCAGGATATCTAAAAAAAAAAGAGAAGTGGAACTCAGCTCTAATCTTGATCACGTACATAAAACTTAAACTCATCCCTTTAATTGTACTCAGGCCAATTAAAAAAAAAACCCACACACCAAAAAACCCAAAACCACACAAACACAAAACCCAAAAAATCCCAACAAAACCAACAAAAACAAAAGTAACATTGAATTCTCAAATACCAAACTTTATGAAAGAGTGATACTGACCATAAATAAAAACTGAAGCTAAACCATTTGTTAATATCATATGATGAGATACATGAATGAACAGCTTCTAATAAGATGCTTGTGGTTTTAAATGTTTTTCTGTAACTCTGTAGTGGAAGGATTTAACTGGGGTGGAAACCAGCAAATAACTGCAATGTTCTGTGAAGCTGACAGCATGTAAAAAGGACTTTTCTTAGTTTGAAATGTGTTTATAAACACAACACTAGTTCATTTATTTTACTCTGTCTATGTATTTAGTTATCTTAATGTCATCTTTCACCTGCAGGAATTCATCATACACTGCAGGCTGCAAAATGAATTACCCAAGTGCAACTCAGGAAAATTATCTCATTTCAACTACAGTCCAAGATCAAAATAGATACAAGGACTGTAAATTACTTGGAAGAAAAGCTTTGACTGGTCAGGATGCCTCATTCATGCATTCTCTTTAGGACCGGTTCTATGCAGCATTTTACTACATGGGACAGGGCTACTCATTAGAAACTAATTTTAGCCAATGCTGACTCTAGTCCAGGATCAAACAAGTTTGAGTCTAATATGTCATAATAATTCAAAGGTGCTGCAAGCAATACTACAGTTTAGGAAGACAGTTGGCAAGTTAATACTTGTGGAAGCCAACCCAAACAAAACTAGCTTTTTATGACGAGTCATCAAAAAGAATAGGTTGTAAGCATATAAAACATCTAAAACATTCCTTCTTCTGAAGCAGGTGATGCTGTAAGGCAGGCAATTCATTCCCCAAATTGAGCAGCATGAGCAGGATTTTATTAGGTTGGATAGGGGAGGAACAGATTTATCATATTTTCACATTAGCTTTGATTGGAGAAGAATTCTGTCAGTCTTCAAGCACAGCAACACACTGCTGCCCATAGGGGGATTTCAGAAAGATCAGTGTTAGAAACAACTGTTCTTTCTTTACTTGGTATTTATGCTGCATAGAAGGTGCATATGCTGTTCCAATAACACTTGAAGTCCTTTCATAATTAGGCCAAGGAAAGTCTTCGTAATAAAGACAGACAAGCCAGTTTTAGTGGACTGGAGGTTGGGGGAATTATTAGCTTATTTGAATGAAATTTAGCACATACACATATATACATTCAGATGCAGAATGCTGCAGTGATTCCTCTTGACAAATACAAACCAAAACCCTTCTGATATCTTCAAACCTCGTTTGCAATATCATGTAGTGCCATTATCTCCCTTTTGATGTGTGTTTTCATAGTCAAAACACTGAAAGACAAGAGAATCAAGGTCAACTTCCAGCCATGCCAGCTTGGAGCAGAGTCTCAAGCAGAGGCCTCTGCTGACTGAAATGAACATCTTCCAACCTTTCCAGCAGAGACTGTTAAACTTCACCTGTGAGTTCAGGCACATGTTGGAAACACATGTCTCGCTCTCAGAGAGGAGAGTGTCATCACAAGCTATCTGCAGACTTCCACTCTTTCTTTCTGTCCTGATGAAGATGTGACAAGTGATGTGTCTCTAAGACAAGATGCCCTCTGTGTACAGTGTGGCAGCCCAAGTCCTTACTCAGGTATCAGAATTCCAGTTCAGAAGAGAACCTGAACCTGTCAGTGGTATACTTTCTTATATGTTTAAGACTTATCTTCTACTACATTTTCTTAAAATGAATTCTGGTAAGGTTTCAGCTAGCCACTCTCAGCTCCTCATTGCTATTCTACCTTCTGAAGTACTGTAGGAAAGAAGAAACTCCTCTGCTTCAAAATATCTACTGAATTTAGGTCAGAATAGCATTATACTACAATGCTACTAAACTACAGAAGGCTTGCTTTCTCCACCTAGTGGCTAAAATACAAAGCTAATATTCTGTATGATATCAGTGCCCTAGGTTAAAAAAAAAGGTAAAATTAAAAAATATAAAATATTATTTTAAAATATAAAAAGTAAATCCCCCAATTCCCTAGTACTTTGGAAGATTCATTTTCTCTGAAAAAAACTGACAGGGTTCTCCTCTCCCTTCACCATCAATAAAAGAAATTTTGCCTTTTCAGGCAAATCAAGGGACATGGATTTTGCCCTCAATGAAAGCTGTTAGGCTAGGATCCCTGGAGGTTCAAATCATCTGTTTTCCCATGGAAGAGGAGCAGTGCAAACACATCAGCACATTATTGTGGCACTGAGATCAGCCAGATGCATGCTGAGCAACATGAGAGGAAGAAATGCAAAGGTACTGTTTTTCTTACATTTCTGCTCTTAAGCTCACTGTGGGTAAGTTTTCATGACTGACGTAGAGTAGCACAAAGCTCATTATCAGGTTGGCAAGAGCTCCCTTGGCCCAGAAGAGCAGACTGGCAGTTATGAAGTCATAGGAAGGCCCCAGCCACATAATTTCTTGGTTACATCCTGCAGCTGCACTCAGTGAATACCTCCAACAGAATCACCCTTTATCTGGGTGACCTTCCTGCTTCTTACATTGGCTTTGTAGGAAACGTTAGATGCTTGATCTAGTCCACAGATTCCAAATTTGTTTCTTCATGATTGTAGACAAAGTTTACTGTGCATGCAATTCTTTTCCAAGGCCAAATAAAATCAATATAGGGAAACAAGAATGCTGTTGACTCCCTATATAGAATGCAAAGAAATCAGGAAAAATAACTAAGTTGCTGCCCTGCAAATTTGTTTTAACTAGCCTGCCCTTCCTTCTCCATTTCCAGGTAAAAATGGATACCAGTATCACCTGCTGGGGACACCTTACAGAACACGAACTCTGGAAATTAAAATACAGAGAGAATACAAATACACTTATGGTTCCACAACCTGTAATTTCCTCCAAGGTACAAAAGGGAAACAATCTGTCCTCCAATTACCTTAAGTTTGGATCTCACCTACACATGGGTCCTCAAGCTGGACTTCCAAATGCAATGTCAATTCCCAAGACTCCTTTTGTAATTGAAGGAGGTAAACAGGTGCCTCCAGAGAGCGAGTTATGTGGCCTTTCTCAGAGCTTGATTCAGCTTCTGTAAGGTCCATCTCCCTAGAAGAGGTCTAGAAAGACTAGCTCAGAATCAAACTCTAATTTGGTGTGCTAAAATAGAGCAGATTATTTGTACCTTACTATACTAGGACTGAAATTTTTTATGCTACATGCTTTACTTCTTGACGTTCAGAGCAACTAGCCTCTCAGAGTGAGTGTTTTCAAAGAGATCAAAAGTCCAGTCAGATTTTTCTTTTTTGTTTGGTTGGTTTTTTTGGTGGGTTTTTTTTTTTTACTATTTCAGAAGAGGAAGTGGAGACAGGGAGGGTGAAGAAAATTTTCTATTCATAGTCCCCTCTCCCATCAGCTAATCTTCTAATCTAATAATCTCTAAATTTCACAAAATTGAGACAGGCAGGAGGCTGAGGAAATGCTGAGATAAGTTTTCTCTCTTTCTAATGGCTGAGTCCAGTGAATTCAGAGGTATGGTAGAAATAGCCTGGCTCAGCAGCCACCCACTAGTTATTGATGCAGGCAGATTTGGATGGAGATCACAAATCCTTCGCCCACTGTGTCACAAGGGGAGTGGCTCTGGAAAAAGCATCTCTACCATCTCTCTGGTAACAAGAAATGACAGAAAAAAAACTTCCTTTACTCTTAACACTAAATAAACCAAATCACATCCAAATGTGTATATTTGAGCTTACTCTAAAAATCCAGGGAATTCAGTGTGCTTATGTTTACAAGGAAGAGAACCAGAAGAGAATCTCAAATTCTCCACACAGAATTAACTTTGCAAAGTAGTTGCGGTTATTAAAAGCATGTTTTTAGTTGCAGAGAATAAGTAAGGTTAGTTAAATGGAATTTATGTTTGCCTTACAATTTCAGCATACGGTAAAGTGCTTTCCTGAACTGATATTAATTAAAACCTGTATTTGAAGGTTTTGCAGGGCTGGATCATCTGTACGTCAATGACAGTCATAAAAGGAACCTAAGAGATCCCTTTTTATTTCAAGATTTCCAACATCATAGGAGACTTAGAAAAAAAAGTGTAAAAAGCCCACAACACAACCTACGGAGATAATAGACATTTTTTCTAGTTTCTAAAGCTATTGGAGATGGTGGTATGCTGGTTTGGTTTGGCAGATTTTTTGGTAGTAGGGGAGGGAGTCCCACGGGTGGCTCCAGTAAGAAGGTGAGAAGCTCCCCCTGCTCCAAAACCAACCAAAGAGCCATCAGAGGGACAAGAGATGTGCCTCTGTGATTAACATACAAAAGAACTGAGATATGACGTGGGCTGGGAAGAAGGGAGGGATGAGGATAAGGTATGGAAGCACTGCTCTTTGTGTTGTCTGTGTCCTGTGGGCACTGGATTAGTGTGAAATTAAATTACTATTTTTCCCCAAGTTGAGTCTGTTTTGCCCAGGACCTTAATCAGTGAAGACCTTCCTTGCCCCTTGTCCTGACCCATGAGCTTCTAAGTGGTTTTTGCCCTCCCCATCCTAGCGTGTTGGAGGCGTGGGGTGTTTATGATGGGGGGGGGGTGAAGTTGAGTAAGTGGCCATGTGGCTGGTTCTTTGTTGTCATGTTAGGCCCAAACCATGACAGGTGGGAAAAAGGGCTTGTTTTTACACCATTTATACTGAGGACATCCAGATTATAGACCAGTGTCTTCATCAGTGGTTCATCTGCATCTTAAGATATGAAAAGCTGAACTATACCATACTTAGGAAAACATTGTAATTGGTGTTATGTAAAATAAATCTGAAATAGATTGTTAATTGGCAGTGTCCTCTCAGAGTTACAATAGCAAATCTCTCTGAATGTCAGAGGAAGGCATTTCCTTAATATATTGTAAAAGAAATATTACCGACCTACTTCCACTCGTCTTCAAGCAGTGAGAAGCACTGAACTGACACCTGCAGTGTTACAAAACATTGAACAGTTTAACAAAACTTCGGAAGCACCATCACCCAATGTAACTGATTTCTCTGTTTTTCTAGTTAGGAACACTAATTAGTAATGTATATCACTATAATAGTGTATGATATAATAGTACACATTAGTAACATGCCTTTGGAATGCAGTGTGGCCTAGAAAACAAGTAACCTAGTTCCAATATGTTCCAAAAAGCCCAAGACTTCTGCCTCTCCATCTTGAACAAGCTTCATACCGAGAGCCAGTTATTGCATGGCACTTCATTCACTTTTTTTTTTATTTTATTTTGTATTTCAGTATTTGTTTTCATGCCAAACTGAAGTAAGAAAAACATATCCTGCATGTTTCCCTGAACCGGTACAAGGCCACAACATGGGTTTAAGTTGTTACTTCAGGTCTTTCCTGAGTCACAACCATGGGGCAATGCAGCACTGAGCCCTGAACTAGAACAGGAGACCCAGAGGACTTCAATGGCACAGCACACTGCCATGCAAAGCCACCAGATTGCTAATGTTTGATGCAGAGATAACAGGAATAATCTGGTTGGGTTTGCACAGTCCTGCACCCAGGTTAATCCACCTTTTCACAAAGCTGATAAACAAGTACTGCTGCAGTTTAGGAAAGAAACACAGTATAAACACCTGCTATGCAGAAATGACACGCAGAAATTTTTGCTACAAAAAAAGCCAAAAATCTCTACTGACGTAGTATATTTTTAAAGTGACTCAAAAGTTCTCAAGCACTGCATTACTGACAATGCTTTTCTACAATGTGTATAAGATTACTGTAACTTGCTAAACATGATAAAATTGCTACTCACACTGCCTTTCTCTAAAATCTAGTTTAGCATCTGCCTCTTCAGTTAAGGATAACACCGACCCAATGATGTATAATAGCTGACATTCCTAGGTTAAATCACCTTTTCTATGCTATCAAGGCCCAAGGTGGAAATCTTGAAGCAGCATTTTTGTTAAACCCCTTACTAGCAATCTCCAATTTAAGTTCCCTCTATCTGACCAAAGGGATAGAAACACAGATCAATAGTACAGAGAGACAGAGGAGGATGACTCTTTCAAGAAATTCATAGCATTGCAGGAAGAATTTACAATTACTTTTCCAGCAGGGTCTAGAAATACCTGTACACTACATCTGCTTTGTATATTGTCTTAATGGTATCACCTCAGCACAAAATGGATTCTTTTGCCTATCACTCCAGACACTTTTGCTTTGGGCTGAGTCTGCTTGTTAAATCTTGGGCCACTTCTGTCCCCACAAAAAAAACACACAACACTAAATATAACTGAGGGCATCCACACTTTCATCTAAGAAATTACCCAAATATTTGGAATCTAATACAGGTTGACAGAAGTCTCACAGTCAGGCTGCAAGAACAGAGCTGTATGCATTTCCCACTCAGACACAGGCTATTTTTAGATTATATTGGCGCACCAGCCCAGCAAGATTTACTGCTATCCCAAAGGTGAGATAGAAGGGCAGTACAACTCACCACTGACTCAGTAAAAATGAATGTTAGTACATTATAAGTTTTTGCCTTTGTTTTTTGAAGGTGGTACTCATTCTCTGAGTTCCTGAAAGGAGAAGAGGTATTTTTGTTTCATATTGGTTTTTTTGCAAGGGCTGCTTAATATCCCATTTATATATGGAAGCTATATGTGTTTATACACTACAGCCAGCAGTCAAATGCATTCATTTCACACATTTCCACCAGGAAAGACAACATACTGGTGGTATAAGTGACAGCTATTTGCACTGCTTAGTCTTCAGACCTGGCGAAGCTTATTAGTAGTCAGCATGCACTAGAAAACTTTCTTTTCCAGGGCTGTTCTGCAGTGCTTATGGGACTGAAATAATGAAGCTGTAGACAACATCTTTTACAAAGGTAAAAATACAAGCAGAAATGAGCAATAAGAAAAAAACCCTGTCTATAATCAGTGAATTACTGGAGGGGAGGGTGTGGAGAGGAAAGGAGAGAAAAAGCTCACCACTATAGGCTCTGATCCTCCCTGGCTCTGCTCCTTCCCACACTGGCCCAAGCTATTTCACTCCACTGAAGCAATTTCACATTGAAGTGATTGAGACTTTCAGAGGCTGATTCCCCATCAAAACACACCTCTGTTTCTGCTGCAATGCAATTGCACTGTACAATGTTTCATTTCAATTGTCTGCTTGAGCAGACAGTTAAAACATAGCACCACATTAAGGTTATATTCTGGTACCTACTAGAAGGAAATTCGGAAGCTGAAAGATCCACTTCAAAGCAGAGCTGCTGCAAGTAAGGAAGTGTTTGTAAGGGTCAGATATTGAGACAAAAAATACTAATTTTTTCCAAACCTGCTTTTATCCCTAAAGTATGTATTTCTGCTTTCTGAACATCCAAGAGAATCAGATTTAGACTAGTATTTATGACTGAAGCCACACTTCAGTTTAGATATTATCTCATTAAGCCATTCTTCAGTTTAGATATCATCTTACAAGTCCATTTCAGATTTCCTCACTACACATATAACTTATTTAGACACATTGTAAGTGCATTGATGTACTGTCTTAATGCAGTGCAGACAGCACATCTCCACCACATCACCTTTCTTTTTGTGACAACTGGGGTAGTTTGAACCAGTAACCTTTTACCTGTAGGAGCTTTCTTCTCCTTCAGTTCCTGCCTACATGATGCCAGTTGCAATTTCCAGATAAATCTCAGGAAATGGGCTGAGAGATGAAAGAGAGAAGCCTGCAGCTACGCAGACTGTGATACATGCCTAGCTCTCAACTACAGACTGCTCCTCAGAGTACCTCAGAGTTGTAACAGGCACTGATCTGGTGGTTGACCTTGCTGTTTGTGGGTAGGTTTTTTGTTTGTTTGTTCAGTCTGACGTGCTGATGCTTTTTCAGACTATTTTGGTGTTCACATTTTATGCTTCAGGTATAGCACTGAATCATCTCTTAAAATCTGCTTTCATGGCCCCTGACACACTCCAAGGTTACTTAAAATTCCCCAAGTTCCTTTGTTGCTTCCTTCCTCCCCCAGTAGTTACCCAATCTAAAGTTCTGGTGTGCACAGGTTATGCTTAAGTGGCAAAGTATATTGGGGATGCTCAACAGTCCTGTTCAGCAGCAAATTGGTTGGGGGAGAACTGCACTCCTCTTGAAACCATGCACTCAGGAATGTCCAGGATGTGCCACTGTGTCTTACACTATAAACATAGTCTCAGTTACCCAAAATTAAAAGGATGTGCCAGATTTGTGACATGTATCTTATATTGCTTCTCTGGTATTAACTGCATTGCTGTAACAAGGACAGTAGCTTTAAGTTAAAATGTCAAAGGTGCAGAGACCTGCTTCCTTCCTCAACCTGAGAACAGTGCTGCAGCAAGTTCCCATCTTCCTGCAGCAACAGTATCAGAGAATGCATTTTGAGCCCCTTCACTTTGGAGGGACACCTTGTCCCTTTTCCCCTTAGTGTCTTCATTTTACAACCCTCTTGAAAAAAAAATGGCACTTTTCTAAGAAAAGCACATCTAGGAATTCACTGTGCACTTGCAGAAGCTGCTTTTTTACACTCTGGTTTAAGCAAATATTTTCAGTTTGTAAAAGCAATCAAACAACTACAACAACAAACAAAAAAAACCAACAACCTACCAAAACCCTACCCCACTCACCTATAGAAACCCCCAAAGGCCTAAATAAAAGTAACACCAGAACTCACAGCAACCCTGTCCCTTCCCAAAACCAGAATAATATCAACTAAAAATAATCTGGGTGTTTTGTTGTTTCTGTTGAGGCTTGTTTTGTCTTTGTTTTTTGTTTTGTTGGGTTTTTAACTAAGGGAATTTTAACTTTTTTAAATTGTTTTCTGCCTGCTCAGATGTTTTAGGGAAAAAAGATATTTCTGTTGTTTAACAGACCACAGCTAATAATTCCAGAACCCATTGGTTAACTTTACCAAATTTGAGAGTGTATTTTTTTCATACAGCTTTCCTCCCCTGCCCCAATAAAGAAGGGGAGACAGAAAGGAAGTTCAGGCAGGAAGGTGAACACCACTGTTGAAGCACCCAAAGGCTGGTTATCACAGCCAGGGTTGCGATTTGGCACCCAACTACCAGGCAGCAACTCAGACCACATGTAGCTCTGACCCAGAAACAGTATGATGGACTTCCAGACCTGAAGGGCCTGAGTGGGGGGTAGGTTAGAGAGGTTTTACAGGGGATAAGAGCTCAACTGGGGAAACAGGAAGACATGTCAGTATTGCAACAGGAGGCTGATGGGGAGGTGGGGAAGTGAAGAGGGTGCAAGACCCAAATTCATAGGAACTCAGGCTTCATTGACTCAACTGCAACTAATTCATTGTTCTCAGTATTCCTGTTCAGAATTACAAAATAAAGCTTCATTTATTCTGCCCAGTTTTCTCATCATCTGTATGGGAAATACTCCAATAAAAGTAAGTACAACATCAAGAAATTAATGTTTTTATGACTGCACACAAACCAAATACCCTTCCTCCATCTTCTCCCACAGTTTGTGTGGGAAGGGCAGAGAGCTAATGCTTATTACTTCACAGTGGTTAGTGAAAGTGAAATGTCTATATATACTTTCAAATTCTCATGTCACACAGTCTTGCATGGTTTCACCCATAAGAAAAAAAACCTAAGATTAATCTTAGTGGAAGAGGCTGTACATATTGGCTAAGAGGATGAATTTATTAATATGTCCCTCTTCCTTAATCGCTCTGAAGAAGACAGGGAGTTGTGCACCATTTATTTTGTATACAAATTGATTTTTTATTAAAATGGTAGCCCTATAAATACATTGCAACATCTTTGAGATTCAAAGGCAGTCATATATCATAATTTCATCTCAGAATGCAAACTGACCATGTTTGACCATGTCTTTTATTTCTAGGAAGCATATCCTATTGAATATGTTGAGATTGCAATGTAATACATGTATATTAAGCAAACATGGGGAATGAGTTATCCTCAGACATGAGTGTACAGTTTTCACTCACTTGTGTAACTAAACAAGGGCAGACCTGGACCCTGGTTGTCAGTGTAAGCTCAAATGAAGCACTAAAAGTCTACAATCAGGTAAGCAGATAGAAAATTACACTGCTTTATCTGAAACAGAAAAGGCTAGCCTATACTTTTAATGTGTGTACTTATTGTCAGTTTACTCATTACAAATACTGTGGCAGAACCATGCAGCTACTAATCTAACCAATTATTGGCTAAGAATCTCAACTGATGAACTGGCATATTTCTGCTATTGTTGATCAAATTATGGTTTCTGTTATGGAGTAGTTCTTGGCCTTTCCTTCTACACTTCTGAAATAATTATCAGTAATTTCTGAGAAATTTACCTTCCAAGTTATGTCTTTTAAATCTTAAGAGAAAATTCACACATTTTAGAAGTTTCCTTTGTTTGATAGTAAGTTTTTGGTTACAACAGGGTTCATTTTTCTGCCAGGTTTCTGTAATACATCAGGGAGTCATACAGTGGGTTGAAACACACTGCTTTAATATGGTTTCATTTCCTGATTGGAGAAAATGCCATGAAAAAAGCACAAAATGACACCTTGTTTTAGCCCCAGAAATGGTTCCCTCGGGTACTGAAAAATGTAAATACAAATCCAATAATACTACATGCTAGTTAGTTAACTCACTGTTTTCATTTTTACTTTACCTGAAAAACCACACTGAATCAAACAAAAACCCCAAATAAATAATAATAATAAATAAACCCAAAAGTAACTTGGCTGTCAGTGTTGCATTACATACCAAGAAGAATTTCCATAGGTTTGTTTGCTTCAGTAATTGATGTCTCTTTCTCTTGTGTTTTAAAAGCCAGCTTTAACAAAACGACAACTTAAAAGCCCTCCTTATTCACAGCTTGAGGTTGAAATGGAATCAAGCCAGAGCTGGAATGGCTTTCCAAATTAGCAAGGGAACCTACTGTTGAAGTAGACTATTACTCTGCATGTGTTTGTGCGTACAACCTTATTTCCTCATACCCACAACTGGGCTAGCTATCATTTGCTCACCTCACAAAGCTTGCTCCTCTCAAAGAATTCAGTTAAGACAAAAGAAAAATCAACATTAAGTCTTTTGTTGAAAGCACTCTGCCACTTCAAATGGCCAAGCAGTATCACATTATTTAGGAAATGACAATGAAAGAGGCTCCAAGAGCTCTGGGAAGGCACAGCAAGGCTGCATTTTCAAAGGGGCTGAGCAAAATATCTGAACGTCACATGTCAAGCAAGTACTTAGACTGTGTGAGTAGTTTTATGCAAAAGGCCAGGGATGCAATCCCACCAAGGATCCATACAGCACAAATTGCACCAGCTGGTTTAGAGGTCTGTTAGGGAAGCTCCTAATATACATGCAAAGTCGAAGCTTTTTTTATTGAGTGCACCTGATACCATCCATTTTTGGGAGAACAACCAGTGCAACCACTTTAGAAAAATGAACTCTTAAGTCAGAGAAACGCACAGAAACATAGGAAGTCCCTCAAAGAGTTAACAACAGAGACAGAAAGTGTCCTTCTTGTTCTAAGTTTCCTACCCTTACACAGAAGGTTCCTGAATTTTAATGGGGATTAACATAAGTTATCTAGTTATTGGGCTGACCTGCTTACAGCTATTAGCATTCACAAAGCAGCCTAGCGTGCAATTAGTTTGCACTGAAATCCACACATATCATCAGTAAATGTGTTCCTTATGGAGACACTCTAGAGATCAGGAGCAATGAAGAAGGGCAAGAGGAGCAACAAAACTCTACACTACAACTCCTGGGAGATAAAGGGAAAATATCACACACCCTCAATGGTGTATGTCTAAGGGCTGCAGTCTTGGCACATTTGTGCCTTACAACCCAAGAGCTCCATGCTGACAAAGTTTAAAATAAAAGCAGGTAAAATTCAGAATTTCATAAAGAAGTAAAGGCCACATACAGAGCCTAAAACCACCAGTAAAGTTGCAGTAACAGCAAACATGAGACCACATATCAAGAATACTGAAGAAACTGCTGACTGTGATAATTAACTACTTTTGAAAAATTACAGCCTAATTTCACCTTGCCAAATGAGTTAGATCCAAAGCAGAGGTTGTTACTTACAGTTTCCTTTCTCAGGCACTTTGCTGCACTCCTTGAAATTGAACAAATTGAACTCTAGGATGGAGCCCTACACATCCAAGCTTTCCTGAGGCAGCAGCCAGGACTAAGTAAAAGGATCCACATAAAAATTCGTGTTCCTGGCATCAGCTGCAAGCACTTCTAATTAGCCCTCTGGAAAAGGCAGATGACTCAGCTTTCCCTGCCATATGCACTAATTCTCAAAACCTGGGTGAAATTCAGTCCAGACCCAATGACTACCTTCTGCCAGCAAGATGAGAGGCCATCAGACGCTGCCCTGACAGCAGGAGATGGCCACCCAATTCTGCACAGCCCTTCAGGGTAGAGCTGCATGCCCTTTCCCACCTCCCTGCCCACAGCAGTGCTCCCCCACAGTACAAATTCACTATGAGGGACTGTGGGTGATTTACTGTGTACACCAAGCATTTCACTGAAAGGCAGAAATGGAGGCAGATACTGGGCTGGGGATTGCCCAGAAACTTCTGGAAGAGGCAAGGGGTGCTGCTCAGGTGACACCTGGCACCTGGGAAAGGTGGTGATAGGAGTCTGTGAGCAGCCAGTGAGGACTGGCATAGCTTGCAAGGCAACCAGGCATTAGTTTTAGTAGTAAATCCCAAAGTCAGACAAATTTTATTGTGCTTCTGATACCACAGTGGGCATTGTTCATAATTTTTATGTGGCTTTTTCAGAGGTTAATCTTGTTTCCTAACAAACCTAGCTTTCCTTTCTATCGATTATTGCAAACAACACCATTTCAAAAGATGCATAAAGAAGACATAAACCCAGAGCTTTGGAGTTTTTCCACCTTTAAGTAAAAAAAAAAAAAAAAGGCCTAAACTAGTTCATAAAACACATCCTTTTATGAAAGGGTTCATTACTTGAAACTAATACTCGCAGCAAAGGATCTCCCTTGGGATCAGAGACCAGTGGGCTGAGACATGAGAGCCACAATGAAGCAGCAGCAAGGACCAGAGCCATTAGTGTCCAAGCAAACTAACCTTGGCGAGGCGAGAAATAAATTATTTCTATGTTGTGAAAGACCAAGAATGCTGGAACTGTGGTGGAAAAGAGAATTGGGCCCCTCTGGCCAGCAAGGGTCACACCGTGCAAAGTGGCACTGCTCATGACTGCAGCAGATAACTGGACATGTGTGCTCAGATCATGGGTGGTACAGGCTGCTTGTCCTGGCTTCTGTGCTCAGATGTGCTCTTCAGGCACTCTAATGTGAAAACGATGACTTCTAGTAACACTGAACTTTTTCTGTCTCTCCAGCCTTTTTGTAGTAACTCCTATGCACTGCTCCAAGGGGTTAAGTACAGTCCCTTTGTATGTGTCTCAGCTGCACGATGTGATCTGACTCCAAAATACATTCCTGATGGTGGAGTGAGAATGATGGGTTGGCAACGCAGCATTAGATACTAATCTTAATGGCCAGCAAAACTTGGAACTTAAGTTTTTAAGTAGGCTTAATATGTTGTAATGTTATATTTATTATGTTGTAATATTATATAAATTGGAACTGAATCTCAACCATTCTTTGGGGGAAAAGCTTCAGTTTTACTATATATTGGGGAGGCAGAAGGGAAAACCACCTTCCTGGGGTTTTGGTTGGTGGGGTTTTTTTGTTTGGTTGGTTTGTTTTGTTTTTCCTTGCAGGTATTCTATCATTCAGTAGAATCTATCTTCACTTAAAATAAAAGATATGCACCAGTGCAGCATAGTACTGCTTTCAAGGGACCTATTTTCACAGCAGAGTGCTACCTGGTATGAGTAAGCCTGCCTGGCATGTTTTATCTATCTGAAAGAACCTGCTATGTTCGGGGTTCTCCTTCGCAGTGCCAACAATTTTAATATTCATCTCTCGCTAGCCTTTGTTCCCAAGCCTAAGCCTCTCCCCCATTTCTTCTGTTTATCTCCTCATTTCCATGGCACCTCCCTCCTTTTGTTCTTTTCCATATATCGCAGCCCTTGAATCACACCCCTGTTGCCAGACAGTTTGCCCTCTGCGGTGCTGAATGGGCACTTCAGAAGGCAGCGTGTCTCCTTGCAGGAAGCTACTGCTTATTTCACACACGGAGAGAGGAACATCAATTCAGCACAGCGGGAGAAATTACAGAACACAGCCTGGAGGGAGGTCGATGAGACAGAACACTGTTCTGGAGCATTCTGGCTTCATTTAACCTCTTAATAAAAGTAGGCTAGAGCATCCTGATATTAAGGGCCATGTTAAAAGAAAAAGAAAAAAAAAAGAAAGAAAAAATAAAAAGGAAAGCTATTCTGGTTTGGTTTGGTTTGGTAGGGTTTGGGGGAAGGAGGGAGGAGGAGGAGTAGGGAGTCCTTATCTAGGAAATATGCCTTTTCAAGCAATGCATGTAGAAATCCTTCCTGATACATAGTACATAGGATGGTTATTACCACACTCTGCTCAGCAGTTTGCAATTGTGCATTTTTTAGTAGAGTGAAGGGTCTGAGCAGTTACACTGCCACTAGCTGGGCTGCTTCTCCATCAGGGAGGGGACTTAGGGGGGGAGGCAGAAAAAAGCATTGTCACTTACAAGACATACAGGCAGAACTAGAAAATAATCTATCCTGCATTCTTAAAAAAAAAAAAAAAGGATGGGCTAGAAAAGAAGTGCCTGCAGGTCCAAAATACTTTGCTAACAATTATGCATTCAAACAGGTGCTGAGAAAATAATTCCCATTTTTCCACATGAGGAAACTGAGGAACATAACCAAAAGTTAATTTGAGACAGAAGTCTGGACTGGCCAGGCACAGGAGAAGGGATGGGGATGTTACCACTAATCTGAAATATAAAACTGGATGTTAGAAAACATCCGAGCACCATGAGGAGGCTAGTGCTTTAACTTCATCACACTTATTAATGTAGACTGATTAAAAAAAAAAAAAAATAGACCAGCAAGCCAAGACAGTTTTTACCTCTGAATTATGATGGATAGCTATGATCCAGTAAAGGTATTTGAGTGGGATTTCATAATACATTATTTCTGTTTTAATCAGACACTGTAAAGCAGCAACAGGACTTATATACTTCACAGACACTTTGAACACTCACAGTAGGCTAAAAGAGCACTTACAGCTCATCAAATTAAGCAGAAATGTACAAATTAAGTACCATCAAGACAACGAGCCAATGCATTTACAAAGAGTGAAGAAGGGGAAACAAAAGAGAATTAAAGGATGAGGCATTAAAATGTACTTTATGGTGTGCTTTTAAGAAATGACATTAATGATTGAAGAAAACAATTAACAGGCATCCCAGTCCATCTCTCATACCAAGCTAAGACCTATTTCCACACCTCTCCCTAGTCAACTATCTATCTTTCCTGGTCGTTCATTATTGCAGCATTTCCAAACAGCATGATTTATTGTCTCCCATACATGCTGCAGCTAATATAGCATGTGAGGCAGGCTCAACCTGGACCTTGACAACAGCAGTGTGGATACCAAGCATAGCGTCTTGCACCAAGAGCCCACTCTGCAGGGTACCATGTGGAGAAGAAACACCGGTATGCTATGAGCCAAAATTGCAGCCTTCTGAATGCAGAGCAGCTTTCCCATCTCACAAAAGCTTTGTCTGCTTTTTACTGATCCTAGGAATTACAGTTCTCCCTCCCTTGAGGCTAACATTGAGGCCACCCAAATGGTGACTCTTGGCTTGCTTTTTGGCATGGTGGGTTTGTCAGTAACTCACTCACCATTCCTTTTCTTTGCTGTTGGTTCCTGGACTCCCATCATAAACAGCAATGCATTTTTATATCTATATCTATATCATCTATATCTATATCTATATCTAATCTATATCTGCATCTACATCTATATCTACATCTACGTCTACATCTACATCTACATCTACATCTATATCTATATCTATATCTATATCTATATCTATATCTATATCTATATCTATATCTATATCTATATCTATATATCTATATATCTATATGTATTTTATTTTTTTTTTCTGTCTCCCATGCAAGTTTTTGATACACTCAGGATTGATCAGGATCCCAGCTCAGACAGGCTGAAGATGCCTTCAGCAGGAACTGGCAGCAGCCTGTCCATTTTGGAAAGGGTTGGAAATCAATGTTCTAAAGGCACATGGTGAGAAGCGGGCAGCTTCACTGTTGTGACATAATCAGGAGGGAGGGTACAGATGGAAACAAATTAAACAACATTTTTTCTTCCATCTAGACTACCTAAGAGTATCATTTCTGTTGCATCTCTTATTATGGAGATAGATGACAGGAATTGCCACAAAGTAATGATAATACTACAAGCTAAGAAAGCTCTTTAAAACATGGAGAGGAAAAAAATAGGAATTACAAAAAATGTCAGAAATTTAAATAGCTTGGAAATTAATCAAAAACCAAGAAAGAGTTTATGGATCTGGTAAACTGTTCACAACATATAGTCATAAAACTTTAATCTACATTGCAGCATAAACCAGCACCTTCCCAGCAAGTAAGAATTAAATATGGTTGCTCTTCAAACCATTTATTGTATTTCATGTTTATGAAGGCAAGACCTCAGATATTATGGAGTCAGCTGACAAATCCCGCAGAAGACTCTTCAGATCAAGGAGAGGTATTGTTTCTAAAGCAAACTGAAACAACTGAGAATTACTGAAGAAAATAAATGGGAACACTGAAAAACAATAAAATTTGTCAAGTGGGTTTTATATTCAGAACCCATATAACCCACAATATAATGAATGTTTTATGAGTGTTGTTTGCCTATTTCTTTTAAACACATTTTTCTGTGTGTTACTCATTTCTGCTCATGCTTCAAATCTCTGTACTACTCTTACAGTGAAGGCATTTGATCAAACAATTGAAGGGTCAAATTAAGATAAAGAAGGTAACCAGTTACGTTAGAAAAAATACTCTCTATTTTCTACTAGAGCATTTGGTAGACATCCCATATCACAATGTGGAATGCTTGGATTGAAAAGATTTCAGATTTGGATTCCAAGGAATAATCCTTCAATAAATGAACTGAATTTAAGAAGAATGAGGCAGCAGGCATTGCAATTTAGAAGAAAGTGGCTACTGTAAATTGTCCTAGAAAGTAAAAGTTCATAATATGCATTGTCTCTTTTATAGTCTTTATTTTAAATAGTACAAAGTGCTGCTACCATGCATGTAGATAGGGACATGGTTTAGTGGTGGAGTTGGCAGTGTTGGGTTAACAGTTAGACCTGATGATCTTAAAGGTCTTTTCCAACCAAAACTTTTTATGATTCTCTGCATCAAATATAGAAGGACTATTTCTATTGTGGTCAGTTGGTTTTTCTCCTCCTCTGTGGTAGGATAAGAGACAAGTAAAGTGACCAGTAAAGTAACAAGTAAAGTGACCAGTAAACTAACAAGTAAACAAGTAAAGTTGGTGAGGCTTGTAGGTGTCTAGCACTCATATGTTTGCACCAGCAAATACATGTCTGTACCTGTATTCTTATGCACATACATTTATACAAATATATGTAGACACATACATATAGATTGTGGCTATGGATTACAGTCTCCACTGCCATCTGGTGGAAAGAAGTCAGCAGCGGCTTTACTAGTATTTTGAAAAACACAAGTGCAGGTAACCTTAAAATAAGGAAGGAATTAATAAAATCCCCAAAGAAGGAGAGTCTGATCCATACGATTTATAGAAGCTGCAGTGATCATCAAAGGACAATGAGATCCAGTCTATCTCAAAAACTAAAGCTTCTTACCTTGACTGTCCCAGACAGTCACTCCCACTGATATGGACCAGCAGTCATTTGTGAGCTTTTAAAATCACAAAAAGCTTAAATGGGTTCTGGAAAAAGTGTAAAGACTCCCTGACATTTCTAACTGTCTCCATCCTTGATTCTCTCTGAGGCAGATGGGTTGGAGTCTTGCAGATTTGCCAGAACAACAAACATCTTCAGCCTCTTCAATGTGCCACCTACACTTCTGCTTCCTTACTTTTCTTCCAGGCTCACTTTACCCTTTCTCCATTCAGTTGTTGTATATCACTTCCCTGCTTCCTTCTCAGGCTCTTGCAAGGTTCCATCCAGCTCCCTGACAGCCATCAAACCCTCTCTAATAAAGCAGATGGAAAGGCAGTGGGGAAGAAAGGTGACATGACGAAATAATAATATCATCCCTGCTGAGATAACATCCTAATCCAGTGGCAGTTTTTCTTGATAAAGAGGGAAAAAAAATCTTGGATAAGATTTTAGGACTTCTGTTGTTGTTAAACCACCTTTATAGCTGGCAAATTAAATGTATTGCTTGTCCTCCAAAACTCAGCATTGCCAAAATGTGTTCTCAAAGCTCATTTTAAAAAGCAAAACAAAACAAAAAGGCAGTTAAAATGTATGGCTTCTGTTTCTGCTGTTGCTGTATTTCTGCAATTCTTGCTTTTTGCTCTTGTGTTCCTTTGTTTCTCACTGCTTATACTATGAAATCTGAATCACAAGCTACTTCTTCTATCCAGTGAACTCAGCAGAATAATTCCTATTGACTTTACTAGATACAGAATTGGATTTACTGTCCATTGCTCTAATCTCTTAGATTACATTTCTCCTGCTATTTCTTTTCTTTATGTAAATAAACAATGAATATAGGAAGTTATGCTTATTGGCTAATGTAGTTGTTGGAAGAATGGAAGATAAACAAAAGCAATGGCTATTTTGGGGAAGAAGGTTTTGTACATTTTTAACAAAATCTTTGTCCGTAATTTTGACTGACTAGGGTTTGTTCAAAAACAAATTTTCACTTACAATAGAAATTAAACTCTTTTCCAGTAGCTATAGGTTCTCCTTTCTGCCTTCCTGGAACTGAGATTCTTCCCCACCCCAACATTAAAATCCATTGGGAGAAAATTTTCTTTTTTCTCCCAGTTTTTCCAGCCACCTTCTTTTCTGTGTAAGTCCAGAAATAATTATTGAGAGAGAGTGGGTTCATTTGTAGGATGGTTCAGCGAGTTCAGTGCCTAGAAAACCCTGTGATGTGCATTGTTACTATGATTAATGATTCTCATTATTGATGCAGAACCATAAATTTATACAGGATCTGTCAAGAATCACTAAGAGAGCAGGGTGTTCTACTGTGAAGAGTTACAGTAGAAAAATGGCAAAGATTTATAAAAAGCAAACCTTAACAGATAAACAAACACATTACAAAACTGTGAACATGTTCATGCTCCCTTTGTAGTTCTTAGGAATGTTTTTCTCTGTGATGGGGGGGACAGACTGGGCTTTTAGTGGCTATAAGAAAACCAGAACATAAAAAAGAATTTGAATTTAACAAGACAGGTGATTCATTTCCTCATAAAAACTTGAAAAAGTAATTTGAAGACAATTTGTTTATGAAACCTCACCTGAACTGATGTCTGACTGAAGAAGCTGAGACTAAAGGGGAAGGTGTCACAAATCTGTGGAGCAGGGAAAGGGATGGCTTTTTAGCCTTGGTGATGTCTTTGCAGGTTCACAAAGGAGCATTACATTCAGTTGCAGGGTGCTCTTTTCTCTGGGGTGCTGCTGCACATCCTCACTCAACAATAAATTCTGCTCAAAGGCAGTGGCACAAACTTGGAGTGCAGGGGCTGGTAGTGTCTGGTAATCTGGAAAGTATTTAGGCAATCAATGGCAAGGAATATACACTTTGGGATTTGGTAGTATCTGTCTTGGAAGTTTAGAAATCCATCTCTTTTTAGGGCTAACAGATGGGAACAACTTTTGTTTTACCTGGGTCCTCAAGGGCAGGCAGGGAGATACAGCAGAAAAATCCTTCAGGGATTTGGCGATTCCACATAAAAAATATATGCTTATCCTATAATTCAAGCTGACTCCTTTTTCCCTTGTAAAAATGTAGGAATGTCATCTGATTTTGTGCATAATGAAACATATCTCCAAAGTTATTATAATATTGCAATATATAACATGGAAAAAGTAAGACTACAAATCTTGAGAAAACCTCCAAATGGTGTAACTAGATGTAGAAGTGAAATCTAATGTCATGAAAGCATACAAAATAAGAAAAAAACCTACCAAAACCCAAACCAAGTCGCAGATGGATGCTGTATTAGCCAACAGGGAGGGAAGGAATGGGATCAGAAGTGTTTCAAAGCTGAGGCAGGAGGAGATACACAGTAGAATGTATTCTTCAGTATCTCAAAGTGACAAGAAAACCTCACACTCCTACGCCCTTCACACTTCTTCTAAATATCATCGCTGTCTTTGCTGTGTCCTTGCATTGTACGCAAAGGCATAAACCAGGCTACTCCATGCTTGATTCTTCTGGTTGCTCTTGTTCCCTCTGTGGCTGAATTCTGTAAGGTTTCCTATTATGGATAGTATGCAGCCCAGAGACTCCTTCAGCCGGCACCTCTCACACACTGCTTCTGGCTTCATTCTTAACACACCTCATAGGTATTTCCATTGCTTTTTCTGAGCTTTAATTACAAAAAATGTTCCTGGGCAGTATCAACTGACACTAAAATTATTTCTTCTTTAATGTCAATGGAAAAATGAGTTCCGTTTCTTGCTCCAAACTTCATTTTCATGTTAGTTATTTCATGAGCCCAGAGGGTTTTTACTAGGGCTGCCAGCTGCCATGGGTGGAATTGTGCCTCATTGGCCCAATCTCTACTAGCACATGCTCAGCTGTTACTGGTGTTCTGTGTTTTGTGTGCTCAGTACCTATAGGATAAAGTATTTTCAATAGATCTGCATTTGGTGGGAAGTGGAGACAGTGCTGCAGGGGGCTACTGTGCAGACAAAAGGAGTAATGAAGTCTATTGAATGGAAAGGAGGATTGGAAGCTTCTTAAGTAAAGCTGTGGGAGAGGACTGAGAAGTTTTGTTGTTCATTATGATGAAAAATTCCCCTACTTAGGTCTTCTTCTGACCTCTGCAAATTGTTTTTCTTGTCCAGAGACTTCAACCTGCATACTTTTTATTTTCCATAGACCACAAAGCTCTGCTATGTCTTCTGCATCAAATGGCACCTGCAGCCATTAAAAATGAGGGCAAGAAAAGCCCAAGTTCACACTGGCATGCAATGAGATGGATCAAATGTACAGGCACATTTTACAGATACGCTTTGCTACCAAACACTTTTTATTACTGAAGGTGTTGTGGTAAGAAAGAAACAGGTTGTCAACTGTGCAATTTACTTTTTCATTTGAGTTCTGAGGATGGGCTACGGTTTAAAGAAGATGGAAAATAATGCTAGAGTCCCCATCACATAAAATTATCATGGGTCTGTTTTTATACATGTATATACATCAGTATCCACATCACAATACCTTTCCTAAATGGCATTTTATAAAGGGGCAAGAGCAAGCAGAACTTTGCAGAAGACTGACAGCAACCTCATTTCTTGCCTCTGGCCAGTACCTTAGTCTACAAACAAACTTATCACACAAGTGTGACTCTTAAAGAGTGTGTAATTATTTTATTCTTCTTCTTTTTTATTTCATCAAGGAAGTAAGCCATTTCAGGATACAGTTCTACCTTACCCTCTACAGTAATTAAATTTCTATTTTTTTGTGGTTTTTGTTTTGTTTTGGTTTTTAAATTTTATTATTTTAAATTAAGCTACCTCTGTGTCATCCTCTATATCTCTTGGAAAAGAAAATCAGCAACCTAAAGTATGAATGATACTGAGGAAATAAAGAGAAACAAGTCTGAAATACTCAGGGCTACAGCAGTCTCCCTGCATTTCTACTAGTGTCTATTTTCAGGTGTAGCTGTGCTGATGAAATGTCTAGCTATGTGTGCTTGGGAGGGGGCAGGCAATGGGTTGCCAAAGAAGGGAAGGGACTGGGGCTTTATTTGGTAAATAATTTATTTTAAATCATTGTAGATATCACTACTGGGAGAAATAATCTTGCTGTAAAATTTTTCAGCCCATGTTTCTGAACCCCTGTTACTGATAAAGTGAATGCTTGTCTGTGCCACATTGAGGAGATGATTTTCTGAGCCAGCTGCTGGTGTCCTGCTCTCTGACATTCAAGTTTCCTTGTTCCCTCACAGCCTGTATGCACTTCAGACATCAATCCTGCTTCAGTCCTTCCCCTTTTACCTGTGCATAGAGTTAATCAAAATTATCTGCCAGTTCATTCACCAGGGCAGCTTGTGCTTGGTCTACCTTAGCCTTCCTAGACTGTATCTGCCTCCAAGGAGAGGCAAAATGGGACAGAGCCTGACTGGCCTGCAAAGTCTCTTCCGACTTAGGGAAGGTCATCTCCTATCTTATCTTTTGGAAAGTTTGTCTGTTTTCATCCCTTTTTGTCCATTTAGCTACAGCCTTTAATATTCCTACTCAGCAGATGAGCTGCTTCTCTCAGGTCAACATTCTACATAGCCACAGTGAGCTTTGAAGCTCAAAACCCATTTGTCAAATGAGAAGTCTTTCCAAGCCTTATAAAAAATAATATGCTTTGGGAAGATAGAAGTCCCAGCAGAGTAACCAGTGTGGTTATACCTTGGAGCTCATACATTGGTTATTTTTGAAGGTTTCTCCTAGGTGCTGTGTGGGCAAGTAATGGAAATCATCTCAGAAAGCTCACACTTTGTATGCCAGACAGGATGCAACACGTGGATGGCACTGATAAATGAGTTGGAAGTGCATTGGGAGGAGTAGGAAGTTATAATAAAGTAATTTAGCTGAAGAACAGAGGTTTTTGCCTTCACAATTCCTGGGTCACCACAGCTGGCGGAAGTTTCTAACACTTTTTTTTTTTTTTTTTTTTTGTGGAAGTGGGACAGAGAGGCCTTGTTCTCTTGTACTTTCTGTCAGGAGAAGCTAGCTAGAAGAGCTTAAACATTACAGTAATAAACATATGTCACGCAGCCAGGTCTGGCAAATGGGAGAATCATTGCTGCAGACCAAGGAAGCCCTTGATGTGGAAGGAAAACTTCATTGTCCAGAGGCCCCTCATGCCTCTGTGCAGGGGCAGATTCCTCATTAGGAGCACAGACACTCTTGCCAGTATTGAGGACCAGAAGGGTCGTGTTCAAAGGGAAAGCAAGGACAAAATGTGATTTGCAGAAAACACTTCCAACACTATTCCTGCCCCCAGCGTATAAGTAAGACAAAAGAAGGGACAGTTTATGGCTAGTTCACTGCATAAGTCCTTAAAGGAAAAAAAGTTCCCATCTAGATTATGTTTAGGTAAGGCCCCCTTCTACAAAGATAATTCAGCTGTCTTGTGTAGTAGAAACAACCCTGACATGAACATCCCATTCGTCACTGCTATAGTCACCATTCGTCACTAGTCAGTGCAATCTTAAAGCTTTGGCACCATTTAAAGGTCAGTCAGGCTTCCTATATAACATTTTTTTATTGAAGCAATATTGCATCCAAGCTATATGGGTCTGCACAAGCGTGAATCATATCCCTCAAGATTATTTTGGTGGGAGCATGTTCACTAACTGAACCTCCTGAGCAACTGTATTTTTCTAAACAGTAGTTAGGTGTTTCTTCTGAGCATGTTTTCTTCTGAAAAGAAAAAATATTTAAAAAATATTGGATTTTCTCCAAAAACTGTCATCTGCAAACAGCTGTTTATGTCCCAAAGCTCTCATAGTATAATCAGTATGTGAAAAGGGAAAAGGATTTTGGAAAGTGGCCCTTGAACTCCATGCTAGAGCCAGCTATTGCAGTGAAAAGTAACCAGTAGTGCTGAAGCCCATGGTACTCAGCTGTATTTGAGGATCTAGGAGAAATATGAATCACTTAATGGATTAAGCAGATCATTTTTCCCTCACCTCTTAAGTCCAGCAGAACATGTCTTTTTTTTCTGTGCTTGCACAGTACCCAGTGGAGACCGAGGCCTCTGTGTGTTAATCTACCAAATATCTATTTGCTCATTTGGAACCATGTACAGGACATAATAACAAAGAGACAGTTGAGAAACAGTAAAGAGACACTGCAAAAATGAAATAATAAAAAAATTAAAATAAAAAGTGTAACTTTTTGGGTCTCTTGAAAACTCACCTCTACAGCAAGCAGGCCAGACTGTCAGGGTGCTTATTAAGAAGACAACTGTTCACTCCTGGAACTTGCAGCACAAACTGAGAAAGCAAGCATAGGATCAGATCTCCTCCTCTCCTGATGGCTTATGTAGTTTTGTTCAATGTGCAGTGGACGTTAAGGCTCAGGTGAGCATTCGAGGGACTTTGAAGAGGAAGACAGGTGTATGTTTAGCTGTGCCAGTGGCCGCATACTGCACCTGAGAATGCACATATACAATTTTAATTCTGTTGGCTGGCTGTGCATGCATCCCAAGCAACAGAACAAGATAGTGAGGAAAGTTTTAAAGAACTCTGATTTCTCCATTGGTTTACCTTTCTCAAATGAACAACTTAGTCCTTGCTTTTCTCCAGCTAATGATCACTGTGTCTTGGTATCAACTGATGAGGTCTGTCTATTCCTCTGCTTCTGCCTCCTCCTCTGTACTAAAAAGGGATTCAGTGGTGGCCAAGCGCTTCCTTTGCATGTCATCAAGATTAACCAGAAAATAATTGGATCATGTGTGGAAAGCGCAGAGGACGCAAAGTTCCACTACAGAGTATTTCATACAAGATTGACACTGGGTAGAAGTTGGTCTACCTGAGGAACAGATCATCCTAGTGAGCTGCCGTATGGTGTAGCACAATTGTTAAAAAGGAGGAAATTATTTCTGAGTGAAAAATGTGGGATTATATTCCTCAGGAATTATGTTGAAGGAATTTACACAACTTTCAGTTGGCTGTGTATCAGCAGCTGAATTCCACACCAGAGAATATATTGTCTGGTAACAAATGTTGAAATAAGTCAAATAATAGGTGTAAATCATGCTTTCTATCTTCTTCTCAGACACCTCTATTTTTCAGCAGTATTTCAATGCAGCAGAGCTTAAGGCCTCAGCTATCCACACTATAAACTCAAGCCTGTTCAACTTTCAAAAACAGTGACATCATGTAAACTAGATAAATTTTCAGTTCTTCCACTAAAGTGGGCCCATATCTAGTAGATTATTTAGTTATCATTTATGTCCCCCTAGGTAAGTTCAGTGATGTACAAGTGCAAAGCAAGCAGATAAAAGTGAGTGTGCCTTCGGCAGCGGCCGAGAGATGTGTGTGTCCCCTACCCAGTCCCTATCAACACAAGTGCCTGGCGTGTTGCAGTGGGCTGTTGCAGCTGGCCAGCCTGGATGTGCCTCACTATTTGCCTGGCAACATAGTCTCCTCTTGTGTGCAGTGTCAGGACCACTTCTGCCAGCCATTAGTTTCTACAGAGCATACTGTCTTCGTCTGAAGACCTGACTGACAACAGTGAGGCCAGGAGCCAAGGCACAGAGAAGGGCTGCAGTAAGTTTATCAACAGTCAGACAGACATTTAGGTTTGTATCTTGGTTTGTTTGCCACTTTCAGTAACTTCTGCTGCAGTCTTTCTGCTCCTGAACCTTTGCTTTTGTGTTTGCTGATTGTTATCAGCACACTGAGATCTTGCTCTTCATTTGCAATCTCTAGTCACTCAAAATAATAAAAATAAAATGTACTTAAATGTGCTAAGTGTGGAATTTTTCTCAGTTTATTCTAAACCAGCTGTTTTCCTCCATTTATTCTAAACCAGCTTTGGGTTTTTTTCTCCCCCTCTGCCTGAAATCTGAGAGAGCAAATGGGTTTCTCCACTTGAAAGTCCATGGAATTCCATTCCAGATGCAGACTACTGATAAATACAACTGTCTCCCTCTGGAAGCAACATACATCACACATTAGAAAGGTTCATTTGTCCTTGTAATTTGAATACTATAGTATAGATAGGGGACCTACTGTTAGAGATAAAATAATTTACCAAATATATTTCGGTTATAAATAATATAATTTAACCAAATAAGATGGTGGGACCAGAAGGATAGGAGGAGAAAGCCTGGACTTCTATGCAAGATGATGCAAAACGCCCTTAAGTCTGGCTTGGTATGCACAAGGACAGCCAACTGACAGAGTGAAACCAAAACACTAACACCACAGTTGTTAGTGATAACGTCATTAATAGAATTTGAAATGAAATACTCTTGGCAATGAAGCAATCCTGAAGTGACAAACTGATGCCAGAGCATCAGCTATAAACCACCTTGGCACCACCTGTGTTGGTGTGACAAAGCATTCCACTTTCTGCTGCTCTCCCTAGGCTCCTCTGATATCACTCAGATCACCAGACAGGCTGTAGCTTCAGCCTCCTGCCTTCCTCCTTCTCTCATCATCACAGCCTGCAGCAACAGAGCTTTCAGCTCAGGTGCCCTGAAAAAAACCCTCTCACCTGGTTCCTCCTCCCATTCCTCCATCTTCTAAAGATTTCTTTGTGCTTTCCTGATTAGGCTGAAAGGAGTGAGAAGCTCACCCATGGATACATCATTGGGCAGAAAGAATGAAAAGGAAAGCATGCAGGCAAACATGTTTGGTGCTGAAGGAGCACTCAGTGATTTCCACTGTGTGAATAAGGCTCCTTGGCTGGGGAGGTGAGTTACTGGATACTTCCAAACCACCCTCTCCCTTGTCACAGAAACAGCCCTTATGGGAAGAAATCCACATGGCAACGCAAGAATAGCTGACTGAAGCAAACATGAGGAAGTGTGCCAAATAGTTTTCTCATTCCCCATGAGATGTGGCCAAGGAGGCACTTTACTTTCCAGTTCCCTTTCAAGATGAAGTATGACTTGCACTACCACTGCTTAGGCTGTACTTATTCCATAAATAAAGATTTTTTGTCTTCCACATGGCAACTTTTGCCCTGAAGTCACTCTTTAAAATAAGCCTTAGAAGCAGAGGCAATGTTTTTCTAGCAGGTGAGCACGGCTGAGAGCCTGGACATCAGATACCTATTAATATTAAATACTCGGTCTTGGCATGAGAAAACCTTTCTCCTGTATTTCACCTCCTAACATGTGGGTGGCTGTGATGCTGACAGGGCAACAGAGCCATCCTGTCTCTCCCATTCTTTCCTTCCATTTGTTGAAGACACAGAGGAGGCAGAGTTTGCTGCAAAGCCTTTCTGCTCTGCTCTGTGCTCAGCACATGAGCCGCAGCCATGGGAAGCCTCTGCAGAAAGGTGCTACAAGAACACAGAGTGACCCAGCTCTTTTCTTTATTTTTTTATTGAAAGCTTCATCAAAGAAAACAGAAGTTTAAACCTAACATCCACTGATCTACAGAAAGCCCCAGGAGTGGGAAAATGGCAGCTATTAGGATTGTGGTACAAATGGAAAACATAAAAAAAATAAATCATAGCAGTACAGATCTTTCAAAGACATTCTGAGACATCAGCACACAGATGCCCATATAAATAAGTTTCATAATTTAATGTATCACAGAGGTTCTGTATTCTACATTTTGGCTACAGTGAGGTCTGTAAGGGCTTTAAAGAACCTCTGTCCCATTTGTGTGATGCACATTTTCTTGATGGGAAGTTCATCTGATTTCAAAGCTGCTTTGATTTTTCTTTGAGACAGAATCTGTTCATTCTCCTTTAAAAAGGAAAACAATTAAAATTCCTAGATGAATTCTGTATGCTTCCTGGTTTTTACATAAAATTGTTTTGCCTCCAAAAGATAGTAGAATTTTCTTCCACTCTGGAATACAGCATATTTAATAATACTTTAGTTACATAAACATCATGTTCTCTACGCTGTATTTTTGGGCTTTAAAAAATATAACTGACGGTAAATTTCACCAAATTAATAAAATTATTATCCAAGAGAAAGACACTTAAAGGCAAAAAATTAACGTTGGGCAGGTATTCTCTTAAGGACAACAGAACCAGTTCTTGGAAGGTGCTTAAACCTTGCAGGCTTTGGCCCTACAAGGAAAAATATATTTGTGAACCTGTCGAAGGCTGACATTTTTTACTTCATTACACATTTTTAGCAAAGTGAAAGAACTCAGCTGACACTGTTGGGTAATTAACAACTGAACTGAACATAAGAATTTTTCTCATCATGGAAAACTAAGCCAACACTGCGATTTATTTTTTTACAGCTTTTCTCTCATAATTTTCTGTTTAATTTTAACAAAGAACATGTTAATAAAGGGGAAAAGAAAGGGTCTTTTCTGCCTGCTTTGGGGCACAAAGGTGACTAAACCTCTGTTGTACATACAGCGCTCTAGCCTATTTGGGTGACAGGAGCAACGTGGAAAATGTTGGTGCTCTTTTTGAGGGGAAAATAACTCTCCTTACACTGCATCTTTGCTGCTTGCTGAGATTCTAGAAATCCGCTCCACCAAGGGAGAGGGGAAGTCTGCTGCTCACTCAGCCCTCCTTCTGAGAAAGTGTGTGTGCATGATTGCATGAATGTGTATAAAAAATGGAAGGAGACATCATTAGAGTCAATTGTCATTAAACAAAAAAGACTAATATACCAAATGTCAGCATTTTTGTTGTTTTCTGCTTTGCATTTCCATCACACCGTGACTGTTTTCTTTGCTCAGGTGGGCTACTGAGAAAGACGAGGAAAATCCTTACCCTAGGGCACTTCTTTAATATCTGGACCAATTTCATGTTAAATAAAGTTTTGAAAGGAAATGTTGACCATGTGTGTATCAAACACTACTATCTTCAACTACCACATTTGGTCTTATCACTAAAAATGGATTGATTCATTACGTTAAGCACATTATCACTCTTTAGCATGACTCTAGCTATAGGTGGGGTTCAGCAAGTCTTCCTATACCTGTTTTGCTCATGTCAACTTCAGCATTAAAATGAAGTGGCATGAGGAGCACCATCAAGCTTAAAATCACGAAGCATGGCAATTTGGTAAACACTTAGTATCAGTCTCATCCTTCAGTACCATAAACAACATAATATAGATCCAAATACTATGACATATTAAAAATAAACTTTATTACAATGCAGGCTTCCTCAAATTTGCTGAGTTTTGGTACACATACATACATAAATAATACCCTTCGTTTGATTTTTACTTGAGTAAAAATCCATTTGAATGCTTCATCCCATTGCCCATTGAAAGTTTATGCCCTCACTTCTCTAATCACCAGGATTTATCTTCCACAGTTGGGCATGCATCCATAGCAGAAGATGATACAATGTGATGCAATTGCTCTCAAATACGCCTCATTCTGCATTATGGTGGATTTCTTGACCAACACAACCAAGGCAGTCTCTTGGTAAACAGAATTATACAAGTAAGCACAAGCTAAGGACATCTCAAGAATCTGTTTCACTGGAAGGCAGTAAGAGGACATTCACAATTTGAGGCCTGACTGTCACAGGTGAAAAGTGCTTACAAACCTGCAGTAGAGCCAGATAGGAAGAAGAGTCCCTCAGCAATCTCACAGGGAACAGTGAGATTTTTCAGTGCCCTGATCTACACTCAAGTCAGCACCTGCAAGTATAATACTCTCTTCAGTTGCACTGTATCAATACTTTTTTTTTCCTCAATGTTAAGTGATGAGCCCAGGTATTCAGAGTTTTCTAGCCATAATTCATATTTTTCTGACACCCCTTCTGTATTTATCTTTTAAGGACAAACAAAAATACCAAACCTGAACATCCATATTTGACTATTTACAAGTATTCAGGTGTGATGGAAAGTAAATATGCAGTTCAGCTTATGGATTTGATGCTACTTCCAGACTTCTGGGCCAGGCACCATTGCCTTAG
Source organism: Apus apus (assembly GCF_020740795.1). Lineage (NCBI taxonomy): Eukaryota > Metazoa > Chordata > Aves > Apodiformes > Apodidae > Apus > Apus apus. The sequence goes on along the minus strand of NC_067283.1, from coordinate 42,018,835 downwards.
ACTTCTAGAGTTGTTTTTGCAACCTTTCAGGAACCCTCCTGATATTTAAAGCTAAATTGGTAAGACATAGAAATTGACAAATTCAGGTCTTCAAATAAAGGAAAAAAAAAAAGGAAAACAGAAACTCAAACTGATAATTATAATAAACGAATTGCTATTAGCCAGAACATAAAGAAAACTAATTTTAGATTTCAGAGGCCACCAAGTATTCCTGTCCTATGACAACACCCATGCTGCATGTTGCTCTTCCACTGTTCTCCTGTATCTCATCTTTAACATTTACAAATAAATTACCACCTTCTGAGCATTTTGTATGTTCCAAATAAGTTTTTTTCTTACCTTATGATCTATGACTGTTTATACTCAAGGCTCACATTGTTTATAATTCATAGACTTTCAAGCACCAGTTCACTGTTTTTTTGGTGGATCAGTAAGATGATCAATTGTATTTAAGGGATCCATTTTCTTTCCTCTTCTTCTTCCTCTACTTCTTTGCTCTGTTTCTTTTGATTTCAAACACTATTAAACATTAGAGCATGGAAAAAAAAGGGAACAATTCTAATACAGAATGCACTTGAAATCTTGAAAGTGACAGACATTGTGATATCATGTTGCCTGTCTGGCTTAATAAAAAACACTGAGATTGCTTAACTTTGCTGAAAAAAATAAGAAAAATGTTTCTGAATGTATAAATAAAGCAGGAGAGTTCTGAATAGAAACAAGAAGGTACCTCAGCATATTCATCAGCCACATGGTAGCTACCTTGTAGCCTCATTGTTGATAGTAAATGAGACTTTTTGTGTGTCACATTAGAACTAACACAGAAACAAATGTGTTTATTTCTTATTTAACTAACTTGTGCCTGGGGTTATCTCTATTGTACAAAGAATTCAGAGACAGACAGAAAGAGAGTACATGTAGAAAGAAAATAAGGCTAGATCGATTTTTTTCCCTCATATACCCTCAGAGACGGAACCTTTATCCAAGGACAAAATTCAAGTGCCACTCTCAGAAAGCAACGAATAATGAGACAGCATGCGAAACAGAAAGACTCTGTTGTTTGTTTTTTTATTATTGTTTTGTTTGTTTTCCTGAATTGAAAACATCTTATGGATGTTGTTTTTTTACTTTGGCATGATCTGATTTTCAGAAGTGTTAAATAGCAACAACTACTCTGGAGAAAGCAGTTTTCCTGCTTCTGAAAATCAGGCCCTCTTCCTACGGTGAAGAACCATGTGAACTCCCATTGCTCTCTTTTCTATGTTGCATATCTAGCAGCCATTTACTTGGGAAACCCCCTCCCCCCACCATGTTAAAAAATATGATCTTGTTTTATCAATTTAAAAAAATAATTGTGTTTTTTTCCCCAAAAAAGTCTGGTTAGGGAAACACAGATCTCTTTAGAATTGGGCAGGTGAATAAGATTGATCCAATATATATGCTTTCATTTCATTATTTTTAATTGATACCCTGTCTCTAATGCACCACAATAAATGTGATGAAGCTTCCCTTCTCTTCTGGATGGAGGAAAGTTGAAAAATGTTTGGTTTCATTTTTACATATAGAGATACATGTGTGTATGTATATATTTTAATGCTGCTTCTCTCTGGCCTCCTAAGGAAAAAAATCATCTTTTGACTTGCTTCTCACCTTATTTGTTTGTTTGTTTGGAAAAAAGTAAGGGCCATTATCAAGATTTCCTAAAACAGGTTGCAGTGGATCAACTTTAGTTAGTGTCTTTTTTTTTTTTTTTGCCTAATCATACTAATTAGTGATTGTCAGCCAACTATTAAGACAATAGAAATGGTAGCAGAGAAGAATACTTTTTAACTTCCTGCCTGCATGACAATACAAAGTAGTTTTCAACATTTCTGCTTGTATGGGAGAGCTAAAATGAGAACAAAGCTCAAGTTTGCTTTCTCTTGCATCTAACTGGCAATTCAAATGCATCACTGAAAAACAAATGCAGAATTAAGGTGGCTATGCATGCTGGACGATGACAAAGACTGAGGTGAAGAAATGAATCTGTGGTATGTTGGAATTCAGAAGGAAGACTGTTGTTTCAGTAGAAATACCAAAGATCAGGCAATTTAACAGAAAAACTCATAAAAATTAAAGCCCACCTGGACAGATTAGTTGGTAACCCACTCCCTCTTGCTTTGGGCATTTCTCCAAAGCTCACCATCAACTGCCTTCTAATACCAACTATTCTGAGATTTCCACTATAAACATATGCAGTATGTAAAACACCAGTGGAAGATAGTTTAAACAAACAAGAAAGTAAGAACTGGTCCGGCCATGTAGGTCAAATAAAGATAAAAAAAGAAAAAAACCTCTATCTTCTGGACTGCGTTAGGGTGTCACTTCATCTTTGGTATAAAATAGGCCATCCATAGGCTGCATTTGTTCACAACTAGGAAAGACTACAGAAATTGTCAACAATTTCTTCTATCTATTGCTTTTTTTTTGCACTTTTTTGACCATAAGCTCCTATCTACTTAAGTTTTTTTTTAATGCTCTTAAGCTAGGTTTTTGCAATGTGACAAGCAAAGCAGACTAAAAACTTCTTAAAGCTCATAAAAAAGACTGCAGATAAAAAGCACTAATGCTTTTGCTAGCGATCACGCTTTGTAAATAAAAAAATCTGCATTCTGAAAAAAAAAACCCCTGCATTCTCTATAATGCAGCAAGTTTTTTTCTCAATTCAATAACTTTACTGTAAAATGCTTTAGCCTTCTAGAATTTTTTCTGTCAACACTTAAGACAAAGTTCATAAAAGTCCCAGCATTTTTCCAATCCTTTCAGTTGCCACAGTTCCTTTATCATCAACTTTTCTTCAAAAGAAGAAAATCATTTTCTTTTAAACTGTACAGTTTATTTTTTGTTCACCCCAAAAACTCAGTCTATTAAACTTCTGCACCAGCACCGGTGTGAGCAGTTTCAATTCATTCTCGGGTTTTCTAACAAGACGTTGACAGCTTGCCTTGAGAGCCTTTGACGTCCTTAAAATTAAGGCAATTAAGATTCAAGATAAACCTTACCTAAACATTTCTTTAAAAAAACAAACAAAACCCCCAAAAAACCCAAAAAAACACTCTAGATTTAAAACAAGAAGAAAAAGAAAACAAGAGAAAAAGAGTAGCTTAATTTTTGAGGAAGACAATTGGTTTTCATCTCAACTTGCTCCCTCTTGACATCATCAGTTTTTCTGTTAAAAAAAAAAGAAAAGAAAAAAAAAATCTAGCTACACCTCCAGGTAAATTCTGAATTCAAATGTTCGTCCAGATGAAATGTTAACCCAGTGTTTTTCCTCTGGGTTTTTTTTTTAGGAAAAAAACAAAACAAAACAAAAATAGCAAAAATAAAATTGTCAGACTACATGACGGAACCATTTGCACAGCACATAAAAACACTGTTTTGTTTTTGTTGGGAAAGGTAGAAAAAAAAAAAGCATTCATTTGACGCCTGTGCAAACTGGAAGCCAACTTCTTGTTCAGTGAAGTTTCTCCATTCAAGGCAAAGATTTCAGACCGACATTCTTCAGTCCTGTTTATTGTCTGTAAAAACAATTGAATTAAAGTGGTCATTAAGTCAAAACAACTTAGAAATAGGCTCCTCTGCTTTTTTTCCACCCAATTCCCTTTAAAACTTATCCAAGGTAAACTAACTTTGCAGCTGTTTAAATATGATACTACCACTAAGCTGAAAATAGTCAGGTAGAAACAAGGAAATCCTGCTTTGGGGATATTAACACATCCTAAAATTAATTTGCTCTTGTTAATTCTATGCTTTATGGGCAGTCTAACTACACTAAAATGAGATGAGTACTGCATAAAGATTTCAAGAGTAATACAATAAAAGAGTGAATATAATAATAATAATAATAATAATAATAATAATAATAATAATAATAATAATAATAATAATAATAATAATAATAATAATAATAATAATAATAATAATAATCTATTTTATTTAGGATACTACTAATAAAACAACTGATAAAACTACAACAAAAGGGTACATCCAATTTGCAAAAAAGAATTAATTTTCTGATGGCAAGAGCAGTTACACCGTTATGACTAACTTAATAGGAATACTACAGGCATTATTAATCAGAAAAATATAACTTTTCATCACATAGTGTCAAATCTTTCTAAATTTAGCACAGTGAACAAGCTAAACTATCAAGCTCCTTCTTATCAAAGATACCTCTCATTTTGTGTTTTGGAGGTTTCATGTCATTTAAAGATATGTCACATCAAACTTATCTTAGCAAGATTATATGAGGTCTTTGGGGAAACGCAGAACCTATGTATGAATGCTGTTTCATCAGTAAGGGTTTAACTACCACTTCTCCTACAGTCCTCAAAACTTGCATGGAAAAAATCCTTTTCCAACCAGATTTCAACACAAGAAAATCCAGCACCTTTCCTATTGCAAGCATTAACACATTTGCCTGGCATAGTTTTAAATTAATTTTAATATTAGGAGTTAAACTGTGAAGAATGTTGGTGACATAACATTTGCCACAGAACCATTTATCTGGGATGGTAAACATAAAACTAACTCCAATTTTCAATACCGAATTTACCAAAAGACTTTTTCACTGTGTGAAGCCTGAAAATTAGTATTTTGAATGTAACAAAAGATTTACGTGGAAAGCAAGAATTAATTATATTCTTATGGTTTTCCATGCGTAACTTCTTGTAGGAGTACTCAAGTTGGATGTTCACCTCCTGAGGTTTTACTGACCCTCGGGGTCGAGTGGCGACTCTATGTGTGAAAGACCAATTCCACAAAAGGTGACAGCACACTCTGTAATCTAACCTGGCATTGAGGTTGCCCACAAAAGGCTCCAGAAAAGTAATTACTTCCACATCTAAAATCAGAATACGTTGTTCAGCAGAATTTTACTTAGAAGTAAGAGTAGACTTTTCAGGAGGAAGATTCTCAATTTATCTCTGCTTCATAGATTTCACACTTTTCTGTGCAAAATTAAAGATTTACAAGGAAAAAAGGAAGTCTAAATTAAATAAGGTGATTTCCTCATAGAGTCCTCTGCTCAGAAACCAAGGGCTGTTTCTCCTATATTGCTACACAATAGGTAGCCAGGTTTTGGACAGGAAGTGATAATTTCTGAACATCTATGGGTGGGAGCCTCAAATGCAGCAGTCAGCATATTAAATAAAAGAAGATGTATGCTGATTTAAAAAGTGGAACTTAAATTTTAAATCTTGTGGTTTATTTTTACTTACAAAGAGAGTACAGAGTCCTTATACCACCCAGTTCATTCTGAGTACATTGCCTCTCCTTCGTTGCCTGCAATTTCATGATTGTTGCAAAGAAAATAAATATAATGAAATACACTGTTATAGCTTTTCTCCTGACTGATCAGCTTCTATGAAATAATTTTATAGTGTCTGCCTTTCTCTTTCTCTCTGACAAAATCATTGTTTGCTCATATTAATTACGTCCTCTTATCTTGCTTTGAAAACAGCTGTTGTATATTGGGCATGATGCTTGCTATTAATAAATGTGCCCTTCAAAGACCAGGTTAATACAATTCTATTTTAGTTATAAAAGAAATTCAAATGTTTTTTGTATTAAAGGTTATTGAAATATTCCAGCATAAATTGTTCCTTTAAGACTGAGATTGTGCATATTTTGGTTTGTTTCTGCAGCTTCCTACACTGCAACTCTGCCCACAACTAGCAGATATAGAGGGCATATTTCAGAAAAAAACCCCAAAACTGAAATAATCATAATAATAAATCTGTAGTGGATCTGCTTGTGTGATTAAAAAAAGACAGAAATTTCTCTGAATATAAATGCCAGTGCCATTAGAAGTATATCCATCATTGCAACAAGGCAGTAGCTGACAAGGAAAGATGAGGGATCTCTTTCTCAGAGGGTGGGAATTCACCACACTGGCAAGAAACACAGCACCCATTTCCACATAGAACTGCAATGTAGTTTCCTCCTGTGTGGGAAGACTGCCAGAGTCCACTGCTCACAGCTACCTCAGGAGGGCTTCTGAACTTTAAGTGAAAGGGATCTGGAACAGAGGAATGGTCCAGACCTCCTACAGAACACAGTCACCAAAACAAGCCAACAGGACAGTATAGTCACATATATTTGTCCCATTGCCCTTTATATTTTTTAAGTATTTTGTCATAATTTACTTACAGGTACTAGAGAGACTGATGGCTAGAAGGAATACACTGTATAGACTCTGTCTCTGATTGGGTGCATCAACAAAAAGCTTGTGATAATTTTAATGTTTTCTATACCAGCTCATATCTTATGACTCTATAAGTACTATGACATGATGCACTGACTGACATATCTAACATATTTCTTATCTGAGTATTTGTCTGCTTCCTTCCCTGAGATAAAAAATGTGTAATTCTCTTTTCACAGTGATGCTGGTGTTCAATATACATTTATTAATCAAGGAGTAGGTTTGGGCTCCTTCCTAGAATCTGTCGAATATTGATCAGTCCTAGTGAGTAACCTGTCGCTAAGTAACCTTCCTTTTGTGAGGACCAGCTTTGCTGTGTCCAAGAGAAGAAGTGTTTGAGGATTATTCAGAAGTTGAAAGGACTCTTTAGGAGTTCTAGCTCTAGCTTCCACTGTATAAATTTTGAATTTTTCCAGGTATTCCATAGGAAGCAAACAAAAGGAGCAGAGGACAGGAGAAAGAAAGAGTGCTTCTCCCCATCCCTTTCTTGCTCTGTCTTTGTTCATTGCCAGTTTCTGCCCACTCAGTGTCTGCACAGCACCACTTCAACCCAATCACAAATACCAATTTGGGGCAATTTGTACTGCTTCACTAGGTAAACTTTCAGAAAAAAATTATTTATATATGTACGCTGCCAGTATTTTCACCACTGCCAAAAATTAAGCCCTCTTTTTAACCTCTGATGCCAGACACTGCTTTAGCCCAGCATGACGATTGTTAATGCAGTTGTCGAGATCCTTCAGATTCCAGAAATGCAGCAGTTAGAGGGAACTTCATTGCAGGCAGGAACTCAAGGACATGTTGCCAAGGCGAAGCCAACAGCCAAAACCTTGTGCTAATTACACTGCTATATATCCAGAATTCATCTGAACTTAATGAAGCTACTCTGAATGTATATTGCTCAAATAGGGAGCAGAATTCGGCCTCCTACAACCAAGATAAAAAACTTTCTAGTTACAAAGTCTATGCCTACTTACTTAGACTGTTGGTAAGAATATGCAGGCGCATGTTCACTGGATGTTTCCACTGTCATCTGTTGCTGTTGACCACTGGCTTCCTGTGATGAAGATGCTACTGTCTGTGGAGAAGTATCAGCAACAACACCCTAGGGAATCAAATGAGAACACAAAGAAGTTACTAATTTTATTCACTGCAGTAAATTGCATAAAAGAGCTGAGCACCAGCTCACCATTCTTGTATTTCTCTAGAGATCAAGAAAGTTTGAGATAGCAGAACCACATGGTCCATCAGTCTTAGAGAGCTAATCCAGCAACAAGAAGCTTCCTTAGTGTACCAGTCCCTAAAGTACTTGGTTCTCACAGGCTGTCATGGAAAATACCTCCACCTTTGAACACAGTTCCCTGCCCATTCAAAGCTAGAGTCAAAACTTCTGACTTCAGTACAGTCTGGGTTTTACCTTGTCTTTTTTGCAACATACGTATGGCTCTTCTGATTTTCACTTTCCTTCCCCAGCCCCACAGAGAGTTCACGTTGCAATGCACAAAAGGTAGAATCTAGACCCACCACTTTCTGCTTTACTACACATGTAACAGAATTTTAGTTGCCTTAGAAAAATATTCCACTCCTCTAGTCACTGTTTTTATGCATGTTCCCTTCAAAAATATATTTACTTCACACAAAAGACTTTTATCTGTTAAGTAAAAGCTCCAATGAAGTTTTGTTTTATTTATACTTTTGCAAAAAAATAGATCACTAAAGACACAAAAGATTATATGTATGAATTTAAAATGATGCACTACTTCTTATCCTGTTTACAATCTGAATAGTATTATTTTTAAGTATTTTTGTATGCTTTTAAACAAGCTATATTTTTTTTATTTACTCTCATGCTTGGTGTGCTGGTCACATGAATAACACTAGCAGGTGTCTTCAGGGAATATGCTTTATTACTGTACTGAACACAACAGAGCCAGAAGAGGGAGCACAAAGCACTTGCTTTGTTTTTATTTGAGTCCTGTGTAAACAACAGGTAGTTTGTTTTAAATTCTCTGTTAAAAATACCAGTTTCGTTTTTCAGAAATTCTTCATATCTGTTGCTTAACAGACTGTCTGTATTATCTTTTTCTGTCTACTTCTTTGTATTTATCCTCCTCCTTTTGCCCATCTCATCTTGAGATTGTAAGCTCTCTGGGGCAGAGACTGTGTATTTTGGTCTCTGCTTGTGGAGCATCCAGTGTAGTAGGGTCCTGGTTCATGATGCTACATAAATACAGATAAACATTAACAATAATCATCATCACTGAGAGCAAGACAGGCTGTATATTCAGATAGTATTTTTATTATTATAGTAGATAATTATAACATCATGTTACTTTAGTAGGCATGAATATACCAGTAGGTGATGAGGAGGAGGGCTCAGGAAGAATAAAGATTCATATTGCTCAGCACAGTATTCAGCCAGTACTGCTGTCTGAACCACTCTCCACCCCAGCATCTCTTTTTCATTTGGCTTTGTATCTGTCTGGTTTAATAACGAAGAATGACAATTGAAAAGAGCTAGTTATGGGCTGTTTGTAAACAAATAAGGTTTAGGGCAAAAACATCCTGAGGCAAAAAAAGACTAAAACATGTAGCAGCCTTTCCTGTGAGACCTTCCTTGGGAATCTCAGTAATTGCAAAGTACCAGGAGAAATCAGGATGAGAACATTTGACTGCTGGTGAAGCCATGCCAACAGTACTTCTCATTCAGCATCCTCAAACCACACAGTAGTGATAGCACAAACTCCAAAGTCCACACAGCTGAAGACAGAAGTACAGAGTCCCTGGCACTCCTTGCCATTACCCCGAAAGCAAGGGAGAAGTTATTATTAAAATAGGGTAGTACCAAAGAGAAGCACACAGGGAGGAGGATGCCAAGGGTCCCTCCTTTCTCTGTGCTCAGTGGCCCTTATGAAGCTTCACAGAAGTGGAGGCCAAGCTGATTCTCTCCTGGCAGCCTGTGGTCTACAGGGTTGAGTAAATACTTACTCATTAGACTGTCATCAGCATGACTCAGCCCCAAGGAGGGAGGGAGCGAATCCTTCCTCAAGGATGAAAAGCACTCAGTCAGTGCAGCATCCTCCACGTCTGTATATACAAGAGGAAGGTTTCCATGGCTCAGTCACTTTTTCTGGTGGCTAAATGTTTCAGCAATTACCTACACTGGCTAAGGACCTCATCAAACCCTCTTGCAGTCTTGTTTTCTTGGAATCTCTTTTGGGTTTGTGGTCTGCCTGCTGGGTTTGTTTTCCTGTCTCTTCCCATCTCCCTCCCAAGTACATGGGGAAAAAAACAGTCATAACCACTGAAGTTTTATTCCACGTCCTGTTGTACAACAAAAGAAATGCAAAACAGGAGCCGTGCAAATGATAAAAATAAAAAAAAGAGAAAGAGAAAAAAAAAAAGAAAAAAAGGAGGGAGGGGAAGAAAAAAGAAGAAAAAGAAGGAAAAAGATAAAAAGAAAAAGAAAGAAAGAAATGTGCAGTACTAATTTTAAAAGCTGAAAGCTTCTAGACACCATTCCATAAATAAACTTCAGGCCTCTGTCAAATAACAAGTGCAAGGAGGCATAACAGATAGCGTTCTGCTTCCCCTTCATTCTACTTTCATTGATGGGCATAAACTTACTTCAATAGGGACAGCTGTTGGAGGCACAGGAGTGTACTGGGGAATGTAGGTCCCTTGCATAGGTGCAGCAGCAGTCATGTACTAGAACAAATCAAAGGCAAATGAATGTTAGAAAACCAAAATCAATATCCATACTGGAAGCATGGCACTGTTTCAAATTTCTGTTCAGAGTTTGTTGGTTAGTGTATAGGCTATTATTTCTTTTAATTAAGGATTTTAGGCAATGGTAGGAATTACCTAGCTATTAAAAATCATAATCTTGAACTTCAAAGTCTGGTCATATCTGAACATAGGCAGTAGCAAACATCTTGCTGATAGATTCAGATCATTCACATAGCTTCTAAAATTGAGAGACTCATACTTATGAAAAAAAGCAACAGAAGAGACACTATAGCAGCATATATATCATGTTTACAGATACAAAACGAGTCTAAGCAATCTTTGGGAATTTTACTGCTCTTATCTAATGATGCCTAAAATAAATTTGGCGTGAAATTTTACAGTTTTATTCCACTCCATATTTAACTCTATCAATAACAGCAGTTGAAGTTACAGAGATACAAAGGCAATGGGAGGTACAATCTGAGACAGGAAAAAAATAAAGGAATAAGAAGATATATCTGGAAGTTTCTCCTTTTGTACACAGAATCCTTAGCTAAATTCTTATGGCTTAATCTCAATATCCAGGGATCTTTTCTATGCATTTTGAAACTTCTACAAATTATTATTATAGCAATACTTTGTCTAAGCTTCTCTAAAATACTGTCTCTCTCAAGTACTATTAGACAATCTTTTTTAAAATTGATGAGTACATGTGAATTTTGCCATTGGTATGACAATATTCTCTTTACGTACCGCACTTCTTGGAAAGTTTTTGAACTGAATGCAACAGATATTTTTCAAATCTTCAAATAAAGAATCAATATTAAGTTGTCAGATCTATGCAAACTTTTTCTTCTACAATCCAGTCCTAACTGCATGTCTTCACTGACAAGAATCTCAGCATGTGCCCAATCCCACAATTGACTGTATGACACTTCTAACTACATGTTCTCTTCAAAGACACACCAAAGATCTGAATCAGCCCAGACTGTATTTGATGAATTTTAAAATTAGTTAAATACAGTTTTGCTTCCTGGCAGAGCTAGAAGTGCTTGCAAGATTTTATTCTGCTGTTTATAGTAAAGTTTAAATTTAAAGCACTCTCTCACCTCAATTCTAAACTAGCTGGATGGTTTGATATGTCTGTCACAAACATACATTTTGAAATTGTATAGTGGGGTGCAGACTCTGCAGCAATGCTGGAGACAGGCCTTAGGGAATGAGAAAAGCATATTTAAGAATTCTAAATCCTGAAGTCTTCATTCAAGTAGAAGAAACAAAATTACTTAAAAGAAATTGGTTTCTATGGAAAAATTAAAAAAAAAAGTATTAGTGAGGAACATAGGTGACTTTGAATGTATCCTTGCAATATTGTGTTGTAAACCATTGCAATATTTTTGCTAAAATTCAGTGTTTTCCTCAATTTGAGCAAAGGGACAGGAGTGCCCCCAGTGTCTGTGTGCCTGTATCAGGCATGTTTTTCTGCAGCTCCTTTTCCTTGTTCTACAGAAAGAGAATTGAATTCAATAGTTTATGTATGAATGCTAACCAAACCACCAAAGACATCAGGCCAACTATCCCTATTGTACTCAGTACAGTTGGGCTATTCTTCTGCCTTATGGATTAGGAGTTAATAAGAATGCTACAGCAGTGTTCCACAGCCGCTTCCGCTTCATTCATTCTGCTCTGTCATGTTGCCGTCACATGTTGGGACAACATCTGCTGTGTAGCACTGTTCTAAATGTGTCAATATTTAACATTAACCTGAAGCACTCGGTTTTAAACATCTACACAGGCTAGCTTGGCTTAGACAATTTTATATATAGATTTTAATTAAAAGTGTTAATTTAAATAATACACTGGCCTCATTCAACTTGGACTTCCTCTGAGTTCTCCCTTGAACTGAGCAGATCAGTGCTCAGACACATAGAAGATGCAGTTGTCTGCCATTCTCTTACCTTACACACAAACTTATCAGTTTTAATAAATAAATATAAAACTATGCAACTGCCTTCAAATTCATGGCACTCCACTTCTTGCAAAATCCTTCGGTGTTGAGTTCCGCAGCACAACAATTGAAACTGTGCAGGAATGAATGAGTGATTTTGCTTACTGCAAGCACTGCTCTTCGAAGCCATTCAGCTTCTTTCCTCTATTGCTATTCTCCTCCTGGGGCAGAACCTCATCTTACTTGCCAGACTACTTCACATTGCTTCATTCGTTACTGCCTAATCCCTAAGGGAAACTATTCTGTTGACTTGAGTGCGACTGGTGGGCCTTGCCAACCCCTGCTTGTCTTGGTCTTTCCAGACAATCACACCTCCCCATACTCTTCCAGTTTAATTTTTTTTGCACAAATTTTAACTGAATTCAGCTGAACAGCAGGTGATTTACAGTGCTGCAGACCAAAGCCATCTAGTTACTTGCCAGACTCTCTGAAGAACTGTAGGAATATGATTTCCCCCCCCGTATATAATATTCTGTTTGTCTAAATGTCCACTGTTATGGTGGTTCAACTTTTTTGCTAAATCATTTAGAATTCTAAAATTAAAGCAAATTATGTGGGCCAAACTAGTTCCATTAATGACATAAATGAAGTCTCAGTTTTGCGGCAAAGAACTTGGTCCTAGTAAAAGTTAGCCAAAGCTCAGCCCTACAGAGGCTGGCTGCTTAATAATTGGCCTTTGACCCCACAGCAGCAGACTGGTCTGTATTAGAGGTATACACATTGTGCCCTTCCATGGAATATCCAAACATATTTAATGTATTTATCTCTATAAATGAAAAGATCATCATTTTGGAGAAGGGTAACTAGGTTAATGATTAAACATGCTATCGGTTTCCTGGTATAAAGAAAATCAGAAAGAATTTACAAAATGAGACATTAACATATAAGTTCACAGCAGATTTGGAAACCTTGAACAACACTTACTCAGAATTAGTAGGCCTACTAAGGCCAAGAATCAATAAGCAAGGAATAAATTGTAAAGAAGAGGCCTTTTATCGATGTGCAAATGCTGCTTTTTGTTGTTTTGCTTAATTTTTATGTAAATGTGTATCTGTTGCAAGAATTAAATATCATTTTCCTAATTTCTATCAACCTCCACGCTCCTGAGAAAGCACAAAACCTTTTCAGTCAAGGTAAGCGCCAAATTGCAAAAGCTTCGTACCAACACATGCTGGTGAGCATTTATACCCCAGGGAGATTAAATGGATGTATTCCTTGAGTAAATGCTAACCCATGTGTCTTAAATGAGCAAGGGTGCCAGAGCCTGGTCTGCAGTGATTATTTGTGGTTTCATATCACTGCATGAGCTACAGCACAGTGATAATGACTTAGATTTTTAGTATTCTCAGAATTAATTCCAGGGTTTGTTTGTGTCTTTTTCAAACCATCTGAGAAGTCTAGACACTGCATCACTAACAGAATTATGTGAAAACATTTGCATTGCTGGAAAACTAAGGAAATGAAACTGTCGGCTGATTCATTTTTATCAGCTTTTTTTTTTTTTTTTTCCATAAAGGAAACCTGCCCTCCCACTTTCAAATTTCGTTCCCTGCAAAGAACAAAAATTGCATCTCTCTTTGACCGTTGTGAAGTGGCTATAACTTTAATGAAATACAGAATAAAACTGCTGCTTTTTTGTCCCTGGTTCCACCTTCTCATTTGAAAGTACCCTGCTTTCCAATAGAAAAGAACATTGTCTTGCTGTGTCCTCTTTTCCCATAGTCTGGCATGGAGACACAGGGACTCAGGAAGAGAAAAGGACCATCTAGTTCATCAGTGCCAGTGGCAATTCAATGAAATAAAATATCCAGCCACCACAGTTTTCCCTTTAAACTTGAATTATCTTTTGCTACCCAGAAGCATTCTCATTTTCCAGCTCAATCCTGTAATTGTTAAATGGCCATGATTAATCTTAATTTTTTTCCCAGGTAAAGAATGTGAGACCAAACGATACGGAGTTTTTGCATATATTACAATATTTTTGCTAATAATTATCAGCCTGGCCTAAAATATAATAACATAATGCTATTTTACCACACAATTACCATAGCCGTATCAAAAATAGCACTGTCGTTCAACAGAATCCCATCACTGGGCCACTGCACTCATTGTTCAGTCAGAGAATAGAAATCTTTACAAGATTTAACCTTCCTTCCCTGCTGCTCTGTAATACAAATGTATTTAGGAACACCGGGTATCATTTCCCTTTCAACCTTCCTAATGAGATACTACCTAATTCTCTGAGCAAGTTAAATGAAGGTAGAGAGAATAACAATTTCAAGAACTATATTTACAAACTAATCTGCTCTTCAGGAGTTCTAAGCATCCTTCACAAATCCCTACCTTTGGAAATTACAGTAATACAAAGGTATAGCAGAAATAGTGCAGATGAGCTAAACCCCCCCACAGGTAACAGATCTTTATTTCTGAAATTCAGGCCTGCTACTAAAGCGGAGCGATCAGGTCTAATCGGATAAAGACTCTTTAGAGTAAACAAATGTGAGAACAGTCAGAACACCACATGCAGCTGTGCACCATGCTCTCACTAGCATACAAAATCCTGTGTTTGTAAAAACTTTAGTAAATGCCAACAGGACTCCAGGAATGTCTACAGAAACAGTTAAATAAAAACCTGGCTCATTCGTTTTAACCACTTTTTTGAGTCTAAAGCCTGGCATTACAAAGGAACTTGGTGAAAGTCTAAAATCACTTTCAGATACCTCACCCATGTCTGAAAGGGTGAAAATGGAGGAAAACCCACCAGAATGTGAAAATGAAGTTTCCATCTTAATTGTATCTTTCATTAAAGGCATGTGAAACTTCCTATAGGACTACTTATTTATAACAAGTTTGTACACAGCTATGGAACTCAACCTTAGGGTGCCAGCGATCCTTGTAGCCCATGTCAGTGTACCTAGGGCCTTATTTTCAATTTTGTCTTCCTTGTGATGAAGGCTCTGCTGTAGGCAGGGATCCATGGAAGCTGTATAAAAATGTAGACTGATTCTTCATTTAGGACTGCATCAATGAATAGCCTGAAGATTTGAAAACTGCTTTTTTTACATAATTCTAATAACTCCATGGGTCTGATGGATACATTCACAAGGGAGCAAGACTACTCCTACGCTTTAAACAAAGACCAAGAATCTGGTGGTTTGTTGTACTTTAAATTCTTAATTTTTCAGTTCTTATCAATTTGTCTACAAAAGGAGTATTTTTATTTTTTCTAATACCCTCTATATACCTGTTCTGTGAATGTACATTATGAGATCTCTGGGGCAAGTTTTGGAGCATGAGTTAGTGCAGGATTTATTACAGACTGTTCTGTCTGCAGTACCCTATATAAAACGAGGGCACAGTGACTATATCATAACAAAAGAGCATACTGCATCAGTCTTGGTCAGTCAGGGTTAGTAATCACTGAGATTCTGTCACGTTTACATTCTTCCTTCAGATCCTGTATCCTGAAGAATAAAGGGATGATGAAGCAGAATTATAACTGATTCTTCTGACAGAAAAACTCCCCGTGCACTCCATCAGTTGGGAAGTCTTATGAATTTCTGTCTGAATATAAGTCTTGCAATTAGTCCATCTTGAATGGCGTCTAGTAAGATGAAGGAACACTGATCTGTACATTTTTATGTTTTCAACTTAAGTAATAAATGTGTCAGTGAAACTCTCAATACATGAGCACATTAAGCTGTTATTAATAACATATCCATTTATATGAACACATAATTGCTTTCTAGAGGTAAACATGTCTTCCAGAGGCTATTAAATCTCCATGAATTTAAAGACTTTAAAGTGAAGCAGATTACTGTATGAAAATGTCCATCCACTGTATGGATAAAGTTATTAAAACAACAGGAGAATCACTAGGACTTGTTAAATAACAGTTGCTCATCAATCACATACAGCTTCCACTTGCTCTTTCAGACCAGAAATCAGAGTGGACAGCTCATGGGTCTACTGTTCAAGAATGAAGCAGATGAAAGAAATGACAATTACAAGTCAACTCACCAAAACAAACAACCAACACCCTAAAACAAACAAAAAAACCCAAAACCAAAGCAAAGAACCAAAATAAAACCAACGAAAACCAAAACACAAACAAAAACCAGGAGGAAATTTCATCTCCTCCTGCATGAAAAAGCAGTCATGCCTGACAGATGTAGGGTAGTAAGATAATAGCATTCCACCACCAAAGTACACCTTGGACATTCTTAAGTGTAGCTGAAGCACAGTACTGCTCAGCTCTTTGTCTCTAAAACACCCTAGAATCCAAAGTATTTGGTAAACTGTAATGAAGGTTATCACTGACTTACCAACAGGAAAAGGAAAAGGAAAAAGAAAAGTAGAAAAAGAAGGAAAACAAATTATCCGCAAAAAGTATTTTAAAAAAAAGCTGTCTCCAACTGTCCTGTGTCTAGAGATGGAGGAGAACTTGCCAAATTGGTGAGCACAAAATACCTTGCTAATACTACCTGTGGCTCCTGCTGGGGATTACACTAGAAGCTAACAGTGGCACTAAGGATACCCTAGCAGCTGGCCCTCCTGTATTGATGGTGAACACACAAGTTTAGGCTTGGACAGACAGAAATACATTCCCTCTGAGAAATGCTGCGTCCCTTTGTCTAAGGATGAGAAGAAAATCAGCCTGTTGTCAGGTATGCGTGGCCAAATATCTCGCAAAACACAAACTTGGGGTTTCCAGGCTACTCAACACAGCATTGGAGGGGCTGAGTGGGAGTTTGCAAGATCCTGAGAACACCACTTCCATCTGGGTCTTCGGTGGAAGGTCTGGGATGTTTGCACCACTTTCTGCACACCTCAGAAACAGCAGTCCCTGTTTAGTCTTAGAGCTGGTGCTCTGCTTTTCTTCCAGGGCAATCCCATGAAGTCACCTGCCCAAAGCAACATTCCTAGGGCTTTCTGACTTGGCTCCCAGGACTAATCTGGTCCTCAGTAAGCAGACCTATAAGCCACCTCATTAGGAGATCTGGAAACCTGCCCAAAATATCGGACATGGTGGGGCTGCTTTGGAACACAAAATCCTGGGAGAGCTTTGCAGCTGCTGCCTAAAAGCTGACATGAACAGAACAGCAACCAAGAGGGATGTTTAAACCAGTTGGCAGCTGTCAAGATCTTGTGAAGCATATTTTGTATTGGAAATACCATGAGCCACTGTTTCTGAAAATTAGTTTTTATTTGGAATTTCTGGCTCATGGCAGAATCTTTCTGTTTTGTTTTGAGTTTTTAAAACATGAATCAGAATGAAATAAAATTTTGTAAGATGAATTTCCCACAAACTAGAAACCATGTATGTTCCTCAGCTAGCTCTTCTTCTACCTGTAACTTGGGAAAAAGATGAGACATTTTCATATTTGGAAGGGGTGGAGATAATAGAAAATACTAACTTTTAAGAGCTGGTGGTGACTTCAATATACTTAAAATTCTATGTTTTAAAATAATGAAGTATAAAATATTGCTTCTCATTACCATACAAAGTGGTCTGTTAAAATCTTCAAATGCATTTACATGGTCATTAGCTTTGCTTATATGGCAGGGCTCTGGAAGCTAGCAAGAGTCAGCATTTTTGTGAGGGATTCCTTTTTCTTGCTTTCTACAAACTCTTGAAATTCTTATGGGGAAAAGGAAAAATTAATGTCAATGCCCTACTGATAGAGTGTGACTGAGTAACAATATTACAGAGTCTGCCTCTTAGTATGTTAATTATCAGCTGTGGAAAGTTCTCTGAGACACATCAGACTGCGTTAGATCCAGGGGTGCATAACCAAAGGAGAAACCCTGCCTTTTAGCAGGGTGCTGCCTGAGTGGACTGAACTATAATGCCACATCATGACCTTGTCTACCATGTAAAGATTTTTTTTCAGTTTCATTGAACTCCTAAACTTAATCTGTCGTAAAAATTACACAGATCCTCTCCCAGTTTGTCATAATTTCGTTCAAATGACAAAGAGAAGAGGGAGGGGAAGAGAAGGAACGATACTAAAAATTAAAAAAAAGAGAAGCAAAAGAACAGAATAGAAAATAAAGTAAGAGAGGCAGAGGGGAAAGTCCAATACTTTAAATAAAAACACAACAGTAATCACTCCATCACTCCTTGCCTTAAGCTTTCGTTGTGTTTTCTTGTGTTTGTTGTTGTTGTTTTTCTTTGTCATCTAATCACTAATTCCATCCCCCTAGTCCCTTTAGAATGTCTCCCATTTTTTAATACTGTAGCTCTTTCACATTATTTCATTGCACTATTTTCTTTACCTTGTACTGTGATGCTCTCATCTGTTGGGAAAGCGTCATCAGCACAGCAGATGAACCCTAAGTGAAGCAGCCAAGAATGCTAGCTTGATGCTTCAGCTCGAAATCTCACTCGTACAGGTGAGCAACTTAAGACCTAGGAAACCTGAGGTGTATTTAAAAAAACAGAAGTGCAAGCACCCATTCACCATAAGACATAACTTAATGTAGCTTTATGGTTGTGCTTAGTACTTATTTTCCCAGGAATCATATTAGCAATGCTTGAGGAGGCCAGTAAAACAGATGTGTTTTAGTGCTGGCAGAATAGCAGCATTCCAAGGCTGTTCTTTGTATTCCTTCAGTGCTGGCTTTCCGAAGGAGACAGAGTCAGCTCATATACATTCAAATTATATACAATTACAAATCGGTATGGATTGTGCTTTAACACCCTCTTACAGTTCTGGACAGTATAAGCACAAATACTGGTGTATGAATTTTAATGTTTTTAGGGCTAATAAAGTCCAGGCCAAGTGAAAAGGAATTAATTTTAGTAGGGAAAAAAGCCCCTCTTAATCAGTCTTGTCCTCACTCTCAGTGTACTGATTGTAAATAGTTTTAGACAGGGCTAAAAAAAGCATAGCAACAATCTCAGATAGTCTGACAGAGGAGTATGCCATAATGATTGTTCCTGTTACATTTTTTCAGGTTAGCACATACTGTGAAAAATTAAAAGCAAAGCAAAACCTAATAAAATCTTCCCAGCTTCCTCCCCTCTCTAATTCTGATAAGCAATGGAATATGAAGAGGATGATCCATGAAGGGAATCAACATTGGGGAAGACATTAAGACAAGTACAAACACCAGTATTTCCTCCTTATGAATGCCCTTTAGATGACAGAGCTGTTCAAACAACACTTAAGGAGCAACCGCAAAATGCTTGACAGACACATGTGATGTTATGGCCCAAAATGTTTGCTTGCCAGACAGAGAGGGTGAGGTTTGTTGGTTTTTTTTTTTCAATTTCTCTGTTTTTTTTTTTCTTCTGAAAATCCTTTAGGGGAAACTCACTCCACGTCCGCTGGCACGCAGCCTTTTTTCTATAAATTCATATTACAATGCCGTATTTCTAATGGATTGGGTATGGTGCTTTTCCATTTTGCTAATGAGAAAAGCTAAAGGCCATTACTTGTTCTGATTAAGATCCCAAGGGAAGAAATGTGATGTGTATATTACCAGGCCATACATAAAGGAAGTATGTGGCATTTCTAATCAATCAGATGAAGGGTAGACAGAAAAAGTCTTATCCTGTGACTGCAGAGGAAGAAGATATAGGGGAGTAAGAAACCATAGAAAGTGTCTTTAAAAGGTGACTTACGGGAATCAGTTATAATGATATTAGTATGATCAATGACTACAGCTACTATCTGGGAAGGATGTAATTACCAAAATGAAAACTTTCAAATGGGAAGCCTGATCAAGGGCAGAGGTACTGTCATATTTCTTAGTGCACTGACAGCTCTCATCCAGACAATGTATTACCATGTCCCTCAGAAGCATTACCGTGCCACCAGATTGAGCTCTGCTTCCCTGGGGGTGGGAGCAGACCGAGGGAGAGAGGGGATGTGAACCTTTGCATCCAGCTCCAGAACATGGGTAGAGTCGTGGCCCAAAGGCAAATTCAAGATAAGGAAAGGCAAGACTGGGAAAAGGGAAAATAGAAAAGAGAAATGCACCAGTCATGACTGGCTTTAAGGAAAATTTTGCAGTGGTGCACATTAAAAAAACATTTAAACTGAAAGAAAGGAAATGACCGGTAAGCTATTCATTATAAAGGAGATCAAACAAAAGAGATGCACTGCTGAATTTTCAGGACGATACTCTGGAATATTGACTAAGATGTTTCAATACGCAATTTCTACATGTTTAATCCTGATGGCATAGACATATACCTGGTTGAATTACAAAGTTAAGAGACATTTTTTCATCCTTTTTCAAATGGCTGCATGTTTACATGAATGCCACAAGATACATACTCCAAATGGCAAATTAAATGAACAGAGCTTGGAGACGGCTCTTCTAAGAGAGGACAAGATCTTCTGAATGTGTCATAACACATAGTCAGACCTGTAGACAATATTTTAGTAATATATTAATTTTCACAGAATATTATTAATCACTGCTGAGCATTAAAACTGACAAAATTTCTAACATTGTACATCCTCTAAAACGGAATTCCATGTGACAGATTAATGAAATATTACTATCAATGACAGCAAAACTATAACAAGTTATAAGACCAGCAGGAGAGACAGTCTCGTGCATTCTCTCAAACCTGTACTAAGGCATCTGGCTTTCCTCTGTGGGACATCATTGCTTCTTTACAGATACCTGGGAATGCTTCAGATAGATCCACTCAGGAACAGAAGAAAAGACAGTAACTCTCCTATCTGCTTTAAAAGAATAGTCATAAGAAACACTGGGACTGTGAACTTGGAAGACATCTACTTTTCTTTTCATCAGAAGGCAATGCTGAGACAATATATTCTCTTAAATGCCATTGTTGACAAAACATGGATGCCACATACAGAGTAGGAAAAAAATAAGAATCACAGCTGATAAAGCCCAGCTATCAAACTGAAATTCAATCGTATTTAGCTTTCCTTTAAGGTATATATGAAAAAAATAAAATAAATCTACACAGGCCCTAACAGGAGTTTTCCGTGAACTTCTCTGACCTCTCTGCTCAACTCATGCGAAAGGAACAAATGCTTCATGAGTGCACCTGAGCCTGCACAGGCAAGTAAGCAGGATAGGGGAAAACAGCCTGGCCTCTTCTAAATGCCTCAGCCCAGTGAGAGATTTTTTCTTCTCAGGAGGATCTTTCACAGCATCTAATTCGAGGCCAGGTTGTCTTTTCTAGTTCTTTGATGCATTTCTGGCTTTGGCATGCAGACTGACTGGAAAGCTCAGATGTCTTAATTTTGCATTGGTGCTTGTGGACCTGCAAAATGTTCCCTTTATGCTTTTCTTTTATGCTCAAAAAAAAAAAAAAAAAAAAAAAAGTGCTGTGCAAACATTTGCAATGGAGAAAGTCCTTATTGCACGACAGATTTTCTTTTCCAAGAGTATGACAGAGATGACAAAGTGGCCATTTTCCCATCAAATAAATTTATATCAACACCTTCAAAACCATAGGGCTTTGCATGATTCACCGTATGAAGAAGGATTGCTGCTGACATACAAGTGTTATACTGAACTCCCAAGCCTCACTCCTACAATACAAATTAGCAGAGTTAACATTTAGAAAGTGTAAAACTGGCTATTTCTGAAGCTGAATAAGGGCATTTGCAGATTCCTCTCACTTAGTGGCTGATGTCAGGGACAATGAATTTAATCTTAGAATGGGGAGGGTGCCGGGGGGTGGTCTGCCAGCCTGTCCAGCTGTAATATCCCCTAATAGCCTTGAAGGAATTCTAATTGTGAACTGAAACAGCATCTGCTTAACTGTCATCCTAGCCTCAGGACTGGAACTTTTTGCTTGTTGTGAAGGATCATGAGAAAGACTACACAGAGCGTGAAGATAAAAGCAGAGTGAGATTAAAACCATTAAATATAACCACCAAGACACAGCTGCCCATGCTGCTAGTGAACTCAAGGAAATATAAATGCTAGAATGCATTTGACATTCATGATGTAGTTCAGAATTTAGAACATTGAGTTGACTGCAATCCTCAATTTTACAATCTTTTTAATTATTATTATAAGGAACAGATTATTTCAGATTCTTCAGTGAAAAGAAAACAGGTTTCTATGCTAGACCCTTTGAAATGGTAAAGAATAAAGTAAAATCTAACTGGAACTGGTAAAATTTACTCTTTTCTCACTGGGAAGAAAGGGCCAGCTAGCTCAGCTGCCATGACCGGAACCACCTCAAAGGCAGTACATCAAGAGTCTGGGCTTTGCCTCAGATGTCCTGCTTGCATTAGCAGTACAGCTGCGCCAGCTCTCAGCTTGGAATAGGCTCTGCTGTCCAATGTTTGAGAAAGACTACACTCTATGGAGTTAATTTTCCTTAAAAGGAAATCAAATGTCTTGCATTAATTTGCTTATTTACTTAACTGGGGTTGTAAGATTTAATTTATGTTTTTAAAGCACTGAGAAGGTAAGACGCAATAGAGGTCCTGCTCTTGTTACTTCTCAGTTGCTTTCTACCTCAGCGTGCCTCTCGTAAGACCGGAGTCCTGCTGTGTTTGGGAAGAGCAGCAAATGCTATAGGTTCCCTTCTGTAACACATGCAATTTTGGGAAAAAAACCACAAAGAGACGTTCCACAGAAATCTGCATGATATGTGCAGATGGAGTTAAATATTTTCACAGAAACTCCACAGCTACACAAACCAAACTGCCTTAAAAAGCAGTGCTTTAAACTAACAGTAAGTGCTGCGATTTCTTAGTTTGCAATTGGCCTAACTGCCTGCAAAGATCTGTATGGAATAATTACAGGCCAGAGACACTAACTCTTTACATTTCTGTGCCAGACTTGTAATTGCAATCATGTATTACTATTTCTCAGAACACATATCCAATAGTGTATCCAATAAAGTAACAATCTTAATATTAAACATAAACTCAGGATAATGCGGTGATGCTTAAGCCGTATTTTTCCCTTTTGAAACACAAGAAAATATAATGCTGCTCATTATATTTGTTTGAGAATTAATGAAAAGAAAAAGTGGATTTATAAGCCTTGAGATGTAGCATTCTTTTCTTTGTCTTTTGATGCAAGCTAATTACTTCATATTCTTCCATCAATCAGTTTCTGATTTCCAGCTCTGTTATACTCAGTTTTGAACAGAGGATATAAATTTCAAGAAGGTCAGTGGTCTTCCACTCTCAATAGCTCAGGCAAAATACTATACAAATAAGGAAATAAGGAAGTTGGAAATATCCTTATTCCTTATTCCATATTTCCTTACAAGGAAAACTCCTTATTCAACCAGTGTCCACACACCAAATGGAATTTGTTTCCACTATTTCCCTATGCCCCAAAACACATCAGTGACATTTGAAGTTGTTGCTACTTATTTTCTAATTACTATTAAACTTTGTGTAATACAATTAATTTTTTAGAAAGTGTAAATGAGTAAATAAATAAATAAATAAATAAATGTAAAAAAGATATATCCTTTTCCTTATATCAAAGTAGAAAGCCTCAATTGAAATAAAATACAATTAATCAAAATATGGCCTCCTTGATGAAGCAGACATTTATTACCAGGAAACTAAAGTTTCTAAGAAAATCTGTTACCTTTGCAGGAAACCAGTGCTCTTAATAGTTAGTTATGAGCATCTACACATTATAAAAAAGGCAGCAAACCAGTTTTTGCTGGAAAATTACCCTTGGCTGCTACAAATTTGAGCACTGCTTTGGATTCTGCGGATGGATCAGGCAAGATCATCTGTGGGGATACCATAACAGCTAAATATTTTTTACCTTGTTATTATATTTCCATCACTCCAAATAGTACTGACAAAAATGGTCATTGAAAAAAGAACAAACAGAACCCATTTTTTAGTCCAGTGCAGTTGTTTTAGGTGGTGAGGGTTGCCAGCAGAGCAGAATCAGGGTAAACAGTACAGTAGGAAAGGAATAGTCAGGTGCCTTCGTGGCTGGGAAAAAAATGGAAGTTTGGAAATGATAACATATTTGATCTGTGCTGCAAACTTTGTGCACAAAAGTGGTTGGCAGGCCAGAGAACACAAACAGAATGAAGTTTTTTCATCAGTGAAATTAGTTTGTGTAGAAATAGTACTATTATACCTATTTGAGGGAAACCTCTGAAAGAGAAACACAATCAGCACAGGAAAACATGGAATTGAGGCTGGTGAATGTACAATGACTTAGACATTTAGATATTAAACTTTGAAGAAACTGGCTGTTTCTGTATTACAACTGCTAAAAGTAAAAAGGCACAATGAGAAGGATACAGGTGTGCCTATTACATTCAAAAGCCATAACAAATCCCAAAAGACAGAGCAGTCTCCATGAGACTGGAAAAGGATGTGCCTCTTTGAGATACTATTGCTCCCTGGACTCATTCTGGCATGGTGCAGCTCTCATCTGCCACACAGTAGAAATCTGTCGGGTTCAACAGCTCATTTACCTTGCTAGAAAAACAACTCAATTCAGCAAACTCCCAAATTCACTCGATGCAGCTGCTCTCAAACCCCTTGTTACAGTTTAATGAAATGTGCTGACTGAGCTGTTTCATAGTAAATATTAGTTATAGTCTAACTCACTTCCCAAATGGAATCTTCTAGGAGCAAGAGGATTCTACAGGGCCATAGCATGGACACTGAGTCACCCATAACTCACAAATAATAAAATAACATCTGAGGGCACAGAGGTTATTGCCATCAGCAGTTCCCTATGGAATTGTAAATCCATTGAACAAAGCCTACCCTTTTTTGAGAACTTCAGGCTTAAATCACTGTATATACAGGATCCCAGTGTTTTACACAGTGTATGAAGGCTATACCTTTAGGTCCTTCACTTAACCTTGCTTCACAAAAGAGTGAACCCAAAAGAGCCTGCTCTTTCAGGATGAAAATACCTCAAAAGGACTGATAATTTGTCTTACAGAAAGCTTAAACCGTTGGGCTACTGGCTTCCCAACCATCTGATAAACCATATGGATTAACTGTGAATGCACTGTGCACTGAAGTTCAGTGGGATAGAGGAAAAGCCAGTGAAATTCAATGTAATATCATTTTTGCGAGCTTCTGTAGGTCCAGGCCTTTGCCCAACACAGAGGTTATGTTATTTCTGTCACTGTTTTTATAATATGAAAAATATTTAACACCCTTCAACTTAAATTCCCTTGCAACTCCATTGTATGTGTGCTCAATAGTGAGACAATGCGTAACGTTCAGAAACACTGCAGCACCTATAATCTAGGGTTCCCGTGACATCTCAGTGCTCCTGGAAGTGAGGTTTTCCCTTCAGCACTGGGAATTTAATTCAAAGATTGTTGCTTAACAAAATGTACCCATGCTATTGAAAAAAAAAAAAAAAAAACACAACAGCAAACAAAACAAAACAAAGGCAAGCATTATACATAGTAATCCACACAAGATGTAGAAATCAGTCAGTCTTAACTCTTGGTCCCAAATGTTTTTTTTTCCTAAAGGGAATACTGTGAATGCTCACTTGAAACAGCTGTTTACTCTTTGACTGTGTAACCTTCAGACACTGAAAAGAAAATGTTATTTTGATGCACAGGTCACTTTTGAGTCTTGGTATATCATGCTCAGTAAACGTTTTGAAAAGGTTTTATAATTTCCTCAATTCCCAGTACTTAAGTGAATAGAAAAGAAAACTTAAATTACTTGTTCAGAACTAACAACATTTCTTTGCAATGAAAAACTGAGTTTGGAGATGAAAAAAAGCTGTTAAAACCTTGCTCTGGTTTTGTGTCAATGTCTGAAAGTCCTTTCTATGGATTTTAAGGTGTTTGGCCTATTTGAATTCCAGGTATCCCAAACAATCACCTTTCCCTGATTCATGTCAAACACTAGTCTACCTCTTAATATATTAGCCATTTCTGCAAGGTGTTCAAGTTACACTTTTCCTATTTTATTTTCAGCTTCTTGTTTATATTACTAGCACCGTTAAAACCACCTCCTCCTTTCCATGGATGCTCTTGACATACCTACACTCTGTTATAAGTTACTGCTGTCTATCACTTTCATGACATTTTCCTTTAGCTAAACTTTATGTCATCTGTGACTTAAACTGATATAATTTAAGTACCTCACCTTAGACAGAACTGATATTGTGTGAACGACTGCAACAGTGCTTAGCAGAAACTGGTTGTTCTTCCATGTAATTTATCATGCAATTTTTTTTTAGGATACAGCCCCTTTGAGGATTCTGGGACTTCTTGCTGTGCTTGCAGCTCAGCTGTCATGCACTTGTAGCATGTGGAGACATGACCACAGGACTGTTTCCCAGCTCTTAGTAGTGAAGAGCTGTGGAAGCACCAACTCCGGGAGACACTTCTTGCCTTTCACATGATCACAGTTTGGCAAAACGCCCTCACCTCTCTAAGATCCTCAAACATGTCTTGGATTTCAGAGGCCCCAGGGTTACAGGGTTTCTCTGCACCACTGATAATTTGGATTAATTACATCTCTGGAAAGCCATATTAATCACTTCTATAGAATCACACAAGTCTACTTTAAACACAGGCAGGACAATAGAAACAAGTTTGGTTCTAATAAGGCAGAGTTGTGTTGTTCATTGTAAAACTGAAAACACATTTTACAAAACAGAAACACATCAATAAAATGCAGATGACAGACCTGACATTTAGAGTACTTTTGTTTTCCAACTTTTATTGAGTTTGCCACTTGTAGATGTGGCAGGATGTTTTAAACCTAGAATTATTTTCAGCTCTTTTTAATCTACTATTCGTTCCTCTTTTCTCCTTCCCTGTTAAATAAAGAGCCTCTTTCATCTAAATCCTGGGAGGTGGTTGAGTCACCATCCCTGGCTGTGTTTAAGGGTCATTTGGATGTGGTGTTGGTGGATATGGTTTAGGGGACAACTTTGTAGAGTAGGGATGATGGTTGGACTCTGTGATCCCAAACTGAATAGTTCTATGATTCTACCTTACACACCCCATGAAAACCAAACCAAATTAAACCAATCTTTTCTCTCCAAAACCTGCCCTATTATTTGTGGCATCAAATGCAATTTCGCATGAACGTGTGGTTTATTTCCTTTTTGCCCTCCTATCATTCCAAGTTTTTAGGGGACTGAACTACTAGCAGCTAGCTAAATAAGTTAATATTCTTGGTTCAT
Source organism: Apus apus (assembly GCF_020740795.1). NCBI lineage: Eukaryota > Metazoa > Chordata > Aves > Apodiformes > Apodidae > Apus > Apus apus. The sequence goes on along the minus strand of NC_067283.1, from coordinate 41,991,734 downwards.
GTTGAGCAGACATATGAACAAAAATCTCTGGGAGTATGACTAAAGGTGAGCCTTTGAGTGGGGTATGTGCAGATCACTTGCTAGCTGCCAGGTACCAAAGGGTTTATGGCATTGAACTTCTCTTCACTATTGCAAAATAGAAATTACCGATTTATCCACAGTGCATGGCTATCACTAAATAACGTGCTTTGGAAGGCAGAACTTTAAAATACATTCCAATTGTCTTTCAAAGTTTCACCAGGTTGCACTTCTAGAAATCACAAAATAGGGTTGCAGGAGCCATCTGTACGAAAATACTGGAGAAACAAGCCCCTAAGCAGTCTAGTTCATATATACGTTAAATCAGCTGCAAGTTAATTATATGAATGATGTGTCTGATTATGAAAATTAAGCTACATTAGCTATGGCTCTTTTGGCTGATATTTTTTGCATTGCTGATCTATCACTGTTGCTTTGTGTTGATTTAACTTTTTATCCTGACAACCAGGGAAGTTGAGTCGTTCTCTGAAATGGGTAATGTCACTTTGAGTCTGTAGCTGATAACTCAAAGAGGCTAGAAATCCTAAACAGAAGCATCTGTTCATTTGTGGAAGTGTCGTGTAAAGGTAAAATTGAACACCGTATAAAAGCTACTGATAAACTGGGCTCATATGAAGGGCTGCTTGAACCAAAAATGGAATACCCTCCATCTGTGCTTATTCTCCTCTTACATTCCCCTTCTCTGCCTCTGAGGGTAGGTACACTTGCACATAAAGGTGAACAGTAAGTCACTACAAAAAAGGGTAGGAAAGTAAAGCTGAATTCAGAAGAGAAGAGGGAGCACTACAGAAATGAGATTTTTATAAACTCAGTACATTCAAGAAGACCATCTAACAACAGCTATGGTCAAATGTAGACTGTGGAACCCATGCTAAGACAGCTGATTAGAAAGATCATCCTCGATATGAGGGCTGATCAGCCCACTTCTCACAAGAGTCAGTGGGACTTGAAGATTGTCCAAAACCAGAAAAGAGCACATCTTTGCTTGTTGACCCTACCAGGTGTTTGAAGTATAAATTTTCAAATTAAGAATTTTTCCATCCTGCTGTTGCACCTGCAAAAGCTTCCTCATAGAAATCTTGAATCTATTTTTGAAGATTGCTAGGCAATTTCTCTCAGTAATGTTCTGTGGCAGTGACTTCTGCAAATTGATTAAATGCTTCATCAAAAAATTATTTGTTCCTTGTTGACTGCTTGGAATTTGGTGTTTTTCAGTTGTACTGAGTGCCCCTTTTTATCTCAGGCAAATTGGAGCTGCCTTTCAAGAGGCTGTTAGGGAAGAAGGGTGCAGGATTATTTTTTGTTTGTGTTTTGTTGTTGGGTTTTTTGTTTGTTTGTTTTTGTTTTGTTTGTTCTTATAAATAAATCTTGACAGAGCTTATGCTGTTCTTTTCAACCAGGATAATTTCCCCTTAAATTAATCTCCTGCCCCAGACAGCTCAATGCTGTTAATCGCTTCCATTTGCCCTGGTCCTTAGCTGAATAAATGGACAAGGATGATCTTAAGTTTCAGCCTGAACTGTGCTAATTTCATTTGAAATTGGTTCAGTTGTATATTTTCCACACAAACAGTAAATGAAACTGTCAGTCAATAAATAAAATAAAAGAGCTTCAAGATTAACACCTGATAATGTGAAAGGCACAAGACTGCAAATAAACTTTGCTCCTGTAACTCTCTGAGGACCTTGCGACATACAATTAGAATAACAGAGAGTGCTTTTTGTAACAAGAATCTGAACATCAGGGGAATGTGATGATGTTTCAGCTCCATGTAGCTGTACTATGTGCAAATAGAATTGCAGATTAAACAGGAAAAAACCCAACCCTATCTAACAAAGCAGTTATTCTGCTGAGGCCTTTAGGTGACATTTTAAACCACAAGTGATCATGGAGTATCCAAAGGAAATAAAAGATAAAAAACTTATAACAAGCTTGTTGTTCCATTGAAGGGTTCTGGAGATATCATCAAGCTCTGCTGGCAACAAAAAGAACTAACAAAGTAAAAGATAAGACTGATGTACCCACATAACAAGCCTGTTATTCCATTGAGAGATTTTTGGTGATACTGTAGAACAGGAAAGCTGAGTTAAGGTGGTTAGCAGTTTCAACGGAATCTCACATTAGATCAATGCATTTCTTCTACCTGACTCCATTTTTAATACAGAGGTAACTAGAACAATGAAAGAATTTTTTTTTTTTTTTTTTTGGAGGGGGAGGTAGTTAAAAAATGCAATGGAGAATTTATTTTGTAAGTTGCCCATTATGTTTCTAAATTAGAAACTGAAAGCTGAGTGAACTGTCTGCAAGCATGAAGAATAATTAAGCAGCAGAGTTGAGCTAGCAGTTTTAGTAAAAAACCTGGCTACTTCTCACTCTCCCATTGGTGTGGTCCTCAAAGGCTGAAGATGAAACAAATCTATGCTAAAGGACTTTCGAAAGAGAGAGAAAAAAAAGCTGGAATTGCCCCTCTACCAACAAGGACTAACCAAGTCTGCCTCAGTATGTTGGATGAAACTGGAAGCCAAGCGGTATCTGAAATGGATGCTAACAGCATGGAAGGGAGAGAAACGCAGACCAAGAAAATGCATAACAGAAAACTTCCTACAGGAATGAGCAGCAGAGGAGAAAGAATAGAGCAAATCATCTTCCTGCTGAAAAGGTGGATTGTTGCTGCTGACGGCCAAATGTGGAAGCACCTCAATAAGAGGGAACTGAGCAATAGGGACAGAAAGCAGTGATCAGGCTGCTTAGTTTTTATATTTCTAAAGGTTTCTGTATTATATCCACTCAGGCATCAATCACAACTTTATTAAACCACAAAACAGATGTCAGATCAATGGCTGTATCAGAAACATTTTGAATGACAGGCTGATGGTGGAATAATTCCAGCCTCCATACATTATTAAACACATACTAAGCTGCTCTTTCAATGCTACCATTACAGGCTCACTCACTCTGTTCTCCCTCAGTGGTACCTTTTTTAATAGCAGACCTAATTGTAGATGAATATTACATAGGAAAAACAAGACTTACTGTAATAAATAATCATAAACTAGTAAACAAAAGAAACATTTCAAGGTTAAAACCAGTTGCCTGCTTTCACATTATGCCTCCTGGCATTAAAATTTTTTTTTAATACAACTGTAGGAGCTGAGGCTGGGTAGTCAGCCTTAATCAGAATATTCAGACTTACCACTTTTTTGCTATAATCTTCACACAATTTAAGCATAGCTTTTCTTTACATATTTGCCCACAGCCAGTGTACCCATGTAAATGCTTTCTGCTTTTTTTTGAGTGAAGAGGTATGTAAGAAAAATACATATAAATTTGGCAGAAATCTCTCCTCTGGCAGATTCTCAGCTTAACTCCAGATTTCAGGCAGATTTGGGGAGGTGATCAGAGTAGCACACTTGCCTCTCAATTAATCTCAATTAAAGAGTGCTCCTCTGTGAAGGGTCTCCCCTCTGGAACAGCTTCAGCCTGGACAGAATATTTTAATCTTTTAGAGAACATCAAAAAGCAGAGTAATTCCCACAAGATATGAGGCCTTTATGCTGTTTCTCTAGCTTGCTTGCTAGAGAATACATTTTCTGTTGAATAGTATTTTAGAAACTCAGCATTCATCCTGAATCAGGCAAGTTTGGAAGTGGGTTTGAAGTAACCTCTCACTTAAGTGACCACAGAGGTCTGTGTTGGCTGAAAAATGTGTTAATTAGCAAAATGGTTTGTCTACTGAAATGAATGTATGAAAGCCTTTAAATAAAAACTGCTTTGCATACTGCAAGCTTTTAAATTAAATTGGGAGAGTTACAGCTGATACTAAGCAGAATAATTTGTGACTTTTTGGCTTGTTTGCGTAAAAAAGTCTGGCTGGGTTCTTGAAAGATAGCTGGCGGCTCTTTATGGCACCCTGTTGCATAGTTTTAAGGATAAAATTTAAAATTATGTTAATAACAAAAATGTTAAGTTTATGTTTTCTATCTCCCATAAAACTTAGTCCTGCTGAGGTACTCACAGTAGCGTGTTTTGATCTTGGCTCAATTTGTCATGGTTTTATGCTCTCAATGCTCCTCTCTCTGGACTGAAAATCAGACTTCAGAATAAAGGAAGTAAAAATATCTCTAAATAAATAATCTCTCTAAATATATCATATGTCCAAGTAGGTTGTCCATTTTCCTCATATTTTTTTCTGTAACAGAACAAGTTAGTAAGATGATGTGATGATGGATACATCCAACAAAACTGCTTTTGGCAGCCCAAATCCTAAAGCTCTCCCTTTAATTCCTGACAGGAGGAACTCCCAATGATCTCCTTGATTATCCTGCTTGCATGAGGACTTTAACTGAATATGGTTCTGACTGTATTTTTACCAAAGAGAAATCCTATATATGATAAAATAATGTCATTTGAGATTTATGAAAAGGCTACGGATATTATAACACCCAACAATCATTTACTCTTTCTTGCTATTTCAGTTACCTGTTAAGGAGTTAAGAGTGATAAAGACAGTAAACATAAACCTATGGGATACCTCTCAATGTGTTTCAAGAAGTTGTCAGGGAAAGCTGTGAAATTGAAAAATGCTGTGCTAAGAGATAGGAAAAGGAAGGAAATATTTTCTTTACTTCCAGTTTCAGTAGAATAAATTCAGGATTTTACTGTCATCCACTAGATCACTCACTGCCTTTCAGAATTCTTCCCCTGCCTCCCCAGGTGGAATTGTTTCTAAGGATTTGTTACTATGAACACTGTAATGGTGGTCTCAAGCCAGAAGAGAACTTTAGTTGGCAATTTTCTAGTTTGCATTAGGATAGAGAGAAAATGAGTGCAGAAGACACAGAATCTCAGGGGTTGGAAGGGACCTCAAAAGATCATCTAGTCCAACCCCCCTGCCAGAGCAGGGTCACCTAGAGTACATCACACAGGAAGGCGCCCCGGCGGGTTTTGAATGTCTCCAGTGAAGAAGACTCCACAACCTCTCTGGGCAGCCTGTTCCAGTGCTCTGTCACTCTCACAGTAAAGAAATTTTTTCTGATGTTTATGTGGAACCTTCTATGTTCCACTTTGTACCCATTGCCTCTAGTCCTATCACTAGACATCACTGTAAAAATCCTGGCTCCATCCTCCAGACACTCGCCCTTAACATATTTGTAAACATTGATGAGGTCACTCCTCAGTCTCCAAGCTAAAGAGACCCAGCTCCTTCAGCCTTTCCTCATAAGGGAGATGTTCCACTCCCTTAATTATCTTTGTGTCTCTGCACTGGACTCTTTCAAGCAGTTCCCTGTACTTCTTGAACTGAGGGGCCCAGAACTGGACACAATATTCCAGATGCCGCCTCACCAAGGCAGAATAGAGGGGGAGGAGAACCTCTCTTGACCTACTAACCACACCCTTTCTAATACACCCCAGGATGCCACTGGCTTTCTTGGCTACAATGTCTGTAAGAGTCATGGAAATTAAAATAACAGAGAAGAAAAACTGTATAGGAGCTGCTCAGCACCACAACCAGAATTCATTTTCCATTTTCTTGTCTTAATTTTTAAACACACTTTTAAATCACAGTGATTACAGACATATAAATTCTCACAAATGCTAACATTTTCTTCAGTTTCATCTCTCCAGAAGGGAAAAATGAAGTTATATTTTTTGTTTTTTTAAAGGGGGAAAGGACAACAGAGATACAATTAAATTTGACAGATAAGAAAAAAGGAGAGGAAGAGAAGACAGGAGAAAGAGGAAGAGAAGACCCAATGTAATGAGTTAAAATAATTTTTAAGGCTGCATCTTCATTCAGCACCTTACTCATTTAAAAAGCACGGAAACACACAAAAACCACCACCACCAAAAAAACCCACAAAAACAAGAAAACACAACAAAACACACCCCAAAGTTGGAAAACTGTGTGTCCTATGGATTAGTATACAGTAGCACAGTGATGAAGTAGAAGAAAAAAACTGTGAATGCATAATAAATATTTCATGTAATTATTACATAAAATGTGTTTGTTTAAACATACAAGTGTAATGTTTATGCCTGCATTTTTGTGAAAATATGCATGCACACACTCACATGCCAAAACACCCTATATTTTGTGTAGGCTGTTGTATTTGAGGAATATTTCAGAGTTTTATTAATTTGTATTAAGAGTATTTTTTGTCTCTCTCTGACTCTGGGAGACTTAATTGAATCTGACTTAACCAGCGTAAAGAGAAAATAATTGTTGAAATATGCATGTTTAAATATAATATACTAGAAACACAGCTGGCCTTGACCTAAAATCACATTTCTGAGCCTGGAGCAAACTAAGGATGGCTAGCTGCTATGGGTTAGAAATGAGTACTGGATCATACCACAAAGCCAAATCTCCCACCTCCCAGTGGTATAAAACTCACTAGATTTCCAAGCAGACAGTATCTGATTAAAAACCAAATTGACAGAGTGCTTTCCTATTCACATGAGAATTAGTACAGGTAATTCCTGCTAAGTACAGAACAGTTCTTGTTCACCTACTGTTTTATACTACTTTGCCATTTTTGCTCTATAATACCTCATGACAATTCTAAGATGGTTTTAGAAACATATCTGTAGATACATGTCTCAGTAACATAGCAATATGGGAATATTGTTTGTGTAATACATCATGTTTGAGTCATGATGAAAAGCACTTTGATACGTTTGCCTGGACCGGGCCAGACATCTCTGGAAAGAAGAAAAAAATAATAAAATAAAAATCCTGGCAATATTAAACTGCAAAAAGGTGAAGCCCTGAAAACCCAAGAGTAATAAATTACTTGGAGAAGCTCAGTAAGCAATAAATGTTTTGCAACACAGAAAGTAAATAACATAATCTATAATCTTACCGTTCCTGTTGTGCCCAAGGAAAGGTGGTTCATCTGTTGGGTCAGAGGGCCCATCATGCTTGCTGGCTGCATTGACATAGTGTGGTCCATTGTTGGTGTTATCACAGCACCCTATAAACACACATAATTTACACTTCAACATTCCACTTTAAAAAAAACAAACTACATTCTCTAAATGGGTGAACTGAGCTGAAAACTTGACATGAATCTTAAAAGAGACCAATATATCTGTCAGTGGAAATATGTTTTGATCCTATTGACAACCAAACTACACACATATATTATTTGTACTACTAATGAGGCCATTTTATGTCAGTTCCAATTAAGTGTCATTTTTTACTTCATTGCTTCTGACAAACACATGCATATGTTCTTTCTATGATGAATGCTACTGTGCAGTTCAAAATGCCTGTCATTTCTACTTTTCCATATCCTATATAGAACATTCTTACAAACAGATCACATATGTCCCCAATTTTCTCTGACTTCTAAAACCTTCAGTCACTGAGATCTTCAACCTATTATGGTAATTATCTTGGATTTTTCCAGTCTCAATTAAGAACTCTTACTCATGACATTTTATAGCTGATTAAGTAAAACTAGCTTATTGACAGCAGATTTGGTAGTGACAGTCATTTAAAACACATACACAGTATTTAAAAGCATTTTTCTTCTTTGCATGAAAAACAAAGACATTAATAACAAATAGCATATGAACTGAAGCAAGAACACAAAAATGAGACAAAAGACATGCCAAAGTAGCCTTGGAGAAAGCTTCTTAGCCATTCATATTCCTTAGGTTTTGCTCTCCCCAGGGTTCCATGTTGGTAACCTCATGCCTTAGTGAAGTCTTCGTTCTTTTCAATTCTATGGTGTAAAATGCTACTTTGTGTGTTGGTTAGAGAAAATCAGTCCAAAACAGAGTGGCTTGCTCTTTTTCTTGCAGACAGTGAGATAAGGAGGTATTTCCAGCTATTTCTTCATATGAAGTAATAGCTTTACTTTGTGCATATGCATGTTTGTGTTCACACACTATAAATTTGCATAAATGATCACAACATTACATCTGCTAAATGCATGGAAAATGTGGATGACTCTATTTGTTTAAAAAAAAAAAAAGGAAAATTGACTTTTTTTCCATCAAGATTACTGACAGAATCCAGCTATAAACAGGAATTTAAAATGAATTAGTTCCAAAACCCACAGCACACCTGTTCTTAAATTTCTGTCTCACATTTATGTAGAACTATGTGACTGTATTGCCAAGGATCTGATTAGAAGCAAAAGACATCAAATTTTCAGTGGCAAATAAAAAGATACAAACAAGCAAAAAAATGTTGACGAAGTACCAATTAATTTTTTTCTCACCTTCCAGCAATATTTTGTCTATGCACATCCTATCTGAGAAGCTGCAATTCTGCAGTCTTTGCAAACTCATTACTTGCATGCAACGGTAAAGAGGAGGGAGGCTCAGCTTGTTCAGTCCTTTTTGTAATACCCTCAGTATACAAAATACATACATACTTGTTTTATGTCACACTGTGCATTACATTTCTTGCACTGGCAAGAGTCCCTAGAGAAATTTGGCAAATTACAGAAACTAGCCTCCACAGAACACATCATGATTCTGAATAAATTTATACAATAACATGATCAGTGTGCAAGTATCAAAACTGCAATGCCTGTGAACACTTTTGCCTCTTTCTTGGCTGTATTAATTTGTACTGGTTTACACAGATACATAGATTAAACCATGGATTAACTCATGCTAATTACCTACCACAGTGCTTACACTCTCCTTTGTTGCCATAGGTCCTTACAAATCAAGATAGCCACAAACCTCCACAAAATTTCTTCCATCACAGCAGAGTTAACATTTTATTTATTTTTATTTATTTATTTTATTAAAAAAGCCCTTCTCTCCTCCTTACATGACATTCTTCTCTTCATACTGTTGCTCTCTTTTTGCTGCAAAAAAAATCTATCCTTTGATGTGTCTGAAAGCAAATCTGCAGGGCATAAACTTACTCAGCCCATTTGCCAGTCCCTGCTTAGTAGATTCAGTGCAAGAGTCTGAAATGACACCAGTTGCATGGGATAGCAGGGCTGTTCCTCTTGAGGAGCACACAGTCAGACAGAGTCTTAGGGTTTGGATATTCACCTGCACTTTTTGGTTATGGTAAGAAATCATAAGCCTTATGCTCAGAATGATCTACACCACAAAATAGCATATTTTTTTAATGTACCAAACCATAAACACTCAAACCAAATTAATCAGATGATAAATAGCTCTCAGTTCCCTCTATGAGCAGGTGTTTGGGTTTTTTCTAAGAGATGGACAACTGCCTCAGGACTTTGTGAGCTCCCAGCACAAGTAAGCTCCCACTTGTGCTGTCTGATGGGGTAAGCAGAAAGTCACACCTGCACCACAGCTTCATGCAGCCCCGTGCTGCCAGCAGTAGTGGTTGCAGTTAATTTAGGATGATTCAAAGGCTTAAAATATCTAGTTTTCCTTGCAAATATGTTTATTTCAAAGGTATGGTTGGAGGAACTTGTTGTGATTACAGATATGACAGACTGATAGCTATTCCTGTGTATAAATTCAGGAACCTGAAAATGAAGAAGGAGTAGTGGTGAAGGAAGTCTTATGATTTAGTGTGGTAAACGCAAGTGCCAGACACATAGTGGAAAAATCTGATAGCAAATGTCTCTCAGTAAATAGGTAAGGAAGACAGGTTTTGCAACTAAACTATTAAAAAAATATAAACTGGAAAGAAAATATATCAAGGACAAAAAAACCTGTTCAAATACAGTAAATATATTATTTTAAATATAATATACATATTTTATAGTCCCTAAATATAAACCATTTAATAAGTTAGGAAAGAAGTTGGGAAAACAAATCAAGTATTTGCAGCTTTCCTAAGACAGCTTAACATGTTTGAAGCTGACAGTTACCTAGAGCAGAGAATTACATTCATTTGCCAGACCATTAATTCACCAGAGTTTGCAGAATCCTCTTGTGATCACGTAGGGAAAAAAGTTATACTTAATTAAGGAAATATCATCTGGTTGTTAGGGTGACACCCAGTCTCCAGACCATAATGCGTTTCATAATACATGCTGTCAAGTCCATTCATATTCAACTTATTTAGCTGCAGAAGACAACAATGTCTTGCATCAGCTGTTGCCATCATATTAAAAGTAATTTGATTCTTTTCAGCCTATAATAGGTATTTGCTGATAAACATCAACTTGGCAACTGGCAAAGGCTACAGCAAACATATTTTTCATCTTCATCAGTCTGGACGTCTGATTTAACTGAGTTTGTAAACTGTATAGAGAGAGACATCCTAGCATAGCATAATAGTACTGAAGGTCCAGCTTATTTGAAAAAAGCTGTAGAAGAAATGATAATGTGATTTTTGCCACTGCCTTTGCCAAAACAAGTAGTTGCCCTGCCAGTTATTTAGGTCTGCCCTGTTGCCTCAGTATGATTAGGTTTTTTATACTTCCTGCAAGAAATGGGTTACTATAATGACTTTTCAATTTGGCAAGACATTCTTGGCATATGACTTGTCATACAATTTTGTCAATTAATATTAACAGGACAAATGCTAAGGAATCAACGACACAGAAGAAAATGCATGATTTTTACAACACTGCAAGAAACCCAAGATGAGTTCATTTACATGTAGACTTTAATTTCTCTTTATTTTATTTGAAAGACCTTGTTGTTTTAAAATGCTCTAAGTACCACAGACATATCTTTCATACAATAAAGTTTTTATATTTATTTCAAAGTATTTTCTATCTGTCTGTCTGTCTGTCTGTCTATCTATCTATCTATCTATCTATCTATCTATCTTTTCTATCTATCACTTGTAGAGATGCCTGGCTTTACCAACTGCAAGCACAGTCCACTGCATGTATGGCAACAAATGAAAATCACAGGAAGGACACTAAATACAGACTGCTTATTACCTTAACTAAAATAACTTTTAAGTTCTTGCCAATAACAAAAGGCATCAGCAGAAATAAAGCTTATATTAGTGCAATGATACATGCCATCTTATGTGCCTTGAAGGGTGGGAAAGTGACATCACAAATAAAAAAGTATATTAGGGGGTTTTAGGAACAGAGAGTTGAGAGATGCACTTGGGGGCCAGTGGGAGAAAGGATTAGTTAGTCCCAGCTTTCTAAAATAACAAACTGTATTAAAGGTTCGTGTTTTATTCCAGTGTTCTAATACTGATATTGAACTTAAGTCACAAATACCAGCTGAATAAATAGTTTCTAAAGCTTACAGTAAGCATCTGCTTATTTTTACAGTTTACTTTGTCTTTATTTATGAAGTTTTAACAAGTTAAGCATACTTACAAATTCTACTCTGTAAACATTGGCCAATGTAAAGCCAATAAACATTACAGCTGCAAACTTACTTTTCAGATTTGTTTACAGACACATTGTGCAGTTGTATAAGCATCAGGTCATTCAATCTGAAAAGTTATTACCATACTACCAAGTGAATGTCTTTTTGTTATCGAGAACATGTTGTTTCTTGAGGTTTCATTAAACTGAGCGAAAGGATGACTTTCCTCATACTTATCAGACCAGATGTGTCTACCAAGAATTAGTATGAAAAAACCCCAACGTGAACACTTTTTTGTAAATAAATGTATGTTCTCTGCATATTGAATAAACATCGACCATATTTCTATCAGTTTATTCTTCTGTCTAGATTGACTTGTCTCATTTCCTTGGGCTGCCTCTTACAGGCAGCAGAAAACATAGGGTCCCCTGTCAGAGCAGTGAGCCAGGTTAAGTGCTCTGAACTGGTTGTTAGGAGGCAAACCTTTCATGACTACAGCAGGAAGACTGAAGGCAGCTGTGAAATCCTTTCTGCCCTCTGTCATCAACTCTGCTAGGGAGACTTGTTGATATTCCATAAAAACTTACTATATTTCAAAATAGAAGAAAACTAGGTTTTTTTTATTCTCCCTTCCCTGCCCTTCTCAATGAAAAGTTGACAATTGCCTTGGAATTTTCTAGCTAGTTGGAGATAAAATAATTATTTGAGTACAGTAAGGAAGATCAACAAATACCAGCTAACAATGTCCATTCTGCAAATCTTAGAATTTGGTTTCATTTCATTACATTGTTGAATTTAAAAAATTGCTAAAAATTGGGTAAAGTGAGGAGGGCGCCCTAACCCTGCACTTAATCAAAGCAGTTTTAACTCTGGAATGGGCAAACCCTGACACAGACCTTCATGCACTCTGACTTCTGTGGTAAGTACTAAACAACAACTTCATATTGTAATATTTCTCATCTTGGGCATAAATTCAAATTTTTATCTGACATCACTTTCGTACCTTAGTTGAATCTCCTTGGCTCAATAGACAGGCTTGCTTTCCCTTTCTCATTATTATTTTTTACTTTTACTGCACATTTGTGAGCTTCTTTCCTCAGGTGAAAGGATATGTCATATGTCCAAGAGAGTTACTGCCCAGAAGTAACTGATCTTAAAGGATTAAGAATCCAATATAGCATGGTAAATAAAGAACCACATTTCCTACAACACTAGCTAATGGTTTTGATGTTGGTTTTTGGTTTTGTTTGTTTGTTTTCCATTGCCCTTCTTGCTTTTAACTATGTGTCCTGTCTCCTAGTTAGAAACACAGCATTTGATACCATACAGGTAGTAGCCTATATGTAGAAATGCAGATTAAAAGGATATAGAAACAGGAACAGCAAGAGATAAAGAAAACACAGTTGATGCAACAGGAGTTTTCTCTCAGTAACCATGTGCACGATAGTTGCACAAAACCTGCAACTATATTTGTACTGGTTAATAAATGTATTACATCAGGGAGTATCCCTGTGCTATTATGTCAGTAGTTTATGCTCCTACCAGAACTGAAAAAACAGTTTCATAGCATACAGCTGTCTATTAATCTGAAAGGACTTAAAGAAAAAAGACAGCATTTCTATGGCAGACTAGAAGTTGTCTGCGTCACTCAGTGCCTAAAGTGACTTTTGCATGGTGACTTAAATCTTTCAAGCCAAAATAAGACCTCCAGAGAAAGGCCACTAAGCAGGACAATACTGATGAAGAGAAAATGTCCCTGAATTGCTACAGGGACACCACAGCACAGTTTGAGGGCCTATGCTCTTTGTCCTTACCATCTACACATGCAGGCTGAACAGTAGCTTTCATACCCTTCTCCAGCTTGCCCCAGGAGCTCATAGCAGGTGGGAAATGACCTGCCAGTGTGGCATTTGTTCCAGCAAGTGCTGGAGCAGGCAGAGAAGCCACAGACAGCTCTCGCTCTCTCTCCTGAAATATTCTAGAGGGCAACAAGAAGTAATCTATTTTGTTTTCTTCCTACCCTTCAGTTTATAAGTGCACTTGGCTGTATTCCAGCTTCATATATCCAACTCCTGTAACAGTGCTTTTGCTCTGCCAAAAACGGCCATTGCTAACAAAAGCATCCTTACAACACTCACATAAGGCTTAGCACACCCAGAAGACAGAGGAAACACAGTGGTTGTGACTTGCCCGGGACATAATTACTGAAGTATACAGAACAAATCTTATTCTGTCCTTCCCACTATCAGATTTCACCAAAAAAAAATATCCAAAGGTCTTTTCATTCCAAATAATGTAAAAATAAGCACAGATTTCAAAACCTCAATGCTATTAGTGAAAACAAATCTCAATTTCCTGCACAGAACTCCTAATCTAATAAATAAATTCTTTACTGAGAGGGTGGTGGGACACTGGAACAGGTTGCCCAGGGCAACTGTGATTGTGACCTCCCTGGAAGTATTCAAGGCCAGGTTGGATGGGACTTTGAGCAACCTGGTCTAGAGGAAGGTGTCCCTGCCCATGCAGGGGGGGTTGGAGCTAAGTGATCTTTAAGGTGCCTTCCAACCCAAGCCATTCTATGATTCTGTGATCTATACATAATTAGTGTGTGACACATGCTAAAGTATTGTTCTTGGCAATTCCCTTCTGTTTATGTTCTTATAGATATTTTGTGATGTGGACTAATTCCTTCTTCCATTGTCAGCCAGTGACTGGTGAGCCATATTACTAATAAATGGGAATCAGGAGTCATAGAATCATAGAATTGTTTAGGCCGGAAAGACCTTTAAGACCACACCTTCCAAATGTAAATGTACCACTTCCAGGTCCACAACTAAACCAAGTGCTCAAGTTCCGTATCTACACATATTTTAAATACCCTCAGGGATGGCCACTCAACTACTTCCCCGAGCAACCTGTTCCAATGTTTGATAACCCATTTGGTGAAGAAATTTTTCCTAATATCCAATCTAAACCTCTCCTGGCACAACTTGAGGCCATTTCCTTTTGTTCCATCACTTGTTACTTGGGAGAAGAGAACAACACCCACCCCTCTACAGTGTCCTTTCAGGTAATTATAGAGAGTGATAAGGTCTCCCCTCAGCCTCCGTTTCTCCAGACCAAACAACCCCAGTTCCCTCAGCTGCTCCTCATAAGACTTGTGCTCTAGACCTTTCACCAGCTTTGTTGCTCAAATACTGGGCCCAAAAGTGAACCCAGTATTTGAGGTGAGGGCTCACCAACACTGTGTACAGGAAGACAGTCACTTTACTAGTCCTGCTGGCCATGCTATTTCTGATAAAAGCCAGGATGCTATTGACCTTCTTAGCCACCTGGGCACACTGCTGGCTCATATTCAGTGGGCTGCCAATCATCACCACCAGGTCCTTTTCTGTCAAGCAGGTTTTCATACACTTCCTCAAGCAGATCAACACTCCCCCCCTCAACTTGCTGCCCTCTGCAAACTTACTGAGGGTGCTCTTAATCCCCTCATCCAGCCACCAACTGTATTTAACTCCACTTACTACAACTATTTGGGCCCAACCAACCAGTCTCTTTCCTGTGGACTAGTTTTTCTTGGTATTAGAATGGAGTTTCATCTATTAAAGCTAAATGCAAACAATATTTTCTCTCCAAACAGTTCTGATCTATTCCCTTCCCTCATGCCTATAACCAGGCATGAAATTGACTTGATGGCACAACCACGTTATAACAAGGTACAAAACGGAAATTATTAAACAGCACAATTAAAATGTAAGTCATCACCAGTGTTTAGCCTAAATTTTCACTTCCCTGCTTTACTGGGTTCAAATGAAACTTTCAAAAAGGATGCCATATTTGCATCCTCAATAGTCTGATCTTACATACATACACACCCATATAGACACACTTATAATTGCATATGGGAAGACAAATGATATTACCATTTCTATTACACCCACTCAACCCACTGTTTTTTCAACATGTGCATAATTTTTTGATGTTTGAAATTCCCAGTCCATGATTTATTATGACAAAAGTGACTAAAAGCAACTGTGACAGGTTTTCAAACTTATTTATGAGGAACATGTAATAAACATTGAGTAAGAGCTTCTGTTACTGGCTGAAAACACTTATTTTACCCAGGGAAATATGTGCAAATGCAAGAAAAAAACCTAATAGAAAGACTTGCCTTTAGAGCTTGTGCTTGGATGTAAAGGAGCAGAACAGGTTGGCAGCATGAAAACATGTATGGTGTGTTTAATGCGGTAAGACCTTGGCTCTCCCTGTATCTCAAGTCTTCCAGGCAAGGTGAGGCAGCCCTGCCTGTCTGTGTGTCTCCATGAAGTCATGACAACAGACATTCAATCAGACCAAATGTCTGAGACACTGCTTTGTTGATCTCTGCTTTTCTGGTAAGGTTTAGCACACAGGTCATTTGCCAGGCACAGAGAGTGGCTAACTGGGTTTGGGGAGGAAATGTCTGTGACATTTCTTCTATGTGCACATCTAGCCTTGCCACTGCAATGGCCAGTGACGGGACAGCAGCTATGATCTGTAACAGATGTCCTGTGTTTCATTTCCTGCCCCTAACCAGAAGAGACTCGCACTGTGTTTAGCTGCACATACTGGCTGTGCTGGAAGAAAAGATTCACTCATTAGAAGGACAAACACTGACTCTGGGAGACATCAGAAATGCTGAGAAACTGACTGCCAACAAGAATAAAACAAACAAACCACAACAGAAAAGCAAGTGACTGCTTTTGCATCCACCAGAGGCAAGATGAAAAAGTGACATCCTACACAACCGCAGCCAGAGGGGAAAATGGTATGGCTGTGCATGGTGTTAGCTCCACAGCACTAGAAGGACTTAACCACAAGCAGGCTTAGGTGGAAGTATCTGACATATCTTCAGTTTTCAGAGAAGTGAGGTGGTATCACTGAATGAAGCACTAAGGAGACACACAGAGGTGCCAGGGTTGCAGACAACAGAGTGCCCCTCTATGAAATCCTTAATCCTTGAGATGGGTAGATACCTAAATGCCTCCCTGCAACTTCAAGATCAGATAGGCTCTTGCAAGCCAGAGTTTGCTAGTGATGGCCAATACAAGTCAGAATGCTTCACAGGGTTGCTCATAGACTGTATGACGGCCCTTGCAATGTGAAGCCAAAAGTAACTCTTGAGAAGTTCAGAGCTAACTCTCAGGTCAGGCCCAAATCTAAGATGCACTCTCAGAGCTGTGCTGATGCAGGCGCTGCCATGTAATCCAGGTATCCAGCTGCATGGGTTGGGAAGAGAGCCACCTTGAAATGCTGACAGATATTGCTGCATCACTCTTGAATTCAGCTACAAACCTCATATCCACCCATGAGAGCATACTGTGGAGCACAGTCATTTGTTGCCTATGTCTCAACTCCTTTTTGTGCAGCCCCTGAAGAAAGGAAGATTAAATGTATGGGGAGTGAGAAAATTTTGTCCTTTCCCTCCACATCCCATTTTCTGAATTAAAATAATTTTAAGTTCTGGAAGGTTGATGAAGGGCAGTAATGTCCACCTGATCTTCTTGGAAATCCTTTCTATCCTACATATTAGGAAAGACAGATAGCAGAAGATGCTGGGAACAAAGCCCTGACTGTGTAGGAATATTTTTCTCAAGATATGATTCTTTTCAAGAATAAATTTTAGACTTGAATTTTACAGACGAGGGAAATACTATACTAAGCCACAGTTCATCAATTCAGTTCTAGATCACAGTAGATCTTGGAATCTAGAAATGTCTCCTTTTTAGAGAGGACAAATACAGAAACCTGTATCTCTGTCACATTCTGTTAGATTTGTCATCCTCTATGTAAACAAAGCCCTTTCTCATGCAGGAACAGAAAGGAAACTGTTCCAGTCCTGCCTTTCCTCTCATTTAAACCCACAATTTTTCAGAGCCTAAATGCCCTACAACAGATCCCAAATTGCATTTGATTTTCTGGTCTCATAGCCCCTCAGGGGATGCTATGGGTGAAATCAACTTCTTCCTTGGGATTTGTCCTTTGATTAAACTTGGCTACCTGGTACTACCAGCTTTGTGACAGACCTCAAAACCAAGACTAAGACATAAACTGTCAATAGTATCTTCCTACATTATATTCTGACATTTAAAGTAATGTGAGCCTATGACTCATTGATGCCTTTACACATTTTAACAATGTTTTTTCTGACTTTAACCAAAGCAGGCGCTTTGTTGTTGCTTTGGCTAGATTCTGTACAAGCCAGCTGCCACCAACCTGTGGTTTTTGCTGCACCTGGACAACTGCACCATCCTTGGGTAATGCCCTTGGTGATGTCTGTGGAGTTTTGCATTGTTTAGAACAAGCAGTAATACAGGCACAATCTGCAGAAACTGTGGCTGCAAAAATGTCCTTACCTAAAAATTCTGTCCCTTACACAGGAGACCAAAGAATACAGTAAAGCCCACTGCAACAAGGACACAGAGCAGATAATTCAAACATTTAAATCAGTGAGGTACAAGTGATGTAAATTAAATCAAACTCAAGCCCTCAGTTTTCTGTCAGTAGTCAGAAAATAGGAGTCTATAGAGGGTGAACACATTTTATAAATAAAAAATGTGATATCTTAAGTTCTTGTTTGCTTTAAGGTATTTGCAGTGAAGCCAGCCTGTATATTACAGTAAATGTCTGACATTTTCAAGTCTCCCTTCTAACAAAGACCTCTAAGTGTTTTACAAACTGTGTGATATACATAGGACTCAGGACCTGGTCTGTTATCAGGGTTCTGGGATGGGTCTGAATCTACATCCGAATTTTCTGAAGTTCACCAAGTGTTCTGACTTCTGACTGAGGATACAACCTGCATCCTGGATGTGGCACTTAGTGCCATAGCCTAGCCAATGGTGGTGCTAGATCTCAGGTCTTTTGCAGCCTCAAAAATTCTGTGATTCTATGATCACCGTTGCAAGCCCAAAGAGAAAAGGAACAGGTGGTGTTGATCACACACTCCAGTCCAAAACTAATCAAGGGAACATTTTACCTATTGCTTCACGCTGAGCAGTTTTGAAGTAAGCAACAGAAAATGGATAGCTTAAGTCTATTTTGTTCCACACTTTATTGTCTTTTAAAAGAAGATGAAAATATTGAGTAAAAGCACTTTAAAACTGACCCTTGTGAGTAAAACGTCATTTTGCATGTGGTCCAGTTAGTCTAAAACATATACGTACAAAGTTCAAAAAAGTGTAAGTTTTGGCTATTACTAAGCTAAAAAAGCAGAAAAAGTAAATAACTGATCCAGCAAGGATTACTTACTTTCTTTTTCATATATCTGTACTGATTAAGAATGACTAAACTGACATATTTTCCTTTTTTACTTTTTTTTTTATTTTTTGGCCAGATAAGGTCACTCATGGGCTGAGATCTTCCTTGTAAAGTTTCAGCCTGGAGCACATTTTCACAGCTGAGTTATTATCCTTAAAATATGAGTTCATACTGGAAATGCTGGCAGCCTTCTTAACTATTGTATAGCAGTGAGCACAGCTGTAACATGTTAAATATGTTGGAAGTACACATGGGGGGAAAGAGTGGCTCAGAGGACTGGTAATCGAATAGGGAGTCTCGATGCTGGGTCACGGGGTTCAGTCATTGCTGGGACTGAAAGCCATTATCAAGCTACAGCTGTTCAGTTATGTCCAGGCATCAGCTACCCACAGAGTAACTCTCATCATAAAAATACATTAATGCAACTGGTGATGTCCAACAACCTTCCCAAGGATTGTGAAAGATGGGGGGATACATCCCCACAACTGCATTCCACAGGTTAGCTCCTAGAAGAGCACTGATGGCACAGAGAGGACAAGCTTGCGTGGTCACCGTCCTGCATGCTGCCTGGTCTGAGGAGGGTGTTCATCACCAGCCTATTGCTACCATGTTGTTTCTGGCCACTTTTTTATCAGAAAATTGTTAACCACTGAACACTGATCCTGAAAGAGTCCATTTTCTACATTAGGGAATGGAACACATCCATCCCATCACACTACCAGTTTCAGAGGTATTCTGGTGATCCTGGTTACATCAAGGCAGAAAGCAAGATGACAAAGTACTTTTTCAGCTTCTCAGTTACAGTAATGCCTAGAATGATCACATCCTTTATTATCACCTCTCTCTACAATGATAGATGCTACCCTCTTGCTATTTGCATTGTTATAATCCATTTCAACCTACTCCAAAAGAGCAGTCAATTTTTGCATATGCAGATGAATGCAGAGAGTTCTGCATTTCTCAGAATGCCTGCTCAAGTGCTGCCTTTTTTCATAAACCAAAGTCACCAAAAATGTAGCCAAAAAAGTATGGGCAAAGGAACCCTAAGTTTGCTTCTTCAGTTTTCTAATGTGAATGGATTTATTGGACTGAATTAGGCAAATCTCTCTGTCTGCATTTACCCATAGAAGCTACAATAATCTCTGTAACAAGCTTTATGTGTATTATGGATTTTTGGTTCATCACCATTTCCTGTCAGTCACTGTACAAGCCCATGCAAAAGCACAGCAGTCAGACCCTGACATATGACAAAGATGTTCTCTGTCCTCCACACAGAGTCTGATTTGCAGAATTTTAGGTTCGAGTCAAAGATGTTTCTATGAGCTGCAGTCCTGAATATTCTCCAGCTATCTGAATATTGCAGAGGTGGTCAGTTTTCTCTGCAAAAAGTCTTTAGGTTTGTTTTATTTTCTCTGGCATCTAGAAATCAAACTACCATTGCAATCAACACTAATTTCAGAGGTCCTAAAGATGAGCTATGAAAGGGCAGTACAAGAATTCTCAAGGTCTTTTTCTAAACCATACTCTTAACCTTCACCCAACGGAAGTCAATTCTTCAGGCTACAAGGTAGCTGACTAGGAACTGCTCATTACCAAATACTGCTGTGAAAATGTCTCTGACAATGTAAAGCATCTTGTTCTTCTCCAGAGAAGAATAAGCTAGTGGCCCACTACAGTGATGAATGTACCAGCATGACCCAAACTGGTTGACCAGCCTTCTGGGCAGCACAGATCAGGCAGCTGAGTCTGCCCTGAGTTCAGGGAGATGTCTTTTACATGAAGGTATGAAGATCTCTGTGCTTTGGAGAAATAAATCATAGCATAAGCTAGAGGCAAAAAAAGCCAGCTGGACATATTGCTGAGATGAGCAGTAAATTATTTGGAAAAAACACTCTGAGGGAAAATAAAAAATCCTGCAAATTCAGGTCACACTTGGCACACAATTGTGACCAAAAGAATGAAAAAATGGAGCTGTCAAAATGCAATGTTTCCATCATATTTCAAAATGACATGTCATTTCAGAATTTATTTACATTTGAAGGGGGGAAAAAGCTTAAAATTAGTTCAATAGCCCAGAAATGAAAACAGAAATATTATAGATATTTTGTCTTTGTTCTTCTTCTCACCCTCTCCCCACTCCCTAAGTTCCCTCCTGGAGTGAAGTCAAAACAACATTTTCACAACTTTTTCCATGTCACTACCCTCTCCCTCTGCACATTTTCACTTCAAGTTAAATTTTAGAGTTATTGTTTTATTCTGGCCACAAAGCCAAATTTTATTATTCACAGAGTACTACATATGTAATAGCTTTGTCAGTCCTAGCCAGAGGCAAAGGGTAGCCTCAGAGAAAAAGGAAACAAGAAACATTCAAGGGAAGATAAATAGGAACGAGATGATAGGCAAATGGGCAATACTCCCATCTTTTCTTAAGAGCTGTGTGGATAGAAAAAAGAGCACTCTAATTAATTCCAGAGTGATGGAG
Source organism: Apus apus (assembly GCF_020740795.1). NCBI lineage: Eukaryota > Metazoa > Chordata > Aves > Apodiformes > Apodidae > Apus > Apus apus. The sequence continues at coordinate 41,970,679 of NC_067283.1, read as the reverse complement.
ACTTGAGGGCTGGACTCTGCGCACTGCATGCTTGTGAATCTTCATTCCATGTGAACCCCCTTCCTCCCCAAACCAAACAAACTCTTGTTTTGTCTTTGACATCAAAAGACACAACATAACTAACAGCAGATGTTCTGATAAACTCCAGTAGAGACCAACCATATTTCTGTTCTGCAATGGCTTTTCCAGTCACACAGAAAATCCGTTTGTGGGACTGAAAAGTTTCTGGTAGTATTACTTGTGGTATTTTCTGGTACTATTTCTACTATCGAGGAACTGCAGTGTCATGAAAGACCCTGTTCTGTGGTGTTTCAGCCCTGTGTCACTGCAATTGATTATAAATGCAGGAAAGTAATGCAAAAATGCACAAGCTTGAAGAATAAAATTGGAACTAGATGAGGACAAGTTTTTAGCAGAAGCCATTTGACTTTTCAATTATTCAAATCTCCATAATACAACAATCACAGTAACATACAGAATGTAGTTTAGTGAATTTGGAAAATCTGGCCTGAAATCCTGGCCCACTAAAATCAATTAGGGTTTTGCCACCAACTTGAACGCCACCAAAATTTCATTTTGTTTTAATACTCAGACATGGAAGCCAAACTGTAGATTACTGTGCACTGTACGTGACTATTCAGGTATCCAACATATTTTTTTTATGTCACAGACTGTCATTAACTAATCATCCCAAGCAGAGATGATTTTGCTCCTGTTTTTGGTGAGACTGCAATTAAGTGATTTTATTTTTCAACAACCCCATTTTAAATGTTGTGTTATTTTATTTTTCTCAATCCTTGCCATACAAGCAGCCTATGGCTGCCCGCAGACTTGTTTAATCAAGAAACAAAATCTTATTTTATGGCAAGACAATAATCTTGTCTAGAAGCTGAACTAACTAATAAAGATAAGGACAACCAACCCAGGAACAGGAAGGCAGCAAGTCTAATAACAACTTCCAGTATGAAAACATCTAATAAATACTTGTTATGCACACAGAGAACAATCCTTAGGCTGAAATGTTGCCATAAATTATTCATATGAAAGTTTTGGACAGTAAACAAATTTATGAAGATAATGATCTCTTTGCAATTCATGAACAAAAGTAGGGGGAGGGGTCAATCCCCAGAATAACTTGCAATGTATAAACTCACCAGCTCTAAGCATAAAGTACAGACACAGAGATTTGCTGTAGAAATTGTAAAATAATGCCTGTGTGCTTTCTCCCTCCAGAAAAGGAGCCTTGAAGAGCAACCACACAGCCAAATAATTTAGCATATATTCATTTGCTGTTCTTGACCAGAGCACTAATCACAAGTTAGGAATCAAAGCCTTTGGACTATAATGGGTGAATCAAATCAGAACTGTGCACAGCATTAGCCCTGGTCTGCTCAAAACTAACAGCACGCAAGCATGAAGCCTTTGTCAATACAGACTGCAAGGGGTTGTTGCAAGTTTGGGAAACATTGATGTACATTTTTGTTTGATGTACCAAGCTGCCTTTCCTCAATTGAGGATCCATACTGAGTGACTAGACAGTTTAAAGAGCTGAATGAATTTTACAATGGAAAAATTTACTTCCAGTACATTTATTTAATGGTTGAAGCAACTGATGAAAGGGAAATAAAAATCTGATGAGGAGAAAAAAAATTAGACTAGAATCTAGACTCCCCCAGGACAATTTCTTGTGCTTTGTATCCTCTGTACTGACAGACAACATATTTGCTTTCTAGCTAATTACCAACAAGACTAAAATTTTACATCTTTGATGTGTATGAGATCAAAGAATATTAGGAAATAAAAGTAAGATTAACATAATTGTCTTGTACAGCTATAATAAACTGACTACGTATACAATCAGACACCCTGCTCATCAGGAAAGCATAAAATAGAATCAACTGAACTAAACAAGACTCTTGTTTAACTTTGCTTCCTCAGCACCTTCTCATGTCCCTCACACCCACCACTGGATCACAGATGCAAAGCCAGGAAAGATACTCTCTCCCGATGGCCCATCTGACACCCTTAGACCCACAGGAGCTCCTGTTTCATTTGCTGATCCTTAACAAAACCAGTAGCTGCTTTCTGAAGACAATGCAGGCCCTCAGCAGGGAAAGAACTAAAGGATCTCCAGGTCCAAAATTACATATCCCTACTACTTACTTGATCTAAAGGATTAACTTCTATTTATTTCTTTTTACTAATATTGTCTTCCTTATGTACACACAGATTGGGCACCAGCCCTCTTTGGGAGCATAACTTTAGCAGTGCAATCTTTTCCTATTATGTATATAGGACATGCTTCTCATCTCTAAAATCTGTGTGCTAGCTAGTATGAGCTCTTTAGAATAAAAAAAGAAATAAAGAGAGGAACTGGTGCTTTGGTATATACCTGCATCTAAGTCATCCTTACCGTGGCTAAAACACTGTGTTAGGAGCACTGTGTTTTCTTCAAGATGTCTACAAGAACAATATTGCTCTGAAATAACTGATAAACACCTGGCTTTGACTGATTTGTCTTCAGCCTTTACACAGACAGCATGTTTGTTTACTCAAAAAATATCTAGTATTCCTACTTCCTCATCAGCTCAGCTGTGAGAAAAAAAAAATAAAAAAAAAATCAAAGGCAGCCAAAAGTAACTGCCTCCTAAGAGTAAAACAGGGTGGGAACGTTTGGATCACTTCTGCTCAATAAGGTGATGTGAAAGGTCTACTTCTGGCTAGGAGCTGTGAGCTACTCCTCAGAGCAAAACCATTTTGAAGGTTTTATTTGTCATCAGGTGGCAGTGACAATGAAAAACATCTATTTCACTTCAAGACAGCTGGTAATAAAGCAGTGTGGGGAACAACTGACAAAATAACAGTTATCATACCAGTGTAGCTTCGAAGATTTTACAGCCACTCAGCTGGAATTATACCATTGTATTAAAAGCGGTTTAGGGTATAAAAAAACACTCGGTATAGAAGGGCTCTCTCCCTCCTCATTGCTCTATCAATAATCAGAGTAACAAAATTGAGGAAACGCAGGTCTTTGGCTTGATTGAATTTAGATATTTTTACTGTGCAGTTTCGCTTTAGTTCACACAAGGGCAAGCCTGAAAATGTTTCCTTGCTGACAACCACCTCATTCAGCACCCTTACAAGCAGCTCCCAACAAATCGCAGTGTTCAAAGGCACATTGTTTTTGTTTGTTCTCATTGTAACAGATGTTTTGTATCATGTACTTCAACGAACTAATTCATCTGCAGAGGACCGCCTACTCTGGCTGATGTGCATCCAGCTGTGGAAATAGCTCAAGTGTCATCTGTGGCCACTTTCATTCCATTCTTCTGATCTCACAGGATCTCAGTGACCGCATCCAAGCCCATAAAAAACAAACAGACCTGAGAACATCCTTTTAAAAAATTTCCAGCGGAGGAGTATTGCTACTCCAGGCAGGAAGCCTTTCTGGAAAGAATGTAACTGATGCTGAAGGAAGATTCACTCAGCTCTGGAAGTTTCCTCCAAAACATGCTGCTTTTATCATATGAACTACCTAGTCAATATTAAGGGCCACTGGAGCAATGTCATGTATGATTTTGATGGAGATGAGAGCATCTGACTAACTCAGTGCCATATCAATTAGCCCAAGCACCAGGCAATCAATCACCATTTCTTCTCTAAATGTACTGAGCCTCCATTAGGAGTTGAATATACCGTGAGGCTAGCTCATCTCAACACACTGAGCACTTTTATATACTGTGGATCTACTGCAATGTATTTCCGAAGTAGAAACAAAATCAATCTGAATCGCTCTGGAGTGGAAGCATAACCCATAAATGGCTATGCACCAAGATTAAAATGTATTAGTGGATAAAAAATAGTCTGCATCTGTAGAGAAGTCAATTACTACTTGCCTGAAAGTGACCAAATAAAACATCCAATACTAATAAAGAATAGACTTTCTGAAAATGTCTTTAAAATCAACTGGGATCACTACCTTACCAGTTAAAACATGCCAGGAATGGTATAACCATTCCTTGATTAGCTTCCTGAGAAGGAGCAAGAAGTTGTCTTCTGAATTTGTTGAAAAGTTAACTGCAGTTTCCCACAGGAAATAAGTAGTTCCTGATAAGATGCTGATCATACAATTCAATATCAGTTCCACTGGGTTTGCTAATTACTTTCAAACCACTTAGGCAAGTCACCCATTAAGAGGAAATTATTCAATTGCAGATCCACTGAACTGAGAAACTAGGTGACCAAAACTCCTCATGGAGCTTGAATTATCCACCTGTGTATGAGGGCTCATAATATGTCAAAGCAAGCAGTTAATTTTGGTTTTGAGAAGCAACTAGGGCTGTATTTAATTAGGCAGCTTGGCAGGATCTTTAATATTGTACAACACCAATTATTGGAATATATCAGAAACATCTCAGAAGCTTTTGAAAGCCTTCAGGAAAATTACAGACATATCAGTCATCAGAACTGATTAATCAGTTTTAGGAAGCTGCATTCCAAGACCCTTAACTTTGCAGAGAAAATGTTAAAGTTTGATGGCAACTGTCCTGTATTTTAGAGATGACGGATCATCTTTTCATTTCTGATCAGGCATATTTGCTAGAAACTTGCTGTTTGGGTATACCTACATGTCTGCTGCTTCAATGTCTAAGCAGTTACCCACAGAAGGCCTGAAGAGTTCACTGCATCTCATGACATTTACTGTAGTTCCTAAGTCAGAGGTTAGCTAAATGGACTTACAGTGAAGCTAGACAATTTCACATTCATGTGCACAGACATCACAGCAACTCATCAATCAGTGGTATTTAGGGTAAAAAGGCGTGCCTGTCAGATGGCCTTTTTGGGACTTTTAAGTCTTTGCCACACATTCTACCCTTCTGATGACTCTGCTGTTGCTGGGTTTGCTTGGCTTGGGTGCCCACTTTGGAGCATGTCATAATGATAGACAGCATTCTTTGGAACAGAGAAAATACTTCTCAGAGGGAAATCACCACATTTGAGCAAAACTATTGTCCTTTAGAACACATAACATACAAAAGCAAATCAATGCCTGTGATGTGCCTAGGACTTCTACTGGATATTGGGATAATTAACTTCAAAGAGTTCCATCACTTCTATTTATCCACAATAATTTGACCCACACAAAAGAGTTAACATAGCCTTTTCTTTTGTGAGAAGAAGAATAAATATGGAAGAACACCCAATTACATATTGTGCAAGCTTGGTCAAGAAGACGCAAGGAAAGAGCAAGGCACAGTCTCATACTTCACTTGACACAACAGCAATCACAGCATGCTCCTACTTCTGTACTCCTCTGCTGAACAAAATGATGAAAAAGGACTAATAAAGGATATGAATACATTGCATATTGGGGACACAAGCAGGTATCATCACAAAAGGATCATGGCTAATCACTATAGCCCATACTCTCAAAGCCATGAGCTGTATCACTGGTTTTTAACCAGAAAACAGATCTGAATGGCATGTAAAACTCCAGGAAGAATGACAAACTAACACAGCTGAACATCTAGTCTCCATTTGAGGAAGTTATCTTAGATTATAGTACATGAAACTCTTCAGGCTCTATTGCAAAATCTTTACAATGAATTCAGCTTCCTTATAGCAAAAAAAACCCCCTCCTTTAAAACAAAACAAAACCAACAACAACAAAAAACCAACAACAAACAAACTCCTTTTTTTTTTCTTTGAATGGATGACAGTTACATACATTGATCTATCTATATTATCCCTGTGGAAACATCTTACTATCCATGGGAGTACAAAGCTCAGAATCTGAAATACATGCACATTGCCTATGTAATCCCAGCAAAAGGTTTCTCAGTGTTATAGCAAAAGCTGAACTCTGTCACCCAAGGATAAATGGTCTGGCTTTACTACCTTGGAAAGTAGAGGCAAAACAAAGGAAAGGGCAAAACTAGTATGGAGGGTTTGGAAGATACTCCAGGAAAGTTACAGCTGCCTGTAACATGAACACTGGTATGGACTGAAGGTAGGTTTCCCGTCGTAAGTCCAAATCTGAGCACTGAGCCCAAACTCCCTCCTGACAGCAGCAATAGCACCAAGACTACCTTTCCAAGACCATTTCCCCTCATCACCCTAACCTAAGTAACTGCCTAAAATTGGCTCTACAGTCACCTCACTTTAAAATCCACATGCCCACAGTGTTAAACACCTGTGAAGTCTTAAGCTGAAATGTTATAAAATCAGATACCAAGTGGAGGTTGAAGATACGAACTGGGTGTTACTGTCTTTAGAAGGCAGCATGAAACCAGGAATTGCACAGGTATTTCCCTTTAAATTCTTGTTTTTCCTGTGCCATTCCTGAGGGAACATGTGGACTGTCGCTGCTTTAGCTGTTATGATGAGTGACTTTGCTTGCTGCACTTGGAGTGGGAGTTAGCAGGGGAGCTAATGCAGCTTTGCTACTTCCACAGACACAAATGAGGGAGAAGCAGTGCTGCATCTGCCAGTCTATCAGAAACACCCAAATTGCTCTTGACAAATGTCCACCACCTCTTCTCCCCAAAGTAAGACCTGTGACAAGCACTGGGAGACACTCATTGCATCAAATGTTTCAGCCCCAGTTAAAGTAAGTACATCTAGACCAATCGTCTCCTTTCCACAGAAATGACATGGCTTGCCAGCAGGAAGGAATGTCAGTGATGGAGTGCGTACAACCACTCTTTTCCCAAAACACTGCCGCTGCTCCTGGCCCATTGGAAACCAGGGTTAGCCAGGAGTAGTTTGGGCAGCATGGAGGGACCAGCTTTACCACAGCAGGTCTCACCCCCTACCTACCAATGGAAATTATGCCTCTAAGGCTCATCCCCATCAGATGTGGGACATCTGCGAATGTGGCGCCCACCCTCTTGGCTAGAGGCAGGCGACAGACTAGTAATTTCCAAAGCTGCAAGCAGGAGTTTTTTATTGATCGCGCCAAAGAGGAAGGCTATCAAGCTGGGAGCTGACACAGACTCACATCCTGTGTGGATTGGGCAAAGAGGGGGTGCATAATGATTTACAGATTGCTGTACTGGAAAAGTACAAAGGCTGTTTGAGAATAGACTGTTTGCTGTGTGAATCATATGCAACCCTCTCGTCCCATCACGGAGATCAGTAACAGGGTGTCAACCTTGTGACCTTGAGCTTGGAGCTGAAGAAATCATCCAAGTTATCCTGGACTGAGTCCTGCAGGAGGATTCTGCACATGTCTGTGAGTTATTCAGCTTTTCAGGAGGCAGAAGTAGACATCTGATAATGAGGAACCCAATTTTCTTCCTGCTTTGGGATGTGTGTGGGGTGCGCAGCATGTGGAAAAAAGGTAACTTCCACTTGATTGCTCACTCTGAAAAGCACAGCGGTGAAGAGTTACACCTGGGATTTGGGACAGTTGCTAGTGATAGGGGCCCTCCTGGGCAACAAGGCCTGCAGCAATGTTACAAAATCTCCCAGGTAACAAATTCAAACAGGCAGGGAATGGGAAGGCTATTCAGTAGGAAGCCTTTAACTAGGTACACTCAAGGCTGTCATCAAGTAATAATGAATAACAAATTGCATTCAAAACATGGTTAGAAGAAGTGACATTTCTAGCCCTAATTTACACTTCCTTTTAACAATAGGTCATTTGATAAGAAAGCCTATCCTGCTGGAAGTGCATCTCTCTTTGGTAGGTAGTCCAAAAAAATAACCATTCAGTGATTTCACTAAGTAACAACTCGGCACTCCTTCAAAATTCTTTAGACGCTGTTGATCTGTCACTGTGTTATGCAACTCATTCCTCATCAATCCACTATGAAACAGTCAAAGAATGTTCAAACTATTATATTTCACTATTTGTTTTTGCAGTAATGTAAGAAAGAGGTTGAAGCCGTGCACTCAAGAATGTTGCAGATACCACTGATTCAAAACAAGAAGCTTTTTGGCACACACTGTTGAGTGCATACACTTAGAACGGCTTTATTCCTAATTTACACCAGTTTGAGAGGAAAACAAGGCCAGGAGGTTACAACCTGAAAACTGTAATTAAGCAATAACTCCACTTCAGTGAGACTGAAATCAGTTTAGGGAAGATACACATTAGTTGATCTAGATTTGCCTCTGTTCTGCAAAGTTTAGGTCAATACTACATTCTTTATAGAGACAATTGAACTGAAAACAAAGTATTTTATCTAATAGAGTAAAAAATGTATGACAAATATTGTTAGACTTGACTATATTTAATAATAAGCCATTACTTATGCGATCTTGGATGTTTCTAACTTTCAGGATGTCAAATCACTGTGTACATTTATACATTGATATAAAAAAACCTGTTAGCACTGTCTCTGCAAAAAATAATTTTAAAATAATTATGCTATTAAGATGCTTCACCAGTTACAGTTGAGGAGGTGTTAATTAGTCAGCAGCTTACTCAGACACCTTAGTAAGTATCTCAGGAATGAACACAGAAGGGAAAAAAAAACAAACCCAAACACAAAGACAAAAAAAGCTACATCTAGAGGCCAGATGTAAGACTTGCTGAAATTCTGCCTGAGACTTTGCAAATGATATTCAAACACCTAACAAAAGGTTTATCACATTGATAACTGAAAAACATGGACAGAAACCAGAGCTGGGCTCCCCATGGAGTGAGAATGGGGTACATATTAAAAGGTACTTCAGAAGTAGCCCCAGCAGGATAAGGACTCTGCCTCAGTTTCCCACATGGGGCATCAAACAGCAGAGGCAGCTTCCGAGAATAAGAGTTTGGGCAGAGGAATGAATATAGTCAAAGGAGATTAAAAACCCAGATAAATCAATACACTCAAGGTGCCAGAACAAGTGAAATGAGGAACCAGGACTGGATCTGCAGACCAATGGAATTGCTGGCATATGTAAGCACAGTTCCAGTGGCCAGGACTAAGGAATACTAATGACAACAGAACATAGATAAACCAAAGACAGAGGTAGCTAAACTCATTTTTTTTTAAATAAAATTGCTTATTTTCTAGACAAAGGACATGCAGTATATGTAAGATCTCTGAAGGTGAATAAAGTATTTCAGGCAGTGCTACACCAGAAACTGTTAAACTTTGGGGATGATAAATAATTACCTAAAGAGGAAATAGCAAAAGGTTGTGCTAAAAAGACAAGCTATACTGCTCCAATGGCAGAGCCACTAAAATCTCCATGAAGATTATTCTTAACCGATCTTTTAAATAATGCCCTTTGAATCATAAGATTTGTTGTGAGGCATGGTCCACGGCAGATTGAAGTACCATACAGGAAATACTCGATTAAACAAAGCAAGGCACAAATTCATTACGATAATTAGGCTAAAATGAGGTTTCCTTTATAATGTAGGAGCATTTGCTGGAAACCTGGAAGAAGGAGGAAACCTAGGTCTACCCCTGAATTACAGGATGACTGCATAACCAAGGTCATGTGCACAAGGGAAAAAAGATGTTATTTTACAATGCAGCAAAGTACTCCCAGTGAAGAGAAGGAAGTATTAATGCTATTGTTGGAATATTGTGAGCATTGGCTGTCCCAGAAAATCTAATTCAAAATGACACAGATCCAAAGAAAGGTCATTGTCACCGCCAGAGGTATGAAATCTCTGTTACTGCAAATGCATAGTGATGTTGACATAGTTAGGCTAGAAAATGAAGATGCAGGTAATAATTCTGTCTATAAATTAACATTGTAAACATCTAGAAGGTAGATAAGTTACTGAAGGTAGAAGAGAATGTCTGACCAAGAACAGAGAGCAGTAAAATGAATAGGAGTAGCTTTAGTTTGGAAATTAAAAATGCAGTGCTAAGCCTGAGAGCAAAGGTGTTCTGAAACAAGTCTCCCAACAGGATTAGCAAGAGGCAAAAAATCAAACTATTTTATCAGGTTTTGGAAAGGATTATATAGCATGGTTCCTGGATACAGAAGGAATATAAACTGGTCACCAAGTCCTTGGAGCTCATTATTGTAATTTTTACACAACTCCTGCAGAAGATAAATCATGAGGTAATCATAAGTAATATATAGATTAGCTAGTTCCCCATACTTATGTAAATTGGTCCGTGAATACACTTGCATACCATAATGGTAATTTATGGAAGTGCTTTTGTTCTAAGGATTAGGAAGGTGCCAGAGTTGCCTTCATCAACTTACTGCTGCCTGCGTGATTCTCTTCTCATTCTCACTGCTTCACATCTATGTACTTTAATTTTCTTAAACAAAGTTAACTCTTGATTTATACTGGTAAAAACCAGATCAAATATCTCCCTTTGTAGCTAGGACAGGCTTATTTTAACATTGAACAGGAAAACCCTAAACTTTAATAGTATCATTGTGAGTCTGTGTTTGGAGGCATCAGTCCATATAGCCCTTGTTCCAACAGACTTCTCACAAACAGCTAGTAAAAGCTACTTGGTGGTATGACAGTTCTATAATCTAAATAGACAGGATTTAAAAAAAAAAAAGACAAATGAGAAACTGAGGCTGAGGAGAAAGATCTTTTCTCCAAGGTCACAGAACAGATCAGTGGCAGACAAAAAATATCTGATACTAAGTGCTCTAAGCCTATGTGCACCCTCTGAAACACGTGCGAGGAAAGGCAGGCTCAGGTCAAAAAGGAGGTTGAGAAAGGAAGAATATAGCTATATGTTACATTTATAGCTGAACGAGTTGCAATATTTCCATTTGGAATTTTCTTCCAATAGCAGTTGAATCCTCTGGGACAAAAATCCATATGAATACCATATTTTTAAAAATACTAATACAGTCATTAACTTTGCAGTTTGCACTTTAATTCTTACATCCCCCCTTCTCTGCAGTTTTCTATAATAGGACATTAAGTCAAAAGCCTAAAACATGACTTAAATCTTTCACTAGCAGGAATTCACATTTACAACTTTGACAGTTTGTACCACTCTGTTGTTCTTATCTTGGAGTCATCATAGTTACAGTGCTGCCACAGTATTACTCTAGCTGTGTAACACAGCTGTTCCTCCATACTGCTCTTCTGGGTTCACAGGGCTGTTCCCTTCTCCAAAGCTGCCTAGTGTCTCATCTGTAATGGAAATGCTGATTTTCTGTAGTGCAGAGATGGCGTTTGTAAGCCAAAAGAAGATCCAGGTCCCTTTCTGCTGTAGAACTGTCCTGCAGCAACATCCTCTATACTTAACTATGGAAACAAGAACCACACGTCCATCACGTGAGAGGGATCCACCACTGTGTGGAGCAGGCACCCATCAGTAGATCATTCCCAGCCTTGTCACCAACTAGTGTGAACCTTCTGGGCTCCCACAGCACAGGGAAATTTGCCTGTGGCAAATGAAAATGGCTACTTTTCCTTTCCACCCTCACAGAACTTGCACATTCGGCAACTAAACTATACAACCATCTGTGTTGCAAGTAGGCATGAGCCCACTCACTACATCCATAAAGTGCGATTTGGTTAAGCCAGGATAGCAGAGCTCTCACTGCAGAGGTTGGATAATGTTAGCATCAACTGCAATACAATGGACATTACCAGGAAAAAATAAGAGATGGTCCATGATGGAGAATAAATCTGAGAGAATTGCAATATACATGTATCACATCACATGCCTCTCTAGTTCACAGCACACATATGTATGTGGAACCATAATGCAATGCATATGGCAAAATATTTGATGGTGAGCTAAAGTGAGAAATCATCTGACAAATTTATATCACATGCTTACCTAATTCACCACTCTGCTGAGCCCATTACTTTCTGCACACTCATTACTCTAATGCTAGGCCTATAATTAATACCATGTGCTTATATAGTCCATTGCTCTCTCCTGATCCTATCACATTCTGCCTACTTATTAATCTACCACCTGGACAATAACTAACTTGACCAGTGCTAAACAAATGAGGAATTTTTTCTCAAAATGGCAAATGTGATCTATGAGCCTTATAGCTTGTGTTCAGGTTTTTGACTTGGTATAAATTTAGAAATAGACGTGAATGCAAATCTACATGCAACCAGAGACGTTATGTATATTGTATGAAATAAATAAAGTATTAGTGATTTTCAGTCTCAGTTGATGTACATGAAGTTGAAAATTTAAAACAGATTGCAGGCTTTTTACAAAATTAGAGATTGATTTTTTTTTTCAAATGCACTACATTCTTCCACAGAAGGTATTCTAATGTCTATTGATTAATAACTATATTTTTTAAAAATAGCCGTCTTTGATAAAACTTATTGCTTTTAAACAGCTGTTGTATTAAGATTTTTCTTGACAATGCAGGCTGATGGTTAAGGTTGTACCTTTTCTGTTAAAATGAAATCAATATTCCATAACCTCATCTAGAATTTCCTGGCTTCAAAATCTCTGGGGTACCTTTCAAATTTAGCGTCAGCCTTCTCCTTTTCCAAATATATTTTCCATTTACGTTTATAGATTTGTATGAAATATAGATGTATTTTTTTTCCACTAATGTAAATGTCTTTTAAAAAATCTTAGACTGATGGTTTAGCCATTTAATATTCACACTATCTGTAGCATATCTGAAAGATGAGAAAATTGTACTAGAACTCTTAAGCCTTTTTAGGATAAACCAGCAAAGCACAAGTTCCTCAAATGCAAGGGCTTGCCTACTGGAAACACTTGTGGTTCTCCTGTCCATGTATTCTAACTGAATCCATATGTGGTGTGTCTTGCTGCAACCACAAAAAACCCCCTCCAGTTTCACTAGGGGGCTCTAGCAGTGTGTCAAAGGGAGTTGGAAATCTAACTTGGATATATCTTTTTCTACCATAATAATTCATATTCATTTCTACAACAGCAGAACAAAGTAGTGCAGCATTACTTTGCTAAGATTCCAGAAGAGCTGTATTATCTAATGTACACACCCCTACACTTGAGTACGAGATGTAAGTTGGGTGAGATGTTTGCACCTATTTCCTTTTAGAGGTGTGAGTTGGTTGAGACTGGGCACTGCTTTTCTGTCCTGGGTATTCTCCTCAACACAACAGAACTTGGCATTAAAGAGGATCAGTAAGCACGTGCTCAGCTGAGTCTGAAATTACCCATTTAGTAGCACTGAGATAACACCTATATACAGTCAGTGGTGGGTGAGAAGCAGGCAGAAATGACCTCATGCAAGCCTGCATGTCCCAAAGGACCATTGCCAATTACTGTCTTGATTATCAGAGTTATAGAATTGGCAGTCCTTGATTTTCTGCCTCGGGAAACACTGGAATTAAAATTGTTCAGCAGAACTTTGGCATGAGTATTTGGTTAGTTATTTCAACCTCTAAACTCTTTAGCCTTAAAAGTTCAAGTAAGTTCATGTTCAAAGGATCTCTTAAAAATACACAGCTAAAAGTTAAAAGACTAGCTGGAGACTCCAGTTTCTAAGGATTATTTCCTGTTTACTTTTCATACCAGCTAGCTGTACTTTCACATTTCATCTTGGAGGCAGGACTCAACCGTCTACAGAGGACATATTTTGTTCCCTTAAACTCATGCAGGCAAAGGCAAGATGAACTCCCAGGTCTATTTGCTCAAAAGGTAGAGCAACAACTGGGAACTAGAGAAAGCTGACTGGGGAGAGGGACACTGAACACAGCACAAGGAACTTCTTTGTTCAAGAGCACAGGAATCAAAACACTGAAACTGCTGTGGTATTTTGGATATTATCCAAAACAACAGAGTCGCTAGTGAGAAAATGAAAACTGATATATTTCAGTTGGACAGTTTGTACTTTTTTATGCTACATTCATGCACAACAATCAAAGGCAAGAATCTGGAGTCCTTACTCAGCCTCGCTTCTCACCAAAGCAGGGGTTTTACACTATTTATGAAATAAGAAACGTTGTTGTTGTTGCATTTAAAGACTGACAGATTACATTAAGCAATAGGCTAGAGGAAGGAAGACAAAAAAATTATAAGGGCATTTGTTAAGACATTGACCTTTCTAAAAGGGCCTTAAGGGCTTGGGAAATGTCCAGAAGAGTTCTCCCAAATGCACTTTATCATGATCAATAGCAGGTTTTTTCATATGCTACTCAGCTTGCACCCTTCATGCTGCCACTGGCATATTCTTTCTGCAGCTATTATGCAGAAAGTATTCCAGACTGTAAATAGTATCTATCTGTGCATCCACAGTACTTATGGCCACACAGTTCTACTTGCAAGTAAAAGAGTGTAAGTGTAAAACCAATGTGCACATAGACTATTAGAGTAGAGCATTTCTGTTGGTTCACTAAAACAGAAAAAAATTGCCTTTAGAGAGGAAGAGTGCTTGTATTATTTGTAAAAAAGATTAAATTCAAAAGTTTTACACAAATGTCATCGTTAAGAAATATGAAAGCTATCTATATGTGAACTGACTTTAAACAACACATTTCTCAAAGTTTTTTTCCTGAACCATCAGACAGCCTTTGGGGACTACAGGAAAAACAAACTAATATTGCAAATGTTATAAATCCCCAGACTAACTCTTATCCCATTTATGTTTTGATTCTGTAATCGCTATCCATCTACCCTTATCCTGAGGCAGTAATGAAATACAAGACTTCTTTCAAGTTAGGGATGAGTGAGTGCTGTACTTTGAAAGCTACAGTTAACTAAATGGAGCTCAGACTGCCATCAGGGCATCAAATGTTAGGCCAATATGAGTCCAATCTCATACTGCCCATTTAACTATTCTGAAGCTTGCCTTCATTTACAGCTAGCAAGTGGGACAAGGGCACGTGGCAAGACAACAAAACTGGCAAATTTGAGGTGTTCTCACAGTCAATACTGTCAAAAAGTGGTGAAGGCTCCATTTACAAAGGGTATATCTTCATGTGTCCGCGTCACACATGAGCTTAAAGGTAAATGTTTCATCATGTTCATATTATTCAGGAATGCTGTTTTCCAAAACCCCAAAGGCTGTGCATGCACCAAGATGTGGAATGTTTTCACATGTGACCCTTCTGTGCAAGCAGAATAATATTTTTAATACTACTTATTCTGAAATAGCAATGCTACCTAAACCTACTGGATAACTTTCCATGGCTAGCAGATATAACCAATAACATAAACTAAAAACCTTTTTAAAATTTTATTTGTGATTGCTCATTGGCATCCACCTATGATATCAAGGTTAAAAGTTACAGGGAAAACCATGAGTGAATTATCATATACCTGCAGAGTCCTTGACAGTCTATCTGATTTTCTCCCATTAGGAAAAAAAATTGTGACTGTTTTTTCTCATGGAATATAATTTTAGTTATTTGCTTTTAAGGAGATGACAAAAGTAAGAAGATAAACAAGACTGGGGAACAGAAAACAATGTATGCAATGTATGTCAGAGGTTTATCTGGTTGTAGTTAAAAAGCTACAGAAGGAATTGGAGATACAATCTTTTACTCTAGTAGGATTTTTAAAAATCCACCAAATAAATGGATTCAGAATTCACACATGCACACATGAGGAAAATTCAGCTGAAATAGATATAAACAGGAAATAAAGGAGTAACATATCAGGCAGGCCAACCTACTGCAGGAGATATCACTGAAGAAAGACCATGGTATTTAAATCAGTGGGCAGGCAGGTGTCAAAGAACACAAGATGGGCAGGCAGAACAGGGTCAGGCAGAACAGAGAAAGGCAGACACAGGGTGGTAGTGACATGTGGCACTGCTCTTCCCTCCTGTTGACAAGCTTGCCAGCCTGGGAGAAAACTGTCCTGTCTGTGTGCAGCAGGCTGAAAGAAAAGCCTCCTTTGTCTCCTCTATAGCACAGTCCTGCCTGTTTTTCTATCATGAGGGACACTACATGGTGTTAAATTTTACATAAATATCAAGTAGGACTTTCTGTCGGAAATGAAAAGATAATCATCCAGTAACATGATTTAGTGGATACTTTTAATCAAAACAAAGAATTAACCAGCAGCATTCAAGCAATTCAAACTGTGCTTTCTGTATGAGTTCATCTCTACTCACAAAGAATAATAGAGGCTTAATAAAATATTCTCCTTCCTGGGGCAAGGGGAATGTAATATTTATCTGTACTGGTTTCCAGTGGAACACCACGTGCTACAAACAACCACCTCATAAAATATTATGAAGTAAAGCAGTGGCAATTTAGATAATAACACAGCAAACGAAGTTACAAGAAGAAACAAAAAGCTAACCAAATTAGAAAGTTCCCAGTTTCATCAGCTCACAGGGTTACCAGAACTCATGCCTTCAACTTTGTCAACTTCATTATAGTCTTTTCTTCATTTTTTTAAACTATGGAGGGGCCAATGGAGCCTATATTTGGGCATGAAACTACAATAAATTTAAAATGGACACAGATTCCTTATTTTCTTTCAAAACTGGCCATTAATTCTGATGCCTCTTGAGTCCTCTGTGTAGTAATTCTCTGACAACTTTTCAGACATTTCTAATAAAGAACTAATCTCTGAATGAGACCTGGGAAATGGTATTTCTGCCTTTTTTGCTTTTAGACTTCTTCAGTACTAAATGCCTCACATCCATTTATTTAAGAACGGGAAACATGTGGGAAAAATCTTCCAGTGAAGAGACTAGAATGACTAGAATGTGTTACAACACATGGAGGTAACCCACAATGGTAATGACACTGGAACTGAAACATTACAACACTTATCCACTGTCCCTCTACTTTTCCACCTACAAGCACACATCCCTTCATTGATGCAACTCTCTGGCTGGCAATGAACAAAAATTTAACTTGGCATAATGTGGCTGCCACTCACTAGATAAGTCATTTTGCTCTTCACAGCCCTTTACCAAGGGGTAAATACCTCCAGTTACCACACCAAAATTCTTCTTCTAGTACTTTAGAAGAATGCTTTGCTGAACATTGTCAAATAAAACTCAAACCCATACACACAAAAACAGAGATTGGTAGAATACCTAGGTTTTCCTTTTAGAAAGGAAGCCTTTCTGCAAGGATCAGAAATTCTTTACAAGTTTGATAACTCATCTTATACATACACATCTAAGATTTTGTGTGGTCTGCAATTAAATCCAAACACCAGAATACAAGGTCGATTTTAACTGTTAATTTGTTTGATGCAACTCATCTCTCTACAAGGAACACAGCAGTAGCTTTACTCCTGTGAGACCAAAATTTCTACTAGGGTCTGGAGAGCGGCACAGCACACAGCACTGCAGTGGTGGGAACTGGACTTCTAGGAGACAGTCAGTCCCACACTACGGTCACTGCCTGGTGAGGGAAAACTGAAGAACTTGACTCCAAAGAACTGAGGGATGTGGAAGGTGGTTTCACAGCATCACAGAATTCTAGGGGTTGGAAGGGACCTCGAAAGATCATCTAGTCCAATCCCCCTCAAATAAGGATGAGAAGTCTGTGCTACTAAGCAGGTATGCAGTGTAATTATAACCACGTAGTATAACTCTGACCAGAGGCTAGTCTATTATGTCAAAATATTTGAACACAAGTATGAATAAAAACCCCACCTTGCACTAGACACCTTAATTTCAATTTTTTTCATTCCTCATATAAGTTAATGCACTGATACTTAGGAGTACACATTTGAGTTTTGATTAATGACCCAATTAAGTGGATCCATACCTGAGAAAGCGATAAAAGGTAGGATATGAAAGTAAAGCAAATTGTGCATAGTGGGATTCAGCATGTTGTTTCCTTCTGGTACATGGTTAATATTTAGGGAAAGTGCATCAAAACTCTTCTGTGAGGTAAACAAAAAATAATCTGCACTGTTTCTAATGAATGTTGGAAGAAGAGTAATGCAGCTTTAAGCAGTAGTTACAGAGTGATGAAAGATGAAAATTTACACAGAAAAAAAAAAAAAAAAAAGCAGCTGACTGGTCAAATCACAAAGCAGATTCAGATTTGGCAGAGACTCTGTAAGACAGCTGTGCTTTACCCTTTTCCAGTACTTGAAATGCATTACTGAAGCATTGAGGATGCTTTAAAGCACATACAACTACAAAGGACTTTTTTGATGGATAAACATATACAGGAGGGGTAACGTGTTGATCCTGGCAATTCAAAGTATGCCGGAATGCAGTTATCTTGCAGTCCTTCAAGCAAAGCTTCAGAAGCAACACTTTAGAGCTTGTTATTCTCTTACAATCAGTGCAATTAGATAACATATCACCCTTCCTCCCCTTTTCACTAAATCAAACGGTCCTCCTTAAAGAAGCAGCATCTTTACAGAGTAGGGCTCTACTCAAAGGGAGCAACTAGCTGCCCTTATTTGGACCTCGGACTTCAAAGTGGCCAACAAGCAGAAGAAGGCTACACTGTAAGCACTTTTAGCTGGCTGTAAGTATGTATCCACTTACTGTTGGTTGCATAACATATGGCGGATGGGGCATCCATGAAGTACTCTGGACCTGCATATCAAATACTTTTAATTAGAACAGAAAAGTTTAAAAGAGAACTAAAATATTTACTTTAAAATACTCTCTATTACAACTACAGAGCTAATTCTAATGGATACAGAATGCACACATGCACGCATCAGAGCTAATTCTAAGATGTAGGTCATGTAACTCAAAGCAAAAATCATTTATGCTTCATAAAGTTATTGACAAAGGTAAAAGCTTTCAAATTTAATTTGATAATGTTTTCTAGTGAAGTCAGAAGGCTGAGTAATTGCACCACTTAGAATGATATAATCATATAATCATCTTGGTTGGAAGGGATCTTGAAGATCATCAAGTCCAACTCATTTTATCTCATAAAGCAGTCTTCAGTATTCCATGTTGTGCCATTTTTTTCATTTGTATTGTTTGCTTTCATCCATCAATATAATAATGAACATGGCATCCAACTGACAGTGTAGAAGACATAAAATATTCAAAGTTTATTTTCAAAAGTATCTGTATGAACTTTCAAAGGTATAACATTTTCAGAGATCCCAGAATGATTTATTTAATTTTCAGTAAGAACTGCAGATCTAATTCAGAGTTTTTGAACATTATTCTAATCAAAAGCTTCCATGGCAAAGCTGGCTTAAGATGTCCCTGACCCCCAGGATCTGCTTTTACTTTGGGCATTGTGGGATCCATTCACATCAGAACTCTATATGCCTCACCAAAGTCTAGTTTTTGTTGTAATGCCTTATAACTGAGATGTAGCGGATTCCATGGATATACCAGTTTTACTAGCAATTAAATACACTATGGAGTTGTGCATTTGTGGTGGTATCTCTGAGCAGTATCTCCCTCTTGGGCTAAGCATGAATTGCCCATATGTTATCATAACCCAGACTCAACCCCAAGAACTGTGTATCCCAGTTTCCTTTTGCATTGATCTGGGCACCATGACACACAGGATGTACATAAAAATATATAGCTGTGCTACAGCCATCCCTGGGCACCTCACTAGCTATCCCCAAGCCTACAGACATGGGCATGTGGCATCTCGGACTGAGCATAAGCAAGAATGACTAGGAGAAAGATACAAGGTCTCAGTTTTCCCAATGGCCTGTGATTTTGTTCATAAAGCAAGTGGTGAGAATTAATCGTATAACTGTGTACCTCAACACTGGCTGAAGTTTATTAAAGTAGATCTTTTGTTGAAAAGCCAGTTCAGTGAAATATCTTTAGAACCAAAACCAGCACACACATGTGCAAGCACACCTCTGCTACAAACTTTTATGCTGTGAATCTTCACTAGTGAAAATATATTAGAGCTGCCACACTTTGCTGCTGTTCATTGCTCCCACCCTTGCACGCTTGTGGTTCCTCCACTTTGCCAGGGCAAATGCCTTAGGGCTTACACTGCAAACTATTGGGTAAAAAAACAACCAAACAAAATCAATGTTTTTGGTACAAATGCATCAAACCATGCAAATGCATGAAACCATGCACCAATGCAACGGTTCAAGTCAGGAAGGCAGCAGAAAGCAACTGTGAACTGTGAAGCACTGATAGGAATAAGTGGCTCAGGCTGAATTCAGTGGCCTGAGTAAGAGGGAGGAGGTACAACTCTCTTAAGCCAGCTTTGCTACTGAGAAACGAGAACGTGAGCTGCACTTGTATGTCTCTGGCACAAACATTTCTTTGGAGTTGCCGTTTGCTAAAATTTCCTGAATTTCTTTACCAAAACAACTTCTGTTTGGCAAGTGTTACATAGCCATCTAAAATTAAATAACAAAATGTCAGAGAAAATGACAAGAATAAATTATCAAGTTTAAAACAACAGTATCAATGTTAAAACAACAGTAAAGGCAAGCACAACCTTCCAGAATCACCCGTGAGCAGTAGCACACACCATCTCAAAAAATCCAGTCCACCAAACCAACTCTAACATTAAGAAAAAACTACTATGCAGTTTTGCAAGTTTGGGTAGCTTATCTCAGGTAGGACTCAGGATTGAAAGAGCACTGATGCTATAGGACAGAAATAACTGAAATGGGAAAGTGTAGAGCTAATGATCAGCATCAGAGTGCAGTGATACATTCCCAGACAATGGCCAATCGTAAAACTATACAGCCTGGCTTTGACTTCCATCTCAGAAAGCCAGAACATGGCAATAATTTCCCAGTGAAGATCTGTGAGGGATATGCTGAGAAGAGAAATTCTGAACAACAAAACATGTGGGAGACTGAAGAAGGATATGAGGACAGTTATCTTCAACTAATTTGCTTTGTCAGGGATTACTGGATAAAAACAAGTACTTTTAAAGGATGCTGTTACTGGAGCAAATATAGCCAAGGTCAAAGTCCGATGCAGTCAACATAAATTATTAAAAAGCACACTTAAATAAAACTTTTGGCTAATGAAAAAAGGACCAAGGGCCAAAAGGACAAAACATTTCAGTAAGAATGACAAGCTTCTGCTGTTGTCAAATGGAAATGAAGAAAAATGCTGTTTTCTAAAGAAGCTGATAGAAATACAAAAAAATTACCCTGGCTTTCATTGCTACTGTAAGGAATGCAGGAAACACTCAAAACTCTACAACAAATGATACCTGAATGCTACTAGAAGGCCTTTTGTTTAAAGCGTTACTCAAGAGCGCAAGCACTCACACAATTTTCTGTGGTATACACCCTGCTTTCATCCACATCCAAAACATAATTAACTGGGAAACATAGTAGACAAGCACAAATCTGACGTACCTGATATGTAGAGACAGGGGAAGCAGCAATGAATGGCGTGATTGATGTCTGTGGAATCATGCGGTTTGTTGGAATACTGTACGGTGAGGAATAAAATCTGCAAACAAAGAACAAAAGCAAGATTTTTTTGACCCTTTCAACTGCTTAGGCTCTGACTGACTAATTCACTGCCTCCCAGGCAAAAGAGCCTACACAGGTAATTATGTCCATCTATTTCCAAAACCACAATAAAGAAGATGTGATGGCTCCACTGAACAGATCTGGAAAATGGAAAGGAGGAGGAATATTTACACAAAGCATATATTTTTTTTTCACTTCAACTAGCAAAAATAAAGAACTTCACGATACAAGAAGTAATTATCTGAAATGCAAAGACAGCTGATTTTCTAGAGTATTAGCTAGCAAAAGGGAATTTCTTACATGATATCGAAGACAATATTGCTGATTTATTTTTACATGTGGTACTGCTTTCTTTTCAGATCTTAATGGTTCAGTGCTGCAAGTAACACATTCCATATACATGCCTGAATTATTTTATCAAGGAATGGCTACAAAAACTCTGGCTGAATTTTTCAACTCATCTAGGCAGAAAGCAAAAAACATAACTTCTACTGAAATGCATCACAAATTATGAGTCTAAATGTCCTAGGTAGCACTGAACATCACAGATTTAGTTGTTTTTATTTCCACTGTTGCATGCTATGAAAAAAGTTGCACTATCTCTTGCTTGATGGTAATAATGTTACCACTCTTCTCCTTCCCGGTAGGTTAATGATTATTGATGTAATTATCACTTGGGAAATATCACTACTGGTGGATTGTCTAAGTACTTAATATGTGTGTACTTGTAAATATTTTTGCTTTTGACTGTTTTTCATTTTTAACTGTCAGGTGAAAAAAAATAAAACTGCTTAAAAAAAATTTATGGTCTTACAACTGTCAAAATGCTGATATTTTGGACTCCAAGAGAGGGAAACATAGTCTGGTGCAGTGCTCTCTCATCCAAACTAACTCTCATGCAGATCCTTCTCACAATCTTACGAGTAACAGAAGATTTTTCACATATGCTCTCCTTTAACAGTGAAGTGGATTACACTCCTTGCCTTTTTACGTTTTTTTCCTCTCCACACTGAGGCAATCAACAGTAGCTTTCCATCAGAGCCATGCAACAAAAAAATCATTACTGGTGTTTAAACAAGTGTTCTATTTCCTGATCACCCTGGCATCCTGGATTTAGTACTAATCAGTCTAGTTCAGACTGGATGCATTCATTCTGGATGCAGGCTCAAATGACCACTGACTTCATCCAACCAATAGCCTCGGAAAAACAGGCTGCTGTCGCTGAAGGTTCAGCGGAAACATTCAAAGTTAGGAGTGGAGAGGGAGACAGAGAAGCAATCATTTGTTCTCTCTATTCCAAATAAGATTTTAAAATGCCAAAAGCAGCAGGTGGCGACTGAGGGATTTTTTGTTTAATAGAAATATATTGCTATTTTAGGAACATTTATCTGCCCTTACAATGCTCACACAGAGACTATTTTAAAACTGTGCCTTTGCCCAATTTTATATATATCCTATTAGGAGAATTTAGAGGTATTTTTATCCCACCGCTTTTATCAAACATTTAGTTCATACAGCATTGGTCGGGAAAGTATTTTTACAGCACTAGCCAGATTCATCTATGGCACTAGCATGGTGCATTTGTTATCTAAGTCCTGTTACAGGGGTCTTCTCTCAGATTGAAGTTAACCACAAATCACTTTGGCTATGCTGTTGCTAAGCGGATGAAGAAAGAAATGCTGCATGTGGCAAATGAAAACAGCCAATGGCAGACTGAGAGAATTTACTTTCTAGATAAAATATATAACAGAAATACATATAAACCTCTTGAACTGAAGTGCACTATAAAAAGAAAACTCTTTTGAGAAAACAACATATTTTTGTTAATTCTGTTCTTATTCCATTCATTAGCCTGCCACTGATACTTACTCATACTCATGTTGCATATGAACTGCTTGGACAAAGGCGAGTGCAGGGGACAAAAAACTTTCAATTTGAAAGTAGTGCTGACACTTTGGAATGAACTCTCCAATAAATCCCAGCAAATACTACCAAATTACAGAAAATGTGTGCTAAGCCAAGAACTTGACAGACAGCTAACCATTTCAGCTTCAGCTTAGAGACGCAGTTATCTGAACAGTACATAAGCTTGTGGAATAATACACTCTGGTAATATGAAAAATAGAGCCCTTTCAACACCCCTGCCAATACCATTTATTTGTCGCAGTTTGGAATGCTCTCAAATTATCATCAAACAAAACATACTATCAGGACACTCAGCTATATTGTGAAAATGCATGTACCAGAGTGTCATAGAAGGGAAAGGAAGGAAATCTGATGCAGCAAACGACAGTGTGAGAAAATCCAGCTAATATGTTTCAATTTTAACATTAATAAATCAAGTTTAACAATTTGAGACACTGTAACAGGCTGTAGGTAAAACATTTTGAAATCAGGAATCTCTTATACCCAGAGACTAAGGTTTGTCTTCCTGCTGCAGTGTCAGGTGGATATCTCTGCACATGTGAAGCCCAGTGGTGTGGTGAGGATAGCAGTATCCCCACCGGGGGCAGAATCAAGTGGAATGCCCCACCCCCAGGTGCAGGATGCTCAACCTGCCACAATGCTGGAGCCATGCACCATCCTGGCAGGGCCTGCTGACAAAGAGGCTCAACATAATCTCCTCAAATTCCCTTTGCATACAAATAGGCTAATATCCTAACATGCAATCGGCTTTGGGGAGAGGCTGGACACCTAGTGAAAGATGGGAAGAAGCAAAATGCAAAAGTGGCCTGTTGTGATGTAAACTCTATCGCCCTATCGCATCCCAACAAGATCTGGGCTACTGACCTTGCCATATGTGATCTTGGGCTTGCTTTTTTTTTTTTTTTTTTTTTTTTTTAGAGGCTCAGGGAGAGATGACATGAGGTGAAACATGCCTATTGTGAATAAGTCCAAGGGAATACAGTATTCTCAGGATATGTACCTCAGAAAGAGGAGTGGAACAAGGCTATATACTGGCTCTGACTCATTTTAGATATATTGCTCAGTGACACCCCCAGGTCTCCTGGCATTAAAATAACACAGTATTTGGTACTGTACTTTGAGAGCTGTAGGCTTTGTGGTAGTTGACCTGCAGGCTCTGAGGAGAGATCTCCAAAAGGCTCAGCTGTATATTCCACAAATGCAGTTTGCATCCTTATACTGGCCACTGCAGTTTTTTGCAGGTGTGAGCCAGTGTTGCTGCTCCTCAGCTGCACCTGCTTTGCTAGAACCAGCAGCATAGAAAGGCAGGTGGCAGGGATGAGGCAAAACGCACATGGCCCTTGCATTAAAAATTTTTCAGCATGCATGGATTCTATAAGCACAGGGAAAACTCATCCCTGGAAGGCAAGGAGATTTTCATGAATTTTCCTGAATGAGGGTTTATAAAGGACTCAAAAGAATGTGTTTTTAAAATATGTTAAAAAAAAACATGTTCCCAATACATCATCAAGTACACACAAGCAATGCTTTAAGAACAGTTTCTGTTGCTTAACAGACAAAGCACATACTCTCCTCCTACATCAACCCTCCCTCTGCATTTGAGAACTGAATTATCTGTAGCGTCTGGTCGCCAGTTCCCTGCCAAAAAATGGGGAAAAAAAATCCATATGGTTCCCATCCTATGGGGAACGTGCAAGATTCCACACAGAATCTGCACAAGAGCAAGACCCTATTTGCACTGCAATAAACACCATTTGCTCATGCCTCATGCCTGCAGGCAGTAGTGAAAAAGTTAGATTCATAAATAGTATCCTGGGGCTCACATAATGTAGGAGTATTACCAAGTGTTATCAAGGCAGCAATTTTCTATTGCAATCAGCCACGGAGTCAGATGTTTGAGATGAAAAAGACCTGTCTGAATATTGAGCCCATTGGCCAGCAAATGTGCAGTATAGTTCCCTAGATATCAGATATTAAACTGATACAGTACATCACAACCTTAGTCAAATCGCCAGCAGAAATCAAGCCTCAGGAACATCTTAAATGAGCATCCTTACAGTCCAAGAGCTCTTTTTTGTTCTTTGTATGAGTGCATTAAACCACCAAAACAATATTAATATCACAAATTGAAAAATCAATAGCATATTACAACAGGCATACTAGTCCCCAAAATAAAACCTGAGTACCTTTGTAAATGCAATTCAGAAAAGGCTGATAATAAAACAAAAGAGGCACCAAGAGATTGGCAGGGGAAAAGAGCTTATCTACTGAAGTGTGTGCTTACCACGTCTTCAGTAACTCATGCTTCAATGCTATTGTACACTGTGGGCCAGATTCTCCACTCCATTATACCAGCTTTACAGTGATGTAACTCCACTGCATGCTTAAACAGAGTTACACGGGCATAAAAACAATATAATTAAATGGGGAATCAAGCTTTACAATCTAATAGATTCAGAAGAAAATCATCTATTCCATTGTGGGGAAAAAAATCCTTAGCTATTTTTAGTGAAAGCCTCTCTCTCTCTCTTTTGTTTTATCCGTGCCATAGATTTTCAAGTCAAATATGCAGTTATACAGTAGTAAAAGTGATCGTACTACACCAAGAGCAATGAGAACCCATCCTTTCATCTGGACAAGAGTTCAAATTCTTCCTTTGGTTATGTCACAACCCAAACGCTAATATAATTCAAGCCTTTCAAAAAAGGTGCGAATTAATTTTCAATACCACCTCCTGACACCTGCAGAGAGACACGTCTCTAGCTGGCTTCTATCCTTCACATAATCCTGCATGGGCACAGCGATGTGCATCAAAATGCATCCATCAGCCCTATAAAGGACTCTAATAGATGTCAGCATGTGCAGTTAATCTTCCTTTTTAAGTCTTATTGGCAATTCATACATCACCTGAATGATGTACCTTGGGTTGGTACATCCAGCCTCCGTTTATTAAGCTCCCTGATGGTGGACACTCTAAGGACTGAGTGACTCATGCTTGCCACAGCACATCAACAAGTCCTGAGCTATGCTTAACCTAACTACACCAAAGAGACCTACCACATGAAAGCAGTCCTTGTTCTACAGACACCTGAGTAACATTGCTCCATGCAAACCTTAACAGCTTGGTCGACCTTACTGCCAAAGTATCCAGCAGCATTTTACCCATATAGTGGGTATGGCAAGACCATCAACACACCTTTGTGCTCACTTCCAGAGCGTTCTCACTGTGAGGACGAGCAATGAACGTGTTTGCCTCACAGCCCTTCACTGACAATTAAGTTAACCTGTTTTACTTCCTAGTGTTTAAGAGCCTTTAACACTCATCATGGCCACACACCTGCTTTGAAACCTGTGTCTTGCATCAGTGAGCAACAAATTCCATTTGCACTTTTTACATGCAAAGCATCAAGGTGCTCCTGGACTTGGCTAAAATAAAATCCACGAGTTAGATTTTTATTGTTCTTGCAAGTAAAAAGGTTTATGAAAAAACAGTAAAAATTTATAACTACAAGATATATAGAGACTATTAAGTGAATGCCTGGGGAGCTAAAAGAAACTGTGTAACCAAAGAGTCCTGGTGATCCTCAGGTGACAGCATTTTAAAGACATAACCAAAGGATGGAATAACAGTTGTTTAATTTTTGGTGAATAAATAGACTTTTCCACATAGTAAGAGCTTCTCCTCATGATACTGCATACAATCAAGATCTCATTATAAGAGCATTTTGAATGAGATTGTTTTATCCTGACAAAATTGAAAACATTTTGACACTCTAAAAAGAAGAGGTATATAAAAGTGATAATTCTCACTCTTAGAGAGATACCCAGTGCTGTAGTTTATTCCATGCTATACAAATAAAAGAACATTAAAAAAAAGCCTGCAGAGCTGAAATTCTCCATTGGGTACTATTTCTTTTCCCAATGACCAGTAACAGCATGTCCAAACAACTGAGTGACCAACTGATCAGTGAGCAGCTTGAACACCTCAGCAGTATGGTTACTCTCCAATACAAATAATGTCTGATTCTGAGATAAATTTCTTATTTTCAAAATATCATTCTTGAAGTAAAATGACATTAATCTCAAAGGATCATTCAAATTACAGTTTCCAAAACATTCACACAATTAACTTGCAGAAATTCCATTGAAATAAAAGTAGTTGTCTGGATGAAAAACTCGTGGACTATGAACTACCAATGGTTTTATTTATAGCCTATAATGTGATAACAGCTGAAAAGTCTGAAGACAGAGAGGAAAGACTCATTTGGGAAATCAGAGCTGGGCAACAGAACCAGAAGATTCTGTAATCGCAACTCTGCAAAACCCCTATTTTTTTCTGAATTTCTCTGGTTTGGCTGCTTCCTCCATAACATGGAAATATCACAGGTCTTACAAGGCTATTACTTGTAAAGGGCAATTAAGCAAAATATACTATTATTATTATTATTCATTTTTTTTACATCTACTGAGAATGTTGAATTTTTTCTAAATGCTTTAACTGGCCATGCCCTAACAAATACTTAAAAAATAAATCCACTCTCATCTGTATCAATGTATTCTCCTCTTCAGTTGGAGAATGCAGACAGGAATATGAATGGTATTTGATAATCATACCAAACATCTCTCTGATCAAAGAGTGACTGTCAAAGAGTTTAGGGTCAAACCCTCTGCTTCTCTTCCAGTTGTTGTTAGCCTATATGAAAGGATAGCTATATTTCAAGACTGTTTTTCTAGCTCATGAATTGATTGGAAATGTAATCATGCAGGTAAATAATATGATGATGTGACTTCTCCGCTAAACTTGAAAAAAAAAAAAAGTTACAATCCTTTGTGTCAGCAATGGGTAGTTGAGAAATGAAGAAGAGTTTTGCTCAGAATTTTACCCCTAAATCCCATCTGCTTACACACTAATTTAAAGCCTTCTCCCTCTTCGACATTTCTATTCAAACAATGCCATGGAAGCCAGCCAGCCTGTAGAGAGAACCCCAGATGAAGTAACAGCTCTATTATCCAAAATAGGCTGGAATCTTCAATGATTATTTTAACAAAGCAAAGTCAGGAAAAGGACATTTTACTGGTTTCCATTTCATACAGAGAGAGCTTAAAAAAAATAGCCACTCACATTTGCCAAATAGAGATGGAAACTATTAGGAAAAACAACTTCCCATTCACATGGATATTACAAACAAGAGGGCATAACAGCAAAAGGGAAACTAAAAGAAGAACTTGACAATATAGCATTACATGCTTCAGACAAAATAATGACTGAGTGAATTTGCTTCTGAGTAAGTTTCACCACAGAGAGAAAACAGAAGATGGCATTTGAAATAGTTTTTTAAAAGACATAAGAAAACATGCATTTCTTACCCATTCTGTATAGCAGCTGTTGGATCATAAGTCAAAGCCATGCCAGCCTGCACATAGTTAGGGAAAAAAAACAGATTTTTACTATTACTGCAGAAGAAAAAAAAAAAAAAGAAAGAAAGAAAGAAAGAAAAAAAAAAGGACATTTAATATATTCTAAGCCAACATGAATAAAAACTGAATGCAACTTAAATGGAAATCTACATTCTCCGTGGAAGCTCAGACAGCCCAAAGCATCATGGACAGATTGGATACCTCCCCTGCCTGAGTGATCACTGAGAAATGGATCTGTTCAGTATGTTGGCTGTCATCATCTCGCCAGAACATTTAGGCCAAACGGTGGTTTTGTTGCACAAGTATCAGTTAATAACTCCACTGAGATCAATGCATTTAAATCCGATTGTTCACTGTGACAAGACAGGGCCAAATCCTGCTGTTTACTGCAAGACAGGTAGTTGGCAAATACTCTAAAGCCAACTTCATGAGGGCTTTTCAGGAAGGAGTTTCATCTTTGCTACAAAAGCCACACCTTGCATGACCCCAGTCTACCATTTCTCCTGGCTGTCACTTGTAGTTAGAGTTAATTCATTACCATGACACATGAAACAGAAAGAGGGCTGTGAAGCAGAAAATACCAAACAACAACAACAACAAAAAAAGAAAAAAAGAAAAAAAAAAAGGTGCTTGAGCTTTTAAACAAGGCTTTTAAAATACTTCAGAGGTCTGGACAGTGAAAGAATTTGTTAATGGGCTACACAGAGCCTTTCAACTGCAGTTCACCACGAAGCAGAATATGACCTGTGAGAAAGGATTTGGCAGTGTCAAAACAGTGTCCAGTTAACAACTGTCACCACTGCCACCATTAGCAGACATATCCACAGGTATTGCAGGAATGGCAGGGAGAGAAAACTCTCAGCTGAAGACCAAATTTTCCGTTCCACCTTGTGCTCCAAAAGGGCAGTCAGGGAAGTGCAGGAAGCACCAGCTTTTTCCCCAGCATTTACTTTAAGATGTACAACTGCAAATCTCTCCTCCCACATACAGCACTTCCTTTGACTTTTTGTCTTAATTATTTTTCTTCCTCTCCCTTTGTGAAATACTTGCTATTGTTAAGACAATAGCAGGGAATGGGAAGACACCTCCCTTTATGTGTGGCTAGAAGCAGAGAGGAGAGGATTCCCAGTACTCAAGGTGCTCCGTTCCCTTTTGAGAGCAGCTGAAAAATGGCCATGGCATCATCCCACCCCAAGGAACTGTATTTCTCTTTACTTGTCATACAGACCATATGCTTGCTGCCTGAGACGGGAGACAGCAGCATTTGCTTCAAGGACGGGTGCTTTGTCAACCATGCAGCAGGGTCTGCACTCCTGGTGGGAGTTTTCAATGCCCCTGGACCCATCTATCAAATTACTTTTGAATAATGGCATCTGCCCCCTTCCAGATGGATACTCAGACAAGTCAGGAATGTATTTGGGCCTGGTCAGTTCCTATGCAGGCAGGTGAGCAGTCAGGGTAAAACCTCTGGTGATGAGCAGGCAAAGAGGAGACAGCACTTCCAGACGAGCCAGGTTAGGTGTGGACACTGGCCTAAGAGGAGATGGTCCAAGTTTCCAGAGACCAAAAATAATTTCTGATCTAAAAGGGTAGGCTTCACACTACCTTACATAGCCAAAAAATTTTTGTTCATGTCATCACTAAATTTGAATATTTTTCTCATTTTTCTTCTAAACAGATGCTAGAGGAAATGTTTTGCTTATTGAAAATGCCATTGTTTTAATAAAATATGTACTATCTCTCTATCAAAGGATAATTCAGGAGACTAAGGCCAAGAACTCATGGTTATTATTTTTAAATGCATTCATTTAATACAAAGAAAAATAAAAATGGCTATTTCTGCAAGTTTAAAATGTCAAAGAATCAAATTAAGGGTGACTCAAACCATTGCTAATTCTGGCATAAAAAATAAAATAGCTTAGAAAATCATAAGAAAATCACAAGGGATTATATGCTTAACTTGGTTTAGAATCTTATATCTTAGACATTGTCAGCATATTATAGTGTTTGGTAAGGCTGCATAAATTACTAACGGTAAGGTACACAGTTCATCCCAAAAGACAGACAATAAAACAATTTTTGACTGCAATATATTTTAGAGAAAAAAAATCCCCTTCTATTTTCCTTTCTCTTTTCAACACTTGAAAAAGTTGTTACTGCTCTCTTTTTATATTTCTGTGCTGGTAAAGACAACTTAAATGGTATGTACAAGCCCTAGAGGGACAGAAAAATTAGTTCTAAGAATTTTTTAAAAACTTAAAAATAACTTAAGATATTCTCTATAAATCAAGATGTTGGCATTTTAACATTTTTAACATGTATACTCAAGAGTAAGAAAAACACCCCTTATAATCCCCTGGGAAAGGAGAGATCCAAGCTTTCTAAATATCATAGAATCATAGAATCTTAGGGGTTGGAAGGGACCTCGAAAGATCATCTAGTCCAACCCCCCCTGCTAGAGCAGGGTCACCTAGAGCACATCACACAAGAACGCATCCAGGTGGGTTTTGAATGTCTCCAGTGAAGGAGACTCCACAACCTCCCTGGGCAGCCTGTTCCAGTGCTCTGTCACTCTTACAGTAGAAAAATTTTTTCGTATATTCACCTTGAACCTCCTATGCTCCAATTTCCACCCATTACCCCTTGTCCTATCACTGGTCATCACTGAGAAAAGCCTAACTCCATCTCCCTGACACTCACCCCTTACGTATTTGTAAACATTGATGAGGTCACCCCTCAGTCTCCTTTTCTCCAAGCTAAAGAGACCCAGCTCCCTCAGCCTTTCCTCATAAGGGAGATGTTCCACTCCCTTAATCATCTTTGTAGCTCTGCGCTGGACTCTCTCAAGCAGATCCCTGTCCTTCCTGAACTGAGGGGCCCAGAACTGGACACAATACTCCAGATGCGGCCTCACCAATGCAGAATAGAGGGGGAGGAGAACCTCTCTTGACCTACTAACCACACCCTTTCTAATGCACCCCAGGATGCTGTTGGCCTTCTTGGCCACAAGGGCACATTGCTGGCTCATGGTCATCCTCCTGTCTACCAGGATTCCCAGGTCCCTTTCTCCTACACTGCTCTCCAGCAGGTCAGCCCCCAACCTGTACTGGTGCATGGTGTTTTTCTTCCCCAAATGCAGAACTCTACACTTGCCCTTGTTGAACTTCATCATGTTTCTCCCCGCCCAACTCTCCAGCCTGTCTAAGTCCCTCTGAATGGCAGCACAGCCTTCTGGTGTGTCAGCCACTCCTCCCAGCTTAGTGTCACCAGCATATGGCAGTTTCTAAATCTAACAATCCTTAGAGATGCATGGATCAGAGCTCACTACAACTCTTGCCTTAGTGTGAGCTGGGGACAACATCATAGCAAGGGAGAAAGGGCTGGGAGGATAATGAAAAATGAATAGCTGCTCTTATTTTAGTTTGACATATGCAAATATGAGGATGCAGAAAGGATAAATTGCAGCATCACTTTCACTGGAGCCCTAACAACTCTCTGTGTCCAGATAAGACCTACAAACACACATGCATGCTGCTTTCAGTTACTTGTTTCATGGATATTTGTGCACAGACTCTTAGCTTATCCTCCAACCCCAGCACAGCCCAGAGCTGTGTGAGGGTGTATCCAGATGAACTGCACATACTCCATTCTCTATGTATTAGCATCACGTCCATTATATACTGGTAGCATTAGGAATAAGAGATACTCCTGTGGGCCTGGCAAGTATTGAAATATGAAAGGCCAGACACTCATTTTGTGATCCCTACTCCATACTCATACTGGACAGTGACAAATTACCAGAATCTGTCCAAGTACTTCAGAAGTGACCACTATAAATACCACTATTCCCTTTGCCAGTAAATGAAACCTTCCCATTGGAGAAATCTGGTGCAGTGTGTGGCAATATGTGCACATGGCACACCACCTACAGTTTGCCCAGTAACACTGCTAATATTCCCTGTTGCTGAATAGCCTCAAACAGCTGCTATTTCCAATAGCTGCTAACAGAGGACTATTTACTTCTTTCTCATCAAGTTGTGTCATTTCTCCCTACAAAATTAGGCTGGCTGGAAGCCCAGGAGAGAAAACAGTTAGCCTGGACCAGTGAAAGATTTATGGTCTGAAGCATCCTTATTCATCAGGAATAAAAACTGATGAGCAATAACAACTTACTGGAAAATTGTCTGCACTTTTCTCCATAGCACACAAACAGGAATTACAAAAATACCAAATACAGAATATTAGGGTTTGCCTCAGACTTCCACGTGATAAGAGGTTCAACTTTTCTGCCAAAAAGATGGAAGTGAATATAGCTGTCACTGTGCTTAATGTGGTATTAACTATACTGCAGCACTGACTGGTGCATCTATAGCAGTCCTCTGTGGTGGTGAAGAGTATTTTCTTCCACGACTTTTCTTCCACTGTTTTGCTCATCTTTCAGCAGAAGGACAGGGACTTATTCCTTATTCTGGTAGTGACACTTCTTTATGAAATGCCACCTGAGGAAGAGTGACACCGATGATGGAACGCCACTCTAGGAAAATATTTGTCAGATAAATCTTCTATGAAAGAACAAGTGAACCACAGGGTTTTTATGTCACTCAGACAGATAATGGACACATACTCAGCTACTGAATAAAAATTCAGCACCTCAACATTTCAATATGCAGTCCCTTAAAGTAATTAATAAATGGAGTATATGCTCCAGTATATGCTCCAGTCCCACACATAATAATAAAGATGATTCACAGTGATTACTGAGCTATTATATTCAGAATGTCATAAGTGATATAGAAATAAAACCAGCTCATTTAAAATAATTACTTTTTTTAAAAGACTACTTAAACCATATGTGTTTACTTATCACTTATTTTTACCAAAGTATCTGAATTTAGGACAAACGAATGAAGATTTTTCCTATTTTGCTGCAGTTTTCTAACTATGGACATTGCCAAATACAGAGATTGTAATAGCATGAGACAGTCTGCAGAGTCTTTAAATTTAAGCTCTTTTCTTCAACAAATAGCAAGAAATATCAGAAAGAGTCTGCAAGGCAAATGTTCCCCCAGGAAGTTTGAAGGCCTTTGTTCAACACTTCATTGTGAAAAGTTTTCCATGGGCAAAGACAAGGTGTCCTGTTTCTGTTTTTTTTTTTTTCTCTTTGTTATGATTTGAACATAAATGAGCACATCCACCTCATTAAAGACTCTTATACTATTAAATTTGCATTGCTTATGTAAATTGGATTTGTAAATCTCTCAAAGAACTGATTAAGTTGTGGGATGATTATTAAAAAATTTACCACATCTTCAATATCATGTGAAAAAAAGGGGGTTTATTATTTCTTTTCCAAATCTCTCTGAACTCTCACAAGAAAAGCCTTTATCACCCAGTGTCTGCCTTCCAGCAAAAACAAATATCTATAAATGACCAAATTTTAGCTTGTATGATATCTTCTTTGCTGCTGGAAAGTGGCTTTCACAAACAGTTTTGCTAACACATCACTACCTACTCTCAGTGCACGTGCCTTTCCCACACTGCATGCAAAATTCACCATAATATTGATCTAGTATGGAGATGTCCCACATCTCTTCCTTGAGATGAATCCTCCACATATCTCTTTGAATCTGCTCTGGCTAGTCTATGACTAGTGCTGGAGCACCTGTGCAAAGCAAGGCTGCTGTCATTGCAGGATTTTGTACTATGCAGTAGGCTACAGTCCCATTGGAAAAAATTGGTGAGGCCTACAAATCAAAAAGGTGTGAAATCCACTGATGTGGGTGAGTTTTCCAAATAGGAGGCTCCTTGTGTTTCTCCTCTTTAAGGTGAGATTTGGAAAAATATGGTTGTGCCCTAGGACTCAGAGGATTTCTGTGGTGAACTGATGTGGGAGTTAGACCAGATGCTAAGTCTCTCTTCCTCATCTCCTCTGACTCATCTCCTCATCCTTTCATGCTGGAGGACTGCCATCCCAGGGGAAAGGGTGTGCTTTTGACTACCACAGTGAAATCAATTGATATTTCAACACGGAAATTCCTGTACTTGTTTTGCTATCACTGCTAATATCTGCCAGACATCACAGCACAAGGATCTCTTATGCCCTGACAGCAGATACTCTAACTGAAATGCTTTGAAGAAGGAAGAGAAAGGAGGTTAAAGGAACCAACAACCCAAGTGAAATTCATTTAAAATACTGATATAATAAAATAAACTCAGTCAGCACTAAAATTTGACTTGGCAGAGTTGCTTCTTTTGAGTAAACAATTCTGTCAGAAATACTCCACATTATTAGCAATGTTCCTGAATTTAATTCTGAATAAACCCCCCCCCCCCCAGTTTTCTTTTTTAGAGAAAGAGAAATTTAGAATGCAAATGCAGTATCTCTTAAATATTTAGACACATATGAAAGAAATGGAGCATATCTGAGTGATGTGTGTTCCTTAAGCAGCTACAAGTTGTGAGATAAACATGGCCATGGAGAGGAGAATATGTAATATTGAGGTCAAACTTGGGAAGTGATTAATGAATCTCAGGTGGTCAGATACTGAGCTGATAAACACAAGTTCAGATATCCAAATGAATGACAAGAAACCTTTTTTGTCCTACAGAACTGTACTAGAAGTCTGATTTATACAGCTTCTGTTCTTAGTGTTGAGTCACTTTGTTCCCACTTCAATTTATCTGATGAGTTGGAAGATAAGTGCTGAAGTTTACAGAAGTTAAAAAGAAAAAAAAAAAGAGCATAATATCCTCCTCATAGAGACATATATAATACAACATAATTATTCTGTTTCCACAGCCAGCTCATATTTAACCTTGCCATCTTCAGGTCTAGCAACCATCTGCTTTTGAGGATCTGGCACACCCGTTTTGCCATCAGTCTGATCCTTTGTTAAATCAGCTGTGGATTACAGTCACATCTGCACACTAGATGTGTGTGTTACAGTGAGTTGGGAAGACTTCCAGGGATGCCTTGAAGCACTACTAAAATGACAGCCCACCAAATATCTGTCGAAGATACAGCAGAGTGTAGAAAAAGATATATCTCTTTCCCCTGTCTCCAACATCTGTTTATTCTGTGTAAAAAGAAGTGTGGTAGCAGCAGAATTTGGAGGAAAACCCAACTGCAAGAAAATCTCTGGGGCAAATGCCATGACATTTTTCACTGCAGAAGGAAATAAAAAATCTGAATGAAAGCTAGGAAAACTAATCTCAGAGAGTAAGTAGTCCTGATTCTACTTTAACCAAACCACAGCCCTTATTATGAGTAAAAACGGTCCCTTTATAAATCCTGATTTCAGTGACAGTGATTTCATATAGGTCATAATTTTAAAATATTTCTGTATGCTTTAGAAACTCAAAATCCAGCCACTTAAACTGGTCTTTGGTATTTGTCCCACTTGGGAACCTTTTCAAAATGTTGCCCACAATGACAGCCTCTTGTGTCACCAAGACTTTTGACTCATTGGTCTGCATCTTTTCACTTATTTGCCAGTTACTTTTCACCCTTCGACTTTTTCCCCTCTTTGTACACTGCTCTTCAGGTTCAATTCCACTCTTTGCTAAACTAAGCTTTTGATGAAAATAAGCATGCAAAATACTGACCAGTGTTTTGCTTACACATATATCAGCCCTAGATACTAAGGATTCTGGAGCACAACTAAGTAGTCCCTATCTCCTTTGAATCATAAAAATAAATTTATGTCTGAGTTATAAACGGGTCTGGCACAGATCTGCTAATAATTTCTAAAAGCCTGCTGCTTGTAAAGAAGGGATGACTAGCACCAGGATCAACTCCTTCTGCCCTTCACTGGTTCTGACTTTACAAAAAAAAATTCGGGAAGTCTCTCAAATTACCCATTGTTATTTTTTTCTCTCTAAATGACTGTTTGGAGTAGACAAAATTGTCATGAGTGGCAGATAAGAAGATAAACTGTTAACAAAAGCAACATTCCCAAACTACTAGGTAATTTAATAAATAAATAAATAATAATTAAAAAACCCCATGTTTAATTCTTTACACATTTCACCAGCTGATCTTGAAAGAAAACAAAGGAGAAAGGGGGAAAGAAGGAAGAGAAGAAAGGGGAGGAAATATAGGTTAGCCTCTTGGATATTAAGAAACAAAAATGTAACCCAGATTACAGAAAGAAGAAAACAATCAGTAGAAGAATAATTGGTGGCAATTATTAAATATTATAGACATAAAAATAAAATGAAATGAGAAGGGGGCTGCACTCAATGGTGCATGTCATTGTTGTGATATATGCACCAATCCTGTAACGGTAATTTTCACTTGCAAGAAAGACAATGCAAGTATTATATGGTCTAAATATTACAGAAACTTGCAAGTGGAGTATTAAAGATTTCACAATTTGTGACTGTAAAAACCCCCACCTTTATCACTTTGGGTTCACCAGATATAGAAAGGCTATCATTTCTAGAACTGTATTTTCTAAAAGTATGTAAAGAATAATAAACTTTGGGCTGATGCAAAATATTTCATTTGTTTTCAGTTTGTGAGATTTCTCGCTTTCTACCAGATAGATTTCAAATAAACTCTCTCTTAAGCACATGTATAAAAATATTTTATTTCTGAATAACCAAAACAAAGTTTCAGTAAATTTGCAATAAAAGATTATCTTGTAAAATTAAAGTTGCAGGTTTT
Organism: Apus apus; assembly: GCF_020740795.1. Lineage (NCBI taxonomy): Eukaryota > Metazoa > Chordata > Aves > Apodiformes > Apodidae > Apus > Apus apus. Next base: position 41,933,440 of record NC_067283.1, on the reverse strand, counting down.
AATTCAATCTGATCTCAATTTGTACCAATTCTTTCCCTCATGCATTTTCAGCTAATGAACAGTTTTTTTGGAGGAACACCATCCACCTTGAGACTTGCCTATCGCAATTTAGAGGTAAATTAAATAAAATCTTTTACAGACAGAATTTGAACATGATTACCCTCTGTCACCACCTCAACACGATCTTGTCAGAGAAAGTCTCAAAATAGAGTGCTGAATTAAGCTGCTGTGAGTGGGAAAAAAACCCCCTATCCTTAAATAATAATTAAAAAAAAAACTAATAACTCAGTTATAAGGTAAGAATTCCATTGCAAATATTTCTAACCTTTGCACATTTCACTATACCTTTGTTTCACCTGTATGTTAGATGCCTAATTTGACAGCCTTTTACAAAGCCACCAGTAATTTAAGCTCTTGACTCCTTAGTCCAGAACTGGTCAGCCATCACAAATACTTAGCCAAATGCCTCAGTAAATTTGCTGAGCATTTCCTGAGGCTTCAAACAAGAGTGGAAGGGTAAGGGCTAGAAAGTGCTATTCAAGGTCAGGCATTCTTCCCTGGTTACAACTGGCCAAGTAACCAAGTACCAAAAAAATTCCCTAAAAAGCCCTAGAGAAATTCAGTGTATTCCTAAAGACTTGACTTCAAAAGAGAAGTCAATTTAACAGCCAACTAAACTATTTATATATTATTATGAAGCAATCTACAAAAACATATGAAAGGAATAAGATTTTCTATTACAGTCTGCAGTATGGCCTGAAAGCTTCACCAAAAAAGAAAGGAATCCTGTCTTATAAAATTTGTCAGAAGCTCTCAATAAGAGAGTGCAAAACCTTTGAGAACAACATGGCCAGAGAGGTAAAACCTGCTTCTCCCTGCAAAATCTCCAGCCATTTCCCCCCTACAGCCAAGTACCGGGCACAGCTGCCTCTCTCTGTTTCACATACTCAAATTTGAGGCCAGTGACAGAACTGTTGGTGCCATTTCTCTGGGGTCTGTTCTTCCAAGCAATAATCCTCACACATGCTCAGCATTAATGCTGGTTAAACCTCAGAAGTTTTCAAAATGCCCTTCATATAAGTATTCAAGAATGCAAAGGCTTATCTGAACAACAGCCAAATATATCTTGGTCTAGATACTGCAGGATTTGGCCAGGGTAGACATACTGAGGGAGTAATCTCTTGGACAGTATTTCAAAGCTTTTCTTTGGGGAAGCAACCAAGTAAAAGCAGAGGTTCAGGGAATATTTCCAGATCCCATTTGTAATCAGAACTATGGCACTTGACATATATATCAACTATTTCTCACTACTCTCTGCCTGTTCTTTTTTAAAGAAATCAAAACTGACAGGAATAATTGTAAGAAGCGAGTGCTGCTACACAGAGAACAACTGAATTGTGGTTAGAGTATGATCATTAAAGGACAAAGAATTAGAAAAACACTATTGCATATAAAATATAAGAGAAATGACAGAGAAGGATTTTACATTGGAAATAAGAAAAAGGTGGGGAAGAAATCCAATAAATGAGTGGCCCTAAAAGAGAATATGCATTCTTGTCTTTGATGCTTTGAGCAGTAAATATCTAATGTGCAGCAAGGTATTAACCAGATGTAACTCAACAGAGAAAATATAAGAAAATCTAAGAAAGGAAAACCCAACTCTAGCCTGAAAGATTTCCGAGTTTGTATCTTTACAATTTTTCCACATTTGTAGATTAGAGCATGACAACAGCTCTGTAGCTGACTGTAAACAACATTAAGGAATGATGTCTCCCAGCACCGAAAAGTAGTCTTTAAATGATTCTATAAATACACCAACCACACCCTGCCTTTAGGTCATGGGGATATCACTGTGCTTAAAATAAGACATTCCACTAGCAGCAAGTGAACTATGCACTGTAATGAGCTGATGCCCTCAGGCCATAGACATAATGGTGGCTTGTTGGCTTAGTTTATACTCTCATGTTTATTGATTTGAACTGAAGGAAGCATAGAACAGTGGAGATAATAGCTTTGATAGTGTTTACTATTTAAACAGGGATTTAGAGCTCTTTAAAATATGGATTGTTGACCTTATTTAAGATTTTTTTATTGTCTCCTATTATAGAACTTTGGTTTTGAAGCTGTGAATATGATGATCTGAGTCTACTGCTTGAAGTACTTCTTGGGCACTTGTTCTTCCTTAGATCCTTAACATGACAAACCATAATGGCTCCTAAGACGACATCTCCATTTTTTGAGACATGATGTAAAAGAGTGCAACAAACCTTTGGACATTTCTTTAATGTCTTGTTGCAAATGTAGCTCCCACGCTGGCACCTTTAGCCCACAAAACAAACAATATTTTGGAGTGTTGCTGCTGGAACAGTGTATGATAACCACCTTGCTGGAGGGAGAAACTTTTATTCTTTCAAAATGTCTTTCCATTTGTTTTAGAAGCTCACCAATCGTGATAGAGTGTATATGTCACAAGCTAGAAGTACTAGCTAGAAAATTCAAGTAGTTACAAAAAAGCAGAAATCCTCTAGAAACATGTAACTCAGAAATTCCACATACTTTTTGTTTATTTGCTTTGTGAAACTGCAGTAAATACAGCAAACCACACCCTCAAAAAAAACCCAAACAAACAACAATCCCAAAAACCCAAATAAAAACCAAACCCCTCAGCAACACAAAGACTAGGTGTTTTGGACAAGTCCTTCAGCCTTCCTAGCTATAATCATGCATAAGACCAAATCTACCTCATATATTCAAGTGTCATTAGCCTACAGGAACATTCAAGAAGAGTAAACAAACCCTTGAAGATTCAAATAAATTTCTTTCCTATTTCACGTGCAGTTGGAGTCACTTCATGTACACTTATATAGAAAGGAAACTCTAGTACAAGACTATTTGCAGTAGAGCAAAAAGCAACCATTAGATTTTATTTTTTTTTAACTTTGCACACGTGATGGGGATGAGGTTAGTGTAAACTGTTTTGACAGAATTAATAGCCCAGTTCAGGTAAGCTTTTTAATAACTTTTACATGGACCATGCATTTTGATATGCAAGTCCATCTTTCCCTTTTGTAACAATCCACCTATTCCTTGATGATGTTTTATCAGCAGGAATTAGATGGAGAAGATAACATCGTTGAGTTGTGTAAGTGTAAATGGATTTTGGGTTTATAAAAGGTATGCCACAGTTGCTGATGGCACATCAATAAGAGAACACCGGGCTCAGGTCTGGCTGCAGACAGGGTGCTCACAGTGAGACAAGGCTGCACAAAGTTCCACACGAGGCTCTGAAATTCTTTTTCTGTACCTTCACACTCCAGACATTTTCATAAAATTCCCTCTCCCCCTTGCTTATATACCTTTCTCTACGAAAAAATATCGTACTTTGTGTGTAACCTGATTTTGTTGTAGCGCTGAAAGGGAGACCTCCAGGTCTGCAGCTGACTTCTGCCAAACCCCGGGAAAATAATTGCCACGTGGCACTTACCTCTCCTTCTCTGGGCCACGGCCTTCCATTCTGTGTGTATTTGCTTTGATTCTGGCGCTTCTTTTGCCCTCCATCAGCAAATTTGCACAGCAAAGGCTCAGTAGGGGCTGCAAAGACAAGAAACCCAGTCTATATTAGCATCCCCCCCAAGAAAGTGATTATACCAGCAACAGTAGTGCTTTGTAATACTGATCTTTTGAAGTAAAATCCTGCCTTCTGCAGATATTTTTTGCCTCTTTTAGCCTTGACTCCACTGGCAGCTGTTCTTACTAACTAAGCTTCAAAAAAATATATACTGGCAGTCTTTAAAAGAATGTAGCAAATATTGTTGAAAAAATAATCAGCCTACGCAGAATGTGAAGTTGCTGTAGTGGAATCGTAGAGTCAGGCATTAGTTCCAGCTAAGTTAGACACGTATTCATGACCAGCATTAGTGCAAGGATAAACACTGCTTTACTAAAGCAGCTTTCTGTTTTTATTGTAAAAGCGTTGCAAGAATCTGTTTAAGGAATAAGTGTTCTCACTCTTTTGTGTTTCTCAGCACCCAATCCTTTAAAAATCGGAATAAACAGAATAAAATAGAGACTTTTGCCAAGCACAGTCTGATTAGCTTTCTTTCCCTCTTAAACCGTCTTTTAAGCAAGTTGGCAGCTGAGAAAAACCCCTTTCCTCTCCAACTGAGATCTGGTGTGTGCAATTACAATAGTCAGGGGTCCAGTGCCACAGGAGGAAAGGATATTCAAAGAGCTGCACACCCCAAAAACCAGCTCATAATTGGACCCCCTAGTGAAGCAGCAAATGGGTACAACTGGAAGGAAACTGTCTTAGGATCTTTACCCACCTACCCAGCTTTTAAATGCCCCCTAAAATACTTCTCAGCCAAAAGCATAATTAGCTTGCCAATGCGCACTTGCCTTTGTAACCTCCTTCTTAAAAGAGGGGCCAAATTCTACCCACTTCATTAGGTGTAATGTCAAGACTGTCCTTTATTGCCTACATCAACAAGTAAACCAATATTGGCCTGGTTGAAAAAAAAAAATCTATAAATAACGTGTCACATCTGAATTTTTTCAGGAATTTCCGGGTTCGCAAGCACGATAAATAGAGATTCTAGTTAAATACCCAGGGGTTTTGATGGAAAAAGGCAAGAAACCTCTTTTTATTCCCTCTCTTCCTGTTTCTGGGAAGCTAGAAATGCTGTAAGAATAAAAGTGCAGGACATGAAGGAAATGTTGCAGTACAGGGGATTAGTTATAAGTTATTATAACTCATTACAAGTTGCTGACTTATTTGTAGTAAAATTAAAGATTTGGTTAAAGTTCATGTCATAGTAAACGTAAAGTTCAAAGAAGCTCACCTCCTCCAATCTCACAGTTACAGCCAGCTCAAAATGGGTCAGAAAGCATAGACTAAAACTGAGACCACTTCAAAACTGCAACAAAGAAGCAACATAGCTAGAGAATCTCACATCAAAGACAGTTTCTCATTGGGACAGCATCACTTTGGCTAGTTCTGAAGCTTTGTTTCTTTCATTACCATTTTACCAGGCTAGTAATTTCCAAGGTCACTAGAAACTGAACCGCAGGGAACAATCCATTACTGGCAGAAAGCTCAACTGTGTGACCCCAGAGGTCCTTCCCCACCTCTGACTTCGATTATTGTATCAGATTCTAGTAGAAGCTATGCACAGGCAACCATTTTAAATTTTAAATAATGAAGGGTTAAAAGCATCCAGGTGGCTGTAGAGATTCTTTCTGCCGATAGAGAGGTTTTACAGGGCTGACTGCCCTGCAGTTCCACCAGTTTTACTCCACAGTGTGATGCTGCATGACTTCAAATCAGTTACTTACAATTCTCTTTGATGTGACTGTGAGGGAGGAGCAGGTGCTAAGCCAGCATTAGAGAAAGATCTATTGAACGTCACATCTGAAGCTTCAAAAGCTTTTTGTTTCAAGCACTGAATAACTATCAAGCAACATATGATGCCATTAGAAGGAGCATCCAAAAACAATCTGCACATTGGATATTTACACATGCTGTAATGACCTGCTAATGTACACATGTGGTATTAGCCCATATACTATGATGTGGTTGAGCCAGCTAGGAAGTCACATGGTTTACCCCATATTCTCTCTATACATTAGCCAACCACAAATAGGAAGCTGTTGCTTTTCTGGACTTCCCAATATCCAGCATTACCATCTGACAACCTCTTATTTGTTAACTGGGGGCTTCCTAAAATTGACTGAGACTGAATAGAACTGCAAAACAGCTTTTATCTCCCCCATCTAGAAAAAATGTCAAGAACATCAGACAGACTTTTCAGGAGGTAGGGAAGAAGCTGAAAAAGGACAACAGTATCACACCCTTCATGGACAAGTTTCTGCATGGGACGTAATATTCCTATACAGCCACTTGAGGGGAATTCTAAGGGAAGAGTTGATTTATTTTGATCAACATTAACATAACCAAAAAGACCAAAAGAAAATGTTCTGACAGGAGGACAGAGACCAGATAAGATGGTTTGGGGTTGTTTGGGTATTTTTTTTTTAAATCACAGGTACATGGCATATCACATCCAACAAGATAGGAAAAACATCTTATTAGCTCTGAAGGAATGTAGGTCTTAATCATTTACACCTGGAAACCACTATAGTAACCAAGCTCAAAATATAAAAAAATCAAATTAATAATATTTCTTCTTTCAGGAAATAAGGTAGAGTGTAACTGATTCATAGGAGTTCAAACATGTGGCTCTAAGTAAACAGAAGAACTGGAATCTCTGGTTTACTTCAGCCCTCTTGAAATCCCTTGTAAGAAAGGTCCTCTAGACTTTGCAAGATTAGATGCACATTAATGTTTGACATTAGTACCATCACTCTTACTAATCCAATAAATAACAACAGAAGATATTGGAAAAGCATATCCTATTCCACTGTATCAGCAAAATAGTTCCAAGTGGAATTTCTTTTTAATGTTTTCATGAAATGTCAGAAGTGCTTTAAAAATAATAAAATTACTTCAGACAAGAAAAAAAAAATCACAATTAGGTACTATGGATATTGATTAAAACAATTCAAACAATATCAGCATTACATGACCGTCAAAGATTTAAAGCAGAAGGGGGATATTTCCCCCCAAAATACTTCAGAAGGGGAAGAAGGAAAAAATAGAAGTCTTACAAACTTCTGGTTTTGCTCTCTTCTATTCTGGACAGGCACTCATCAATTTATGGATGGAATTTTTACTTTTCTCCTTTTCCCTTTTGTGAACACACAGACTGAAAATAAATATCTGTGCCCCTGCTTCTTCTCTCACCTTTTGTACTGCCGACTTAATAGAAAATGTAATTTGGATATCTGCAGATGTTCATATTTTGAACAAATAAGCACATCTGTTTATTAGGTTCTTGATATCCTCAAAGTTTTGAGCATGTGTGGTATTTTGAAGCACATCTGGAAAATCTACTGTTGGTATTTTCCTGTTAGAAAAGTGAGAATTGATTCACTTGAGACAAATTTCAGGCTATTCCATCCTGATAAACTCTTTGAGTTAGAAGGCACTGCTCTTTCTTTGACTTCTATCTGACAGTAACAAATAGAAATATCAAGAATAAATAACAGCTTTAACCTGAACAAGGTTCATTAAGCCATAACCCATTTTTCAAGAAGAAGATTTAAATGCTTGCTGTAGTTCCCCTCCAAAGCCTGCTCTAGTTAATAAGACATAAATAGAACTTGGCTTTCAGTCCTGAGAAGGAAGCGGGATCAAATTGATAGTGCTTCTAAACAGCATTTGCCAAGATATTCAGGGCTGCTTTAGCAGAGGGCAGCAGTTGCTAGTGTTCAAATTCTGTTCCCATGGAAGTCAATGGCTAAAGCCCTATCTCTCTTCAATCAGGCCCTGAATTTACTCCAAGAGTTCAGGGGAGGTGAAAGAGAGAGACTGGTTTTATGTCAATGAAGCCTGTCGATATTGTTGGAGTTCCCTTAGGAGACCAGCTTCTCATGCTCTGCTACATTAGATGGACAGACTGTGAAGATAGACAGTGCTGAACTGCCAAAAGGCTGCTATATCACTGAAAGCAACAGTGGTATTTAAAATGGGACAAAACCTTTAGATGGAAAGAGAAGGGGATAATAGTACCCCCTTCTTGAATGTGGCAGCCTCTTTGCAATGTTCCATCTCAGGAAAGCAACTTCAATTAAACTGGAGAATTCAACAAAACCCCAAGTTTTAACTAGTTCTGAATACATAATTTCATTATTCTTTCATTCATCGGAAGGCAAATACACTTGAGTTTCTGAATATGCAAAAATGTATATATTCATGAGCATGTGCTTCATAAAGGAAGATGAAAGCTGTCATTTGCATTCATTGAATAATTTTCACTATTTCAGGTGCTCTGAAACTTTTTCTATCTCAAGAGTTACTGAGAAAAGCTTGTCCTCCAAAACTTACAATTTGTAGTCATACAGAATCATCTGTCCAGCAACGGTAAGCATTATATATATATATATATATAAAAGGATTAACAAGAACATATTTATATATTTTAACTGCTTTCAGGATGAATATTTTTGAAGACAGAATATTTTCCAGCATGTCAGAAAGAGTCTCATCTTGTGCAAAAATGACAGTAACATTTCCTGTAGACAGCCTAGCAACAAGTGAATTGTGCACATTCATGTGGGTCTTCAAAAAACTTCATTTTGCTAATGTGAAAAAAAATATGGGAAAGTCACTGGCATATCAATGAATGGTCAGTGAAGTCAATGATGTTTTTCAAAGTATGTTTTTATGAGAAAGTTGGAATAATTTATTTTTCAGCCTTGGTAAATCCTCCTCCACCATAGAAGATGGAGCAGAGCAATAACTGAGTTCACTGTTACATCAGGCATCCAAACTGATCAAGCTTTGATAACTGCTTTTCTTAACTCCCTTCCAATTTTTAAGTACTTTGATGACATTTTCATGTGTATAACACACGGAGTATCTGATTGAAAGATCCTTGCAAGAACCAACCCCTTTGTCAGTCACAGATCAATCACTTTCAGTCTTTAACAAAAACTTAATCCTACGGTAACATACAAGTCACTTCGTAAGCAGACCTGTTTACTCATCCAGTATTTCAGAGAGAGACATGAGAGAAACAAAAGCTCTACAAGCAAGGCAGAATAGAGCAAGTTAAAGTTCTTATTCTATACCTGGGCTCAGACTGATGTACCCAGTAGGACTATTGTCTTTACAGAACCCACAGACTTCGTTTACAAAATTAATTTCATTGTTGTAAGATTTTAAACTGTAGAAGTTTCAAGACTCCATCACCAGAGTGACCCTCTGCTCTAGTGAGTCCACTGGCTTCTAGGAAATTTTAGTCACACAGTAATTATTCATTCCAAAGTCATAAATGAATAAAACTTGAACTTGAAGGAAGATGAGAAAACACAACTATACCAATTGAAGAATCACAAAAGATGGTGACATGAGAGGACAAAAGGATAGACAAGGACAAAGCCTCAGCTAAATAAGGAAACTGTAAGTAATGAAGCAAATAAACACATCGTCCTAACTGACATGGAGTGCTTGACTTGTTGAAGGACAGAGCTGATAATTTTGTGGAGTAATAGATTTTTTCCCAGGAGTCCAAGATACTGGATGTGATGTCATAGGACAGACTCTAGCATATATACATAGAGGCAGAATGAAAGTACACTATTACATATTCAAATGATTCCCTGCTGCTCAGTGTTTTTTTAAGAGCCAATGCTTTTACACAGGTCAAGCAATATGCAGCATATTTGTCCAGTAGGTTTACAGTTCAATTTAACCACATGACATTCAATGGATGGGACAGATGCTTATGAAAGCAAAACAAGGAGTTAACATTGCATTTTAGTTTCTACAATGTACCACTTTCACAATAAAATTACAGAAATTGGGGAAACAGATTTGCATAGCAGAAAAATACCCCAAAGCAACAATTATAAAGCAAACATCTGTTTGGCTAACAAGAAAAAAAAAAGTTACGTACTTTTGATAAACTGTATTGTAGCTTAACTAATCTCTAATTTACCTCTTTATCTTAAGAAATAGGAAGAAAACCTTTCATCTTTTTGTATAATAACTATTTCTGAAAAGCAAGATACATTAGAAAAGGAAAATAAATCCCAAAGGATAAACAGTGCACCAAGCATAAAGTTAGTATTCTATTCTGTGACACACAAATTACTTAGAGCAGATAGAACAGCTACCTGTATGCATATGTTGGAGAAACAGCATGCCAACTGAGAAGTGTGGTCCAAATCTTGTTGCAATCAATGCAAACACTCCAGCTACTACATAGAAAAGTTATACTCCATCAAAGTGTTGCAGAAGCCCCCATAAGGATTTGTTAGAGCAGATCAGAAACTAGAGTCCCCTTTTTATGAGAAACTGCGACATTCGTTTTACAGTTTGTTTTTGTTTAAAAAAATATTTTCATTTTTAAAGTCTTCAACAGAAGAGCAGATTGGGAGCGCCTGAGTGAGGCCTATTAAAACATTACATTCCAATGTTGCTGATAAGGAGAAACTGTTAAATCTCCATACATTACTTTATGGAGATAATGTACAGAAACAGATGCTTCAATATGGTATTGAAACTTAAACAAAATAATTAAAATAGCAAAGCTGAAATGCAGTATTAGAGCAGTGCTGGAATGTGTAATACGATGGCATATTTTTATTTTAACAAACTCCATCTCTCAACCAACTCTACTGCTGGTCTCTGTTGGAGAGCAAGAGTGGATGAGAAGCAAATACAGAACAGAATTAAGGAATTAATGAATGAACTTAATTGAGTAATACTAACTAAATAATACTATTAACTTCAATGTTGGATTCTGTCTTTATTTTGAAGAAAAGGCCTGAATCCGAGTTCACAGAAGTTAGAAAGAGATTCTCAGTGAATCCAAAGCTACTCTACTGAAGTCTAATTTAAATTTGAGGCAACTTCGAGCAAGAGCACAGAGTTGGGCCCGTGACTTTGGCCAGGGAAAGCAGATGTAGCTCACCCTTTGTGCCCAGTGCTATGACAACTCATCACAACCTGTAACTACTGGATGAAAAGGAAATGGTGTCTTTGAGAAGTGATTCGTTTTGCTATTTTTTAATTTATCCAAGAGCCTTTACAGGGAAAGGGGAGGTCAATCAAACTGGACAATCAAACTAACTACCTACGTGCATCTGTTTGCAGGAATAATTTCAACGCACCAGCACTCAGACTTGTATTTTCCATTACATTTGGACAGGACCCTTAACCAACTGAAATTTGGGTCACATTGTTTTAATGTGCCAATTCTAATTAAAAAATTTGGCTAGGTTAATACCTCCTGCAAAAACACTTTGATAGACTCCCTTGGATTCCTGCCTCACTAGAAGTGCCAAAAAAATAAAACAGTATCATATTTTGAAGAGGAGTATTGGTTACAAGTCATTCAAAGCACTTAATATCTGTGAGACAGATAATAAATAAATATTGAAACAAGTAGGTATCAACTATTGATTGTTTTGGTTTTTTTTTTGTTAAATAAGCAAAGCCCCACATTCATCCAAACAGCACTGTTAAAAAGTGAATACTTAAGAAACCAAGCCATCTTTCCACGTTAAAAGAATTTTTGTGTGGAACTTAGGTGCCACAGCTCCCCAGTATTTTTCTCATGCCAGAGTAATTAAGCAAGCCACTGAAGAAAGAAGAGCCTAAATATCTCTTCTGAAAACTATGCAAGTAATTAGTAGAATAAGATATGATAATGCAGTGGTCCCCTAAAGCGACCAAAAGTGGTTGCTTTTACCATTTTTATGCCATTGGCCTCTTGTACAATTACTGCTTCGGAGGCTTATTAGACTACATGTATTCAGTCAGGATTTGATTCCTTCAAGCAAAATGAAAAAAATGCTAAACTTAAAATATTCCTGAAAGCATTTTAAGAAATTTTACTGGTTTCCATTGTGAATTCCCAGACCATGACTTGCCACATAGGCACATACTTCTATGTATGACAAGGAACTAGGAGATCAGGCGAATAACATACAACCGAAGATCCAGTGAAGTTTATGAGAACACTTTCAAGACCTTCAATGCCTTTTAGCACAAGCTCCTGGCCTATGGCTTGAACTGGAAGTAAATATGACAGGAGTTATGCTGGAGTCTCAATCACGAACTTCATTTTCTCTCCTAGCATTTTTCTTTCAGTGCCACCGCTAAAAAAATAACAGGCATTAGAGTTTCATTGGGTCTTTAAACTTAAAGCTGCAATCCCATCAGTAACAACAAGTGAAGAAAGTCAAGACAACCACTAGCCTGTCATCAGGAACTACTTTTCAGCAAAAAACTAAAGAGTGAGGTTCTGCAGTCTCACTGTGCTGCCTCTCACCCTGGATAAGCACTAAAGTTGAAAATTCTTACGTTGCAGCAGTGAACTAGAGGACAGGTCTGAGTTGTATCACGTTTTTTAATCAAGTAGCACCCTGACTTTAGTGCATTTACTCCTACTGTGTAGCACTTGAAAGCTCCTGTACCAAAGTACACCAGCTGAGTGTGTGCTCCCAAGACTCCACTCTGCAGGTAAAAGCCAACATAGAAAAACTCATCCTCTAAATGTGAACCCAAATCCACTCTTTAAATCCCATCTGAGATTGCCCTGTGAGCTTTTGGGAAGACTGTGCTTCATATACCTTTTTGCCCTCTCCCATAATCCCAAACATTATTTTGTTTGGATGAAAATGGAGATCTTGTATTTCTTATTGTTCAATTATTAAGGAACAGCAACAGAGTCTGCTTCATCTGAAAGCCTCAGCGAATTTTAAATGATCTCATGTACCGTAATTTATAATGGAAAATCAGGTGCAAATAGTGTGAGATGCTTTCTAGTTCCCCTCTAATGGAAATAAAATGAATCTCTGGTAATGGGTGACCCTACTTGCTTCTGTGGTCACCCATTTTACTTTTTAGTGTTCTCTTTAGTAGTCTCGGGAGAAAAGAGCAAATGCAAAGCTTTTATCTGAAGCTGCTTCTCAAAACAATAGCTCTGCGCTTCTGCTAGAAAATCTATTTTTACTATTCTCATAAACTAATGTTATTGATCACAGAGGCTTTGCTATTATTCCAATAAGAAAAACTTACTTGCACTGACAATCCAAAGAGAAAATTATTGGAATTTATGCAGTACAAAGAACTAATTCTAGCTCTGCTAATACAAGGTTACTGCATGTAGCTGCTTAAGCATTTCTTTATTATTTAGGATTGAATTTATTTTTAAAAATCTGATTTTATTAAATCATTTATCGCTTTTTATTTAGTATTTATTATACATAAACTAGATCATTACCATCATATCATTCCTTGTCTCTGTGACACTGCTAGAACTAATACTATGGAGAAAATAAAATTCTTTGCAAACATATGTCTTCAATACAAACAAGGAAACCTAGCCAAGTGTCTTATGTCAATACAATGCTTTCTTCCCACCAGCAAAATTATAATTGCTGTACACAGACATTTATTTTTAACTAACTGAGGTTGAGTCTTGACATTTGCTGCTCACACTCCAACATATGTACACCATTTATGTCCAGAACTTCTGCAACTCAGTGTTAAACTGTATGAGGAAAAAAATGCTTCATTTATGACCATTAGCTTATTTAATTCAGATGTACATGTTCAAATACTACATTTTGTTTACCAGTTGTGGGAAAAGACATATCTGTTGTATCTTTGTGAATGGTGATGGCAATAAAAAATTGGCCATAAATATAATGCTAACAGTATTTGCAGCTCTACTCACAGCCTGTTAAAAAGTAGCAGTAGAAAATTCTTACAGTAAGAAAAAAGACTTTATTTGGGTCAAGAGGCCCTTTGCATGGTCAAAGCAGTAACATGACCTGCTTGATATCAGAACGGAAGCAGCATATTCCTAGAAGGATTGGTCAGTGTGGATGCATGAAATATCCCTGTGTAAAAGAACAAATAAACCAAATTTTTAACCAACTATCAACTTGTTCCACAGTTTAAAAATATTCAGAAATACCTGATTTATTTTTTTTTTTTTCCTCAGACTGCCTAATAGAAATCCTTTTATTTAAATCAGTTCTAATAAACACATACTTCAACAACAACTCCTGGGTGCTGAAGCAAAAACTCCACTTACAATCTAAAACATAGCTGAGCAATATAGTTTTGCTACTACTGTGAGAAAGAAGGAAAAGTTGAGGGGAAAATTATTTTTTTGTAATTGCCCTTCTTTCATTTTTTTCTACTGCATTCACTGGAAGACACAATATGTATGGCCTAAAATAAGAGAGTTTGCTAGAAGCTAACAAACAGCAGCGCCAGCACTTAAATGCAGGAATACCTTCAAAAACTGGATTTGACCCTGACTGAGTCAGAACCATAGCCGGGTGTAGGTCACACAGCAGAGAGCATTTACGAGCCAGTGACTGACTGATTCCTGAAGGCAGGAGTTCATTTCACTGTAGTAGAGAATATCCAAATCACACTAATCACCTTGGACAGATTAATTACTGTGTACCACAAAATCTCACTGTATCCTCTACCATCTCCTCCTGCAAACAGGCCCAAAGGGAGGGATGGAATACTTTGTAAACAACATCCAAGTAAGGACACTGATACCCCTTCCCTTTTTCTCCCCAGCAGAGGGGCAAGCAGCATCTCAGAACATGACCCTGACTGCATAACGCAACCGGAGACAACAGCCTCCCCCCATAGCCCCAAGTCAGTGCATCGGCTGCTCCTCATGACAACTTCCAAGACAGGCTTTTCTGGATGCTACTGCTGCTTCTCCCTTCAAAAAGTGTCTGCAGGTAGGAAGCAAACATGGCACTGGCATATATGTGCTGGGAACGGAAGAAAAGGGCCTTAGAAAAAACAATGCTCAATGACTCCATGTCCTTGGAGGCAAGAAGGCAGTAAACCCCTGAAGCACCCGGAGCTCCTGCCACCTGGAGCTCCCGCCTTCAAGGCACAATTGTACCTGTGATTTCCATGACAGAAAACTGCACAGTGGTTTTACTGGGAATTTTCCAGTAAGCCACCTATTTATGACAATATTTCATCCAAGGGCAAGACAAAAAATGAAATTATCTTTTCTCAAGACAGTGGAAGATCTTACTCATACTTCTTTGCTCTTTTCCAAATGTGTTGATGATACCAACACTAAATATAATATGTTATGACATAAGTAAAACTCTAACCCTTACAGCTCAAAAAACCTTTATTACCACCCAAGACAATATCCTTGAATATTAAATAGATAACACTAAACCCTTCTGAAATTTCCAAGTGCAGAGCTGGCAGCTGAGAGCTGAGGAGGAAGCAAACTTACATATTAAGAGACTGAGTGATAGCCTAATCTTCTTTAGCCCTCTTTAATACAGGCCTCAAAGGTTGTATGAAGGTTATGCCAGAATCTATTTTGCCATGAGTCTAGAAATTGCAAAAGGAATATGATTTCAATGCTAAGCTTGGAAAAGTAAAAATTAATCCTGTACTCTTTCAGTTAGAAATACTGGAACAGAAGCGAGCAAAGCACAACAAGGAGGAATATGTTAAAAAGAAGAAAAAAAACAAAGTATAGAAACAGGCAAAAAAAAGGACCTAAGAAAATTAAGGGAAAACAAGGAAGAGAAGGGAGAGGAAGACTTCTGAATTGCCCTTGAATATGTTCTGTCTTCACACAAGAGCAAATGCAACTTTTCCTTATGCTTTTCTGGATTACAATAGAAGCCTTCACAAGTATCAAAACTGCAGTAAGAAAACACTATAATTGAAAAAGCAATTGGATGGGCTAAATATCACAACCTAAAGCAAGAAGAATGACAGAAGTTTATAAAAATTTTGATTTTATCCAAAAACTGAGACTGAAGACTGTTTTGTTGCACCATGAGGAAACCACTAAGACTATAGATGGTTTCAGATCATTTGTTTGTCATCAAAAGATGAATGAAATGGAGACTGTAGAGTCTCCTCTACACAAGAATACCAAGTCTCTGTTAACAAAGTCAGTTTAAAAACCTACCTTTAAACTCCACATATAATCCAACACTTAGGTGCCAGGGGATATAAAATTAGAGATGACTACACGAAAGAGGAAAAAGCAAGGACCTCTCTTCCAGATAAATTATGTTATGAAAAACTGTAACAGGCTCTGATACCAAAACACAACCATTCTTTTAGGTTTTGTCCAATTTCGGTGGGATCTTTCTTTGGTTTGCAGGCATGTGGACACAGCCATACTGACACGATGAGCCTATGTGTAAGCCTATTCAAAGCACGATTACAACCAAACAGCAGTATCAGAGTCTGGGCTGACAGAAGCTGTTTCCTGCTGATGTGATGCAGCAATTTTCTTCATAGCAAATGATTCCATGAATCAGCCAGCAGGGAGTGACAACATTCTGCTGCCAGTATGTAAGTGTATGACCTCTGGGTTGCAATTTCCACCAGCTTAATAAGAGTCCATTGCAAATGTGACCATATTTTTCACTGCGCTGTTAACAGAGATGTTAATCTGGCTCGGTTTCCTTTTTTTTTTTTTCTTTTTTTTTTTTTTTTTTTTGCTAGGTTTATTACTTACAGTGTAGTATTTCCCTGGAGACAGAGAACAAAGTCTACTCCACATTGCTAATAAAACTTGAAGACAACACAGCAGAGCAAGAATTAAAGAGCAACAACTTTTCTACTGTGAGGAATGCGGCAAGCCTAACAGACACCTCATGGCTTTCTCCTGCCATGAAAAGGCCAGCTCAGTACTGAACTTTGCAACCTGGTGAGAGACCAAGAAACTGAAGTGAGAGAGAGAGAAACTTTTCTAGAATATTTTCTGTAGCAGATCCAGAGATGGAAAAAAAATTCCACAGTCCTAAGGATGGTCAGAAGAGGAACAACAAAGTTTAAATGGTAAGGTAAAGACTGAGTAAACAAAAGCATCAATTCTACCCACATTTTCAAATGTTGTCCAAACACTTTAGCTAAGATCTGCACACAAATAAAGAAGATATTAAACCACAACACACTGATGTTAGTATTATTGCTACATGATTAGCACATCAGAAGAATACCGTACTCACTTATTAGACGTGACTATAACTCTTAAACCTGGTAGAATGTGGTTTATTTACAGCTTTAAAAGCAGTGTTGATGAGGGGAATAATGGAAACTTAGATTTGGTTCAGAATCAGAATTCTAGTTCATTTTTCAACCTAAAAGGAGCCACAATAAATGGTTAAAAATGTTGCCATTTGCAATTCCTCTGCAGTACAGTTCTACTTCTCAGGCTGTTACCATTGGGGAGGACAGAGCCTCAGGCTCTAAAACTCAGCTCTGAATTGAGAAGGAAGAACTTCCAATACTGGAGATGAGATAACTAATGATACTAAAACTCCACGTCAAGGGTGGAGGAAGCTGTATTGAAAAGGCAAGCATGGACTTGCTGGTGGAGCTGGAGATGAAAAATGCAAGATTCTTTGTCTCCACCTCTGTCTGAGGTGCCCAGAGAACTGGACTACTTGGACATGTGCCATATAATTAATGTGCATCTATCAAACTGTGCATCCAGTGAGACAAGAGTCATATCAGATTTCCTGGTAACTTGCTGGTCAGCAACATGGTATGTGCACTGGGTTTTTAACTAGTCTGGAGAGAATATATTTCCTGGGCAGAAATACAAGCACATGTGACACTGGATGCAATCATGGCAACCCAGGACTCAGCCCAACCTGTTCACACCAGGCTGCTTTTGCCCCTGAATAAGCAAAGACAAAAGTGGGCAAAACCTCTTGCTTGAGGACGCTTTGTATCAAACCAGAATAATATTTTACCTTTGTATCAGGAAGACTTGCTTTACAATACTAGAAGAAAATCACAGTAATTTGAAATCTTGGTTATCTTGGACCAAACTTGCGCTTTTTTTTGTCAGTTTTCACTGTGTTTATATGACATATAATATGAACATGGTTATTGTAGGTTTAATCCCCTGTCTATTACTCCTGCTTCATAAATCCAGAGGAGTGTTCTTACACTAA
The DNA here is from genome assembly GCF_020740795.1 of Apus apus. Classification (NCBI taxonomy): domain Eukaryota; kingdom Metazoa; phylum Chordata; class Aves; order Apodiformes; family Apodidae; genus Apus; species Apus apus. The sequence goes on along the minus strand of NC_067283.1, from coordinate 41,915,875 downwards.
CTGAACTATTTGTATTTACATTATGCAACACATCCTAGTGTTGCAGGATCAGGATACCAGTGTGTTTACATAGTTCTCAAGCTCTGTCATGCCATGCTCTTTTAAGGTACCTTCTGTTGCCACTTTTTGTATACTTAGTAAGATGGGGTTTTTATGGTGCATATCACGGACATTGTTGGCAGACACCTCACAAGCACTAATGAATTCATTCTCCCAGAAGGTAATGAAGTATTTCCTTTGTTTCACAAAGAGATGAGCTGCAGCACAGGGATAATGCAAGCTGTCCAGCGTCACACAGGAGTACAGATCTCCTGAGTTCCTGTGCAGTATTTATTCACAAGATAACCCTCCTCAAAGAGCTATGCCTCGGTGCCCTATTTTCACTCATTTCCACTTCACTGTATTTGAGAGAAATTCTCTTTCACCAATCCAAGTTTGCAGTGCCACCATCAACTCACTAAAACACTTCATCAGAAGACAGCTCAATCTATGGTACCCATGAAAACTGAGCTTGTAATGATAATAAGGATTAAATGCCATTATAGGTGTACATATATACGTTACTGTGTGTGTCTTTGTGTCTCTGCAAATAACGTGTATACACACACGTATCTACATATGTGCATGTTACCAGGTATCTGTGGAAAGTTATCAAATACGGAACTTCAGAACAGTCAAAGTGAGCCATCTAAACCTTCAAACAAACCTGCATTATTTCCTGTAATATTTAGCTATTGCAAGCTCACACTTCTTTATCCCTAGGGGGCAATGTCACCTAATAGGTTCTGCTCACATCCCTGTCATTTTAATATAAAGATAAAGATAATGCTATTGCAAAGACAGACAGAAATAAGTCTGTACTTAATAAAATTTAAGTCAGCTAAATACAGACTACTCCCTGTTTACTTTCAAGAGGTTTTGCAGCCTGATTTCAAGAACAACAAAATACAGTTGATTATAAAAAAATTACATATCTTCTCTTCCATATCTTCCTACCACGTCCCTGTGTTCTAATAGTTTTAGGCACAAGTAAAGAGGCAGTTCAAGACACCAAGGCCTTAAAGAATCATGTACAAATCTGAATGCCTGCACAAGAGATTTGCAATCAATATTCTTTTTTTGTAAAGCCCAGTTTCCTGTTGGCAATGCCCACATCTATCCCCTGGTCTCATACTGCATGTACTCACAACACTGTTCAGCTTTCATACTCTGACAACTCTGGTGGTCTCTCAATTGTCTCCTCTCCTCCATGTGAAACCCCTCTCTTCAACAACAATGTGCTGCCTCTAAACAGAAAATTGTTTGGGGAGTGACCTTTCCAGCAAAGCTGATGACAGTATGACCATGATGGGAGGTGTGACTGTTCAATGTCTCTTAAAATTAGAATAATGCTATGTAATTGTTTTACTGATGGATTTAGCAGCCCAGATTAAGCTCCTGAAATAAATATATATTAAAAAAGTAGGCTTCTGTTGTTTGCTTCCTTTTTGTTTTAAATGATTGATAATTATTTCACAAATGTCTTCCCGTGACATTTGATTTGCTAGATAATACGTAGACATATAGTTTCTAACGGGTTTTCCGGCCTTTTAACCTAATTTCTTTTCTTATTACTTTTCATTTCATTTCCAATTCTGATATAAAATCTATTTTCTGGAAAATTTTTGTGTGATCTGAAGCTCCTTCACTTTAATAATGTAGAGAATGATATTTTAAAACAACAACAAAGCCAAGATCAATGATAACAGAGAAGCAAAATGAACCCATATTTTTAACTTTCCTCGTTCATGTTGAACTGCTCCATGCATACTGTCTTCAAGATATTTCAAAAACTACGTTGGAAACTAATATCTATTTTGTGTATGTGAACCTCTAAAAAAATCTGCCACATGAAAACAATTGAGGACAAAACAAAACAGTTCAGCAAAAAAGTACATGTATTTTTCTGTAAAACACTGGCTGGCATTGTTACTCTATTGTAAGGATTTATTAGTTAATTAACAATAAGGCAGATCATGGAGACAGTGACTAATAAATGAAAATTACATACTACACATTTTTATAGCACAGAGAGAGGAAACAGTGGCTAGAAGTTGAGGGGCATACATGAGTGTGCATAAAACAATGAAAAAAACCCTCAATGTTAAGGGAGAGATGCAGACAGTAAGTATTCCAGTACGCTGATTAATTTCCATGGCAGTGACTAACAAAGTCCAGTGATTTATTTTCCATAACGTTTACATTCTTTGGAACAAACCTGGTTGTAGTAGCAATCGTGAGTACTGCATCTTTGGAATTGTATTAATTTACTCAAATTTCCTCTGCATGAACAAATTAACTGCTTTCCTTGGTCTTTCTCAGCCAGTACAAACCTGTTGAAGTCAGTGAGACTATGTGACTATTGGTCTTATGGCACTCCTTGTCCACCCACCACTCCATTCAGAAATGCATGAAAATACGTGTCAGCTTTCTAAAGAAAACTACTCACAAGTTTAAAAGATCGTTGCCCCCCCTCCCCCCCCCCCTTTTTTTTTTTTTTTCCCTTTGACAGAATTATACATGACTAGGAGTGAGGCACTATTTTTTTTCCAGGGAAGAGTCTCAATATGCCATCTGTATATCATAATTCCTTACATAAAGGTCCCCTGAGATTTCCTAGCACTACATTAAACAAATTAACCATGTCTTTGTATTCCTACATTATTCCAAGTACTGCTCCCATGATCTAAGACTCAAAACAGAAGTCCTCTGAAATAGAAGTCTAAAGAGAACATATCCAATCTGCTCTTCAACCTATTTTTTCCATTCTGAAATCTTGTTTGAAGGTGTGGTTGTGGGTAGAAAGGATAACGTAATAATGATCTTTGAGCAACAATACCTGTATTGTAAAATCGCCATTTATTCAGATGTCCTTTTCAGTGTAGCCTAAAGAAATAACATGACATGCTAACAGACAGGTTTCTATTTAAACAAAAAAGAAAAAAGAGGAGTCTGTAAGAAATAGCCTCTAAAAACATGTTTTTGACTTTCCTCCTTCAATTCTCCTGACAAAAGTAATGAGTGAGGTGACAGGAAAGCTGATATTAATTCTGCAAGTTCTAACTAGATGTGCAGGAGATCTAAGCCCCAGGAATAGAGCTGGAATGCAGAGCAAATAGGCAATTATTCTGAGTAGAAGAATTCTGTGCCTGATGATGACTTGCCTGTCTCCGTTCTCTAGTGTCAGTTCTACAGAGACTGTAATCTTCTATGTTGATGCCTATATTCAATCTTAATGCCTCGTATTGAGTGATGGGAACCTGTAGGAATTCTTGCAAGATTCATTGTTAATGGGTTTAACTCAATTGGCATGTCTGCCCAGGATACTTCATAAATACATAACCTACGCTACGTGATTGGAATAATTACTTAGAACCATGCAGCGCATCCATCTCAAGATGGCACTTTCTACTCTACAACTTTTGCCACCTTCTACTTTATCTTTAGCCACTCATCTTTTAAAAATCATAAATGCTGGCAATAGAATATGCAATGATTTCCCCTCTTTTGCATGTACTCATGCACATTCACACAGCTCCTGCACTTGCAATCTGAGGTTCAGAAGGAATCCAGCTCTCAAAAAGCAAATTTTTGCCACATGCTAGGCTACAGCTACAGCTCTTCTTTACTACCTGTGTGGACCCTTCTATACTGATGCAAGTTATACTCAGAAAACTCCTGTCAGAAAAAAACCCAACAAAACAAAACCTAAATATTTTGCATGAAAAACTTAAGAAAGAACATCCTGCTGCAAATGTGCTTTTCGAGTAGCTTTAAATTAACTCAGCTGGGGTTTTTTTGCCATTATTAATCTTCTGCCTCTTGGTCCTCTCTTTTCCAAATCCAACATCTGCTTCCTTTGTTAGAATATGACATGCAGATTTATTTGTCCATAAGGCCTCTTTTTATACAATGCAATCACTATAGTTCCTGACCTATCTGAACAGTGGACTGTATTCTTTAATATGAAGGGACTTTCATGACAAGGATCTCAATGATCCACCAGCAGAAATAGTCTCAGTATTTGCCTCTCTTGCATCACTGTAACAAATAAACCCATAAAAATAATATAGGGTCCATCCCAGTGGAGGGTGTTCCAATTTACTGTGCCAGGTGCCCAATACATGATTCAGACATGGTGACCACCACACATGGCTCCTTCCTGTAAATCTACTTTGTGTTTTTCTGCAGCCTTCCCAGTCACTTAAAAATTAGGGATGCATACTGAACAGAATGTATGTTCAGATGTATGGGACTATCACATGATGCAAAGCATTACCACTAAGTCTATATAAGAGAGTCCCATGGTTTTATTTGGCTTGCTAATAGCAACTGTGTTGTAAAATCACTACAATGCAATCCTCATTTCCAATTCCACCACAACATGTGGCTAAGAATTATTTTCTAAAAGCTGGACCTCATCAGATCTTCATATCAGAGTTTATGTAGTTTTTTGAAGATCAATATGAACACTCAAACATTGGCCCCAGGAACTAAATAAGGTTTGATCAAGAAGCGAGAAGCCAGCAAAGTCAAACAAGGAAAATAATAAAATTTCAGTTTTAAAACCAGATTGAGAACGGGTTGTGGTTTTTTTAATAGTCATGCCTAGTTAATTCCCTTCAATTAGTAATTGTTGAAACTTTAGTTTGAATTTTAAAAAATCATATTACAAAGTAATTTAACAATGGTTATTACCACTTAAGTCTTTCAGACATGCAATTATGCAAATCCACCAAGCACAATTCTGACTATATTTTCTTTACTTGGTTGAAATCACTGTTAGAAGAATTAATTTGCATAATGGCACCTGCTATTTCTCTTACCATTTGTATTTCAAAAACAAAGTGTGTGTAAGGTAACTTGTACAACTGTTTCACTATTCCTCAAGAATACAGTTTAGGATATTTTCCAGTAGTGGTGCCATTTCCAAAATATGTGCTCTCTGACAAGTGCATGCTTCATTTTAGATATAGCTGGGACCTAAATACAGGGCTAGATAAAATAAAAGTTCCAATGTTTGGAGTACTATGAAGATGCATATGTTTGACAAAACTCAAAGCGTAAAACCAAAATTTAAAATATTCAGCTTAATAGTCTCTGTTGATTCCCTCCTCCAGTTCTTCTGAGAGGGGTATTTGAAGATTCTGGGCTCTCCAGTACTTAATCAAATGGCAAGTTAACAAAAAGTCCTTCATCCTTACAACCTTGTGCTTTAGCACGTTGCACATCAGCTCTCACTTGGTAATTTCCTTCTGATTTAATTTTCTACCAATTCAGTTTTCCCTATCACACTGAATGATTCCGTATTTGGTGACATCTTATTTTCCATTACACTTATTTCTTCACTATCTAATTGGTTGACTTGAGTTGAACAGCACTCAATAAACCAAAAGCAAAAATCCTGACTAAAAATTGCTTCATGTATCAATAACCCTATGATTCCACCTAAAGAATAATGCAAAGAAGCACCACCCTCTTTAAAGAAAAAAAACCCTGAAGGCGTAAATGGACCACTTTATTGCTATAATACTGTGGCATAGTGGGCTGAACATCCTATCATCACCCTCACTATTATTATGGGTTCGAATTACTGGAATGTAAGGCAGTCTATTGTATTAGGTTCCCTACAAGCAATGAACAAAGTGCCTACTACTGAAGTACGAAACAAGAAACAACAGAAAAATAAGACAATATCTGGTACTGTTCTTTATGCACAAATAATGTAACTCATGTCAATTTTCTGATAGTGTCATTGCAAGCAGGGTTTTAAAGATGGACGAGAAGAACTGTGATGAGGACTTGTGGATGCTTCTGCATGCAAGATACATACAACACAGAAAAAGATGGCACATTTTACAGTAGAGACGAACCAAGAAAAAGGTGTTACAGCTCAAATGAAAGTTAGTTCAAACTCATATTCAGGATCATTGAAGTATCTGAGATTTCATGGCTTGGCCATAATGCAGGAACTTTTTGTGATTTTCATTCAGGAGAGCAATGGTATGAAATCACAACACTTTGAACAGAAAAAATAAATTCTTGGGAATAAAATAAAATACTGCACTTTTGTTGGCTTCAGGTTTTCTTTTTGTTTTCAAATTTTCTGTCCTTGTTCTCAAGTCTTCTTTGTTATTTCAACTTAAAAGTTTCTTTCTCATTTTAAAATGGGAAAAAATCAGCAGTTCCTTTAGAACCTTTGTCAGTTCCGAGTTCTGTAATGTATGCCCTTGACTAGAGATAACTACCTTTGACTCAAACTTCTGCCTTATGTGACAAAATGAAACTTAGATTAAAGAAGCTGAAGTTTAGCATTGCTGTTGACACTTTTCTTTGTGAGTCCTTTTTCTATTTTCTCTTTTAGTATTTCTATCTCTTTTAGTTATTCCCACTATTTTCATTAAAATATTGCATTTTTATGTATACGACATACATTGTGCTTTAGAGTTTCTTGCATATGAATCTGCTGAAATTCTGTTTTAACCCACGTTATGAAAAAAAAATATTTAGTTATGAAACATTTCACAGAAAAGTGTTTCCACTTTTTGACACTTTGGAACTAACATTAAACTTGAACAAAGAACCATTTGCCATTTGTTTCTCTAGAAAGAACAAGAGCAAAGTATTGTACATGCATTCAAGCACTTAAATCCTATGTCCATATATCCTAACACCACCAATATTCAGAACGTTTCAACCGTCAGCTAATAATTGTCACATTTGTATAGTAAAAATCATGGAGGTAAGAAAAGACTCAGAAGGTGATTATTCAATTATTACTAGAAGTGGTGGTAGCAGTGTCTGCATACTGCCTTGGAAAATACCAAGATAATATCTATGCCACAAAGAGTACACAATCTAAATTAGGGAGACAATATAATGAGAAATGCATACAGCCTTTGAACAGCACATTGGCACATAAATGTATTGAAAAGAACACATTCCATATAAACATTTCTTGCTCTTTTTTTGTTACCTCCTCTAAACTGACACATCTTACCACACTGCAGAACGACTGCTAAATTTGCAAAGATATTAACAGAAAAAAATTCTAGATAGGTGTTTATTTCTGCTTGTAGCATACATTTGGGAACTGTAAGAGAATGATGTGCTTGGGCTAGATTCAGACTTCTCTGCAGTCCATACATTTAATGTATTGTTTTATCTGTTAGTAGTTAAAACATGGTTTCTTTAAAAAAGATAGCTGCTCCTCTTCTATATTCCAAGCCACGCTTATTATTTTTTCTGGTTTTCTACTTAAATGAAGAAAACTTGCATATGTAATATTAATCCTGGATTTTCCTTACTGTTCACTCCACCTTTTGTAAGTGTGCTAACCCAGTGATAGAGATTTGATACTGGTAACAGGCACTACCTACCATAGTGAATCTGGTGAATGAATCACTATTACCATAGTGCTACATTACAACTCAGTCCAAGGTTTTTGTGTTCACTGCAAAAAGTAAATAATGTTTATTGCTGAAAAACTACCAACTACAAGCCAAGCATGCTGTGTTATCACATATTTTATTATAACTTGTGATACCAGACCACGCTCAGCATGCTCATCTGCACACTGGCTTTCTGAGGGAGGAAACAGGGGAGTCTCATCTCTCTGCCAAAATGAACTGTAAGAGAGTCTCATTACAGCAAAAGCTGATAATAAAAGACCGTGCCATGCCATCCGCAGTTCCAGTGATTCCTCATATTCTACTGCATTCAATATTTAGCCCTAACACTGAACAAGTTACTTTTCTCTCTCACTGACAGGTTAGAACCTTTCCTAATCACTTTTTAAGAGATCTGGCAAGACCAATGCTGCTGTTCCCTTTGCTCTCTGCAATGAGAACCAATTTTTTATTATTATTTTTTTTTAAGAGAAACACTCTTAGACCACCAGCCCAGTATGTACTGCAGGTACAATGAATAAGTTCAATTTCTCTGAAGCAGAGTTTGTGGGGGAGGCTTCTTAGGATGATTTCTCTAGGTAACACCTAATGCTACAGAGATTATGGCTCACTGCTTCTGCTGAAGGCTGCCTAAATAAAACAAACTAAGCAGCTTTCATTAGGAACAACTGGTATATTTTGCACCTAGTAGCATCATGTTTCCTTTAAAGTTATATACACACTTGCTGGGTTAAAACCCTGCTTAAGGCAGGTGTCTTCTGTCCAGAGGTAAGGAAAATAAAGAAGAAGGAACTAAGCATACACTGAGCAAATGGTGGCACCACATGAATAATAAAGATGCCCTCTGACATCAGCTCTACTGTTACTAAGCAAGATGCCCTTAAGGTATTGAACTTGTATTTTGTGTAGGATTTGCTTCACCGTAAAACAGACATGGAGACATTATGGACCTCTACTTGTGAGCTGGTTCTCCTGAGATTTCTTTATAGTCAATTGAGAAATAAAATTGCAGAGTTCTTACTTCATACATATAACAAACTTCTGGACAAGATGAAACATGAGTTGAAAATGCCTATTTTTTTCTGTTAACTGTGAGAGCAGACCAGGTGATGTAGTGGCATATAATCTTCTTTATTCAGCTTCTGGTGACTAAATTCAGTCTCTTGATCCTGAAGATTAGAATTGCTACTCAGAGAGGTACTTACTAAAATGGAGTGAGATTTGATCTTTTCTAATCTTTCTGCCTGTCAACACTAAAAAGACAGCAAGACACTTAATAAAATACACTGATCATCATAAAAATAGGTATGAAAAAGGATGGTTAAATCATAAAATCACCCAAGAAAATAGGCAATAGTGCTTTATATGTGGAAGATAGTGATTCTGAGTTTGTTGGCTGTTTGCTGATGACATAGCATAAACGTTCATGTCATTGATTTGTATCAATGCAAAAGGCACCTTGAAGTATTACATCAAGTGGCCCTACTGTAAAGGGAATTCATTTTCCAAAGCCGAAAGAAAAATGAACTTCGTTCTTATAAATTAAATGTGTTTGTGTGTGCATCTGTATGTTGTCAAGAGTGTGTATGTTGGTGAGAGAGTGTGTATGTATGTGCATCAGCTCTCTTTATTATCAAGTGAAGCTGCTTACACACACGGACATTATCTTCTTTGTTTGGTTTAATGCTACTGGTAGATAATTTAACCTTTAGCTTAACAGGTTTTATTTCTGACATGGTTATGAACAAATGTGAATGAGAGTTCAAGGTGAAGGATTCCTTTCAGCCTTTTTTTGTTGTGCAAAACAAAAAAGGGAATATAATAGTAACGAGTTTGATTAAGACTCTAGGGTCTTCCTATTTTGACTTGTCTGTGGAAACTGTCCTTGGCATACTGAAGGATGAAAGACAAAAAGTCATGACAGAAATCTCCTAATTTTCTCTATATACAGAAGACATTCACATTTGATCCACATCTCAGGCTCAATTCTTATCTTCTTCAGAATGCTCAGTCCGTTACTTCTCTTAGCCATTGACTTATATTAATCAGTCCAGTACAGCAGACGCTTTCATTAAAAATGCTGAGAAATAGAGATAACTGCTAGTCTGGCCTGGAATTTGGAAAGAAGGTCAATTTAAAATAAAAATTAATTTAAATGTCTCTGGATATGGCACTGCTGAAGCTCTCAATGTATTCCACTAAGAACTTTCAGGTTAATATATATTAATGTACTTCTGGAAGGTCTGCAATGCAAGTTTGATTTGTTTCTCCTAGAATCAATTTATGTTTAAATTTCAAAGCTGCAGGCACTTGAAGAATGCTTAGGTTGACTTAATAATGACAAATTAACATATTCAGGGATTAAAAGAAGCCAACAGCCTATATACAGCCTATGTAGAGCAGTCATCACTTGATAGCATTAAGGTGGGATAAAAAAAGAAAACAAAAAACCCCAATATTTAAATACTCCTAATAGATTTACAGACCCAGAAGACTTGATCGTGGTATTTAATCTGACCAGTTACCTTCAGCCTAAGAGCAGAGAGAAGAATCTAAGTGAAGAAACCTGTTTGAAAGCTGTCTTCTCATGCTCCTGATCCACAAGCTGACTCTGACCCTTCTTTGAATTCAAGGAGATGCTACAGAGGAGGCTGCAGCAAGCATTTAATATGCCATGGGCAAAGGCTGTGAGCCAATGGCTCTAATCCATGGAGAACAGTGTTTTTTCTCCTATTTAAAAAAAAAAAAAAATAACTAGGAGAGACAGAGTGTGCACCCACTGGGACTCTTCTATAAAAATGATCTTTGACATCCAGCTGTCAGAAGAGGAGAGGGGGAAGTGCAGCTGTGAGAGTGGAAGGAGATGCTGAACTGCTACAGCCACTGGTAACAATCACTGTACACGGAACACCCAAGCAGAGTGCTCCTTGGGAAAAGGGGTAAGCTGGCTTTTTTTAAGTTTGACTTGAGATGCTTTTTACAATGACATAAGAGGAGTAATCCACCATTGCTGTCAAAAAGGGAGCCTCAAATCTACCTGTCTTGCATTTCCTTATTTCATGAAGCTGCGTTTCACAACATTGACATCATGTTAGTTCTTATAATTATGCACAACAGACAGCAAGGTGTTAACAGGCAAGTTTAAGGGCTCTGCTTTTTTAAATTTTTTCTTTTCTTTTTTTCTTTTGGTTGTTGCTGGAAAAGCTAAAAAGCCCTATTAATTTGCTTGGCTTTCACTCTCTTTACTAATCAGAATGGCTAGCAAGAGACTTTTTGGTAGCTGAGAAATACCTGTTTACCAGTTTTCACTAGTAGCACCAATTAACACAGCAGGAAATACAAATATTTCTACCATGCAAGTGATCTTTGCAAGGCAAGCACACTCTGAAAAATGACTCCCAATACCTGTGCAAGGTTCTACTCTCCAGCACTGGAAAAGAGAATAGGAGAAATGTATTTTTAGTCTTTTCCAAGAAAGAACAGCTGAATTATTAATAATAATAATAATTAAAAAAAACCCTGAACTTTGTCAGAATGTGAAAATGCATGTGAGATGTAATGTCTATTAGCTTCTATTTAGCATCTTCCTCACACCAGGGAACTTTATAATAGGAAGCAGCTGAGGAGAAATCAATGCTGGCCTCCATGGATGCTCTGTATTCATAGGGATGGCTCCTCTGATTGATTTGTTGGAAACACAAGAAAAAAACAATTTAAATTAAAAAAAAAAAAAGCCTAATGAGAGCTAAAGTCTATATGAGGGAAGAGCGAGAGACTAACACCAAAACAAGGAAGAGATCCCTACCATCTCCTCTGACCTTGCTTTATTAATGCTTTGTGTATACAGACAAGGACAATGGAGTAAGAATGGCTTCTTCCGTAAATTTGATCCCCCAAGGTAAAATAATCAGGCTAAACCACTTCAGGTATGACAAAGTACGAGAGGAACTACTTGGCTGAAATAATACCAGAGAGCCATTCATTCTTCTCCAGTTCACAAACCAGACAGCCCTATTCTTATTTCTTTATCCTTGTAATAATATCTCCCTACTTGCACTGCTGCAAAGCTAATCCTCCAAGCTTCCACACAGCACTACGAGGACAATGCAAAACTACACAGCAGCCACAGGTCAGTCCAGCACCTGATACTACCTTAAGAATATAGTCCTCCTAGAAAAGAAATGCTTCTCATAACCAGTAAAAAACGTACATAATGCCCCTTTCATCCTCCACATTGAATTAAATACACTGTACTAAACACAGGTATTCTTCATAGCCATAGATATCTTTCTCAGCAACTGTTAATCAGGGAGCCCTATACCTGCTGGAAGCAGAGACATGAAGCAATCACAGAGGCACAGATGAAGCTTGAAAACGGTATGAAATACAAATTACACTGTACATAAATTCAGCTCAGTGCCACTCTATATGTAAAAAGCTAACTACATGTTCTTGGTGGGCAATCGTCTTGTGCCTATTTTTTTTCTCAGCAGTGCCGTGCATGTCTTATCTGCACCACAGGTCTCTGTTGTATATCCGGATGGTGCCTAATGCATAGAAATCCTGTTGAGATCAATGAAACTTCTACGCATAGAAGGGGCAGCGAAAGAGCAACAGAGATTCCTGGAGCAGATAAGCCTTAAAAAATCAAGTTCAAGGAAGGTGAGTTTGCTCTGTATGACTAGCTGAAGATTTATCTCAGGCTTTATACAATTCACAGAAAGCAAAAGTGAGGTCTGAGGTCATTGTTTTTTAAAGGATCACGGAATTAATTGTATGTAGAGGCAGATCGAGCAGTTCTGCACACAGTCCAACACCAACAAAGAGCAGCAACTATTGTCATCCAGCACAGATATGGAGTCAGCATATAGATGTACTAAGGTGTAAAAATTCCAAATAGAATGGGAGTCTTAAGCCTAATGTATAGCTGTGCACTTAGTCTGAAGTGGTTTTGGCAGAAAAGAATCATGACATAACACTTAGGCTTAACAGCAGAGTACTTACTCTTGTCTTTTGTCTCCTGGTGGTGGTGAAGTGGCAGAACAGAGCTGGTTATAATGCAAAGTGCTTTCATCCATGCAGGATTACGCCCCTTTCTCTTCCTCACAATTTCCATTTGTGTGCCCTCCAGGATCAAGTATATTTTCTCAGTACATGACAGAATTATTGGGGAAACCAAGCTCTCCTAAGGGTTCATACCTTATAATCACTTAGCTCAACCTATTATTTCATACAGACTTCCCTGGATCACTGCTGCTATAAAACACAGAAAACACTGAAGGACACCAAGATTAGGCCATCAGCTAACAACACCACCATGCTTTAAAGATTATGCATTTATATAATTCACTTTGTCTCAAACCTTTGTAGTTAGAGAAATGCCTTTTTTTTTTTTTTTTTTTTTTAATTATTTTCTTCATCTGGGTTAGTACATTCCAGTGCAACATCACAGTCTCTGCAGCTCATCCTTGTAACTCACCACTATAATAAAAATGTTAATACGAATGACCCAGAAAGCGTGCGATTCCTCAGCATCAACACACAACTACCTCTGTCAGACCACATGGGCTTACAAGGTACAAAAGAGCTTTTTGATGTGAAGGACAGATATTCCAGAAAATACACTCTGCTAAACACCGACCTACAAAAGTTAAGAGCTCTTCATCACACAGTTCTGATCATACAAGTATTCCCACACTAAAAAATTATGTGCCCTTTTATTTTATGCTCTGCAGCATGTTCCACATATTGTTAGTCGACTCCATTGGAGTGTACATCCACCCAGCTTTATTTTTTCCTTAATTTTACTTTTTAGCACACCTCCTGTATTTTTAAGTTTTGGGTTTTTTTTTTTTCAAAGTAATATTCTCCCTGCAGAATGATGAATCACTGCCTGTTTTGTTCCTTAAGTATGTCAGCCACCATCCACTACAGGGCCTTATCTGTTACCAGTTCAATTTCACCACAGAGAACCAGTTTGCAACTGTTTTAGCAGTCCTCTATACCCTAAGAGTAATTGCATGTTACTGCCAAACTGCTGAAACAGAAAACATCGACCAAACAATGCAAATAAATGCCTTTATATAGCTTATGCTATAGCTCTATCCCATCCACTTTACCAGCACAGAAACCGGCACTTTGTCATTTGAGCATATAATGCATGAAAAGTGGAAACCTGGACCAGCAGCAGGGGATGGCAGGGGCCACTTCCTCATGTCACAGTCTGAAGTATTAGGAAACAGTACAGGAAAATTTCAAGCTTCAAATCCTTTCTCAATCATTTGCATAGTACAATGCATCATTCTATGCAGAACAGGGACAGGTTTCCTCATTCATGGATGCTCACCTTGGCTGATGCACGTCCACAAGTGGTTATGGAGGATACAAGAGGTAGGTGCATCTCCCACAAGTGTGAACTTCCTATTCTGCACAGAGTGTGCAGAGTCATCAGTCTTAATAATTCAGCCAACTCACTTGAGGATACATCAGGTCATGGCAAAGGGAGTTCAATTCCCAACTTTGCTGCTTTGGCAGCATAATTTATTTACATACGGATGATGAAAAATCAGCTTGAAGATGTAATACAAAGAATAAATCATATCCATGCCATCAAATCATATCTGACATGTGTAAAAACACCTCAATAAAAATCACTGAAATGCTTTTTAAACAGAAAATACTCCAAAAAGTATAGGACCCAACCACTTACACTAAAATAGGTTTTCTCTAATTCCAAGGTTTACACTCTATTTTGAGGGCCAGTCAGCAGAGATTAGGAGGATTACAAACATTTGTTCTGCTCTCAAACTCAGGTTTAGAAACCTGGACATGTGGGTTCTGTTTCTCTCTAGGCCTTAGAGGGTCATGTTGGGAGGTCTTCACAATGACCACACAGAAACTGTCTTTGCAATTTAGTGGGCAATATATAGAGGTTTCAGTTCCCCAAGAATGTCACAGAAAGAGCAGCAGCCTTTGGAAGGCCAAGTCAATTCACCTGAGCAGGATGCTGAATACAAAAGATACCAAGCACTCCTACCCATCACCTCACTATATCTTTGCCTCAGTCTTCTTAGTGGAGAAACTGGGATATTTTTCTCATGTACAGGAACTGAAGGAAGCCAAAATAAATGGTATTTCAAAAATATTACTTCGAATACTGCTGACAGAAACCAGATTTCTTAATCTGTTGAGAGGATCTAACAGAAAAAAAAAAAAAAAAAGAAAAAAAAAAAAAGAAAGAAATAAGACAGCCTCCTTGTGTTCATCCTAAACATGGACAACTTTATATCCTCAGGCACGAAGAAAGAGGCAGTTGCAGTTGTTTGTTACTCTGTGGCACCATCAGTCACTGAAATCTCCCAAGCCCTGTCTCCAGTAAAAGCCAAAGTTTCATACAGTTCCACCCTAGAAAATCACCTAGATGAAGATTAGGTTTGTAAAAGTGCTCTGTCCCTCCTGACACCCCTGCTGACATTTAAGACTGTACATTTTAAGGATCTGAAATGTTGCATATTTATGCTTGTGCTAAGATGAAACCTGAATTCTGAACAAAACATGCTCCAAATCTTTAGCAAGCACCAAGGCAGCTCAAGCCATTAAAATCCACTTGCCACTGATCACCTAGAAGAGGAAATCCTTCAAAGTCATGTAAAACTTTCAACTTAAAGCACTGGTTTCTTTTTCACCAGCTTTGCAGAGATCTAAACCATAATTTCTTCACAAAGTATGAACAATATCATCAGGGATTGAGTGAGAGAAGCATCTGTGCATTTTGTTTTACTCCCTCTGCCAGTCTTCCCCTATAAACACATAACCAGGGCTAAAGGATGATTAAATAGGTAATGGAATGAGGCAAAATGTGACATCTTACTGAAAGATAAGAGGGCAAACACAAGTATTTAAACCGTTCTTCTAGCTCATGATGGATAAAGCAAGCACCATTATGTAGAATAGTCTTCACATTACTTCAAATATCTTACACATCTCTCATAAAGCTTTTGTGTAAAATTTCCCCCCGCATATATAGAAACGAATCATATCACATTATAGCTGGCTATGCATTCTTCCCTGAGCACACTATGTTTAAAATTGCAAAATCCATTTTTATTTTCGTTTTCATCTGTCATCTCACTACTAGAAGGAAGGCTTCCTGGAGCGTATTCCATTGCATGTCTGACAATATAAGGTCTGCCTTCAATACACTAATATAAAAAATTGAGGAAAAATTATTACATTTACATGAGGGCACTGAAAAAGTACAGGAGACAAAAAGCCTACACGATTCAGTGTATCTTCTGTTACAAGCCTCTGAGACTTCATCATGAGAATAGATATAATAATGAGTTAGCACAGAAATCAGTCTTTTTTTATTACTCTAATATCTTTCAGATTATTTAATGATTATTTGGATAAATGAGCCTGATATAAATATGCCTCCTTTGTTATCTGTCATCTCACAATACAGCACTATGCAGTACAGTGTTAGTCTCTCCTTGTCCTTACTGTAAGTCAGCCACTTGGAGATGAGGCACTGATAGATTTTTATCTCTGGGGCATTCTGCTCTTTAATTCTGCATTACGAAGTCATCCCAATCAATGTACACATTCACAACATGTTAATGCAGTAAAGCTTTATAAAACTGGTCACGCATGTGTACTTGAAATAAGTGGAATAAAGAAGAAAATACTTGTAAAACATGTATAAAGCAGAAAGGTTGAGCATCCTCTGCAGGGCTAAAACACTCTTCACGATACTAAGGGAGAATCCATAAATATTTAACATTGCTACAAGCAGAGGGATTAACAGAGCAGAGCTCTTTGATCAATACTTGCAGCATCATGTATTATTTCCAACAGGAATGAACAGCAAAATGCTATTTATTGACTAAAGTATACTATACATCACTGAAGTTTAATATAAGGGGACATGAAATTCTCTCTTGACCAGGAGTAAGCCACTGACCTGACGGTAGCCTAATGAACAATTTCTGGCACTGCAGTAGTATTGGATGGTTCCCAGCCTCATTTTCCTGGGAGCTTTCCAAAACACGGAAAAATCCTGTCTCTGACATCAAAAGATTAAATTATTAGAAAATTTAAGATGAAACTAAATAAAGATGGTGTGACAGAAAGAAATGGAACTATGAGTAGTGGAGGGTAAAAAGCAAAAAATCATATGGGTTCACAGCCTAACTAGGTGTTCAATTAGTAGTTCTGAATGAGAAACATTTTTGTTTACTTTTTCTAGCTCATTAAAATAATAAGAAACTGTTTAGGTAGCTTTTCTCCCAATTTCATTTTATGCAGAGCCAAGCATAAGAGCCAAAAGGGGACAGCAAAGGGGAACTTGGTGCTTGTTGCAGCAAAGCAGAAACCATCTGATCACACCGTAGGCCAGTGTAAAAGTAAAAACCAAGTTCAAGAATGCAAACTGTAGACATGTGTGAAATAAATAACCTGTAAGCAAACATTATTTGCCTTGTCATTCTGAGTCTCTCAAGATATATTGCAGGATTCTCACTCATTAGTTTCACCATATGAAATTACCTGGCACTACTTGGGAAAAATCAACTTGTGAACCTGACTCTGCTCTTTTACACTTCACATTTTTCCATTAGCAAAATGCCTTCAAATGGTGTGGTTCCCACCCTTCCTGTAAACTGCTGCTGCATATTTGACTGCAAAGGAAACGCAGAAACAAGGAACTTCACATCAGATATTCTTACCTGTAAGACCTTTTGAAGACAAATTGTTGCATTCCACTGTCCTCAAATTCTGTTCTCATTCCCCATCTTTTCTGTTGCATGTACTGTTTGTTTACTGTATGCATATAAGAGCTTAAACTAGGTAACACACCATATAAAATCTCATAATCACAGATTGGTAGGGATTGGAAAAGACCTCTGGAGGTCATCTAATCCAGCCTTATTGTTAAAGGTAGGTGGGACAGGTCAGTGGACACCTGGGTAGACCAGGTGGGACAGGATTGCATCCAGGTGGCTTCTGAATACCTCCAGAGAAGGAGTTTCCACAACCTCTCTGGGCAGCCTGTCCCAGTGCTCTGTCATCTTCAAAGGAAGGAAGTTTTTCCTCATCTTCTTTCTAAGTCCTAGTTTGTGCCTGTTGCTCCTTGTCCTGTTGCTGGGCACTACTGAAGAGTCCCATCCTCTTGACACCTGCCCATTAGATATTTATTAGCATTTATAAGATCCCGTCTCAGTCTTCTCCAGGCTAAGCAGCCCCAGGTCTCTCAGCCTTTCCTCAACAGAGATGTTTCAGTCCCCTAACCATCTACGTAGCCCTCTGCAGCCCCAGGTCTCTCAGCCTTTCCTCAAGGGAGATGTTCCAGTCCCCTAATCATCTACGTAGCCCTCTACTGGACTCTGCAGTATTTCCTTGCCTGTCTTGAACTGGGAAGCCCAGAACCGGACACAGAACTCTAGATGTGACCTCACTAGGGCAGAGTAGAAGGGGAGGATAATCTCCCTCCACCTACTGGCCACACTCTTCTAATGCACCCCAGGATGACATCGGCCTTCTTGGCAACAAAGGCACATCGCTGGCTCATGGTTAACTTGTTGTCCACCAGGTCTTTCACAGAGCTACTTTTCAGCAAGTCAGCCCCTAACCTGTACTGGTGCATGGGGTTATTCCTCCTTAGGTGCACAGGACCCTACACTTGCCTTTCTTGAACATCATTAGGTTCCTCTCCACCCAATCCTCCAGCCTGCCCAGGTCTCACTGAAGGCAGCACAGCCTTCTGGTGTATCAGCCACTTCTCAGCCTGTTTTGTACCATCAGTGAACTTGCTAAGGATACTCTCAACAATACAAGTAATACTACACGTGTTAGTATAAAGTCCAGCAATATATACCTGTACTGCAGCAACACAGACAACAGATGCAGACTTCATGCGAACCTCTTTTTCTCTCTATGTTGATCATGGATGAATTAATCCCGCAACAGTCGGCATCTGAAAACTGTGCTTACCTGATACTGATGAGACAAAACTCACATTGTAGTGTAGGGGAGGACTTCCAGTGCATGTGAGCTCCGCTGCCTTCAGACTCACAGTCTGCCAGGGCTGAGCTCATTTCCCATAGTTCATAACCTATATTTGACAATGCTACACATTTCTGACTTCAAACCCATGCTGCTTATTTGGAGCTAGGTAATGTGAATAAAACAAAATAACTTTTGCTCAGAAAGGAACTCTCTCAGTTTTCCCTTCACAGCTGCATTTTCTGTTACTCAGTTCAAGTAGGCCAAAGTGACTGAGTGACCTGACCTAATCTTTTTAAAGGGCTCATATACGGCTTTCAATCTCTTCCTTGCTGACTGACATTGTATCATACCTAGGAAGCAAAGAGGAGCTTTCCTTTTAAATTCTGAATAAACTTTTCCACAAAGTGTAGTTAAACTCCTATTTCTAAGAAGGAAATTCATTAGTCTAGTAGACAATAGTTATCTCATGAGCTTTCTAAGCAATACATGTCAAAAACTAAATATGAAAGTCCAAAGAAACCAGAAAAATACAACCATATACTCCCTTGCATAAAATGACATTTATTCCCCAAGAGCAATTCTTGAAGATAATTCCTTAAATTACCATTTTATATTTTTTCTTTCCAAATATGGACCTTCTTTTCTCTCAAAGCATTTTTACTTCTTTTGCAGTGACAAGCTTTCCTTATGCTTCATGAAGAGTTATGACAACACTTTATGATGGCTTTTAACAATCACCCATAATCCTAAACACCTATCAGGGATTTCAGAGAATAAATTTCAGCAGTCACTGAAATAAGACGTCACCAACTTGAAAAGGTTGCCATCTCAAGCTACCAGACTGACTTGTTTTCTACAGTTGGCTTAAGAAGCACAACTCCATAGTGCTAAAGTAAATGAAACCAAATCAAACACTGCAATCATTGAAAGTACTGATGCAGGAAAAGAAACCACAAACTGAATAAAATCTGAAAAGCAAAACCATTTCCAGCACTGCAGTGAGCCCACAAGAACTCTTTAGGGCATCTGAAGCAAATGATAGATATTCTCTTGGCCGATAACAGGACTGACGCACGTAACATATAGTGTATATAAATTATGTGGAGTAGAAGAGGAAGAAGATAAGAGGATGTATGCACTTAAAGAGGAACAAAGACATCAAGAGTAAGAGAAAATATCCTGGAGGAAATTTTTAATGGCACTAAAGAGATTACTCATATTTAGAGACACTCAGAGAGAAGACAGTGTACACTAAAATAGGTGGCTGAAGGCAGACCACAGGTACACATTCAATACCCAAAAAACTAAGGAAAAAAAGAGAAACAGTCATATTAAAGAACCTTCTTACCATAAAACCCTTTCCCACCTTTTCTTCTTTTTAATGCAAACTGTATACATAAATGTGTGTACGGAATTTTAATGAGATGTAAACTTTAAATGTATTAAAATGAATTATGCAGGAAAGCAGCAGGAGAGCAACAGATGTACAGATTCAAGGGTGACATGCTTAGTTTCACTTGATGAATGTTTGTTTTGTTGTTTTGAAAACTTAATGCAATGAAATATTTAAAGTGAACAAGAAACTTTAAAACTGACTTGGGGGGTGGATTACTTCCTTATCAGCACAGGGTTTTATTGAAGAAAATATGCTGCTGTCATCTGAATCAGGACTCTACAAACAACAATTAGACAACTCCAGATATTTTAGGAATGTCTTACAGATAGTGTGTTTCTGAACCATGGTATAGCACCTCTTATGGACCACGAGGCCATAGAACAAAGTCATGACAGCAAACCTAAAGGACATTTTTTCTAATTAAAAGGTGGTGATACAATAATCTTCAAAAACTTCTGAAGGCTAGTAGAAGACCAAGGCTACCCTTTGGTCCAAAAAAAATATGAACCACTGCTTTTACCTACACCAAATAGAGACACTAACAATTGTAGAAACATTATTAACATTTAATCATCTTCCTTCCAAGTACTTAATCAAATGAAGAATTATAAAATTTTGAGAAACCCTCCATCCTTTGAAAGGTATTGAAATTTAGGCATTTAAAGCAAAAGGACACGTTGAAAACTAAACAAGAGATTCTCTGCCTAGGCTCTTCAGCTTTCATTGGCAGCAGCTATGAGGGGGTCAGATACATATGCTTGATTCTCCACTGTAGCCTGTACAGCATATAGAGAAAAAACAAGTACTAAGTCTCCGATTCCACAGCCTGAGGCAAAATCCCGGAACTGTAAATAAGAGTAAGGTTGTAATGCCCAACTGAAAGTGATTGTGAATGAAGCAACCAAGAGGAATTATAAACCTTGCCCACAGTGCCTCAGGGAATCAGAAAATTTTTATTATTTCCAAAGAGCAAGAATGTTCATGAGAATACCCAGCCTCCATGAGAAAATTGTTCATGAAGCAAGTTAAAGAACAGAGGAGGTTATGATGACATAACTTGCATGCCGAGCCTTTGAAATGATAGCCTCGTGAGAAACAACATGAATCAGAAGGATTCTTTGATTTTTTCCTTTAAAAAAAAAAACCACAAAAAAACCAAACCAAAACACAACCCCCCCAAAAAAAACCCCAAAAACAACAACAACAAAAAAACAACAAAAAAACCCAAAGAGAACAAAAACACAACACAAAAACCTCACATGGTCCAGTATGATGCTCTCTACCATTTAGAATGGCTGGTAGCCAAGAAATGCAAACTAGCCACGTATGAATGATACAGCTGCAAGGTTGTTCTGCAAAAACAAAAGAACTTTTTGTGGCCTAATAATGTTTCCTGACTCCAATCCATCTATGAACAAATCACTACTGATAAGAGCAGTGGCAATGAAAAACCTTCTGGGTAAAAAAAAAATATCTAAATTGCATAATTGTATTACTTTTATAACAATTTAAACTCAGGCTTATCTGTGTATCTGATAGACACTCTTCCTCCCCCAATATCTTGTTCCCCCTAAATTCTTGATCCACAAGCAGAATACATTTTCATGGTGGACTTTACCAAAGTATATTTTAGTTTCATGCAAATTCAATTAAACAACAGAGTGCAATTATCTGTTTACTGGCAAACAGGCAGCCCACATTAGTTCAGCTCTGCTTTGCTGAACTGTGTTCAACTGCTCAAAGCATTCAGATGTTTCATTATGAGATTTCATCAGACACCCCTGGCTGCAGCACCACGGCACAGAAAATGGGATGCACAATGCCCCCTGCTCTCCACATTTTGGCTGCTGCTTTTTAAAAGCTGCCTCTGCTCTCTACAGCAGCTGTTTACAAGTATATCAAAGCTTAGGATAGCTTCATGTATATATGGTTTGAATTATCCATACCTTATCTCAGCTGCTCCCTTCCCTCCCTCCCTTTTTTCAGCATGGAAAATTGAAAATTAATTGTAGTGGCTTTGCTTTTGCCTTACTTCAGTCATAATGCCTAAAAAAACAACAGTGATGGTATTTTATACTATATTAACCACATGCAGCCTTACATCCTGGTGTAAGTTCCCACCAGCACACATGAAGCCACCCTGTCCCTGCACAGCTGAGCTCGCATCCGCATGCTGATGGCACAAGATACAGCTGGCTGAATTGCCTTTTAAACCTGAAACTCCTGATGGAGCCAGGAAAAGCCTTGATCCTTGGAAACGTTTCAAGTGAGCTGTCCCCTTTCCTGATGCAGACAGATCTCAGATCTGAAATGTCACGCACAATTACCCTAGAGTCCTTGACTCTGAATCTCCAAATAATTCCCAGCATTATGCAGGCTCTTCTCTTCCCCTGGAAAATTTTAAGGCTTGATTTTAGTGAAGTACAAGACTCATTCTTCAGAAATATTGGCTAAAATGAAAGCTGGGACTTATGATGGAAAAAAAAAATCACACCATTTTTACAAATTAAGCAGCAAAATGCAAAATATCAGGAAAAAACAGAAGAATCATAGAATGTCTTGGGTTGGAATACCTCCTTACGTGGGCAATCTAACGATTTCCAGACTACTTTTTATTCAATCCATGTTTAGGACCTCTCTAATTAGGATAAAACATCCTTCTTTGTGATGGTGGAGCGTAGAGTTGGCGCTAGGAATTGTATTTGTACTGTGATTTAGTATTACAATTGTGCATTATAATTGTTTTATCATTCTTGTGTTGCGATTTCCATATGCTGCTATATCACTCTTCTAAACCAAAATCCCACGAAACACCAAGTGTCTTCAAACATGTAACTTTGGTATTAAAACTTTAAATCCTCTGCTGCCTCAGTTACATTGGATAGACCACAGCCTGCAGGTCAAGACAGGCAGTTGCCAAGTCTCCTTGGAGCTACAGAGACAAGAGGTTGGTGAGTTATGGGCCAGTAGCAGGACTCTCTGTTTCTAAGGGGCCCAGGAAGTAAGGCAGTGAGGTGGCTCATGATATCAAGGCTGCTTTGATGGCCACATGCATGGGCCACCATCACAATGGCCACTGGAGCAATCTTCAGATGTTCCATGTCTCCAAAAAGACCTGGAGCAAGCAGATTCCAGACCAGCAGTCTGCTGTCCTTTGGGTGGTGTGCCAGAGAGCATTTCACTGAGTAATGGACTGGATCATTTGGCTTGGCAGGGAAACACAACAGATTAAGAAGAGGGACATCTGGGATGACATCTTTAACACATGAGTCATCACCAGTCCTTGTGTAAATGATGATGAGGTGGACTCCATGAAGTAAAACCACTTGAATTTAGTCCACAGAGCAATCCCTGTAGGCATATGTTCTCACCCTTACTGTGCCCAGACAAGAGGGATGTTCATTCATTTGCCAAATGTATTAAGCTCACTGTGTGACACCAGTGATTGCTAGTGCTGGTCTGAGATGGGAGTAGAATATCACCAGCCAACACCTTCTCCTCCTTGGAAGATGGCTCATAGGAGATGGGCTCAGATGAGGTATGTGCTCATAAAGCTCATGGAAGAATATAGGGGGTGACCAGAGAATTGTAAAGAAAACTGAACTGAGCTCAACACAAAAGGCACTGTAAATTGGCTTTTGTTTTAGATAAATGGCACTATGAGTTGACTGGATCACCAATCTGTGTAAATGGACTTCCTTAAATTAAGGCTCCTCCTAAGCCAGTCAGCCCAGCATGGACAAAGTGTCTACAAGTCTCAGGTCCATATAAAGTATAAAAATGGGTCAACTAATACAAAAAACTTGGAAATGAGCAGCAGGTTTGAGCTGGCTTCAAGACATGTATTCCACTCCAATGACGGAGGATGCTCAGTGTCATGATGATGAAGCATATAGAGACCAGCCCTGGAAATCACATTTTTACTGTGATTCCACTGTATATAACAATAACATCATGCTTGCATTGGGGTTTCAGAATATTGCTGTATTTCTCTTCTAAACCACAATCCAGCATAATGTCTTCTATCTTTGAATAAGTAAATCTTGTATTAAAACACTGAACCCTTCTCTTGTGAAATATCTGAAGGAAGCTGGTCAGGGAGGATTGGACTCTGACAATTAGAAAGCATTTCAGGAGGAAAAATGTTTTCTGTGAGCTCTTAAAATTATGTTACTTAAAATTTAGTGCAGAAACTCAAATCTTGTCCCTTTTATTTTATACTACGAAAAAAGCAATAATATAACAAAGAATATAAATAGATTAGAATCTTCTCTCTCAATTAAGCAATAACAGCCATGGGAAAGCAGTGATGATGCTGTTAAGTGCCTATTCCCCAGCATCCTCTTCTTGTGAGCTCACAAGCCCAAAGACATTCTCAGAACTGTCATCTCACTGTGCATGGAAATGAGCAACAAATTTTAAGGCAAATAAGGGAGAGAGAGGAAAGAAAAAAAAAAAAAAGAAAAGAAAGAGGGGAAGTATTTTAACCAGGAAATTAAAACCAGGATCTAACAAAAGCCCTAAGAATGTTTCTAATTTCAGCAAAGGAGAAGACTCAGCATCTTAAAGACTGTGTTTTTGTCCGGAATAGAGCTTCGAGATTTCCAAACAGGCAACAAGCAGTGACAAAAATTCAATACACAGAAAAAAGAATGAAATTGAAAACAAAATAGCAAAAGAAAAATCTATTGGCATGTCAAATGCAAGGGAATGTGCTGAGAACTGGCTGTTTTTAAGACTGATGCCATTTTTAAAAGGTAGCATGGAAGAGAAGGCACTGGTTTGAGTTGATAGATGCTTTAGAGTTCTTAACAAGAGAAAACAGGAAATACCTAAGGAATTGTTATTTTGTTTTTGGCAGATATTAGTGACAGACCTTTAACGTGCCATAAGAGCAAAAGGATATCCTCTCTGACTGGAACACTAGGCCTTTTCTAAAAGCTAAGCTCAATTGCAGAAGCCCATAAAAATGAACTGATGCATGTGAATGCTAACATTCATGGCTCAATTCCCCACCCAGCTCAGCTGAGATCTAATTCCAAGAGACAGGTATTTCAGCAGAAAAGCACAGGCCAACAAATTAAAAGTAGAATCTGGATGGAAGACGCAGACACCAATGGTCTCAAAAATCAGCACACAATTGTAAAATGTCAGGAATCTTAATTCCTTAAAAAGGAGTACCTAGAAAAACAGATTTCTAATCTCTAAAACCAAAATAAACCCAATTAAACCATCAAAACGAACACAATTTGACTTTAGGAAGAGTTAATGAGCTTGGACTAAGATGCAGGATTAAAACCCAGATTACTTTGAGATCCACTAGTGAAAAAGTATATGGAAAATCTATGCATTTATTATTACTATTATTAGCGCTCAAAACTTCCAACATGGCACCAAGCAAATCTTCCCTTCTTTCGTCTCACCTTCCCTGTCATAAAGAATGGCCAAAGATTAACCAGCATATTACCCTGTGAGTTAATTCATCAGTGACATGTTCAAGTACTAGGGATATGGAGTGAAAATAGTTATGCATATTGAACAAATAAAATTATCCAAAGCACAGAACAGAAGTGTGTTTTAATGTAAACTGGATGTCCCTATAAATGTGGAAATTGAGAGGAGTTATTAGCTTTTTAGACAATCCAGAGAGATTGACTTTTACCTATACAAAATTATTAATATTCATTTGTCTTTAAGAAAAATATTCAAAACCATCCTTTAAAATGTTGGCAGATCTTAGGAAACAAGCTTTGCTCTCTCACCCAGCTGCTCCTGTACTCTTTAAATAGAAGTTTCAGACTCAGGAGACCACTGCTGTTCAGGAAAAAAAATCAAGCATGTTCTTAAAATCTGAGTAAGGCTTATTTGAGTACGTGCTAAGTAACCTTTCCCAACTAAGGTCACCAATAATATTTCAGGGGGAAAAACAAACCCTAACACACACACACATATATGTATATTTATACACATGCAAAATCCTATAAGAATCAGCTTTGATGAAAAATAGGCTTGGCAACAATTCTGGCATGACAGGTGGGACCACAACTCAAATTTTCCCAGATTGGTAGGCTGTACCTTCATCTACAAAAATCAACAACGGTATGTTCAGTCAACATCTTTCACACATTAGAGCTCAAAACGCACAAGCAAAACGGACAAAGTAAGACATAGCTGTTATACGGATTTCACTCCAATGATACAAACTTGTTATCAAACTAGGTTATCAGACAACAGTGGGTTTCTTTTGTCTGATCTGTCACAGCATAAAACACTAAGCATTTTTGACTCTGCATTGAGAAAAAGATAGCAATGAATAGTCTCCAGGTCCAAGCCACTGGCACCCTGACTTCCTACCAAGAGTAGAGGAATCTGTGCTGTCTCATCAGCTCGCAACACCCTTCCTTCAGGAGCAGATAAGTGACAAGATGCAGATGGTGTTTGATGTACTGCTGCAGGCAGAGGCCATGTAGATGCAGGACTGTATTTATGAGAAGTTCAGTGCAGCTGAGGCTGCTCAAAACCCATGGAGGAAATTTCTGAAATGCTGGCATAACACAAACAGTGACAGCAAGGCAATGCTAGCTGCAGGGAAATCACACTGCACTAAGGCTGCTTGGAACAGGAAAGAGTTATGGACAACCACTCTATTAATCAAGATACTTTCTCCTAGGTACTCAGCATCAAGGGAGTGAGATGCAGTCAGTTGTTCTTCAAGTAGTTTCTTGTGCAGGTTAAGCTGTACATTAAGAAACATTAAAAAAGTAAGAAAGTTAGGATTAAAACACAAGACCAAACCTACAGTATTTCTAACTGCTGCAGATCTCTCACAGAAAGCATGCATTGTGAAGCTTCCACTGTAGTACCTAACTAAGAACTGTCTGCTCATGGGTCTGCTGGAAGGACTGACATACTAAATAAACTGGTATCATCTCTTCCCTTGACTGATCCTTCTCTGCCACATCTCCCTTAGATGGTGTACACAAACTGTTCATAGAACCACAAATGGAATCTGCCAGCTGTGTTAGATAACGGAGTTATTCTGATTTTTAACTAGTGTTTGCAAGTTCTGACAGCAACATTTGCTTTTATTAAATACACTTGTGCTGGCTAAAGCTTTTCAGGTTGCCTCCTTAGGGCTCTACTACATGTTTCAGATTGAGAATGGACTGCTTGGGATACATTGTGCTCCTGGAAAAAGGGCTAGATTACAATGGCCATTTTGCACAGCAGTTAATGTTAGTCTCTGCCTGTATTGCTCTTACCTTGCAGAAGGTTAGACACATGAAAATAAATAGAATTAAGTTTGTGTTTGTCATTAGAAGATGTGTAGCAATCAGGCAGAAAGGTTTTCATGTTCACTGCTAGGTACAGGATCCGATGCATGAGAAAGGGTAATGAGATAACAAATTAGCCATTGATTTAGACCCGACAGTGGTGAATGAAAACCATTATGTGGTGACTGCTCTTTTCTGGGGTCTGTTTGAAGTATGTTGGTGGTCCTCATGTATTTCCTAGGAGAAAAACATCTGCTAAACAAAAACCACTATCAAAATCAATATAATTAGCATCTTTTTGAAATTCTTGGTTTAAAGGAAGGGTGGGTCTTTTTCCTGTTAGTGAGTTTATCTTTCTTGTATGACAAATAGAAGCTTTCAGCTTCCAAGATGTTTTTGTTGGATAAAGAAGCAGTTTTACTTCCAAGGTCTGACAGTCTGGCTCCATCTATTAATTTTCATACACTTGGTTATATTAATGTTGAATAATGCTCGAAAGTTTCATTTAAGCCTAAAATACTTCAGTACCTAAGTATCTATGCAGTTGAATGGAACTGATGTACCTTTCAATCAAACTACTTACAGAAATGACAACAACATTAAATTCTGAACAGATAATGGAGGAATAGTATGGGGCCCACTTACAAAAAAAGGCCTCCTGTACATCACTACTCCCATGTCCAGAAAAACCTTCTGGAGTCAAAGATCACACAAAATGTTCAAAACAGAAGAATCCTGAGTCAGACCTGTCATGTACATTTTTAGGGGTGTCGAATACTTTTTATTTTTCCAAAGCCACGAAACAAGCAAGACCTTGGGGGAAAAAAGCTTTAAAATTAAACTTAGACACACTCCAATATCTTCAGTATTTTCCATCTTGAACTGCTGTCCCATCTACATCTTTTATCTTCCTAGTATTGAAATTAAACCCCACTTTAAATGCAATGCCTAGGACACAGTGCTAAAACCAATGACCTGGGTCATGTGATGCATAAAAGGACTGTGTTTGGTTGCAACTACAGGCAGGCAAAACATATGCTTACATAAATGAAAATCTGCCTACCGACACTCACTATTCTTCCTCACAATAATGTGATATGCTGAAACACAGATAACTAACTGAAAAGAGAACTGCTCAGCCTAAACCTGCATCCATCACATTCCATGCCTGTTGGAATCATAGCCTCCTAAAGCAGAGGCAAGTTTCTTGGTGCTGCTGCTCGAATGTAGGGGGAGGACTCTCCACTGTTAGAGGATCCAACTCACTTTCCCTGGTTTCTATTAGAGCCACCCTTGGGGCTAGTCTGTAATAAGATAAATTAGAGATTAAACTAACCAATGACATCAACTCCTGTATCAGCGAAGGACAGGCTCTCAGAATGTATTTCCTCCTATGCTACCAGGCTTCTTTTGAAAATCCCAAATGCTGAAGCTTTCATTACACTGTAATGTAAAACTCAACTGATGGAGAATTTCTGGAAGGAGAGAGCTTTGGAGGGCAGGTGCCCACTTGTGATGCTGTTATAGTGAGCAAGGTTGTGGGGGGAAAATCTGGACAAGAATACAGTCTGTAGACTGCTGGGTCATATTTTCATAATTTGAATACACAATGCAAAATTTTAGACAGATGGCTCTGAACTACATAACTTTACATACAATCTCAAAGGCATGGTATTTGCTGAAGAGGTGGGGGAAAAGGAAGGAGGGAAAGGGGAGTGGAAGAGAGGAAAAAGGAAAAGGGAAAAGGAAAGGGAATAGGGAATGAGGAAGGGCAAGGGAAAAGACAGAACTGAAAAACCCCACATAATCACTGAATTCACAGTGTAATCAGTAATTAAATTGAGGACCATGCTGATTGCATTCAGTAATGTAATATTGTAACTGAAAAGCCACCCATGGGAATTGAAATTTGTTTTGTTTTGATCTTTTTGTGGCTAAAACTTGCATTTTTTAAATGAAGTTTTATATCAAATAAGGCTCAGAAAACCTGACCTTTCAAAAGTATTTTCTCGTACCATATCCATGCAACCCTCCTCATTCATTTTTTTATTTCTTTTTCTTTGCTGAACAGCAGCAATTCTAGAAATACTATGTACTCAAGGATCATACACAGGGCAGTGGGGGAAATGCTACATATAAAATACTGTTTTAACAAGCTTTAACAAAAAGGATAAATGTAGAATCAGACATTCAGCACCTCTTCCCTCTCTCTTGATGTCTCTTACATTAGAGAAGGTGAATTACAGATACATCATAGACAGTAAGGCAGTCCTAGTAAAACGTAGGCTGTTTTGCCCCTCTTTCAAATTCCTGTGATTGAACTTGGGAAAAACCTTTCTATGATCTTGTGATCAAAAGCTGCCATTCAAACCAAGAAAGACTAACAGAAAGGGCCAAGAAATGGGGCTTTTACAGCTGCTAAGGACTGCTGACCAGCATAATAACATCGTTGTTGTGACAAAAAAAAAAAAAAAAAAAAAAAAAAAAAAAAAAAAGTTAGCCTGTTAGCCTCCTGCTTTCCCAGTGCTTTCACGGGCTGAAATGCTTTTTTCTGTTGTGCAGTACCATTTGAGGCAAAGAGAGAGAGAGAGAGACTTCAATTACACAAGAGGCTCAAAACATATGGAAACTGCTGCTTTGTTCATCTTATTTTGTTTGGATGGATCACAAAGGAAAAGATCTTCATGTGCTACTTCAGACACTTCATGCCACTTCACGCTCTCAGGGTGGAAGCCCCACAGAAGAGTCCTCAATGCTTCTCTGGTGGTAAGGAAAGATTTACTTTAGGAGGAAGGGAGAGACGGAGTAAAAATGGCAGAAAGGCAAGACTGGGAAGGGAGGACAGGCCTCATAAACTTCTTTCTTATTATTATATGTGCCTTCCTTCTCTCCTAACACACCCTTTCTTGCTTCACAGTCCTTCCTACAGGCACCCGCACCAAATTCCTCCCAAAATACTAATGCACACACCAAGCACCTGACACTGACTTCACAAAAGCACTCAGAAGTTGGGTTACATATCCTCTCTTTCAAGCCACCTAATTCTTTGCAAGCTCTGCCAGTAAAAATGTTTTTGGAGAAAACCTTCCATACAAGCCCTGATGGAGCAAACCCACCAGAGAGCCTCTGTAAGGTTGTCTGCCACCAAAGTGTGCTCAAAGACAGCAACTGCTGTGTCCTCGTTGCGGCCCGCAGGCAGCACAGACCAGGCACATGTCACCTGGATGCTTCCTGATTTACAGTGGTGTTCCAAAACGTGTGAAAGATCAGTGCTCCAATTTTATTTGGATATCTTAAAAGGCCAATCTCAGAGGCCTTTCTGGCTGAAAGATGGATGTCCAAAGCAGTGTGTCAAAAAATACCTATTTGTACATTGTTAAGCTTCAATGAAACTTTTTTGTTTACGGTAGTTGGAATTTACGGGACAAAGGTTTGGACTGAAACTTCTGACTTAAATTTGTCTATACTTTTGTCCTGGTCAACTCTGAATTTAAAAATGTTTAATGTGAAAGCAAGTGGAGAGCTGTGAGAAAGAGAAGAAGAAGGAAATATGTCTATGAAACAGCTGAAAGGGAAATAATTCCCTTCAGTTAAAAAAAAAAAATCATGTAAACCACTCGTTGGATATTACTGAGTATAACACACTATGATCTCAAGTGGTTAGTCTCTACTCAGCTAGATTGATACCTTTGCTCAAGTTAGCTTTTTAAATTAGTTTTAAACTAGCTGGCTCAGGTGTGACAACACTGTGCTGTATCAGTAGGGCCTGCAAAGCAGATGTACTGCATCATTTATAGTGTTCTGAAGGGACTAATAAAGTAATGCAGGAGGGGAAGAAACAGCAGCAGTTGTGCCACTGATGGCCATAGTTGATGCAAAAGCAGAATTCCTCCCTGAAACCTGAATCATGTACAAATGACTATACAATGTTCCACATTGTTACGTGCTCCAATATGCATGTTTTTATTTGTTTATTTTGCTTTGTTTTAAATTGCCAGCCCTTTAGACCTAAACAATCTGAAATTCAAGCTGTGAACCTTTCTGGCTCATAAATTTTGCCTGTCGTAACACCTGCACAACTCGTCTGTCTCATCTTGGATTTTAAAAGTGCATCCAAGGAACAGCAATGTCCCTGGACCAGAAACTTGTCAACACTTCTGCTGACGTAAGAGGCCCAACAGAATTCAGTGCACATGTTTTCAGCTGTGCTGGTTAAGCAGCAGTAATATACAGAAGAGACTTTTTTAAGTAAGCAATTATATCTGCCTTTGCATATAAAGAGAATGGATTTATTGAATTAAAAGATTTGCATAGTCAGTCTTCAAAGCAAAAATTACCGTGAGTTAAAGGACAAAATACATATATACAAATTAGTTTGGATGAATTGAGAAGTTCATTGCCACTAGGTATTACGAATGAGAAAGGAATGCACTTCTCCATTTATGCTGCAGACTTTTGGAAATTTTTTGAAAGATATGACAAGCGAAAGTGTGACAGAAGGAAACAAGGAATGAACTTTTCTTCATTTATATGCCATATTGTTCTCTAACTTCAATCTTACAAACCAAGTGGAAGATCTTAATTCAAACTGCAGCAACGCTGTTTCATACATCATGACCTGAATTATTGCAACACCACAAGCAAACTGATCTTATGGGATTTTTACAAAGTCACAAAGTATTAAAAAAATCCATTAAATAATCTCTCATTAATTATAAAGCCAGATTACAACCATCTGCATTTCATAATATGTTTTTTCAAATGTGAAAAGATATGGTTCTTTTTCTAAGAACTTACCCAGCAATACAAGCTCAAATAAAACAGACAAATATTTAGCACATCAGGTCTTTGAAAGACAGGCCTTAGACATTGTCAGCACTCTGTCTTCTCTCACACAAATTCCCAAGCTATGTGATTTAGCACTGATACACATCTCCTAATATCTGAAATACAGATGAACCCAACTCATATTCCCCCAAGAAATAAGTGTGTATCAGCTACTGGGGGTTACTGGGTAAACATCTCATTCTGTATCCTGCTAGTTAAAGCAAATCTTTGTTTGAGCTGGATGGAAATGAGATCAAGTCTTGAGTAGACAGGGGAACTTTTTTTTTGTCTAGAAAGAACACACAATCTTCCAAGAAATCTAGGAAATTCTAGGAAATCTGGAATGGATCTTTGCAGCAAGACATGGAATGTGTGCTATGAAACACAAATGTCAGCACCAGAAAGACTACTGAAGGTTACATAAATACAATTCTGGAAGAAAAAAAAAAAAGAAAAAAGAAAGAAAAGGAGCTAAAGATAGAGAAATGTGCATTGTTCAGTGACAAAAAATGACACATTTCACATTTGAAATTCTCAGGAATGCCTTGAAACAACACAAGTATCAACTGACTTTAAAAGGCTGTCTTTGAAAGGCAGGAGACAGTCCAAGTAACACTTGATTTCAGTATAATCACAACCTACTGGAGATCTATAGTTGAAGAGTTGGTACAGGCTGGATTAACCACAAGCAGTACTTGGCTGAGTACCAGTAGGAGGGCAAAGCCAGGAGCCTCTGCTGGTGGTGTGTGAGACATATAAGCTCTAAACGGGAGAGCAGAACGTGAAACATTGATGAGGATGGCCACAGCAGAGAAACCTGCATGAGCCACAAAACAAAGACACAGAGACCCAACCAGAGAACTTCTTTTGAAGCAAAAGGTTTTGTATTTTCTACTAATTCAGTACCCACCTAGAAAGTCCATCTTTATGGCCTTGTCCTGCAAAGTCTATATGATCTTAACCATATTTGATGTCTGAAAAATGAAACACTGTTTCCATGGGGATATTCTTTTCTGGCTGCTGTGCATACCAGCAAGGCACCTCTTAACATCCAACATGACCCAGGCACCAGGTCCACAGAACCCATTCTGCACTGAGCACTTTGTCAGAGAGACCTGAGCTGGGGATTGCTGCCTGCACATTGCTGAGGATGTAGGAAGCACCTGGGGGCCAAAGCAGGAAGAGTTACAGTGGTCTCAGGTTCATCAGCTGTACTCAGGCAGGACAATAACAGAAGGAATTCAAGATTTTAACTATCTGCCAAAGATGAAGACTGAGAACTGACAGAAGTTAAAAAGATGTTTAGAGGGTTTGAGATGCAAAATATATTTCTGCTAACAATGATCTGAGCACATGGATTCATGGATCACAGAAAGCAAAAGATAACAGCAATTCCAAAAAAAATGACAGCCAAGAAATGGAAACAGAATAAAGAAACAGAAAATGCATTAAACAGTTATTTTTTAAGAAGGTCTTTACATGGATCGTATTTTCTGATACAGTATGGAAGGATTTATATACTGCAGTCAGCAGATAACAATGAAAGTATTTACAGAACTGACTTCTACTTAGAAGGCAGACAATATAAAAGATTCGGGTAACATTAACAGCAGATACATTAAAGGAACTGAGGATACAAGTGAGAGAACTGTTTGGGGTTTTTTTTGTGTGTTTTTTTTTTAAATAAAGATAACTTCTGAGATAACAACATGAAACAGAAAAAAACTCTTTTAAAACTAGTTTCACCAAGTATTACCAGCATCAAAACTAGCAGAATGCCCTTTGTTCTGTTTAAGTTCTCTGTAGCAGTCAACAAATGTTTTAAGCCAACTACAAACCAGTATCTACTTTCTACCTTCAGCTGCTGTTTTCTCTTGTTTAAAACGTCAAATAAATATATACCAAGAGTTACACAGAAAGACATGGATACTTATAGCAGTGTGTTACTTACCCTGATACAGTAAGGCAAACTCCCCAAGCATATAGTTTTGGAAGAGTTTTTTAGTGTTTTATGTGTATAAATGAAGAGACAATGAAATAAAAAGATAAAGCACCAACTAAGAAAAAGGGGCTAAAAAGTTATCAAACAGAACATCTGAAGTTCATCCATTCAGAAAAACAATTTACAGCATCAGTAATGACAGCATCAGTAATCATTTGTTCATCCACTAAGAGAAAAACACTATAAACTGTGCTACTGTCCATTGCACAGTTAACCCTCAACTGAAATACTATTTTCTCATGACCATTTTAGGCACACTCTCCTAGAGATTACTTTAAATACATTATTCCATGTTCTAAGTCTACTTCTCTGAAGCAAATATTAGGCATCTGAATTTACTCTCCATGGCTGGAGAATCTAAGAGATGACCTGAGAGAAATATTTAAACTAAGGCGAGAGGGAGAAAACATCCACTCATTCTGGTGAAAAAAAGTCCATAAAATGCAGTGCTTGAGAACTTTTCAAGAAAAAAATGCATGAGAAATCATGATTAAAGCAAGATACGAGGTATTTACAGATACACCTGTATTGTTGCAGTTAATTTGTTTCTATTTAAGAGTTTGTGCTCTAGCAAAAGTCAGTCACAAAATGTCAACATGTCACAGTCGCTTTTTACTTGTGGAGTTCTTAACCTACACAAGAATAGCACTCTTCTTTTCTTTTGTCAGATATTTGTATCCAGGCATTAAAATCAGCAAGAAAAGCCACACAGAGCTACTATGAAAGAGGAAGATTCTTGACTTTACATTGTAACATTGATATGTCTCACTTGGGAAGTAGCCAAATGTCCTCTGACAAGCAAAAGTATTTACAAAGCAAATGGAATTTAGGAAGTACTTTTAATGACTTGAAAATGCTGTGAGGGAGCATAACAGATGCAAAAGCAGAGGATAATTACCACAATTGAAGAATGTCCCTGTGAAATTCTAGAGAGGAAAATAAGAGCTTGTTAAGTCTTTGCCATTATTCAAAAAGAAAAAGTTAAGCTTTTAAAGACATCCAAGGATACTGGGAACTGAACAAAAACTCTCGTACCCTAAGCTTGCCCATCCAGAGAAAAAACAATTTGTTACTGACAGAAAAGCTAGGAATTTTTACATGTATCCAGTGATTGTAAAATGTGACAGATTAGTAGGATTATATAAAAAAATCCCCTATTCACCAACACAAAGAGATGCAGGACTTCAAGACTGAGGGTGAGCTATCTTCATTATTTACAGTGCCCTTCACATCTTGATGGAGATGTACAGCACTATCGCCTGATGTATTCATTTGCTGGCTTCTCTTTCAGAGTGGCAATGCGAGGCCTATACAATTAGTTTCATGTGAGGTCCACTCTCTATAGGAAGAAAATACACCCAGTAGACCCTGGTCTATTTATCTCAGAAAAGCAGCGCTGATAAAGGGAACAGAAAAAAACCACCAAAACACACACACACAAACCCACTAAAAAATAATCACTCAAGGCTACTCAGAATATTTATGAAGTTCACAAGGAATCTGCCAAACACTTGAGAGTTTGCAAATTCTGAAGACAACTGTACTTTCTCAGTCTGGAAGAAATGCAAAGATATTAACTAATTATTCATGGCACAACCAATTATTTTTGTACTGTATATCTACAACTGAACATCATGAAATGCTTATTAGTTGAGCAAGCAGGACAGTGAAGCAATTCCCTTTGGAATGGAAAGAAGCCAAACAGTTGGACAGAGAAGCACCCTTTACAAGAATAATTCGCTAACATAGACACACTACTGCTCAGTTTACTTAGGCTTTACACACCATATCTGACCAGCAAAATGTTTCAAGTGCCAGAAAATAACCTTTACATTGTCACTGGGTTGAAGCAGAGTGATCTGGAGCTGGAAGAGCTCAGCTTTACAATTTTATAGAGACAACAGACAGTGGTTGAAGTTAGAAAGTCAAACAAGGAATGATATCTTTTTGCCTTGGGAACAGACTACAGAGCCTCCAGACTGTCCTGTGTGCCCTCCTTTCCTTGCAGACACAACACCGCTTTACCCCTTCATGCTGTGTTGTTGGCCTGGCTCAGCTTAGATGTGTGACTTCTGGCTGTGCTCAGACATCCAGGTATCCAACAGTGAGTCTCCTGTAATTTCTATCCTATTTAAAAAAAAACAAACAACAACCAACCCATCCAATTAAATTCTCATCTCATTTGCCTAGGAAACACTTCCTGGGTAAGAGCTCTGTATTCAAAGTGAATGTTTGATAGAACGCTTTGGGAGGATATAACTAAGTCATGGACCATGGTTTACTCATTGTAAAAGTCAGGGCCATGGTGTCCAGTCTTTCTGATGAGCTGTTCAGCATCCTGTGAAAGCTACCTACTCCAGTCCTTCTACCATCACAACTTGGTAACCTGGCACAGCCGCCCCCACAATATTTGATCTTACAGGCATCTGTATTCCCACACACATACACCCCATTGTGTCACCAGGATCACATTGGCCAAAACTATTTGTCTGGTCCATAATCCTGTTGCCTCAGGAACCAGGGCAGTACAAAATGGCCTGCAGCCAGCCTGATTTCTTTCCTGATGGGCCTCATGCAACCTTGTATGAGCTGGCAAGCCTGAACTAAAACATCAGAGCTTTGGTGAGAGGAGGTGTGGACAAAAATGTAAAACCCTCCCAGTTCACTGCTACACCTGAAAGAAATCAAGCTGAAAATCCTAAATCAATTTAATTTAACCCTCAAAGGATTGATTAATCTTCTCTCTCAATAAGATCATGTCTTTGAGCAGTAGAGGTTAATAACAGATATGTTGCATACTACTGCTAATGTTCCTCATTTTTTAACCGAAATCCATAAAGAGGTCACAGCAATAACTAGAGATAATTTTCTTTCTATGCCAATTACTGAGATGCTGGGAGGATAATTTTCAGACTCTGATTGTGATTTTTGAAGTACACTAAGAGATTTGATTTTCCTTCCTTCTCCACACAGGAAGATAAGCAACTGCCAGGAGGGGGATAAAGCAAGATGATTCTATCTTTGCTGAGAGGCTTAAATACAGGTTTATAGCACAGATGCATAAACTGAGTAGAAGCTCCAACAGGAAACTACATCGAGAAGAAGAAACTAGGACTGGTTTTTGCACTGGTTCAAAGGTAAATGAATGTGAATCACTAGTATCACTTGAATCGACCCAACTGCTCAAGTGGTCATGTTTGTCCTCTGGCTTCTTAAGAAGAGGAATGAATACAAAAATATTTTAAATATGGATTTGAAGAGTGTCCTACTCTAATGATGAGGCATAAATATTCTCTTCTATGTGGATCAAATACTCTGTGTTAATTTCTAATTATATCTGTGTTTAGAGTTATAAAATCTGTCCTCCAAAAATGGAGGACAAAATGGGATCTCACAGATATCTGGTGCATATTTGAGTGAGTTCAGTTACTGGCTTAGTGGCTTTGCCCCAAGCTGCATTATGCTTTATCTACATCTTTACCTGCTTCTCAGGTAAATGAAGTCTTAAAAAGAGTAACTTTCCAGCTCATCCTTGCAACTAAATGCCATCTGATCCCAACAGCCAGGAGAGAAACAGTAGACAGTTTTCCCACATGGACACCTTCTTCAGGAAACTAAGAGCTGATTCGTATTTTTTAAATGAGAGAGCAGCAACAGTTATAACTATTAAAATCCAATTTCATTTTATCTCTTGGAATAAAAGTAAGTAAACATGCTATCTTATCAAGGCTCCTATTTAAAAGTCTGGCATTGTTCGTGTTGAATACTCAGTATATTCCTGACTAATTTAAAATATTATTATTATTATTATTATTATTATTATTATTATTATTATTGTTATTGTTATTGTTATTAAACTTTTAGCTTTCAATCTTTACTATGCAGCCTTTTTGTCTTAAGCAGGCACTGTCAGAATATTCTGCTTTATTTCTGGCTCAAATGATGTGTCCTCTTTGAGACAACCAGGAATATGACCACAGAGCATGCAGGATTATAATGATGAAGGTGCATTTACTGATTCCTTGCTATTCACACTCTTTCCATTGGGTGCTGCTATGATATTAAACAGATCACTGCTAGGACTCAATGTATGGATACAGAAAGGCATGCCTATGGTTTAAGGTCTCTGTCTGTTGCTTTGTCCAAGTCTATTGTACTTTGAAAAATTAGTGGTGTTCTTCATTAGATGATGTTGAGAAAAATTGTCAGTGACTACTTCTGAAAAGGAAATCCATAAAATGGAGTCTTCCAGCTTGTACTAAAGGTTTTATACTCTTTCATTAAGGTGATCAAACTAAAATTTAGATGTACATTGCAGCATTCAATTACTGTACACAGTATCTCTGCAGATGGCTCTCTTTTTAATTAGAGTATTTAGTGCATCTTCTGCATAAAAAACCAGATAGTGAATAAGGAAGAATTTAATGAAACTAACCAAAAAAGAAAATTTTTAATGGAAGTTGAAAACTAAAAAAAAATAAAAAGGAAAAAAAAAAAAAGGATAATATCTTAAGATGCAATTCTAGCAAGGATTTCCTGCTCATTGAAGACATCTCTTTACACAAGAGTCAGAAGCCTTTGCATATTTGTGGCCTCAGGGAGGTCTTGTCAAGCACTAAGTATCAGGCAACTGATCAGTAATCTTTGCACAGCTGATGATCAGACACATGACAGCTGAAGATTTCAAAAGCAAGACACAGGCTGGAACTGGGCTTTCAATGTGGCACAGACACTAGTGAATGTATCTTATGGGTATCATCAAAAATTGGCATGATTACATTAAGCTGTGGCAAGTAGAAATGGTAAAAAATTACTTCATATTTTAAATATCCTCAGCTGGTATTAATGGCTGTTGTTGTTAATACTAGTAACACTAACTAGCAACATTATCTAGTAACTGCAAATAATACAAAGCTATTACAACCTGAAATTCTGGCTACTTTGTATCTATAATGTAGTTGCTGATCTAGTTCTATTCCTAAGTTGTTAGAAATGCACCAGCATTTACTTCTGCAGCTTTTGCTGTAACCGGAAAAAAAATCACACACAATATACACATTAAAAAAGAAAAAAACTGCAGTAGGCACCATAATTTTTATATGTAGTTGAATTTACTACTGTCAAACATAAATGCTTGAATAATACTAACTTGGGCAAGGAAGAAGTTGTTATGGGTCATAAATAATAGGTTTGAACCAGGAAAGCTGTTTGGCCTTTTAGCACAGCCAGCAATACAAGCCATCCTCAATATAAATTCCAGCATTTCTTTATTCTGAATTCTGTGGTATATTTTAAATTTCATAATTATGACTAGACTTACCTGGTAGACCGGGTGGGGTTTTCAGATATTTGCCATTAAAATGTTGAATTACTACTTCACATTTTTCTGTAGACTCCATTCTGGAAAAAAAGAAGAGAGTGGGATGGGGGAAGAGACAATACATGTTACCAAACTGTTATGAAAGTGCTCAGTCAGCAAACAAAAAGCAAAAGGAGGAAAAAAAAAAAAAAGAAAAAAACAGACAAGCACAGATGCTGAGAGAAATCTTCAAAGCTGTCCTTGCTGATTTCTGCTGAGAAACTGGTGGAGCTCATTATGGTACGGTGTGGCTTGCAAGGAGGACCTGCCACCCTCAAAGCCTGCAGCTGCACTCCCAGCTGTGTGAGAGCTACAGCAGTGTCAATGAACAGTCCCCTTTTGGCTTCAGGGATCACACTGAACAAGGACATTCTTTATGCTCTCACGTGCTGCTTGGGAAGGCAAAAGGATGTGTTTCTAGATTCCTTGTGCACACAAAATAACTTCAAATGGCACGAAAACAAAACAAAACAGGATTTGGAGAAGAACCCAGAGGATTAAGCAACAATTAATAAAGGACTACAGTGGTAAAAAAATAACCTGCAAAGACAGATTGCATAGCAAAACCAAGTCAATGCATACATGCTTACTACAAAATAAAGCCAAATTCTGGGTGAAGATGGTAATTTACATGTACTAGTAGGTGAGATGCCTTACTATTAATTGTAATACTCAAATTAACTTGGAGCATTGAAACATGAAAACATTAATACTGAACTGGTAAATGTATAATTGAAGGAACTGTAAAGAATACACAGCTACTAGTCAAATCCTTAACCGTGGTCTCATCACATCTGGGAATTCCCCATTCATTCAGGTCTTATAAACTGACTGCAAACTAGTCCAGAGAAGTGTTCATTGACTTTGCTACAGAGTGTGTACAGAATCTTTGAAGAGAGGAAAGAGAGAAATGGAAAGCTAATAAGTAAGCAACACCATACTGCTTTTGTTTTTCCTATTAAAAGCATGTTTAAAACACGTGTTCAATGCTCCTTGGATTCACCAGAGCTTACCTCCAGGTATTCTCTGTAAAGTAACTCCACTGACATAAATATTGCTTACTCCTCACCAGTCTAGATCTTTTAAAATATTATTTTATCTATGACTCTTTCTGTCACATGGTTTTGGGAAAGACAACATGCATTCCATCTGGCTCACAGAGAGCTTAGACCAGCAGTCTGTGTCCTGAGTACAAGTTTGCCAGGGTTTAAAGAACCACTCCACTGTAACCCAAAAATAATTATAATAATTAAAAAAACCCCACAAACATAATCCTGATTGCCAGATTAATTCTCTCTGCATGTCAAAGTCTTTTTGTCAGATTTTAAAAAATAATTAAAAATTGCTCCTTCCAGGTTGTATCACTGCATATCATGTGGGCTGGGCCATTTCTACAAGCACAAAGACAGCAACTTAGACTGTTCACTTTGGCTTCACTGAGATTTAACTAAGCGAAAGTCTGTACTGAGCCTTTAGAGACTCTTGTCTCTGAAAGACTAAACGCAATAAAAGTCTGTTTTCTGTAGCTGCGGGCGCTTAGTGTCAAACCATGTTATGTTGCACCATCCAGCAGTGACAATTTCATTTTAATACATGGGGTACATTTTAACGAGCCAAAGCAGACCCTGCAAATAATACAATATATAAGCTGCCAAGTGAAAGAGGCTCAGTGCACTTCGTGCATTTTATGTGGGAAGAGAATAAAAGTGAAACCCACAGTATTCTAGGATAAAAAGGCCATCATTCGAATAGCAATCTGAAAAGGAATGTGTGCATTTTCTTCTCAAGTTTCACAATTAAAGGCTCACAAATGCCACGGCTCACTATCTGTAATCTGGCACACGCTTCGCTTGAAACCAACACTGGCATTATCCACTCAGTTTGAAAAGGCAGCACAATAGACAAAGCTGTCTGTACATGTTCCCTGAGTAACAACTGCATCCATCCCTCCTCTCCCCTACCTGAGTTCCCCCCACTACCGCCTGCTGTCTGCAACATGTGCCTGTGGGGTAGACCTTCCCTCCTGGCCATGCCAAGGCAGGGCTCACAGCCTGCATCTCTCCCAGGGCCAGCCAAGTACAAACTATAATTTTCTTTTGTCCACAATACCTGTTGTTTTAGAAGCCACCCTTTCAAATTTCAGGCTGGTTAGCTCACTGACTGACTGGGAGTTAGGGGTATGGAGCAACCAGACATATTACTAATATGTTCTGATACTTGCCATCACAAGATGCCTGTTTTAGTTTATTTAAAACTCTGACCAACATCAACCATTTGGGCTGCAATTCGTATGGTGGGCACCTACACATAAGCTGTACACATCAATTTAGACAGTCCTCTTTCTCATCTACTTGTTTTAGCCATAATGACTAGCCATACCTGGGAAGAGACTAAATAAAAATACACTGTTCTTAGGTCCATACTAATACATTCTACCTACTTTTTCTTCAAAAAGCTCTGGCACTCCTCTGTTATAGAATGTGTTTG
The DNA here is from genome assembly GCF_020740795.1 of Apus apus. NCBI lineage: Eukaryota > Metazoa > Chordata > Aves > Apodiformes > Apodidae > Apus > Apus apus. The sequence goes on along the minus strand of NC_067283.1, from coordinate 41,874,078 downwards.
GAAACTCTGGGAGATGGATAAAATATGCTTCATGTTATGAATTTATTCTTCTATCTAGAGATAGAAATGTTTCAAAATACTGGTTGAGACTGGTATTTAATAAAAATATCATTAATGGGAATGTTACTTGTTACAAGTTAGCCTCTAGGGGAGAGGTTTTCTACAACAGAATGTCATTGGAGCACAGGTAAGCTTGGGAGAAGAGCATTCTTAAATCAATCTTTTAGTGTGTTTTCATAATTAATAGAACAAAATGTGGCAATTGATAATATTCTGGAGAAAAGATATCGATCTTAGATGCTTCAAAACCTTCTGTTGAAAGACACAGATATTCAGCCTGCCTGCTGGGAAGGGGAGGACAACAGCTTCACATGGTAATAGAAAATAGCTTTTGATCAAATCATTCACAAACTATCATTTTCAAATTCCCTTTAACAATATGTTTTTGGTGCTGATCCTAAGAAGATCTTAGATAATACTTCATGGTTAAATGTGACTTGGAGATAACTATAATGCATCTGAGTATTATTTTGAATCAGGAAATGCATTCCATAAACAAATTATCAAAGCCATGGCCTAGATTCTTACGGTATTTTTAAAGGTGCAGATAATGATCTAAGCCTAATAAACTAACAAAACCATGAAAATTTATGTTCACCTGTGTCAATATATATCTCTGGGTTCTAAGTTGTAAAGTTCCCAAAACCACTATAAGTAACTACATTATCTATATTCTACCCACCTGTAAAGGAAGTGAATTAAAAAAAAATAAATCTGAAAAGGAAGACTGCTTTTAATTTTATTTTTTCCTAGCCATAATTTGCAAATTTAAGGTATTTCAATAGGCTTACTAAAAGAACAACAAAAAATGGGGTATTTGAGCAAGTATCAGAACCAAGCACTTTGGTGTTCATGTCTTGCTATTAAATATTTATTGTAGATAATTTTTAAAATGTGTATTACTATCTCTATAAACCATAGTGGCTCCAAAGTAGTCATTATGCCTTGTTATAAATAACAGGGAACGTTTACCATGGAAAAAAAAAAAAAAGGAAAAGGATTTTTTTTTTACAAAACTAAAGCTCTTACACATGCTTATTATAAAGATTGATGCAGTGTCAAGAAACAACCTAATAAAAATTATATACAAGGAATAACATAATGATTACATAATTATTACACAAGAAATATTCTGCACCATGTAATTACTAGTTACAGGTAAAATGTAGGTTTGGTTTACATATGCCCTATAGTCAATTTGCTTGATAATAATAATGTAAATGAGAATCAGGACTATATTTTTTAATATCCAGAGTAAGTATTTAAAGATTAAATTGTTACTGCCGCATTTATGTTATGACCAACATATGAATAGTGTTGTTTTCTTATCTTTATAAGAGCAGGAATAATGAATCTTAAGAGGCAATGTTTCTTTACTATTTAAGGCATTTTGTAAAGACAGAAGTAGGTAGGTAGTAGCAATATTATACACTGGAGGAGTCGAAAGAACAAAGCTATAGTTAGAATACACATAGGAGTTGTGATAAGAACCAGATACATTTGAAAGAGAAATTAGGCAGAAACATTTAACCACAAGGAAGATTATTTTTTCTGGTTGATGTCTTCAAATCACTTCTGAAAGTTGTATTTTAGTAGAAGACCAGTATTACCTCTATACTAGGTAACTGGGTGTACTTCAACTGCCTGTGATATAAAAAGAGGTCAGGGAAAACCATCCTGAGGTCTTACATATTCGAAAGCTACAACATAGGTTTGATCAGTATGAGGTTTCTTAGCACCTACTACTCTTCATCCTTCTAAGGCAACATGTTCACTAATTTATTTAATTTATTTTGTTAATTTAATTCCAGGCATCCTAAGACCCTGATACGGCTATAACCTGTGATTTTCTTCTCTCCTGTAACTGATTAAGGTGTCTTCTGCCCCCAGCTTTTCAGCTGGTAAAAGATTGCTTCAAGATGTTTGTGGTTTTTCGTTTGAATCCATTTTATGCTGGAAAAACTGTCCCCTTCGTCATTTACAGCCTTGGAAGATACATTAATTTTAACAAGTTCTCCTCATCGCTCATAAATTATATCTTTTCCCAACATCTTGCCTGTATATTCTTCATGTTCAGTCCTGCTTGCATGAAAAATAGGTTGTTCACTATCTCAGATGAATATACAAAATCTGCAGAAAACACTCCAATGAGGAATGATAGGCTCTCCTTCTCTCCATACTGTACCACACAGAATGACCCATTATGCCAAGGTGACTGTTCCAAGTTGCCTGAGTGCCTCTGCACAGAGCTACAGTTGTCTCCATAGAGATACCACTTTGTTTCAGAAGAAATCCAATACAAATAAATGACACCTACAATATCCTGAAAAACCTTGAAAGATGCACAGCTTACTTTGAGGAAAAAAAACCATACAAATTAAAGGCTTAGCTCTCTTGTTTTGCTTCAGTGGAAACTGGAGCACATCCATGTCTACTGAAATCCATGCAAAAATCTATAAATAAACTAATGATCCTGTGGGGGCTCAAAAACTTATTTCCCATTTTCTGTTGCTCCCTTTTAGTTGCTGAGTTGAATACTGTTTGCAAAGATTAAATTTAAGACATAAAACACAGACAAGCAAGGGATAAGTTTAATCAGAAACATATGTAGGCAGAGAAAAGCACCTCACTGAAAACTCTTCCAGGAGAATCAGGTAGGAAAAAGACAAGAATGAAACCCAAACTTCCAACAACAAAACAGGTAAATGGCCCAATGCAGACCTCTTAGCTGCATCACAAAGGGATGAAAGTATCTCCTTGCTATATTCTTTTGCTCTGAGATTATGAGAGACAGCTAATCAAGAATCTCTTGACTTTGGTTGTTTGCTGGGAACAGCATCCTAACATTCTTTTACGACAGTTTGCGTTGGACAAATTTTCTTATGTTACTGGAAAAGAATAGTATGAACACACAGTCATTTCCACCTAGACTCAGGCTGATTTATGCTACTGTCTTCACAGTCTCAGGTTAAGTATTATACTGGTGCCCGCCAGCAGTGCAATACTTGACTGTCTGACTGTCAGCATCTCCATCATAAATTTCTGTTTTCAGAGGCTTATGACTTTGTTGTAAAATGTCGCTCAGGGGGTGAATCTTGCAAGGTCGTTTTAAATTACAAGACAGCAAACAAAATAAAAAAGTTAGTGGTTTCTAACTCTTTCTTTGAACTTTATAATTTAAAAGGACCTATAAAACACTTGCTCTGCTGTTCAGTTGAGTGTGGTACATGTATGTATGGTATTATTACTATTAATTCTATAGGGAGGATACTTAATACTTGAACGGTATTTTACAGTGGGGTCATGAAATACAGCTTTTATTTCATTGATTAAGTGTTATCAGTAAGGTCCAAGGTACATCTCAATGCCTCCTTGCTCCCTTTTCAATTAAATTCACAGTACCTCGGGCTCGGATTATGAAAATTGTTCAGGCAAATTATCTGATGGCTCCCAATTTTCCTCATTCCTCTGTCTTCACCTTTAACAGCTTCATATCCATTTTCATGTTATGGAGTCCCACTGACATATGTCCTGGGATCCTTCTCCACCTGTCCCTCTCTGGATTTTGCTTCTTCCTGAAAGTGCAGCTCCATGTCTGGCAATTTTCTTAGGGAGGTACTGAGACTACAGAAACTTGGTCCAGGCTGCAATGCGAGATGCAAATGTGAGGGTTTCAGAGATACATTCCCCCCCGGAACCCCCTGGCACCCTGCAGTAATGCTGTGAGCCCCTTCCAGGGAGGCTTTTCAATGGAAGTTTATCACCATAGGCATTGGAATATTTTACAGATATTGCTCAAAGTCTTTGGGGCATGTTTGGGATTTCCAGTTACATTTGAGCTATCCAATTATAAAGCAATTTCCAGTGTAAATGTAGGATGTGACAGATCATTCTTCCAACTGAAAGTAGGAATGATCCTCGTAATATCTAAGCCTGCACTACCATCACAGATTATGGATTTGTTCAAGCTAAATTTATAGCACATTTTCAACTGCCTTAAACTAAACCCTTAAATAGGGAAGAACGAAGTGTTTTCCCCCTTCATAAGTGCATCCTTACACTGCCTGGATATTCTCTGTTCCCTGGTGACACTTCTCTGCCTCCAAAGTGCCTCCACTGATCCTCAGAAACATTCACACTGATCCTCTACAAACACTGATCCTCTAAACATTCCCCTTTTCATTTAGCAAAACAGCACTGCTGCTTTGGGTTCACTTGGATTGTGTTACTTCTTTATCTTCTCCCACCTTAACATCTAGAATGCACCTTTTATGGGCTGGTAGAAAGTCAAGTCTTCCAGCACATGCAGTTACCTCTGTAAGTGACAACGCATCTACAGGATGAAGTTAAATATTTCTCTCCATGCACTCAGTAACTTCTCCTATCCAATAATTTAAGCCTCCCTCAAAGACCTTCTCACTAGTTCTGATCTTTTTACTCACACCACCAACATTGCTAATGTCCTGTTTGCCAAACTTAAATAAATAATAAGAGATTAACTTTAAAATTATATCTTAAAAACAGTCTTCAAATCCCATTTCTGTGGCTTTTTCCCCTTAGCTTTTTTTGTTGATTTTGTTGGGGGTGTTTGAGGATGAAGGACTATACTTTCATTCTAAGCTCTGAGGAATCCACTTACACTTTTAAAATGAAAGATCTGATGCTGAAATAATTTGATAACTCCCAGCAACAGGGATTTAAGAGAAACACCTACAATTTTAAGTCTTGTGATGAAATCTTGTGTGGGGGCAACACTACATCATTTCCTCTTTCAACTTGCAATCTTCCAACAGATTGAATTCAAAGCTTGTCATTGGCACTGCCTTCTTTCTCCAGTTCCCTGCTTTTAGTAAGTATTTTTTCCCCCTACTTCTCCTCCTCCTAATTTCTCTCTCTGCTATAAGAAAGGCTCTGTTTAGTCCCAGCTTCTACTTGCCTGTGTCAGCAGAAACACACACTGCCCAACAACAACTGCAACACAAAGCCCTGCAGAATGCCAGCTCCAATGGAGAGCCTGGAGGCAGGTAGCACAGCTTCACAGTACAAAGCACGGGCAAGGAGAGAGGTAGAAGCAGATGCCCAGAGGTTATGACAATTCCCTTTCAACTGGATGGACTTCTGGAGAGACAGAGTCAGAGTCAAAAGCTTCCCTTCTCTGGCCTCTTGCTCATAACTCTCCTCCTCAAAATGTCCCCTGGGGTGTACCTAGGCACAGCTGAGTTCAAGCCACAGTAAAATGCTCTGGAAGCTTCAGGAAAACCTTTTCAGTTGCTTTCGAGGGATGCAAAAGAGAGGAAATACTTTCACAGCTTTAGAAAGAGAGCTAACTTTGAACATGCATACTTTAAAGGAGGCTGAACTCTAATGTGGCCAGACATTACTCAGATGATTTTGATCCAAGAAGATTTGAAGTTAGCCAAGCTATAAATTATTAAGTAGCCACCTGCAGTAATATGAAACTGCTAATCACACCCATTTAGGAGAATAATCTGACAATAGCTGTCTACCACAAGTCTTTACTTCCAATTTCTTTTTGAATATACTTATTTTGAGATTGACTATTTACATAATCTGGCAGAATCAAAACATCATTTTTAATCATCATAGCACTTAATAATTAACTTTGAAACATCAAATTTCAAAATTGCTGGGTGCTGCATCATTTTAGCATATGCAAAGCTAACTTGGTCTCCTGTGCTTCTATGGCTCAGTCAAGAGCTATGGTGAACAGCATGGCACATTCAGCAGGCAAGATATACCTCAGGTCAGAAGGTATAATGGCCAGGATCACCACAAGGGTTGTTGATCTGAACTTATGAAACCTTATCTGGACTGAAACACAGCAACCATCCCCTACCTGTACCACAGCTATACACATACAGCATGTGCTCACAATAGAACAAAATGTTCATGACTACAAGCAAAGCTAAACAAATTCATCTCTTTAGAGAGACGTGGGAAAAAGATACCAAATACCACTTTATTACAAAAAGACAGTCAGGTGGTCATGTAATTAAAGTTTGCACTGATAATTCTACAAAGACAGGAGTCAAGATTCAGCTATGGTTATAAATTCCTGGATCAACTCTGGCCTTAGTCAAGTCAATGGGTTACCAGCTGTATCCTTTGATGGAGCAGTGGGTTTACCCCTCTGCTGTTTGCATGGTGAATTACACAACTTTCATGTTAGATCACTAGAGGTTTCTTGAAATATGTTACATAATTAAATACATTGCAGAAACAAAGCCCATTTTTAAAAATACAAGTTAATCCATGAATTACACTAGTCTATATTTAGTGAGCTAGAAACAAATGTTATTATCTGCAAGACTGCGTAAAGAACAGCATTCTCTTTCAGCATAAATGTTTTGCCTTTTTCCATTTCAATTCAGACAATATTATCTTATTCTTTACGCGTGATGATTTTTCACATCAAGGACAAAGGTAACACTACAATGTCACTTACCTTGCAAGATACATTTTTATCACACAGTACCCCATTTCACTCAGTGGTGTGAGGACACTAGCAGAAGCGCTGTGATGTACCAAGACATGGTGTATTTCAAGAAAATCTGCAAGATGACTAAGTCATTTTGCTTCCTCTACAAAGCACAATGTTATGAATATTCTGTAGAACCAACTATTTGTGATGTTTTTTTCCTTCTCTTTTGAAGCAGAAGACTGATTTACAGCACAATTGCAAATTTCTCTTCTTACTTGCTTTTCCAATGTCCTTCTATATATAGTGCTCTATTCCTTGGCTTTTCAAAAGAAACTGTTTGATTTAAGAATGTTTCAAGCTGAACAGAATCTATGTAAATACTCCCTGAGGGTAAACATGGAAACTTGTCTATCTGTACTGACAATGAAGTACATGGTAATAATATGTTGCCCATTCTGTCTAAAATATCTGACTACTCTGACAGGGCATGTTATATGCAAATATTTCTTCTCTAAGCTTTTCTCACAGGCTTGAGTCCCCTGCAGCTGTCAAGGACACCATGTTTCACCCCTTTGCTCTTCCAATTGCCAAATTCGCTTTTTTTCCTGTTGCAAAATCTTTGCTAAATATTTAAACAGTTTCTTCACAAAGTTGGTGCTTTCGGCTGTAGGATATTTACTACTACCCAAGCTTTGATACTGCATGGATAGGTCACTATTCCTAGCAATTTTTACTCACATACACATATCATACAATGAACTATTTTTTAGAGCAAATAAATTAACATCCTTCTGTATTGTTATTCTTCATCTCAGTGGAAGGAACAGACACACAATCTGATACAGGTGCTGCTCTGCATTTTCCATAGCTATGAGGCTTCAGAGATATGGAATATACAGTATTTGCAAAGGACCAAAGCCAAAAAATGTGCACGAAACAAAAAAGAGTAAAGGTTTCACCTGGCAAAGCCGACTCCTCTGCTGACACCATTAGCATCTCTTAATATTCGGGTGGAAATGACATGTCCAAAGGGTTTCAGCATATTCTCCAGTTCCTGCTCATCCATGGAAACAGGTAAATTTGAGATGTATAGATTTGTGGGATCTTGCTCTTGTTGCTATGACAAAATAAGAGAAATATCCTCAGTTAGGCTTAGCACAACAGAATAGCTTATGTCTCATACCACAAGGGCTACTCAAAATAGGACCAAGCCAAGAATGTATAGCTGCATTAAAAGCAAAACTGGGCAGTCTGTTAATGTCAACAATGTATTTGCCAAATTTCTTCAAGCCCTCATGTATGTGCCTAATTCTGTGTGTGACTGCTCTTACTGAACTCAGTGACACTACTCATTTAAAGAAAATTAGTTTCACACACAAGTATTCTGGGGTTGTTGTCCTAATTTAACAAAGAGATTGTGAACAAAATGTGATTTCTACTAATGTGCTCACTATTAACATAAATAAAGAAAAGAAACCTCAACACATGTTTTAAGCAGATGTGCTTTGCAGTCTGCAGACTCCCTATTCACCCTGTTCATCGTGAGCAAGGCTGGTTGAAAACAGAGAACACTTTCAATAGTACCTTTTCTCTTTTCTACCCCATCAGAAATATCTTAGTTCATAATGTGCCACAAGACCTAACTGGGTGGGAGGCAGTTCTACAGTTCAATTGAAGGTCCTGGTGAGATGGGTCATATGTTTATTATCAGACTGAATTAAATTATCTCATAAAGTAGTATGAATAATTGAGTTAAAAATGTGAAGACAGCTTTCTCATTATATTTCTGATTTTTGGCTAAACTTTCCATTTTGGTCACCATTCCAACTTCTATTCTTGCTTGCCAAAATATTGCAAAGAAACATGCAAGAGGTATAGATGCCATATTTAATATAAGTGCATTTAAGCAGTAAATAAAAACCTTGTCTACAGACAACTAGTTCTTGATTACACCAAGTAAATCCAGTTAAGCCCCTGCCAATTTTCATTACTCTGGTTGCATTTTCATTGATACAAACTTTACATAATATCTGATTACCTGTCAGCACAAGCCTGATTGGGATCAAGCATGACTACGTAATTTTAGCTAATACTTAATAACCAAAAATGTACAATACAATCTTTATGCTACGCAATAAGCCTGACAATACCTTACCTGACAAAGTCTTAGGAGACAGATTTTTCTATTCTTTTTCATGACACATTTTATCAGGCGGAATTAATTTTTAGTTGTTCAATGCTTCAATTTATATGGCAACATATTAGCTTTTTTTGCTATGTGGTATCATAAAATAGATAAATGAGCTTGCAGCAGCACCACAACCTTACACTGAAGAAGCTACACAAAGTCCTGCAGCCATCTTCTCTGGTTTAACTAAACTAGTTTCAAATTACACTTCATTAAAATCAGTGCAGATGTGTCTTGTCAAACACAAAGAATCATGTCCTGTTTCTAGAAGATGTATGAAGACAGGACAGAACCAAGATGTCTGCTTCATCACTGCCTCACACATTCAAGAACACAAAAATGGAAGCAGAAATAATTTCAAGCTGCAATTCACACAGCCCATCTTTACAGGGAGAAGAATGACTAAACAAAGTCTAGTTTAGCTAAATATCAGAATCCAAAGTCAAAGAAAGTTTTCAGCTTCCATTACCCCAGGCACAGGGGAAATTTTAGCCCTTCAGATGAGAAGAAAAGCTGCAAATGGATACCCAAAGGGTTCAAAATCAGGAAGCATGTAATACTGTTTTACTGCATAATTTGGATTCTGACCTAAGAGCTGTGAACATGCCTTTGGACATACTGCTTAATGCCCACTGCATTCAAGCTTTGCATCTCCAGACCCATTATCCCACAAAACAACACATTACCATGCAGGTTGAATTTCCCACTATTTTACAAAACAGAAATAAAAGAACAAAGTAGGCACATTTTCAAGCTGCTGTCCATAAAAATATGACCAGTTATTACCGTGCCTTATAGTAACAGGCAGAGACAAGGAAAACCACATGCACATAGTGGATTTACTGCAAATTGAACTGAAGCTACAAACCTCAAATCTAGACAAACATTCTTTCCCTTTCCAGTCATCTTTCCCTGCAGTCACCTTCCTTTCTCTCACTTCCATTTACATTAATACAGATTCAAAAGTTAGTTCCTCTCCAATAACCGAAACATATTAGTAAGGGTTCAGAACTGGTACAGTATTGACAAGGCAAGGAAAATCATGCAGACAGTCCTGGAGGGAAGGTAGGAAAGAAAAGAGAGGAATATGAGCTTCAGACAAGACTTCTAGCTTTGGGAAAAAAAAAACAAACTAAATACCAAACAATTTTATTTCTCCTTTATGTTTTTACACATATTCCCTTTTTCTGAGTGCAAATTATTTAAGTTTTATTGCTTGTTACCTATCTTTTTCCCACACAGTCAACAGAAAAAAGAGGAAAGACAGTAACAATGAAGATGCTTCCTAATCTATAAGCTCTTTGAAAACGTGAGCAAAGGACGCAATTAAAGCAGAGTCATTACAGAAGCAAATAAAAGTTAGAAAGGTTTGCAATTCTAATAGACACATTTTATCAGAAATAATTGTTATACAAACTGCTACCCATGGATTGGTGTAATGCTTTAAGTGACCCCGGCATGGTATTGGACACCTATAAGAGGAACTAGAGAGAAGGTCCTTAAGACCCAGAAAGACCCGGGAGGGCCAGAACAGGGAGGGGTCAGTATTCTCCCCACTTCCTGCTATCCTCTATAAAAGCCAGGAAAACTGAACTCTCACCCACCTATTCCTGTCATCATCGAGATGGATTTCCTATGTATTTGTATATTAGTTTATATACCTGTTCTTTCCCCCACATGTTATTCCCATTTACTGTGTTATAGTAAATCTGTTCCAGTTTCAAATTCCAACCCTTAAGTCTCTCTTCCTTATTGCCCTTCTGTCTTTCACTGGGAGGGTGGAGGGGGGGTAATAGGGAATAATTCTGCCTTCTGGTTTGTGGTTCAGGACAATCGGTTAAGGACTTTAGTTAATCAACCAATTGGTGCTCAGGGACTGAAATCCCTTGTCAATAACAGTCTTCTGTGGACGTGATGGCCACAGCCAAAGGACAGATTAATATGAAGAAAAGCAGAGCTATGCATCAGTAACAGCACAACAGCCTTTGCTTTCAGTGAAGCAATTCAGTTCCACAGAATATTAACATGAGAACTTTTATTTTGAGAACTCAGTTTTCAGGCTGGGGCAAACAAATAAAATGAATGAGAACCACAGCCAATGTGTCTCACTTTTAGAGTAGGAACACTTTTAACTGAGTTAGAGATTAAATGTCATTGTTTTAAATATCCATGGAAAGTTTAGCAACACTCTTGAGTATGAATGAAAGACTAGCAGGACATAGTCACTCTCTCACAAGGGTTTACCAAGCCCATCTTTTATCAAGATGATAATCAAGAGCTGCAAGGAGAGAGACAGATGCGGCCACTCATGCTACATCCACAGCGCAATGGTGCTTTCAAAGAAAGGAAAGAAACTTTCATGTTGTTTTTCCTTACTATACAAGTATAATATTTAGATAAATATCTCTTTACTTTACAGAGGAATATCACCCCACATAAGCTGTATCTCACACCATGAATCGAAACAAGATGAAATGCCTTCCTAACAACAAAGCATGGAGCTGAGCAGTCTTCACAGGAGCTGTGCGGGACCCGGTTGCCCTGCCATTGTACAGCCAGACCCCAACAGCCACCCACCCTCACACATCCCTGTTTCTCAGGCCCATTCCCCTCTTCTAGCCTCTGGCACTGGTGCTTCTCCTCATCTTTTTCAGTTGTGGAGAGATCCCCTTTGCAGCACGGAGAAGCTGACACATGCTCCTCATTTTGCCCAAGCCTTTTCATCACAGATTCCCAAGCTTCTGCATGATGAACTCGCTGCCCTGGCCCAGTGTCACCGCTGAGCTTTTCAGTGAGAAAGGCAGACACCCCCCTTTTCAAAATGTGGCTATTTGTTGACAAGATGATATTAACCAGAACCATAAGTCCAAGCACCCCACAAACTACTAGCCTTTCATAATCCTAACTAGTTGACAGTCAGTTTTCTGTGTTCAGTGAAGGATCACATCCCTCAGTTGCAGGTAGTGAGCGTGACATCTGGATCCAAACAGCGTGGCCCAGGCTCCCTCTGGTTCATTTAATTTTTTCTACGGCTTTTCACTAGGCATTAAAAAAATGTTACTTCCCACCTTGAGATGCTAAAATCCCATTTATTTTTGTGTCTGGTTCCAAACTGGACTGACTGACCAGTCACTAGCAAGAGAGCTGACACTCATTTGTGTGATACTCTCAGTCACTTCAGAACTGTGTTTTCATCTCACGCCCCAAGTATTTTGGACAGGAGCAGAAGGCATGGGGCGGCAGAAAGCCATAGTCCCTGCAAACACCTACAACAGCATCGTGCCTCAGATGCCCAGCAGCTGCTGACTTAGAGCCACCCCAGTGGGGCCACCAGCCACGCAGAACCCCCACCACCACCTGGGCTTTGCCGTTCCTGTCCCACTTTCCCCCTCCAGACCACACCAGAGACATCAGGCCCACCCCCCACCACAGAGGAATGATATGACTGTTGACACAGTCTTCCCAAAGCACAGCAGCCTCTCAGGTTTAATCCCCTACATGTGAGAAGGGCCCCCCAAGGGGAACTAGGGCCAATCACTGCAGCCAGCTGCTGCCCTGGGGGCTTGGAGGAGGAGGGGGCTGCTGGGAACAGTGGAGAGCTCACTGCAGTGTGGCAGCACAGCTCTCCTGCCTTTCCCAGAACCTGTGTGCCAAATACGGCTAATTAACGGGTACAAGACCAGGCCAAGTTGCTGCTTCTCAAAGGGAATGGGAAGGCAGCTGTGTAGCCTGCTGTGTATGCCAGCTGCAAAAGCATCATGCTCAAGGCATGCAAGCTTGCAAGCGCAGTCTCAAGGCACTATCAAACGCCTGCTCCTGGACGTCCTCGTTGAAGTTCATTTTACCCCATTTGACAGCCCAAGGAGGATCACATTTTCCAAGTACAGCTTGCACTTGCATCGCAGCCCCAGAGAAACACAGGAGAACTCATCCAGTCAGCTCCAGCCCTCTGAAAACCTGACACAGCCTCACATCCCCCGCTGAACTCATTCTGGGGTTCTGGTGTGTGCCAGTCCATGTGGGTACACCAAGTGCCACAGAGGGGGCCAATAAACACAAAAAACAAATTTTGCCAACTGAAGCTCCTCTCCAGACAAGTGCAGGGTTTTTTGCAGCTCCCTTTGCTCTCACAGCCTGTTTCACCACCCTTGCAGCTCATATACCTCGGTTGCTCTGGAGGCAATAGCTGCATGCATACATCGCAGTTAAGCTATTCTAGCTGTGAAGTGTACATGATAGACACTCCCAAACTGGCCAAAACCTCAGCTAGGAAGGTTTAAAATTGTGAAGACCACAAACAGTAGGTCAAAACCAAGTTTTCAATTAGCTTAGAACACTTCCAGCATTCAGCAGCAGGCGTCCTACTGCAAGGCTCTGGAGTTCAGCAATCAGGAGCAATTGTACCGGGGAAACAGCCAGAAATTTTGTCACTGCCTTTTAGCAAGAACTGGCCCAGTCACTCAGCTCCCAAGGCCCGTGCCAAGGAGGCAGAAGTTGTTTATAGTGCAGAAGATTTGAAACCACTACACCACCAGCATTTGAAAAGGATAAAACCCAGTGGAGGGTGTGCTGCAACTCAAAAGTTGTTGTTTCCTTTGCTGCACCCTTCCAGCCACTCCTGAAAGAAAGGATAACACTCAAATGGGATTTTCCCTCCCATCTTGAGATAATCTTTGGAAGCAACACATGAAAAGCCAAAAGAACAATTCCTGCTGGTGCGAGAAGAGGCTGAGCCTCTTTACGTAGTACATTTAGTAATGCATTCTTTAAAGACACGTGCAGGGAGGGGTGGGCAGTTTTTGGCTATGTTATTCTTTCCCAAAAGGAACTCAAGCCTCCTGTAATCTCAGCAGAACTGGATACTGAGTATGTTTGGTTTATTTGAGAACCCTATGTTTCAATTATTTTTATTCAATCAAAATTATTTCTCCGTAGAGCAGCTTCCTCTAGGAAGCTGAGAACTGATTATTAGTTTCAAACGATTTACTTTTTCATCTTCCAAATTTATTCTGGGAATATAACTTTGTATGTGGATCAATATGAGATTCTGAACTCCTCTTTTCAAAGATGTAATCAATATTTAGATTAATATATCATATGCTTTTCTTTAATAAATTGAGACTTCATCATATTAACATTGACACAGGCCAAGATCACACAGCTCACCTTTAGAATCACCCTCAACTAGTATTTTCCCAAACCAGTTCATCTCTGGCTAATAGCCACTGCCCAGATCTGCAGGCTATGTATTCAATTTCTTCCCTCCTTTAAAGATCTGAGTTGAACTTCTGTCTGCCCTTGACATAAAGACAGTCATGCTCTTTATGGAAGAAGCCATTTATGTAAAACCATTTATATGAAAGCAGATTATTTATATGGCAACATTTATATGCCATTTCATAAATTTTCTAGTGTTTGCTCAGTATTTTGAAAACTGTAGCTGTATGGTGCATCAGCCTGATCTTCAGTTTATTAGATTATTTCTAAACTGAATTCTATACAAGCCACTGAGTTTAAATGAAATTTAGAGGAAGCATGTAATATTTTCTCTCAGTAGATTCACATTCAATATCTCTTCTTGGTTTTTTATGATTTATTATTTACTTTTTTAGTACTGCAGATCACAAGAACTTTCCAGGATATCTGAAACAGACATTCATTTGAAAGCTGATTTTATATGCATTTGAATGATACACACACCACCAACCTGAATTAAAGGATTTTCCCCCAACAGTTTTCTATTGTTTCCCCATTTATTCCTGCTGCTTTTTCACATTAGAGCTAATGTGGCATATTTTTTCACATATATAAAAGATGCCTGGATGTTAAACAGAGGAAATTACTGAGTTTATAGTTCAGGTGTTTAACTTCAGATCTAATACCTTAAGTCCGCAAGCAGTGTTTGGAGAGGCTCTCTCTTCACTTACCTATCCAAACATGGCAGGATATTCCTAACTTAGCCAGCATAGTAAGATAGGATGAATATGGGCTGGTGGTGTGGAAGTTAAAACAAAGTCACACTACACTCCACCATCTCCTGGTATCAGGTAAGTGATGGCAGGAAACCCTTTTGCTCTTTCTCGGCAGGAGGAAGAGGTTCTCAGTGCAGTGGTTGGGGACTGGGACTGTGCCAGTGTACACCCACAGGGTGCCTTTTGAATCAATTAACATAAGCTGATTTGAATTCAGTGATAGTTCTGCTTTCAAAGATATTTCATATTATGGATTCTTTTATAAAAAGAAGGAACAAGCAAATTAACAAAGCCACAAGAAGTATAAAGAAACTATAGCAATGGGCCAGACCATATAGCCTTTCAGAATTGTTAGCAACATATTCTGAGCCATCATTGCAGTAACATGAGGTGAACAGAATAAAACAAGTGCAACTGCCAATGCTCCCTTTGACTTTTTACTGGCTTGCTTCCCTTTTTTGTGGGTGCATTTTTAACAGCGTAGACAGCTAAATCAACGGCCAGTTAACTATTGATCCCTGGCTGGTTTCACTCTCATGTTGAGCAGAACACCACAAGGCTTACAAGACTGTACAGAGAGCCTAAACTTTACATTTTTCTAGTGCACAAAGTACCGATAATCCAACAGATACAGTAGAAGGCAACTGGTAAAAGCGATACTGGCTGCCTTGTCAACAGTCCTAAAGCTCTTTGCAGGCACTGCCAGAAACACTAGCTATCTCCTCAACCAAGACTGTGTCTAAACACTGATGGTCTCACAGGAAAATACTGCTGAGCAGAAGACATTGGGGTATTCAAAGAGGCTTACTTTGTCTTAGATACCTTCAAAAGAATCTGTGATTTGTTTGATGGCCTTCCAAAGGCTCCAATAAGCCAAGACTTAACATCCTGAGATGATACATTTCAGACTGAGTGCTGACAATGTTTCTCATAAAGTATCTCTCTTCCATACACAGCTCTACCCGACTTTTACACTGCCATGGTTCAAAATTTATTAGTGATGTGTTTTTTCCACAGCACTGCCTGACATTCGGCCTTAGTATAATTATGCAACTATTAAACAGCAATAAATAAGCCAAATCCATAAAATGCTATAAACATATCTATAACTGCAGCATGCTTTTTTTCTATAAGCTTGTTTGTTAAAAAGTCACGTCAAAAGCCTGTTAACAATGACAAGGACACTTTTCTGAAAAGACACAGTGATTCTGCACATGAACCCAAAAAGACAAGTGCTATTTTGAAGAAAAGCATTTTCCCAATGATCTTCAAAAGCATTTTGTTGTGATTTGCATAAGTAACTGTAAGCACTTCTGAGCTTTATAATGACTATAATGCCATTAGGAACCCTTTGACTGGGATCATCTGATTAGAAAAGTCAGTCATGACTTCGGCAACCAGCCTTACTGTGCTATCACTGAAACACTCTTTGCAGCTACTTCTTAAACAAAGCATAGGTTAAAAATCGCTCTACCACATTTCATCCAAAAAAATGCAAACAGGCAAATTCCTAAAAACCATGACCTATGAAGAGAAAAAGAACCCAAGTATTCTAGGAAATAATTTGTCATAAATATCTGCATCAGCTCCACAGTGAAGTATTATTTATAAGTACTGTTTTAATTAAAAACATGAACTTTAAAAAGAGTTCACAGTTTATATATGCTCAGGATCTCTTCTCACTGTGCAAACTATCATAGTGCTGTGCTGTGTAAGCAGGACTCAGCTTTCTTTTAATTAAGTTTGTACATGGACAGCACAGCATTTGCTAAAGCTAAATATTACTGGAACTGAATTGCTATTGCTCTGTCCAGCACAGAGCTGCTGCAGAACCTTCCATCATGCATATGATCTGCCAATGGTGATGTGATTTACCCTTCATCTTTTGTGGCAAATATGGACTTGAGTCGCTATGGTCACTGCCTTGAGAATACGATCATAACCGGAACTATCACAGACTGGTAAAAAAAAAAAATATATATATTTTTTTTCATCCTTCTGCAATTACAGGGTGAGATTTTTAGAAATCTTTACTTCGTAGTTCTCCTAGAAACAAAATTCCAGTTTCCAACTTGAACAGTGCACTGCAGCCAAAAAAGGCAACTCAATCTCTGCAAAAATCATTGTATCACTCCAGCTTTAAAGGAATTCAGCTGCCTCCATATTCCCTTTTGTACTAATGACAAATTTGTTATTTATATTCCTGTCAAGTAAGAATCAATCACTTCAGACCACCTGATGTCTGTCTATAACAATTTCCAGAAATGCTACATAATCTCCTGGCTGTTATCAGTAAAGCAGAAACCCACTCGTGACGTTTGGGAGTGAAAGGCTAATTTGCCAGATGAACTGCAAACTAGGTTGAACACCTTACCTATTTATTTTGAATTGTCACTGACTGTGTCTTAGTGACATTAAGACACAGTGTACCATTGTATGGTATGCAATACTGCATTATGTATGTTCATTTGCTTTATACTATATTGTGTAAATGACATGCTGATTGATGTGTATTTTCCAGGATTTTCTTACTGATATTTAAGTAGGAGTCAAGTCCTTTGCCCCTGCACAGAGTCAACAAATCTTGCAATTTAATGCCATTTGCATTCTCACTGAATTGTTTTACATAACACTATCCCACAGAAAGGGTGCATTTGTATGTGTGTATGTATATACTTAAACAAACAGAGAAAGAAGAGGTCATAGAAGAAATTATTTGCTTTACAGAGGACATAGCATGAAGTCAGGCCACAGTATAAACCTTCCATTGTCAATAATGGAGGAAAGAAAGCTAATTCAAGCTAAAATGCCATATGCACTAAATCAAGAAAATTAAATTAACAGCTTAACTTAAAGTGCTCTTAAAAAAAAAGGCCTTAGAAGAATGCACAAAACACATCCCTCTATCATGTGTCCTTGTAATTATTTGGCATTTTGAAAAACACAATGCACACAAATAGGAAGTGCTTAGTAAAATTACTTCACTCCTTTAAAAGTATCTGCAATGCCACTGACATCTATTAGTTGAACTGCATTTTTTATATGCAAAAGTTCAGTGCAAAAATGTCCAGTTGTAATAATATCTAAAAAAGAAAATTACAATTATTTTTGCTCAACTTAAAATCATAGTATGTCCAAATATTTGACACAAACACAGTTACAAGACAGAAGTCAGACAATATAATACTCTTCCATGAATTCTACAGTTCTCCTTTGCATAAGCTGAAATCTGGAAAATCATAACAATCCTGAAAAGCAGGACTTGAGAACAAAGCAACAGAAATTCTGGAACACACATTTAAAGTTATTACAGAACTTGTAAAATATACATTTGTCAAGGCAGCAACTCTCAAGCTGTGGTCTGGTGACACCTGGAGCTGATTGGGCTCTGCTATTTTCTTACCTCAAAGTTTCAAGCACATTTTCTCTCTTCTTACAACAGTAACATTGCACCAAAAGGATTACAAATGGTAGTGGAAATAAATGGTTTTCTCCCTTATCTATTTCAGGGTATAATAATACCACTTGCTCAGTGCAGACAGAATCTAGCATTGTAGAGAAAAAAACTTGGGTTCCTCAAACCGTAGATGTAAAGTATTTAGATCAGCCTACAGATTAACCCCTCCACTTTGTGGAGACTGTGTCAGATGATAGAGCAGAGGTTGCATGTTGCTACCAAAGCTCAAAAAGGAAGTAATGGGACTTTCTAAATGATAGGGGTGTGGCAAAGGGGAGGGCTTTGCTGTCTGATCTTCCAGTGGCCACAGGATGTCATAATGAAGCAGCAGAGGCACAAATTACATGCACTTTCATGCACGTGTAACCAGTACTTGGCCAGGGTGGCTTTAGGACTTTCTGTTCATTATTTCTATCAGCTGTTCTCCCTAAGGACAGAGTATGTGCTGTGACATGGCCTGATCCTTCTCTAACTGAATTCTACAGCAAAATTTTAATTGGTCTCACTTGGCAGTACCAGGATGTGCCCTTGGAAAATACTTTCAAAACTATATTCAGGTTATTAAAGATGCAAAAATACAAGTGGATGCATCTTTTCTGATAATTATAATGCACTTATTGTTTCCCTTTAATCTTTCCTTTCAAAGTTGCCAGCAAAATGAAGACAATATGGATTTGAAATGCTGCATATGCTCACATGGTTAAACTATTATAAATACTGCATCTATCTGTAGATCAATAGGAACTTAGTTTCTCTTCAGAAGCTTCTCTAGGTTGGGGCTAAGTCAGGAAACTCAAGATTTCTTCATGTAAAATTCAAAGCCTTAGCATTTAACTGCCTACACTTGCACTGGAAAAAGACTGTAGCTATTAACGACAGTAAATTGTCAGCATGGGGAAAGCATTAGAAGCTTTAAGAGGACTTTTTGGGACAGTATAATGCTTTCTAATATTTGACCTACTGACCCAAAGGCGAATTCAAGCAACACACAGATCCCATGTGATTACTTGTGAAGAAAACCGAACACTTTATTTTGCCATGTTTTACGTTACTTCCTATAAACCATAAATGTAGTCAGAATTTTGTTATCTGGGAATTCCTTTTGGGATAAAGGTTGAGGTCTACTTAGCCTGAGTTCATACAAACTGCTAGAGAACAGTTATTCATCTTGATGCATATGCCAGAAATGGAAACCTAGTAGTCCTTAAGGATGCATCAATTTTCAGGGAGTCTAGGTTCTTTTCACTACTACAGAAACTTGAGGAAAAAAATCTACATAGATACTGCTTAAGGAAAACAAAATCCACCATAAAACACAGCCTTGACAGTTTTATTTTGAGAAATCTGTATTTAACACAGACAAAAATACCATTCCCATTTAAGATCAAGCACAACTCTCAAAAGATACACTGCAGAAATACTTATACTCTTCCTAAATGCATCAGATATGAAAAGGCAATCAAGTCATGTTTCGAATGTGACAAGTGATGATTATCACTCAGAAGAGTGACAGACACAGCAATAACACATTCTCCCAGTGAGTGGAATTCCCAGTGCTGAGTCAGCAAGTCCCAGCAGAGCAAGAAGGCTTTGAAATACTCAATTTCCACCTTCACAAATGAAAATGAGGAAATATTTATCAGTAAGTGAGGAAACTGAAACTTTGCTTCATTTAGAAAAATAAGATATTAAAATAGAACAAATAGGCAGGGTTGAATTGTTGTGATTATCACTGCTGAACCCCCTTGCACAGGGCAGCTGAGCTGTCTGCCCTGTCCTCAGCAACCATCAGAGCAAATCTTGCCCCATGTGATGAGATTGCCCTGGTAAAAGAAGTTGAGATTAGGAGCCCAGTGGCAGGAAAAAAAAAAAAAAGGGTTAATGATGTGGCTGAAATCCTGCTTCTTTGCCAAATCAAACAGGCACAGTCCCATGCTCTCCAGGCTTCAGTCTCAGCAGCGCTCATATGATGTGTCCCACCACATTTTTGCAGACTGAGAAGTCCAGAGCTGCAGTCAATGTTAAAAAGCAGAACCTAGACAGTGGATAGCCTGCAAGGAAAGCTGGGAGGTGTGTGACCACCTCCCATCCTGCTCTGGCCTCAGCTAACCCAGGGCTATGCTCAGCTGCAGGGAAGCAGCAGAGGCTACAACTAATGAATGAGAAGAGCACAGCAGTGACTTCAGGTGAGTGTGGTGGGTTGACCTTGGCTGAACACCCACCAAGGTGCTCTATCATTCCCCTCCTCAGCTGGACAGGGGAGAAAAATATAACAAAAGCCTCAAGGGTGTAGATATGGAAAGGGAGATCAGTCAGCAGCTACCATCAACAGCAAAACAGACTCAACTTGGGGAAATTAGTTTAATTGCTCAAATTCACTCCTGATTTTCTCTACCTCCTGCCCGACCAGTGGAACAGGGAATGGGGAATGAGGGCTGTGATCAGTTCATCACATGTCTCTGCTGCTTCTTCCACCTCAGTAGGGAGGACTCCTCACACTTTTACCCTGGTCCAGCATGGTGTCACTCCCATAGAGACAGTCTTCCACAAACTTCCTCCAGCATGACTCCCTCCCAGAGGCCATGGTTCTTCATTTACTGTTCAAGCATGGGTTCTTTCCATGGGGTGCAGTCCTTCAAGGACAGACTGCTCTAGTGTGGGGCCCCCATGTAGTCACAAGTCCTGCCAGCCAACCTGCTCCAGGGAGGGCTCCTCTCTCCACGGGGGCACAGAACCTACCAAGAGCCTGTTTCAGCATGGGCTCTTCACCATATTACAGCCTTCTTTGGAGATATCCATCTGCTTGGGTGTGGGGTCCTCCACGGGCTGCACATGGATATCTGATCCAATGTTAACGTCCATGGGCAGCAGGGGCACAGCCTGCCTCACCATGGTGTTCACCACAGGCTGCAGGGGAGTCTCTGCTCCAGTGCCTGGAGCACCTCCTCCCCCTCCTTCTTCACTGACCTTGGTGTCTGCAGAGTTGTTTCTCTCACATATTCTCACTACTCTCTCTGGCTGCTGTTGCACAGCATTTTTTTCTCCTTCTTTAATATATTATCACAGAGGTACTGTCATCATTGCTGACTGCCTCAGTTTTGGTTAGTGAAGAGTAGTAGACAGTCCTACAACTGAACAATATGGGGGGGGGGAGAGGCAACAAGGATAGAGAGGGCAGTAAGAAAAAACACAAGATGATACCTGAGACTGAAAGATACTACAAATTGAAATTCAAGATAAAACACATTACTTGAACCTGAGTATGCGTGACCAGCCTCTCAGAGGAGGAGGAGGAAAAGAAGAAGTAAATGCTTCAAACCCTGTAACTCTGTCTTCCCTTCTGTTTCCAGAAATCTAGTCTTGGTCAGCCTGCCTAGCACACAGCTGTCTGTGACTGCCCATGGCTGTACTAAGCTGGCCTGCAAGGAAATGCATTAGCATTCCAATATTGAGTTCTCAGTGGCTTGTGCTTATTTGTTCTTCTTACGTCTGTACAGTATTTCAGCTGTGGCCAATGTATATATAGATATATCTATCTATATATAGATATCTCTATATATATATAGATAGGCATGTGCTTATGTGTGTATATGCATGGGAATTATGTGTTTAAGTACATAACCACAGCTTGATATTACATATGTAACAACAAAATATATTGTACACACAAAAGTGCATTCCAGTTTAAGCATGCTTTCAGTTTTGAAGATCTGAGTAAACAGGTGTAAAGACCTGCAAGACTATACCCAGACTTCCCAAAAAGGAGGCGCATTTGCAATTATGCATACATATGTGTGAGTGACTGTGTATACAAAGGAGGTATTCCCATACATAGCCATTTAATGTGCTTAGCTGGTGGCATGCTTGTGTGGGATTAAATCTAACTGCCTGTAATAATATTTCCAATTTATTTGTCTATGTGTATAAAACATTCATATAAAAAGTGATGGCTCCATCAATCCAACAAATTAAGGATGTTATTATCCTTTTTCTCACTTACAAATCCTAAGCAACCCCAAGAATTTACTGCAGTAAAAAAAACTGTAAGACAAGATACAAAGGCATTCCTTGAGTGCCAGACTGCAAAGGAATCATGAAGGCAGCATTTTGGACTGTAGTGGATGGTTGGGAATTAAAGGCAAATGAGAATCTGCAAGCAAAGCACAGAGGGAGTGGGGTGGGTCTCCTCCTAGGATGCTGAAAGCTGGACCTGGCCTTTGTGTTGGTCCTTAAATTATCTGAGTCGTTTTGCTCCAGCTTTAGAATCTTTTAAAAAACTAGAAAGACAGTGTTGAAGAAAGGAACTGGAACTACTGAACACCTCAGGCTTCTGGATTACCTCTCTCCCAGGTGCTGTATTCACAACTTGTTTTCAAACACTCCTCCTTATGCCAGTGTGTATCCTTGCTGATACTGATGATGATGACATAAGCAGAAAATCACCCAATACACAGGAAACAACTTCAACCATTTTTAAGGAGCTAAAATGCACTTGTTCCTAAAGGAGGTAGGACTGAAAGGTAACATGTCCAATGCCCTTAAGGGGATGTCTATGAAATTCCAGTTTGCTTGTAAAGTTCCCAATGTGACTGTAGATATTCCTGGTGACTTATGGTAAAACACATACAGCTGTGGACATGTGCGTGTTTTTCATACTAAACACCTTAAACCTAAGGAATCAAAACAGATAGTTACAGTCCTCAGAAATTTGTGTTCAGATCAGCTTCACTCAGCAGACAGAGCTAATGTTACATGTATTCTTTAGCCACAACCCACTCTCCCCCCAAAAAAACCCCACAACCCAGAAGAACATCCCTATATTCTAAATACAGAAGCTGGTCATATCTACATAAAATCCCTTAACAACTCTCATGCTCCCCAAGAGAAAAATAAATATGCACTGGATCCCACTGAGTAATGTCTCAGCCTGATGTTGACTCAGTTGTGGATCTGCAGATCAGTGACTGTCACAGACAGATGCCTCAGGATGGGATCTGACATTCAGAACCTTTCCAGCCTTACTCTACCAGGGAGGGGACGAGGATGGCTCTACTGAGAAAAGCATCAATGGCCTCTGCAGCTTGTTTGCTTTTTAAAGGAAACAGTTTCAAGTTACATGATCCTGTTACTATAGATCAATCAACTTAACCTGCTAGGCTGCCTTTCACAGGTTTTTGAGATATTACATGGTTCTAAGAGATCAAGCAATTCCAGAGAAAGTGAAAAGTAAAGAGTAGAGCCATTTGCATCCACTCTGCAATTAATTTTAAAGCAAAATAATAATATTAGAAGAGTTCAAAGTGTAGGGAAATTATTTTGAGGGATCAAACCAAATCAGAAGGTCATATAGAGAAACAGGAAGAAAACAGAGAATATAAACCTAGCTTCTGTCACTTGAGATACACGTAGAAAACCATGTTGCACAGTTCCAATGTTGCTGATCCTTATATAAGAGATTTTAAAAATTAATCTAAACTTGCCACCCTTTCTATAAGCTCCAAAATTAACATGAAGAAAAACAAATACTATTCAGAGACAAAGAACACTTGAAACCAAGGCCCTGACTACTTTAGAACAATTAAAGTGCAGCCTGAGTATATTAATCACAGTCTTCTGGCCTGGTTCCAAGTTGGGCAATTACAGTCTGCCTACCTCAAATTCTCCCCAGAGTTTCAAATGCAAGAGTTATTTGTGATTTCCTTCCTATAAAAAGTGTTGTTTAGTGCAGCCAGTAAAGACTGGTTTCATTCAAGTGATGGGTGAATGACCTACATTGACTATAGAAAATGTGTAAGTGCACTTTGGGATTCTTCGGGAAGAAGGACACTTATTACGTGGTCATTTTACAGTGCTTTTATTATTCTAAGAGGAAGTACTCCTATCTAGATGTTCCTTTGCATGCCTCTTAGTAACCAAGTAGTTCAGAGTTTGGACTTGTTTTTCTAAAAATTAAATTAGGTTAGGTTATTTTTTCTGTAAATTTAAGATGATAGATTTGAAATGCAAGCACTGTATCACTAAGGCAGTTTAGGAAAACATACACAACTTCTTCTACTTCGAAAACTATTCAGATAATTTCTTGAGCCAAAAAAGATTAATGATTTGTTATGGGGCTCATTAATCAAAAAATTGTGTGTGCATGCTTTTTAAAGGACCAGTTCCACTGTTCAAGTCAATTAGGTCCTTTAAAGCTATTACATCAGGAAGGAGCCACAATATTACCAAGACTTCCTGCAATATTGTTGAGACTTCCCCGTGTGTATTTAGAGTATAAAATAAATGCTATTATTCAGGAGATACTGAATTGCTAAGCTTCTTAAATTTGTACAATTGGGAACTTGAAGTACATTAAAATGCTGAAACTCATTAAGAGCCCTTTTCACAGCTGCAAAATCGTTGGCATTCACAGCACCGTGCAGAACAATAAAACACTCCCCACACCTTTGAATAGGGTGACTTCCGCTCTTCCAGCTCTGCTTTAATGAATCACTGAGGCAGAACTGGTATCCAACCTCTCCGTCAACCTCCTCCATTGAAAGGGAGAAACAAAAAGCCACAACAACGCTAATATTCTGATTGGAAAAGTAAAATGTACCAGCATACTGTACCAACCCTCCCCCAAAACAAAACCCTCAGTTATCACTGCTACTTTGTCAGAATATAATTCAATTTTCTCCATCAACACCAAGCAAAACACAGAGGCAGAAAACAATCCATGTTTTGCTCCCAAGCCACCCACCAAACTATGCTCTAATAGACTGTTTCCTTGGGTGTCATTTTTCTGGGCCCAAAGCACAGGACTCGGCATTTTGGTGGGTGTTTCTGCTAACACTAATTGCATATAGTCACTCTGTGTGCCAAAAATGTCCTCCTGCCCTGTTCACTGAAGGGATGGATTTTGTGCCTGGAAAGTGGCATCACAACAAACAGCCCAAGTTCCCAGAAAACCCGTGGATACCCCATATATATGTTACTCCACATATATATGTTTCCTACACATTCTCTAGCAGACACACAAGTACCAGCAGTGATGGTCAGAAGACAGCACCTTTCTAAGATTCAGCAAAATTACATCTTTCTCCAGCTGCATCAGGCTAATCAGTGCTCAACCCTGCTCATCTAGGAGCCAGACACTTAGCATACCGAGCGATTGCAAATCACACTTAAAAACAATCCCTCTCTTTGATCTGGTACCAGCATGTTCTGCCTCCTCCCTCCTCAGTCAGGAGGCTCACAACTGCACCTCTAATAGCTACATGTCTCACCAACCCCAGTGCAAAGCAGCCCAAGTCTTAACAATACTAGTGCGCATCAGTCTGATTTCTCCAGCTGAAGGATCTGTTACTAAGTACATTTCCACTGGGCCACCTACCACGCTTCCTTTCGTATTTGAAAAACAGAAAAAAAAAAAAGTCAGCAACTGACCAAAAAATTGTGAGTAAGAACTATGGGAATAGCAACTACTCTAGAGATTTCACAAGATTCATCATAAGCTTGGTGCTGGACATAACTGAAAGAAACAGTCTTGGGACTAATATTTAGCTTGTTAAATTCTATGTGCAAACTCTATTCCAAACTATTCCCCAAAGCAAGGAGTGGACAGCCTCCCTGACGGGGAGATATTGTTCCCTTTCCTCCTCTAAACATTTTTAAAAGGGATGGAAAAAAGTGCAGTGCCAAACTGGTGAAGAAGATTATGTATTTCAGAAGTGGGTTTGAAAGATTCAACAACAGATAATCAAATTAAAGATTACAGAATTAATTACAGAAAAAAGGGGTGGGGTTTTGTGTGGGTGTTCCTGTCTACATCAAACGAACTCAAAGAAAGCAACATTATGAGGGAAGATTAGACTATGACAAAAACAAGGCGTGTGGTTAAAGAAAAAGATGCTTTGATAGTGTAGAAGCGGACTGGGTTTTGTTATGGGCAACAAAAAATATAACTTCCAAAGCTTAGCTGAAGAGTGCTACTCAATCCCTATGGTTCTTGACAAAACATAGTATGATTGCTCTTGAAATCCAACTATTTCTGACTCTGTATTTTCACTGGGGAATACCCAATCCATGCCAAGTGAGGAGAGCAGGAAAACCTGTCTGCTGACGGGCACAGGAGCACATACATGTGAATCCCCCCACCTCCCTACTGTGATCACATTTCACAATGGCTTTCCAGCCACCAAGAGAGACTTGGGAGCAGCCACCACAGCCCAGTGTCAGCACAGACAAAGAAGGTGTCTGCCTCTGTGTCAAACACTGCAAGCGACACAACAGTGGCAAATCCCAACTTCTTCCCTGGAAACAGGCCCAGTAAGAAATGGGCTATACCAGTTTCAGCTGGCCAGTTGTTTACAGTTTGGAACTGATTGATACTTGCATGGAGACAATAAAAAGGAAGGGAGCCCTCTAAGCTTTTCAGCACTTAACTTTGCTAGAAGATTTTGCCATCTGATCAGCAAAATAGTCACCAGAAAAAAAAAGAAATGTTTTTAACAGCATTTAATTGTTCAAGTGTTTTGGAACGCGTTCCTGACACCATCTTACTCCTTCTACTGGATCATTTCATTACAACAAACCTGGGTGTTCAAGCTTACAGATTTAAGATACAAATAAGAGGGGATGCAACAAGAGGTTTTCAGGGAAGGGATCAGTGTTGAATTCATCGCCCTTGCTGAGTCCAACAGAGCTTAACACCTTCCACCTTCAAGTCATGCTGCACAAGCTCTCTTTAACAGATAACTTAGGGCTTTCATTGTTCTATAATTTAAAATGAGTGAACTTCTGCTGCCTTGTATTTTGTGAACACTTTTAAACCAAATGATAACTTTCTAATACAATCTTAAAAACAAGCTAAATTTATTCAAGCTAAGCTTTTGTTCTCTTGGAAAACAACAGAACCTTGTTTCTGTGCAGCAGTGCAACTAAACATCTCCCCTTCTGTGTGACTGAGTACACATCCACAGGTATGGTAATCTTGTTTATTCTAGAGAATGGCTTGGTATTTTTACACAAAAAGTACCCTTCTGAAGAGAAGATTTTGCTTGCAGAGATCTTCTCAGGATCCTTTTAAAAAAACAAAATTTTCTATGTCACACCCCAAATCATTCAATACTGTGCTCCTGCAGTTGAATAATGTGGGAAATTCGGAGTTGAAGGCACACAGATACACTTAAAGCCACTTGCTAATAACTGAACTGCACACAAATGCAGAGGCATGTGCTCAAAGGTTTGCATGCCCACACCATGGAGGTTTGGATGGGTACTATGCACCTGGCTTTGTATATCCCAATTTAGCCCCAGCAGGAAAAAGATACTTCCCTGATTTTAAACACAGTGCCTTCAAGCATAAAATATTTTCTATTTTTCAGACAGACTTCTAAAAACAATTTTAATTATTCACTTCATTCATGAATTGTGCTTCGGCCATTACTGTGGACTGTACTTTCCAAAAATAAGAAAGAAAACATGAATATTTTTCAGGCATTTTCCATACTGAACACTGTAGAAAGGAAAGCAAAATTTAAGGCTAACAACAGAAATATGAACATTTCTGTGCAGTATTTGAGTAGCTGGCTAAACTGACTACTGGTGTAGGAGCGCAAGTGGCTCGGGCTGTGCAGGAGATGACAGCCCGTTCACCTTCCCGGGTTGCACTGGGACAGAGTGGCAGAAAGGAGAGTTGGAAGTAGGTACCTCATAGCATATAGCTTCCCTCCAGCATATGTGAGACATATTGTGACCTGTTTTAGCTTAAGCTCTTGTCATAAGGGACCTCAATTACCCTAATCTGAAACTGCTCTGCTTTAGCACCTGCACCTGGTGCTAAAGTCCATGTGAACAGGCAAGGAAGACTGAGTGGACTGCAGACCCCAGCCTGAGGATTGTGTCTGATTTTGAAAGCTTTCTCTTTGCACCCCCTATGCCTAACCTTTTAGAGACAGAAATGAGAGGAAGAAGTCATCATAAAAGAGTAAATTTAACTTTGATAGCTAAAGTCAGACCAAGAATTTTTTGGCTGAGAGTATGGGTTTTGTTTGCTTTCACTCCTAAGAAAGTTCCAGCTTGATCCTAGAAGCCACTTGCAGCAGCTGAAAGTCACACTGTCCCTTCAGACTTCCTCCTCAGACAGGTCTCAATATTATTCCCTGCAATCCCCTGTGGTTTTGAGCATCTGTCGTCCCCTTGCCAGGTGACATGAAAGGGATGAATGTAATGCTCAGGGTGGGCAGATGAAGAGATGAACAGCTCATTTTTATGAGCAACCCCTGAAAACCCCTAATATGGCCTGAAAAGTACTTGCAATACCAGAACCTGTATTTCTAAAACAGACAGTGAGCAAACAGACAGTGAGCAGGAAACAAAAAAATCAAAAGAACCTGCTGGGGGGGGAAGGGGGAAGGGAATGTATGAATGCATAAATGAATTTCTGTTTCAGTGGTTGCAAGTATATAAATCAATGATGTCTAAATCAGCTGACCATTTTGCTGGTCTAACTTCCACTAGCTATTTGAAAATCTCTACCACCAACATGACTGAAATTAAACTGTAAAGCAGTATCTTTCCTAATCTTTTACTCTCAATATTGTATGCTTAAGAAAATCTGGAAATGAAGGAGTTCTTACATTTTTTATACAAAATAGCTAAGCTTTGGTCCAACTTAACTGAAGCAGTTTGTCAATGACTCAAATTTGAGCTGACAATAAAAAACAAATGAAGAGTAAATACTGACTTGGCCAAGCAGGTTCAACACCAAATTATGCTGAATGGGATGGGTCATGTACAAGCTAAAGCACAATACTTGTTTGTAAATCCCAGGATGAACAGCTATAGAAACAATTGTGCATCACTAATCTCATAAGCTTGTAAAGAATACCTAATAGTAAGGAACATTCTTAACCAACAATAGGAAAGCACGTACCAAATGCTTTTGAAAATATAGCCCTCTGTTTTTCGGGTGGCTTTTGGCTCTTTTATGCTTGTGGCCACTCGATTATAAAGAAGGGGGGGTTTTTTGTTGGTTTGTTAGTTTGGTTTTTTTTCTATTTCTTAACTGTCAAATTTCTAGCTATATTTGGGCTATTGAACTCCCACGTTCACATGGTTCTAACCAAATTCTTTAGTTCACCAACACAAAGAGAACTGAACTTCAAAGAATCACAGAATTGTCAGAGTTGGGAGGGACCTCTAGAGATCATCTAGTCCAATTCCCCTGCTAAAGCAGGATCCCCTAGAGCACATTACTCAGAACTGCATCCAGGCGGGCCTTGAATTAATATCTCCAGAGAAGGAGACGCCACAACCTCCCTGGGCAGCCTGTCCCAGCCAGTGCTCTGTCACCCTCACAGTAAAGAAGTGTTTCCTCATATTTCAGTGGAACTTCCTATGTTCCAGCTTGTGCCTGTTGCCCTTCATCCTGCCACTGGGTACTACTGGAAAGAGTCTGGCTCCATTCTCCTTGCACCCCCCCTTTAGATACTTGTAGGCATTAATAAGGTGTCCGCTCAGCCTTCTCTTCTCCAGGCTAAAGAGTCCCAGCTCTCTCAGCCTTTCCTCATAAGGGAGATGCTCCAGTCCTCCAGTCATCTTTGTTGCCCTCCACTAGACTCTCTGTAGTACTTCCCTGTCTCTCTTGAACTGGGTAGCCCAGAACTGGATGCAGTATTTCAGATGTGGCCTCACCAGGGCAGGGTAGAGGGGGAGAATGACCTGTCTCAACCTTCTGGCCACACTCTTCCTTATGCACCCCAGGATTCCATTTGGCCCTCTTGGCAGCAAGAGCACACTGCTGGCTCATAACTTAGTTGAAAGCTTCTTATGTAAACATGTTCAAAGCTAGGAAAGATTTTTGCTCCTAGATAGCTGAACAGAATTCTCCAGTTAAAATTTAAGCATAATTCAAACCCCTCGAGAACAGTGCTGTAAGACCACTTTCCTTCTGTAGATACATAAATAGTTAATAGAGAAGTTAACAGTAAATGATGCTTAAAATGTGGATCTTAATTCATGAACTTTATGAGAACAATAAAATACAGCGATGGGCTTTTCTAATGGCTCCCTCGATTCAGCCATCATCTCTTAATGGGTAGGACCTCAAGCTTTATAGTAAGCTTAAAAAGGGAGCATTTGCTGTCTTGGGTGAGGCTGCGGGTCCACCTAACCTGAAGACGGCATCCCTTTAGTATCAGTTTTGCCATGGCAATGCAAGAGCAACAGCAGATTTTGCTAATCAAACAGTGGAGTTAACTCATACAGAAGGGAAAATGAAAATATGAGAGTCATCACTCCTTTAGGTAGTACATATGCAATAGCCTAAAATAACTGACATTTCTGACCTAAAGTTTCTTCAGGACTGTTCTTTGCTTGCCATTAAAATTGAAGGCTGGGTTAAGAATCTCCAAGGCCATAACAGACGTCATG
This sequence comes from Apus apus, assembly GCF_020740795.1. Classification (NCBI taxonomy): domain Eukaryota; kingdom Metazoa; phylum Chordata; class Aves; order Apodiformes; family Apodidae; genus Apus; species Apus apus. Next base: position 41,843,545 of record NC_067283.1, on the reverse strand, counting down.
ACACCAAGACCTGCCTGGCCCCTGCCTCCCCCAGCAAGGCAGCGGCAATGATTTAGGAAATCCACCATCCCCCTCTCTGGAGACCCCAGGACACCACCACAGTTTCTGTCAAATGGAGGAATGGCAAAATGTTCTCAGCAAAGTGCATCTTTTAAGTAGACATCATCCTTCCAGAACATGTCAAATACAGCGGCTAAAACTGCAACCTACATATGGTCTGAATTAAAACTAGCAAACAAACAAACCAACCCTTAAATTGTGAGGCCTTCCAGAAGCAAGGAGCCAAAAGTACAATAATTGCTTTATACTGTACTGCAGGGACTGGCAGCAGTGCCAGCCGTGAGTGCAGCGCTGCAGTGTATCCAGCACCACTCAGACAAGAGAAGGCTCGCCACTTTCCTGTGAGCACCAGGGTGTAACACCCGCTCCCAGGGCAAAAGCACTGCCGGGCTGCTCTCCTCCACATTGCTCCCTGGCTGGCAGACATCCCCAAGAGTGTTTGCACCACTGAAGAAGAGCAAAACATAACACAAACCACAGAAAAACCCTCTGTGGAACTGTGTGCAAGAGGCTTCAGACCTCAGCCTGGAGGAGCAAAGAGCTCCAGGATGGTTTGGTATTTAATGACAAAAATGAATAAATTAAATTTGTGCAGCTTCCTACATTTAGCATAGGAAATTATGTATTTCCCACAAAACCTAATGCCAGCTCCACAGGGATTATATTACTCTTTATTGTTTTGTTTGCTCAAATAAAACACCTGTCGAGGTCAGCTATTCGAAGAATTTTTAATATACCAGCCTTACACTACGGAGAGTAAGAAATGTTTATAGAGGCACTCCTGGTAAGACTGTTGGCTTTTTTTCCCCCCAGGTAGGTGCATAATGATTTAATAACAGAAACAGCATGCCCACAAACCTCTGAACCTCAGATTTAAATAAAATCTAATATATCTGAAATCTGGGTATCAGTCTCCACAACTCCTTCAGCTTCCCATGTTATGAAAGGAGGCATAACCCTAGGATACGGCATCCTTCCTTTATAAAGTCCTGTCTTAATGTGTCAGGAGTCAAGGAATTAGAAACAAAAGCAGCATAAATCGCTGTCAATCATTAAAGTCTTTGATCTGCTCCTTGCTTCAGAAGGCATTATGCCTCCTAAATGGAGGGATCAATCACCGTATGCCAGACCCGCTGCTGGGTCCTCTTGCACCTCGCTGCCTGCGCAGAAGGCAGCTCACTGTGGCACATTCCAGCTCACCTCTCAGACAAACCAGCAGGCAAAAACATGGCAGCAGAAAAAAAGAAAATAACACATCACAAACCCCTTTGTGCAGCTACACGGCACAACTGCTTCCCCTTTAGGCATTTTTTTTTAGGCTCTTCTATCAAATGGCAGTTCACTTTGGCCTGTCTTTTCTAGTACATGCTCACTGGGTGTTCCACCATCACCATTCCTCACTCACAGACAGGATTATTATTGTTTGGTTGTTGTTTTTTCTAAAAAGGAGAAAATATTTGGTTTCACTCATTCATAGCCATATGAAATACTATATTTTTTTGCTGCCTTTTTTTACAGTATCTAAACAGGTTAGATACATAAAGGGAGAGAAATTTATTTATCTCCTCCTCAACTGCAAAACCTCCCAAAAATGCAGATTTGTCTCACTAAGGAAAACACAAAGTCAAAAAAAAAAAAAAAAAAAAAAAAAAAGAGAAGAACTTTCTCACTAATGGAAGTAACAGTCATTTTGGTGTAAGAGATATGTATGCTGAATTAGCAAGCCATGGTTGAACCAAGGTGGGCCCTGCTGTCTTGCGAGGATGTCATCTACAAGAAGGGCTGCAGAGGAAAGCAACAACAATGATCTCTACCTGCACAGGAGGAGATGCAATGCACTCCAAGTAAATGCAGCAGGATTAGGCCCCTAATTACAATGCTGGCTATTGACAGAGTTGCACATATTTGGTAAAAAAATATTAATTTTAAGGATAGTAAATGAGATCAACTGGTTGAAACACATAATGAACAAAATACCTGTTTAATAGGAATAAACAGCTTTCCATCCTAATCAAATAGGTTTCTCACTTTAAGGATGTTATTCCTCACATGTCTCCCATGGCTGAATTCTGTTGCCCTTCCTCAGTTTGAGGAGTACTTTTTTCCATAAACATTCCCTTTAATTTCAGATCATGGCAATCCTGGGCACAATCTGGTCTTTATACACAGGAAGTAGAAAGAAAAAACAGACAAATGTCAAACAGAGATAAAAGAAGCACTGTACTTTTAATTATCAAAGTATTTTATTTTGTTTAAAGCAACAGATTCACTGGTCTTTTCCAGCTGCCTTGCATCATCACAGCAACGCAAAGCACTGTAAATCCAGTTCAGTGGTTACAGTGAGTTAGCAGCTGCTTTACATCACTGGAGCAGCATAAAGCAACACTGGAGCAGCATAAAGCAACACGCATTTGAACATAACCCATACTCTTTCAAGGCATTTTTCTCTACCAAAATGGAAAAGATTTTCTTCTCCATCAGTGACTGCTGCTTATCTGAGACAGAAGAGCTATCTAGTTAAGAGGAATAAAAGATATTAGAAAAAATCTCTGCAAACAATTTTGTGGTAGAATTTGCTCACCTTACTCTCCTTAAGCTAGCAAGAACATTGAAGTCTCATCAGTGTCACTAATGGAGCAAAACTGTTTAAACTAATATGCCTCATTCTCAAAACTGATTTTAGACATTTCCCAACACAATGCTTCAACACAAGTTAGAAGGGCAGATTCACTGTTACTTAGGGCTCAGAGCATAGAGAAATCAATACGCAGAGATAAAGACAGATAAGCACTTTGGTCAGGTATGAAATAGGAACTAAAATATGGCTATCAACCCACTCCTGCTTAGCTAATGCAATGTAAGTGGAGGTGTGGTATCTTCCACCAAGTGACTAAAATGCTTCTTTCACTTGCTTTCAGTCACATGTCTATTCAAGGGCTCCCTCTGTTCATGCATTGCACTGTAGCACAATTAGCTGTGCAATTAACTATGCCCTACATTGTTCTTTGTTCACCTAATTATTGCTTCATTTCTCAACTGGATGGAGCAATTGGTCCTATTTGGATAAGCTCTTAGGAACTATTAATTTTCCAGATTCTTTTTCTAGTGGAAGACAACCTGCAGTTCAGAGAAAGCATTTTCTTATATCTGAATGTTGGAGAGAATAGAGGAATAGCTTTGTGACCATTTGGGAATGGTCTCCCTCATCAAAGTGGGCTGCACTCTGCATATGTGCACACACACACACATGTGCTCGCTCACTCTCAGTCGTCTTATTTTACACTACCATGTTTGGAAGATGACTAGAAAAACAGAAGTAGACTTTATTCCCGTCTCCTATCAGTAAACAGTGGCTGTTCTACCCTAGTTCTTAGGGAAGTGATGCAAACATGCTGTTTGTCTGTGTTCATAATTTCTTAAAGTAATGACAGCTTACTGCCAAACCCAAGAGAAAGCTACAATTTTCAAAGCTGTTGTTCTATATGTCTTTTGCCATAAAGGGAGATGAGAGACCAAGTGAGTTCCCTCAGCTGTAAGAAAAAAAAAAGTAGCATGTGTTCAAATTTTGTTAGACAAGAGTATCCACATAGGAAAGATGCCTTAATGAAGAAGTTTCACTCAGATCTTGTGAGCTTCTGAAAGACCCTCATCAATCAACTTTTTTGACAGAAATCTGGAGGAAACTAAGCTTTGTTAGTTCTGGTGCTCAGAGAATGATGTGTTCACAATACTGCTGCAGCTAACTGTGCAGCAACCTTTCTTGGCTCCCCTCTCTTGTACATCCAGGCCATGGGTGGCTGGGTTACAGGAATATGCAGGCTGCCAATTACCTCTGTATTTGCATCCCTATTGATCTGCACTAAGGCTGCAAAATGCTGAACTTCATTTACACACACTGGCTTCTGCACATAAAATTGTTCATCCTTGTGTCCTGCTCCCACTGACTGTGGTGTGTCTTACGTGCGTTTGAGCTCAGTGCCCCTATCCTGGCTGCTGTGTTACTCCTGATGGATGTCCCAGAAGCACTGTACCAGCTTCTCTGTGCAGAAAATAAATCTGAAAATTTGAACGGAGATAATACTTTCTTCAAATGACAATTACTTGAGTGCCTTCTTGCAAGCCATTTCAACTCTATTACTCCAGTGAGCAGTAACATTTAATTTTACAGCCTGGGAGTGCAGTGATTCTGTAATTTAAATGTTCCTGGCAATTTCAATCATACTACAGTTTTCACGCAATTTTCTGTTCCTGACATCCAGTGGCAAAAAAACACAAAACTGACGCCACTAGCCACAGTTGCACACACTCATAATCAAGCTATCACAACAACCTGGTAGCCTGGAGCCCATGCCACCAGGTCCTGGGCACATCTGTAGCTCAGTATTACCATCCAACCAGATAAAAATGATAACAGACAATGGAAAAAAAGGCAGACCCCTCACTACCACACCTACTGCTACTTCAGGGAGTCAACAGCAATTCACCTTCTAAATGTCCCATTTTCTGGATTCCTTGTAACACAGGAACAGCAACACATTCTATCTCGATATTTCAAGTGCAGCCCATCACACCAGACCACCAGCCTCATTTCCTACTGCAGGCTTTACCAACTCTGAATTTGCAGTAAGGACAAATGCTTTCTCTTCTGCCTGGAATGCAAGGAGGGGCTCATAGTGGGGCAATGCGGCAGTTCATCAGGTCACAACACATCAGTGCAAATCTCACAGTTGTATTTGCTCTGTATTTCTGAAGGATGGCTGAAGTAGTTGTCTCTAAGAAATGAGGACTCTGTCTTTGGAGACAAGTGGAGTTGCTGTCACTCATAAATTAGAAATGTGTGCACTCACAGTGAAATGTGCATACCTTACTAGCAGGAAAAAATAATAATTAAGAAAAAAAGAGAAATCCTCATTTTAGGTTTGAACATAGGGAAAAAGCAAGGCCTTCAGATTGGTCTTTTCTATAATTTAGAGGAAAGAAAAATAAATAAATAAAAAAGCGCCAATTTAATTTAAAACTCCATTTTAATACCTATCATAAACACTTCTAATGGCTTTGTAGTATCCAGTTTGGACTGTCTGGACTCCTGGTTTACCAGTATTGATAAGCTCACTTTCTATTTCCATGCCTGAGCAATGTAGGAATGAGTGACAGACATGGACAGTGCCTATTCATACGCAGGCACCAGTCAGAAATTTAAGATTTTGTTTTTCTCCTTTTCCTGCCAAAATGAACAGGAATTAGATGCCTAACATGGCAAAACGGTGTTAAACACACCACCAGTGGCAGCACTGTCATTTATTGCATTAGTGCTCTTTCATCCCTGTAACTGCAGCTCCCCTTGCCACCCTGCCAGCACACAGGCAGGCGAGCTGGAAGAGAAGACAAGAATGGCTACCTGGCCATTGAACACGGAAAACTGCAGCGATGGCTCAACACCGGGTACAATCTTCCTCCCCATGTCTAGGCTACAACAGGAGTAACATTTCCCAGTCTTCCTTGCTGTCCTTCCTTCCTCCACCCAATTCTTTTTGTTTCCCAGAGGACAAGCATTTATAGCAAGGAAGGTGACTTGAGAGATGCAGAGACTCCCTCTGGCCATGAGTATCCTCAGCTGAAGTTAGCACACACAGATAATGCTGTGAGTGAGGCAGAGCCCTGTAGACCAGCTTCTATCCAAGTCCCCAGTGCTATAATTATAGAGCAACTGCAATGTTCAATAAATGAGCTTTAATATCACAGCAATTCAGTCAAAGCCAGAATGATCTTTCTATCATGAAGGCTATGTAACCAACTCCATTGGCATGGGATTTTTCTTTTGTCATTTTTATCAGTTATTAATTTTGAGGAGAACACCTCAAATGTTTTTCACAAGTATGATCAAATATGTTATGCTGTGGAAAATGTGCCATCTGCAACTGAAAACAATTATAGACAATATATAAAAATGCACTGCAGCAAGTTACTTCTTTCATGGGGAAAAAAAAAAAAAATCTACTCAAAATGAATATGCTTCCCATGACTTTTACCTAAAGAAAATTTTGATGCTGGAGAACATATTTAGTCTTGAAAGACAACTACTTGAGTTGTTGATGAAAAAAAATAGTAATATAGATTAAATCTAAAGAAATTTTTCAGCAAACAAAGAGAGTCAGTGCATGACATCATTGTGATAAAAGCTACCTGTTCTTCCCATGCCTTATGAACTTATCCTCCTGTGTGGACTCCAACAATTTTTAGGATTTTTTTTCGAGAGATAAATCTATGCCCGTAACTATTGCACATACTTGGTAAAATCAGTTTAGGACCATCACACTCTATATGTTCTTTACAAACAGTTGACATGTCCACACATAAAGTCCAACACAATAAATGCTGGATTTATTGTTTTGCACAAATCATCTGGGTGACACATTCATGGCTGAATGCTCTGGATTTACTGTGCATTGCGACACAGCGTAGCATGCATGAGCAGTGCCTCCAACAACACTGCACAACATCTGCACACTGTGGACACGGCTATAGCCCATGGAGTTGCCCCAGGGATCCCTGAGATAGCTGGCAGTGAAAGCGGACTTCAGTTGAGTTTAACAAAGGTCTTGTATACTGTCCAAATAAAAAGCCTTGAAAATCCCCTCAGACAACTCTGTTTTGAAAAGGAAGACTTTAATAAGAAAAAGTGGGCAATACTCCTTTTATTAAACTCCCCTCTGTACCTCAGTTATCAAGGCTTGACCATTGCATGAGCAGGAGGACTGCTTGGGTGGTTACCTGTTTCCCAGAGAGGCACAGGAGCTGTCTGCAATGCAACAATTCCAGAAAAGTAAACTCAAAACATCTGGAGCCTTTTTTCTTTTCTTTCTTCCCAAAGAAAAAAATGAGTTAAATGCTTAAGAGCCCTGGGAGAGTTGCCGTTCAACTACACATAAAACATCCACTCCCCTCAGCATGTGAATCGGCTGCTTGATTGAGCTATGTGGAAACTGAGGGGCTGGGGGAGCTGTTGGGTAAAAAGGATGAAAGCACATTTTTCCCTGAGGCTGTAGTTTCAGTCCAGCTCCAGAGAGCCAGCGCTATTGCTGCCAGACACCATTTCTGTTATTCCTGTGAAATGATGGATGACCTCAACACATTCCCTAATGAAGATTTCATCAGGAAGGCCGCCATTGCAATCAGCTTCTTTTTTAGCGCAGCCTTAAAGGACAGGCTAATGAAGGCAAAAAACCCACAAACCCAAACACTCCACTTTCCCATGCACCAATGTGGGGGTGATTTTGTGAGGCTAAAGTTTAAAACAAGAGTTAGGGGAGGGTCCAGACTCCTGTGTCATACCTTTTTTGTGGGGAGAGTACAACTGATGCTGAGCTCTGCCTCCTTGTACCACTGACAGGTAAGGACAACTCCAGGGCCCCAAAATCTCACACCTTTTCTATGCTTCTGAAAAATGAAGTGCTAAATGGCAGCAAGAACTTCTTTGAGAGGTTCTTGTATTGTGTTTATTCATGCCTTCTTTATTTAAAGAAATGGAAAGGTAGAGAAGAGAGGCCTCACCTACAGGCTAGCATACCTATTTTTTTTTCTCCTCCCAGCAAGAAAAGCTATCTTTAAAGTGTAATACTCAATGAACACTAATAAAAGGCAGTGGCAGAGGAACCAAAACGCACATGCGGAATAGTGGTACTCAAGCTTCCCCATGCAACGGTGTGAACTCAAGAGTCCAGCTAGTTATCTCAAGGCATTTCTATTAAATTTTGTAATATCATAGTGGTCAGCAGGAAATATCTCACCAGATACTCTTGGAACAGTTGCCACTCAGCATTCCACCAAAACCTCTCTCAGAACCCTCTTCTTTTCTCCACTGTATTTAAAACAAACTTTTGCTTTATTGCCATGCTTTATATTTTATTTGAGAGAAAGATTTAGGAACAGAGGAAGGCTATACTCCTGTAGACAAACTTACACATTATACAAACTTGTAAACTCATAAAAAAATAAATAAATTACTTTTTTCAGTCTTTTTTATGACAATGGCTACACTAATTGCAAGTGCAAATAAAAATAGAAATGAGAATTTTGTTCATCAGAACAATAGAACAGAAATTATTCATACCTAATAGCATGAACGACATATTTAAGTAGTAACATTAGAGCATGTCATCATGTTTGCTACAGTGTTCACTGTTTTTGTTCTCTAAATTGACCTGGTGCTCCACTTTGACTTAGGAAAAAAAAGATGCATCTTGCTCAGCACCTTTAGCCATAAAATATGCTTTACACGTAGAATATATACAATGTTTACATAAACCTCTAAATATTTTAGAATAGATTTGTCTCATTTGATTCACAACCCTGCAGACGTTGTTCACTAAGCTTATACTTCCTTTTTTGAGACATGCAAATACCCCCATTCTCAGATGGAAGATGACATTCAAGTAAATCAATTTCATTACAAGTTAAACTATTCTGGTTGATTGCTTCCAATAAACAGAGTATGTGCTGTCTTCTTCTCTGTCTCCTACAGATCACTAAAATCTAACACTTGCTTTAGACATTGTTTACTCTCATTCATGATCTTCCAATAAAAGCACATACCACTCAACTTCCTCACTCCAATTCTGGTTACGGCACTTAGAGCACAGAAAGTAGGACAGGCACACATCAGAAATAATGTGATACGGATATATAAGTTATATTTGCATGGTCTATTAAACTAATACTTATCTAATACACCACCACCACCAAATTGGCCCCCACCTCTGAGGTCTGTCCGTGACAGTTTGCCTCATCCCCCAGCTCTGATGTGTCTTCATCTAGCAACTCCCTCTTTCCAAATATCTTTTCAAGACTGTATGCTTGGGTATCATCATAACTGTGTCCCAAACTCCCCTGTATTAATACTGGTGCTTATAGCTGCCTCCTCCAAATCTCCTGATAGGATAGCAGACAAAAAAACCAGAATTGCTCAGAAATTAGAGCAAGGGGCCTGCTGTTGCCCAAGAAAATATAGCAAAGGACAACACTGGAGTGTAATTTTAATTTCTAGCATGTCTGTGGCTGGTTGTGTTCCTGAAGAATGAAAGTGTTCAGAACATTTCAAATATTATCTGAAATGGGCAATGCAGCCCTACTTCATATAAAAAGGATATAGCATAATGAAACATAATATTATTTTAGCTGATGAAAACAGAAAAGAGCAATTCTTACCTTAAACAGACTCTTGTATTATCCAGATATAAAAAGGATAGACCAAAACCTCAGCAAAATAAACACAACCAGACATCTAAAAATGTTTATTCTTTTAGCCATAGCCTTTTTCTTTTTTTTTTTTTTTTTCTTTTTTTTTTCAAGTGCTATGGTCCACTTTATCCATCTTTAGGGGAGAAACAGGAGACTAACTGTTCACAAGTGTTATACTACTTTTTCACTGATTGGCTACAATGTTAAAAAAAAGCTAAGCACAATTTAGTCATCTCCTTTATAACAATGTTTTATAGAAGGAATTTCCTCTCTAAGATTAAAGACAGAATAATTCAAATAGACATGGTACATTTCTCTAAAGAAAAGAGCACTGTCTCCCTTAAAGTAGAATAAAGCCCTAACCCTTCCACAAAACCAGCAGCTGAGTGAGAGTAGCACCACAGTGCCCCACAGAAACTTCTTGCTTTCACAGCTTAAACAGCTTATTTGGTTTTGATGTACTTCCAAAAAAATACACCTGCCTTCAATTTGCCCATTTGTAAGTGGGCACAAAGTGGTCATCCCATCAACAGCAGTCTAGTTGAACAATTTCTTTATAACACTCTCCCAGATACAAATATGAAGTTGAAAAATGAGTAACATCATAGCTGAGAAGGTGTGATTTTCAGAGTGCTAAGACCTGTGGAGTCCACTGCACTGTCTTTACTCAGCTTCTGCAAAGAATATTGGTAGTCACTGTTTCCATGCCTCAAAACCCAATGAAATATTAGCACTTTACTTGAATTCCCATAACTACTGGTTATGAAGAATCACAGTTCCAAACAACAGCAATATTGATAACACTAGACTTCTTAACAGTGGTGCACATGTGACGACTTCAGGGCACTGTATCTGAAAGTTCCTGATGCACTGTAGGCGCTACCATTAACAACCATAATTTCAAGTTAAATATGAAAACTTCAGGGAGAACAAATGTGTCCTCAAGATAATTACACTCAAATGCAAAACATGATTCTACTTGATGCACATTTTGAAACCGACTGCTGGGCTGCAGACTATATTTACTAGTATTAGCAGTCCTTCTTTGCACAGCAGTGAAATACTTCCCCCTTACTCCATCATTTGCCACATGTAAATGAAATCAGGCAGATGTTTCAGGGGTAATGCAGATCGATAAAGTGAGGTTCTAAGGTTCTGTGCCAAAATCCATCTCTTCCACCAATACCTACAAACACTACTGATGCCCGTTACTTTTATAAAGGCCTCATATTAAGAGAGGTCACAAACATACACGTTTTTCCACATAGCCTTTGTGGAAGGCTCCTTCTGATTTAGTGTTCTCACACTCAGAGCAAATATGCGAAGATGTAGACTTCATCATAAATAGAGGGCAGCTTTTTTAGCAATGTGTTAGTGTTTCCAACAATTATATTCTCTTTTTTATTGTTACTCACTGATTTCCTGTGAGGGTAAGTTTTCCTTGTTAAAAACTGTCCACCAAAAGGAGAGTAGAGAATAAGAACATTTAAAGATGTTTTAAATTTTTACAGAAAATTGTTTTTCTGCAGCAATGATGTCAGGATTTAAAAGTCTAAAGTCTATTATTTATTCAGGGATAAAACCAAGTCTTAGATCATTGAGATGGGTGCTTCCCTTCGCATTTTACAGAAATAAAATTCCCCTCCAAGCTACCAATAGGTGTACTGCTATATTGTTTACAGAAATATTCTACACTATTTTCACGATGCTTATGCCTCTTCCTTCGGTATCTGCTAACAGCCACTGTATTTGGTCAGATTCAGCACAACTGCTCTTACTTTGTAGTGGACAAAGCTCCAGTCTAAAATAGTAACTTCCATCCTTGTTCAAGTTAAAATGAGATAACAGCAGAGAAAGTAACCTCTCCTTTTCAGATCACCACAGTGATGTGTGCTTTATGCTGTTCAAAAGTCTCAAATCTGAAAAAATAAATAAATTCCAGGATGAACTAGAGGAATACACAGGTCAAAATGTCAAAAAATTCATCTTGTACACAAGCTGGTATACTCAATACTTTATTTTTGTACATATATTTTCCTAACTTATAAATGCAACTTCAGAAGTAGCGGTCATATCCTGCAGTCAGACATATAGTCATGTATAGACACCGTTTTCCCTTTATTGGTAGCTTGTATTATGCTCTAAAGTATACTCATATAAATTGTTTAAATAATTCTAGTTGGTGTTCTTTTCCTGTGTATATTAATCCAAATTTTTACCTAAATGCTATTTTATTCTTACTTATCAAATCCCTTTATCAAATAAGAAACTGGAAATGTTTCTCTTTACTAGCCCCATAATACTATTAACTTCAACATAAGAAAAGGAATAAACTGCAAAAAATGACAAACTGGTATAGTTTGTAGCTCACTTGGGTGCTGTGAGGAACAGGTCCAACCTCAGCAAGCAACATTTAGTTTCAGCACATTGTAAAGCTATCTCATGTTGGGACTCGGGGAGAAACTGAAACTTCCATTCAACCCAATAGGCCGTGTCATAAATTTATTCTGCCTGGTCTTCATTAAACTTGTAAAATGTGACTGTTAGACTGCAGTGCATAACATCCTCTAATAACACCATTTAAACATCAGTCAACACAATAGAAGAGGTAGAGAAACGTGACAGAAGTATTACCGCTAAGTCAGCCCTGAGATGTCTGGAACTGCTTAAACGTCTACCCAAATCTCTTTGGACTTCAAATCAAGAAGAGAAGTCTTGTGTGAACACAGTAATGTTTTTCTCCAATACCTGTTTGTAGTCAGGCTTCAAATACCAAGAAAAAAAGAGCAAGAATATCAAGGAAAAATAATACATTGCTTGAATAAAAAGAACTATGTTTTTTCCTTTTCACCTCTCCCTGGCTGACATCACTGTCACCTGACAGACTACTTAATTCCAATGAAATGCTTCACATCAAAGGAGTTCCTCCATTATCTTAAAAAGGAAATAAGAAGCAAGTATTCTCCAAAGGAGAGTAAACAGTAATCTAACTTGCTGCTGATTTTTAGAGAATGAGTTGAGAGAGACAGCATTCAGTAAACACCAAAACCAGCTCCAAATAAAACGCAAACTTTAAAAAAAAAACCAAAAAAAACCCCAAACAAACAAACCAAAACAAACATAAATTGCAAATCCAGTAATAAGGCAAATTGGACTTGAAAGCAAAGATGCTTTTCTCCTTACTGTTTTCAGCATTAGGACAATTTTATCTTAAAAACACTATTATTTGTCCCCAAGCACTTAGAAAGTGTATGTGTGGGTATTTTTTTTCTGGCTAGATTATTAGCTTACAGCATTATGAATGGATAATTAGGTGATACTTAAGTGGGTTTAGTTTCTGAGAGGTGTGCCTAGTCAAACTTTCAAGTTTTGCAGGGAAGAGCCTGCTTGCCTTCAATGTTTTTAATCTTGGGAGGGTTTTCCACTTTGAGGCTGAGATCTAGTAAAATTTCAGTGCTGTTGACTTCACAGAAGTTATTTGATTTCAAACTTCAATATTAATTACAACTTAGTGGAGATATCTGAAAATGTGCTTACTGAACTTATCTTGAGCTGCACTGTTGGACAGGAAAGTAATGTCCAACACAGAAATAAACTTACAGAGCAGTTGTAAGGATCTGAAAGACTCCAAAGAAGAATCCAAAAGAAGATTGTGTCAGTAAGTGTCTATCTTTCTTGCTTAAGTACTACAGGCAATAAAATTATTTCCACAATGTTTCTTCATAAAGTAAGTGTTCAAGTGAATCAGTACTTGTAAACAAGCCCTACTGAGGTTTCATGCTGCCAATTTAAGATAAACTACTTTGTATATTCAACTCCATTTCTGTGGTAAAATTTCCCTGATGAAATGTAGTAAAACTCACAAACCATCAGATCAACACACATCAGCAAAATTAAACCCCTGAGAATATTCACTGCTTTATTTTTATTAGTACTGTTTTAAATATTCAAAATGTGTGGGTCATAAAATTATGCTTAGGGCAACATTTTCTCATAAGTTCATTTGTGCATGTTTTTAATAGATTTAAAGAACTAAATAATTTCAGTCTCAAACTTAATGCAGAGACAAACAGCTGAAGTAGTAATGGGAGCAGATCTTAATAACCCCCTCCTCAAACTGTTAATTTTAGGGTATTTTAGGGCTAAAGAATGCCCCAGGCAGCAAAAGGAATGTATTTAAATGCCTGAAGCAGTTTATATAACGCTTCAAATTTCTACAGCAGCCTCCACATTCCCTTCCTTACAAACACAAGATAAAATTACTTGGAATTTCCTTATATTATTACTGAATATAGGACAAACAATAACACTGTCAAGAGTCAGACAAGGTGACCCATGGTTATTTTTCATGGAGAGATCACAGCGCAGTATAAAATTTGACCAGCTGGTTAGAAAAATGGGTTTCCACATAGTTTACATACATACTCCTCAGCATACGATTTATCATGTCATTACCCTGGTCACAAAATCCAAAAGGAAAAGTTCACGTCTTTACTTTCTTGTAATAGATGCTCTGGCACTCTGACCAGCTCTCAGCACACCCAGAGACAGCAATGCACTATTGGCAGCATCCAGACTTGGCCCCGCAGTCTTATACTCTGTGTATCTCATGGAGGTATTGACCACCATCACTGCAGCTCTATGCACAGAATAAGCAATGGAAAACCACAATGTGATTTGAAGGGGAAGATTTTTACTTCTATTTTTTTTATTTCAAGCAAGCCAAGACAGCCTGCACTACATCGTGGATAGCTCCAGGAGATAAGGGATGCATCATCTGCAGTCACTGAGAAAAGCGTGTCCTCATGTTCACCCCAAGAGGTCAGTTTAGAACTTCATGGGGTTTGTTGCTTTTTTTTGTTTTGGTTTGGTTTGGTTTTTTCTTGTTGTTGTTGTTGGTTGGGTTTTTTTGACAGACCTGAATGTAAAAGCAAAGCTGAGGAAGAAGAAGTAGGTGGCAGGTTGTGCAGGGAGCCTAGCAGGCACTGAGGGAAGAGAAGATGCTGCTAGTAGGATCTGCAGGGGATATGACAACTCAAATTTATCCAAAAGAGCCTGAAAGCCTCAGGGATGATACCCAGTGCAAGCTACAGAGCTCCACAAAGTGAGCTCTGAGTTGAGCTACAATTTGCCCAACTTTCAGGTTTCCATGAGATAGGCAAGTACTGAAGCCTGCTGGTGTGGTAGGGACATCATGAGCAATGGCATGCAACATATTGTGGCAGGACCGTGTATGCCATCAGGAGAAGCTGCAGAAGCTGCAAGAAAAGCATCTATGCAGAGCCACCTCAAACACATGAAAAAGCTTTTCCTTCTTTCTTTCCCTCCTACCACCCTTCTCTCTTTCTTTCTTTCTAACTCCCTCCCTTTCACTCTTCCTCTTTCTTTCATGGCTGTGTCCTCAAGGAACAGGCATTAGTTTTAAATTTATTTTGCCCTTTGTTCACAGGCAGGAGCAGAAGCTTTAACAAACAGAAAGTTCTGATGCTCATGACAGGGCACAGACAGGGCAACTGCCAGTGCTGTGAGGGATTCCCTGTGTGAAGAAGTCAGCTGTGAATATGTGACTGTCTCTTGACTTTGTAAAAAAATTTCCCACAGAGCAAATGGGCTGGAGACTCCCTAGAGCAGATGACTGCCTGGCTGGAGCCTTTCTTGGTGTTGAGACAGAAGTGTATCACCCACAGACTCAGTTGACAGCCAGATTGGCAAAATGGTCAAGGAATCTTGGGAAGGAGCGAGAGGTTGCAGCTTGGATCCAGCAGTTACCACTAGGAGAAATCTAGAGCAAACCCAGACTTCTCCTTTGATATTAAGTCAGACCTAGGTGTGGAGTTCTACCCTTCAATTTTACCAAGTTTTGCATCCAAGAAAACTCTGCCTTGGCTCTCCCTCACAACAGGTCCTAAATGTAATTTCACAGAGAAGTATTACTGAGGAGATATAAAAGCATACATCTGATTATCCTACAGAGATTGTTTCTCTAAGGAAAAGGAATGAAATCCAGTGCATACCACATAGTACATGGCTTTAAGACAGAGAAATGCACCTGAAATGCACAGCTTATGTGGCCTCTCTTTGGTTTCCTTTTTTGGTTCAGACATCCCATGCCAGAAAATGATGGTAAGAACCCAAAGTGATTTGCTATAGAAAAAACACTTTCTTTGACTACATAGTGAGCTAAGAATTTTTTTGCTATGAGTTTAAAAAAACAACTTCTTGGAGAATCCAGTGAAATCACACAGCAGACAGCAAGAAGGAACAACACTGGGGAGATGCAGAAAATGATAACCTTTCTCTAGAAAGTTCTCAGTTTTCAAAAGCGACAGGACACAAACACACAAGTGAACATGACCAAAGACTGCCCCAAAAACACAGCAAAATGTTATAGATTGAAATAAATTTTTAACAATATAAGCCTTTCAAATGCAGTGGGAATATAACAGCCAACAAACCACCTCAATGTTTTTCATAACAGGTTCTCAATAGAATATTATTAAAAATATTAAGACTTACAATTGATGAAATTGCTATTATAAAACATTATTTCACGATATTTCCTGAAACCTCCTGCTCTTTATTATAATTTCAGGCGGCCTTTCTAACATGAAGTGCCAACATGGTACACATCAATGGCCTCAAGGGTATAATTAACACTTGTTATTTACATTTATTTTTAAAAATAATTAACCAGGAGCATATCTAATGAATGGTAATAGGGCTTAAATTGAGACACAATATGTCAACTACCTTGCCATTTAGAAGGGAACTCCAATGCAGCTCGGCTCTGATCAGAAGGATGAGGCTGAAGTGAGAGTCCTACAGATAACACTGCTCAACACATTTGCCTGTCTCTGCCAATATAAAGTCAACGTGCAACACATATTGGCTGCTGATCAGTAACTTTGAGGAACCTGATTTTCACATTCATTGAATACTAACGAGTGAAGGCACTGATTTGTTTTCTGTAGGCTTCAGAGATTAAACAGAGGCTTACCCTTGCATTAAGCTAAACCCGCTGTGGTCCTTTGTTACTACTACTCACTGCTTTCCACTACTCCAAGGTATGTCCTCAGTTGACACAGTTTATAGGACATGGCATAAGCAGCTAATCACGCCAGAATAAGCTTCTGACTCAGAACAAAGCTATGCATAAAGAAAATCCTCACACAGTGATGTACTTTCAAAATGCATGACCTCATTCTTCCCCAGTCAGGCTCTCAAAGGGAAACAGACCCAAACAAAACATTTAGTGGAGTGAAACGTGAAACCAGTGTCTGCTAGTTCACTTCCAAGAGTGAAAGGCAAATTACAGACGTGTAATCGATGTAACAACGTTTCTGTCCACTTAGTAAGGGAAGAAATCTATTTTCCCAGCATCCTGAAAGATTTTGCCATCACACTACACTTGGGGTAAAAGCAAAGAATTGACTTACAAATGCACACTCATTGAAAAACTGATCACTGGTTGGGGGTGCTGGTACTAATCATGTCCATGACTTAAAAAATAATTATTTGCAATGTTTCTCTAGCAGACTCATATAAGCAGTTCAACTCTTATAGGTTTAGGCAAACTCCCTGTTTTTTCATGTATGGGTTCAGAAGTATTTTCATAAATGATGAGTAGCTGCTTATGTGGAATCCATATTTTCCATCGTATGCACAAAAAATTCCAAGAGGAAGAAAAGTAGGTCTTTGTGTCAAGGGCAAAACACCTTCCACATATCAAATAATCATATTAATGAAGCACCAGGTAAATACAGGGACACTAGGAAGTAGAGGTGTGTTTTTCAAACACAGCACCCATGAAGAGCAGAGTTGCATATGTCTATTACTAATTATCTTCCTCCCCCTGCCTTTATCCTCCCTTAAGTCTGACCATCTTCAGACTGTTTTTTAATCCCTTTCAAACTCCTCCTTCTCCCCCATCTTCCCAGGTCATTTTTCTGGCCTACTACTGTGGACTGTATTGCTAATATGTGAGGGAATTTAGGCAATTCTTGCAAATGCTGATACTCACGAGTCGGTAGTAAAGGTTGAAATACCCAACAAAGCTAAGTTGACATCAGCGCAATTACTTTCTATAACTCTCTGAGGATAAATTAAAGAAATGCAAAATGAGGATTAAAGAAATACAGGGATTTCTTTCCCTAGATCCATATCATGCTGCACACTATACATAGTGATACAGCAGAAAACACTCCAAGTAAGAGTTCCTTAACACAGCTAAAGCAAAACTGCAGCCCATACAATTACCACTTCATACCATAGCAAGTCTGCTCTTCTGGCCAAAGTGTCTCTTCATCTTTTTATATACATAAATGTGTATGTATGTGCATCAGCTCAAAGTAAAAACAGAAGACAAACAATGGTCCTATTTCAATCCTAAATATTTTAAGTTTCAAAACTGGCAAATATTTTTTAATAATTGTACATGCATGGGCAGTGGCTGTAACTGAAGAATGATTGTTTAGACTACCACATATGCTATAGAAAAAAGAAAGTGTGTCACAAACACATATGTACAACCATTTGCATTTCTATACTCAAAGTAGGAAAACAGCAACCATAATGTATATGCTAAGAAAAACTAGAAGGTGGTATTCTAGATAGAAAATGTACTGTACCTGTAATATCTGTCAGAGTGAATAATTTCTTGGCTGCTGGCTAGAATATATTCTGCAGTTCATTTTGTTTTATCACATTATTCACACTTTTTTCTGGAACAAGCAGTTCTCTACTTATAAGACTACACTCTAGTGGAACAAATGAGCTCAAGCCTATGATTAATTCTCTAACATAGTTGAGATGCTATAGTTTTATTCACTTTTTTTTTTTTTTTTTTTTAACAGCTTTATTCATTTACTACCTCCAGCATGACTCCAGCATGTCAGCTGCTGAGAAACTGCATTCGGAAAGGTTCCCTCCATGCTCAAGGAGGTGGCAGTCAGGTTTTTTCTAATAGTAAATTCCATGATAAGGAGGAGGAGAAGTGCCCAATTCAGACAGATCATCTCTGCTCACCAGTTCAAAAAGTACACTCCCAGAAATATTTTCTAAAACCTTATCAGTCTAAACATTCCTCTTCGGCTCTGTTTCCCTGACAAAAATGCTGTGTGAGTCCAGTTGGATCAAGGCAGCAACTCCCTGTTTTATTTCCTGCTGGGGAACTGACAGGGATGGGAAACCAGCAGCAGCCTGACCAGGGCCCCTTAAGAAGCTAAAGCCATAATACGGATGAGAATGTTCAGCACTATACTGTTCTGTTACAGTATTACCAGAAATTTAAAAAAAAACACACATTAAACATCAACAAGAATATCCTTCTTTTCCAAGCCCATATCTTTTTATTTCCTTCTATAATAACCAAGAAAAATAAAGGTATTTGGGGGATACAGAATTCACACAACACATTCTCCTCTTGCATGACTCCCATGCTAAGAGTAGAATGACCATAACCACGACTACCATGAATTCCTGTTCTCTGGGCTTGCCATTTAAATCTGGGGGAAATTTAGTGTGGAAAGGGTAAAAAAAAATAAATAATAGAAATAAAGTAATTTCCCCAAGATTTTCCTTGGTGTCTCAAACCCACAACACATAGGCTGAATGGCTCACGCACAGATATTTCTGCTCAGGAAATTCTGTGAAGAAGTATGGGACAAATGTACTAATTTTCAAAACAGGGCATTAAGACAAACAACTGCATTCCTGAAGCATCCTAGTAAAACAGAGATTTCCAAGGGGCCACCAGTAATGGAAAAAAAAAAAAAAAGTAAAAAAAAAGTTTCATCTGCTAGTTTTACAACTCAAACAAGCAGTAAAAAGATTAAAAGAGAACATGGAGTTTCTTCAGGTTTAGGTACAATCTAAAAGTGTCTTAAGTTGCTCTTCTCTGTGACCAAGGAAAGAAACTGCTTTGGACTCCATTAACTGGAAAAATCAACTTACTGCTGACTCTACAACATAAATGTTAAGATGTGCGTGGGTGAAAAGCAAAGGTAAATAAAACTGGTTTTAGAATAAATGGTGAAAATGATATTACACATACTGAATGACGATATCCACTGATACCTCATCCTGTAATGGTTTTGCTCTTACTTGTTAAAAAAACCCTTATTTTTAAATGTAAGAATTTTACATTGCATTGTAGACAGTTTATAAAAATGTAAGCATCTAGAAGCGAGAGAAGTAAAAATGCATGAATTTAACTCAAATTTCATGTAACAAAATGATCTTTTTAAGTTCCACTTAAAAAAAGTATAAAAGCAGCTGCATAATTTACACTGCCACAATCTTTAAAAGGCTCATAAGGTTGGATAAGGAACAAAATTCAAGTATTTGGAACTCAACCACTGGATTTTGGACTCTTTTCCAAAGTCTTAACTTTGTTTATCAGCAACTCTTCTGTTGTGCAAATAAAATTATAACCATGTAACTGAGCAAGCAAGAGATGCCTTAAACGAAAAGTGCTCTGTGAAGAGAACAACTGTAAAAGAAACATGCAAACCAAAAAGGACCAGGAGCAGAAGCAAGCTAAGCAAGCTCATGAGCTTGAGGATCTCAAGAGGAGAAAGTTTTCATTATCCAAAAGTTCTATCCCTCTACTTTTCTAACGTACAGGATATCAGAAATAAAGGGAGCAGGACTTCCCAGGTACTGCAGGGGTACACAAACAGAGTAAGCCACAGCTGGTTCTTGCCTCTGCTCACAGAAAGGCTCCTTCCATTTATAAACTGTGTCATTGCATCAGACACCAATCCTCTTGTGGAGAGAAACTGAGCCCACCTCTCTGCTATAAAACTGACTAGGTGCTTTAGGAGTGAAAGAAGAGAAGAAACATCACCTTCGTCTCTCTGAAGGACAGAGGGGTGAGAATCACTGACTTCACTCAATTTCCTTTAAACTTGACTTGTAAATGGATACCAAATCCTTTCCCCTGCAGTAAGGGAATAGTCTTATAGCACCACACCCTGCCTCCAGTGTTACACACTTATCTGCCATTTTATGCTATTACAGTTGGTATGATTCACCTCAGATTCGTACTAAACCTGAAGCTTATCTCTTTCTTCCCATTTTTTTAACCACTAACGTTATTTTCAGCTTAGGGGAGAACCTGGAAACTTTCAGGAACAGCTAGAAGCCATTCACAATTTGGCAATTTGTGGTTCACATGTTTTCTTCATTTTGCTTCTTTTGACATCCTTGTCAGCAGTTGCAGAAGAACAGGAGTTCAGAGGGACTGAACTACCCAGTACCCTGTCACCCCTAGCTGAGGGCCATCCTGCCTCTGCCATGGGCTCCGCAAAGCACCGCACCACTCCAGGAGCGTCTTTGCTCTCTGCCTGCAAAAGAGGTTGAGCACTTGGCACTCTGCTGAATGTTTAATTCAGCTACAACTAATTGGAAAGAAATGTGTGCTTGATCTCAGCCTCCTCCTCACAAGCAGGGACTTCTCATCTCTCCTCCTACCCCTTCAGCACTGTAATTTTGAGCATAATTCTGGGTCTGTTATACACTACTTGGAAGTTATCGTTGCTTCAGCTATTTGTGGCTCATAAAGTACTGTTCTATCAATTGCATTATACAGCTCTTTGTGTGGAAATGATGGATGAAATGGGATACATATTACTTAATGATTAGACTTCCGCAAAACATGTTCAAACAGATATGCCAGGCTTGATCATACCTTATTATCATCAATGAAAGAGAGACAGTGTAATGGCGCCATGTATGTATTTCTCGGCAGTAAATGCAAGTTAAATGTTTCTGTTTCAAAACCCGACAGCTCCTTAGTCTCAGTTATTCAGTTCAGCTAAAGATGACATGCTAAAATGAGGGCATTTATTACTAAGTGGCATTAAGAAGGGGGATATTTAACCTACCATTGAAGTGCTTACAGCAATGCGTGGAGAAATCATCTAATGTGTGCTGGCAGTAATTTATGACATTGGAAAAAATGCTATCATCTTTTTTTCCACCGTCTGTGGTCTGGCTTTGCAAACTGCAAGCCCTGAGGAGCAAGTTTGATATAATACAGCTAATGAGAATAAGTGAGCACTCTGCAATATTCTTAAAGGGTTACACTGCTGAGTTTCTGACTCTTTATACTTTTTAATTTCCTTGTACAAACAGTGCAGTGAAAACAGCAAAATCCATTTGGCTGGTCTGTGCTACAAATTAAATCCTTGATTAAATTTTGGCAATTACTTCTCCGGGTCTTTTTCATTTAAACATTTTTAATTCATTTGAATAAGCTTCTTAATCATGATTCTGGCAATCTATTGTATAGCAAGACAAACTCTCAGAAATACTATAATGCAGCAACAGACAAACAGAAAGATGGATGGATGCTGAAAAGGATTTTTTTATTTATTTTAGTGTTGCCTATACCCATCTTTCAGGAAAGTTGTATTCCAGTCTTCTGTGATGTCGAAATTTATCTCATTATGTGTTGACATTTCCCTTTGTGATGTCAAAAGCTAATAAAGACTCCAGATAGGGTTTCAAACCCTCATAATATGAGGGTGGAAGAAAGATTAAATCATCCTTAATGCACAAATCAATACTATAGTCAACCAAAGGGTACAAATTAAGAGGGAAATGTGAAGGGCTGTCACTCTTCTAGCAGGAAAGATGCTAGATGGACATTTTCAGCAAAAGTGCTTGAAATTAGCCACTCAGCCGTTACTGCAAAGCATTGTATTACCCATTGAAAAAGTATCCCACAACTTCAGCTATTCTCTGGAGGCTTAGGGGTTTTTTTCCATCTGTGAAGACAGACATAAGATAGCAGGCAGTAAAGTACCTCCTTAAATAGAACGGAAGGTCCACAGACTTCCGAGAGTGGAGAGCATCACCATAAAATTTTCTGTGCAAAATGGATATGGCAAAAAGCGATGGCAGCTGGATGAGCATAAAGAGGTAGGAGAGAAAAAAATTAAAATAAAAGCTTCAGGACAAACAAAGCTGAGTGGAACTAATAAAATGTTAACTATTTACTTTTAATTAATTTGCTACCAGTTTACTGCTGCTAAAATGTACAGAAAATACTGATAAATATAAAGGCTAAAAAAAATCACACAATGTTTATCAGTGGCTCTAGAAAAGAAAGAGTTAAAGTCTTACTGCAAGACCAGCTCTCTGTTGGACATGAAATATGCTAATATATAACCTGCAGCATCCCTACTCCTGTAACCTCTAGAAATGCTTAATCTCACCAAAAGAGAAAAGACAACCTCTGTTGTCCTGAGAGGATAAACAAAGGGATTGCAGATGCCCTGTTTTCTCCCCCCTTCTCTTTAAGCCAGAAAACACCTGTAGATGGATTTGCTTCTTTTTCCCACTGCATTATAAAGGCCTGGCTTTATGTAGCTTGGAAAGGTATAGAATTTAAAAGCCATACATTTATTTAGGTGCATTTAACTGCAATTTCATCTACACCTTACACTGCAAGCTCACTGTGAGGTAAAGGCAAAAAGCAGCAAGATAAGTAAATAACTGAGACTCCATGTATTATATTAAACTTAAAAGAGGGAAGATGCTAACTCTTGGCAAGATACAGTAATGTTGGACAGCCTCTCCTTCACTGAGTCTCGAGGCTGTAAGTTGAACGGTTAAGGTTTTGAATACTTGTTGGTGAGTATGCAGGGGATATAAACAGTGGGTAAGCTCACCTGTTTGGTAGAAAGCAGCAGCAGATAATTATATATTATCCAGATGCAAAGTCTGTCAATGTCATATACCTGTGTTTACGCTTATTTCACCAATACCTAATGCTATTATAAACTTCTAAAGTTAGGCCACACACTTTAGCCTGCAAGTTAATGGAACTGTGTTTTTCTTTTTAAAGCCTCTTCTCATGTCAAAATTTCATTCTCTTGAGTGTTCTTATCAAACCCATGTTATGATCCTGAAGGAAAAGCTACTGCCTAAATAATACCACAACAGAGGGAAAAAAAAATCCCCAATGAAGCAGAAGAGAGAAAAATCCTTAACAAGATTAAAATCTTCAGTATATCACTACTAATCACAATAGAGCACAGGTGACTATAACTCCAGATCCATCACCAGTGAAGAAAAATAAGTTTCCACAATCTATTTATACAAGTATAGTGATAGAAAAGGAACAAGGCAAAAAAGAATTTGTGGGGAAATTAAAAGCTCTGCTTCTCATTTTGCACATTATTGCCATTTTCTCTACAAATGTTGGCACAGAAAGGCTTCAAGAGCCAACTTTAACCCTGAATTTTCTTCTTGCATAAATGAGCCTGCTCATACCGGATTCAATATAAACTGAAAATTGTTTGGCACAATTAGAAGTACAACATTATGTATAAATGCAGGTGTGCCAAATGTTGGGCCTCATATCTGTTTAGATGTTTGAAAGGGTAAGACTCAGAAGTCAAAGATAATACCTTCAGGATAAGTATTTTATTGCAAATAGATTTCTATTTCTGTAGAAGCCCTTTAATTGCCTGGTAGAAATTGCAAACACTTTCTTACCATGCTTAGAAACAAAGGCCCAAATTATACTTCTTGATGCACCAGTGTCTCTAAATGAAGCATGGCAATGTAGAGGAGACAGGCAGCTCACCGTCTTCCACAAGTAACCAGATGATGACAACAGTGGCAACAATTCCAATTCTACTCACAGCTGAGGTCTTCTCAGGTGCCTATAATTTGCTGATAAGACATATTTTCTACAGTCTGACCATCACCTCAGTTTTGGTGTGAGAGAAAGGGTCCTCTATTTAGAAAGTAATGGGAAATACAGCTACTGGCTGGTTAACTTGTGCATCCCTAAATTTTTTACATCAATTATTATGTATTACAAGCTTGGCAGCAGGAGGGATGTATGACTTCCATAAACAATGGCTGGAGAAAGATGACACTATGTTCAGATAATTCCCTCTCTCAACTAGATATCACCTGGCAAGCTCTCTTCACAGATCTGATTTTGGGGTTGTTTTGTTACTTTAAAATAAAATCTTCCTATGAGCTTCAACTCCAGAACATCACAGCCTGCCAAATTCATCTGCTCATAGCCTTAGGCTGAAACATCTTTTAAAATTCAAGTTTCTATAAAGTTCAACAAGGACAAGTCCTACATCTGTGTTGTATCCACTCCTTTCCTACCTGACCCTGCCTAGCTGGCACCTCCTGCCCAGCCTGAGGAGCACCTTCGAGATCCGGCACTAACAGAGAGTCAGCCTTTGTTAATAAATGTTGGGGGCAGGCTGCATCCCAGCACTCGTCAGGACATTACCATGCAAGCCAGCGTGTTACTCGTCTCTATTCAGTCCCTAAAGGAATCATGTTTGACAGAAGTGAACAGCTGCTGTGTATTTAGAGATGTGAATGTATTGCATTATTTAATGAATTGTGTCATTTTAATATAATTATTACTAAAAGTCTGAATGCAAGCCTATTTTTATTTATGCTTACAATTTTTGTCCATTAAGCATTTTCTACTCTGTTTGCAGCCAAGAGTGCTCTCTTTCCCTTCCAGATAGTACCAGGACTGTAGCTGCACTGCTTGCACTTAAGCCAGCTCCCCTGCATGCCATTAATACCGCTATCTTTCATACAGTATTTCTGGGCTTTTAACAAATTACATCCATGCAAGGATTCCTGTTTCTCCTCCTTTTTTTTTTTTATTTTTGGGTAGAACTCTTTTATTGCCCCAGTGTCTCCACCTACATTTTCTCGCTTACTTAATACCATGACAGTAATATCTATGCCAAAAAGTCTTGTGCGTGAATTATTCCCTCATGTGTAAAGTGAGTAACTCAGATGGAGGAAAGGATGAATTTCAACAAGCCACTTGGTGCTACCAATATCTTAACACACTTGCAGTCTAACAGGCACCACCGCAGTTCCGCAGCTCTCGCTCTCAAGCTCTCAGCAGAGCTCAGCTCCCACCTCGTCCAAGGACATGACAATGCAGTTTTGATCCCAGCGTTCACTTTCCCCTCTGGACAACACCACTAATAAGCTCACAAGGTTTTTAGCTCTAGAGAGAATAAAAAGAGAACACAGATCATGATGCTTCAGTTCCGTATTACTGGAATGCAGAGCGTGACTTGACTTTGCCTATTTGCCACTTAAAACTGCAGTGAGGTAAAAGGCTTTCAGAAGCAGTGCTCTGCCTCTAGCAGGAGACAGACACAAAATAATTGGTTGCAAGGCTCTGGTGACCACATGCATTTGCAGGCCTCTCATTTTATGCACTTATGCAATAATCTCATTTTGGATAGTCATCTGGAACCCTTCTCTAACGCTGGGACCCTGGGCCTGACACATGTTCTTTTTGGAAGGTGTTTCTGGTTTCCCAACTGTTGTTCAGCATTGCTCTAGGGCTTACAGTGCTGGACACAGCCTTGTGCCTCATTCACATACCTTTATATTGCTACATTACTGGGTGGATACTTCATTACTCATCACCAAGGGTCACTGAAATAGTCACCTATTACTTCATTTGCAGTAGATGTTCCTGTGGATGCCAGCCAAGTTAATGCGGAATATGTTTTCACTTGCAGCATCAGAAGATTCCCTCACGTTTTCTAAAATATCTGTTGCTATCAGAAGGAAAATATACATCTATAAATCTTTCTATATATGCTTCACACCTCTAACATCTGCAATTAATCAGACAGGAATTAATGTTGCTAGCCTGCCTTATGACATGCTTAAAGGTAAAATGTGCATACATCAAACTACCCCACACTGGATTTTTTTAAGATGCTAAGCATTTATTTAAAATAGTCAGACTGAATGATCTGCTAGCATATAAAATTTAATTCTAAACCACATAGAGAAGGTGACTGCAGAAGGGTAGTACCCTGTTTCTCTCTAAAGAGGTATAGAACATCATATGAAACTACCAGGCAACAGGTCTAAACAATTACACGGAATTAATTAAACTGTGGAACTCACTGCTACAGGACATTTTAGATGCGTGCATTCACAAAGCGTTAAGCGTGGAAAAAACATCCAATTTGTGTGGAGCAAACCAAGCCAGAGACCTCCTTCTGCGTATGCCTGCATTTGCATACCATACCCTTACATGCCTCAGAAGAAAGACACAAAAACACCGACAGCCTCTTGCATCAGTGCACCCAGGCATGATGCTGTTTAATCTGTCCCTTATTACTAGTTTTCATTTGCAAATTGAAAAGGTGAGCTGTGGGCAGGAGGGATGCATCTTGTTCCTCCCAAAGGGGTGCTTAAAATTCAACCCCCTTTCTGAGCAGCCACGAGTGCAGAAGGTGGCAGAGAAATCCTGACAGGCACTCTAATGAAAACACAGCCTGTTGTAGTCCCTATGTTACAGCAACATTCAAAGAAAAAGAAGCAGCAGCCAGTGGGGCTGCTCTGAGGGTTTTTTAAAGAGCCAGCATACTGGATATAGAGAGGATCCACAAAAGACTACAGAGAATCAGTTAAGCCTTGCAAGGAAAGTAAGAGAAACAGAAAAGCAAGGGGAAAAGCAAGGGGAGTTCACACTAGCCAAAGGGATTAAAGGGAGTAAGAAAGGCTTTTATAAATACCTCATGTCAGGCAGAAAAAAAGATGAGAGAGGTTAACTAGTAAATGAAGGCTGGGAAAAAAACAGTGACTATAAAATTAATAAATCAGCTTTTAACAAGGGACATAAACAAGAGAAAGCTGGATAATGAAAGGTAAGCCGGGAGAAAAGGCAGGTAGAGGAAAGCACGACTGCCATGTGCCAGCGCTCAGGGTGCAGATGCGCAGGAAGCACAGGTTAGCAGAGGAGCCTCTGCAGTAGGTGCCCTCAGGCACTGTCCCCATGGGCCTGGGGCAGAAGGAATGGACAGGCCCAGCAAGGGCTCCCCACTCCCCACAACATGTGCCCGTGCCGCTTCCTTCTGCTGGGATGTCAGCAGGCAATGCAACAGCCCTCTTCCTCCTCCTCACCTACCTCGGAGACTAAGGGAAGGATGGGGAGCTCCTACAGGGACTTGCAGAGGCAACTGACTGCACAAAGCTCAAGAGCATGTGAAGCCAATAGTTCAGGTTTTTGGCCCAGAACCATGTTGTGAGGCCACTGGGCAGAGGATTTTGTGAGGATTCCGTGCCTATAATTTCAATGTATATATGCTGTTTCACTATGAAGATACACTGATCCCAAGGTCCTGGTTTACAGACCAGACCTGCTGTGATACCTCTTATGGCACCTCCACTTAGAGTTTCCAATTCAAACTGCTGATCAAGCTAAGGCCCTTCTTCCAACAACACACAAAACCTCAGTGGATAGCACAGAAAGAATAGCAAATCTCCTCCAGTAGACTTGGCTGGTCAGTCACCACTGGTGGACACCTACGGAGGTGGATTACATATAAGGGTTAATAGCTCATGTAGTAGCTTTCAGGTTAAAGGTAATCTAATTGCAGAATGTCTAAAATACAGATAGCACCAGATCAAAATCACCCATAGGTTTTAAAATGCCCTTCAAGCTTGACCTTGAAAAATGCCTGTCTATAAAGGATCAGATCTACTCTGATCTCTTTTTTTTGGACTCTGCTTTTCAAGAAGAATGCTACAAATGCAATGGAAACATATGAGCCACTTGATAGCTGTGTGCCCTTTACCATCTCTAAAGTTAGGCCAAAATGGTAGGAATACAGGAAGATGTTAGTGCCTCAAGAACAACACAACAATTTCTAAGAAACCTTGAGAAACTTTCAGAGGTTAAGATATTAAATAACTTAAATACATTTATGGAAGTTTTCATTATAATAATGAGATTGAGCTAACTAAACATTTTTCAAATGCAAATACTGTATCATTGGACTCTCCAGCTTGGCTATATTAAGTTTTCTCTGGGGAAATTTTGCAGCTCCCAAGTGTTGTCCAGATCCAAGCAGAGGAATAAGACTGCAGCTCCCAGCCCCTGCAAGACAATTTGAATGGCAGCTGACTAACGCAAGGCTCCACAGAGAGCAGCTCCCATCAAACAGGCAGCTGTTAATCCAAAGTCACCCAGAGGCCGTAAACCCGAGCAGCAAGCCCCGGCTTTGCCTGTAAGGGTGGTGAGACCGATGCCTACAGCCCTTGGCCTTTCTCATGAGACATCCATCCCTCTGTGTGACCACTGACTGATTTTCCTTCCTTGTCAAAAAAGGGTCTCTGAACAGTTTACTTATATTCTGTGCAGCCATGCTGGGCACAGGCAAGGAGGGCTGCTCAGACCCAAGGGGAGGCACGGTTCACCCACTGCCCTCACCCGCTGGGGTGAC
Source organism: Apus apus (assembly GCF_020740795.1). NCBI lineage: Eukaryota > Metazoa > Chordata > Aves > Apodiformes > Apodidae > Apus > Apus apus. Next base: position 41,814,986 of record NC_067283.1, on the reverse strand, counting down.
AAACCCACCTCCTCCACTGCCGCATTTACTGCTGGTTTTCTCCTATGGTCTTCTTCTGCTCCACAGTAGCAGATGAGTAAGGCAATTTACACTGGTAATGGAGGTACAGATAACAAATGTACCAAACAATAGAGATATTTCCATCATTCCCAGTCAATTCTACTTTCAAATGCACCTGGTCTCTTTAAATTGCTCATCAGCAGTTATTAACTCTGAGTAGTTCCTTTCATTTTGTCCAGCATTCTCTTAGTTTTCCCTATCACACCCCAGACAAACCTACTGAACTTGTACAAGACTTTTACTCAGTTTAATAAATTAAAAAGAAGCAAGAATACATGGAGCTGTAATACAATTTGTACCAAACTGAAAGCAGGCAGAACTGAGCTATCATGTTGCTGGAAAATAAGCAAACCCAGCCCTTTACACTGAATCTTTCTCCATGTATCAGTGTCTTGACAAAAGCATCTGAAAGTGCTTCTTCTGTTTCAGATAGGACATAAATTAAATTCACTTTAAATGAGGGTGAATATTTAAATTCAGGATGGATTAAAACCTTGAAATCAAGGTTTCAAGTACAAATGAGATTGTTCTAAGTAGTATCACAATACACATGAAAAAATGTGTCAAAGACTCCAGAAATTTCCAGGCATTAAGACACAGGAGAAGCAAAATGCTGCTAAAGCAGCGACCCAGATTAATTATTCCACTGGAAACCCAGAAGCAGTCAACATTACTCTAAGAATGGACACACCGAACTGTGTCAGAGAAATAGAAAGTTACCTCAAAGGCTATCCATTATTCTTTGTTAATACTCCTAACCTTCCCCTAGGTTTTTTGATGAGCTAATGACTCAGGCTGCTGGGGGAAAAATTCTGCCCTGGAGAGAGAATTGGGTAAAGCCAGAAATCAAATCTCATGCAGGAGTCAGAAAATCAAAACCTTTTTTAGATATTTAAACAGACTAATTTATGCACTAACTTCTCATTTCAGAATAAATTTTCCACTGAGGCCCCAAGGATGTCTCTCACAACTAGAATGTTATCAAGAAAGGAATGAGTGCTTTGCTTTCTCAAAATCCCAAACAACTCAAAGAAGAAAAGCTGAAACTTATTTACAAGCATCACTTGTGCACCTTCAGCCATGAGTAAGAGATTTCCATTAACACTCTGAAAAAATGCATTTGATTTTTACAGACAAGCTACAGGCTGTACTTGAGTCCTGTCAGTGACCAAGCTAGATGTTTCAGTGACTAATTTTTATGTGAACCATAATTATTATGTGAATGCCAATGCTGTTTTCTTCATTTTCTGATTTTTCACTTCCATGAATTTGTGTCAGAGGCTTCAACAAAACAGATTTATAAATGGGGATGTGCATTATTAGCTTCGACTCTTTCATCTACTGAAAGAATCTACCATCTAGTGTAAACTTGGACAAAACCTGTATGATACACACAGTTTATATGTTCAAAATAAAATTATATAGAATAAAAATTACTTGAAGATTATTGAATCTCTTCTTATATCTCATGTAAATTGAATTTTGCTACTGTGAGCACTTTCTGCCTGCACAGAGGGAAAAACAACTACTATTTAAGGCATAATGAACACTTAGACAGCTGCCAAGAGAGGCATTCAATTGCGTCTACATTTGATAATTATTTAATGTCACCTATTAATATCCAGCTACTGTCTCCGGCAGTCCTACCTTACAAGGTGGCTGAGCATGCTAAATGTGCTAAAAAGGAATTTCCTCCTCATTTCCATCTTTGTTATACTTAACCATGACTTCTACCTATTCCCCACCAGGAAGCCAGCTCACCTTTAAGCCTGCTCTCAGTACAGCAAGCCTGCTGTACTGCTGGCCCTGCTTGGCTCTCAGTGCTTCTCTACTATCCTGCTTGCACATAACAGTGCCTTTCTTTTTCCATTGTTTTGTGTTGTGTTGTTTTTTTCTATAATCACTACCCTGTTGTTCCCTGGTTGAGTGCCTTGTCTGTTTTGAAAATAAATAAATTAATTAATTTAAAAAATCACATTACTGAATCCCCCAGGTTGTGATGTCTTTTCTTTCCAGCTAAGCAAAGCAGAGCTGGAAGATGCAAGTGCAATGTTGAGACAGGCAGCCAAGCTGATCTAATGGCTAAGTTCCAGTTTTCATAATTTGGATCCCTGTACACCTTACGGTTGACTACTGTTTTCCACCTACCTAAAGCACTGAGTGGTACTGTTGTGCCTTGAAAACCTCGTGGTGTACCTGTACAAAGATGGATGCATGTCACCAGTGCAGAGATTCATCTAAAGCTGTGCACAGACTGATCTGAGGTCCTGCAGCATTAGAGGAAGCTCATAGTGTACTTTCAGAGCTGTACTGTATCATTGACCCTTTCTCTCACCTAATTGGCCTTTAAAATTTTAATTTCTTAACACACTTTCCTTCACCAAATCCACAAGTTGATCAGCATCTCCCTAAGGAGCCCTCACATCCCCTTAAATTGAACAGACAGGAAGTCGGAGCAGGTGGTGATTAATCCTGGTATGGTTCTTAAAGGGTCCAAATGTTGGCAACAGCATGAAGTCAGGAATTACTTGAAAACAATGGTTAATCTTGTAACAGTCTCAGCAGGACTGTGATTTCACCAGCATAAGACAACTTACGCAGAAAGCTTGCTAGCATGTGGATCTACTTTGGAGTCCCAGGGTGTTACAGAGGTTGGCAGCCAGAACAAAGATGGGCAAAAATTCTCTCAGCCACATTATCAGATGGACTTCTAGGTATGCTGCAAACAAGTCCAAAAAGCCAGGAAAAAACCCTGTTTTCTTCATAGTGTCATTTCATTGCTGACAGCTGTCAGCATCTCTCAACAATTATTTTATCTGTTCTTAATTAGGTCATTTGCTCTACAAAGACTGTGCTAGCAGAATAGATCCCAGTAGCTGAATCCATGAGGACCACTAGCCCAAGATCTTGACATCTGTAAACTCATACTCATGGATGATTGTTGCCGTGCAAGTGCAAAGATTTTGGCATCCTCTCATGGGGAGAGCCCAGACCAGGCTTGGGGACCTTCTCACCAAACAGCACCGACAGCCCACTCGGTGCTAGGGCTAGCACAGCACATCATCTGGCCGCTGACCAGCTCTGATTTAAAGCTTGAAAAATCTTCCTTTCTATTTTACCAACTCATTTCATTCCACTAGGTAAAAATTTGTAAAATGATAGGAGAACCTTACCTATGGTCTTGGGTTTCTCTGAAAATTACTTACAAAATGGACCAAAATCAGCATCTCCAAATGTGCAGGAGCGATTGTCTGCACGCAATTGTGTACACAAAAAAACCAGCAAATTAGTAAAAAAATTACACTTAAGTCTGCCTTGCCTGCGCCAGTTTTGTATATTACAGCTGTTTCTTCTGCAGTACTCCTAAATACTTCCTAAAGGAGGCTCCTAAAGGTCTGCTTTGGAGAACTGAGAAGCAGAGTAGGGGACAGGCAGAAGAAATCAGCTCTTAGAGAGAACAACATATGGTGTCCAGATCTTGGAATAGTCTCTGGGTACCCTGTTTGATAAACCCCTTCTTACTGCTGGGTATTGTAAAAAGCAGCATATGAGAGAAACGTGCAAAATGGTAACACTTTTCTAGGTCTTTTTGAAAGGAGAAATGCTAAGAAAAGACTACTTCACAAAAGTTTGCTGATACTCTAGTTTGGAGAGAGTGGGTCAGCAGCCTGCCCAGATATAAATCTGAAGCACTGCAGATTTGAAGAACATACAGAGCATGTAAAGCAATCTCCCTGAAAAGTAAAAATGCTTAAAGAAGTCACTGTGCCAGTGCAAAGGCTCTGGACCATCAGCACTGAGACCATTCTATTTGAATGGCATTGATTCACGGCCATGGAAAGACAGCAACGTTTCCATGGATGTAAGGAAAATCTGAGATGCAGTTTGAAACAGAAAGCTTTCAGGAGAGGTATGGCAAACACTACGAAGTCCTTGTACTTGCTTCTGGGAGGCAATTTTGCTCCTTTTGCTTCCAGTCCCAGACAAAACAAGGAAGAAAAGTTCTCAAAGATTCAACTGTCTTGCAGAAACCAGTCTTCTGTGGAAGCAGTGTCTCTCTCTTATATAGGGAGAAAAAAGGGAAGGTTTTATATCTTGACTAATAAAATGAATCTATAAAATCCTGACCAGAGCTACTCCTCCTCACAAAACTGCCACACAAAGACATCATTTAATGTTGCTGATATCTAACCAAAGGCAAAAAAGGCTGAGCAATGCGCCTTCATGTCAGGAAAAATAATGCAATGCTTAGATTGTGCCAAGAGTGTGGCAGCCCATTGGGGCTGAATGGGGAGAAAAGCAAACAATAAGCCTTTAGTTTCTCACTCCACAACACTACTCAAAGACTGAACAACCCAGACCCATTCCAAGTGCTGCTTTCAGAGCGAAAGAGTCTTTCTTCTGCGTGGCTGAAGCAACTCTAGCTTTCCTTGCTCAGGGATAAATGAAAAATAAAATAAAATTTAAAACATTGAAATAAAAATTTGTGAATCACAAGTTACTCTTCTTCCTTTGAATCACTAGACATTGCTATTAAGTCAATCCAACAGGGGTTTTGCACAAGCATCTTACATCCTGAGGCTCATCCTTGCACACACTCACATTCTGGGATGCCCCTAGATGTTAAAAGGCTCTGCAAACTGTTAGCCTGACACTCTTCATCCAAAACTCGCAGCTACAGTGCTACTGAAGTGCTGCTGATGAAAAAAACAACACCCAAATACCACAAAGAGAACAAAACTCAGAAACATCGCTTTGCCTCCACATCTCTGAGGCTTCTTGCAGATTAAGCTTTCAAAAAATTAACCAGTTCTTTTAATTCTTTTTTTTTTATTAGAAAGGAATTTCAATGAATAAAAAATATTTTTGAAATTAACCTGTTTACCTCTTACTAAAAAACCACCTTGAGACAAAGTGTTTGAAACACATATAAAAATGAATATTAAACTCTTAGTATAAAAATACCTCCCGTGGATTTCAATTTTGCTTTTAGACTCCTCTTGGGAAAATTATTTTAAACACAGGTGCAGATAATAGTAGGCTTAGATAAAAAAACCTGCTTTTCAATAGTTCAGGGCTGGATTAAGGGCTAGTAATTTCTCTATAAAGTCACAATAGTAAAGATAGCCTGGACGGGCCCTGAAAGCATACATATGCACCTTATAAATCTTGCACAAGATTAGATATTGCTCTTAAGGGTGTTAAGGACCTGACAAAACCCCCACAGCTACAGTGAACAGAGCCAAGAAAGACAACTAAAACTTGCAGATTTGCACACTTTTTCCTCCTACAAGAGGCTGAACTGTCTGAGAGAGAAATTCAGAACATACCATCAGCCCAAGACCTTCCAAAAATGCACTCTGGGTCAGTTTTTTATGTAATTTCCATGCTTAGGAGTTAAGTGCCTATATGCTTTTAAAAGTCTCCCTGCCAGCTTATTTGCATCTTAAGATATCTAAAAAAAATTGAAATTCTGGCTGAAAGTTTCTCATTTTCTTCCATATAGCCTCCATAACTTAATCAGCCAACTCATCACTTAGAAAGCAAGAGCAATTAAAGCTTTGTATTAGAACTGGGTCCCATTAGATCTCCTCCAGCAGAACACCTTCTTAAATGAGATCTGCAGGAAAAAGACATCTGCTGGAAGAACTGGGCTGTAAATTACTATTTGAATGCTGATGGCATGTGGAAAAAAAAAAAAAAAAAAAGAAAAGAAATCAAAACAAACACCCAAACAACAACCAAAGCCACAACACAACTAAAAGCATTTAAATTTCTATACCTAGAGAGGTACATTTTTAAATCAAATGGCAGAACTGACAAAGTTTAGAATAAAAACATTTTCATGTGCTAGGCCTGCAAATATAGATCTCTCTCTTCGGTTCTAAGAAAACTACTATTTTGATGCAACTGTGTGCTAACTATATTTATGGAGTACTTCAACACATTCCACTAATGTGTTCCAAGAGACAGCTCCCTGGGATAAGCCGGAATCATGAAGAAATTTGTCTGTGGAAGGCATGCCTTGCAGTGCAGTGGGAGCAGACAACATGTGTATGTACTGCTCTGTTGGGTCTGTTTTCAGATAACCTTGCATTCCCTTAAGCCAGTTAAATATGTCCAAAAAGAGTACAACCCTAGCCCTTCACATATTAAATCAATTTGTCCAGAAGAAGCCTGACTTTGGAAATAAATCTGCGGCAAAGGAAACATTTACATCTGATCCAACTAAGTTGTTACTGAGTGAGTTTGACAGATTGATAACACATTCTTTGATACAGAAATACAAACAGAAATCAAGGTGCCGCCTTCCTGTTTTAAACAAAGATGCTGAGAGTTTCAATATACTTAATTCAATATTCCAGACACATATTCAAGTAAAACCAGCTTGGTTTACCCTTGGTAATGAGTATCTGTATTTTTTGTCAAGTACCACAGTTAAAGAATGCTGTGGAAGGGCACATTTTACCTCTGTACCTTGTAGTGAGCACAGAGATGCTCAGTAAGGAGCCTGTATGTGAAAACAGTGGCACAAAGGCCAGTGGAGGTACTGAAATGTCTTCAAGTTGTCTCCCACCTGCCATCCTGGCACAAGGCTGAAGCGATTATTCACTGTCCTTTAAAGGGCAGAAGATGGATTTCAAGTGCTGGATAAGCAACACAGAGGAGTTTGAGGAGAAACCAAGGTTAAAAGATGGTTTGAGTGTGCATTGTTATGCAAACTGGGTCTCTACCCATTTGGCAGGTCATCTGATCACAGCCAAACAGAATCACTTGCTTCCATGACTCTATCTAGAGTTGCAGGACAACAACTCTCTTGTGATGAGCCGTAAGAGATCAAAGCAGATCTCTGAGGCTGCCATGTGCAAAATGCCAGATGAGAAAAAAATCTCTTCTGGGCTTCCTAGCCCCACACCTTCTCCCACACACAGCCCCTTTTTATTTGTTTATATATTTTTTTTTATTATTTTTTTTTTACTTGATTTTATTGTATTCAGAGATACCCAAAGTTCTCTGACATTTTAACAAGTTGCTGAGAACTACCAGGTGAGTAAAAGGCAACAGAGCCACAATAACAACCTATGCTTTTTCCTCTTGCCTGGATTCACCAGGTAATGTCTGGAGTTTCGTACACCCTGGGAGCTCAAAGAGCAGCATGGGTGACTGACTGTCTTGTAAAATAAGGATGATTAAGTCAGATCAGAGTCATCGTTTGCCTTTATGACCTATGTCTCATCTTTCATCACATTTACAATACTTAATCCTTAATAGGAAATGCTCCATTTATTTTGACCACTGATGTACTCAGGACAGTCTCAAGGGTCAACATGGTTTCCATCTTTCTTCCTCCCAAGCTACATGTTTATTACGGTCCCATGGGAAAATAAGGCTTCAGCTTATCACATCAGTTTCTTGCAATCTGATGAATGAGCTCCCTGAGAGGAAGGTGAGCAGGAGGGAGAGTCAGGGCACTTTCTAGCAAGGGCCTGAACTCTCCCCCACCTTAAGCATGTCTGCTGAAAGGGTATGAAGTGAGCTTTGGTGGTTAGTTCATAGATTCTTGCCAGAAATGCTTGGCTAACATCTGCATTTCCCCCAAAATACAGACTGGATGATATTGTAACTCCACCTCCAATTTTATTAAATTATATTTATTATATATTTACATAATGCAGCAAACTGGGGTGATAAGCATTGGTGTTAATAATTCTGTTTGTATTATTTAAACGTTTAACATATTTGAATGATTCACATAAGGGAAATAAAGAATACATTACATTTAAGGAAAAAAAATATCACCCCTCCATATCTATTTAATTGTTATTCACAGAAAACCAATAGACACACATTTTCATGTCATCGCGTCTTTACTGCGGTCTGTAAAACCTGACACTTGTCAAGTTTTCATGTCAAGGATTTCACATCTCAGAGAGATTCAGGTTCTCTATACTGATTTCCTAGCTTCTTTTACAGAGTTTTTGATCAGGGTAAAATATTTTGCTTCACAAACACAACATGACAGCTTTGCAATCCACATATCTTAGGATTTAAAATAATGCAATAGTTGACAACCAATGGAAAACCAACAGACTAAAATATAAAGGCTTATTAAAAAGGACTGCATAGACAGGTACATTTAGCGAAGTAATTTTCTACAAGCCTACAAGTATTGAAAATCTAAATTCTTAGCTCTTTATTCATTCACCTTCGGAAAGTTTAGTTGCCAATTAATTTTCTCAATCTCTCAACTTCATAAATTTTCATTATTTGCATTTAATACAAGCATGACATTAATTCTAGATTCAGAATGGGTTAAGATAGGATAACAGCAAAAGAAAAAATAATGCGTACAGGTGGTAGAAGTAGAAATAAATTAATGGAAGGAAGAACGTTCATCACAGCTATGGAAAACTTACAAACACCAGGGAGAAAGCTATTTGTTAAAAATTGAGAAAGAAATAGGAATAAAAAGCAAAAATAAAGTGAGTAATGGTTACTAAAACCATATTATGAAACAAGGAGGAAAGAAATTTAAATTCTTTTTAAAAGAATGAAAAATAATATAAATATCAGAGGAAACCATAGGCAGGGGACTGCCTGAAGATGCAGCCAAATGTTAAAAAGGAGAACACGGAGCACAGAGGAAGGGCACCCTTAAAAGGTCGTTCTTTCCATCCACTGCATAAGTTTGACTTTACCACATATTTCCAATACTCACAGCACTTTCTGTGGTATGTGCTGACCTTTTAGGTTTGTCTACTGTAGTATTTTCTTTTACTTCAATATTTTCTTTAAACATTTTGAATCAATGATTCAATGTTCTGTTAGGTAGAGCTCTAGTAAAAATAAACACACACACAGAACAAAAAGAAAAACCAAGAAAAATAACCCTTCAGAACATTTCCAGCTTTGGCTTTGGATACAGGCATAAGACCTCCTCCTCAGAGCTAACCTCTGAGGTTTCTTGGGTTAGCTTCAGTGTTGTGTTGAAAAGCTGCCTGAAATAAACACCTTTATAGGCAACTTCTCTTAGGATACTAAAAGCTTGAGAGTTGACATAGTAAAGGTGTAAGCTTGAGACTCCTGTGGCACCTGAGTACTATACTGGGAGCCAAAAGACTTAGGTTATAATGCCAAGCTCTGACATAACAGCCTCAACCAAGTGATTTAAGTTCTTTGAGCCTCCTTCTACTCCTGTGGTCTTATAAATACTACAAAGACCACAAAGCCTTTTGTCTCTCGACATTGCCCACTCACACTGTACCACTATAGGCACACAGAGTCAGCCAAATAGCAGCCCACTGCTGATCTTGAAGAAGGGAACATGGATATTTTTCACACAGAGCAATGTTATTGGTAGTGTTAGTATTTAGAGTCTAGCAGTAGGATTGAGCAAATCTGACAAAAACTAAACTAATAAATGAGGGTGAAATTAATGATCCAGTTAAACAGATATAATGAAGTGCCAACCCAAGTATTTCCACTTAATGCAGGAAAACAGATTGAAAGTCTAGAGCAACTACGTGGATTAAAGCACTCAGGAATGTGACCATAGATTATAAATACAAAAAAGCAAAGTGAAACAAATAAAAATCAGATAAAAATGGAAGGCCCTACATATTCCATCAAGATTTGAAATTATAACCCCATTATAAGTTTCCAGAGTTCAAAGCCCACAGCTATTTTCTGGTACAGAAAGGCAGACTGATAATTCCCTTACGTCAGTTAAGGTCTTTTTTTCCCTTTACTCTTTTCACAAAGCCCTTCTTGTCACTGGGAAATTCCTTAGACAGCAGCAGGCCCTCTTGTTAAGAATGAACAAGACACAAAGCTCAATTTCTGCAAAGCACTGCTCATTCAGCAGATACTAATTTCAACACTGAAATCAAAGTGTCTGCTGACAAACAGCTCAACATCACTGGAGAAATGTAAGACTCAAGGTATAAAGCAGTGAAAGGACTTTCAGGTTTGTACCATACCTGTGCACTGTTGCTCCACTAATAAGCAGGAGTTTTAAAAACGATGCTCTGAGTTTCAACATCTCACTCATGAATCACAGTTTAAATAAGCAATTAAAATGGACCTCAAAAGACAAGAAAGCCTTTCACTTCTCCTATCTCTCCTGAAGTTGAAGGTTGAAGATGCTTTTTTCTACTTAATGAGGTTGGTTCCACAGGCTTTATCTGCAGACTGAGGTAATTTTACTTACAAAAGTTCTTTTAAGGAAAAAGTCACGCAAAGCATGTGGTCTTATTTATCCACATACAGAATATTCAAAACAAAGCACAAATCTCTAAAAGCAATAACAAGTTTTGCTTCTTTCAATATGCTGGTTTCACAGTCTCAAAAAATCAATCACATAAGTTGTGCATATAGGTAGCACATCCAAGAGTAGGAATTAATTTGTACTTTGTTAAAGAAGAATAATCAAAGGGGATTCCTGAAGATTTCAGAAGGGGAATCTCACTAATATTTCTAAAGTTTTCAAATGACTTGAGACCAGGAAAAAATAAACTCGAAAGGGAGAATCTGAGATTCCTGAATATGAAATAATGCTTACGAGAACCATATTTGCATATTAAATACACTAATATTCATTACTAGTCACTGTAAAAATATAAATACTTGGGGCATATTAGTGATTGCTTACATGACTCTACAAGATCCTGGTACATAATGCTAGCACCTTCAGTTCCTAGAGTTGCCATGTAACTGCTGTTTCCACTGATTTAAAATTTAAAAAGGAGTCTTTTACATTGTTTTCACTCTTTAGAAATACATTTTTGAAGACCAGCTCAGATCTGGTACTCATTTGCAAGTGAAATGCCAATCCTGGCATGAATTTTAGCTCAATTCATTTAGCAGGGTCATCTATTCCCATTCTCCCTTTTGGAATGTAATGCCTTCTTGTTGACTTCTGTTTAGTCCCTAGTGTTTCAGAGGAGACATTGGTATCTCTTTTTAAGGAATTATTGTTATTTTTAATTGGAGCCATTTGCCCTTCTAAAAAATCCGGATCACTGATGCTAGCTCCTCTGTTTCTGACCTCCTCCACCTTCCTGTCAAACTGGAATGGAAAACAACCATCTCTTCCATTTAAATCAGCTCCTGCTGTCAGTGACAACACCCAGAGTTACACAAGTAACAAGAAAGCTGAAAAAATGCACAACCACTCTGTACAAACTGCTGCTGCAGAAACTTTCTTCACTTAGTTCAAACTTTTAAATCCAAACAAGGTGAGAAAGATTAAAAGAATTCAGATCTAGCAGAAATCAAATTGAACTGCAACATCTAGATCCAAAGTGTTCTTCTTACATCACTGCTGGAGGGAGACACAGGAAGTTTCCAAACTGAGCTGAGACCCAATTTAAAGCTCACTGCTTTCTTTCCTTTTCTTTCCTTTTCTTTCCTTTTCTTTTCTTTTTTTTCTTTTCTTTTCTTTCTTTCTCTTTCTTTCTTTCTTTCTCTTTCTTTCTTTCTTTCTTTCTTTCTTTCTTTCTTTCTTTCTTTCTTTCTTTCTTTCTTTCTTTCTTTCTTTCTTTCTTTCTTTCTTTCTTTCTTTCTTTCTTTCTTTCTTTCTTTCTTTCTTTCTTTCTTTTCCTTCCTTTCTTTTCCTTCCTTCCTTTTCCTTCCTTCCTTTTCCTTCCTTCCTTCCTTCCTTCCTTCCTTCCTTCCTTCCTTCCTTCCTTCCTTCCTTCCTTCCTTCCTTCCTTCCTTCCTTCCTTCCTTCCTTCCTTCCTTCCTTCCTTCCTTCCTTCCTTCCTTCCTTCCTTCCTTCCTTCCTTCCTTCCTTCCTTCGCTTTCTTGCTTTCTTGCTTTCTTTCCTTGCTTCCTTGCTTTCCTTTCTTTTTCTAACTTAAATCTATTTCTTCTTTATGTACAGCTACCTTGCGAATGTACCATGATGCTGTCTGGAGGCAAACCATTGCAGTCCCACAGGCTGCTTCGCTAATCTAAACTTTTAGGGAGTTCAAACCCTCTTCTGTCACAGGGACAGCTGAGAAACAAGCACTTAAATATCTTCTGGCAGCACCCACGAATCCTGTATCAAATGCCAAGTAAAGGAAAGGAATACACTTAGAATATATATTTCTTTTTCTACTGACATAAGAATAAGACCTATCTTGCCCACCTACAAGAACAGTGCGTTGGACCACAGAAATAAATACATGACAGCACTAGGTCTGCTGCCCTAGCAAAAAATTATGAAACATTCAGGGATCAGCATTTTCCACCCCAACTACTTATAAACCAAAGTAGATAATTCAGAGCTGGCAAGTTACACCTCTGAGTACAGTGTTATGAAATTATTTCTCCTCCGGCTCAACAATAAAATGTGGGGGGAAGAAATGACGGGCAGGATAAATGTGCCTGTCACAGAACTAGCAAATAGTAGAATCAAGCCTTAAGCACTGTTAAATAAGAATAATAATAATAAAAAGCAGGAAACAAAAAAACTCTGAACTTTTGTCACAAACTAAATGAATTTCTCTCCCTGAATAATCCCTCCAACCCCTCTTCTATACAATAGATATGTCATGTTTTTTGACACTTTGCCTGAAGAGAACTTAGAATCATAGAACTATTCAGGTTGGAAAAGACCCTTGGGATCACCAAGTCCAACCATCATCCCTACTCTTTAAAGTTCTCCCCTAAACCATATCCACCAACACCACATCCAAATGACCCTTAAACATACCCAAGGATGGTGACTCAACCACCTCCCTGGGCAGTCTATTCCAGTGTCTGATCACTCTGTGAAAATAAATTTCCTAATGTCCAATCTAGACCTATTCTGTTGCAGCTTGAAGCCATTCCCTCTTGTCCTGTCACTAACTTTAAGATCTGTGGCAAAACACTAAGGTTTGGGTGTTGTTGTTTTTTGTAATTGTGCCCCTTAGTTTACCATATTGTGGGCATTAGGGAGAGGAAAAAAAAAAAATAAAAAAAATTGAGTAAGGACAATTTTTGATGGTATTATCAATGGCAGAGGGCAATAACCCCTTTCCTCCAACTTCAGACTTTTCCTCCATCTCAGATCAACCAAAATTAAAGAGTGTGTTTTGCAGTTAATGCCTGATGGTGAACTGAGAAATCATCCATAGAGAGTTATCTCACAGAACGAAACTAAATCTGAACAGAAACACTTTAGCACAATTTGGAAAAAAACCCTCCGACAACAAACAAAACCAATGACATGATGTTCCTCTTGTCTCTACCATGGGCTACACTGGCCTAAGAGCTCATCTCTAAAAGCTCTGCATGTGCAGTTGCTAATGTATGGAAAATGTGATTAACTGACTGAGAAAGGCCTAGAATTACTCCCATTCTGACTAGATTACTGGATAATTAGATTGGTGGCACTCTTCCCTTACTGGGCTGTCAGATTAAATCCTGCTGGTTTTCTTCAGATAACTGTCATGTTCCACAATAAAAAAAATAGGGACTGACACCATGTGCTTTTCATGTTCAAAGGATGTAAAAGCCTCTTCTAGCTCCACTGGTCCATCAAGAAAAATGCGCAGTGCCCTTACTATTTCATGGAAATTGTCATTAAATTTGATTAAAACATATCTAGTTGCTAAACCTGGTCAGAAACATTTAATTTGACTTGATAAATGGGAATTGCAAGGCTTTGAATACTCATCTGCTCAGCTCCTTAGAAGGGCAAAATCAAATTATGCTTTAAAGGGAGTAAGGAGGAACATTTCAAAATTCTGTTTACCAAGAAACAAGTTTCTCATTCACATGTTCCTTCTGGGGGTCTGTTCAGTTCAGGAAAGGAGCTGGAAGATATGTTTGGATCTTCCACATTTGCCCTATGTGGGAAATTAAAGGTTTTTATATTCCTGAATTCCCATAACTGGTACTGCATTTCATGTGGTTAAAACAGTAACAGGTAGATTTAAGGTATTGGGTTGCTCTGTTCTCTATTGTAGAGCTTGACATAGCTTGACATTAACTTTCTTGTCTGACCAGACTGGAAAGTTGAACTATTAGTTCCCAAAATACACGAATAATGTTACCATTGTCAAACCTGTATATTTGAATCTCATGAGATTGGCTAAAAAAAATAAAAACAAAACAAACACAAACCAGGACAGGAACAGAAACTTCAAGAGTTTAAACATATGTCAAGAAGTATAAAATCCAAAAATTGACATTCTGTGATTCTGTGAGTCCTTACAATGTCACAGTTTCCATTTATACTTTTTTTCAGAAACAATGAGGGCTGGAAACGTACTGCCCCTATTCTGTTTGCATGAAAGCTGATATTTTCATACAAAGGCTTTTCAACAAACATCTACAGAAAAAGATTTGTGCTAAAATTGCAAGGGCTGGCAATAATCACTTAGCTAATTTACTGTAGTTCAATCAAAAATCTAAATATATTGCAAAATATATTGCAGCACTTCTAAGTAAGGTTACTTCAAAGGTAAAAAGCCTTGCCTTCATTCAGCAAATCCACTGGCTTCAGCAAGAGGTTTTTCCTGAGTAAGTTCTTAAACCTGAGATAAAACTAGTAAAATACCAGACATTAGCTAAGAAGGATCAGTAAGTCATGTTTCTTCCTGAAGCGATCACTGCATGAAAAAAGTCTTCTGAAAGACAGCAACGGGTGCAGACAAAACCTGAGCCAAAATCTCAGTTTGGCTGGAAATAATGGTGAGTCTCCCATCACTCCGAGACTCACATCATCCTGAACAGCAGAGAGGAACCATTCCTGATGGCTGTTACACAGTAGACCTTTGCTGCCCCAGCGTAAGCCAGTCCCAACAGCAAACAAGCTATACCCACTGAGGCACCCACTATCACAGGACCACTGGATTATTTCCTGGGGACTTCAAGAAGGCTTTGGTTTGAAATAAGGCACAAATGTTCATGTTCACGACCTTCCAGTATTTTTCTTCTCACTTTAACTTATGTAGAACTGCCATATTCGGAATATTTTGAAAGCTTTTTTTCTAATGACTTCTTAATTTATTTTAAACTGTAAAAGTAGTTTACACTTGTTTGAGATTATTTTAAAATTAAATGGGGAAGGGCTAGAGTTATAAAGAGCAATACCAAAGAAGTAGAGAGCAGATGAGCAGCTAAAACGGTGAGTATTAAATGTACAGAACAGAAGCTAACATTAAGAAGCAACCCACTGTTGCATAGCTTATATTTATAATAGTTACGTATATTCACCATCTCTGATATGAATAATAGTTCCAAGATCTCAAAACAATAGTTAGAACAACAAACTTAATCAAGTTAATGATATGGAGATATTTATCTAGAGAATTTTTTTTAATTTTTTTTTTTACCCACAGTTCTGTTTTTTGTAAGATTAGATAAGAATCATTTGTCTTTCCCACTTATGGCTGAAACAGAACCACCTTGGATGGAAAATTAACTGTCTGATTTAGAGCAGCCAGCAACATCAAACAGCAAATTTGGCTAAGAAGTGAGTGACATTATACCTAAGGAAAACAGCAGAGGGATTGTAACACGTTTCTTGAATTAGAATTTGACCAAAATTTTCAAGTTAACTGTTTCCAATCTCACAGAATGGAATGGACAGCAATAAAGGGAATATATGCTCAGATGTTTACATTTACTCTATTTGTGAATACATGCTAGTTTATGTAATGAGTCAACCAGAAATGAGATTAGCGACATTGTGCCCTGAAAAGACCATGCTATTTACATCTCTTTTTGAATGCTACAGAAAGCTAAGTTCCCACAGAAAATGAAAGTTCTCAAATGTAGGGCCCGTGTGCACGTAACAGAGAATTGGTGTAAAACCTCCGATTTCCATTCCCTTCAGTGGAGCCAGGCTGACTTGTAGCCATGAAGGGCATGATCTGTCACACGCCCTCACCTACTCTGATCCCAGTGCTATGACACTTCTTGCAAAGACACCCATAAGAAAACTGCTCATGGTCCAGAAACTTGGGTTGATAATTTTGAGCTACTGGATATAAACATGTTATGATCACTACTCAGTGGGGTGGGAATAAAATAAAGGGGTTTGGAGTAATCTATTATTAACCAATTCTTTTTCTGAAGAACAGAAGGAAAAATAGGTCTTTGACTACTTGACAGAAGCAAAATAGCATTTGTTTAAGGTTGCTCAGGGAATTGGAATGGCAGAAAATGACTTGTGAGAGATGGATTAATACAAAGTTAATGCTGACATAAGTACAAATACATTATTTGCCTGTCTATGCTGTTTATCACATGGTTAGATACATGCATATGCAGTCAAGCACTTATAAAACCTTGACTAAAATTTGAAATACTCTGCTTATCCTTAACTGCACTGTAACTCTTCCCTCTTTGAGGCTGCTTTGATAATGCTGTTTGAACAAAATCTTTCCTGGCAGTGGCAGCAGGGGTGCTCCATTTCTCTGGGCTTTCATCCTCAGGCTCACTCAGGAGCACGTGCATTTGTGCTCAATGCGATGGAGGTCTTCTCTGATGTGGACACCTGTCCAACATGACCTGAACAGAAACCACAGACACCTCTCACAGGGGCTGACAACTATCAGATGTTAATACATTTTGGCTAGTACTGAGTGGGATTATGATTAAAGCCAGTATAGGAGGAATAGGAGAGTTTTAATCCTGTTCTTACATGCACTGGGAAGTGAGGACTCTTCAATTTTAAGAGGTATCATTCAGTCCCCTCATGAGAACTAAACACACTAAACCAATGTGAATAGTATCCACCACTTCACGTACTTTGGGTGGCCTTATTTTAACAAAAGGTTATTCATGCTGTTACATTATGAGGATCCCTAAAACCTCATTAGCAGCAATGAAGCAGATCCAGTGGCAGTAATAAACTCTAGTTGAAATTAGAAACAGCTCCATTTTGCACATTTACACACATACACATGATCTGTTCACTGATAAACTAAAATGACCGATTTGTTAGTTTATATAACTTAAAGCTGAAAAATAATAAAGTAACTCTGCATCTCAAGCAATATATCCTTTATTTATCCTACAGCTGAGCCATTAAGTAAAACTAAATAAAACAAGGCTTCCTACACCTTTGCAGAAAATGGTGTCCCAGGGTGAGATGTGGTAAAGCCAAAATAGGCTCACATTTATTTGCAGTGTGTGGTCCCGGCTGTGAAAAACACATAACTTATAAGAGTCACTTACATTTTAAATATTTCCAGCTTGAGTGTTCACTGCAAAACATCATTGCTAAGTTTGCATTCGAAAGGCACAGGACAGTAAAAGTTCTCTTTAAACACAAAATAAATGCTTTTTGTTTTACAGCTAAACACAGAAAAACGCCACATACCGCAAGCCCAAATCAAGTCAAGTTTGCTTTCCTCTACGAAAATTTCTATTTCAACATCACAACTGCTATTAACTTCAAAGAAATCTGACAGTTCTCCAGTTATTAAGTTAAAAGACAGCCAACTTTCAGCTGGAGTCATTGCAAATTAATTCTGCCTTACAAGACCACATTAGGTCATTTCCTGAGCTGATGGTAATAAATAGCCCTTTCCTAATCTAAGAACAAATGAGTACGGTGAAGCTGTCTCAATGTGCAAACAGAAGGACTGGGCTGGGTTCAGGGAAATGGTGCAGGGCAGCCTGACCCAGCCACTGCAACCCTCCCTGCAACTTGAATATGCATCTCAGTGTACAACAAACCCAGGCATATGTCCAAGGTGGGGTGCCCCAGTAGGTGTGATCTGATAGTACCACTTTTATAGCCCCCTTTATTTTCTCATTTTACATTTTGTCCTGTGCACTTGCCAGCTATGGGACAGAGCTGGCAGACTGGAATCAAAACAGGCTGAGATAGGCAGGTTTTCTCTTACAAGCTTGATCTCTACCATGTCCTCGGCTTCGAGGGGCATTTATTAATGGATGTACAGGAAGAAATAGACTTGGCAGGAACATGCTGTGCAAACAAGCATTGAACTACCGTCATTTTTACTTCTTGCTGAGTAGTATGCCACATTCATGTGAAAATATTAGTTAGCAAAGCCTAAAAACTCCATATTTTCTCTTCCTTCTAATATTTTCAAGTAGCTTCATTTCTTAGAATGCAATGACCTCAGGACAAAACATTTCCTCAAGTAGACGGAAAAATCCTGCCTAAACCTTGCACAGCCTCAAGCTTGTACAACCCTCAATCTACATACAGAGATGGCAGTGAAGATGCCACAGCATCCAAGTATGTGGATGTATCCATCCTCAAGTATCCAAGCTCAAGTATCCAACCTCTAATGCATGATGAATTTTATCCCATATCTATCATCACATGCTGTCTCTCACCTGAATCTGTTCAACTACTTGAGGCAAAGGTTGCTCTTTTATTTTGATTTGTACAGGATTTAGTGGAGTCATGGTTCTGATCCATTACTACTCTAACACAAACAATAAAGCCTGCATGGTGTCCATGTTAAGGTCAGGATGAAGTAACACAGGATGGTGCCAAGCCAGTTCTTCTGAACACAGCAGCAAAATGGACAGGAGTTCTGCCATTACCTTCAGTGAAGCCACCACTTAACCCAGAGGTCCAGAGCTCACATTGCAAGCTGAATTGCGAGAGGTCTGAGCTGGGTCTCTGACACCTGCCTTTCATTATGAGAGCACAGATTTTCCCTCTCTAGCATTTCTGCTTCCTGTCTACTGAAACCTCCAGATCTGTGCTCTCCAATGGCTAAGTAAAATTTAGTGAAGACGGCACAGTTATTATTATCATTATTATTATTGTTATTGATATTGTTATAGTTATTATTATTATTACCACCATTATAACTGTGTTAGTATAGAAAAACAACAACCAAAACCTCAAGAATCCCTGGCCACCAAATGAGCTTAGGTTTAATTATAAACAAAACAGGCTTGATAGTAGGCTTTTTACACAATCTCAGACAGTCAAAGTTACTGATAAACAACAAGCACCGTTTACAATGGGAATAACCTATTTTTTCTTTGTACAAAAGCCAGAGAGCCAGGAGCGCAACAGGGTATCTCTGTGGATTAAGTCGTATGTCTCACAGTACACACGGTATTAGTAAGAAAACCTATACAGAGATGCCTATGCAGCCCACTGTATCATCTCTTTGAGGGAGTGATGGGAATGCAGGTCAGTAAGAATAGCTGGAGGATTATCCTGTCTTTGCCCAAACCAGAAAAGAACATTAAAGCACAGGGCACAGTCTGACAGCACAAGGTCCCACAGGGACTCTGGGCTTCTCCAGCAGGATGTGAAAGCTCTGGGTTCAAGGCCCTACATACCTGATTCCTGGCAGGCTATAGCTTTACTCTCTTGCACTGCCCCAACAATTATTCAATTATTCACACAAGGTGGGAAAGGTCTGGGTGAGAGAATGAGAGAAGTTTCTTTCAAGACAGCCAATAATTTGATAGGGGCCAATCACCTGGCATGTAAGAGACCCTCCATAGAGCCCCTGCTTCAAATTAGACTGACACAGGACTGGACCCAAGCCACTAAAAACTAAATGAGTTCTTTAAGCTTTGAATTATTAAGTGTTCTGAAGAACAGAGATTCTTTCACTATTAAAATTCATTCTGGAAGCACTAGGGGTTTTTTTTTGTCTAAATATATTTCTACAGCTATTTTTTTTTTTTTCCCTTTGATAAGGTCAAAAAACCCCCCACCACTTTCAACACCATATTTGTCTACTGTTTTAAGCGGCAAAGAAGACTGAGGTTAGGTGGCTCAGTGTGATCCATGATGAAGGGTCCTACAGAGAAATAAGAGAGATGTAAAACAAGTTTTTAAAGTCCAGGAGGAAGAAGACAAAAATATTGAAAACTGATAAGCAGCCTACATAAATGGAAGTTTCATTGATTCTGCATCCAGAAAATTGCACTTCAGCAGTGAAGTATGAGAATGTTTAGGGTCTTGATAAATATAATTTATTTTTGAAAAATAAATTCCCCTAAGATACTTCAACAAAGAATACAACAGCTAGTCTGGTGATCCTGTAGATTAATATATATGATCAGGAAAAAGATAATTTGTTCATACAACACCTTGCAAAATAAATCAAGCAAGCCGAGCATCTTCTGTTATGCTGAAGTCAGAGAAAATTGCTAATACATTGGCATATGTTACTTATCATAATACTCGTAACTTTCAGCTCAGAAAGTAGCCACCCTTTGTCCTTGGCAAATATTTAGTAATTGCCATTACTTTGGGATCTCAATATTCTGGTTATCATATAAAATGCATTATGGCTACTACGCAAATCCTTTGCAATCACAGTCAAATTTTCTGGAAATGAGAAGAAAACCAGCAATATAACCAAGTGAACCTTGAGAACCCAAGAGAGCTGTGCAGTGCAGACAATTAGTTTCTGCTTACTGGCAATGTTTTGCAGGCAACACATGGGAATCAAACAACAACAACAAAAACCTTATAAACAAGAATGGATAAGAACTCTGAAATGGCCAAATTGCAAAACATATGACAAAAAAACCAACCAAACAAAACAAAAACCAAAACGCAAACAAACAGAAAAAGATTTTGAGATCATAAAAATTGCCTCTGTGTCACCTTTGTAAGATCTCTCCTTTTGCTTCTACCTTGTGATACATATTCTACAATGACACTGGAAACAGCATGGAGCAAAGCAGGTTTATTTGGAATAGCATCTTTCATTAATTATTTATTTATAAACCACAAACTGCTATGCAATGCATCTGCTGTGATTGGGAAAAAAATACTTTTTATTGCAGTCTGAGTCATTTCCTATATTCTTCCATTACCAAATAGTAATTTAACACAGTAAACAAATATACACGCATTAAAGTTTCTTAGTAGACGAAGGCTTTGAGTTATTGTTCTGGCAAAATTTACTTCTCTGAAAGCTTAGAAAAGTGCTTCTTGAGCAATCTTACACAGGTAATGAACGTAGCACATGAAGATAAATAACATATCTCCTGTGCTTCAGCACACTGAAAATCCTACCACAGGCTGCATTCATTAAGCTATGCTCATTTTACAGTCCTCCTTTGGCAGTTCTCCGGCTGGCAGTCACTCACCTTGTCACTAGTCGAGCCTGGATCCACACTACATGGGTCACACACACACAAAAAATAAATAAATAAACCCCCTGCTAATTAGCACACAGCTCTGGGAGGCCAAGTCTTGGGTTTGTGGTGGACACAAAGACGCCGGGGAATGATGCTGTGAACAGCACACGTAACATGGGCAGTGATGACTGTAAAATCACATTAAATGAGCCAAAAGTACCTCCTGACTGCCTTGATTTAGCTTAACACAGGCCAGGGTTCAGACCAGCCATCTTGAGATACATAAGGCAGAGTGGCCAGCTTTAAGGGGCCTGGATCTCATCTCCAGTGCAAGCATAAGTTCACACAAGCAAGTACTGAAAGTTTAGAGATCGAGAGGAAGAATAATCAGTTAAAAATTTTAGTCAGAAGGGGAGAGGAAGCAGGAAGCCATTTTAAGCTGCTGTTCAAGACTACACATGGCAGAGACCACAGAAAGACTGAAGGAATTTGGCCTTCTCCTAAAACTTAAAGGAGAAGGCATATGCATGCACTTTTTGTTTAAATCTGTCTTCTTGTCAGTGTTTTGGTACTCAGGGAATACTACTTGGATTTAAGCAAGCTTTTTGCTATTTATGACTGTCACTGTTTATGGTGCTCCCAGAGGGCTGAGCTGCAGGTGCTGAAGTCCAAAGCAGACCTGCTGAGATAATCACCAACACGTGTTTCTGCTCAGGGTATTAAAATCCAAATATGAAAAAACTGCACAACCCTGCCTCAAGACAGGCGATAACCGGGAGACAGCTGGAAAGGATACTGGGAAAATGAGGAAGTGACAGATGTTAACCTGTTGCACAGACTATTAAAAATCCTAATTTTAAATTTGGGTAACAAATCTTGTCCTAATGACCTACATAAACTTCCAGGTAAGGATAGGAAGATAGTGCATATTTATACATGCAAATGAAATTGCAGCAGAATTGGGTGACAGAGGCAAACACGGCCCAGCCCAGCTGACTGAATTCAGCATCCCTAGATGGGGAAGAAAGACTGCAGGGTTACACTGGTCATGATAGCTGAAGCTGCACCTAAAAACCCTTCAGGAGCAGAGCTGGGAAGGCCAGGTGGTCACAGCAGCATGGCTCTGTATGCATGCATTCTTTCCCTTCTCTGGCCCATGCGTGTAGGAGAGCTGCTGAGGACCAACAAAGAAAACAGGCCAGATATTTTGGCACAAGCCTGGTTTTCCATACAGTTTCAATGAAGGAATTTGAAGCCACAATACACTGCCAGGAAGCAGAGCTGCTGTCCCACAGGCAGGCCCACTGGAGGCACATCTCCTGCATGGTGGCCTGTGAAAGGGTAGTGCGGTGGTCCCAACTCCTGCAGGGCATTACAGCCCTGGGGCAAGAAAGAAATGAGAAGTCATGGCAACAGACACTCACCATGAGCTTCATCACCATCATCAGAGGACTAGCACCCACTGGCCCTCCCACCATACCCTTTGTTCTACACCATCCAACATGTCTTGCACAAAGAGGAACCCAAAGCCTCCACCTGTGTGATGTACTACAAATAAATGAAGTATTAACAAGAAGGCAGAAACCAACCTTCTTACAACTCTGATCCTTTTTTTTAGTTTTCTTGCTGCAGGGTTAAAACATCTACTAGGCTGAAAATGCACCCGTTCACTGGCACTGTCACGTACAATGAAATCAGTGGAGCTGAGGAGGTTTGGAAGCTCTGTTTTTTTCCAGTAAGCATCTGGGACTGGTTATTTCTCAAATCAGCCAGAAATTTAGCAGAGGGTAGCCCTCTCTCTCTACAATTTAGAAAACATTTAGTTTCCAAACCATAATAAAAACTTGATCATCAGGTGTTTTTGTGTCTGGGACTAAAAGAAGTTGAGGAAGAAGGAAAAAGCTGAGAGAGTTAAGGAGACAGAGCAGAAACCTGAGTTGAGAGAGTGGAGGAGGTTCAGACTGGTTTTGCACATTTCAAAATATTTTACATTCTAAGATAGGACTGTGAAGGTCCAGATGACACAGAGGTCTACAGTGATACTCTCCACCACAATAATCTACAGCACTGATAAAAACACTGAGGAAGAACACATGTAGCAGCCAACCACTTTAAAACAAGCACATACATATTTGGGTCTTTTTGTCCGATTTTTTTTTTTTTATTCCTGAGAACTCAAGAATTGCCAATTTTCCTCTGTTACGAGTGGCTCCAGAGACTTCTAAGCTCTGTTTTGAAGGCCTGCTTATTACTTCATCATCTTTTCCACTTGTTCAGATTCCTGTTTCCCCATTTAATGATAGAGGTGCCAATAAGGTTGATTAGAGCACATTTTTGGGACCCAAGGAACTGTCATGATAGCAAATCTAAGGAGAGGCAGCCCAGATGAGAGGCCCTTATACATAGTTACAATTTGCAAAATAATTTTACTCTACTTAAGAAAGAAGTCCAGAAGAAAGAGTTATTTAACTCTGCTTACTTCTCTGCAACTAACCAGCCCTGGCACCATGCAGGACACCTAAGAACACTTAATGATCTAGCCTTTGAGTACCTGGACATACCTATCTTTACAAAACTCCCCAACTCCTGAAAATGTAAGGTATAAAACCCTTATAGCAACCCTCTAGTAAATGTATATTAAATCTCCCTGTGTGCTGGAGTCCAGAAGCCTGCAACCCTGCTCAACATGAGCCCTTAGCACCCTAGCTCAGGCTGTACCACACCATGCTTTGAACTCTGTGGATCCACAGCCCAGACCCTATCCTATTAGGCGTGGTGGCAGACACTATAATAAGGAAAAAAACACTATCTCCAATATAATATTAGTCACGCATAAATCAGTGAAGTGATACTTTATAAGGAATCCAAAACATAGGCTACATTTTCTCTTATCTATGCTTTTAGATAACTGTTATTCCAGGCAATACATGTCACGGTATTATAAGAATATATTAAGGAGGACTTCGGTTCCAAAGGGCCATCATACATCAAGGGTTCACGTAACAGAGTTTGCACTGTAATGATCAGATAACAACAGAAGAAAAAGACAAACTATTAGTTTTTTTAACACTATAAAACAATCTACTTGCTCTATTAAGCTCTTTTTCCTTTAATGTATTATTTACAACATAAATTAAGGCAATTACTAGCCTTGATTTTCACTTACCCAGTATGGAATTAACCCCATAGCTTAATCTACTCTCACTTGTCTCCTTTGCATTTTCCAAGAGGTGAAAAGTAGCCCAAGTATACATAGGCATGAAGATCACTGAGACTGCATCTACATTTGCATTTTAGTGTGAATCAGGAATGTGTCTTGACACAAATTTCTTAATTATTCCCATTTGCCATGTGCTGTTTCATATCACAGAGTGGTTGTAGAGCATGGGAACTTAGGTCTTTTCAGATTAAATATACCTAGAAGCCCAGCTCAGGACCACACCTGAGATACTTTCAGCACTACAGGGCATGTGGTCTTACAGGACCCGATGACAACTAGTATGAAATAAAACCCCACTGAAACACACAATGTGGATGTCAGCTCTGCAGCACTATCGCTCTGCCCAAATTAACAGGATTATGCTGATCTAAAGATGAAGGAAGTGAATGCAGAGCTCAGGATCAGAAGTAATTTTGTTCCCCTTGCCTCACTCCAGCATCATTCTTAGCAGCAATGTCCAAGAAGGTAACATACAAATTTTCAGACCTGAGTCTAGTTAAGGATAAAAAGATCAACTGCTCACTACTGCCCCCAAGTCTGGACAGAAATGATGAATGCTTTGGAGGACACGTTTAAATAAACACACATCACTGACCTAATTGCTAAAAATTCCTTTGTAATTTCAGTGGGTGTACTAGCACAGTACTCCAGAGAAAACTTACTCAGGTAGGTATACTCTTCTGGTAAGAAGAAATCAGATTGGTTCATAATTTCCTTTTAAGTAAAAAATAAATTGAATGACCAGATATTATTTTATTAATGAGAACACAATAGTTTTCACAATGAACATGTCCTGAAAAGTACCAAAACCATGGGAAAAAGCCATTATTGTAGTTCCCACTTTGAGATCGTTAACCAAGATCACTTTCTTTCATGGTCAAAGCAAATTTGTGTGCTTCTTAGAGTAATAAAAAACAGATACATTGAACATAGAGCAGACTTAGTATGGCCTGACCTGGTTTGTAGGACATTTAGTAGCACTTGAATTTTGAAAGTCAGCTTAAATTGGCAAGATAAATAACACATCTGTACCTAATGTTTTCTAAAGATAATAAGCAAATCCCTGTGCCGTTTGCCCACATATGTGCTATCTACAAGACACAAAGTACCACCATCAATACCCCCAGGTGAAAAAAAATAAAAATAAAAAAGAGAGTAATTTTGACAGGGCTTTTTCTTGTCAAAGACTGTACAAGAACATTAAACACAGACCACAGAATAAAATTTAATTCTTAGAAGAAACCTCAACCTATCAAGTCATCCTTATGTCTTTATAGGAAGCAGCTTGTTTAAAGATGGCAGAAGCATATCTTGTGTAACTGGCCAGTTTCATGCCATAATTACATTAACGTTGTGTGTTTCCTGGCAGTTCTACTATAAAGGATTTGCACCTATTCAAACATTCTCTTCTGCTTTTGATCTATGTGAGTTCTCTCCCCCAACTCTTCCACATCTCTTCTTGCCTTCATAGAATGGAATGAAGGATTTTCAAAAGTATATCCAAGAAAACATTTTCACTGTGGTAAATTAAAGAAAAAAAAAATACTAGTGAAACCCTGTTCCAGAAAAAAAATCTGCTTTTTTTTTTGCTTTTTTTTTTGCTTTTTTTTGTTTCTCTCTGGGAAGGCTGAGCAAAAAAGCAGGTGCACTGGGGAAAAACACATCTGCTGGTTTTGCACAATGGAATGGAAAGTCCACTTTGTTTTATTACCATTTCAAGCTGCTTACAAATTTCAGTGTGGAATAAAAAAAAAAAAAAAAAAAAGAACAAAATCCAGATTTTTCTTCTATATTCATTACAAAATTCCCTTGTTAAAGCAGAGCAGTAGAAGCTTTCTCTTGTTTCTCTTCCCTCTTCTCTCTTAAGAAAGGACTGTTACAATCTTGAAAACATTATCTGGGAAGAAACATCTGGTTTCCACTTTTTAATTACATTTCAATCATCCCAAAGGCTTTCCTGGAGGTAGACATACCTACAAGGGCTTACTGTCAGAACTATAGGAGTTACATGGCTGCTATATAAATGGATCAACTGTAATGGTGGATTTGGGACTAGACTAAATAAATACGATCATGTCACATAAAACTTTTCCAGTAGTGACTGGATACAAGCAGATTGTGAGTTTTTGAACTTGCAGAAGCACAACCTGGGACAAGGCAAGGAAAGCCCTGGGGGCATTACAGGGCTAGGAACAGAAGGAGCTTCCAAACTGGACAGTGGGAGTAACCCAGCTGACTGCCTCTGGCTGCTGCCCAATCCTTTTCACACAGGGAGAGAGAGCAGCCCCTTTTAAAAGGCAACAGCAATGCCCTCCCCAACCGTATGTGTTTATCTCCAATTGAACACAGAGAGGAGACCAGCACAGCAGTGGTGACAGCGGGGCCAGGAGCCAGGCAGCCGTGCAAGTGGGCTGCAGCAGCTTGCCCTGTAGCTGGTACTTGCTTCTTGAGCCTCCCCCATCCCAGGTGCTGACACACTGGAGATCACATGGGGGGACCAGGAGAGTTGCCAAGTACAAGGTGTTATCCTGGACACTAAAATGCCTTGCTACAGCTCTGAAGCATGCAGTAATGTAGATATGAGAGGATAAGGAATTCACAATTTGTTCGGCTGTAATCCAGCAAAAAGCAGTTAAGCAGGTGTATCACATGCAGAGCCACCAGCTCCATTGCACACAGGAAGGTAATGTCCAGCTTCCCAACAGCAGGATCCACACCAAAACAAGGGAGCAGGAGGATTGCCTTGAGAAAAGCCCTTATCTTATCCCTTCTACCTATTTCCAAATTTCACGTCAACCTGGCCACCGTGTCCCCTAGAGTGCAATGGAAACAACACTGAGTAACAACCTTCTCTCTTTCGCTTCACTAATATTTATGCCACAGTAACTGAAGCCCAGAACAGTGCTGTTCTGTGCTACAATATGCACAGGCAGAAAGTCAGCAAGCGAAAATTACCAAATGTGAAAAAAAGATAGAGGGAGTAGCAAAGCTGAGAAGAAGAAATGAGTTGACCAGCATTACATAGTAGACCAGCAACAGAGTGCAGAACAGCACTCACGCTATCCCAAATTTGAGCGCAGGAGGTTACGTTGCCTCTTAAACCAGGGGGTCGGTACAATCCATTATGTCATCTACACCTCTGGCAGCCCAGAAAGAAGGACCAAAATCTGAAGTATCAGACACTCAACACTTATATTCCATGCTTCAGAGTATTTTTGAGACAACATACCACACCAGAGCTCTGAAACCCAGGATGCATTTTACTATTTTAAATTATTTAGAAAAAAATTATAATTGGTTAAAGAGTCCTCTCTCTTTCTAGTTTGATGTGTGTATATCTATACAACCTTATTTGGATATTGAAGCAAAATAGCTTGTATTGACAAAAGTAAATAGTTTTCCCCCGTTCTTTTCTTTACTCTTGCATGAACCTAATGAGGTTCTGCAAGGAGGTTATGTCTCAAAGTACTATCAATAATGGAGTGGTAAATAAGTGTTTCATCAGCACCCCTTTCAAAGACCTTTGCTCACAGTGTCTCTTGCTGGTAAGGTCAACCTGACACATACCAGTTCTCAGCAGGCATCTCCCAGCTTTCAAAGAAGAAACAGAACTTAAGCTTTGCAGATGATTAAGCAACTTGTCTCAAAACCAGGGCCTTGTGACTTTGGCCTCGCAGTTAAACCTCAAAGGTCGGTTCCAAGTGATGTGATGCACTGAAATCTTTGTTAATGACTGCTTTTAAACTTCATAGTGGTAAATAGAGAATACCCTCTAAATTAACAGAAAATCATGATAGGCTAGAAAAAGACATATGGGTAACAAAATGACAGCAGGAATGATTTTTCTAATGTCCTTATCTTTCCTTAGTACAGATAATTAGCAAGATTGATGCAGAAGGCATGATAAACAAAAAAGCAGTTGTATCTCCCACTTTGATTAGCAAACCAAAACAAACCCTAGTAACCTCAGTTGTTTGGTGTTCCCAGGTAGCAAGGAATGGGTATGACTCTTTCTGTGCAGAATAGAAGCATGCTGACCCTGAACTTGACTTAGACACACTAAGGGGATGCAGTTTTCCCAGCTTTTAAGTCTAGTGTTGGCTGTTCATTTATACAGCCTTTCAGTAAGACATACAAAACCCTTCAGTCCTGAGCTAGCTCCACAGTCCATTTTAAAAGTCACTTTCTAAGAAGGGGCAACTCTCACAGTGCCCTAGCAATGTGATCCTGCCAATACTCATATTTAGTTGCTTGACCTGTAGTGGAAAATACTTCCTGAACCTTCTGTTCGTTATGCAGTAGACTTACATTTGGCAGTGATGGATACAGCTGGCAAGTAGTGCTGTTGGCCTAGTCCAGCCATAAAAGACAGTCAGTTGGGGTGTGTATGTGGTTTCTTCACTACACTGATTAATTTCAGCAGCTTAGACGATATGTGACATGTATGGATAACAGGCAAAGATGGGACATTTTTACTTACATTTTAAAGCCATCAAGCCTTAAACAAGGGATAAGAAAACACAGAAGGAATCCTAGCTCAGTAGGCAACTCAATTTTGAAACCACCACAGCCAGAGAAAGGCATGTGTTTGGACAAGATTTACTCTTATATATTTGAGGACTGATTTAGGAGTACAGCCCTGTCACACTGCTTCCAAAAAGCTCACAAGGAAGCAGTTAAGAAGTGAAACTGCTTCACCCGTTCCCATTCAGAAACCCTGCTGCACACAGATGATATGTTTGATGGAAGGATGTCAGGGAGAGAAAGCAGCTAGTCTCACCCCAAAAGTAGGACCATACATATATTATCTGTCTTAATCATCATTTACTTATAAAGAGACCCCGCCAGAAAAAAAATCACAAAAAAGGCCTGCGGCTGAAGTGTCCTGAAGATTTTGGGGAAAGAACTCTCCCAGAATAAAGGGTCCTGTATACTTTAGAGTGAAGGACTGTTTAGGAAAGGTAAGGAAAAAATGCTGGATATTCTGGGTATTTCAGAAGTGCACAGCGTTTGAAGCATTGTATTACACTGCAGAAGTTTGGTACATCAGTTCTGTAATGCCCTTTCCATAAAGGAAAATCCTGTTAATAGAAATACAAATAATCAAAAAGGAGCACAAAACATACAACTGAGATCCAGATTCAAAGAAGCTAGCAATTATATAGGTACGGCAGCACCAGCAGCATAGGCCTTTTTGTTACTGTAACGTTAAAACATACATACAATAGGGACATGCTGCACCAGGGAGCCTAAGCCTTGAAAGCTTTTCCTAGGGTGAGAAAACCAGTACAGAATTTCTAATCTGAAAGTAGCCCAAACAGGCACAGTATTTGGGATGAAAAGTAATGAGGGCTAGTTATTTACTAGCTGCATAACATTTTGGAGGGGACATTAGGTTACAGCATGAATGAGGGAAGAGCTACAAAGCCTCCTTGCCATGACATGATCCAGACATCAGTGCAGCTCATTTCCCCACTGCAGCACTGGGCCTCCAATCCCTCTTCCAGCAATCAGCAGTGCTGCAAATGGAAACACAGTTATAGGAATTTGTTTCATTAGCCTCTTGTGCAAACATTTACACGTTTCCTTCGCACTCCTTCAATCTTAAAAAAAGAGCTACTGATTCTAAAGGTTGTTGGCATCTCTCCCTCCTTCTGTACTGGCCCTTCCAGCACAAGACACGTTACCAATATCTTTCTATTTCCTTCCAAAAGAGTTTCTGGTTTCTAAAAAGAAAGGAAAATTAAAGAAGTGGGATTCTTCCCTCAAGTTTCCATGGGTATTTGTTTTCTCTGGATGACTATTTTCCTACATTTCAGCAAACAGCCTGGCTGTGTGACCCTCCCCCTCAGCACCTGGGAAGCACACTGTCAACTCTGGAAGTGTTTATTCTCCGTAGATTAAACAGCATTTGCTGGATGATGATCACAGAAAGTTGTAAAAACAGATGGACAATGATCTGTCCAGACTTCCAGAGCTCACCATGAGAAGGCTACTTACATAAAAACATTTTGCTGAAGGATCAAAGGATTTTCCCCCCCTCCCTCTACATTCAGTTACATGACGTCTGTTATATAAACATGGAAACACAAAACAACCATCTTAAATGATGCCAAAACTCTGACTTTTGAAACTAATATTCCAAGTTAGGCTATTAGAATTAATGGATTGGTTTAAAAAAAACCACACACCAAACCAAACCAACCCTATGCATGAGTATCTTCCCATTGCCCCTGCATCTCTAAGTCTTTTTCATTTTTTTCCAGATATGCTGTCACTCCCTGGTTTCAGTGAATATGGCAAAACTATTTATTCTCACTAGAGCTTCAGATCAAACTGATTTAAAAGTTGACATCAGAGTGTGCTCTCATGCATCAACATATCCAAACAATATGCTATTTAAAAAGTATACGGGCTTTCATTTAGGAATAAGAAACGAACAGCATTTTCCTAGGTGGTGAGCTTGACTCTGAGCTGTGCCTCTGAAAAAATCTCAAGGTCACGCTAAACAATATGGACATAATTTCCTAGTGTAGTGTTGCTCCAAGAAACTATGTGGTGAAAGAGAGATACAGGATGGGTAAGTACAATGGTGTCTATGCCTTTGGCTCTAGTGCTCACATTACCAGAACTGTAAGGTCCAAGTTCTTGCTTCCACACCAGGAAGGACTTGGAAAAGCTATTGCAGGGGAAAAGGCAAGAAGAATGATGAAAGGATCAAAGCTTTTGCTTCACAGTGTGAGATGCAAGATGATCAATTTATTTAACTCATCAAAGAGATGGTTTAGAGGTGACTTGATCTCAGCCTGTGAGTACCCATATGGGAAACAGAAATTTAATAGAGGGCTTTTCAATTTAGGAAAAAAATACTGGGAACAAACAGCTAGGACCTGAAGTTTGTGCACATTATAAAATATGTTGCTCCCTCTCTGCCACCGATCCTGATTCTATAAACATTTGGTCCTCCTTCACATACTTCATCTTGCTAACTAACCGGAAAACTAACTAAAGAACTAAATAGAATAAAAAAGAAAAAGAGAATTCAAGAACTACATGAACAAAGACCAGTGATCTGAGCTGTATGCAAATAGTACTTTCTAAGCTCTGACTTCCTTTCCATCCTATGTTCATGTTTTTCTGCCTACTATGTTTCTATTAATGTCATTCAGAATATTAACTCCTCTGTCAACAAACAGTGTCTTTATGCAATCAAGTTTCTATACTATACAGGAACTAAAGATGAATAGTACCCCTAGGAAGCTGGGGCTAACCCCTAGCCTGGAGAGCAGTAGCTTTCAAACCAGGGTGGGAGGACTGCCATTTTAATTGCCTTTGAGAAGGTTATCAAGGGGACAATATGACTAGCAATTCTGCTCCTACACAAAATGTGGCCTCCCATGTGTCCAGAAATTTTGGGGTACTGTTTTGCAGTACCCACGGTGCATGCATCTTTGCACAGGCAAAGATGGGGACCAGAGGGAGGAAGTTCCTCCCACTGTAAGTGAAGACAAGGTTCGGGATCACCTGAGGAACCTGAACATGCACAAGTCCATTGGACCTGATGAGATGCTTCCCAAAGCCCTGAAGGAATTGGCTGATTTAGTTGCCAAGCCACTCTTCATGATATTTGAAAAGTCATGGAAGTCAGGTGAAGTTCCTGGTGACTGGAAAAAGTGAAACATTACACCCATTTTTAAAAACGGTAGAAAGGAGGACCCCAGGAACTATCAACATGTCAGCCTCACATCTGTGCCTCAGAATATCGTGGAGCAGATCCTCCTAGAAGCTCTGACAAGACACATGGAGGGCAGGGAGGTGATTTGAGATAGCCAGCATGGCTTTACTAGGGGCAAATCCTGCCTGACCAACATAGTGGCTTTCTACTATGGAGTGCCTACACCAGTGTACAAGGGAAAAGCAGTGGATGTCATCTACCCAAACTTCTTCAAGGCCTTTGACACAGTCCCCCACAACATCCATCTCTCTGAATTTGAGAGAGATGGGTTTGACGGGTGGACTGTTTGGTGGATAAGGAACTGGCTGGATGGTTGCATCCAGAGGCTAGTGGGCAATGGCTTGATGTCCAGATGGAAAATGGTTACAAGTGGTTTCCCTCAGGGGTCTGTACTGGGACCAGTGCTGTTTAATATTTACATCAACAACACAGACAGTGGGATCGAGAGCACCCCCAGCAAGTTTGCAGATGACACCAAGCTGACTGCTGTGGTTGATACACCAGGGAGTTTGGATGCTGTCCAGAAGGACCTGGATGAACTAGAGAAGTGGGCCTGTGCAAACCTTATGAGGTTCAACAAGGCCAAGTGCAAGGTCCTGCACCTGGGTAGGAGCAATCCGTGCTATAAATACAGGCTGAGCTATCCTCTCATATCATAAGATAGACATGATAGAGAAAAAGAGACCTGGGGGTGCTGGTTGACAAAAATCTGGAGATGAGCAAACACTGTGCACTCACAGCCCAGAGGGCCAATTGCATCTTGGGCTTCATCAAGAGAAGTGTGGCCAGTAGGTCAAGGGATGTGATTGTGCCCTTCTACTCTGCTCTAGTAAGACCCCACCTGGAATACGGTGTCCAGCTCTGGAGTCCTCAACACAAGAAGGACGTGGACCTGTCGGAATGAGTCCAGAGAACGGCCACAAAAAAGATCAGAAGGCTGAAGCACCTCTGCTATGAAGACAGGCTGAGAGAGTTAGAGTTGTTCAGCGTGGAGTGGAGAAGGCTCTGGTGAGACCTTATAGCAGCCTTCCAGTACCTGAAGGGGGCCTACAGGAAAGCTGGGGAGGGACTGTTTTAAAGGTGTGTAGTGATAGAACAAAGGGGTAATGGTCTTGAACTACAGCAGGGTATATTTAGATTAGACATTAGGAAGAAGTTCTTTACCATGGGGGTGTTGAAGCACTGGAACAGGTTGCCCAGGTATGTGGTGGAGCCCCCATCCCTGAAAACATTCCAGGTCAGGCTCGAGCAGGCTCTGAGCAACCTCATCTAGTTAAAAAGGTCCCAGCACACTGCAGGGGGGGGTGGACTAGATGACCTTTAAAGGTGTCTTCTAAGTCCATACATTCTATGATTCTATGACTTAGTCAAAAGAGTTTGGGAAATTTTATTGTACAGAGATGTCACAGTGCTACTGTTCAGGAGGCATGTGGCATGAAAAACACTTTTTGCCTTTTTGCTAAAGAGGAACTTTGCACAGTGCATCAAAAGGTCTGAGCAAAATTGGAAAATTGCATTTGCAGCTTTCAATATAAAGTCCATTAATTTTTGAGAGTAATTGCTGTTGTTTATTCTTTCTATTATGGTAGATAAGCATTGGGCTTTGACAGTTTGAAAATAAGGAAACCCACAGAATAGGTTTCAATCTAGACAAGACAGATAAAAGTTCGGGAAAGGGAAAAAAGTGCATGTCAAGAACTCCTTGTTGCCTGGCATGCAAAGTAACAGCATGATCATTTGGAGCTTCAGGCTTTCTTGGTCCCATCTGCAGTATCACAATGCCCTATCCAGAAACATAGAAGGAAGTAGGCAATATGCCAGCCTTTATCACAGGAGACTGCTGAATGACTCCATATTAAAAGCTGCTAGCACAGTATAGCTGCATGCTGCACATATTTAATCCACAAGCACCAGCACTGTGGAAGCATTTTGCCTCATGTTTTTTAAAAATACATTTAAAGCACTTTGTAAGAGTAATAGTCCTGGGATACATACAAAGAAAAGTATTTGCCATACCAGTGTGTGAAATCCTTGAGCTGACAAGCTGTGTTACAATGCAGAACACAAGAACACCCCAAACTTGACTTACCTAAAGTGCTCTTCATGAGCAGCAGTCAGATTCAGAGCCCTTAGGAGGTGGCTAATTAAGAGCTTCCTGTTATGAAAAGTTAGGAACACACTACAGAGGTACAACAAGGGAGGAGAGAGGGACAAGAGAAGTCCAGCCCTCCGCCTGCATGATCCTTGTAAGGCATCAAGGTGTGGGGAGCCCAGCAGTCACTCTGCACCTGCTCTGAGCCTGTGAGCAAGAAGCTTGCTTTTCCCACTTAGGGGAAAGGAGGGTGTTTTCCTTTCCTGTCTGTACTGCTGCACCAGGAAAACTCATTGGCTAAATAAAATAACAGCTCTGCATCCAGACACAAGGAGGAATGAGAAGAGAGGCCTCTCTTGGAAGGTCCCTCAGCTTCCACCCCATACCATGAGCTGCACCTTGGTGACACAGTCATGCCCCTGAGAAAACAATAATTATATGAACACCTTTAAGGAAGAGGAGAGAGATTAATTTCAGCAGTGACATTTATAGAAGATCTCCTCTGGATCAGCCCACAGCTTCTCTCCTCAATGTCCTCACTCTGCCAGACACCCTGTGAATGCCCACTCTGTGGCCTGAGACTGGGAACCACTCACTTTCTGACTGACGTGTGTGTGTACAGATGCTCATGAGACACAAAGCATGAGGGAAACACGGGCATTTTTATCATTACTGATGAGCAGAAGGAAAGCCGTAAACATTTAACTTATTAAAGCTGGGGAGGCGTTAAACCTGTCTTCCACCTTTCTAATGAAGTAAACAAAATAAGTTTATCTTCTGCTTTTCCTTTCCATCTATCTCTACCATTCCCTTCTACACAACTGAGCAATGCATAAGGGGTCCTTGCCCCTGACAATCAACGCTCTCCTTGCTTTCTGCTGAAGGACACATGAGATGTTTGGTAACTCCCCTCCTCCTAATTTATGGAAAAGAACTACAATGCTGACCAGCAATTATAAGCAAGATTAATGATTTGCCAGGAGACCGCATCGTATGTTCAACTACCTATACAAAAGTTGCTTTTTGTTTACAGAAAACAAATAGGGTTTTGTGAGAATATACGACACGTTTACCAGTTTGGAAATTTTCCCCAAAAAACTGCTGACTGAATATTTTTAAGCCAGCACTGCTTCTGCCTGTATCAAGTATATCCTGCCAGGCAGAAACTCCTCTAGCTTAAACTCAAACACTACACTGCAATGTTTTAGAAAGGGAAATCTCCATCAGATAGTAGAAAGCTTGATGCAGAAATACCATATAGCCATCCAAGCTGCTTTAGTGCTGATCAATATTACTCAAAATGCTGCAACTCTAGAAGTAGTTACTGGATCACTTAATTGCAAAATTAGGCTAAGTTTGTTTATTAAGTACCTTCTCTCTGTCACTGAAAATATTTTTTTTTAAATTTAGCAGTTTTTGTAGAAAATTAAAATGGTGTCACCTCTTGCTACTGCAGTGAAGTAAAATAAATTTTCTTTTCTTCAAGTCCCTAGAAAGCATGAGTATGCTTTCTAGTTGTCACTGTGTTTGCTGCAAGGCTTCCTGAGTGTCCTTTCTCTGTGTTGAATTCTTTGTGTAGCTTAAAATTTAAACAAATCCCTTACATATCACTGTGTGAAAACAAGAGAAGCCTACAAAAATGCATCTAGTTGTTTTATTTTCTTATCATGTATTTTTTACTGCTCAGGTTTTTACCTAATTTCAGATTAAAAAGAAAAAAAAAAAGGCAATACTGAGAAAAAAGAAATAAGAACTATTCAAAACAGGAAATGTGGTGCAGAAAACAGATTTATATTCAACAGAATTATACATAATGTGCTCAATAACGTTTGCTTACATCAAATACAGCTCTAGCCTCCCATATACACATATGCATGCAGAGAACAGATATTTTCAATCCATACAGTATCTTGCAAACAACTGAAAGCTTTCAAATTCCACTAAATTTGGTGAGAATTACTGGCAATTAATCACAACCTGGAATTATTCCATGACTTCGAAGAATAAGCACTAGGACAAAAGAAATACGCCCAGTGACTAAAATGAAAATATGAACAATTTGCTAATAAAACCAAATAAATAGCTTAACAGGGTATCATGGTTCCTGCCAACTTTTTTTTTTTTTTTTTTTTTGGTGAAATCTATCATGTCTGGGAATCACTGTAGATATTCTCCTCATGACTACTTGCCATTTCCACAATAAATCCATGCATATTTTCAGTTGCTGCTGATAGGTTCAGCTTACCGGTAAAATTATGTACGTATCAAACACCTGCATTTGCTTTCCAATACACACAGTCATGCCATCTGAAGATAAACAGGACTGAGCCTTATGCTTTTAAACATTCCTACCATCTACCTGGAAAAAAAAATATTCCAAGAACTGTGGTTTGTGTCATTTTACTTTAAGCTGGGTAGTAGATGCCTTAGGTAAATGTGATTTCCTCAATCTCTTTCTAAAATATGTCTTTTTCTGTTATTCCAGGTAGCTAAGCCAAATAGAGTCTAATATATTTTCTCTCACCCAAGTTGTGGAGGAACCAGAGTCAGCCTAAACACACAGGCAAGGCTGTGTGTGCCTAGCTCTTGCTTACACGTACTTAGAAGTCACCGTCCAAAACTGCTACTCAAGCTGACACCATTTATTGGGAATCTCATATCCAGTGCACTGAGTAACCTCACTCTAATCACTAATCACACTGTGCTCCAAGGACAGCCTCAGTCCATTTCAGTAGCAAGGGGGCTGTTTTTATAGGGCAATTTTGTAGGGATTTCCAGTGAACTGGAAATGAGAGAGCTTCAGTTAGAAGACAGTTGAGCTGGAGATAGAAAGGCTTCATTTTAAACACCTACTGAACAAAAATATGATAAATTACAATACTGTAATTGCATCATATTTTAAAATATTTTGCGGAACTAGGGTTTAAGCTTCAATTTCTTTTAAAGCATGTTTAAAAGATGTAAGGTTTTTCTTGCTAAGCCCATTCAGATATGTCTTGTACATGACTCATAATTCAGTTGCTACCAAGAATAAAGCATTTAAGCAGAAGGTGATACTGAAGACAGCACATGTAACATAACACAAACAAAATAAGATCAAAAAATAAAATGTAACCATGGCATTGCAAAAGCTGAGAAAATAGTGACAAAGTATATAAGCAGAGAATGAAATTCCATAGTCAATTCACAGTGCTGTTTCAAAAATGCAGTATTTTCTTCTTCTTTCCCTTCTCTTCTCCATTTGAGCTCCATGTCAAGTAGAGGAGCTTGCAGGGAGGGAGTGACTGCTGAAATGAGTATTTACACAGCATTAGCCATTTTTAAAAAACTTTTCTTTTTTTTTTTTTTTTCTTCCAAAAATGAAATAATTAGCTGTAAAATCTGACATTTCAGAAATTACAGGACAAATACTGCTGGTAAAAAATGTTTGACTACACTAAAAAGATGTATGGTTATTTTTATGAACTCCAGAGTGAGAGTCTGCAGAAACCACAGGTAGTTTGTAGTTGGTTCCACTGGAAAACTGCTTTATATAAAGTAAACAACTGTAATTAATTATGGCAAGACATCTATTTAAATAAATACTTTAAAAATAATGAAATAAACTATCTTGCCTGAACATCAATCTTCCTTTCAGACACGTAAACTTTCAAAACTACTTTCCAGCTCAATAACAGTCATAGGTTACCTGGATATGGACAGCAAATACTATGTTATATTAAAGTATTTTTTTAAAAATGCTTAATTAACAAACAGACACTAGAGAAAAATACTTAGGCGGAATTGTTATGGCAGACAATTTTTGGATTAGTGGAACCGAGTGTATTCCCAACTAACCCTATTTCTGTTTTCTGCAAGAGAAAGCAGTATCTATGAAAGAAGGTCAGAACACACACTACATATGTTGATGGCTGGACTCAGTAATCTCAGAGATCCTTTCCAGCCATGACTATTCTGTGATTTTGTATACCTACAATCAAGGGTTCATCTGCATTTCTGTTCCACAGGACAGTGGATCCTTTACATCCTAGCATCTTCAGAAAAATTAATGTTTCTTCTATAATTGCTCTCTTTGCTATGCTACAATGCTATGGTGCTGCTACACACAGGAAATTTAAGGAAAAGGAAATTTAAACAGGAAAGAGAAAATTCTGCAAATGTGTAAGACAATGGAATAAATTTCACCAGATAGAAAATGAGGAACATTTCTTTTCTGGATGAGAAATGGCCAAATTTTTAAAGAGGGATAATCTTAGGCTCTACATCTGGGCTATTACCAACTTTCACCTGATGTGAAACATTTTTTACGTAAAGATCAGTATTACTCTGTGGGAAAAAAACATACCCCTACTGCAGAGTTCAATTATCTATATGTATAAATATCTCCCGTCATTTCTTCATGCTGACAAACTTTATGTGAATTACATACACAAGGTGAAATCTTACTGGAGTGCCTTGAATTTACATAACGTTTTATCTTTCATCTAATGACCTGACTATTCTCTCTGCATGAAGCACTCGGTACCATTTATGCATTTGAAAATTCTTCTGCCTACAGTAAACCAAAACAAAAAAAAAGTATTTATTTTTCATCTAAGTTATTATTTTCAAAAGTTTTTTTCTTAAGTTTCTATTCCTCATTCTCAATCCTTTCTTAATCTTCTTTTATTTTTATTTATGTCTCTTATCAACTTTCCATTAAAACGTGTTGAGGAAACCCCTAGATAAGATGGTGACAGATCCAGGAGAAATAAAAAATGCATAGCACCAAAGGCAAAAAAAAGTACATGAAACAACATGAAAATTGCAGAGCAGGCAAATGCTCTCTCTTTTCAAAGTTTCCCACGATCAGCTCTAACGTACTTCCCATAAGTAAAACTACCTTACAAACTGCACAGAAAAGGCAAAAGCCCTATCATGTAATCAGGCAAAATCTTGTAATTCCACAATGTACACTAAACGTCTGATCTGACACCCAATAAATATGTGGGAGGCTTTCCATTTACTTCAAAAGTTGCTGGACTAAACCCTGAGTGTGTGTGCTCACTAATGAGCAACCTGACTTGTGCCCATGAGCCGGGCAGAGAAGTAAATGCAATCCCTACAGCTCATAATTGTACAGATGCTAGAAAATGGAAAACCACAGAAATAATGAGCTGGTCAAGACACAGCCCACAACACATTTCCTTTTCTTGTATTCCAGTAATCAAAAATTGTGACAAATGATTGGAAGAATAAAAGATTTACAACTAGAAAAAAAATGAGCTTAAATTTGCTATCCAGAGTGGATTGACAGCTCATTCACAACCTTAGCAGGAAAAGCCAGGTATTTACACCAGGATGGAGACAGTGCAGAGGGAGGCATGCTTAGGGGCATGATTACACTGCAGTGCAGGAGAAACTCAGCTGTGGTCCTGAAGAGTTCTCCAGAAGCTAATTTAACTTGCTAAGAAAATTAGATATAGACCTAACAGGAATTATTGTTCCCAAAGTAAGTTTAACCATTGTACATCCACTACATAGGATCAGTCTAAATCTTCTTAAAAGCATCATGGCTTGAATAGATTAAGTTGAATTACAAAGTTGCAATTGCTACTTTGATTTACTTTGTGCTAAAATACAGCCAACACACAACATTGGCTTTTTACTGCTTTATGGAGTATACAATTACATGAAATACACATCAAACTCATCTAAATAGCTGGCCATTTAACTGTCTGTTTGGAGCAGCTGCACACTCTGTCATCCCATGTGATCTAAAGCACGGAGTCAAGTCTGGCTGCTGTTTATAATTTAAGATAGGTAGCTCTGAACAACAGGGCCTTTCCCTATCCTCCCTCCCAAGGAAGGGAAAGCTCTTAAAAGGTCAGGCACCAATGTAGTTTACTGAATAAAGCTCAAGTTTGAAGAAT
Organism: Apus apus; assembly: GCF_020740795.1. Taxonomy (NCBI): domain Eukaryota; kingdom Metazoa; phylum Chordata; class Aves; order Apodiformes; family Apodidae; genus Apus; species Apus apus. The sequence continues at coordinate 41,774,940 of NC_067283.1, read as the reverse complement.
GTGCCTTCTAAAGTGATTTTACTACCTGGGATGTAATGAGTTTTACAGGCTCTCTTTGTTAAATTGCCCTGACAATTTCCATTTCCACTTGCTTCAATCATATTAACAGAAGCTAAAGTTCACAAGTGGTAAAATATTTCAGTATACCGAGCTGGCTCTCTAAAAAATAGATCACACACTTGACAAACATATAGGACATAACGTTTGGCATTCCATTTCATGTTTGGCTTGGTAAGTCGCATTTAGGGCAGGACAAGATGCCCTACCACAGCATCTCATTACTCATGGAAATAAACACGGTTATACCAAGGACTTGACAAATCCCATTAGGTATGTCAGAAGGACAAGACTGTCCCAGTGAATTGGTGAGGGAAGGAAAAGGGAAATGTTGAAGATGCTGCATTGAAGGGAAACACACTTAACATTGTAAGATCCACGCATACAGAATCTGGGTAAATAGGTAAAAATTGAAACAGGAAAACCCCCACTGAAATGAGAAAAGGGAATGAAAAAGAGAAGACAGCAAGGATAACTCTGCTTCTCATTAGAAGAGCACACAAACAACTCTTTTACTACCTTTTTGTGTACTTGCCTTTACCTTTTCAAATTACACAGTCTTTAGGGGATGGGATGGACCTTCCTCATCTTTTCTAAGTGTCTAGAGGTCCTTCAGAGGTACTGCAATCTAAATAACAATGACAAACAACCAAAAGCTTCCTCTTTTCCAATGCTGAAATAGTTCAGAAAGTTTTGCATAGTTTGCAGAACATAGGAAAGAAAACTTCAGTGAATGATTATGTGATGCAAAGGAGGATTTGAAAATGATCTTGTACTAATTCAAAGCAAAAGTTTAAAAAGTGCAGCACAAGAAGCTTGACAGTGCCTTCATATTTTGAATTACAGATTTTGCTTCCCGAATGCTTTTCTACATCATTTTCCTAAAGTGTCAAAACTCTGGCTATGCTGTAAGATACATCAGCACTATCTTGAGATTTAAATGGATTTACTGTGACTTCAATTTAAAGTGCAACTTGGTGCAACCAAGAGAAGAGCTGGGCCAAGAAATGTTTTTGCTACTGTGACCCACACTGACACCTGTAGCAAATGGAGCATCTTGATATATGTGAACCATCGGACATCAATCTACAAACTCACTGAGTGAGGGAGTCTGACACAGATCTTTAGGAAGTCAGCTAATAGGCTACTGAGGCTCACTAGAAGAAAAAGATAAAAGGAAAATCAATGCTCTCAAAACAATTCTAAAACAAAAGATTTGGAGTTACGCACTATCATCTGATCATTCTCATATACATTAATAATACTGAAGCAGGATCAGATGCAGTCGACACTTAACATAAAAAAGTAGTACTTAAATAAATGCTGTACTCATCACTCATTGCACCTCCTGAGGCCCAGAACACAGTAACTGGCTCGACAGCATAGTAACCAGCTCTGATGTAAGATCTTTATTCTATATTCTTATCTGGCGGCAGCGACGGAAGGTGGCAGACAGAATGTGAAAGGAAGATGACTGCATAAGGGGAATACGGTTCCCCAAATCCCAGGAGAAATAAAAACCTGTAGCAATGAGGCAAATCAAAACTGTATGAAATGCAATGCTCAGCTCATTTAGATGCAAACAAATACAGGCACCACCATGCACCACCTCTGAGTGGTATTGCACATCCAGTATTATTTCCATTGTGCCGACAAATGTCTGTCTTCTGTATAATAATGTTCTCTTTGATAAAAATGTTGTGGAAGAGTTAAGGCATATTTACATTCAATCAACAAAACTTCATCAGCACAGCAAGATGAACAAAGATCATATGAAAAGCAGGCATCTGACCCTTTCATCTCTCTCTTGCTGAATGCACGTGCATGAGGCAGGCAGGCGTGCACATACAAGCAGAAATGATACATAATGTCTGAAATCAACTCCTAGCCAAGGCATCCCAATATTTTCTGCTGTGGTATATTACTCACTGCACGCACTGCATTTTAATTTGTACCATCTACAGAGCTATGCACAGAGTTGGTGGTCAAGTAACGAAGGAGAACAGAAAATGCTTTTGTTACATAAATGTGATGCTTTTTAAATCTAAATCACTTATTTACTAAGTTACTTTTTTACTAATTCACAGTAGTCAGACAGAATATGGCGTATTCATCACAGACCACTGAAGTTAAACCTGTGCAAACTGCAGGACATTGGCCCAAGAACAGGTTATTGCACATCAGCCACTTTTCAGAAACCACCTATGTACATATTTTTCTCTGAAAACACATGCAGCAATTGGAGGTAGTTTATCCTTCAGTAAAGTAAGGATAATTCACCAGTTTACTTATTTCAAATAATTTGTTGATGTGTCAGAACCCGTACAGTTTTTCTCAGTTGGTCCCCAATCCAATCTGTTATCTAGAAACAAAAACTTTACACTTACAGTGAGAAGTAGAAGTTAGTAACACTTTTGATGCTACTGTTCCAGCTTGAAAAATACAGGACTTAGCAAACTGTAATGGTCTGGCAGGGTGCTGGATAGTCAGCTTTGGCTAACAAGGCTTTATTAAACCCTGCAGTCTGTAAGAAGCTATCAAGTTCTAATTTGCTGCAAGAAGATTAACTGGGTGTTTCTACCTTGTTAAGACTGGTTTTGGAAACCCTAAGAAGGCTTAAAACAGCTGAACGATTTGCCTTAATGTACACTGCTTAGAAAAATCAGATGTGATCCTCTCAAATTTGCTCTTTAAGAAACTGCTGGAACCTTACCTATGATTTAGGTCCCAACTCAGTTGCACTGAGTTTGTGTTCCAGTATTGCATGCTGAATGCATCTGTTGAGTCCAAAACAGAGGTCTGTATTCTAAACCAGCAAACCAGAGTGGTAAATCACTGTTGTGTACCTCTCAGCAATTTTATTAGTAAACATTAGAAGTGGCAGTACAACAAGGGTAGGGGTCATCTAAATCATCCAAACTTCCAGATTTGAGCTCCTGCTCATAAAAATTGATTTCTGTCTTAAAACAACTGAAATTGATTCCCTGAAAAATATTTGGGCATGCATCTGTCATCTGGATATTTATATTGGGACAGCAAGTTTTCACAGTTGTCTAAACTAAGTATTAGTTGTAAATATATCTCAAGAGGGCCAATTTGAACATGGCAGATCATACTCATAGCAAATATGTTTTATATGTCTATGTTTTCCTCTACATAATATTTATGTGAACAGCAAATCTAAAAAAAAGACCCCACAAACAAACAAAAACATGAAAGGAAAAGTAGTAAAATATCCATTAGCTTCTTACATATCTATAAATCAGGCCTATATTTCTCACCATTCTATCTTCATGTTAAAACTTTTTAGCTATGAAATATATGCATAGATAATACAAAGTTGTTGGTGCCTTTTTTAAAATAAAAAAAATCTTAAAGGCAATAAAAAACACACCACCCTCACAGAATCCAATATCCATTTCTTAAAGCATGCAAAATCTTATCATGATTGAAGCAAATGTTCCTTACAGCAAAAATACCAAGATTTAATATGTTAGAAACTCATCTACCTTCTACTGGCATTTTCTCATTTCCACTTTTCTTTGTGAAATGCAGTATTTAGAAGGCATTTAAAGTTTAGAATCACATAAATTTAACTTACTTTCTGTATCTCCTATGTAGCTTACTATATTTTTTTTAATAATACACAGCTAGAAATTAAGTTATAGGACACCAGCCAAGACTTTCGTAGCAAACTCCAGATATTGAGCTGTCACATTTATGTGTTAAACAACAACTAACCAGTTGATTTGATCACTGAAGACAAGCTGAAGAACAGAACTTTAGCTGTGAACATTTGCAAACACTTGGAGGGTCATTTTAAAACTTGCACTTATAAAATGTAACATCTGCATTTGACTCCAAAATTGGTAAAATATTTCACTTGAGGACACCAAATGAAATTCAACAGTTCCACCTACAAAATAATGCAGTTTATACAGTTGCTAAAAAGGAAGAGTTTCTGCTGCAAACTCTAGGGTGCTCATCAAGCAACTAAAAGACAGTAAAAAATATATATTAGGCAAAGTACTGCCTAACTGAAAGATGGTACTACAACACTGCAAAGGCCCTCTCTGAAAAAATAGTGCACAGCTCTGCTCATCCACATTCAAGAAAGGTGGACTGCAAGTAGAAAAGGACTATTGATCTGTGGAATGTCACAAGAAGAAGTGGTCTTTCCTAGAAGAGAGACTTTGCCCGCTTTGTGTAACATCCAGCCAGCTCATATCCAAAATTCAAGTTGCTGCAACAGGATGGTGTTAAGTGTGTAGGAATACGCTAAAAATAATGTGGCATATTTGAAGTAGCAAAAGGAAAGGTGCAGATGAGGTATCATTCTGCTTTACAAAATCTTCATGTGGATCAAAAGAGGTGGAAAAGATGCAAGTGAAAGGACTGCACTCCCTGTGAACATTACAGAAGGGAAGACATTTGTGAAGCAAAGATCACTACGAAAATGTTCCAAAATATTGAGTGAAAGACTAACAAAAAGGATTATCAAAGAAATACCCAGCAAATAGGCAATAATCAGTATTTACAGGTATCATTCAATGCCTGATCTGATCTGTGGATCCTTAAGATGAGGTGACTTGAGCCAGTTGTGTTTTGTGAAAGGTTTTCATCACAGTAGGAAGTGTCTCAGGTCTTAGCTACAACAAATTCAAAAGACCTCTCACCAAAGTAATGGGGAAACCTTTAGTAAAATCCAGTATAAAAGAATAAGGTACCAGATGATGCTCACAGGAGGAAAGTGCCTAAGTTGCTACTTTGTCATGCTGTGTGTCCTTTACATAAGCCTGGAGGATTCCCAGATGTCTAGCAATCAAAGACAGACAGTGAAATAGGCACTTACAGGAGTGCAGAGAGGTAACCTGATAACTAACCTAATGGCTGACTAACATAAAATATCCAGCTTCTTCAATGTACTCTTGTAGCCAATCTGGAAATTACTTACATACTCAAGAGAAGTGAGTAGTGTGCAATAGTGCAATCATGCAAGATGAAGCTATTTATCTGCACTACAAGCAAACCAAAGCAGAGTCTGCATCCCACACTCCTTTTTTACATAGAAAGCCTAAGTTCAAGAAGAATTAGAAGACTGATCAAAGAAAAGAGACCCATTACATATTTCAGCTAATGAAATTTTTATTCTGAAAGGGGAACATTTCCATTACCGTAGAACCAGCAGCTCCAGGAGAGAGGGTAAAGCCACAACACCCCTGCAACCCCATTACAGCCAGATTTCTACCTGGTTTAAAGCAGTTCTAGCTCCTTTACAAAACCCATGATGTGAGCTGCTATTTGAAACGTATTGTACAGTAAGCAAGCAGTCTGACATAATTAGGTCATGCTATTAGCAATAGGTGACCTTTCACTAACGAACATTGTTTAAGCAAGGGGAAAGATTTTTTGCAAGTTAAGACACTGCAAAGACCCTCCCTGCACTAATTCCACATGCTGCTTTATGCTGTGTCGCTATAATAAAGCAATACAACTGCATAAATGATAGTCTTGGTTTTCCATAACAAGCTATAATTGGAGTAGGTGACTAGGAAAATGTTTAGATAAATGGTGGGATCATAACCTTTTATGCAAAATGGACAAGTAAGTTATGGAAATATCTGGGAAAGCCTGAGGCTTTGTAGCTTTACTTCGAGCCATAGGCACAGTTAAAGTGGACTGTAAATCACTAAATCTCAGCTCAGGCTTTACAATTTTGTTGTTGTTTTGGGGTTTTTTTGCCATTTTTTGCTGACAGATGGCAAAAATACAGGCTGAATGTTACCAAGATTTAATTTACCTCCAATTTCCTTCCTATTTCTACAGCACATTCCTAAAAAATACACAGTATTTTGTTCCTGGTGCTTAGAAGAATTATTAGGAAGTAGCTGCACTCCAACAGTACACACTATAAAAATGCCATTGTAATACTTCTTGCTAGTCATGAGAATTGCATTATAAAATTTTCTCAAGAATATTTCTACATTATCATCTATAAATGTGTGCATGTATTTATATAAAGTTATTCAATACTCATCAACTGCATGTCCATATACAGAGAAACAGAACTGTGATCCTGCACTGAAACACTATAATGTGTTAACTGAGTGGGAAAGTAAAGTGGCAAAGATACCTTAGAAGATGAGGAAGCATTTTCTCCAAGGCACCTTCTCTTTATTCGCCTATCAACAGCATGTAAGAACCAAGAATTATTTAATCACATGAAGGAATGATGTCTGAGGCACAGACTTCAGTGACAACTCTCAGAAAGATACGTCCACTTTTTCTGAGGAATTCAGTCAAGCTTTCCAGCCTCAATTATCCCAACTCCAAAACTTTCTGACTTTAGAATGAAACGTCTCATACTCCCTTTCTTCACTGTTTCTTTTCCCTTTTGAATCTTGATACAAATATCAAGATTGCAGATGACTGACAAGAGATAATTATTGAACATACCCCGCTTTGTTACTAACTGGCACACAGCTGAAGTTATATCCATTCTAACAGGGGAAAAATATACCTCCTATCAAATATTATATCCTTTCTCGTTCCGTGTTCACACAAGGGAGGTCCAGCTTTTTCAACTAGAAAATGCATTTATAGCTGCTATAATTTTTTTATTTTTTTTTTTTCATTTTTCTCCATGGTTTTTGAGACCACAGAGTTTTGAGGCATAGTACAGGAAACAACTGCTGAGTCTCCATTACTGCAGTGCAATGGGTGTCTTTGGTAGGTGTAAACCTCTGAGAAATCCCAAGACATACCTTTACATAGTCTTTTTGAGAATCAAAGATTCCTGCCTACACAGCCACAGAAACTGGTAATTTAGGGTCCCTACGTTCTTTCATGTGTCCACCATTTCAGACTATGGCTCATAAGTGAGTAGTTTTCCTCCATGAGCACTAGGGAAATCAGAACAGCAATAATATAAATCTCTCCTAAATAAGGATACATCTGCACAGCATGAGATCTGCTGCAGCTCTTTCCTCCATGTAGACATGAAGGTCCATGCTGCAGCGTTGCTGGTAACATCATACCCAAACAGTGAGCACCAGGTAAAAGGCACAGCCGTTTTTTAGTAGCCCCTGGTAAAGGTAATGTCCTTGAGCCTGCTGACAGATTTAGCCAGACGTTGATCTACTGGAGGTGGCGTTAGTTTCAGGTACTGTTCTGCAATATGACAGACACTTACTTGATCTAAGATTGAAGGAAGGCTGAGACCAAACAATCCCAAAATTTAAGGCAGGTATTTGTAAAGTCTTCTTAATCCACAGATGTGGGGGGTTTCGAGGTATGCTTCCTTTTGACACAACATGGAAAACATGTCCTTATACTTGTTCTTGTACTTTCTTCACTTGCTCTTTTAAAATAATAGTTATGCTTTTTGCCTTTTTTTTTAATTATTATTTTTTAGCACTTCAATTATTTCTGTGGTGCATTTTTCTAAAGCTGACAGTTCTTATTTTAAAAAATTGATCTTCCTAGGTATAATCAGATATGTGCATTTATCCTTGACAAAACAAGGAAAGCCTTTACAAACTATCTGATACCAGCCAAACGTACCCTTCCTCTATGTGTCCGTTTTCACATTTCCCAGGCTGCAGCACTACAGAGCGTTAGCAATACTCACCTCATGTCCAGCATAGTGATATGAAATGACTTTCTAAGCTTCCTATCAACTGTGCTCTCGTATTACAAAAACACTTTACCATGCTTCATGTTCATTACTTAGCAACGGCTCCTCGCATCTATGAACCACATCTTATTTATGTATGCATATCCTGGCACATCTCTCTTAAAAGGGGGAAAAGAACAGGGATTAAGGGAAGTTATGATGGTATTTTATAAAACTGTAAGTGGCATGAAAAAGATTTATAGGGGAAAAGAGCTTCTGTCTCTTCCAACAGAAGAATTAGCAAGCAATCAATGAAATCAACATTGAAGGTCTAAAGCTAGCAAAGGAGATGGTTTTTCGAAGAATATACAGTTAAACCAAATAACTTCTTATGGCTCAATGCTGTGCTGCCAACATTTTAAATGAAAAAAAGGCAGGAAAATTTATTTATTTGGGGATCAGGAGACAGTTCTACAGAAAGCTATTCCACACAAGCTCAGAAAACCCCAAGCTGCAAATTGCTGTGGGCTAGGAGAGTACTCTGGGAGAGTATCCTCAGATGCTTGCTTGGGTCTTGTACTCCTCTGCTGGCAAGTGCTATAGTGCAGTATTGGAAAGAGAATCTGATGTCATAGGGACCTTTGATCTGACCCGATATGGCCAGCTTTACATTCTTATGTCACTTCCACTTACTTTGATCGCATCAAAATTAGTCTAATGTGACTGCAATTAGAATTCAACCCTTCACACCATCCTAACCTCCCTTTCTGAGCAGATATAGATAAAGAGAAAGTCCAGGGACTAAAAAATTCAATGAGCTGCCATAACAACTCCTTTTATTGCATGCATCATGAGGAGAGCCTAATCTGATAATTTTATACAAAGCAGAAATAGAACATTTTTTTCAGTGAGAAAAATTATCATTCATTAGTGAACAAAATTGCATCTAAACCTAAATTTATTTAGATTACAGCCAAACCACTCAGACATGTTGGTTGAATGGGAGACATTCATTAATGAGGAAATAATAAGCAGAGCATTCACTAATACAGTAACATTTAGATAGTCAGAGGGGGATACATATGTGCACAGGGAATATCTATGCATATTACTAGTAGGTTTGAGTTAACTGGCAGAATATGCACCTGTGTATTTCCAGGCTGATGAGCTGCTACACAGACACATCAACTCAGAAGAAATTCTACTGAATTTAACACACCTGCCTTCCAAATCAAACAAACCTGAAAGTGGCCTGATTTTCACACAGATTACATTGCTTTGTTGAATCTGTGTCTGAGTCCAGATTAAGGAGTACCCCAAAAAGCATGCATATATCCTTCTTTTGGTGGTCATGTGAATCATCTCCTCCTCCTTCTGAGGAGACATGCTAGATACAATGATTTTGTGTTTCTCACCTTACAAAAGCACCATCCTCATGCTGAGCTACAGAACATGATTAAACAACATGTCACTGAAAGAAAGGTTAGGTCCATTTTCTACCACAGCAGTATTTTTTAAAACTGCAGGTTTTTTATCATTTCAGAGTGCACTGGGTTTTTCCTGGTGAGTAAAGATGTGCTTACTGAATTTAGAACATAGTTTCTCTCAGTCTGAGCTGCAGATTCCCAAGCTACATAGTTGTGGTCGGGATAACTCCTCTGTGGGGCGTTTGGAGTTTCCTGAGTATGGAGGGAAAAAAGAATTAATCTGGCTCTGGTGTTTAACTCATTTTCAGGACTCAGATTTCCTGTAATGCAAATATAAAGGGTTTGCAAAATGTATGTAAGAGCTTCCAAGATCTATGGCTATGTAAGTGCTAAAGATACGGAGCTCCATTCTTCTCTCTGGCTTATATTGCCCAAGCTCTGTGGATTTCAGCTGTATTATTACCAATTGGAATGTGTTCCAAGTCTGAGGAAAGTCAAGAACAATGTGTATTTTGAAAAAAGGCCAATTCCTGTTTGGCTGAAGTTCATAACCCGAAAAGAACCCAGTAATTCCACTATTCTGCAGCCTACAAGTTTGCTACATCTTTCACTTGCCAGCATCTGTTCTGTGGTGTAGGGCATCAGTAGCATGGAGGTGGATATATTTACTGATTATTTACATTGCAATTTTCAAAGGCAGAGGAATGTTTTAATCTTAGGTGAAGTTACAGTATGAAAAAAATCAAGTCAATCTAGAAAGTAAAGTAGCTCTTGAAATGGGAAGTAAAATAACATGGCAAGGTCTATTTGAGGTGATAGCTAGAGAATAAACATGATTGTATGTGCTGTAAGATCTTCTAAGCTAACTACGTGGTTAAGAAAGGTGCTGAGCTAAGATTTTTGGGAACAAAGGAACACAGCACTGACCTAATTTCTCTCCATTAACTAACAGTAAAAGTCCCATTCTCTTCTATAGAGTAGAATTATGCTAAGTTAAGCACTTCTGAAACACCTCAAATAAATTTTTGTGTATAAATCTGGCAGGTGTGGTAAGAGCACTGCTGATGCACACGCCCTTTTATACTGATCTACATGTTTTTAGGAGCAATTCATTTAAGTGTGAAAGGACATTTGGATTTTAATATGCCCAGGATTACTTGTTCTTCTTTCAAGAATGGCTCCAGCTAATGCATTCATGTTGGCTTGTGAATGTGCGTCTAAAAGCATAAAAAGGATCATTTCACATTTCTTGTTGGCTACCATATAGTTCTCAGGTAACAGCCTGAAATTTTCCAGGATAGGTGAGATTATGAAGGCCTTCCATTACTGTAACTTATCTTCACTATCACCCTAGACCAACAGCGTTGTTACAAAGCTGTTCAATGCTTTAGCCTTGATTGTCTAGGAAGCTCATAAAACACAGTTGTCTGCTACTGCAAATTTTCTAAAAATTTAAAGTTAGCACTCTGCTATAGCACATCTGTGATTTGAATCCTAAATTTAGACTGTGTTTCGTCCACAAAAAACTTCCAGGCTTGGAAAGGCACATCTTCCTAAGAAATTTTGTGGTAAAAACTAACACAAACAAATAATTCAGCAACTCTTCAATGCTTTTACTTTGTCAATTGTTATCCTTTAAGGAATTGAAAAATATCCTATATTTACAAAACCTGCACTTAAGTGCCAGATGCAGCTGGGAAACCATGATTACTGATTACAAGAGTGAAAGATAGTTTATGCAAAACAACAACACAAGTATACAGGCAAGAGAGGATGAGGAGCCCATGGCTTTGATAAGTGGCACTGAATCAAACTTGGGGCTTGTGATTATTACAGAATCATCATGGTCAAAAAGGACCTCTAAGATCACCAAGTCCAACTGTCAACACACACCAAAAAAAAGAACCCACACAAAAAACCAAACCAACCAAAGAAACAAAAAATTGCTTCTGCAGGACGCATTTTGATATGGTTGACTTGGTAAAAGAAAGGAGGGAGAGAGACACTGGCATTTATAATTTCAAAATTTAAACCTTTCACTTCCTCCCAGCTATAATTTTTCATTGTCAATTAACCAGGATTGTTATAGATTCAGGTCAGTATTGGTCAGTCAGTACGTACTGTGCATAAACACTGGGACAGATAGTTAATATTTTGGGAAGATAAGAGGAGCATTCACTGCAGAGTGCATCGCACGTATACACTTAGTTGTGCCAAACATCTCTGACAACTGGCGAAGCAACAGCCCACACCTGGCTGTGCAATTTGTTTGGAAATGACGTGGATGGTGGCCAGCATCAGCACAGCCAGTTCTCAGCTTCTCCTACAATGCTGAGCACATCGGGATTTCCAGAGTCACCAGCTCCTGCTCTAGTGGCACACTAAGAAAATCTTTTATTGAGCCAACACAAATATTTGACTTCATAGAACAGTTTGCTGGTGGGGGGATCAGATAATTAAAGAATGGGATTAAAATGATGCCTGGCAATTTTAATACTGAACTATAAAAATCCTAACATCCTGCTTTGGTATCAAAAGGAAAGTTAACTCAGTCAGTAAAGCTATTAACCACAAATATTCCCCAAAAATGCAAACAACCAGTCTCCTGAGGTTTGGTTAGCTAAAATTTGCAGACATTTCAATCATGAATTAAGAAAACACTTGTGGGATCTAGCGTATCAGATATTCAGTGTATAGGCCATATTTAATTTGTTGTAAGGATAGCATTTTTATTAAATATTTTCATGAAGTTTTAAACTGCAAAATACAGAGAATTAAAAATTTCCATTTAAAATCTGGATTAAAACAAAATTAGGAAGAAGGGCTTTCCCTGGAGAGTCTTTCAATTTTCTGCAGTGCTTATTTTAATGAACAGCCCTTTAAAATGTCGGTATATCACAGAGAAAAAAAGGGAAGTAATTTAAAAAGAAGAGAAAATGAAGCTGAAAAATAAGCAGACAGAATGGACTTATTTGATTATCTGATTCACACTAGAGCAATTCCTGAAAACTATGCAAAAGCTGGGAAAATAAATGAGATTATTCTGTGGGATTTCCTTTTCCTTGGTGCTTGTGTCTATTTGACTATACAGCAACCATGTCTCTTCCTCTGAAGAAGCCCTTAAGCTTGGCCCAGTTCTATGGGAAACAGCTCACTTTTACTTTTCGCCTAGGTGGTGATCACTCGCTGTATTTAGGCTTCTGCTTCATGAAGAGATGAGAAAAATATCACATGAGAAGGAAAAATCTGCAATTCCACTGTCAAGCAAAAGACATCAGAGCCTAGTGGTACAATCCTTTTTCAGAACCAGCCCCTTTGGTGTAACTTTTGGATGGCAATGAGTGCAGCAAAGTAGTCGAGAAACGTTTCTTGGACTTAAACAACTGCCAACACTAACTAAGTATTTCTTCAGTGCCCCCATTTCTCACACAGGTGTTGAGGATGTCTAAGCACATTATACATACAAAAGGAAAACCCAGAGAAGGCATGCATCATCAACTACTTTTCTTAATCCTTATAAATACACTTGGAATAACAGCAAGATTGAAAACACCTCCTTGGTGAATGTATTTCAACACTCCTGATGGGCTGCTAGATATTAAAGAAGCTATTACATACTTTCTGCTGAAAGTATGTACATACTTTCTACATACTACCTTTGCCTGAACTTCTACTGTACACAATCTTACAGCAGACTAGACTTGGAAATAAAAGATGATTGAGAGGACCCCAAAATGTCTGTGAATGTATAAACTGATTGCACAGTCCACCAACATCAGGCTGACACAAGTTCACATGAAAATTTATTTAGACAAGATGCTTCTATTGATTCTTCAGGTGACGAAGACTCTTCGACATCATTCAAAGCTTACATATAAAGCAGATGAAGAAGTGTCTCCATGAATATATAATTCTGGTTGAAAGACTCTTGTGAATCCCAAGAATAGATGGGACTACAGATTTTATTAGAACATTGATACGTTTTTCATATGAAGTAGCTTTTTTGCCTACTTGTCTGAGCCAACTCCCATATTACTAAGATTCTCGTAATTTTCCATGTTCTGTCTATAACATTTTTCTAGAAAATGCAGGAAAGGAGCAGATGGAAAAACCTAAACTGATCTATAAACCATGCACTTAAGCATTACCATTTATGTGTCATGTTTGTATAATCCCTAGCACAAAGAGACAAACAAATCAGTAATTCCTGTGAGATTATCCAGTGGAATATCACTTGTGCCATATTTAGTAGGAAAATAAAAACCCACCTGAATTCTACAAGCCTGGACCAGTAGGTGCTACATACGTACAAAGGACCCTGTACATCTGAGTTATTTCCAAAGGCAAGCAGGAAGCACATAGTAAAACAAGCCAGGCCAGCTGAGAAACCAACACTCAGGAGCTCCATAGCATTAATTATTCTCAATAAATGAAATTGTTGATAGGCACTTTTGAAAATGACAGACAGCTTAAATGAACTTCATAGGACACAGGATATTGGCAGTAGTCAAAACTTCTGCTTCAGATGTGTGTGTAAGAGAAATGCTCAAGAGGCAAGGTGATAAGACACGTGTACAATGTCATGCAGGTGCCATGTGGGCAGAAAGCTGTGAAGGTCCTTGTCCCACCAAGCAGGCAGCCATCCACGGGCCCATGAGACCTCAATTCCCAGCTGCCACCACTACCTCTGCAAGCATAATACTGGTGTTCCTCAGCCAAATCCTCTCCTGACTACTTTACACCAAGCTGAACAGCATCCAAGAGAACAAAAAGAGAGATTCAAACTTTTAATTATGTTTTTCCCTGTGCAGGGTTACAGGGTGTATTAGCCTCGACAGAACAAGTTTTCCCAAAGTGATGGGACTTGGAGCATAGATCCACCAGAGCATAACCACTTTCCAGAGGCAGCACTCTGAAACAAAATCAGCTGAAAAGGTGTCCAAATGCTATAAAAACGAGGGAGGCAACTGTATTTATGCATCAATAAAATGAGTATATTTTACTCAAGTATCCACAAGACACTTCTTCTAGCCAGCATGGGTGGGGGTTCAGTTCTGCTTTTTGTTTTTCAAAAAAGATTCCTGGATTTCTATGAGAAAAATTATATTGTGTTAAAACTGACACTTCAGCATACATTCTGTTACTACTGGAGAAGGCCAGCGCATAGCCAAAGCTGGCCGATGTTCTTTCACCTTTACTCAAAAGCATTCACAACTGGACTGAGATTTTTGACATTTGCCGAACACAGGTTACAGTCTTCTTCTGAGCCTCTACACGGAGCAATTCCACTGCTTTGCAATGCAGAACAAAAGATACAGGACAGTGCCTGTACATTTTAAAGTTATGGCGTGCAAAAAGTTTAGGTAATTTTTTCACACATGCTATTATTTCTTTGATTTCATTTGATAGCCACCATTCACCACTAATTAAAGCAGGTCTTGAAACAAAACTGCTCTGGATAAACTTGCAGAAGTGAAGGCTAAACCCTTCTTTGGTCTCTTTCTTCAAACCTCTTCTGAGCCCTCACTGTTAATTCAGACACTGGCAGGTAACATAGACTTTCGGTCATGTTATGCAACTTGGCTTCAAACAAGTGCAGAACTAATATGTTTCTCCAGATAGATTTGCTTTCCCAGGCTCCTGCCTTCTCAGCAATGTGAGGTATTTTGTGTAGAGATGTCTCAATTTCTTTTGAACCCCCATTTTTCTAAAATACTTTGGGTTTTTTTCAGAGATAGGAAAAGTCAGTTGTCTATTTGTTTTGAACTATCAAACACACTAAAAATAACCTATCTGGGATTCCAGGCACCATGGCTAAATAATAAAAATACAGTGAGTCTTATGCAAACAAATGTTTGCACACTAGCTGCCTCAAAATCATGCAGGACAAGAAAAAATAAAAATACTCCTCAGTGGTTGATACAGCCCTTCTCACTCTGAAAGCATCAGACTTTGCTTTTAGCCCCCCAAATACTGAACAATCCAAAACACTGTATTTTAAGTCACCTTCTGTTTTGGTATTTTCACGTATGCAAGCTGAAATAGTTCATTGTTCTGAATCCTGAGAATACCAAACACAGATTTATCTTTCAATCCTATCTTTAAATCTCTAATTTTAAATCTACAGCTTTACAGATTTATGTAGTTAGAGATTTGTTTCTCCCCAGAAATGGCTCTTTGATATCAACCAGTAGAACAAAACATATCTCCTGTCTTTGGTTTCTTTTTCACAGCTTGACTAATGTGTCAAATTTCCTATATTTTAAGAAAGGAGATGCAGTACATCTGAGAAATAAAATAGCACAGTCCTTAGTAGGTGTTCACATTCTCCAGCTTGCCATCTTTTACCCATTTGAAGCAAATATTTTTTATCACCACATGTCGATAAAAACTAAGAGCCAATAAAACTGCACAGCTTGCATTGTGGGGCACAGTTAAACAGAAATACATGGATGACATCCAGTTACTTTAAGGAATAGTGAGTATAACTCAGTGGAAGGCAAAAGAAACTCATTTGCCACCAAGGTTTGTTTGGGTTTTTTTGGTTAAAAAGAATTAAAAATGGTTTTAGTATTATATTGTTGAAAAGCAAAGGTTAAAATCACCACCATTCCTGCAATAGGAAGCTTTCAATGTGGTGGTTGTTTACAAATCAATTTGCCTGTGTTTTTATAATCACCTGGTTGTCTTTACTCTTGGAGATTCTAGGCTGGCATCATTTCTGCAGAGTCTAACTCAGGCAGTATTAAGAGCTTTTTGAGATTCTAGGGGAAGGCATTTTTTAAGTACTAAGTAACAGCTATTTTTGCTGGCCGACATTGTCTACAGCCTAAAGACACACGATTATGCCTTCAGAAAGACAACAGCCAGAGCACATGATGGTCATTTACAATAACCCCCTTCTCCCCATCAGCCCCTTTGCTTGGGGGCAAAAGATAGTTCTAGGAACAGTGTATCCGAGCTCACGACACCTGCTATGAGATGTACAGCATGGCTTCCACAGCCTGTCTGAACAACCGACGTCAGTCACCTTCAGACAACCTCCAGCAACCTGCTGTATTTCCATTTAAGTCCTCAAAATAAAACAACAGGAGAAGCCAAACCAAGGCAGATCAAACTTTCCTTATGTTCAGTCAATCACTCCTTCACAGAAGCCCACCAGGCATTTCAGGAAAGACTAACTATTTCAAGGCAAAGGAACTAAAATTAAGACAATTCCGAGGCAAAGAAAAAGCAACTCTTTCACACTGCCATCAGCACAAAGGTATTTCCAACCTCTCTGCCACTCCAACACTCTCCATCTTATAACCCTCTCCAGAGAGAGAGGGTATTAGAGCACAACCAATTGCATGAGACACCGCCCTCAAGATCACAGACAAACCATAGGATGAATAAGACACTGGAGCCAAAGGACGAAAAAAACATTGGAATAAGCCATCCAAAACCTTAAGAAAACGAACTCTTGAAAATTTAACCCAACAGCTCAGATAATCCTGTAATATCATGGTTGCTCTTACCTTTGCCATCTGCGCCTGCACGCCATTTGCTTTGAGAGATGCTACTGCTTTCTGTGCTGCTGCCGGACTATCAAAATCTACAAAACCATAACCTGAAAAATAAACAGTAAAATAGACATTTTCATTATTATCTATGTGTATGTGCATAGATAAAGATTTTATTTTAATCAAGAAGGAAACCCATTCTACATTTTCACATTTTCTCATAGCCTTCCAGAAGCACTGTCACCAGCCATCATACCCGTATCTCTCACACCTTTTCTTCTGAACCTAGTGGAGTTTAAGGAAATGCAATGATCTGAAGCTTCAAAGTGAAGGAAGGTATGAAGCAGAGTGGGAGAGAAGGCAGCAGATAAAAGGTCCCTAGCAGCAGGAGGGCACATGCCTGTACCCTATCTTTTCCATAAAAAGAGGTAGCAGGATGGACCTCCTTGGGCTACAAAGTTAGATTGCAGTGGCTAGTCTCATGAGAAAACAACACCCTTTCCCTGTCCCTTGAACCACTATAAGGATTCAGCTTCAGAAGAGGAGGATAGTGAGTCTGTGCAGCAGGCTGGGGCCATCTGTGTCAGGGCAGGGAGTGAAGTCTTCCAGCAGGTGGGAGCAATTAAGGGAGAAATCGCAACCTGCACTGTACAAGTGACTGCCAGATAGCTCTAGAAGATGGTAAGATAATGAAGTCAAAGCCTGGTGAAACCACATCCCTTTCATCTCTCCTGCCCTCTCTGCTGGAACAAGGGCCAGGTCCCTACCAGGAACTGCTTCAGGATATCATCTGAACTGCAGCTTAGTGAGGTTAGATCTTTGGGATTGGCAAGGGATAATAATTTGCTTTTAAGTGGCTTTCCTATTCCCAGTATTTGCATTAGTTTAGTTTATTAATCAGTCAGATACTTCTTCTCTTCCTCTCCATCTTTTCTTCCTTTAACCAGCAAGACCGGTATGCCCAAGCAAGATCAGTGCCTGTTAAGCCTCTACTGGATATCAACAACTTTGGAAGTATTTTTATTTTCCTGAAGATACAAAGGAGAGCAAAGAGGACAAGGAACGGACTTTTCACAGCTTCTAAGAATGGAGCTTCTCTGTTCTTCAACAGCATTTAAATGTCCTGCTCATAAAGATTTGAACCATGTTAGGAAGATTTAAATATCTCACCAAGCACCTATTTAGACAGCTGCACATATTTCACAATCCATGCAGGGAAAGGCCCGACCTACATCTTACTAAGCAATTACAGCACAGGTAGGCACGTGCTGCTCAGACAAGCTGTGGCTAGGGGCCACCTTTTTGGCATCTCCCTGGGAAGCCATAAGGACAAAACTGAACTGCCAAAGAGCTTTAATAATATTAGCATAAGCATATTTATAGCATAGCAGCTCCTTTGCAGACATCTCAATTTACTAGGTCAATACACATAATACAGGAGGCAACCACAGATATGCTTTGCAGCCATATCTATTCTTCTTGCTCCTGGGAGGCCTCACTGCCTTCCTCTCTGTGCCAAATTTAGCTGAAAGAGTGTATGCTTGTGATAACCTTGCTCCCCAAGCTATAAATATATCTTTATTAGTGCATTACTCAATACAGTGATTAATCCAATTCTGAAAGAATTTTGTGCACATAGACTTTTCTGTTTTCTTGGCTTAAATGTCATTCACAAAGCTTTGAGAAAATGAAAAATACTTAAGAAAAACAAAACAGCAAAAACGGTTAAAGAAGCTGTTGATTTACTTTAAGATTATGAAAAACATTATTTTGATTACAAAGTCAAGATATGAACCTTTCTGTTATTTTCTTCCATCCATTTTCTGTTTGGGTTTGTTTGTTTTGTGTTGATTGTTTGGTAGGGCATTAATACAAATTGAAGGAAATCCTTGAAAAACTGTACACCAAGACAACTGATCTAATAAACAACATCATGAAGTGCACTGGAGTTCGGTCAACTGGGGGACATGGGGGTGCTTCACCTGCTCAGAATCTCCCATTTGATTTTCCCTTCTTATTGGTACTGAGCATGCCATTTTACACTCAGCTTGTTCTACGTCACATTCTGCTTCGCAGTGCTATCCAAGCTCTCTTCACTGCAGAGCAGCAGGGAAGTTGATGCTGCTTTGAACCAAAAAACATGCTACAAGAAAATGAAAGTCCTCCCTGGATTTCTCCAGTTCCTTTGCCTTTTGGGAGACTTGGTTCTGGGAGGAAGCAGGAGATATGACTTAATGCAGTTTCCATCTTGCTAGATGAGAGAACCTAACAAGAAGCCAGGCCTACCAAATGGGAAACCTGAAATGCCTTGGGGATGCTCTGGATTAAACTCAGAGCAAATTATTTTTTAGGATAGCAAGGTGGTCCTCTCAGGAGACTAAATTTCTCTTTATTTTTCACCATCTTGGTGCCCAAAAACTAACAGGTGAAAGTGCAAAAGTAAGTTTTATTAGTGGCATTAAAACCAGATAATAGTTAGATTTTTATATTTATCATCACTATACAGTGCAGGATTAATGTGTGTAGTAACAGAAGGGAAATTATTTTTAATACCACTTTTTAGATAGCACAGTTAAGCATTCACAGCTAAGTTAGTATCGCTTGTAAATATAAACCACAATGTCTAAGAATATTCTTGTATTGAATTTTAGAGATGAGGCTTATCTAACAATAACTTACTGAAGATTAACATCAGTCCATAATATCTAAAACCATTAGTATCTTCTAAACTTTTATTCAATAGGCATAAGGGGTTACATAACAGTATCAGAGATCCAGTGAGACTTTCAAGACAAAAGTACTTGTATCTTTAGCTATCCATTACGCATTCTAGTACTACTACTCTCAGTCTCACTGCAAAGCTGTTCTTTTTCCTTCCCGCAAGTCCATTTTCATTCCAAGTATCTTTTTCTGGCCTTCCCCCCTCCCAACACATCTCTCCACCACACACAGAACATCAGGACAAAATCACTCCATGGCTGAAAACCTGTCCAAAGAACATCAATCTGTTGCAAGGGAAGCCAAGTTCCCAGGCTGTTTCAGCTTTCAAGTATCCTTACAAGAACCCTGCAACGCTACACAACAGAAAACCAGGCATGCTGCCTTATTGTACAGTTCATGTACTTCCATGTAGATGTTTATGCTCTGTGTTGGTGACCTATGCTTACTTATTTCATGCATTTATTATCTCACTTCATTTTTTGGGTCTCAGGCACTGACAAAGTGCTAGGGTTTTTTGTTCAGGTTTTGGGGTTTTTTGGTTTTGTTTTACATACTTTTCAGGTTAGGTCAAGTTTAGACCCCACAGAAGCTAAAGCTGGGTCTTGGAACATCCGCCTCCAGCTCTCCCCATACTATAAATTAATCCCTGAGTAGTCCTTCCCTCCTGCCCAGGCTGTGGCTGGAGCAGTCTCAGGCTGTGCTCCCCTCCAGCCCCATGCCAGCAGAGCCAGGACACATTAGCTGCCCCTAGTAGGGACATCACAGGCTGCTTTGGCTGCTCAGGCATCCATCCTTGCTCAGGTAACTATTCTCTGATTCCTTAAAAAAGGCAGCAGTCTAGGAGTGTTCCGCCCACAGGGATTCAGACCAGGGTCTGCCAACCAGACACTGCTCCTGTAGGAGAACATCTTACATTCCTTTTTCCTCTTTTAAAAGCAAGTGCAAGCCCCATCAGCCCCACCCTCTGCTGGACTCAAATTCCACAGTTTTGTGGGTTTTTTGCATGTGTGCACTGCCTCGTAAACGTTCTCGTCAATGCATTATACTTCTCCCCTCCAGTTTTTGTGCAGAACATAATGAAAAATGCACTTGGACTCTAAACTGGGAACTTCAGACCCTGCTCACAAGAATCCATCACCACCACAGTAAACTCAAACCAAAACTATTTCCCCTTTATTCATGAAGTATCCTGCCCTTTTCCTTTAAGAGCTCCAAATGCAAATAGGGAAAGTTGTGTTATCCTCCAATGCTTCACGAGATGGGAATTGAATTTATCACTAACATGAGCCCCCCAGCTGAAGTGTACTCACACTGAGGGTGACTTCAGGACTCCAAAAAGTATTCCAGGATCCCTTTTTTTTTTTTTTTGGTAGAACAATGTATTTATAGTTTATACATGCAAACACACACAAAAACCCCCAAGACAAGACTATCTAGATTAATTGTTAAACCTTTCATCTAAGAAATAAAATGCTTGTAATTTTATTTTGGCCTGATGCCATTAGAGCTAAATAATTACATTTAAGGAATAAAAACAGTGTTTTTGTACCTGTGGGGGAAAGAAAACAGCTAAGCATCAGTAAGCACAGGTTTATAGCTAGCTGCAATAAGTGCTACCCAAATACACTGGCAGACACTAAACATCTCTGTCTCCTATAACCTAAACGGCTGGGGGCCTCCCAGTCTCAGTTTCTCAGTTCCATAATTAAGCTTGGCAGCAGGTTCAAGTGAATTAAAACTGAATGTCACTATTTCCTCAACAAATCCCTCATCCTTGTTTTTTCTTACTTGTCAGGAGAAGACCAGCAGAACAGCAATTAGTGGTAAGCAGTGCAGTGAAAAAGAACCAAGTATACACTAATTAGGTCACTCGCCAAACACATTCATTTCATTGGCAGATTTAATCAATGTTTTCCTGAAATGTCTTAAATCTCCTATGCTAATTTAAAGTTTTGTTATTGTTGTTACTTTAAACACAGATGGGATGCCTGGAGATTTTCAATTGCTTTCCACAAATCCATTTCAAAATAACAACCCCTCATATAGTATATCATCAAAATTTAGGTACAGGTTTTAGGAAATGGCCTCTAATTTTAAGCCAACATTTTTGTGCCTACAAATACCTATGGGTGCAATTTTGTGGATTTAAGTAATTGCAGGTGTGTAGAGCTCTTAGACATCTAACACTGAATTGCCCTGACTGATCGGGTACTTAAGGGTAATGCCAAATAATTTAAGGGACTGCTTGCCACTTGTGGTTCCCACCATTACCATTAAGTGCTGGAGGGGTGGCACACAGCAAAGGTGAGCTCCCATTGGCACATGTGGGCTTCACAGTCCCCCTCTGAGGAGAGCTTCACTCACATAGTGACAGGAGTGAGGGTCTGGCTGCCTTTTTGGAGAACTGAGGCAAAAAAGGCAGCACTAATTACTGGAAGTAAATGGGATCAGAGGTTTCAGGGTGTCCTGCAAGTTTGGTCACCCAATTGCAGCTAGCACACTACGGCACTTTTCGCATGGAAGACTCTCCATCTGCAACTGTCATTGCTGACACCATCGGAAAGGGAGCTGCCACGGCTGCTGAACTAATGCACATCTGCCCAGCTCTGCCCTCCTTCCTGCCTTGACCACTTGCCCCCAGGTCCTCGCAGCAGCTCCCTTCTTCCTGCAGATGCTGTAGCCCCCCTGAACCTGCCCACCCACAGCCCCATGACCACCAAGGGGTGTGTAAGGGCAACCATGCAGCCAGCCACAGCTCTGCACCCGTCCCAGCTCTGTCCTGATGACCCGAGTGAAAATAAAACAAAAAGAAAAACAAAGCATAGGAGAGGTGTGCTTTCCTACAAGCAAGGAGCCAAGCATCTTGGCATGCTGCTTAGCTGGAGCTCTGCAAAGGCAGGAAGCTCCAGCAGTGGCCTGAGAAAGGAGAAGCCAGTATGAATAAGGCAGGATCAGCTGTGGCTGGTGAGCTCTCAGTTTCACACTGCCACAAGAGTCTGACCTCTGCCATCACGTCTGACTTCTGACCAGCTGCTGCTTTATATCATTTGAATTCAAGCCAACTAGTACTCTGCATTTTCCAACTCACCATCACACACCCACAGAGACAGGACAACTCACACACTCAGCCGGGAGACGGGCATGGGGTCTGCATGTTAATTCAACTAACATGTCCAAGTAACCAATCTTGGTTTTTGGGGGTTTGTTTTGTTTTGTTTTGTTTTTTAAAGAACATAAATATACTGATGCAGAATTCACACATACTGAGGAGCTCTTCTGGTTCCACTGATGTCAACAAACTCATATTGTCAGAAGTTTTAATGCTTTGTTCCTGTAAGCTAGCACCTGCACATCGAGAGAACAGACCCAGCCTGACAGGTGGAAAATGCTGACTGGTGGCTGCTCCATGCAGCTGTGACAGGATCCTGCAGGCCCCTCTGCTCTAGCGGTTGACCTGGGAGTCTGGGGGAAGCTGCCCTCTTCCCATCTTGGAGAATTTGACGTTGGTACAAAGATTTTTTTTTGGCAATGTGAAGTTTGTGTAAAATTTGCATAGAATTACATAGTATGGAAGAATTTTATTTTAAAGATTAACCCAATTTTGCTTATGCATAATTACAACAATTCTGTTATACCTAAACCTGTTTGTCTAGGTCTGATGTACTAGATCACTTGGAACTCTGGTTCTCACCAGGACTTAATGTCTTTTTAATGTAAGGAAGTTTCTGGTCCCTGTTTCTGGACATCTAGAATTCAAGATACCAGATCTGAAATCCAGAACAGACAAGACTAAGCATCTTTTATGTGTTGGGTCTTCAAGAACTGTAGGGGCTGTTTGGACAAAAAGGAGGACAGAGTCATTTTATGAGAGTGCTTGCTGTTGGTTTTTTTGGGTTGCTGTTTGTTGTGGGGTTTTTTTTATTAATGTTTTTGTTAACATTGTTTAGAGATTGGAAATGGAAAATCACTTCCAAAAGGGGCTGTGATGAGGTAGAGGAATACCACCCTAGGGAAGAGGCAGCAGTCAAATTACTTGTTAAATTGAGAAACCATGAAATAACATATGCTTATCACAAATATCTTTTTTCTTTAAATTTATAGTATCACCTCCATAGACATCTCTATATATGCATGCACACATTTTAAGACCCTAGCACAAATTTTTTACACAGACAGTAATATATATACACAACTGAACTCAGAATAATCAGTGAGATGTTTCTCCCTCATGCTTTGATGAAACCACTTGGATTTCATTAGAAACTAAGTCAATTTGAGTTGTAAAGTTCACTTTTACCTAGTACTTCTTTAGAGTGTCTCTTAAAAGGCAGTATTCATTCTGACAATCAGATACTCCACAAAAAAAGGGATTATCCACTAATTTAGTATGCAATTTTCAGACACTGTTTCATGCTCAGATAAAGAATCAGTCATATAAAGCCTTGGAAAGTTAGAGTAAGCAAGCAAGGATGTAGAATCACCCTTGAACACAAAATTACTGAAAAAAGCACTTTCTTTCATTGTTCAAATTGTGCTAAAATATTTCTACAATTCCAAATGCTCATAGTAAAATAGTCAAGATTATTACTATTTTTTTTAAACCTCTTCTTTATAAAAATACACATAGTGGCTAGAAAGTGGTGAATCATCACCTTTTAATTAAAACAGCTAATATATAGTTAGAAAAGCAATTGGAAATGGAGAGTCTTGAATGTGAGAAAGAAAAGATAGCCCCTTCATTTCAGATCACTCCCCAGAGATACACCTACATTGTTAAGTATGCATATACAGCTGAATTTTTTTGTTTGCTTTAGCTCGATATGGAAATATGGCACAAAACTGTCACTTTGATTATGTTCCTGCACTGATTTCCTTTGCTTCTTGCATTACTTTAATCCCCTTTTTAACAACAGAAACAGAGAAAAACAGCACTGTAGGTAACTGACAAACCATTTTTAGACATCTGTTTGCAAACACATTCTTAATTTGAACATTCAATTACTTTGATTTAAATAGAGTGTATGTGAATGCAAGTTATTTTTAATTGTACAACTAATTAATGAAAATATTTACATGTAAAACCAAAGTATGGAATTCCTAATGGTATTTTCTTGTATGTTAAATTTTACTGAACTGAAACATTTTTGTAATCTCCAATAAGTAAAGGTAGCAGTACAAAGAAACCTATAAAATTTTTGTATGGGGGAAAGTACTTATACAATAAATAAATATCTATAGGCATAACCATATGCATATGTATTTTTCTGGAAGGTAGTCCTTCCAAAAGCATACTCTCTGAAAGAACATAACCAGACCTCCAAATTGACAAAAGCTGTCTGTGAAATATAGTTGCAATAACAGCAGCTAGGGGCAGAGGGGTGAGCAGTACAAATTTAGCAAATGTACCTATCAAGAAAATGAAACTGCACTTCACTACCCCCTCTCAACATTTACATTGTATACCTGGCAATTCAGAATGACAAAGATTGGCTCAGTGGAGAAAATTCTGGAAACAGCACAAACATAGCCATAAAAATTCAGATTTTGCAAAAAGCAGAACTCTATTTGATTATCCCAAAAAATATGCCAAGTATTAAAAGTGAACCTACATGTGAGTGAGTACCTATGGGCAACCAACTTGCAGCACATGATCAGCATAAACAGCGAGACATAAGACTTTGTGAGGACCTGTCAGAAATATTTCCTGGTATTCTGCTAACAGAGAGAATTTGGATTAATCATACAAAGCCAATGATGGAAAACTCATTGCTTGAGTTACTAAATATGGACTGAATAAAGAGAACATATTGTAAATCTTGCAGTGGCAGAAGGAGAAGAGATAAACACACTTTTCCATCTTTAACTTCTAAAGTTACACTCTCTGCAACTCCCATTGATTCACTATCAAAATCCAAAATTAAGACTAACCCTATTCTTAAATACAGGGACAGCTCATGTCTACAATTTCCATGTAAAACAATGTAGGATTTAACACTACAGTTATTTAGTACCATAACGCTTCTTATCAGTGTATTAGTTATCATGTAATAATCATGTAATCATTCAGTTCATTTTTACTAGGTTTGTTTCGCATGAGACATTCATTGTGTCTCTGTGGCTGAACTAAAAACCAGTAATTGAAGAAGGCAGAATGGTCTCCCAAGAAACAAGCACACCAAGAGCAGTGCTTAGTTACATATCCACAGAAAAAGGAGGGAAGGACACAACAGCATTTTCTTCCTTTGACTGAAGAAATACTCAGTGACTCAAGTGATAATATTTTGCAATACCCACAACTAAATAGCCAGAACTTGCAGTTTCAGATTAAGATCTCCTACTTTCAGATATGGTTATTATATCAATTAATAGCTTCACTGAAAAACCTGAAAGGAACCTCACACTCAAAACCGAAAAAAGGCTAACTTTTGAAAGAATTATTTTTCATATTCACTTTCCTCTCTTATTCCAGTGAAGTCCAGATGCTGAAGTTCCAAAATACCACAAGAAAGACTATTTTCTTGGTATTTCCAGCCGGCAGGAAACACTGACACTCTCATGAGAAAGTCTGTTCTTCTGAGGTTTCATGCTCAGTTATGCAGACTCCAGAGCTTTACTTAGCTTGGCTAATGTTTGGGTAAGATATGAAACCAAATCTCTTGAGATTTGTCCACCACTTATTTTAGAGCTGAGCAACTTGAGTAAAAAACCTGGTGTACAGAAACAGTTTAGGGGAAAAAAAAAAAATAAAAAAATTCAGCCTGAAAGCTGCCAGTGCCTGTGTAGACAAGCTATTTTCCCTTTCTAAATACTGGACCTCAGTTTACCCAAAGCTAAGCAAGCTATCTTCCAGCTGTTCACCAAAAAAGCATATAACCTAGGAAGCTATGAGACTAGTTAGAAACTAATGTTAACATTGCCATGCCAAACACCTTTCAGGCATGGCATCTGGCATGGCATTCCAGCAGGCATTTATGGGCAGACACGGACAAAACAGAGTATCAATGGGAGCTCTGCTTTCAGTGTTCGGTACCCACAGAAGACAGCAATGAGATACCAGGGGGAATAAAGAAGTCCCTCATCCATCAACATTTCCAGCATTAGGTTTAAACAATATTATTCTAGGAGGCAAAGGAGGATGTTCTGTATCACCCAGTGATGTTGTCAGAATGAAATGTTCTATTTTCTTCCTCCCAATGCTGGATTGCTCAGCAATCATAACACTAAGTAACTGCAAATACTCACAAGTAGGAAGAAACAATCTGACAAAAGAAGATGCACTTGGTGATCACACTGTGATTACTGCACTTTATTAAAAATAATTTTCATTTCAGTATGTTTTGACAAGAAAATAGAAAGCGTCTTGTGCAGGCTTCAGGAAATATTAAAATAACCCAAGGTGATGAACATGTTATTATCCGGCCTGTTCCAGAGGGGGAGGATGCTCAAGTATTGAAATGGTTCTCATTTCAAATAGACATTCATTTTCAATACACTGCACTTGAAAAATTGGACTGTGTATTTGCCACACAGTAAGCAGTGATAAAGAGCACAGCAATTTATGTTCTTTACGCAAACCACCTGTAATTCAGAAAACAACTATAGCTTCTAAAAGGCATCAAAGTGATAGCACTTTCCCCAGAAAGTGAAATGTTTTCCTCATGCCAGTTGGCCAATTCTCGCACATCAACCTTTGCTATGATAAACACTTTGGATAACACACAAAGAGTTCCTGTTCCAAACCATCAACACTCAAGATGTCTTGGAGCTTTAGGCAGAGATGAGCAGTATCTTCTGAATATTTCATGATTCTGATACTAAGAAAAGGATCCGGATACCACCACCACCATAATGCTAAAATACCAATGACCTCTTAGCAAGATGGCACTCTGCTTTCAAGAAGCCACAATCAACATTACACCTGTGCTATGAAGTGGAAGCACAGCAGGGATGGGCAGCACAGAGCATGATAAGCGACAACAAACAGGTCAGAATAAAATCCATGTTAAAGATACCATGTAGATTCGGTACCCAATGATTCTGGTCTTGCATGGTATTTCAGATAATCAGAATTTAAGGATTCCTATAGTGGTATAGCTATATTGACCATCACTGTTCAAAGGGTGTTCTTTTCCTTTTGCAATAGATCCTTTCACAGTTAAATACCACGTGCACTTTCTGAGCCTCTTGTCATATACATATATATACACACCACATCTATCTGTAGTCTGAAGTTCAAAAATGCATATATTATGGGATCCCAGAAATGGCTTCTAGTTTTCCATGCTGAGAAAGAAGAAAAAAATAAGAAACAAAAACTGAGAAGAAATCATATCAGAGAATCTCTTTTCAAGATCTCCAATCCATTTCTCAGATTCAAGATAGCTCTACAATCTAGGTAAGTGGAAGATGCAGATAAAGGGGTTGAAATGCTGGTGTGGGTTTTAATCTAATCTGAATTTCTGAACCTGTAGAAGAAGTTTTCCTATCATTACAAATCACGTCTCAAATACACGACAAAGGATCAAGTGAGTAATATGTTTTAATCTCTGTATCTCTCTCCCTTTCTTTTATAATTTCCTTTTTCCTTTCTCCTTTCCTCTTTATTTTTCCCTTTCCTCTTTCCTTTACTGTTATTTTGACTATCAGCTTACATTTTCAATCACCTCCTGATACAGCACACGGCAGCAACACACTGGAGAGGTATGATGAAGGATGCTATCTGGAGACCACACTGCAGCTGCCTGGATGATGACTGTGAAGCATCAGGAAGTCAAAACAGCAGAAGGACAATCCCCTGTGCACAAAGGCCAACATACAGAAAGCTTCTTACACACTGAAATTCAAGTCCAAAACAAGTCTTCACACAGCTTACAGAGAGACAAAAGACAAATATGGGACTGGAAGAGGCATCCTAGGTCTTTCTGAAAAGTAGATGACTATAATCCTACACTATATGACCATATGCCACTGACTCACACAATTTCTCTAATATTACTCTTTACCTAATGGAAGTATCTCACCTGATATGTCCTTGCACCATATTTGTTGCTGTGCCCATTTTTGGCTTGGGCACTTACATAAAGAACTAAAATTTATGTCAGCCTTTTCCTTTATTTGCTAAAGATAAGCTTCCAGCTTACCATGCAGAGTTTTTTTGATTACTTCCTAAGTAGATGATTTTACTATTGGATTTGTTCTGTTTCTCACAATCCAGTCTTCAGGATCATCTAATTACCTTTCTGCATAACTGCCTAATGTTTCCCAGCTTTGTGCAATGAGCATATATCAAGAGAGTAGCCATATCACTAAAGATGAGATGGGAAATCTGGTGCATGCCGTAGAAAGAGAGAGGTGGGTGGACATTGCCAGTGATGCTCACTGCCATGGTCCAAGCATGCATGCAGATCATAATAATATCAGCCAAGAGCTACATTATTAGAGACTATCTTCAGTAGCTGTTCCTAAATGTTCAGACACCTCTTGAACATAAAAACATTAAGTTTAGGGTCTCTGGAGAACTTTAAGGGTTTAACTAAAGAGCAAACTCATTGACATATATTGCCAGAGAAAGGCCAAATATACAACAGAAAAATTTCACTACATGAAGTCAGTTTAGAGAAAGGTATGCAATTCAGTGCTTTAAATAGCAGATAAATGGGAGGGAGGAATTTATGTCCTAAAACATTCTTTTTAAAAATGTAAAAGAGGGCAATTAAGATATAATAATATTATCGAGTTTATGAGGGATATTTTATTTTTAAGAATCCCAGCACTTTTATAGAATCATATATAAAATGACTGAGAGATGCCCAAGTCTGTAGCAGGATTTGAGTTTGCTTCCAGAGAGTGGTTCTGTATAAGCTTAGTACATCAAATAAATGAAAATTAAAGAGAAAGCAGGTAGGACTTTTGACAGGACACAAAAATCCAGTAAACATATTTTGTCTAGGAAGCCAAAATGCCTCTAAAGAGAAAAAGACATTTTAAATGCTCTACAGCATCCTCACACACTATATCAAAGAAAGAAAGAACCAACAATCTAAAATTACCTTTTTAGTATTTTGAGAAACGGTGCTGAATCTCATATACCTGTGTGAATAGGTTCTTGGTCAATCTCTTGGTCCACATTACAGCAGGTGAGGAAATGAACAGTCTAAGGCACTGCAGGCATCTCTTACACAGACACCAAATACATGTTGGTGTTGTCAATGCAGAGATGTGTAAATGTTTTGAGACTGAATGTCTGCTTCCTGTCAACAGCAAGAATTAGCCAGACGAATATCCTGCACGCATGGTTGTGCTTTCTTAAAGCATAAATATTGCACTACAAAATTCTCAGGCTGCTCGTTTCATCCCTGGCGTGTTGCTCTCAAAGCCATTTTTGTGACCAAATGCAAAGGAAAGTAGCTTTCCATGCCCCCACACAACCCTGAAAGCAGTGAGACACATGAGAAGGAAGATGATGATGTACCAGTTGGCTGAAAAAATCAAGGGAAACACACAGAGTTTCTCAGGGCCCACAACCTGAAGGGTGTCCACAAAAGACAACCTTGTCTCATTTCTGTTACACAGAGACGGCAGCCTTGGCAGCAGGTTCCTACTCTACTGTTAACACCTTCCTAGTGGCTATTTTGTATTTTTGGGGCAGACCCAGGATTCTCTCTTGCAGAGCTTCCATCAGGTGACACAGACAGGTGGTGTGTAACCGGAAGATGGCATACCTGAGTATTTCTGCATATAATGCCATCAGAAGATCCTGTACTGGATACTTCTGTTACACAGAGATGTTACTGTGTTTTCTGACCCTGAAAGCAGGTATATTTTTCACTGCTGAAGGTGTAGGGTTAGGGGAACATGGACCTGCTCACTACATCTGGTTGGGAAAAGGAAAGAACAGTCCTCATGATCTTATCCCTCAGGTTGGGGGGTATCTAATTCAAGTAATCATTCTCCAGATGTGCAGACTCCCTCATATGCCAGGCTTGGAGCTTTTGAAGGAAATGGGGATTCCCACTCTAGTATATAGTCATAACAGCCTCACCCTCCCTAGCGCCCTCTCCTGCATTTGAACACAATATGAGGTTCCAGTAACAGACATGGTAGACATTGGGAAACCTTAGAGTTTACTAGAAATCATATCACCCTGTTCTCTCATTTTATTGTTGTTGGTTTTTTTCTGTTTTTTTTTCTCCATGGATGCCTGGCTCAAACACTGCACATGAAAAAGAAGTAGCCTTTCTTTGCCTGTATTTATAAACAAGCAGATACAGTAGATGAAGGACCTCATGCAAAACATGATGGTGTGACATAGATACAGTATTAAACAGCCCTAGCCTACATTGCAGCTGCATCTAACTTGGCACACCCACTTCACCTTCCTATAACGCATTTTGTCACTGAACGAATTTGCATTTAGTGAACCAATTTATTGCATTTCTATTCCAGATGATGAAAATGAAAATCCTTAAAAAAAAAAATAATCTCCAGCAAATCATGTGATTCCAATGCTAATGCATACATGTGGAACAAGTGTATTGCACTCGTTTAATGGGCTAACCAACAGAATCAAGCTCCCCTCAGGAAAGTCAACATTTCAGTGTAGACTAGGAAAATTGAGAAAAAGTCAGCTTCCAACCAAAAAATAAACTCCACATTTAATAGCTTAAAATGAAGCCACTGAAGACTAAACATCTGGGCTTTTTGGATATCATCCCAGATACTGCGTGTAGCACCAAAGGTCTTCATCACTGTAGCCTCTGAAGAATTTGAATAAAATCATTCCCCCAACATACACTGTTCTTTACAGAACATGACAAAAAAGTGCCAGTTGCAGTAAGACCTTGGGGTAAGGCCTGGTTTTTGCTGCATGTGTAGAGAGCATGCAGAACCACAGCACTTGTTTTCTCCAGGACTTCCCATAATACAAATCACCATTCTGTAGCAGCGGTGACAGCAACAACCCACATGGGCCACAAAGGAAGCCAATTTGAGGAGGATTATCAGAAACACTCCAAGAAAACAGTAGCACTTCTCAAAGTGCCACTGGAAGTCAATGGTATTTTCTGCTCCTGAAATGCAACAGGCACACCCTCAGAGCATCACACCAGCACCCGTTAGAGACCTTCACACCACCACTGAACAAGGTAGTGCACCCATATGGCACAGAGCGGTGCATTAACAGTATGGTCCTTCCAGGATATTTAGGCCTGTTTCTCTTCAAGTATTAAACAGATGTAGCAGAGCACCACTGTGCCACCAGTTTCAGGGAAGCTTAGAGAGGTCTACTCAGTACAGCACTGTACTGTGTGTTCCTAGATGCTTAGCAGCTTTTGAAAACCCCAGCTCCTGCACAACCTGCTTTGACATTTCCCCTAATCCCAGGTGCTATGCTTCACAGACAGTACCAGCCACACTTAGATGAAACCTGGATTTATGGGGATTGCTTAGGGATGGCTGCATGGAATTCTGTAACTGGTTCTGTGCAGGGGGTCAAATTAGATTGGTGCATACATTTAAACCCTGTGAATTGCTGAGAAAGAGCCTATGGAACATGGCCACCGGAAAGCAACTGAACCAACACAGTGTTTCATAAGCCAGAGGCACATGGATTATAACTACAGCCAAACTACACAGTGCAAAAGAGCCACACAAAAGACAAAAAGCATTGGATAAGGCTGAAACAGAATTAGCCTTAATAGACAGTGCCTCCCTAGAGCTTTTATGCTCATGGCCAAACAAAACGGTTCTGAGCAGGAAGACAAGAACTGCAGACTTCTGGCATGGCTCTTGAGACACAAACAGTATGAGAGACTTGTTCCCATACTGGAACAAAGAGGTGAAGCAGACCCCCTTGAAACAAACAATTATTGGCCATCATACCATCCAAACATGCACAAATAAAATTGAGTGTTTCATCCAAGTTTCCGTTTTATTTATATATATGTATACAAAAAATTAAATAAAGTAGGAAAAAAATAAATTCAAAAGTTGCTAGCTTTCTTTTTTTTTAATTGATCTTCCTCTGCTTCCTCTAGCAAATCACACACAACAATATTCTCCCTTTTTTTAGAGTTACATTGGTAAAAGGAAGATATGTAGTAGGCTGCTCTTTTTGTTTCTTTTTTTCCAGACAGCCTTGACAACTTTCTTTCCAGCCCTGAAACGATCACTCCTGTTCTTTCCAGCTCCTCCTCTCCTTGCTCCTCTAAGGTGACTTAAAAAGAGAAAGACTCACGCATAGGCTAGGAAGATGGCTTGATTAATGACTTTTCCACTCCTATAAGTAATTTCAAACAAATCATTCTATTCAGGGATGACAACAAGGAAGATGTTTCCATAAAACCCTGCATGCTTCCAGCAAATACATAATCATACCAATGGAGACAGGGAGAGATTGAAGACCTCATCCTCTAGCAATGTGATACTGTTTGTTTGCTTTTTCTCTCCACACTTTCTGTTTTTTCCATACTTCCTGTTATGCTTCAAACAGATCTTTCCTTGACTTCATTTTATGTATGTCTGTAATTTTCTTCCATCATCTCCTATTTCCTAGCCTGTTTTTTTCTACCTTCTCCAGCCTCCAGTTTCCCTTGTCTACTCATTTCAGCTATTAAGATGGAAACAATAGTTCTCAAAAAACTAAATGAGTGTCTGAAGTTGAAACAGGAAAACTACAGAGGCAACAAATGCCTTAAGAGTCCAGTACAGAATATTAAGGCTTTGAAAAAAGGTGAAAAGTAAGCAGAAAGGTCTATTTTGAAATGATAGTGCAACAAAGGAACCAATTAGAGGAGAAATAAAGTAAAAATGAAGCCAAATCTTTGCTTGGAATTGAAGCTTTTTCAGCTAGGGGGGAAAAAAAAGTTAGTATACTACCTCCATTATTTTTCTTGTCCAATATGTTTCTCTACTTACTGATTTTATCCAAAACTGGGAGTAGACTTGCCAAAATATCCTGAGAGTCTCCCTACTAATGAGACTTTTAGACAGAGAAAATGCCAGAATTTCTAGATAAATCAGAAACAGAAAGTACTAGGCACTTATATGGAAAATTTATTTCATTAAAGAGATCAGCCCTATGTCTCAAGTAAGACCAAGCCCATACAGTGCTGTCTTTTTAATACACCAACATTTTAACCAGCTTTGTAAGATTCAGTATAGCTGCCCCAGGAGGGGCCCAACACAAAGGACAGCCTGGTCCTAGCTGAAGGGCCAAGGGCAGAGAACAAAGAAACCTTATCTTGATGGATGGTACAGTTCAGGATTACAGAACATTTCCGGGGCAGCATGAGAAAACCAATACTCTGCTGGTGTCACAGCCTTCAGTTGCCTACTGCAATGTTTCCCTGCTGCAACTTGCTTCACAGGCTCTTGCTTCTGTCTCATAAACACAGCTAGAAAACACTCAAGATGGAATTGAGGCCTTGGAAAGTCTTCGAACACACTTAAAATAACTAATTTTTATCCAAGGAACATGAATCAGAAGAGTATTATTTTGCTTCTCGAAGTATGGTTGCTGCAGAATAAATCCTGTTCACTGAAGCACAGGTGAAGATAGCTCAGCTTCCAAATGTCAATTCTGCCCAGCTTTAGGTAATATTGGCTAAGTTAGGAGGATGGGAAGCCCAGGTTCCTCATGTGTTGGTGGAAATGACGAGCAGCTCCTCCACAGAAAATTTCAGAGCACCAAAGCTAGATTAATTTTCTTAACTACTTTCTGAATAAGCTTCTCTGCAGGTTATATAGAGTCTGAAGAAACCAGCTTTTAAACAGAGACTTTTGTGTTTGTTTCTAAAACTGGGCAGGATGAACTTTTTCCTCTGGAATTGTCACCGTTCGGCCTTTATCAAGCTTATAGTGGGGGCAAGAGCCAGCTCATGGCATGTGCCAAAGGAAGAAGAAAGGAAAGGAAAGGAAGGTGAGAGTCTCATGCAGGAATTGTACACAGAGGAAGTGACAGGGCATCGAGGTACTCATGCAAGGCATGGCATAGGTAGATAAGGAAATAAAAATTAAAAATTAAAAAATCTGGCATACTTGCACACTGAATTTTAGTTCTAATAAAAACTAGGGCAACACACCCATTTTTATCACAAGGATCTGCTAATGAGAACACTGCTAATGAGAACACAATATGGACAAAAGCTTCTCTCAAAGCTTGTTCATTCAAAACCAAACACTTCCCAGTCAAAATCCAGAAAGACTTCCTAATAGGGATTAGCTCATTTTCATTGTGAGCCAGGGGCCTTTGGAACAAAAATACCAAGTGTTTGGTCAGGAAAACTAATTTGGGCCAAATATTGTTCTCATTTGCTCTCAGTCTTTCTTTCCCTCCCCTCTCTGTTCTCTCACAGTGATGATGAAGGGTATGACTGTCACCACTACTTCTTCCTGTTAGCACATAGTAAAGACTCATGCAAACAGCTCTTGCTCAGTTCCATTCACTGCAGCTGGTTCATGCAGGAAAACCACAGCGAGCAGATACAGTGAAAAGCAAGTATGAACTGGAAAGCATTAACTCTTTCGCCTCAAATTCTTCTGCTCCCTTACATCTTTTTAAAGCAATGTGCTACTATGCATATTTAATGAATTAATTAAAACCAATGAATCCTACATTTTCTAGCTTTTTTTCCCCCCTTATTAAGTAGCTGGAGTACACAACCATGTACAGCATTATATATATGCATAACAACTTTTAAATACAAATAGGTCAAGGTCTTGGTGTAATTTACCGTACTGAGTACACCTTCCCCCGTTCCCCCCAGTATTCAGCCCTCAAGTCCTGAAGTGTCTTCTTGTATTTGCATAATACCTACATACTATCACTCAAATCTAAATGTGGATTGATACAGACATACCAAGGAACAAACAAGTCACTGCATAGATGCAGATGTCATCATTCTCTCATTATGGGTGATGCCCAACAGTTTAGCTAGCTAGAGGAAACAACTCCGCATCTACCGAGCTGGCTCAATTTAATGAGCATTTCACTCACCCTCAATGAGATTTTTTTTGAGATAAAAATGCAGAAACCAAGTGCTGTAGATTTTGGAAGTCTTTTACTTAAATTAGAGAAAGGAGCAGAAAGAATTAGAAACTGAATTCATCATTGCCATGGGAGATCAAAGCATTTTCCTTAATCTCTTTTTAACTAAAATAATGTAAGACCATCTTAATTTTTATTTCCACAGGTTGTACCTTTTCAAGGACAGTTCCACTCTTTTTAATCTAAAATACAATAACCTGCTTCATACACAACACACAAATTTCCAAATCTCTCCATGCCAGTCAAGGGCAGTAAATTGAGAAAAGGACAGTGACAGTAACTTCACATGTGCAAAGCCTGTTTCCTTAGAAGGGGATCAATAACTGCTGACTGCACTACAGTCACAGGGAAACACGCACCAGGTTTGCAGTTTTGCTTCTGGAGGTCACTAGTGCCCTCAGAACAATCAAGCCTGAAGGTGAATATAGAGTGTATATATGCATCACAGGGTAGAAATGTGCAGAGATCCCTGAAAGAGCTTGGAACATGCTAGCCTTCATGTCGGATGCAAAATAGCTGCAGGGCCCAGATAAACTGGTCAGCACAGACACAGGTTAGCACAGCAAATGCCTCGCAAATGTTTTCACTTCTCACACAGCCTAAGTAAGACTTTGTTTTCCTCTTTCGCCTCCATGCACATCATAACTTTTTCTACCTTCCTAGAAAAAACAATAATGCTGTCTCATCATCCCCTGTGGGGGAGTTACTCTTTCCTCTCAGAAAGGAAGGACTTTTTTTCAGCTCATAGGGCTACAAACCAAAAGGTGAAATGAAAGATACAGTTCTCACTGACTGTTCTAGATCACCAAAGAGGCAGTGTTACCTTATTTTATCTCTCTATTTATCAATCAAGCTTATACATTTTTCTCCTTCCACTACACCAATACCAAACAGTCTGCAGACCTTGCCATAACTTAACCTCTTGCTGTCTCAGTTTCTTCTTCTGTATAATGGGAATAATGCATTATATATACCTTTTGGCAATTAGACTAACTAATCCAATTAACCAGTTACTGTGCATTTGTAAAGCACTTTAAGCTCCTCAGATGCAAAGCATTGCAGTAACACAAAGTTTTATAGTTATTGCAGAAAAAATGATCAAAATTCAGAGGGGAAGGGAAGATGCCAGCTGGCAGACTGAATATCTAGTCTCACTTATTGGCAGCAGTTTCATTGTAATAAAAGCAGGACCACTGCTGATTATGCAGGCTTGTGCTTCCAGTCTTCAACTGGTTAAGGAGCTGTTGTCAGCTTATTTCACAGAAAGCTCCTTGTGGCTCAAAATACTGCCTGATCAGCTTTTTTTTTTTTTCTTTCCCCTCCCCCACCCCCCCATGGACCTAGAATTCCAAAAAGCAGAAGTCCTTAAGCATGTGCTTAGAGTAAAAACAGCATTTAGGTGCTTTGGTTAATCAGGCTCACAATAAAAAACTTCCTCAACATAAGGAACTGAAAAGGTTTTTCCCTCTCAAAAATATAGATATGTTAGTGTATTTGTGACCAAAAATCCTCTTGATTTAACTAATCACTAAACCCAACATTTGCCTAAAGCTTGTTTTAGCTAAGTATATGCATATATATATACACACATACAGATAAAAATATACATATAATATATATTTTTACTAACTACATCTCTTACTTGGGGCTTGTGTCTTTATGTTGCATAAGGACTCTACAAGGCTTTCACTCCTTTTTGTGGTATCTGAACTGTGCAGGGCTGAGGGGAAGATTCCAACTAAAAAGGACCTTTCTGGCTAAGAAAAGTTATGCTAACCAGTGATGCAGAAAGATGGATGTGGGGCACAGAATGTACCAAAGTAACAGGCTCTATCCTGGCAAGCATGGACTTCTGTCGAAAGCTGAAAAAGAATAAATCTCTGAGGATGTACAACAACTACTGAAAAAGATTTTTGAAACATTTGGACCATGGCTGCATCAATAAAAGCCAAAAAAAGGTTATGAAGAGAATCTCATCCTGGAATGATTACTCTTCTTGGAATAAAAAATAGTTAATAATGAGAAGCAGACAGAAAGCCACTGAAAAACAAAAATAAAACCCCAATTTACTAGAAGAGACAAGATGGTTACCACTCACAGGAAGCATCATAAATTAGGACTTCTCAAAGATTCTCAGGAAAACCTGACACTCTCACATGATTAGGAAAAACAACAGCAGAAGACTGGAGGACCCAGAAAAATCTAAGCTGAACTGAAGAACAGATTTCAGGTGGTCAGGCTGAGTTCAGATCTCAGGATGTCACTATTGACACACCACAATTTTGTCTGTATGACAAATGAAAGGCAATTCAGCAGCTACAGCTGCAAATAGTTTCCAGGGAGGCTCATCTGAAAGTCTGGATAAGTGAGGATAGGAGCACAAAAAAGAGAACAAGTCAAACCAAATGTTAATTCCTACAAAAAATGCCCTCAAAGTAAAAGGCAGAAAAACACAGTCAGTAAATCAAAGGTGATCTACATGACTCTAATTCTGGTAACAGGCAAAACAGATAACCCATATTAGCAAATCTAAGAAAAGAGCTGACAGGATTTTACAGTCCAGAAGATCATGTACCTACCAGACTTTCAGCTTCAGAATATTTACTGAGGAGCACATCAAGTGGCAAAACAAGCTCATTAACTTAATCAGTTTTTGATAGCATCTGACAGCCTCCACCACTGCTCACTCAAACACCAACAGAGGCATCTCAAGGTTGATCAGGAGCAAAACAGACATTTGTTGTTGCAGACAAAATGGACCATGGCTGAGTTGTTCCTGTCGCAGAACAGCATAAACTATTTGGTTTTTTTACTGTCTTCAAAGACAATATGGAAAGAGCCCTGTTACCCTTCCTCCTGTCCCTGTAGTAGCCACCCTCTTGCCCATCCCACCTTGCTGGCAACAGCACCAAAACGTGTGGGTTTCCAGGGCTCTGCCATGGGCAATATACACAACCAGACCACTGCCATTTTGGTCCAGGCTGCTGTTTACTTTGCTCACCTTTAGTAACTCTGCATCTTTATACGGCATGCTTGGGCTCCATATTACAAATAATGACAAGCCTTAATATAAGCTATCAAAGCGAAGGAATGAAAAAAAAGGCATGGAAGCAAAATATGTTCTTTATCTTCTTCATGACAATGCCACAGATCCTGACATGAAGAATGGATAAATGTATACTATCTATAATAAACATCATTTTGGCCCTTTAGCTGGAGCCTAAGTTTTGGTACTCAATGTCAAAATAGCAAAGGTGCAGTTGAACTATCACACCGACATGCCTCAAAACTTCTCACACAGTAATGATAACACAAACAGGATGCTGTTAATGATAAGTTAGCAAAAATTACAAATTAATTTGGAAGGTAAAGAAACAGAAAACATAACAGAATTAATGTATGTTGGCACTGGCATGAATGTTAGGAGGGATATTCATAAAGACATACTGGCAAACTGTGAAGCATATATACAATTAAACAGAAACAAAATCTGGCCACGAAAATTAACAAGACTGCAATACAAGTACTCTCCACCTGAGCAAATTGGTATAGACAAATACCCTTGAAAGACGTATTTGTTGCATTTAGTGTCCGTAATTTTTCTTAAAAATAGGATGAGAATGCTTAGTCCATTTGCTAAGAACAAAGACTGAACTTCTATGTTGGCAGGAACACCACCAGGCAGCTGGGGAATATGTAAGGGAGACTCTTCACTGCCCTTGCTTCAGAAAGGGCTAACAGATGGGACCTAATAGAGAGAATGTACCAAGAGCAGACCAGGGCTGTCAAAACATGTACCAAAGCAAGCTTCTATTTGAGATTATAGGATGCATTCTGGTTATATCATTTATATGCTTTTATTGTCCTCATTCTATTATTGTCTCTATTTATTCTATTACTGTGTATATTCCACAGGATATACCACTGGAGCTAAAGCATTTCTGTTTTTACGGGGGGTTTTGCTATTAACAAAATACAGGTTTTCTACTATTGGCAGCTCTATTATCTGAGGTTTCTTGGTATTGGTGACTTATCTAAAAGTCAAACTCTAGAGTTTGTTTTCTTTATAATTTGTGATGTGTTGTTGTTTTTTTTTAATGTTTGGGTTTGGCAAAAGATAAAACTTCAGGAATTGGAATAAAGAAGCCTGACTTAGCACTTAATGCTACCTCTTTGAGTGTTATTTTAAAAGATGATAAAAAATATCAGGATGCTGCAATAATTATTGATAATTTGTGTTACAGAATAGAAGACAGACTTACATGAAGCATGGGGCCCACATTACAAAGCCACGTAGAAATCAAAAAGGGAGATATATTTCTTGTCTCAAAGAACTACGGATAAAATATGCATAGCAATTTAAACTTGGGAGGCCCAGAAAGGTTATTTATTTTTCCTGTCTGGGAAAAAGTTATTTGTTTGTTTAATTGTACTGTGCCTTTTAACGAGGAATGTTAAGGAATCTTCTGTTGACAGGAAAAACAATACAGCCCAAACCATTTCAGCAAGCATGTCTATTATTCACTGGATAGTATTATTCATATGACACGCATTACATTTGCTGCAAACAGGAGAAACATTTGCTGTTTTGCTCAGCTGAACAGAGAACAGTTTCTTAGCCATGCTTTATCTGTTTTTTTCAAATATTAAATATTACATCACTGTGAAATAAATTAATTGACGTGTGCTGTGAACAAATAAATTACAAAATTCAATATAATGCTTTGAATTTGCAGCTCATTTCAGCAAGCTGGTTTTGCAGTAGCTATAACATATGAGTTAAGTAAGCCTTTCTGACAGGTGTAAAAGCCTTTCATACCACTTGCAAGGTTATGCTAGCAAAGTATGACAGAAAACGTGGACTAGTCACAATATCATATGTTCCGTATCAGCAAGTATCATAACAGGAAGGATCACTACACCAAATAAAACATACTATGTGGTAAAACAATGGGTGTGTGGAAATAATGACATAACAGATCAGGCAGGAGCTGGGGCTCTAATTTGGAGGGTTGCTTTGCCATAGGGTCAACCCAACTGAGACCTCATTATCCGGGAAGAATAAAATAATGACGTTACCTATCAGAAGCATTACCCTATGTTTCGCTAAGGAGGGAGGAAGCCAAAATTATTTATTTGGTTAGTTTCTTATCATTACAAAGAGTTATACAAAATTTCGGCAGTTTTCACGTGTGTTGCCTTCCTCTGCCATCCTGTTATGTGCACTTTCTCAAAGGGACTTTACTGACCTCTCTTCCCAGATGTTCCACATTGGAGGAAGCGTCATAAATCACTGCTGGAGCAGGAGATGTTGCTGGCTCTGACCCACACAGTGCTCCAATTCCAAGTTTGATTTTGTTTAGCCTAATTAGCGGCTCACACCCACCCCTTGGCTCACATGCCTGTACACCAGCTCATCCAAGCAATACTCTGCACACTTAGCAAAGAACATTTTAATGGCCTTGGCCAGGGAATGCTTTTGGTTGTTACCAAAGCTGTGAGACTCTGACAAGAAGCTTCATTCAGAAGAATAGAGAATGCTGGAAGGGAGCTATTGCTCCATCATAAGACTGAACAGCTGATGAGCCAAACATCATCTAACTACTTACTTGTGCTCTATGCTCTTGGAAAGAGCTCCATCCTGGAAAAAATGAATCTACATGGAACTGCAAGCTGGACTTCAATCAGAGGCTCTGTGCTACAACGCCAGCGCTACATTTGGTATGTGATCCAGAAACTTCTACAGAAGATTCTTGTGAACTACGCATTGCCTCATGTTGAGAGTCAGGCAGCACAAAACATACTGTTCTAAATATCCTTGTTCACATGAACTTCAGCCACTATTTACTAGCATTCAAGAAAAAAATAAATAAAAATTACATCAACACTGATCTAATGCTTCGATATTTTACTAGTGGGACAGCTGTTTATACAAGTCTGCATCATGGCCATGAAAAAGCACAGCTTACCAGAAGAGTTGAGGGCTAGCAGTGAGCATAACTGAAAACCAGGTGGTTCAAGTGCCTCAAACTGGAATTCATGAAAACAGAACAGATTTTTTTCACTTTTTTTAAAATATATATTTATATATTTTTATATTTATATATAAAAAAAGCCCTAGCAGGTTTTCAGTGAAACAAACAAGAACAAGTGAGGTATCAACACAAAACCAACCCATCAGGATAAATAAACTGGGGATTAATTGTTTTGCTCTATGACCATCAACAGAGTTTATCAGCTAGCATCTATTTCTAGAACTTCCAATTCAAATTACATCTAATGAGTTTACAGTACAATTTTTAAAGGGTCTCATCTGAGTCATAAAGACTGAAGCAACCATTAAGCCCCATTTGTTAACAGCTATGATAACTACACTGTCATTACGCACACTGTAGGACGCTGTGCTACACAAAGGACTAATGTTATTCCACCAGACTAGAAGCACTTTAAAGTCATCTTGTGCAACTAGTAACATAGGCAAAACACATTTTCTGATCATAAAGAGCATTCTGGAAATTGCTGAAAAATATACATTAGCATGAACTGTATGTTTAAAATATTACATTATTCTACTATTGAAATAGACCGTGTTCACCTGCCAAGTTTAGCTTCACAGTTTCTGTTAACCACGGTTACCAAACCCCACAACTGTTGTGGTCACATTTTCACTGGGGTTTATGATAGTTTCACCCTCTTAGTCCCTTTAAATTATGTGCATTTGAGGCAGCAAATGTATCCCCCCCCCTTTTTTTTTTCTTACAACTTTAATTAACATGTTGTTCTTTTTATAACTGTTCACCAAGTCTAGACAATGACATGTTGTGTCAGCAGATCTGTTAACAAAAGTGATGAAAACTGTGGAGCTATACTTGAAGTCTGATGGGTAATCAGAGCTTATCTACTTGTAATTAATTTGTCACCACACTGAAGATTTGAAATTGAAATCTACTGACCAGACTCTGATTTTAATGTGCACCTGGCAAACATTGAGGATATGAGAGACCATTCTAATTTACAATGGCATAGCTAACATTGGATTCTGGAGTTTTGTGTGTTCAGTTCTCAAAAATCAGGGTTTTCAATAAAGCATGTACATCTGAGATATTGCTGCAAAAACCAGCTTGACCTCGGTCTGAAGAACAACTTCATCCTTTCACTAACTTAAAGAAATTGAAATGGAACAATGACACATCAAAGGATCTTGTGGCCATATGTCAGGGCTAGACAGGAGACCATTGACAGCTCCTCTGTATCAGAAAGAAGGTCTGCTTCTGACAGGCAGGGTTGCCACAAGGTGCAGTAGTACTGGATCAATGTTGAGAGGACCAATAGAATAGATGTTGAGTGGTAACAAAGATACCCTACCACCCAGGCGTTCACACCAAGACAATATATTGCATTCACACAGGGCATGTGTGGCTGAGAAATGCATGGTTTCCCTTCAACATTTCATCCAAGGTATCCTCAAACAAAGCCTAGTGACTTTGATCCAAAGAAAGCAGATGTATTCTACAGGATGCACCAGCTTTTAGAGACAGATCAATCACAGCACAGCATTCAGCTTTGCACGGAAGAATGTGAAAGAAAAGACAATTTAGAATAAATTTTAAAAATTAAAAAATCAAGTCTCTGGAATCCACAGTTAACAATCAGTTTATATACAGCTTTAACTACTACACTGTGATGATTTCTTAGATAAAAGGGAAGAATTATCACACTTTTTATATAGACTTAGCAAAAACAGAAAGAAAGAAAAACCTGGTCAAATCCATATGTCAAAGGTAGCCTTTGTATTCCAGTGAAGGAATTATTGCACCATTTGTTCATACACTTCAGAATAAACAAGGCATCACCACAGGGAATGAGTCCTTGACCTCTCTTCCTTAACAAGTCACTTTATCATTATCATTTTCTGAAATAATTATTTATAAAAGATTCCCTATTCATTTGGGGGCATATGCCTAAAGAGATAATCACTTAATACAACAAACATCTTAATTTACAGTTAACATTTGACAGCATGTTCCTCTTAATGTTCAACTGGTAACTACCAAAATGTCTCGGCTTATAGAGGGACTTTGATCTGAGGGAGGAGGATGGGAGGTGCACAACATGTAATGGCAGAGCAACGTTTTAATCCTCTTATCATTCGCAAACCTTCGGTCTTACAGTGTTTACTAGCTGCTGTAGCCATTTAATTTCTAAATCAAAGGCTTCCCCACATTTTATTACGACCACTTTCTAGATGCTCCTGGCCACAAGGTTTTGACTTCTCCTACTTCCCAGTGGAGTCAGTATCTACCTTTCAACACCTCACAATTTCAAGTGGTCAGGGTCACAAGTTGTTTTGTGCTGGAAGTGAAATCATGTCTAAAAGCTGGATGCTTACTATTTCTCATTAAATTAAAGTTCTAGGCCAGATTACCGAACTTCTTACTGATTTCTTCCAATTCCTTCTAGCCTTACACTCTTACTGCCAGTGCAGACTATGCCAGTATGCTTTGGGCTTTCCTCAGACTGAGTGTAGCCTGTGAGTAATCCTGGACCCAGGCAGGTTTGAGTTCCTGGGCTATACAACCCAACATTTCAGCTCTTCAAAGCATTCATCATTTTGCTGCAACTTGTTCCTAAGGCAGACACAAATATTGCAGGGTCAACAGCAGAGTGGACTGGGAAGTTGCCAGGCAAGTAGTTTTCCTCTGAAAAATACCCCAATATATTTAAATGAACACAAAACAATACAGTGGTTTCCACAAGCATTTCACCTCCAACATTGTAATTCATACTCAGAGTTGCAGCAGGGCTAATGACAGCAGAGGAGCCTGAGGGTCAGGACACCCTCTGGGGGAGTGGAAGAGTCAGGCTGGGCACTGCTTCAGATGAGAACTCCAACCTGAGATTTCTAGCCCGCATCCAGCTGTTTAGACAGGGTGTTTCTTTCTTGTGGTTCTGACACTGTAACAGCACCAAGCTAAGGACAGGAGGGAAACAGGTACAGAGAAAATATCTTTTACCACGTTAACAGATGGCTGGAAAAGATACTTGTTGTCACAGTTCAACTTAGGATTGGCAATTAAACCAAGGAAATTGGCTTCATCCTGGCTCAAACCAGGACACTATTGTACACACAAGCTTTTCTTCAGATTTGAAAAAGCAGCAGACTGGATTTCCCCACACACCACCACTCTCTCTTCTCCCTTGCCTCCATTTAAAAAAAATCTTGGGTTCACCCCAACACAAAATAGGTGAAGAAATCCTCAAAAAAACATGACAGATGGAATACCCATTTTTTTTACATGTTCCAAACAAGAATATTAATTCACTGCTGACTGCAGCTGACAGAGAAGTTGGACCTCACAGGGAAAAAAAATACTGAAACAGCATTCCAAATAGACATAGGAAA
The DNA here is from genome assembly GCF_020740795.1 of Apus apus. Taxonomy (NCBI): domain Eukaryota; kingdom Metazoa; phylum Chordata; class Aves; order Apodiformes; family Apodidae; genus Apus; species Apus apus. Next base: position 41,730,170 of record NC_067283.1, on the reverse strand, counting down.
ATACCAGGCAAAAGCTTTCTTCTAACTTTAAATAACTCACTAAAGTGTTGTTCCAGCTGACACTGCTTGCTCATATTCATCTTCCAAAACTAAAATAACTAGTAAAATGCGTAATTTAGACGTTAAAAAATGTGCAGAGATTTTGGTGTCTGAATTTAAGGGTCTTCAGGTCATTTAAGATTGATATCTGTAACTACACCTAATTCTAGCTGAGATACATACAGACAAGAACATTTGTGTTTGGGAATGGTCAGCATTCCTGCCTTTTAATGATAGCCACGAAAACAGTCCTTCCATTAGTTCAAACTCCATATTAACACATCAGCTTTGCAATCCAACAATTAAAAACACAACTCAGCTGAGCTGAGCAGATGTTTAGAACTCACCCAAAAGGCCAAGAAACGTGATCAACATCCTACCACCTTAAAGTTGTCTGCCTGAGCATTCAAGCACACATCTGTACTACATATTTCTTCTTTCACCACTGACATCCAATAAAAAGAAACTAATTTAACAAGCTGGCCAGTAGATGCTTCAATATTTCACTTATGACAAAGATAATTGTTTTTCAAAAAACACAGCTATTTAATATATCACTGCTACTTAGACCTGGAAGCCAGGCATCAGACACACATCTTACAGAAGTCACTGAAACCAAGGAATAAAAATGTATTTGTAAACCAGTATATTGATTCTTTTATCCTTTTCTAAGTGTGTGTGGAATTTCCCTAGGTGTAATTCAACATGCCTTGTCAAAGAAGTATTTTCTTTGTGTGTGCAAATTGAGCGTTTATCCTTTTGGCCATCTGGGAACCAGTGTTTCTGTGCTCCTGGTGTCCCTCATGTCACTGGCATGTATACACTGTCCTCACCCATTTCATGCCAACCTTTCAGTATTGTGACCACCAAGGCCTGACTGAAGGCATCCTCTCAAATACATTCATTTCTGGTATCACTGTTCTTCCTTTGTAGTCCTTGAAAAAAGACAAACTTTGAAGAAGCCCTCTAATACTCAAACTTTGAAAAGATCTGCTGTGTTTTCAGCTTGCAGTCACCACTGCTGCCCAGTGGTCTTCCCCAAAAAAGTAATAAAATAATTTCCAGCAAATATGCATATTCTCTCACCTTCCTTCTTGCCGTCCAATCCCTCTTTTTTTTTTACCTCCTGGTAATTCTAGAGCAAGTTGGTCCTCTCCTTTTAACTATATGTGCTCTATTAGCTGCATAACTTCACCGACAAAGATTCAGGTTTCACAGTGATTCTCAAGCACCTAAAACCTCAGAAGCCGATGGAAAAAATGGACTAAAAGGGGCTAATTTGTCTGGCTGCCCATGCCAAAACAAGAAAGATGACATGAAAATCAGAGAAATAACTGTGTGGGCAGGTGGTCTGGCTCCAAAGAAGACGGTTCTTGAGTCCTAACATCTGTGGGAGCAATTATTTTCCATGCACAATAAACTCAGCTATTTATTAATATAAAAGTATTTTACAAAGGGAAAAGTAGTGTGGAACAAATACCAACTAAAAATCCCAGGTCCAACAAAAAGGGAAAAAATCAAATAAATTTTAATCCTTCCTTCTTTAGTCATGTTTGTCCCTTTAAGCATAAAGCATTAGTTCTCTCCCTTTATGATAAATTGATAGCCATGATATTAAAAATACCATGATACAAGAACTGCACAGAGAGGGAAAAATGCCAGTAATAAATTAAGTTATATTGATAAATGATAAGAACCACTAATGGCATTCTCCAATTAGAAAAGTGACCAGCATTTTTTCCCCCTAAGTTTTAGAAAGTGTTTAGTATCAAGAACTATTTATGATTTCCTCTGCAGACTTTTTGAAAATGTTTAATTAACCCGTTATTTCCCCTTATTCTCGAATCACTGGAAGCAGGTATCTTGACAGTAGAAACTTGTCTGCAAGTACTGAAATGTTTTAAGATTGGGAAAAAATGTGGAAGTTAGGTTGGTTATGGGATACTGCCCTAGCCTTTCACCTCTGCTGAGTTGGGAAAAAAAAAATATCTTAGGTCATAAGTCGAATGGGCTTAATGATATGAAGGAGTCCCTCAGGAACGCAGACAGAGAAATGAGGAATGGAAGAGAGCAAGAAGCAGGAGGACTCATAACCTACTTCTGTATTGCTGTGAGCCTGCTTCCTATTAAAATCTCACAACAAGCACACTCCTTCCTACTGAATTTTACCTGGATGCATCCTAGGAAATTCTCAAAAAATCTAAGCTTTCCATCACCAAAATTATACACAAAAAGACCTTCAAGAGTTCTTGGACCTACATCTATCTTTACTAAGAAGGCTGAATATGCAAAATGCTGGGCTAACTACTGCTGCCCCTGCCTGTATGAACAGTCATTTGTGTCCCTTGCCCTGCCATTCCCAGCAAGGTCACTCCCAACAGCAGGATCCCTGCAACTGTCCTCAGCAGGCTGTACCACAAACCTTCCCCTCAGGAAGTGGGTTTAAAATGTTCAGCCTCCTCCTCCTTCTCTTCATTTAATCCCATAAACCTCCATCTTACTCTCCTGAATCATCCTCTGGGTGAGGTGGTTAAATAATCTCCTATTCAGATCACTACCTAGCAGCTCACAACAGCAGTAAAACAACTGTGAGCCAGAAGTGTGCACAGGGGATTAACTGATCACAGAGGTTCCCACCAGGATACTTTTCCTCTCTGCCATAAACACTAAAAAAGGCAAAGTCTATAATGTTTGTACGAAGTAGCAGTGACTTTCTCTAGTCACTCATATAGCTGGAAGAAAAAAGCTTTGGGGCACAAATTCTTTTTTCCCTGTATCATCATTGTACTGCTGCAGCTACAAATGTATTTCCACTCCTATGACAAACACTAAAATTATTATGTATATTCATATGTGCATGTATGTAACTATGCATATATAGATGCATGCATCACACATGTATGTAGGAGAAGGAAATAGCTGGACAAAGAGATGTGACAGATTCCGAAAGAGATTTGATGAGATTCTTCCCTAGCAGGAGTGTAATTACACCCCAGCACACCAAACTGATCTACCTCATCCTCGCGACCTTTGTCCTTTAGCAAACACACAAAGGAAAAAAAAATAAAAAGCTGGTATTCTTGCTCCAAAAGCATCACATACTACTTTTAATCTGCTTCAAGATTTTGCTGCCCTTAGAAACACTGAACTCTCTTCTGTGTGAACAACCTGACAAGAAGCCAGGCAAAGGGCCACTCGTCGGTCAACAGGAAGTAAGCTGGGACAAAAGGTCTAAGTTGAGGAACGCTTCTCTGGGCTCTCTGTCGATGAGCAGCCTCGGCAGCCTGCGCTTGGGCCAGAGCCAGCATAAAAATGTACTCCGAGTAACTGTGGGCTTTGATTAGAAAGCCACAGTGCTTAATAACAAAACCTGACTGGAGAGAAAAGAGGACCAAAAAAGAAAGAGCCAAGCTTATGAAAAATAGCTAGTGCCTTCTGGCTCTTTTTAAAAATGTGTTTTATTGACTTTTTACTCGATTAAAGGATATTCTTTTTTTCTCCTTAGATACTGTCCACTGCTTCATACTGCACACCAACAGACGGTGAACCAACGCAAAAGGCTTAGGTAAAGCAGTCCAGAGCCATGGTGTGAACCAGGTCATGTTTCTCTCAGCATCTCAGAAAAAATGAGCTTTTGAACTATTCTGAATCCCATGAAACCCACACATGGATAGACGATAACTGCATTTCCAGAACATCTGTGTGTGCACTGACACTAAATATCAAGTGCGTGTAGACCCAACAAGTTTCTAAGCCCTTTTGAGTTAACTGTTGTGAGAAGCAGAAGCTTCCAGGCAGCTGACCCAAGTGGCATCACTGGTGTCACAAGCTGTGTGTTCACTGAAAAAATCTCCAAAGTGGTTCTTCAGGCAGACATATGAAGGCTCTTCAGAAATTACAACAGGTGTTTCAAAACTAGCAGCTTAACCACAAAACCGAATCACTTTCCTCACTTGCAATAGCCCTTTATACATACATAGAAAAAGTAAATGTCTCTTGCATGGGAAGATGTGTCTGTAGCCATCCCTGCAAATTTACTGTATGCAGTTTTAGGAGATTCAACTGGATGTCTCTTTTTTTTTCCCCTTTTAAAAAAGTTTCTGAATTTCTTTTGCCCATAAAGCAAAAATATCCTTAAAATGAGGCTCAGATATCAAATATGACTTTCTAAAACAGGACTTTGGACTCCTTTACAAGTAATTTTAACTGGATGACTAAAAATTTCAACCGAATTATTAAAAATAGAAGTCTTCTTTTTCCTTACTGCCAGAAAATTTTTGAGTGCCCAGAAGTCAGTTGGCTCAAAAAGTACCACTAATAAATAGAAAGAATAAAAATAATTCACAATTTTAAATTCCTCATTACAATTTTAAAATTTTATGAGAATAATTTTCCACTATATGATACTGTGTGCTTATAAAGGCCTCTGTATTTAAAAAATGGTGAATTAGTTTTTCTTATGGTTCCAATACTGGAACAAATTACCATCCATCATCTGTCTGGCTATCCCCTTTGCAAGTTCTCACTCCATGAAAAATGAAAAGCAGCTTGCTGATCCTGTGCTGAAGGTAACCTCTCTTGTAAATAAGTTGCATTTACCCCAATGTACTGGACAGTGTGTGGACCAAAAAAGTCACTGAGGAGCACACAAAAAACTTGCCACCTTACAGCAACTTGCTCATATGAGGCCTTACTCCCTCTCTCCTTCCTTTGTTGACTTTGTCATATAAATAGCAAAAATAAAAAGGAGTAAGAAGAGATTTTGTAAAAAAAAATTAATCTAACATGATGCTTAGGTCATACTGGGAACATACTTTTAGCTAAGAAGAACAATGACTGCCTGGCAACAGCTTTGAAAAACACATGCTGGAGTTCACAGAGCTAGCAAAACTGAACGATGCCATAAGAGAACCAAAGAGCAGATCTTACTGGTGTGTGTGAACAGGAGAGTGGTATAAAAACCAATTAAAATAATCCTTCCACTATTCAGTTTGGATGTTTGTGCCCATTTGTGAGAGCTGCATTTCATGACCAACTGGTTAAGTGCAGAGTAGAACCAAAAAAGCCTAGAATCTACAAGCCTAGATAGTATGAGCTAAGAGGGAAGACTGAAATACTCAGGGTCAATTACTGCAGAAGGCAGAGGAGAGACAGGATAACAGTCTTATGGCAAATTAACAGTTTCTGCAATGTGTAAGGTAAAACTGTTTTTCCATGTTCGTTGGGAACAGCAGTCTAAAATACAGCAAGGAAAATAGATTAGATGTCTGGAAAAAAAAACCCAACAAACCTGTGGGTAAGCACACCATGCATTGCCTGGGAATGTTTAGGAATCTCAATCATGGAACTTTCTGCAGATAGTATGTAGGAATAACTGTAGGAAATAATTCACATATTGTTAAGCCTCCTTCAAGATCATGTGGATGGACTACATGAATTCTACCAGCCCTGTCTTCCATAAGTATTATTTTTATAGAGCCCAAATTTAATCTCACTTGCAACTGCAGAATTTATGCTAACATTATGTTGAGTATCCCTCACACCTGCAAGTTTATACTACCAAGCTGTCATTGGTAATTTGAGGCCTGTAATAAATAGGTTTTTTAATTAATTAAATGTTATCCATGTTAATCTAACTACCAGCTGAAGAAAGATCACCATTTCATTGCAGTATTTTCTCACTTGTAAGGACACCCATTTTTTTCTCATATTAACCTCCATAAATTAAGAGTGAGATTAGCATTCAAAACCTTATGTATTAAATGGATGTACAAACCTCAATTTTATCAAAGCAAATTGCATAGATATAAATTTCAGGCTATTCATAAAGTCAATCACTACATAGCTGGCACTTCTGTTGCTTTGCGTTTTACAGTTTGTTTGAAACAATCTTCATTTCTCACTGTAAAGCTTTCAGAAAACTTGAAAAAGATGTATATCCCTTTTTCAATGCCCAGTAACAAGACCTGTGGAGGACACCTACTTCTACCTTCTGGACATAACTTTCTGCAATTTAAAATTGACCGCTAGAAAATAATAATCTTCATAATTTCACGATAGCACTAGCCAGCTCTGTCATACTGACTTTCTGTAGTCATCCCCTCTAGAAATCAGATATTCAGATAGATATATTAGGAAAATCTGAAAGATACTCTGGAGAAGATTGTCTGAAACACAAGGAACAGTGATTCCTCCTTCTATGTTGTTTTCCATCTTGCTTGTTCATGTGTTACACTATCAGGCACACTGGTGACCATATGACCCAGATGTCAATGCATTTGTAGGGCAAAACGCAATTTCAGAGTCTAGTGCTTAATAAAATTTGTGCATGATTTCCTACAGCTGTTATCCATGTGTTATTTCAGGATAGCTGAATCACTGCACTGTTAAAGAACTGAAACAAACATGCAAAACATGCCAAAAATGCAAATCCACAAGTAACTTTTATGTGGGATGTACATAAAACAGAGCATTTGGGGCCAGCACTAATAAATAACCACTGTGTTATCCTTGCCACCAGATTCTGGATTCCAAAACCAAAAACCTACAAAACATATGTATTTGTTATATGTAATTATAACATCCTGATTTAGTCACTGGAGTCTCTTCTTTCCCATAGGTTTAATCCTGTTTAGTTGTGACAAACTGTGGGTTGTCATTGCACTGTAGAATCCAGAAACAAAATAAAAGTATGTGGTTTAACACAAAAGCTAAACAGAAATCCCTCCAACTGAACTGCATGTCTGATGAACCTAAGGGCCACAACAATGCGTAAGTTTCAGATGATAGTCCTGAAGCTTTTAAAAAAACAAAACCACAATAAATTCGTTTTCTCTTGAAATGTTCAAGAGAACAGGAATTGGTTTGCCCCATGCTATGTGATCACTCTTCATTGCTTCTGCTACCTTTGAATAAAAAGCTTTTGCCCCAGTTTGTCACATAACAGAAATATGAGTTCAACAAGTGTTACTCTTACCCTAAAAAACACATGAAGAAAACTATCTGTGCTTATGAATTCACTGCTACTGCACTTGGGGGCCATCTGCAAGAGAAGAGATGCTGGGACCAAAGTCTCCTCTGGTATAATTCCAATGACGTACCTCAAAGTTACACTAAGATCTACTTGCCCACTGCACTTACCGATATATATTATATTTTTTTAAATAAAAATATATATTGGGTGAGATATTTCCAGAAGAGACATGCATAAAGCCTTTAGAAGGGTTTTGCACACAGCATGGTGTAACAAAATTATTCTGTCCAGCAAAATAACAGAAAAGCTCATTAATCAAGAGCCAAAATCCCACACTCTGGATTTTTTTGTTTATCTTCGCATAATTTATTTACACAAACTTTGCACAATATTTTTCAACTTGCTGTTCCTTTGGTATTTACTTATCTTCCTAGAAAAAGTTTCCTGCCAAGTAAATAATTAGAAAATACATTTTCCCCCTAATTATTAATTATTGCCAGTAAGAGAGGATATTTAAAGATATTTGATAGTGAAGAGCAGCCTGCTCTGATATGTTCTGCAGCAGTCCCACACCATTCTGATAAAAATATAGCATTAAATCATTAGAAAATATATGTCTTATACAAAGGCAGATGGGTGAATTTTTCCAGGTATGAAATACTAGGCTGTGATTTAAGAAGACCTTTCTGGAAGAAAGGAGATTTTACAGCATTTCAACTGAAGTGGGCTGCCTACTCTGGCAAAGCAGTCAGGGTTTTAATAGAGCATAGAGTAAGACACAGTGAGGGAGTGAGTTAGCAAGAGGGCAATCAGTTGCGTACCCACCACCTCAGAAAGCAGCCTAGTATTCATTTCTGAAGAGCAAGGAGTAGGATCCAGATCAACAGAGAATCCCTGCTGCATGCCAGAATCATCCTACTGTGCCCAGAACTCTGGCTATAATCCCAGGTAAGCACTGACAAGACTCTGCTCTTGCTTCAGAGCAGAACACAGGATCCCTGACCTCCAAATGCCCTACCACTGCCTAAAAAAAATAATTGTAAAACTACTGGAAATGCCTGTGTCATTAGAATTAATTAGGTATAGAGATCTAAAGGTCTACACAGAAATGGTGACCCCCAGGATGAGTCAGTACGGGTGCTCATGACAGAATTTTACTCCCTTAAAATACCCTGAACAATCACTGTAAAGACACATTCGAAACAGGTTTTATTGTTAAAAAAAATGGTGACCTATCCATAACAAAATAACACACCCCCAAAAACAGCTGCTTCACATTCCATTCATCAATCTTTTGGTTGCTTATGTCAAACATTGACAGGTTTAATGTATTGAGACATAGGATTTTGTCCTTGTCTCGAGCAGGAGGGAGGAAATGAAGGCTGACCACCAGCACACAGCACACACACTGAAAAGCCTTTGGAAAAAACTGGGACCTTGAAAACACTCATCTTTCTGTGGCCTGGGATCACCCCTTGCAGATGCCAGAGGAGATACAAATGTGCGTGCGTGTGTTTCAGCCAGAGCAAAGGACAAAAATAGCAAACCCTGAACTACAGCACCTTCTTTGGGATGTTTTTTGGGCCATGCAACAGTAACAGGCACATGCCCCAGTACTATATCCTGGGCAATTCAAAAGTGTTTCCTAGTCTTTATAAAAGACTAAATAAATCTTTCTATACAGAATGCAAATGCAATAACACAGAGCAAATAGCCCCTACAAATGCCAGCATGCACTAAGCAGCCAAATAAATATTTCTAATTTTGATATTGTGGGTAGCAAATCTGAAAAGTTCTCAGAAAGTGCAGGTATCTTCAAAAGTCATGTATGTCTCATAAGTCACAAAGGTCTTGAAAAGAAAACCTAAGAGCAAGTCATAGTACCTGTTGCCTGCTGAAAGAGCTGATAGAGGGGAGGGAAGAGGAACAAGTGTAGAGTGTTGTCGTCCTGAACCATCCCTAACCTAGAGGAAAGAAAAGATGCTGGTGATGGGTAATTTGTTTGTCAAAGAAAGGCACCAACTTCAACCACAAAGACAGGAATCTCTCCTGTAGGTTTGTAATACCAACATGAGCCCCATTGCTGCTGTAGCACGTCAGTGTTGCATGCCAAATTCAAGACACTTTATCCTACGTGTAGTTTACATTATTAAATTCATGTTAAACTCAAGATTAAGTATATTTTGAATATTCTCAAAACCTGTTCTTTTATGGAGACTTTCCCCATCCCTACACTGGGCACCATCCCCCAGATAAAAAGCAAGGTTATATTCGCTCTGTGGTCATCTTATTTAGTCCAGGAAATGCAGTGGCTAGGCTACTGTCTATACAACATCTTTGGCCACCGAGCTCTAATCAGAACTATGTACAGTTCATTGAGAAATACCAGTGGTGTGGTCAGGGTCATGGCCTGATTCCTCAAAGACTGTCCTATATTATATAATTGCCTAAGATAGGATATAGGATTCAGAGATAACCAGTTCACCTACCCAACTTAACACATGCACCCAGGAAAATAAAAACAAAACAAAAACCAAAAATAACAAACAAACCAAAACCCAAATGTTACTTTAAAGATCCTCTACCTTCTCTGAGTATTATATATATAAGGTCAACCAGAGCGAAAAATGTGTCATGGCAAACACTGACCCGGAAATATGCTCTACCACAAACTCTCCTTAAAATTATATAAAATGGTATTAATAGTACTTCCCCCCCCCATCCTGAGGCATTGGGAGATCAAATGCGTTCTAGACTGTGAGATACTCTGGAAAAGGCTGCCCAGAGAGGTTGTGGAGTCTCCTTCACTGGAGACGTTCAAAACCCGCCTGGACACCTTCCTGTGTGATGTGCTCTAGATGACCCTGCTCTGGCAGGGGGGGTTGGACTAGATGATCTTTCGAGGTCCCTTCCAACCCCTATGATTCTATGATTCTATGATTCTATGATTCTATGATTCTATGATTCTACTTCAGCAATGCAAGCAATGGAGGAATCCAAGATAGGCAGATAATCCTCATTTATACCAGATGGGAAAACAGTGAAGCAGAGAGAAGTTAAGCAACCTGTCACTTAAAAAAAAAAAAACAAAAAAACAAAAAATAAACCAAACCAAATAAAACACCATAAAAAAAAAAACCCAAAACAACAAAATAAAATGCGGAGAGTACTGTGAAGAGAATTTCAACCCCCTTTCCCCAGTACTTCAGACATTTGGAATAAGCTTCAACATGAAGAATATTACTGGAAATAATAGCATGGAGACATGTGACTAGCAGATTCCCAATTACATAACCCAATGAATAGAAAACACCATCTACTCTACCCCGTTACTGGTGTTAGCATATATTACTGCACAACATGACTGAATGCAGCATGACTATACTCATTTTGATAGTGATTGTTTAAGTCAGTCAAGGGAAGAGCTAGCTGTCACTTCTAATCCTTTACTATGAAAGGTGGCAGCACCAGCTCTACTCAATCCTTCTGCAGGATCTTACATCTCAAAGCACTGAGGAGCTCGCTGCTACCAAAACAAGTTTCATGGCAATGTAGCAACTAATGACACTGGAAGAATGACTCTTAATTTCCACTGGCAATAGCTCTGCTTGGGTGGTTTCAAGAAAAGAGTTATCAGTCAAGGAACAGCAATTTAGAAACTGTGAATATTGGGACAGAGATGCCTTTGGGATTTGTGGTGTTAGCTTTGCTTGCAACAATAGATTATGAAATCAGACTGAGAGTTATGAAAAAAAAGAGGAGGGAGAAGAAAGGAGAAACTGAAGTTAGACTGATGAGAACTGCTGCAAACTGTGCACTTCTGAAAAGATAAGTCTGATATGAAGATACTCATAGGTTAAGAAGTTTATACCTCCCACATTCAATTACAACAGTTACACAGCTACAGTATTTCTTCCGCAATACAGCCACTTGTGGAGATTTAAACCACCCAGGAAATCAACACTTTACAGAGTGATTGTTTTTACAACCAAATGCTCAAAAACTCAAGACTTTTCAAAACTGTTTACAAATCAGAAAAATGTATTGGTATACATACAGGTGAATAAGCACCAGTATTTCACCAGAATTTTTATTACGAATTTTTTCAAATTCAGCCCTTCAGAAATGTCCAGTTCAAAATAACACTTTTATAAAAATGAGGGAGTTGTAAAAATAATGTATTTGTAATGTTAATAAATCATTTATAGTAATTTGTTATTACAATACTATTTGTAATTCAATTATATGATTAGGTAAGAAAGCAGCCTACTTAAACATCAAGTTTTTTATATATTCTTACATCACACATCCATCTATATTTAAGCTTTTCCAGAAACAACACAGGCATTCCAGTCAATCATTTAAAAAGGAAATATACTTGTCTGTTTTTTTTTCAACTATCAAAAACTTGTCATTGTGTAAATATGCATTCAGCAGTTTACCTTATTCTCTCTAGAAAAAACAAAGTGCTCAGCTCATTAAGTTTAAACGTAAAAAAACAAAGGACCATGACTAGGTTTCTGCTTTCTGATGGCAAATGCTGCTGGAATACTCCACTCCCCCCAGGACTAAAAAGTGTCTCACGCTAGTCTAAATGGTACTTTCCATGAACGCTGGCAGCAGTGAAACTCTCTGCATACCAATATTAATGGAGAATGACACAGATTTATGGTCACAATAAACTCATTATCAATTTAAAAGCATATGCATGGGAACATATCTTTGAGTGTATATGCAACACTACTACTAGATTTTAAAATACTTGAGTCATTGTAGCTGTTATCTGCATGAGGAGTACTCCTGCATATTTTTAAGTAGATAACTTTGGAATTTTCATTGTAGTTCTATTTGCTATCATGGCCAAAAATCAGTACATTTACTACAATTGTTCAATATGAAAAAAACCCTCAATTAAAGGGGACAGCTCCCATTTTTAAACTCAGTTTTATTGCATGGGATTTTAAAATGCAGGCTATATATTTATCATTCAGTAATTACATTTCACTTGACAGGACTCCATGTTTTGGTTTTCTTAATTACACCAATTAATGCAGTCATTTTCTGGCCTAAATGTTTTTTATTAATTCTTTACCTCCTGGTGACACCTGCAATGAGCTTTGTGAAATGCATGTGACAGCAAAGAAAATTCAGAAGGTTTAATCCTAGCTTTGCCAACACTCTCCTCCGTGCCTGAGGATAAAAGACAACCTCTCCCTCCTTCCTCCTGTAGCTTCAGTTTCCATGAATGGATCTCAAAATAGACTAAGAGACCTCCTGTGAAGAGATCTTAAATGCATTAAACCATTTTAAGGAATAAAAAGTTCTGACTATTAATAATTTAGTCCTATTGCTGATCCATTTAAATACAGACACTGCAAAATTGCTTCACATGCCCCTTAACTACATCTCAAGCTAACAGTATTATTTGTGACAGATCTCCAGTCTGAGCTTACTAGTTACCCCTGTTGCATGAATCAGGAGCCTCCCATTGTCTCTCAGGTCTAAAACTACATGGCTTTAGAGGATCCCTTCAAGGCACTCCATATTCTTCACTTTTCTGCTTAGCATTTATTATGGGCTTACAGCAATTTTTCTCAGGTCAAGTAGTATCATCACTGCTTTCTCACAGCCTGGCCTTTCCTCCAGATCAATCTTCCACGGAAATATGGTAAAGAGAGGATTTTCTCTTTGTCAGGTGACAGAAAACCACTGAAAATATTTTTGATAGAATGATTAACAGAAATAAAGCCCTTTGGAAATTTTTCAATTATAATTTACAGGACCTTTTGCAGAAGGTGTTGGCTAATGTATCCTAACAGACACAGTCTCTACTAAGTGATTTGTTTTTCTTCAGCAAAGCTCACATCGTTCCTACTGTTTGTGGTGGCACATATCATATTTGTCACATGACAGGGACATGTTCTTGCCAGCCTTTACTTGCTCATTGTCTGAGACTTGGTCTTGGGTTTTTTGTTTGCTTGTGGGTTTTTTTGGTGTGTTTTTTTTCTGTTGTTTATTTTTAAGATGATTGGTAAATCATGATGGTACTGTGCTCCCTTTGTACCTGCAGGACAGACTTATAAATGGAAAAAATACCATAGGTGCCTTTTTTGGATAAAAGGAAGAGAAGAAATGATGGTTTGGTCAAGATTCAGATGATTAACGACAGACTAAGCATTTGTTTCATTAGTAACTTGCTTAAGTTTGCCTGCACTGGCACAATAGGTCTAGGACACAGAAAATAACAAAAGGGAAAAAAAAGCCCAACTGAGGGCAGATGTGATAGCTGTCTACAAATACATAAGAGAATGTCATTAAGTAACAGAGAGGCTGATTATTCACATTACCAAAGCTGCAAAAAAACAGTAAACAGCCTTCACAAATGTTTAGCAATCATTGCAGAAATAGTGCTGATTGAAAAGGAGAGACATGCAAACCGAGACTTTTGAAAGGTTCATGCCAGGTCACTCACATATATAACCCATTTTAAAACTATCCAATTATTAAAATCACCTGTGCCCTAAGTATTTATTATGTAGGACTTCCTAAGTACATTTAAGAAGTGTCAGACTCTGTTTTGCTTTCAAATCTGATCATAAAAACTATGATCAATCTCTGCTACAGGAAAAAAAATAGAAATGAAAAAAAAATGCAAGCCCAAGAGAAAGCACTCAAAAATGGCTTAATGGAACTGATACATAACTTCCTAGTTTAAAACACACTTACCTAGGGTAATGCATCTTGTTCTCATCACTTTGATACCAGCAATTTACAAACAAACCAAAGGGTTTCCTCACAGATGAACAACAATATTAAATAGTGGTCAGCACGAACAGTTCTAAAGGAAAGATTGCTGGAGCTAAAACGTATCTGCTAGGATGAGTAAATACAAGAAAGAGGGACATATTTTAACATTGAACTATAATACTGAAGGATAAACAGCAAAAACCAAAGAGGGAGATTAATTAATTAGTGTGGTGCCCAGAGGTAGGGGAGGTGGGATAATGAAGAGTAGTGGGATTAAATTAGGAAAAGCAAAATTTAGGCTGAGTATAAAGAAAAAAACCCTTACTAATAATTAGTTTTATTATTTCGGGAATTAATCTCTCAGGTGAAATGATGGAAATGCCTAATATTTAGGACTTCAAAATTTAGGTTGTGCAAAGGCACTAATGCGTTACATACAAAGTATGCACAAAGGCACAAGCCCTTTGGGGAATAAAACAGCGCTAATGGGGGCAGAAAGAGCAGATGCAGGCACATCCTGTCACATCTCCATGCCTGTGGTACAACTACCAACAACCTCTTCCAGAACTGCTCAAAACACGGCCTACAACCACATCAGACAAGCTCTATCTTGTGGGCAGTGCTCCAAAGCAATGAGATGGACAAGTCCATGAGGGGACAGGCACACAAACAGATTATAGAAGTAGTTGGCCCAATGTAGTCCCAAGCACTGCAGGGTAAGGACACATCAGCACACCTGGACTTTGTTCTCAGTTCCAGCATGGACACTCTTTGCCATCACGGACATTCTTTGCCGTCGTTCTGGGCCTACCTTAGCCTCAGAAGCCAGACTTGGTGCTCTAGTCACAGCACATTGTTTTTTGCACTTCCAGTAGTAAGTATGACAGTTCAGAGGCACGACTGCTATTGCTGCTGCCTCTTCATTTAGTTCACAAAAGTCAAGCAAGACAGCAAACCCCACCATAAAGCAAAAGCATCCCTTCAAAAAGAGCTGCAAGATTAAAATGCCACAGTGCAGTTGGCAATCTAATTTCTTGATGATGGCAGTTTGCCTGCTATTTTAAGTGGGAAACATCACCCAAACCTGTTATAACATTTTTCTGAGTTTTACTCTGCCTATCTCAAATAAAAGTAAAAATCAGTAAATGCTTTGCAGACAATTCTGAAAGCACCATATGGACCACAACTGGATAAGAAGTTTGTACCTAATAACAGGCAGGTCATTCACCCAAGTGAAGAGAGAGGAAAAAAAAAAAAAGGGGGGGGGGGGGGAAGGGGGGCGCTAAATGCTGTAGCTTTATCAGGAAATTTGAGGCTTTAAACTGGAAGCAATTTGTTGAATGGCTATTTTGACCATAGAACTTCCTAATCTCAGCTCCCATAAAGTTTGGCTTGGAGCCAGCCAGAATGGTTCATTTCAGCTGCGCAGATATCTTCCACAGAGGAAATAAAAGGATTTCAAACCCCAGAGTCATTTCCTTTGGTTCTCGGCTCATTCAAAAAAAATGTCCTTTCGGTCAGTGATATCTCCAACTTAATTCCTGCAGAACGACTTAAAAAAAAAAGTCTTTGTGGGAAACTTTTCTGAAGGTTTGGAAGTGTGCCCTGTAAGCTCTCTGCCAGTTGGTGTAAAATACCTTTTTCCTCCCAGAAGCTTGCAAAGCAAAAGGTCCTCTCCACTTCTGCATTAACTCTGAGCCTTCCAGAAGTTCTTACTCATCTTGCAGTCCCCATTTAATAATTAAAGGAAGTATTGACACTCATGCATACAAAAGTAAGAGTTTTCAGAACTTTGCATCAAAAAAATCTACTAAATATGCTCAAATGGTGAGATGGTGGAGTTCAGGATCCTGTGTGGAAGGAACAGAATACCCAGTAGGACCAGAACCCTGGACTTCCACAGGGCGAACTTTGGCCTCCTCAATCAACTGTTAAGGGAAATCCCATGGGACAGGGTGCTGGAAGACAAAGGGGCTCAAGATAGCTGGTCAACATTCAAGGACCACTTCTTGCAAGCACAGGAATAGAGCATCCCAAGGGTTAGGAAATCTAGTAAGGGAGCTAGGAGACCAGCATGGTTAAAAAAGGAACTGCTGGGCAAACTTAAGTGGAAAAGGAAAATCTACAGATCATGGAAGGAGGGGCTGGTCACTTGGGAGGAATATAGGAATGTTGTCAGAGAATGTAGGGAGGCAATTAGGAAAGCTAAGGCCTCCTTGGAACTTAACCTTGCAAGTCAGGTTAAGGATAATAGAAAGAGCTTTTTCAAATACATAGCTAACAAAACTAACACTAGAGGCAATATTGGCCCACTGAGGAATGAGGTGGGAGCCCTGGTGACAGAGGATATAAAGGCAGAGGTGCTGAACACCTTCTTTGCCTCTGTCTTTACTCCTGCAGGCTTCCCCCTGAGCCCCAGATTCATATAGCTCCAGGAGTAGTCAAGATAGGTGAGGACATAGTAGATGAGGATTGGGTTAGGGATCAGTTGAGTAATCTGGACATCCATAAATCAATGGGTCCAGATGGAATGCATCCAAGGGTGCTGAGGGAGCTGGCGGAGGTCATTGCTAGGCCACTCTCCATCATCTTCGGTAAGTCATGGGTAACAGGAGAGGTGCCTGAGGACTGGAGGATAGCAAATGTCACACCAGTCTACAAGAAGGGCAAGAAGGAGGACCCGGGTAACTATAGACCGGTCAGCCTCACCTCCATCCCTGGAAAGGTGATGGAACAACTTATTCTTGTCACTATCACCAGGCATATCAAGGATATGGGGGTCATCAGGAGCAGTCAGCATGGTTTTATCAAGGGTAAATCATGTTTGACTAACCTCATAGCCTTCTATGAGGAAATTACTAGGTGGATAGATGATGGTAGAGCGGTAGATGTGGTATACCTTGATTTCAGTAAGGCATTTGACACCGTCTCCCACAGCATCCTTGTAGATAAGTTGATCAGGTATGGGTTTGGTGATCAGGTAGTGAGGTGGATTAGGAACTGGTTGATGGGAAGGAGTCAGAGTTGTAGTCAATGGGGCAGAATCTAGTTGGAGGCCTGTGACTAGTGGAGTCCCTCAGGGGTCGGTACTGGGACCGGTGTTGTTCAACATCTTCATCAACGACCTGGATGAGGGTATAGAATGTACCCTCAGCAAGTTTGCTGATGACACTAAGCTGGGAGGAGCGGCTGACACACCAGAAGGCTGTGCTGCCATTCAGAGAGACTTAGACAGGCTGGAGACTTGGGCGGGGAGAAACATGATGAAATTCAACAAGGGGAAGTGTAGAGATTTGCATTTGGGGAAGAACAACACGATGTCCCAGTATAGGTTGGGGGCTGACCTGCTGGAGAGTAGTGTAGGTGAAAGAGACCTGGGGGTCATGGTAGACAGGAGGATGACCATGAGCCAGCAATGTGCCCTTGTGGCCAAGAAGGCCAATGGCATCCTGGGGTGCATTAGAAAGGGTGTGGTTAGTCGGTCAAGAGAGGTTCTCCTCCCCCTCTATTCTGCATTGGTGAGGCCGCATCTGGAGTATTGTGTCCAGTTCTGGGCCCCTCAGTTCAAGAAGGACAGGCAACTGCTGGAAAGAGTCCAGTGCAGAGCTACTAAGATGATGAAGGGAGTGGAACATCTCCCTTATGAGGAGAGGTTGAGGGAGCTGGGTCTCTTTAGCTTGGAGAAAAGGAGACTGAGGGGTGACCTCATCAATGTTTACAAATATGTAAGGGGTGAGTGTCAGGGAGATGGAGTTAGGCTCTTCTCAGTGATGACCAGTGATAGGACAAGGGGTAATGGGTGGAAATTGGAGCATAGGAGGTTCAAGGTGAATATCCGAAAAACTTTTTCTACTGTAAGAGTGACAGAGCACTGGAACAGGCTGCCCAGGGAGGTTGTGGAGTCTCCTTCACTGGAGACATTCAAAACCCACCTGGATGCATTCCTATGTGATGTACTCTAGGTGACCCTGTTCTGGCAGGGGGGGTTGGACTAGATGATCTTTCGAGGTCCCTTCCAACCCCTAGGATTCTATGATTCTATGATTCTATGAATCACAGGGAGTGAACCACGTACAGCTTCAGGCATAGTAGTGCAAGCAGAACAAGTAAGCATTTATCAAAAGGAGCAATGCATTGTTTTCCAGAAGGTATCATAGTTTTCAAGACATGTAAGCATAATGCATTGCACATCCGCATCTCCCTTTCAAGAGAAGTTGACAAATATTTGAGGACTTAGCCACAAATCTGAAAAGCGATCCAAAGCATCCAAATAGGATGTTTAAAACAGGCATGCAGGCCAGTCAACATAAATGCCAGGCATGTAACGTCCTCTTCAAGTGACTGCTAGATCTACTCCTTGAGGCTACCCATCTTAAATATGTACTCAGAGTTTCACTGAAATAATGGAGATAACAGTTTTGACGTGCAACCTAGCTGTAGGGACCAAATTCATTCCAAGCACATCAGACCAAGGAACACTACCGTTATATCACCACAAAAGAGAGACAAAGCTTTTCAGATACATACTCAAGCCTGTGATATTTCTAACAGTACTAGAAAACTAAATACTGAGAGGTAGGGCTCAGTATAAATGGCAGCACTTCTGGGCCCTGTAATAATGAGCTTACGCAACACGTGTCCTAAAATGAACTTTGAAGCTCAAGGTTTCATCACAGCTGACAAATGTTTTATGAAGGAGATTGATTTTAGGGAAACTAAAAGTCTTCCACAGGACTGTGCTTCAGCACACATCTGATGCTAAGTGTACATATTCTAAGGTGGCCCCTTCTATATTCAGAATATTCAGAAGGCAGAGTAAAGGACACATGCAAAATGGAAACGTTAATGAGTTGAACCCTACTGTCAACTTCAAATGTCAATGCCGATCTTGTGATTGATAATTAAATTGCTCTTTCTAGGAAAGTTTACCTTTTTAGCTATTATTTATTAATTGTGGCTTGTATAACTTGCATCTAAAAGCTCAAAATAGTCAATTCCTGCATTAGAATGATGCAAGGTTTTATACGAGATGGTCTGATACTTTAATTTCTAATAAAATGATTCAACACATTTATACAAATATTATCTCTCTAGGCAGGCAGGTAGATCACAAGCTCCTTGATAACACTGCTCTGTATGGGGCAACTGAGGTCTTGAAATTTAAGGTCATCTTCACCTTAACTCAGAGATTTTCTTAGAGTGCCTTGAACAGCACAGACTAGATCTGCAATCTACAGTGTGCACTTCTACTAGAGAGGAGATAAAAGATCTTATTACCATTTTCTAAAGGAATGCAGGTAGCTACCTAATTTATAAAACAAATATGTAAATTAAATAAAGGAGTACACTACCTATATGCCAATCCAAACATCATGCAAAGTTATCTCCATTTAAATCCTTATTTACCATGATAAAGTAACAAAGCAAAGACTTTGATGTAGAACATAGAAGGAAAGGCCTGTGGGAGGTTTACAGAACAGCTAGGGTTTCTGAGGTTGAAGTGGACGAACACTGGAATTACAATGGTATTTTTTCCTTTTGGTTTTTTTTTTTCATTCTTTTTTTAAGTTATATGTAAATTCAAACCAAAAGTAGACTGGAAAGTTTCTCCTCTTTTCCATTCCACTTCTCCCTTCCAAGAATGTCAAACCTAGGAGCAGAGTGTCAGTAAATACTGTCTAAACTGAAATGAAATTTCTGGTTTCACTTAGTCCTGTGGGCAACACGTGCTTCCGCTCTTCCCTAAAACACAGTGGGAACACAGGGCTTTAAAATCATAATCTGAAAATCCCATTTTCATCTAAGCCTTATTAATATAAAATGACTGAAAGATAGTCTTGACTTTCAGTTAAAATAATAGGGGAGCATTTCATAGCCGTTACTCTGCCTTATCCTCACTCCCAAAACACCGTATGCTCACCTTGCTGGGCTTTCACAGGTTAATTTGACAAAACCCATCTTGGAATTATTTTATTTTCTTTAATGTGTAATCCTACAGACATTTCCAAGGTCTCACACTGGCAAAGATACAAACACAGTTCGCAGGCAGATGAACCAACGCAGCCACATTTCATTCCTCTGCCTCCTCCTCGCTGGACACATGCACCCATGCACCCCAATGCTGTCGGTCAGACTGGTTAAGGGCAGGAGGGATTGCTGGTCTGAGAGACAGGACCTGCATCAGAAGGCACCCTCCAGGGACAGGCTTGTTTAAAAGGCCAGCAGAGCACACTAGAGAGTACCCCAGCCCCAAAAGCTCCAAGCTGGTGTCCAGCAGAGCCCAGCTCCCCACATAAGCAATAGCCCCATGGAAGGCAGCCCTAAAAAGAATATGTCTCCCTGCTCCCTTCCCAGTGCTGATCATGAAGGTGCAACTATTTAGATTACTGTAGCAGTTGAATGAAATTACGCACTAAAAAGCTACATCTGAACACACTTGCCTGGCTCCAAACTCAAAACATTGGGAGAACTCTACAAAAGGAGTGCATGTGTTGGTCATCAAACCGTCACCCAACTTTCAAGTAGCCTCATGCCACAACTTACACCATAAAAACTGAGCTTGCTCCACCTCCTGCACAAAAACTTTGCTACTCTGGTAGTCATAAACTCTCATTTCTGAGGAATCATAGAATCATAGAATCCTAGGGGTTGGAAGGGACCTCGAAAGATCATCTAGTCCAACCCCCCTGCCAGAGCAGGGTCACCTAGAGTACATCACACAGGAAGGCGTCCAGGCGGGTTTTGAATGTCTCCAGCGAAGGAGACTCCACAACCTCTCTGGGCAGCCTGTTCCAGTGCTCTGTCACTCTTACAGTAAAAAAATTTTTCCTGATATTCATCTTAAACCTCCTATGCTCCAACTTGTATCCATTACTCCTTGTCCTATCACTGGTCATCACCGAAAAAAGCTTAACTCCATTGTCTTGACACTCACCCTTTACATATTTGTAAACATTGATGAGGTCCCCCCTCAGTCTCCTTTTCTCCAAACTAAAGAGACCCAGCTCCCTCAGCCTTTCCTCATAAGGGAGATGTTCCACTCCCTTAATCATCCTTGTGGCTCTGCGCTGGACTCTTTCAAGCACTTCCCTGTCCTTCTTGAACTGAGGGGCCCAGAACTGGACACAATATTCCAGATGTGGCCTCACCAATGCAGAATAGAGGGGGAGGAGAACCTCTCTTGACCGACTAACCACACCCTTTCTAATGCACCCCAGGATGCCATTGGCCTTCTTGGCCACAAGGGCACACTGCTGGCTCATGGTCATCCTCCTGTCTACCATGACCCCCAGGTCCCTTTCACCTACACTGCTCTCCAGCAGGTCAGCCCCCAACCTGTACTGGTGCATGGCGTTTTTCTTCCCCAAATGCAAAACTCTACACTTGCTCTTGTTAAACTTCATCAGGTTTTTCCCCGCCCAAGTCTCCAGCCTGTCTAAGTCTCTCTGAATGGCAGCACAGCCTTCTGGTGTGTCAGCCACTCCTCCCAGCTTGGTGTCATCAGCAAACTTGCTGAGGGTACATTCTGTGCCCTCATCCAGGTCGTTGATGAAGATATTGAACAACACCGGTCCCAGTACCGACCCCTGAGGAACCCATGTTTCACCTGTAATTTAATCATGGCCATCCCTGTGCACACATTTTTTCTCCCCACCTAATATAAGACAGTTATTTCTTCATAGACACTCTTCCTATTTTTTTTAATTCTTTTTTTTGTTTTGTAAATGTTTTCTTATGTTTTCTTTCTTTCATTCCCTACCAATTCCTCTCTATACTCTTTTAAAGGAGGAGAGTTCCAGTGTTTCCAAGAACTATGCTGAGACCATAGGAACATGAGTTTGCATGGAAGAAGACAACTCTAGGTTTTGTCCTTAAGATGGCAACAAAAGGGGACATCAAACAGGCTACCTGGATAGAAAGCAGCTGAAGGAACAGCACTATGAAATAGGGTGAAGAAATTAAGGTGGTATTTACCCAATTTACTATGCCAACTATAATTTCTATGTCTTCCCCATAAGAGAGCTGCATGCCTGAATGTGCTGTGCAGACAATTTACAGTCTTCAGCTGGCTTCTGACAGCAGTACAGCAAAATGGGAGGGACTGGATGAGACAGAAATTCAGCAGCTGAACCTTCAGGGACACCAATCCAAGCAATCAAGCCAGATCCTGCTAAGGGAAATGTTCACAGAGGATATTTCAGCAGTGTCATACAGCAGGCCCAAGTCCATTAGGGCAGCTGCCAGCTCAAGGCAGCATTCAGGTGGTGAAGCAGGCTGTGAGCCAGTGCTGGATCTTCCCCACTGAGAGCAGCTGACTTTGCATCTTCTGGCACTGAAAGTGCCCCTCTAGAACTTGGAGCTAACCAGAAGGAAGGGGTAGGCTGAATTGATGGCAGTCTCCCTCATCAGACAAACAGATGGAGGAGTTGGTAACCTTGGAGAAAACCACTGGGTGGCCAACAGATCTATCCCTCTTGCAAATAAAATAACAGGCCAGAGAACATAAGTGGACATACCAGGATGGAATGTAACTACAGAGTCATTCAAATATGGTGCCAACAATGCAAATGCAAAATTAGCAGCTCCCTAAATGTTTTAAACCTAATAAATAAGATGAGTGAACTGGAAAACATACTACAGTAAGGAACCACTCGTATTAGAAAGACTGTGAATGTGAGGCAAAGAGCAGGCCACTGAACACTAAGATAAAACATGCATGGCACAGACACCATAGGCTGTGGTAGAGAAATGATCAGGCTAAACACAGCAGCAAGCAACACAGAGCCTGCAAGAACTTAAATCTTAGCCCTAAACATGAAGGACAGGAATTCTGCATTCCTGGAGAGCTACCTCTGCTCCAGACTTCCCCACCAGGATAGCAACACCAGCAGTCTTGGGCAGAGGAAGATGCAGAAAAGCAGTAAGGGCAGAAAGCGAGCGGAATGCTCATAGGGGACCTTGATTATCCCTACACAGATTGGGCAAAATGGGATATAATGCAAAGATCACATATTTAGGTGCTGTTTCAGAGAGCAGCTGTTTAGGAAGCCCAGAAGAACAGATGCAACTCTTAATTTGAAATGACCACAGAGGAGGTTATGGGACAAATTGACAAAAGTGAACACTAACAAATTACAACAACAGATGGTGTTCACACTCCCTGCTTGAAAAGAGTTCCAGGATGCAATAGCTGACTACACACGTCAATAAGCAGTGTGCAGCTTCTTTTCTAGAACTAGCTTCATACCTAAGGACCAGGAGGTGGCACATTTGGCAGCAGTATTCTGAAAAGATCCCAGGCAAGATCGAAGTAGCTACAGGTCTGTAAACCTCACGTCAAATTACCAGAAATTACAGAAACAGAGTAAAATCAATGAAAATACAATATGTGGAAAGACTTAACCTGGCTTTTGTAGTTTTGCCTCACAGACCTATTGGAGTTCTTTGAAAAGGTCAACAAGCCTGTGGATAAGGGTGGTCTGGCTAATATAGTCTGCTTGGATCTCTGAAAGGCATTTGACAAGGCCCCCACAAAAGATTTCTTAGGAAACTAAGCAGCCATGGCTTAAGAGGGAAAGTTCTTGGATAAACAATTGGTTAAAAGATAAAAACAGAGGGCAGAGGTCATGGCCTTTCTTACAACAGGGGAACAGAACCAATGGACTTCCACATGGAGCTTTGCCGCAACCCATACTGCAAAACCTGTTTCTAAATGATGAGAAGAGGCTCATTAGTGAGGTGGCAAGATTATTCTGGAGAAAAAACAGGGGGAGGCAGCTGTGAAGAACTGCAGAAGGACCTTATTAAACTAAGCAACTGGCTAATAAACCAGCAGAATAAATTAAATACAAATAATAGTAGTGATGCACATGGGAGAAAACAATTCCAGTTTTACATTATAAAATTATGTCCTTTGAACTGTCCATAGAAATGTCAGTTCCATATTTGCTCAAAAAGGCAAATTGAATTCTAAGAATAATTTCAGAAGTAGTAAACAGAAAGGCAAAGAATACACTGCAGAAATTTATACATATATTTCCTTGGCAGCTCCTCCTTCCCCATAACTTCTGAACCAACTGACGCTATTCAAAGAAATTTGACAGAGGTAGGAATCTCAAATACCTTAAGTTCCAAAAACTCAATATCATTATAGACACTAGAAAAAACACAGCAGAGTCACAAACCAGAGACTTATTAATCCTAGCAGCTTCAGAAGGATTTGCTGCATGGTCTACACCTCTCTCCTTTAAGTGTAACTATTTTAACACTTCTACAGTAACTGCCCAAGAAAGCAGAGCACGCCAAACAGCAGGTATGCAGTTATTTTTGATGCAAGAACTCACATTCACCCGTGATAAATATGTATCCCTCTCCAAAACTCAAAGCATATTTAATGTTTGTTCTGTAACTTTCTTCTCTTCTATACTAGCAATAAAATCTAGTTTTATTAGTAAGGAAATAACTACTAAGATCATGTGCAATAAATAAAAAATAAATACTAAAATTTTGAACACTGATTTTTCCTCAGTCTTGGGGCTTTTTTAAAACATAAATTCCATCAATTATGAAGAATTTACCCTGCAATTTACTGTGAGCTGAAGTGACTGACAAGAGCAACCAAGATACCTCAGGCAATCCGGGTCACTCAGATTTTTCCATGCTGTTTCATGATTAAAGGTTGACCACAAAAGCCTTTACTTTCTGCAGAATGACATGCTTGGTTGGTTAAATATGCAGGCAATTAATGTAGAGATAACATGCATTTAAATGGAGGTCCCATTGACCCCCATCTCCTGGCTGCAACCTTTGATCTGCAAGCAGACAGCTTAGCAAAAATATTCAATTAATAAAAAGCCATGAAGGGCAACAAGTCCATTTTAATTCATTTAAAAATAAATGGTGTTTACTGCTCCATATTTAATAAGTTAATAAACAACAACATTACGACTAATACCTCAAGAAACAAGGGCATCTGCCTGAAAGTTCTTTATAGAGATCAGAGAAAAAAATAGTAAAAAAAAATATTTGTGGTTTTCTTCTTTCTTTAGAATAAAACAGAATTTTCTACAAGCAATGAAGTGAACAAGGCTGGTGTCTTATGCATTTGAGACACAATTTTTTTGTCTGTGTCCATGTCCCCTCCCAACCGTGACGCTAAAACTTGCTGCAGTAACTCAAATTCCCCCACTCCAAGCATTCCTTACTGTTCTTCCACCTTCCCCTCCAATACCTTTACCTCCCTCCCAAATTCCTTTTAAAGTAAACCCAGCATGAGCTGTGGCTCCACCACAGATGAGCAATTGGTCAGTTGCTCTGGTTACTTCAGGTCAAGTAAAATTAAACCCATCCTTTCATTTCCTTCTGTGGAAGCAGCAAGTCTCCACTCCACGTAGTTGCCCATTTTCTGGAAATTGTATTTGAAAGACTTGGTCTTCTGGCACAGTTGCTTGAAACTGGCCAATAAGTTGTAAAATTCAACATGAATAAAAAATTGAAAGTTGGAGACTCTGAAAATATAAAGCAAACTAAGGATGGTTTTTTAAAAGAAAGGAAAATTGATCCATTTGTAATTTTTTAATCAATCTTTTTATTAGGGGGTCCAGAGAAACCACATATCACACCACTGCCATCTAATGGAAGAAAGCATGGGCCAATCATTCATCCTGAGAAAGACCACTCAGACAAAAACTATTTCACCAAGTAGGAGAGCTGTTTCTACCACCCCTAAGATGGCCTCCTCCTTTTCTCATATATAAATTTAGCTCTCCTCAAAACATTCTGAGTTGAGAAAAACTCACTAAATGCTATCCAAATGCATGACTATTCTCAAGAGAGCTGAAAGACTGGTTTGAGGTTTTCTTTGTTGGGGAACTGAGTATTTATAAAGATGGTATTTAACTCCATTCAAAGTCATGCACTTAATCAAAGTATATAAGATTAATAGTGGATACTGGTCTTCTTCAAAGCCCTGGGCCGTGAAGTCCATAGGACAAGGCTGGTTTTTAATTATTTTTTTGTACAGTGCAATTGTTTCACATTCCATTGATTAGCACCTAGAGCTTTACTGCTGTATGGCTACCATAACCTAAAGAGATACAGTAATAATAATGATGATAATTTCCTTCCCCAGAACTGGTCTAGGAAGGTTTTTTGTTCAGTGTTGAGAGAGCTACATCATTATTGCCAAAAAGTTACTAATTCTGCCCTGTTTTGCACATCCATTCCTGCTATAGCAAACCTATGCCAGCTCCAGACAGGCAGCAGAAACTCAGACCGAATAAAAATGATGGCACAGACTATTAGTGGGTATATTATCTAGCAGGAAAGAGAACATTTACTTAATTCACTTCGGTAAGAGAATTCTAATCTTCTAAACAAAAGCCAGGAACGTGCACTAATAGGGGAAAATGCAAACAGAGACTTCTCTGATTACTGGCATACTGCAGAAGTGAAGTTAAGCTATAATTAACAGATCTAATTCAGAATGGTTTCTGTTGAATACCCATGTTCAATAGGAATTTGTTCATTTTGTTTATTATCAAATTGCCACTATATCAAGTACACATTAGTTTTGTTTATGCTGTATATTCTGAGAGCATGCAACGAAGTTGGCTCTAGCCAAACCAAGGAGCCATGCACTGTCCTGCTGCTGCGCTGAAGGTCTTGAGACTTCTGAGAACCCAACTTCTCAGCAGAGTTACCACTGCTTTCAGGAGCAATCATCTGCCTTCATGAAAGCAGAAGCCAAACAGACTATCAATACATGAGGTGCTACATCATGGCATCAGAGAAAAAAGTTTAAGCAAAGTGATTCTGCAAGACCATTAAAAAAGCAAATGTATTGCAAGTAAGCTTTCAACAAAGCTGAGTATGAGCTAATGTTCAAAGAGAAAAAAAATTCTCTTCTGCTCACTTCTGTGATACGAAATAGGTATTTCCGAGTCTGTTGAGACCACTAAGAGCCTACTAACGTTACTCAGTCCCAAAATACCCTTCAAACATGTGCCAAGCTATTGGCAAAATTTTATACAGATCAATGAATCAAAACATTAATCTCTGTGTATAAATGGAAATTCTACTTTTTTATTTCCCTGGCAGGAGACAAAGCTAAACCAATTATTTGCCAGTGATATGGGCCTGCAAATTTTGTAAGCAGTAAATTAAGAATAATCACAGATTAGATTTGTCACAGAAAACCTGAGTATCTCGGGTGTCCTTACAGAAAGTATTTGCTAGGCCATGAGTTCATTTATGAAAAGATAATGACCCAGGAAATATTTTCCTTAATTGCAAAGAAGCTGTTTAAGAAAGTGTCTGGGGAACTAATTAGAAAGGAGTTTCCTCTGTAGAGGACCTGGCTTTAAACTCAGTAAGCAATTTTTAGATGACTTGCTTGAGACAGAGCACTGTTTAGATGCAGTCAATAATGTTTGCTAAGGTGCAGCAACATCTTGCAGACATGGAGGCAGGTATGTCTCAGAGTCCTCACCACGGTAGGGCAGCAGCCAATGCTGGCACGCTCCAGCTATGGTGACTAGCTCAGCACAAATCATCAAACCCTTTCCTATTTCACCACAGCAGATGTGGAAAACATTCAAAAACACACAAATAGGAGAATCTATACCTCCAAGCTAAAGCAAGATTTTACAAAACACTGGTACACTTGCCAAGACACGTACAACGCCTGCCAGCCATCTTCCTGGCCAATGGGTGCCAAGAAAATATTTCACCCAACGGCATCACATGCTCCCACTGAGTGCCATTGCTTCATTATGTTACCTAAAAATCTGAAAACACGTCATCTCTAAGTTCAAGTGAACAGTTACATATATATATATATTTAAATACACATGCACTTTTTTTTTCCTCCATTTAGTACCTAGTAACTTCTTGAAATAGTCAAATTTATAAAGCATCATAGCTCATGAGCCTGCAGATCAAACAAGCTCTCATTTGATAAGGTGCGGTGTGAACTTAGAAGACATCACTGGAGAGTGAACAACCTTATGGTTTCTAATTGGCAATTCTTTTAATTTTATTTTAATGTATGCCTTGCATTTAAGGTGCTGAGATATTTCCTTTAGGCATGTTTCCTAAAGACTTAGCTTCTAGTCTCATTTTGTTACGTAGAAATATCACTTTTTAAATGTAAACAGAAAAAAAAATCTCAACATTTACTTAAAAATATACTAGTGAAACTGAAGAAAAAAAAAGAAAAAATCTTAAAAAGCCCTTCAAACACTTAGAAATTTTAAACTAACTACATGATGTTTCAATGTATCTCTTGTTATCAAAAAATGTAGGATGGCTAACTCTGGAGTTCTGGGTTTATCAGCTGGCTTGTTAACAGAAAACTGGCACAGCTCAGCACAGTTTGCTCTCTGTTCAAGAGATCCAGGGCCAGAGTAATTGGGCTTGCTACAGGTTCACACTGAGTTGGATCAGCAGAGTCATACATAAAACTTGCTAAGCACCTACTCACACTCAGCATCTATTCAGCCTTCACAAATGCCTCAGTGTCAGACAACCTGATGAATTAAAATATTCCATATTGCTACACTTGTCATAACTTGTGAGCCATCATGCCAATAATTACATAAAACTTTGGAATGGATAAAAAACAAAAAAACAAAAACCAAAATGCAAATAACAAAATGCACAAAAAAAATCACTACATCTATTCTCTATCCTGACATCAAAAATACGATTGATTTATTTTTTGCAAAAGTCTAGAGATTCAAAAATTAAATAAGTCTGGTTTACAAATTATTTACTTTCTACAAGATCCATTTCCCCTTAAAGCATGCTGTGCATGCCCTCCTAGTGTGAACAGTTTACAGTCTGTGATCAGGCACAGACCTACTTGGCTGGATATTTTTTTCTCTCTCAAAATGGCAATTCTGAGAATCATAAATAACACAGCACAGTTATTGCAATTTGAGCTTATTCCCAATAAATAAAATTTATTAACTAAATAGCTTTCTATGCAGCTTAGCTCTTTCTTCACTAGCTTATTATTTTATATAGCCTTGGTTCATGTTGCTAGTCACAACCAAATTGTGCCACCTCAAGTATAACAGGAATGGGAATTAATAAATATAAAGTGAAAATGCATAATTTCATGCAAACACAAATAACCTTTAGTATTCATTGAATATGTGCAAAAAAATTACTTTCTAAGATTTTAAATTATTAAAGTACTTTGTCTAACATACACACCAAGGTACACCTATTATATGCTTATAAGCTTTGTTTATCAGAATACCAGAGCAGAAGCCTCCTGCTCATTAAGCTCCAATACATTAGGGTACTTAAGGACGCTGTTGAACTTAAGTAGATGAGTAGTATCACTGACACAAGGCAGATCAGACTCCTTTTGGGAGATGTGAAGAAGCACTTTATCATGCCATTCCAATTATCTCCAACACTTTAGTAAGCCTCCAGTTATCCAGGTTTTGTTACACAAATAAACTCTCAATTTATACAACAGGTCATGGTAAATTTTAAGTCCACAGAATCATAGAATCATAGAATCTTAGGGGTTGGAAGGGACCTCGAAAGATCATCTAGTCCAACCCCCCCTGCTAGAGCAGGGTCACCTAGAGCACATCACACAAGAACGCATCCAGGTGGGTTTTGAATGTCTCCAGTGAAGGAGACTCCACAACCTCCCTGGGCAGCCTGTTCCAGTGCTCTGTCACTCTCACAGTAAAAAATTTTTTTCGTATATTCACCTTGAACCTCCTATGCTCCAATTTACACCCATTACCCCTTGTCCTATCACTGGTCATCACTGAGAAAAGCCTAACTCCATCTCCCTGACACTCACCCCTTACGTATTTGTAAACATTAATGAGGTCACCCCTCAGTCTCCTTTTCTCCAAGCTAAAGAGACCCAGCTCCCTCAGCCTCTCCTCATAAGGGAGATGTTCTACTCCCTTAATCATCTTTGTAGCTCTGCACTGGACTCTCTCAAGCAGATCCCTGTCCTTCTTGAACTGAGGGGCCCAGAACTGGACACAATACTCCAGATGCGGCCTCACCAATGCAGAATAAAGAGGTAGGAGAACCTCTCTTGACCTACTAACCACACCCTTTCTAATGCACCCCAGGATGCCGTTGGCCTTCTTGGCCACAAGGGCAAGTCCAGTCAAAAACCAGCAAGGCAACTGGAAAAATAAAATTGTATGTGATATATGGCAGGTTAACACTGATCACCTAGTGGCATTTTTTTACCATAAATCCACCACAGTCCTAATGACTGCATATCTGCATCCCTAGTTTTTTTTTTATTTTAAAAATGAATAGATCATTGCCAGCATTTCTCAACAAGAAAAATGCCACAATGAAATATTAAAATTATAAATAGAGTCTCTACAGTTCTTCTCATCATGTTAGGCATATTTCTCTCCTGAGAAAAACACTGCTATTCAACAAATCAAGTCACGCATGGTTTGAAAAAATATACATAAAGTGAAGGATATGCAGTGGAAGTGTTTGTCTCCTAAACATTACTGTGATTCATAGGTTTTATTTATTAAAAAAATCCCACAGGTGGGATTTTGGACTTTTAGTCATTCTCCCATGTTCATCTTCTAAGGTCCTAGCGAAATGCTCAAAATCATGAGTTCCTGATTAAAGCAGGAAGTAAATCTGCATGCATGCAATTAAAGTGTCTGCAAGGGCACATGCAGATGACAGTAATTCATACTCTAAGAAATGGGCTTGTGTATTTGGCAGATTAACTGTTCTGTATTCCATTGCTATGAGGTATGGAAACTGTACTGTGAAACAACCATTACTCATTCCCTCAGCTCTAAGCACGTAGGTCTATCAAAGGCAAGCCAGTCTGGAGAGGGCGGGGGGTGAGGGCTGGAAAGAGAAGAGTGTATGCGTTTCAGATTAACGCTTCTCTTGAATGGTTTCTTTTATTTTATTTTCCCTACTTTTTGCTAATTTATTAGCAAATACAGTAGGCCCAGAAGGGAAATGTGCAAGGGAGAGAGGGAAAGAGGGGAGGGAGAGGGAAAAAGCAAAAGCAGCCAAAACTCTCCGACTTGTTCATTAGGGGTTTTGTGCTTGAACATATGAATGAATCATGTGTCTGTCTTTCATTATTCTCCATATGCGATTGTTCACTGCTTTGTTCAGTGATTTCTAGCCAGTTTGTCATGACTGTGCTTATTTTGTTTTATATATTGTTCTATTACAGGGTGGTTGCTGCTTCTCCTCTGCCCCACTAAGCAGTTATGCCACCAACAAAGAGCAATCTGAAAATGAGAAGTTACATCAAAAGGTTTCCCTAGTGAACTCCCTGATATGATATGAACTCCATACATGATATTATTATTATTTTAGACCAAACTGCTTAATTCATACCAGGGAGAAATCCTCAGATAACACTATTCCTTAGCATGACAGGAATGTAGTAGGTGTCTTTTTACAAGTCTGAGGAATAGCTGAGAATGACTTAAAAGTCCATTGCAGTGTTTTCTTCAGTTTTTCAAGGAGAAACCTAGCAGTTCTTGCTATGCAGTAGACTATTTTAGTAGATCTGCACATGGACACATGGAGCATTTGAAATAATTTCCTTGCTATATTAACTATTTTCCAGTTTTGGCTCTACTCTGTATCTTCTTCAACAAAAAAATTATAGTAAAATAGATTTTGAAAACTCCCATCACACAATAACAACTTCTATCATCTCCTTGAATACAAGCTATCCAACCACAATGTATGAACATCGCAGAATGATGTTTTCATTTAACAGGATATCTCATACTTAGCAGAAGGTGCACAAGATCCCCAAGACTAGAAAGAATCAAACTACATGCTTGGTGGTTTCTGCTGTTTGGTTTTGTGGGTTTCCTCTTTTTAAAAAGGAATAGATGCAGGTCCCAGTGAATTAGAGACACTTTTAACACAGTTTCAACTTCTAAAAAAATCTTACAGCAGTCATATAAATCCATTCACAGAACCTCACAGGTAACAGGTGATTAGTACCATGCAGCATGGAATTAGTAAGAACAAATGGCGTCACATCATACTTCCATCTAGAAGTAGGCAACTAGTTTTACAGATAGGTAAGTACTATGTATTTTGGTTAAACCTTGCTTGTCTCTCATAACCTGAGCAGAAAGTCTAGCTAAAACTGCTGTGGTGTAGGTGCTGAACTGATTAGCAGATTTAAAAAAAAGTTCTCAATGGTTCACTGTTGCACTGCCTGGTATACTGTGAGGGTTTCCTCCAAGTCTTCCCCAGGTCTGTTATTATTCAGGGTTTTCCAAATTATCTTGTCCAGTGGGTTAGAGAAATAATTTACTAACTGTGAAGAGGATACTGAAGAGGTAAATGCTGCAAGCATTCTGAAGACTTACAATTTCAGAATAACCTTAGCAAGTTAAGAAGTACCCAGGAAAAAAAAATAAAAGATAAAATTCAAAACAGACAAATGAAAAGCACTAGCCTTAGGAGGGAATAATCAACAACGTAGAGCAGAGCACACAATAAGGAATGCCTGGCTGGCAGCAGTGCTGGAGAAAAGAATAACAGAACCGGGGGCTACAGAGAATCTCTTAGTATAAATCAGTGCTGTTTTCTCATGCAACTCCCTGTGCCTCAGAAATATAGATACCCTTTAAATATACATAGTTATTTACATAGATATATACCTACAAAGAAGAAAGTCACGTGATCACAGAGAAGACAAATTAAATAACCTTTCCATACTAGAGAAGATAGTGAAATTTAGGCTGTCTGACATCCTTGCTCTTCAGTCTTCAAGTAAGATGTGAGCTAATTAGAGAGAGATCAGCAAAGTGCAATTTAATCAGAAACTTAAAACAATTTGCCTTTAACAAAAAAGTGAAAGGACTAGTGTTTAGTCTAATAAAAAGATATGCCAGATGCATAGCAGTCTTCAAATACATATGTTTGTTGCAAAGAGAAAAAAATTAACTGTTCTGTACATCCACTGGGGATTAAAAAAGAAGCAATAGGCTTAAATTGCAGAAAGTGAGATTTGGGTTAGACATTAGGAAACACTTCATTATAGTGAGGAGCGGGAGCACTATCACAGATTGCCTGAGGAGCTCCAGGAACCTCCACTGCTGGAGGCCTTTGTACAGAGGATAGAGAATCACCCCACAATGGTGGGTTAGAGCTGCTCTTGCCTAGAGGCAGAGGAATGGACCAGCTGACCTCTTGATTTCCCTTCCACCACTGATTCTGGGGAAGGTTTTTAATTTTCTCTTTTTCTTTTTTTTTTTTTTTTGGCAACCTTACCAAAGAGGAAGGAAATTGTACCCAGCAATTAAAGCAGCAAAAGTCTGTTCTTTCTATGCCACTAAGCATACTGTTAATAAATTCAATTATGTGTACAATCTTTTAATGGCAGCACTTCTGTCTTAAATATCCATCCTTGAAAATACAAATAAATATCTCTGTCCTACAGTATAATACAACAGCGTGAAAGCAAACTTTTATAAAATTCCAACTCACTGTTACATGGCTCCTACTACAATAATCTCAAAGCTAACTACAACATAAAGAACACCAAACCCAGATGTTTTTCTTTCTCAATCTTTTCAGTTCACATCTTGTGTTCTATAAAAAAGCCCATTCCTTTCCTTGTTTACTGCTGGGAATAGGAAAAGAAGGAAATTCTGATCACATGGTACCACATTTGTGGAGAGGTTACCAGTCAAACATGCATTAAAAACAAAAGAAGAAGTTAAGAGCTCTCATTGAGCATGCTTCTCTCAGATCCCTTCCGCCAACCTTTAGGTACCCAGCTGAAATACCTACACTGGCTACAGTGGTCTCAGACAATCAAAATCAGTGGAGAGAAATAATGGTCTCCACCTCATTACTCAATATACAGCCCAGTTCACATCCAACTCCATCTGCCTAATTCGTGTTGCCACTCCAGATGTGCAAATTCCAGAAAAAAAAAAAAAAAAAAAAAAAAAAGGATGAAGTTGGTACAGGAGAGAACAGTCTTCCATAGTAGTGGGAAGGGGGACAAGGACCTACATGTCCCCATCCCCAAAAGAAGGACTTAGTTGGAGTGTTAGACAGTGAAGACTGGCCCCAGGGTAACCCCAACCTACCTGATCACAGACTTCCTATTTCTCATCCCTCCTCTTATCAGCAGCTCAGGCCCTTTCAGCTCTTCTAGGCCTAAGCCCCAACTCCTTCCTACCCCAGAGGCCCAGACCCAAGCACTCCTACCCCAAGGGTCTTCCTATACCACCACAGCACTCTTCCTCCTTCTTAAACCAGTTCAGAGCCCATTTGATCCATTCAGCCTCTTTGTAGTTCCATCATGCTGAAAGTCTCTCTCTCCCCATAGCTCTTTGCACCGTGCCCTACCTCCAAAACTCAAACCTCCCAGCCATGCAGCAGCCAGCATCCACCTCCTGCCAGCTCTGAAACTATAGCACTCACCTCTGTGTCCCCAGCCACCCTGCCAGGGCTTTCTGCTCTTGCCCTAACCTGTTTACTCACAAGGGTATTCCTTCAAAATACAATTTAAAACAAACAAACCCAAAACCAAACCAGGTTTGTTCCTGGTGTGATACTCAAAGAAACAGAGTGATATTGTAAGAAGTCTACCTGAAAAGTGCTTCATGGAAAGAAAACACACATTGAAACTTTAAGAACATCTTCTGTACAGATGGCAGGATTTTGCCCCCTCTCACAATGTATCCAAATGTCTTCTCTGCTGCTTCTCTTCACACCCTATCTGACCACTCAGGAGATATTCCTGTACTGCAGTGTTTTTCCTTTTTATTAACTCATACAGAAATGTCGTCCAGAATGTGCTTCTTATCAAAATAACCCACTCTAACAGATACTATTAGTCCAAAAGGATTCTTTATATACCACTAGAGTAAAGTTACAGAGTAATTTTAAAGCACAGCTTCTCTCCTGAAGATTTGATGGCTCTTAGGCTGATAAATGACTAACAATTCTAGTCCTGAGATACTACTAGACATGTTAGTCAATAAATACCTAGGCAAACATAGTTATAGACACACACTAAACATGCCATATTAAAAAAAAAAAGTTTTTATACTGAAAAAAAACCACAACAAAACACCAACAAAAACCATAAAAATGGAAAAGGAATAATTATTTATATCTTGGTATTGCAACTTGTGGATCTACATGTGTCAAATAATATTTTCTTCCTCCAGTAGCAAGACTTCACAAAAATAGAAAAACTAATTTAGGTTTTGCTTGGGAAACTTTTCCCATAGGTTTCTCATTTTTATATAGGAAATCAATTTGCATCACTGATGATATCATTCAAATCAGACAGCACTATGTGGTTAGAAGGTAATTTACTTTTCTGCTGAAGCAATTTGATACTTGTTCTGATTTGTGATTTTCATTTTGTTTGTTAATGAAAAAAATTAATGAGCAATGTTACTGGAAACACAACTCAAAGCTTTGGCATTATTAAATATGTTTGTAATATACCGTACATTATGTTGATTGCACAGTCGGAGCCAAAGACCTGGCAGCCAAGCCACCAGTCAATCATTCAAACAGACAATGAACTCACAGGGTGGACATTCTGCACGTACCTTTGCACTGATTTGTGTTTTTGTCAAGAATTGCCTTTGTGGACACAATTTTCCCATACCTATGGAGAAATAAAAAAATAGAAATACATTTTATTATATTTTAATAATGAACATATCTATTTTTGCACTCATGTAATACATACTCTAGTGTGCTTGAAAAATGTTTGCTTTATACTCCTGGAGAGGTTCCTTCTGCCGCTGTAGCTCAACAAACACCTTTAGAATTCACATAAAAAGCACTGGTCATTTGCCAGAACCTCTCCAGCTCTGGTCACTCTACTGCCAGCATAAATGCTCATTATAGTAAGGACTTTGGGATATCAGCACTAGTAAAGACATTTCTTTGGTTAAATTAATTAGGTTTGCTTATTTATTTATTTTTTCTTCATTTTTATCTGGCAAAAATGATTTGTTTTAATACAGGTGGACTAGATTCCTCCAGGATTAACAAAAATACATGATTTTTTGGTAAATTTTTCATGCAAACATGCACAATTGTGAACACAGTTGTGCCACGCCTGTGAATATACACTCTAAAACTTCTGGTTTGGATAAACACAATCTTTGATGTTTATGTGCACCTCCCAGCTCTTTCCAAGATGAATGTTAATACTGCTCTGAGTATTGCCTCCCCTAGATAGCATGGCACTGCACTGCAATTTGATAGACTTAGCACGATGAAGAGGGAATTCAGGCAGCTGCAACTTGTTGCATTAGGCAACTAGACCATAACATAGTTATCTTTCTTTACCTCTCAGAGGTTAAGAGTCAAAACGTAGACTTAATAGTATCACTGGTAAAAGATCACAGAAGATGGCATTTAAGGCTAAATACAAGACTTCAGGAGAATAAGGAAAACATTTTAATTTCTCAGGTCACCGATATATCTTGGTCTCTGCTTCACTGAAGAGAAGTTCTTCTAAAATGTCCTTTCCTATATTTTTTTTAAAACAAGCATTACTGGCACTCTGACAAGACTAAGCTTTCATTTTGCCCTGGTTTGGGAGCAGCAGGACAACCAGCAGGACAACCACTCCCTGCGGCCGCACTGACGGACCCCCAGGCCCCCCAGCCGCTCTGCCTGTGGGGAGGAGAGGCTGGGTCAGGCGACCCACATGGACACAGAGCTCCTGCCCATGGCACTCAGGATAAAACAGCTCCTCAGAGAAACCTCTGCTGGTCCCTCTGCCTGGGTGGGGTTTGTCTGTCTGTCATCTCTCCCTGTGCTCTGCTGGTGTTCCTGCATCCCGTTATGTCAATGGAGAAGAACAGCATTCACCAGGACAGCTCACCTCCTCCTGCCTCCCTGAGTGGGACCAGCTTTTGTGGCCTGTCAATGGGATCCTGGACTGGGGTATCTCTATCTGCTGCTGAGTCCAGTTTGGGACTTTTCTGGCCAGGAAGTAATTGTGAACTGAGTGTGGATTCCATATTTACATATTTGTATGTAATTCACCATTATAATTTTTAGTATTTATTATTTCATTAAACCTAATCTAGTATTTTTTTATCCCAACCTTAAAGTCTCTCTCTCTTATTCCCCTTTTTATGTTTCCCTTGGAGGGCAGTGGGAGGACAGCAGAGAGCTAGCATCCGTCACCTGTTTATTGGCTAAAAACATGACACATTAGGAAGCCTCTCCACGGAACACAACTTTTACAATCAATGAAGGATGTATTACAAGAAAAGATTATAATAAAATTTTATCTTCAAAGGGCAAAGCAACACCAATGGAAAATAACCAACAGTTCATCAATTATAAACCACCAAAATGTATGGCAGACCAATTTTTACTCAGTTAATTCTTATTAACAGCAATATAAATTTGGTGTTAGTGAATTCTACTTCAGAAATCAAGATGTGGAAAACCTTGCAGCAATTCTCTTCTCTGCCTCAGGAGGAAACTCTTATCTTCTACTACACAGAAAAGGACTATAACAGCAGATAGAGCACATTACCACATATTCAAGGCCATACTCTTCTCTGTCCTACCAGTCTGTGAACACACCCAGTAAACCATAAAATAAAATAAATAAATAACACACACACCAAAAAAAAAGACAGCCAAAAATGGAATTGTACCATCACTCAGAGGAGAAAACGGACCTTTGGGTTTCAGTTTGGAACTGAAAACAGCAAACACTTAAATATCTCATGAAGGAGGAGCAGCACCAATGGGAAAGCACAGAACAGCCAGCCAAACATACTCTTTGGAACCAGCAAAGAAGATCTGAGGCAATTTTGTGCCTCACAAAATCCTCAGATCAAGTTCCCACACTATGTGTGAAATGTAACAACTCAGCTTCAGATAAAGGCTACTGTCTCTCCAGCTCTACTCTGTCTTTGTGACTAATTCAAAGCAAGACTTTCCATTCCACTTTTTTTCCTTTCCCTAAGAACCCACAAAAGCATTTGTTTCCATTTTACTTTCATTTTGGGAAGGAAAAATATGCTTTGCTTTGGTTTTATTTCAGACTGAAACCAGTTAGGAGGAAGGCAAACCGACCCAAAGGCATGAACAGTTTGTACAATCTAAGTTGAGTCCAAATGTACCCATCTTTTAGGGACCATAAAAACTGTACAAGCCTTCCGCCTCTCCACACACATTCCTTTATTGCTGGCTCTGTAGATAGGCAAGATTTTGTGCTCTGAATGCAGGTGTAATCCACTGTACACTCGACCGTGAAGTGTCCGTGGGCATGTAGTTGTGGGTCTATTTTGCCATAGCTGGCTCCACTCCAAACACATACGTAACAGATTTAATGTTAACCATGAGAGCACAGCTTTTCTAAGCTCAGGTGTTTCCAGAATCAGGGCTTTTATACTCACTTATGTTCCACTTAATTTTATAATTCTTTATGGCAATACCTGAAGTTGACTTTGGCCTCAAAGACACTAGAGCGGTTATCTTAAGAAAGCAAATTCTCTGCCAGTGTGATTTATGGCTTTCAGTGGGCCAACTTACCCAGCAGGAAATTTGGCCCATGCAGTGCATCTTCATTTATTTAATTTATTTAGATTTAAAATCAAATACACGAAGAACATGCAAACACATGCCTGTCTCATATAGTAAAGGGCCTCTGACAGATATATGGAAAAAGAATTCAACAAAACTCAGTGGCTAACCCACAACAACCTCAAATAAAACACAACTGCTACCTAAACTTCCGCCAACAAAAACTAACACCCAGCCTCCATTTCAGTCCAGCCACTCCTAATGAATTGATATGTTGTTTCATCCAAGTCATGTGAGAGCTAAAAGTTAACATTTCCTGCCAGCAGAGACAGGCATTTGTGGTTCCACTGCTTTCATTACAGATTTCCCAGAGTTTTTTTCTGCAAACTGTGATCCTGCAAACACTTAGTTACACTAGAGATTTTACTCACAGAAGTAATTCTGTTCAGTTCAGAAGCGATTTTGTCCCACATGTAAAGTTATGTGCACCTTCATATTTGCAAAAACTGACAGCAGAGTGGTAAGAGGCACCACAATAACAAACACTGTTATAGGCAATTAGCCATATGCAGGCAATTTAATCCACAGCTATAAACCTTGAGCGCTATCACAAGAAAGTAATTGGAATTAATTTGGACACTGTTTTCCTAAATATTTCAAGTAATTATATTACAGTAATCAGAACATTGGTTCTGTTGAAGAACTTTAGTTTGCATGCTGCATGAAATCAGGAAGATATTTTATTCCTACATATATAGTCATAGTTCTTTCTTACATGTGTGGAGAGTGATATTATGTCTCCTCTCCAGTTGTTTAGCTTTCTGTTTGTGTAAACTTTAATTGTGATTGGATTGACCCAGAAGTACCAAAAATGTATTCTTCAATGGGAATGCCCACAGAAATAAGGATAAAATGCATCACAAGAGCTGGCCTCTTGCTTCCTTGTATTTAAATTGAAACTACTATCAAATTCAACAGCCTGCACACCTGTTATACAAGGTACTCATACCACGAATGAAAAAAACATATCAGGTATAGTTTGTTGTGAGAAAACATGAGCACTGTTAATTCCTCCTGAATTTACAATGCATGGAGATATTCTTTGAAAGACTTTGAATAAAAAATTCTGCTCTGAAAAAGATTTGTGGAATTGAGTTCATCTCAATGCCTTATTACCAACCCTTCAACGTGACAACTGTATCACTAAGGCTAACCTACTGCGTCACAATGTTCAAGGGAACAGACGTAATAAATCTGTTAGATGGCTACTTCAAGAACATGTCTACTGAACATCTGAACTGAAAGCATTATTCAGAAGATTTCCAGACATACAAAATGTTGTTTTTCATTACCTTCTTCCTGAAGCATTATCTAAATACAGAGTAAGCACAATGTTTAAATGTTTTTTTAAAAATACTACTAATCACTCATATTCAAGTACGCTTTTAATGTTTTTCCATGTAATAATTTGCATTTAAAACCAGGTGGTCAGACGTTTGAAAGAGCTTCCATGTCAAGAGCAACCAAACAGACTAGGACTTCAGCTCATTAAAGAAGGACCCGTGCAGTGAGATGGTGACTAGTTGTCCTCATTGTTTCTCATAATGCATAAGGACTGCCAAGAAAATTATAAGAAGGTGCAGAAGGTGGTTCTTCTCCAGAACTGAGAGCAACTTGTAGAACGTATTGCAACAGCCCACGCTGATGCCCCCAGAGCACAACATTACAAAAACCTATCAGACAGCTTCTAGGCTGGAAATCTGTCACAAAATTAAAAGCAAAGACACAGTTGTGGCCATGGTAGTCACATACTGCCAGAAGCGGGGAGAGGACAGCAGAGTAGTACCATTGCATGTTATCTCTGCTTTAATGTCAGGAGCCTCCATGGCTGCTAAAACAAATTCCTGTCTCACCCAGCCCAGTCCTTCTTAAATTCTGTGGGGCTGGAAATACCTTCTTAAAAACATAAACATTTTTACCTTCTCTTGTATGTATCATTTTGCATGGAAACTCTTCAAGTCATCTCATACTCACTATTAAAATTACAAAGGTCACTTATAAACACTTCACTTACAAACAGCTGTAACACACACAGTGTGACATGGAGGGTAGGATTAAGGGAATACCTCACAGTTCTGTGCACAATCTCCCTGCTCAGTCCTGGCTACAGAGCTATGTCAAAAAATCACTCTCAAGAGTCCCAATGCATTGCACCCCACATTTTCTAACTACTTAGCAGACTTGGGAAAGATGCAAGCAATACAGAATAAACCCTTAATGTACATCAAAGTTGAAGTACCAACAGATCCTTTCAAGAGCTTACAGGAAGGCAGTCAATCAGCATTTATACTGTAGACAAAGCTCAACCCAGTCATTTCTAGGAAGTTATTTGGTAACCACTGTAAAAATGGAGATAGATCCTGAAGGAACCACTTCAGCTGCAAGTGATACCACTTTCCCAGTGCCTACACTGATCCCAAATGGCACTGAATTTGCTGTCTGAGGGCACACAAAGGATTTTAAACATTTCTCCCTCTGCCTGCGGGAAGCCAGGGGTGCAGGGGAGGGCAAGTGGGCCACCAGGGTTAGAAAGGAAGTGAGAATCAGCTGGGGACAAGTTAAATGTAGAGGAACCAGGCACCACCCACCCTGCTGCTGGCCAGCAATGCATGAAGGTGTGAAGCCTCCTGAGGGACAGTCACTGACAAGAGCTGCTGGGTCAAACAAGGGATTTCCTGGAAGACCACTATGGTCACAGACCAGCTTTTCCACAGCATTACAGAAAACAAAAGTCTCTGGGATAGGTACATCTTATTTTGTCTTCCAAGCTAGCCTTTGGGCTGGCTGCAATTAGTCCTGTAATGCAAAAGAGCCATCACACCGGACAAGCTGAGTCTCACCATTCACCTGATTCAGTGCTACATTCATCCTCTCACGTCACCTAAAAGGCAGTAGATGCACAGATATGTACAAAACACAGCTTTTGCCCAATTCTGGTCACTGCTTGTACGTTTTTAATAAACGTGAAACATGGGATTTAAACTCAAGTAACCCGTAGAAGACAGAATTTTTCCTTGCTTAGTTAAGCCAATGGACTTAATAAGTAATTCCTAAGTTGAAATTTTAATAATTATAACCCCAGCATTTGGGTTCACTCAAGGCCTCATGCATTGCTCAAAGCACAATTCACTGGACTGAAAACAGTCTGCATTTCTGGGCATTTAGGTAATATATGCTTTTATCTTGGGAACTTTTGTATTGGGATGAATTTGACTAGCAATAATTGGATTTAGATAAGAAACTCTGAGGCTCTTTTATTCTTGTGAATTAATATAGACACAGCATAACTGAGTTTATTTTGCTTAAAGCAGACTCTATTAGGAAAACCATGTATTTGAGGAGAAAAAAAAAGCCCATATTAAGAAGGCCTATAGTAAAGAAGGAACTTATTTCTTGGAGACATTATTCCTATAATACACTGCCACACAAATTTCAGACATCAAAATACACACAGAAGGGAATTTCACTCAGAAAACATAAGATAATTACAGGCACGAGTCTATAAACACTATTATTGCTTTAGTCAAATAAGACCCAAGATCATACCATTTTCTTGAATAACTGCTCCATATTAGGAGGAAAGAACCAGAAAGTCTATTTCCAATAATGGATCATGCCATTTACTTTGCACTGTATTTACAGATAATATTTAGAAATCCTGCTTTACAAAAGAAGATGCAAACACCATTTAGCTCAAATCACAGGACTCCAATACAGGCCTGAAGCAGCTGTGTTAGCTACTTTGATGCTCTTTTATTGCAGAAAATGGAAATTCAGTAGTTTTAGTGAAGTTTGCTTCTTGTAAAATTTCAAGAACCTAGGGTGGGGAATACTGTAAATAAACCTCTTAAAATGTGCATAGAAGCACCTAAAACAAAAAACTCGTCTAGTCTTAAAATGCTATCTTTCCTTTCCAGCATCCCTAAAATACTCTGCTATCAAAGCACAGGAAGGCATCTTGCCTTCATCTTCACTAAAATGACAGAGGCATCTCACATTCATTTTAAACATGTATTTAAAGGACAACACAGATTTTTTTTTTTTTTTAAAAGAGAGAGTTGTATTTCCTATTCATCCTATTCTGCATTCATCTATTTAAACATTATATTCCCTTTCAACTCCAGAAAAACAGTCCCATATGAAAGTGTACAGGCTCTGGAAACTTACTGTAATTTTTTTTTCAGTCCCTGGGAAATTAAGCCAGATAAAGCAGAAGTTAAGGTAAACAAAATATAAACAGCCACTATATTTCAAGAAATATAAAGAACTTGAACTTTCACAGCTATAAGAACAATATCAGTTTAGTAGCTTAAAGGTAGTTTTTCCTGTAGTCTTGTTCCTTTTCTTGCCAAAATGCACAAAAGAAAAAAAAGATATTTTCTTTTTGTCTGCATGTAAATGAAATTAAGTGGTTTGATCCAACACTTGCAGAAATCAAAGGCAGTATTTTTACTGCCTTCAGTAGGTACAAGCTCAAATCCTATTCACAGTACTTATAATAAGGCTACAGATTTGTCACACTCCTGGTACCCAAGACCAAATAAAAAGCCACTTAACTGAAGCGGTGCTCCCCATAAAAGCCTGATATTTTACACTAGATTTTTCCCCAGTTTGCTGAAAGCAGACACTTTTCTCTTTTTGAAGCTTTAATTCTAAACACTGCTTATTCTTAATTAGTACTATGTATTATGTTCATATCATATCTGTACAT
Organism: Apus apus; assembly: GCF_020740795.1. NCBI lineage: Eukaryota > Metazoa > Chordata > Aves > Apodiformes > Apodidae > Apus > Apus apus. The sequence continues at coordinate 41,687,091 of NC_067283.1, read as the reverse complement.
TTGAATATTGAAGCTATTTAACAATATTTAAAACTTCATTAGTTTATTGTATATTGCATTTAAATTAAAATTCTGATGTTTATATTTTTGCTTTGATACAAAGCTATGTATTTCCATCATAGATCTGCCATGACAAATAACCAGTGTTAATAAATAATTAGCAAAATATTCTACAGTTGCTAAATTAAGTACGGAGAATGAAATTCATGCACAAATTAATAACTGCGATTTTATGCAGAACACTTCAGTCCTTCTTCTGGGCCATCATTAAATCTTCAACTGCTAATTATTCCATATTTGCAAGAATTCAGATGTCTTAAAAAACTAAAACACAACTTTTGTTTGCAGACACTCAGCAGTACTGCTAAATTTTCTGTATAATGATAGGATGCATTATTTGGAAGACAGCTTGGGGATCCGAACTCCTTCACAGAATGAGATGTGGTTTACAGTAGCCTGTCACAAATGATAATACCAGGCACATCCTAATTTTGAAAGAAGGGAGTGGGAGAAAATAACAAAACATGCAAAACCAAATATTTTCTACTATAAAGACATTGTTCATCAGAACTGGGAGAAAAAATTAAGTAGATCTTTCTTCAGCAAGATGCTCAGCAGATCTTCAGATCCAGCAACTCAATTATCTCAGATATTCTGGAAATAACCCCCTCAACATATCATTCCTGCATCTAGAATGTATTTACTTTTTATGTTCTTGCATGCTGTGCTGTCTTGTATCTGATTTCTCATTCACAGTCTTGCTTACATATGGAGGATTCATTGTTAAATTACAGTTGGTATGAACCAGCATGCCAGCATACCACGATATTAATCTCTGAAGTATTCAATCATTTAACAATAGCCTCATTATTCAAGGAAACTCAGAACATTCAGTTTGGCCAGATTTTCTGACATTTTACTAAAACAATTTACTCTCAAAAGAACTCTATAACTGCAACATATTGTAAAAAATATATATCTGTGTGTCTCAATCAGATGATACCTCTCTAATAACAGCTAAGAAAAGGAATTAAAAAGAAAAAGAACTACAGAAAAAAACAAGAACTCTACCACCAGAGACCATGAACTCAAAATGATAATTTAAAGCTAAAGCATTTTATAGAGTTCACACAGAGGCCACTCGAATCAAATGTGTGAGTGAGACTTGTTGAGTTCACAAAGCTCCCATTTCATTATTTACATATTAGAAAAATCCAGGTCCTTGGGAAGCCTTTTGGAAACAACTTAGTTTTGAGAGGCATGGTTTCTTAGGATTTTTATATTGCAAAATATGTATTTCAGGAACTACAAAACAGAACTACTTATTTTTCTTCAATATATTTATTTTAATCCTTTTATTTCCAGGGCTGGAATGTCACAGTCATATTCATTTTCCAAAGGACAAAATTTGATAGAAGTGGTACAGAGGAGCACATTTTTCTCTGCCTAAATTTTTCAAGGAGAAACAACAAAAGCATCGATTTGGATTTTCATAATTAAATGGACAAAAGTGCATGATGCTTTCCAGGGACTGAGACATAATACCTCTGCTTTTGAGTTTCTTTAGATTTTATTTAACTATACCGAGTATATTTTTAAATCAAAGATTATTTTTTTTTAGGGTTTTTTGTTTGTTTGTTAGGTTGTTTAGGCAACTCTGTTACATAAAAATAACCTCAAGAGAGCGTGTGGAAATGGATTTGGTAAGCTATTTGTCCATGATATTTTTAAATGCTCGTGCACATGTACAACTTCAAGTATGTAAGAAGCTCAGTTAAACTTACAACAGGATGATGAACTTTTCTCAAGGCTAAGGCATGTTTGCAGGCTCCTACATGAATGTGCTTGTTTGGTGTGGAACATCCTGCCTACAGCCCTGATGCAGTAAACAGACTTACACTGGACACCTAAGTGCATGTTTCCAGTCAGTGAGTGCTTTGCTCTCCTCAGTTCAAGGCCCATTACTACCACAGTCATCAGTTTCAAGAGGTCAAACAAGTTGCCTCTGCTGGCAACTCACAACTCCCAAGCCAGGGTCCCAAAGCAGGTATTCTTCAAAACCTTAAGTGATAGCTTTGTCAACGACAACATTCAAACTAGACCAAGCTGCCGAGCATGCAATATAAATGCATAACTTATGAACTGTGTGTTACTTTTCTATATTTTGAAAAACTTTTTTTAAACCTGCAAGTAAATACAGCATTAAATGAAAAGCCACCTGCTACAAAAAACACATGTACAGGTTTAAAAAGATTTCATGTTTAGAGCCCTTGCCTATTACATAGATTCATAATTTATATGTCTTATATTTCTAATTATAAACATTATATGGACATAATTGAACGTATTAGCCTCACTGTGTCAGCCTGGTAAACACCTTTGAAGAAGAAAGGCTTAAAAACTGTACTTTGGATCACGCTCTTGGTTTCCAGAAACAGTGCCCTCCTTCTGGGTCCAACAGGTCATCCCAATTTACAGCAACAGAGCAGCTGTCTCATAATTTTCTGTCACTGAGTGTTGAAGTTATTCTTTAAGATAATATCAAGGGGCAGGTTATACGGCATAATTAGCACATCCTGTGGCTCTCTGCTCATCAGTCAGCACTTCTCAGCACCAGTGAGCCTAAGACAAACAAAACCTTAGTCAACCAAAAGCTGCTCACTAAAGCTTTGTGCCACCTGCTCTCACTGGACACCTTGGCCATGAGCCTCCTACAGAAGAAAAGCCAACTGTTGTGCTTCACTGTGGTTCAGCTTGCACCCAGAAACAGCCAGTGTGGACCAGGAAGGGGTTAGACAGCCCAAGGATTCACTAAATAAATAGTATTCATACACTTAATGTCTTCTGTCCTTAAACAGACACTTGGTTGGTTCTGCTGAGCAGAACCCTGGACAGAGAGCTATGAAAAAATATGTGCTATGTAGCCTACCCTTTCTGAAATATACATGGGGAGAACTGGAAGAAGGAGCAAGAATTTAAATATTTTATGTTTCTGCTGAGAAATTTTACTCGAGGAACAAAAAACTCACTGAAAAACATAGTGAAAAGCACATCTTGAAATCTTATCAGTAACACCGGATTTGGAAACAAATTAGCTTCAGTTGCTTGGAAGCCCTCAAGGAAAGACTTTTGTGTATTACTGGCTTCAGGTGCCTTCAAATAAACTTATTAAATGAGATACAATCCTCAAACCATATAAAGATATACACGCAAAAACATACCTCATTCAGAGTATTGGGCATACTTTGAGAGATAGAAAACCAAGATTCACTGGAATAAACCCACAATTCTTCCTGTAAACAGACAAGGAATATAGTACTGACAATTCCTATTGCTCTCTAATACACCAAAAAAGTTATGAAATTAACTTCTGGTATTAAAAATAATTAGAAAGAAATACATTTGAGATACCTTTTTATTTTGCTTATATATTTTGAGCCGTTATGATAGACTCTGATTGTATTTTCATGCCTCTCATTAAGCCATGAAGGAGAGAAACCTACACTTCTTTTTTTAAATTTGAAAGCTGAGATTCCCATCTTATCACATGCCTCAGGATCTAAAGGTTTAAGAAACAAATATTGTGAACCTCGCAATAAACTTCTGAGGGTTGGCAACACCAAGGGCAACATCTTCATCAAATATTAGTGAACATCCTCAGCTAGGGAAAAACACTGATTGGCAGTTGTGTCCCAGAAAACAACCTTCTGAAGTAAAAAATAATAATAATAAAAAAACCCCCATGAACGAATCCACTCTATGTTCTACTCCCCACTTTATAAAAAGAGATTAATTTAAAAATTTATGAAAACCCCAGTGCTGACACCCCTCACTTTACTACTGCTATCACACATACAAATGGCACGTATATCCTATATGAAGAAACTGTATTCCAGTAGCCAAAATATAATCTGCCAAATGTGCTGGGTTTAAAAATTAATAACACAATTTTAAATTATCACCTCTAGCAGCAAGCTGACTGCTTTTTTGAACATCCCATCAGAAGCAGTGAAAGCACAAAATCAATGTAAAAAGGACACAGTCAGTCTTCATGGAGGCAAAGACATTCTACAAGAAACAGACCTATAGTCCGAAAATATTTACAAATATGAACAACTGAATTCATGCTCTGGACAGTCCTGCCTATACCTAATTGCCAACTTGTGTATATAAACCAAATACTTGCAGTATCAGGCTGTGTATTTAAACATTCCTTAAACATTTTATTCAGCAACAGCATTTGCATCCTTTCCTCCCACTTACTCAGACCATGGGAGTTTCCAAGCCTTTCCCTTTCTGCTGTTCAAGACAAGAAGTTCTCAAAAGACCAAAATCTTGAATAAGAAGCAAAAAAAAGCTATTCATTTCCCATATGCCTCTGCCCTCTGCACTTTGTTGAGGCTTGCTCCAGAGGATACAGAGTTCAAGAGAAAGACCTATGGATTTGCCCTGTTCTGCAATTTCTGAGTGCCATTAAATGTTACTCTACATGCAATATTCCATTTTGCAAGACAATTTCTTAAGTTCAGACTTCAGTTTCTTTTTGATTCTCACATTCTCAGCACAACAGCTTCTTTGTTCAAGCTTCCATGTTTATGGGAATGTTATCTTATCTCTGGTTTAGCCTTTAATATTGAGCAGAGTCAGAAAAGAATCATCCTCTTGTTTGAGATTTGAAGATTTATGCCTGCTTACATTTTTAAGATACATAAACATACAAACATACTTACAAAGTCTAAGCAAATTTACTCTTATTAGAGCTGTTATCTGAATGATGATGTTTAACCCCAGTTACAATGTAGTTCCCTTATCTCCCACGTGAAATATTTTTTTCAAAATCTGTTATGAGAAGAAAATGACAGCATCCTACAGAAAACAAGCTTTCCCCAGCCTGTCTGCAAGGGATCAGTAAGGTTGGAGCACCAAGGTTTAAGCAGCAGGAAATGAGCAGAAGAGTGGGAAGCAAATCATTACAGTGTGAGGGAGGACTTCATAGCCACTGGGCCACCCAAAGTTGACAGACAGTGCCATAGCCAAACTCTCTGATTCAGAGAAGGGACACAAACATATAAAAATGGAGAATGGCAGAAGAAAAAAGCATTTAAAAAAAAGAATTTAAAAACATCATTTGCCTAAACTCCAGACAGTCTTCTCCCCACATTTCCCATCCCAGAGCTTCTCCAGAAAGTCATTCTCTCTCCCATCTCTAAGATTAGAATGATGTGCAAGACCTGCTCAATTTTGACGGGGGTTGGGGGGGGCGCAGTATCCACCTTGAACACAAAACGTTTTGAATCTTCCCTCACTTTTGAAGCGTTTGTATTTTTTAATCCCTGCTCTGCTAATTTTGTCTCCCCTTCCTCCCCTTCAGTGGAAATTTTCTACTCTTTACAAGCCCAGCTCTCCGGAGAAAATTGACTTCCTCTAGGAGAGAGTCATTCTGCTGTTTTATGCATGGTCTTTGATGACCATCCTGCCATCCTGTTCACCACAGAAGACAGACACGGTGGCACTCCTCCCCAGCACAGAAAGGTCATGGGGGCAAAACCAGAACAACCTCAGAGGTTAACTATACCAAGAGTTCATCATCTCCAGAAAATACCATACAAGATGTCCAAATGAGCCATTATGGAAGTAAACTAATTATTGCTGGTTTCTGTCATTCTTTCATTCCACCTTTTAAATCTCCTCTGAATAATAACCATCATGTAGTTCCCTCTCTCCCAGAGCCACAAAGGAATGAACTCTAAATCAGATATGACTTGAGCTCATGTTGATTTTACTTGGGCACTGTATGCGAGGCCAGAATGCATTTCAGCACAGCCTGCAAAACCTGCCTTGAAGATGTGAGAAAATATCCGTTTGCTGCACCTTTTGCTGTTTTAGCTGCTTTACAAGCAGTGTACCTGCTGGCTTCACTGTTTCTGTGAGATCTGCAATCCCATGTTTGATTGTAGTGAAGTTCTACCCCTGGAGTGACAATTCTCCCCATAGCTCTTGGCAGCTCTGATGTCAATGGGTTAAAAAAAAAAAAAAAAAAATTGTAATAATAATACAGCTTAAGCCTTCTCTATAAACACCTTGTATATAGACCATATATTGACTCCCTGCCTCCTCCTTGACACATGGGGTCCTTGTAAGAACTTCCCCTTGTGCCTGCTGCTACAGTGAGGTACAATGAAGGACTGGAAGCCATGAGGAAGAAAATGGAGGAGTCAACACCTTTTCTTCAATTTCCAACTAAGGATTTTTATGTGATGAAGTTCATCTTGCTTACTGACTTGCATTACTAGTTTCAGTGGGACCAAGAATGAGGGAAAATTATTAGTAAGGCCCAGTGATGGCTAGACAGGTTTTGTTTGTTGGTTTGTTTTTCTTTTTTTGTTTAGTAGAATTCAGCATAGTTCCACTGAATTTCTCTCAAATAAATAGGACAAGTGTCTATAAATCAAAAGGTGAATTTAAAACCCAACAAAATAGTTTTAGTGACTGTCAAAAAGAAAAAAACCCCTAACCCCAAAAATTAACTCTGAAATTGAGAGGCCTTAGCTACTGAACTGTAACTTGGTCTGAAAAAAGTCAACACAGCTAATGCCTGATGCAGCACTTGAAAATGCTGGGGTGAGTAAACTGCCCAAGCCAAGAAATTCATATTTAAAACTCACATTGCCTAGCTATGCTCTGTAAATTGTGCCAGGATTTCTTTATATAATTTTCACTAATGCTGGCTGATGTTAGTGGAGGAAATCCTCCACAGACAAACAGGACAATCCATCCCTCTGTAGGTTCCATAAAATCACACATTCTATGGAAATTTCCAAATACATCGGCACAATATGGGTGAGTTAAGGATAAAGTTTCAAGCCTGAACTCCATAATTTCCTGTCTTTTGCTACTCTACACAGCTCTTTAATGTTATGTTAATATCATTTTTGTGGGTGTGATTGAATTACCCGTCACTCTTGATGGCAGCATTAGTGGATTTCTGTGTAATAGGAGAGCATGCTTTACTGCACATACTGCTACCAAATACCATTAAGCAGACCAGCTGCAGACGTTCTGATAGCAGGACTGGAGGGCTACCTTGTTAGGAGGTGATGATCACTTTGTTGCTGGCACACGGATAGAATCCCATGAGCCCTCAGCATGTTGAACACACCTCGATGTCCCCACCTGCCATAGCAGGTCCAGTGGCTGAAAAAAGTGCTCAGCCCCAGAATCTGCTGAGAGTGCCGAGATCCCTCTTACAGGCTCAACATCCTGAGTCCTATACAGTGCTGCCGTGACTTGGCAGTCTCAAAAGATAGAGATGTATTTACTTGGCAACATTTCGACTCCAGGTGCAATGGAGGGCTGCTAACTTCTCCATCGAGAGCGTGCCTCACACACTGGTGACAGCTACTAACTAGTGCCAGTACCAGTGTACTATGATCTCCACAGGGAGCATTTTGCAACTCCTTACACTACTGCTGGGACACCACAGCAGCTTTTGAGCAGCATTTCTCCTGCTTAGATGAACACAGATGTTCCAGAGATCCATCTCACCTGCTTAAGGACACATACAGACTACATAACTATATATAATAACAAATCTCCATAGACATGTGAAGGAAATTATTTCTAACCTCAACTACTTAGTTTTAAAAACATTTAAATAACCCCTGAAGTCCTTGACTAAGTTATCTAAAGGCTGGAGAAAACTGTCGCATAATCAGAGACTTAAACAGCTCCATCTATTTTGATTATAAAAGAAAAAAAGTCTGAAAAGTGACTTGATTATAGCGTGCAAATACATCCGGGGGGAGGACAGAAGGAGAAGGAGAGAATCTGAAAGATTCTTAATCCAATTAAACCAAGAACCAACAGGTAAAATTCAACACCAGAAAGTTGATTTGGAAGTGGGTCACAAATTCTGACCAGGGAATGCAGTTAACAGAAACAAGCTCTTAGCAACAGTGGTAGCTTTCCTGTTTGCTTTCATATTGAGAGTGCACACTTTTCTGGAACACGTTCTTTAAATCAAAAGAAACTGCTATGCTCAGTCAAGGGGCAAATGAGGGAAATTTAAGGACCTGAATCAACCAGAAAATATTAGTAGACAATCCCTTGGTTTCTTCTGGATCTTAAATTCTATGAATCTGAATTATTTTATCCCTTTTAATTACTAGTTCCCAACTATAAGGAAGCTAAAAAGTCCATGTTCTTCTTGAATCAGTGAATTATAGAAAATAATTGAAGTTTCATAATTGGATTATAACCCCAGGAGCACATGGAAATGCTGAACTGAGAAGCTAAAGTAAGGGAAGCATGTCTGGCTTCTTTTTTTTATGTGATCACCAGGCAGTAATAGCCATAAATGCTGCACTTATTACCTGTATTACACTGAAACAATAACATGGCTGTGATCCTGCAACAACTGCTATTTGAACAGACTGCTGTGCTTCCATGAAGTTATATGAGGCTGGGTCTCTACTGACAGAAAGCTTATTTCAGAATAGGACTTATATTTCCACATTGCCAATAACTTCTATTTGGGGTTGCACCCAGAGCTGTGGCTAGGTACTTTCCAAGAGAATCAGAATCCAGAGGTCTCTACTTTCCCTAGAGCTAGTGATGGGGGTCACAGAAAATATATGCCCAAAGAAAGAGAAAACCTCTTCAGATCTCTGTCAGATCAACATCTTCTTAAAATTAGGCTGAAAACATTCCATCTTTCCTGTCTCTGTTTTACAACAAGGCAGACAGAAAACCTCTGACGTAGTTGCAAAAATTCTAAGAAACTCCTTCTCTATCGAACATCTTTAAAAAAAAAAACACCAAAAAATGACTTTTCATTTTTTAGCACAAATCTAGCTGCAGTGTTTGTCACACAAATAATTCCGGGAAGTTACCAAATACTTGGAATGAAGGACATTGCATTCTGCATAGCACAGAACTCTTGTCGATGCTTGTTTGGAACAGTATGAGAAAGTCTAGCAGCTGAACACAATGACATTTTTGTTTTCATGCTGATAATATTCAATAGCTTTGCCACCAAAGTTGGCCAGCCACTTCCCCTTGCATAGAAACTGCAGGCATGCTCTAAGGCTCCCGCCATTAGCTGGAAGCAGAACTCAGGTTATTCCTGTTCAGGAGGTGAGGGGAGGGGGGTAGAATGATGGTTTTTAAGCACAGCTGGTATTGTTTCCTTCCAGCAAAGCTTTAGGACAATGTATTTCTCACATGGATCAGAACTTTGCGTCATACCTTCTAGAGAAAGGTTACAGAAACATTTCTGCTACACAAATGTCAGAACATGAACAGCATGGCTCCATCTGCTCCCAAGTCAGTGACTCCTAAGGAGTATAAGCCACATCCCAGTCAGAGAACTTCCTACTTCCTTCTCCACACTTTGCATATGTAATACAGGCATTAGTTCTGCTCTCCCACTGCTGTCATCAATTCTCAAAGGACAACAGATCAGAAAGACCCATTGAACTTGACACCACCGAGTTTAAGAGCACAGATACCAAAAATGCAGATGGATCTAAAAGACATGGATGAGCTTCAAAATAGAAGAACCAAAAATAACCAGTACTTTCACTGCCACTATTGCCATTAAAAAAAAAAAACAAAACAAAACCACAACCCTATGCAACTCAGAGGAAAACAGTGAAAGAACCTTCCTCAAACCTCCAGAGCATCAACCAGCCTCCTCAGTGGAAAGCAGAAACCAAGCATCAGAGGGGCTGGAAAATTCAGGCTGGCAAAAGTCCCACGGCCATGAAGGCCCTTCCACAGAGCAATGCCCACATTAGAAACCCAGGCAGTTGTCTGACAGACACACATAGTGTGGAGCTTGTCTGTCCTTTAGACAGTCTTTGGCCATGAGCATTTTTAAACTCTTAAATGCTTACATCAATAAGAGAATGAATGATAGTATCATGGATAGATGGTGATGCCATGGTTGACTGGCTGCACACAAAATATGCTGGAGAAGTGGAGAAAGAAAGAGGACGAGAAAAGACTAGAAACATGCTAATCTCAAAAGAGGTCAGAAGCAGCTCATTAAGTGTGTTTGTCCTCTTTCTATCTCAACACCGTCCTGCACAGTAAGCAAAACAAGTGGCTGTTACAGTCATGCCCTTCACACCGCTACACAGAAATCTCAATATATTTGTTATGAGCTCTGTTTTGTTGTGTTTTGTTGAGGTTTTCTTTCCCCAAGGACTTTAATTAAAATTAATCAGAAAAAAAATATTTTCAGCAGCAATGTCTGAGAACACTGTCTCCTCCCCTATCTTCCATTAAATCAGGTTCATCCAACTTGAAAGGAGATGAGAAACTCTTACTGACACTCTGTCACACTCCAGTGAAAAGGCACATTCAAAACAGAGAAGAGTGCAGGTGTTCATTTATTACTTTACAAAGATTATTTTTCTGCCTTTCTTCCTGACAATGGGAACGTTCACATCCCAGATGGAGCTCTCTGTAGTGCTGTGGGCATTTGCTGATCTAGACTTTTGTTTTCCCTGATGAAAGAGCCTAGGTAAGAAGAGGATCGTTTCATTTCCTACTAGGGCAACTTTAATGTTTGTTTTTAAAAATAGAGGACATTTGGAGATTATTTCAATGGGAAATGAACATACAAATAATTTTTTAACAATATCAGGTAAAGAAGAAAAAAAACCTGTGTACATCCATGCCCATTTTTACACATTGCAAAGATGCGGTATTTACATAACTGAGTGCAAAACTGTAAATCAATTTATTTCAAAAAACAAGATGTCACTCAGATGAAATACAAGTTCACTGCCTTGTACCATTTTTCACTCGGAGAAGGCTCCACAACATTTCTAAAAGCATTAATAAGCACCATCACTATGAAGATGTCTTCAAAGCAAGAACTAACAAATCATATCCACAACATTAGGTTCTTTTGCTTGTATGTCTACTTTACACATCCTTCATGTTTACCATTCGTTTCATCATCAAAGGCATTTTGACTGAAAAGTATCAGCCTGAAATGTATTTATTTTCCCTTTTCCACCCTTCTTAATGAACTTGCAGGAAAAGTCCATGATACAAAGAATCTGAGAGGAACACAGATTTCTCCAAGCTAACTCATCATTCTGGTCTGAATGCACACATTAATAGATGAGAGGAACAAACTCATGTTCCCTTGCTGCTTTGAATCAGCATATTTAGTTCAGCAGGACACCGTTGCCTTGCTAGGCCCAACAGTACACCCTTCCTGGGATCTTGCCTTTCCAATTTTACTTGGAATATCTAAGAAAATCTGGGGGCATGGGGTGGTTGGAGGTTTTTTCTCTGCAGTAAAGTGTGGGCATTTTTTTGGTTCCCATGAAGTCTGATCTCCTCAGCAGATTTCAGAGCTATTTACAGTTCTCATACTACAAGAACACACCTAACCAAAACATCCACTAAGATTTAAGCAGGAACTACTCTCTATGATGCCACGTGGTTCCTATATGAGCTAATCCCACTGAAAGAGCATTCTCACCTTCCTGCCCTTCCAGGCTATGCTATATCACAGCAACAGTGTCAGCTGACACTAATTACAGGAAAGATGTAGATTATAAGTTTGTTTGAATTAATATGAAAATCACAGTGCACCTTGCTTTATTTTATACAAGGTTACAAAACGCAGTAAATTCCTTCACATGTCCAAAGATTACTTTTTAAAAACACAGCAGGAGACACAGACTAACACTCTACTACTACGTAAGTCTCAGATACTTTGCGTTTTGTTATCACCAGGGCCAGGGTAAGAACACAAATTTACACTGGATACAAATTTGGTCTGACTTCATTGTAGAACAAAGGTTTTACTGCAGGGGTTCCTTTGGTCTTTTTGGTTTTGAGCTCACTATTAGGATTTTATTTTGGTTAACCTTTTTTTAGTTATAGTTCACAGTAACTATTTTTTATTAATATTTTAATGCAGGAAATAATTTCATAATTTTTCCTATAATATGGGCTTCTTGTTATTTTCACAAAAGAAAAATAAACAGGAATGTCAAACTCTTAATGCCTTAACAGATGGCAGAAATGGCCATCATGAACTTGCTCTATTATAAAGCTCAGTCTAACTGAAAATGTTTTTCTTGTGCAGCTAATAACAAAAGACACTGTCCAGAAAGTTACCTTGAACCCCTCTGAAACCTCAATGAACGCAGTAGGGGCAAAAGGAATGCACGCAGTTAATTTCAAAAATAGTCTAGGAGTTAAGTAATGTGTGTATTTTCAATTAATAACCTCAGCTCCATTATCCTTGGGGCTAGCCCTTTAGCAGAATGCAAACAGTGGCAGACTGAATATTTATTCAGATCTTCCATCAGAGAAAGCCAAGGACATTCAGAATGTAATGAGAGGCTAAAATCTCACACCTGATGACTTGTCTTGGAGACAACAGGGATAGTGTCAGAAAAAAAAAACAAAAACAAAAACAAAGACAACCAAACAAAAAGCACCTCTAAACCAAAACCCAAACCCTTTAGTAATCGGCACAAAATACGGAATCTAAGAACTAATTAGAGAAAGCAAGTCATAAAAATCACAATTCTGTAGGGATTTCCCATACCTGGAAAACCACTTAACTGGGAGATTCTGTCTCATCATCTTCAACAGTCACCCTGAGCAGCATACAGACTTGGTGATCTTTAGGTTTAGACATGTTTACTGTGCTGTTTTAATTAAGTCCTTTAATTTTACCCTGGACTACAAATAGGTCAAAACTGGAAGGGTGATGAGACAACTAATCCAGTAAGAACAAAGCAGATGGAAACAGGTTTCTGAAGGCACACTGTAGATGCAAGGGGAGAGGACTAAGGAAAAGATCATAAGGAAGTTTAAACTACCAGCCACTGGAAGTTTGAAGTATGAAGTATCTTTCTTTCAGACTACAGACTGGGCATGAAAAATTCATGACTGAATCAAGAACCATGACGATTCTGTGAAATATTCTGTGAAAGATGGACAGGAATTATCTTTTGACTATAAGTTAATGTCTTAATTGTGCAATGCACAAGGGTTGTTTTTTTTTTAGTCAAATGTTGGGGGTTTTAAACCAACTTTTCAAAATTATTGGGAGAGAGGAAGAAATATTTTCTTTTTCCCCAAATTAACTTTTTCTTCTCCAAATCATATTTTAACACATTTTGGGTCTAAGTCTTCTTCCATGCAAAAATGTAAAAAAAGACAAACAGAAAGACCATAATCTTGAGAAACAGAGTATAAGTTTTTGAAATGAAAAATGTTTCTAAGTAATAAACCTTAAACGTTTAATTTGTCCACTGGGATGTAGTAAGTAAGAATGGGATGTGTCCAGTATACCAACAGGAAACTAAGCCATCTGTGTATGATTTTAAGAGAATTTTGGAATTCTTCTGGATGAAATAGAAAACCATGCATGAAAATTAGAGTGACAGATTATTAATATTTCAATTATAACAATTTATCTTTAGTTGTACAGTGACAAACCATGCATGTTTTTCAATCTATAATCTGTAATTTTACATCTTGAGGTTGATTATCTTATTTTGATGAAAAGCATGTTTTGACTGTGAAGATAAATGTACAATGGTGTGTATCACTGCACCAGCAGAGACTCTGTACCTAAGAGAAATAAATGCTAATGATGTGCTATTTGTTATTATTTTCAAGAAATATTTAAAAATTAAAATGTTAAACTAATAAGTTCTGATTACCAGTATGATCACAGTGGGGTATTAAGCCTCTTTTTTGAAAGCCTCAAGAAAGGTTAAAAGATGCCAAGGTCCTTTTTTATAAATTCCATTACTCAGTGTTTATGAAAATCCAGAAGAAGATACTTAGGTAAAAGAACAACAGATTCTTGCTTGCTAAACATTCCTTTTCTCTCTTCTTTGATGTAACCTTTGACACAGTCATTGTACAAAGTCGCAAAGGATATAGTGCAACCAACATAACAGTTCCCTGCTGCAAAAGAGAATTTGATGCAACTTTCCCAGACACATGTTGAATACTGAGGATCAGAACCACACAAAAAGAAAATCTTCTAGTAGTTATTATTTTTTTTTATTATTATTTACTCAGCTTCTGTACACCCTATGATGACTTTTTTTCCTTTAGTTATGTGAACAGTTTGACAGATTACTGTGACAAGGTTACTCTTGAACTGATAAAGGTTTGATAGTGTTGGAACATTTGTCAGAAATGTCTGGCGTTACATGTAATGGACTCTGCAATTTAAACTTCAATGGTACTCCAATCTGCTGTTTTCTGTTTAGTGTGTGATACACACCACCCAAAAACACACAGCAGAAATACAGAAAAGCAGGCAGGATTCTCCAAAATCATCTCCACATGTTACCACACAACTCTGATGAAAGGGTTTCTTTTCCATAACCCACCTGGAAAACGCAATTAAATAAAAGAATTTTACACACTGCTTAAAGGGTGAAACATGGCAATGGGATGGGCTAAGATAAATGTACATAAACACTTCCAGCATCCCCTGTACTTCTGAGAGCAAAATATTGTCGGTTTAGAACCTGCCAAATGTCAGACATTACAAGTGACAGTTGTACTGCTGACAGCCTTCTCACATGGTAGAGGAAATGGGTTCATAAAGGCTCATTTTAGGGCCTGACAGATAGCCTAAGGGGAACCAGTATCCCAGATATACACTCGCTTTGGTGAATACCACCCTTAAACACAGCTCTCCAAAAATCTTGTACTGCAAAATAATAATGTGGTTTATCAATAGGAATTTTGGGATTCAGGTTTTCACCTCACATCTTGTGGCAGATTATGCAAATTTGAGGAGGGAGGGTGTGCAGAGAGGGACAGGGGAAGAGAGAAGGGATTTGGACCCTTATCTACCTCTACTATATAACCATCTGCAAAGGTAAAGAAAATATCTTGCAATGTATTACTTTAAATCTTATATGCTGCCATGAAAAATTACTGTGTTTTCAGATGTTTAAGTTTCCTTGTATCTTCTCTCCCTTTTCCTTTGATCAATATTTTAATATTCTGAAAAAAAGAGAGAACAACTGTCTGGTTTCTCCTCACTTCTATTCAGCCAAAGGAATGTCAACATTTTTCTTAAAGAGCACACAGGAACTCCAGAATAGCAAGACAAAGCCCTCTAATCATAGACTAGATTCATTTTAGGGAAGCATGTTAAAAATGTTGCAACAGTGCTGAAAGGAAGCTCTCAAATACTCAACGTGCACTTCCCATATGCAGACAAAGGGTCAGACATGCTCCCTGAACTTCATTATTCCAGTAGCACTGCTTATAGCAACCTCTCTCCACAGCTGCAGCACCAAGCACCAAAGCCATAAGGCTCCTCTAGGAATAGCTAGTACATTCCTGATCAGCTGAAAGCATCTGTCTAAACTCAGAACGGGTTAGACTGCAAAATGATGTATAGCAAAACAGCTTTTTGATCGTCAGCAGACTATTCAATTTATACCAACTGAGGCTCTGGCCCTTGAACTGGGATTATCTGTGACTGTCACAAGCAGGAAGTGTCAATGAAGGCAGTTTGTACAAATGTCAGACAGGTACACTCGCAATCAAATACGAAAAACCACCAGCATTGCTATACTCCTGTGAACAGTTAGCCAGTTCTGCCCATAGCAGCTTTAGTAGGAGAAAGTCACAGGAAGAGTTTCAAACTCACATTATTTTGCTGAAGTTCAGATACTACTTCAGTAAGACTGTTAATTCCAGTCCTGGCCAGCCATGTCCACATAAAGTGTAGTTAGGGAAAGTCTTTTGCCATCTTTGGTCAAAATCAGGAAAGGCAGAATGACATAAAATTGTAACACTCTACCAAATTTTACAGCTATTTACAGCTCAAAACTACAGCCATTGGGATTCAAGTCAGTAGAACAGCCTCAGACTGTTCCTTATTTTATCAAACTTCATTTATTGATCCCTATTTGAAAGGCTGATTCGTGATGAAAAATATCAGAGGCACTGTTGTCTTTTGGAAAAAACTGTCCTATGGCAAAAGCACTGCAGCTCTCCACCATAACAAGGTTAGATTTTTTTCTTTTCAAATCTGTGTTCTTACTTTGATTAAAGAAGTGTAATCCTAAATTTCACCCACGTCATCTCTGGTTAGAATTTCAAACCGGATTATAGCCCTCCTACATGTCATCAATAACAATCAAGACTTTGGAAATATAATAAGGTTCTTATTTTTACCCATATTACCCACTATAGTCAAGTGGGGAGGGGTAACAGGGTGCACCATTTAAGGAAATGTGCATAAGGACCAAAGAGCTCCTGTTTGCTGCCTCTCCAGTTTCAATAGGAATGAAACACAATAAAACTGATCAGTGCAATCTGCTGTCATGACTCAAGATAAACAGGGAGGGTAGTTTCATTTTTCAGTGGAACTGCAGTTAATCAGATGTTAATTGATGGCTACAAGGCCACCTTCAGTGCGTTTCATATTTCCCAATCTTTGAGCCTGGCAATTAGTGACACAGCAATCAAAAGATGAGATAAATGACTGAGGTGGGAACACCCATATTTTGTTTGATTCGCAGATCACTGTAACTATAAAATCTGCTATCATGGAAATTTTCTTGCCATGCAAATTCTTCTTGTAACATAAGAAAGAAACCAGATTAAACTAAACAGAAGTCAATCTGAAGGCCTTCACCTCTCTGCCTCCCAAAACTCATTGCCAGGTTTTCAACAGGCATTAATTAGCTGTTCAAACTGAAGGAAGAACACTTAACTTTCAAGCACAGGAGGCTTGTGATGTCTTTTTGTGAACATACAGAAGTGTAAACTGAAAGGCTAGCTTTGACACAGAGTAATTTAAGTGCACTTACGGCTGGCACAGCTTGATAAGGTCCTGGTCAGTGGTGCCGGGTGGAAGGCCTCGAATGTACAGGTTGGTTTTACTCAACTGCTCTCCACTGCTGTTGTTGCTGCTGTTGTTGCTGCTGTTTGTGCTGGGGCTGGGAGGAGCCATGGGGTGGGGAGCTGGTGCATAGGACTGCTGGAAAAAAAGAAAAAAAGAGAACAAAAAGACTGTTACTGGAAAATAAAAGCATGGTGCTTTACCCAGGTATCTCCAGAGCTATGCACTGCAGGTAGACTTCTCCTACCCTCCCTGTCCATTCAGAAAGCACAAGCACCCACCCCATGCCAGAAATGCCTCTGAAAACACAACACACAGCCGAGATTTTGGGCTTAGCCAGGGCTTTGAAGGGTGTTCTTTTACTTTATTTTTTTTAATCCAGAATTAAAGTAGCCAGATTATAAACCTACTTTATCTAGATCACTAAATAAAGCTCTGAAATTACAGGTACTCAGGAATTAAGTAAGTTAAACACAACCTCCTCTAAAAATACTCTTAAAACACAAGTTAGAATTTCTAGCCAAAGGTACAGAAGCTGATGCCAGCAGCTTAGTTAGTCTTTTCTAAACTTGAGGAGCATCCAGTACATGTACGGTCAGGTGGCAAGGAGTTGACTGGCTTGAGGAAAGGGAAATCCAAAGCAGCCTGAAAAGACTCTGTCATTACAGACATCTTTCACAACAGAGAGAAACAGGGTTTGGAAAACATGATCAGGCTAGAACCTCCTGCTCTCAAAACCATAGCCACTTCTGAACAACCACAAACCACACACAACTACTGAGAAATATCACTTTAAAAGGGAGGCATTCTCATAGGGAAAACAACACTATTGTCTAGCTCCCTGGTAAATACATGGTATGAAAAAAGACACACACATATTATAAAAATTACCTAAGCACCTCTGATCTTAGACAACAACAGGGACTTTAAACTGGCTGCAACCATCCCTGGCTCTCTCACCATCAGCCTGTTTACTCAAGCACAGAGCACTTGTCAGGAGAACGGAGGAGTGGTTGTTAGGAGAAGGCCATGTCCTGTCACTGACCTGATGTGTGCAGAAAGGCTGAGATCTAGGGGAGAAGTCAGGGGAGCTGGAGGACACCACGAGCTTAAGCTCCAGATGGAGAGCTGGGGGAACCAGAGTCAGAGCTCCAGGAACATAACTGCCTGCTGAGAGGGGGGAAAACCCTGCTTCCACAAGCTCATCAGCATATTCTACTAACAGTATGTGTGGTTACAGCACCAGGTAAATGTTGGGCCAATGCTAAGTTAACCGTAATGTGATGATGAAGTAACAAAAGCAAATTATATACCATTTTTATGTTAGTAGTAATGACACTTTAGTGACTTCTAATATGCTCATTCTGCATTTAGGACTTGAACAGAGAAAATATTTAAGTCTGTGAGTAATTGTGATCACACTAATCAACTGCCCCTTTCATTTCAATGGCCCTATTTTAGTGCTTGTAATTATGCACATACTAAATCAAAGCCTTGGTAGATAGATATTTTTAAATTAGTATCTCTAAACTCTTTCAAAAAAGTCCCTTTACTTAGAAGAATGAAAAAGAAGTTGGAGAACATTTGGGAAGCATCACTGATAGGTGAAGCTCAGAGGCTTTGATGAAATACATAAAGCAAAAGGATTCCAGTGATGCCTTTCCTGCTGCCTTCTCCTTCCTTCTTCCCATTTTCTCCCATTTAAACAAGGAGTGGGAACACACTACCAGCTGTCAGGACATCAGAATTCCTCTGCAATCTAGCCTGGCTATAATGTAATTCAAGTAGGACCCATTAAAAGGAAAAATCAGATTAACAGACAGTGCAACCACCATTCTAGCAAGTAATGACATTCGCTCACATCGACAGTAAAAGACAAAGGGCAATGAGCTTCCTTCCCCAAGTATCTGTGTAGATACTTTTGCTGACAATCAAAAGCACTTAATGCATACGGATCATATTTCTCTGCACACACATTTTATCACTGGATAATTGCCACCCACCCAAGCTTCAATGTCATTCCCAGAAATAGAGAGCTGAAGAAGGAGCAGCCCCAAGTAGCAGCACACAGAGACCACGTCGGCTGAGTCCTGGTGCTGTGGGCACGTCCTGCAAATCAACTCCACACTACAGCCATGGCATGGCTGCGTAAAACTGCAGGCAACACTAACTTCCCACAAATACATAGACATGTGCATCTTAAAACATCCTGCCTGAAAGCATATTATAAATCTCTGGGCACTCCAGGGCCATGATAGTGGTAGATGTAACTGTGTATAGTATATGTTTTGCTTTAATATAACAAGAGCTCAGGAAATATCCTGTGGTCATCCTGCAAATTTTGGGCACTGGTAATGTCAAATTAAAAAATAAAATAAAAATCAAGAAAAGGTCAAAGTAACATTCTTACTGCTTTACCCCATGCCTCCAAGTTTACCATAGACATTGAATGTGTGTAAAAGATTTAAGTCAAGGATAGAATTTTCTGTAAGCCAATAAAGTGCTATGTACTTTAAGTATTAATTGTTATTATTATAGCTGTCTTAGCAGGGAATAATGAGTAAATGGCCTATTCTCAAACCAACCTAATAAGCAAGAAAAAAAAAACAAGTGGAAATATACCTTTGAAAAACAAAGAGCAATTTTCATTCTATTATAAGATCTTTACCCTCACACAGAGGAAAGTACTGGGGGCCTAATTCTAATTTAAGCTGAAGACATTTTATTCCTCTTGGCCAGCTGAAAGGGGACCTAGAAGTAAACATGAATTACATTTACACTGATTTTAAGGCCACACTTATTAAAGTATACCCAGAGAATGAGGCCATGGGATACGTGGTCTCTCAAACAAGAATTGTACAGAGAACAGACACATATAGATGCTGAAGTTCATGGCAGCACCCACTGAGATACTTCAAGGGTAGACAGGGAGACAGCCATACTCCACTTTAGAGGATGCTGATCTTCTCAGACCAGCAAGCACTGATATACTCCAAAAGCTCTTCACTAATAAATCCTAGCCACTGCATCCCATGGTAATTTCCATGCATATCCAATACCCCAGAATACCATCCCCAGAAAGATTAAAAATTTGCCTGTACTAGGGCTGATGACATCTTCTGGCCAGTTGCCAGACTAAAAGCTTCAGGTCAGAAAAAAAGCTTTGAATTCTTGTTTCCTGAGCCAATGAGTATATGACTGATGGCAGAAGTATGCATTTTGCCTCCAAATGAGCAAAGGGTCTGGTTCGTTAATCTCCACATAATAACTCAAGTGAAAGAAATTAATGGCAACCTGATGATGATCTCAGATATGGACCACTTGCTACAGGATCCCAGATGATGCCGAAGGGGGGCATTGCTGGGGGAGCTGTGTGCACACCCAACAGTAGGAAATTTGGGCCTTGTTCTGACACTGGCCCCCTCTCTGGCTGGTGGCAAAGCACTTAACTTCTATGACACAAGAGCCACGAGGAACACCACTTTCCAGACTGGCTTAAAGCACCCTGACACCAGCTGTAAAAATCTGGTAATGATGTTCTGCCAACACAACCAAGCACAAGACCTGCAGCACTAGGGAAAAAAGTATTAGACAAAATCTTCATGTTTTACTTCAAAAGGGAGGTGGAATGCAGAACTGGCTTTGTTGTTAATTTTTCAAATAACCAATGCAACCAACTAATTTTTCAGTTCTTATGTTTCATTGTTCAATGGGGAGTAGGAGGGGGGGGGAATGAACTGGTTTGTAGATCATTCCAAGCAGCTCATTAATTTATCATGGCTGGCTAATAGGATTTGTTTTCATTTTTTAAAAATGAATGAAATTTCTCCTTATTTAAAAGTGAGAAATTAATGCTCTTAATTTTCATCCAGTCTCAGGAACACACCCTTGTGCTTAAACCTTAGTGTTGAGCTCTCCGAAACAAAATGTCCCATGCACAGCTAACCATGAGTAATGAGATACCTTGGTCTTTCTTACTTAACAACCCAGAAATGCTGAACCATAAGCCTCTTGGTTACTAAATGAACAACACTCCCCCTTCTAACATGCAGCCTCCTTATACAAGAACGGTATTTATCTTCCCCTGGCAACCACAGTACTCTTACGTAGTTTTTCACTTGTTGCAAGTTTAGTCTAAAGCATTTTTCTTCCAAAGCAAAACAGTACTTAAAAAGACAAATTTCAAATATTTTTCACATACAATTCCTTTTGGATGGGAATCACAGGCCCCAGATGCCAAGTCGTAGAGTCTGCTTTATTAGCAGCAGCTGGCTCCTTGGCAGGCTTCTGAGGCACTAGGGCTTGTGGTTTTGGAGTGGCCTCAGAGCTTAGGATGCAGCTGGACAGCTATGCTAATGGTCTAGCCAATTTGTTTGTGTTCACCTTTGGCTATCCCAAATTTGTACTCCTTTATCCACTTGAAAGTAAGGTCTTGGAAAGATTGCCCATTAACACTGATATGTTGACTTTTCTATCACAGTGCATATCTTATATTTAAAAAATGAGGACAACACACAGTACTGCATTCAAACATGCATTATTTAAGCAATTGTGAACATACACTATCCATTTTGCTCTGACTGGAGTGCTTTCCAGATGCTAGATTCATCTCACTTAGCGCCCAATTGCTGCTTGATTCCCTTAGCTCCTGATTGAAAGGATAAAATAAGACAAAGTAAATACAAATAAATCGTGCAAATACCAATTTACAGCTCACGCTAGTAAAACACTGTTCTCTTTACATCCTACTGTAACAAAGGAGTAATTTTTGAGAGTTGGAGGGCTCTTACTGGCAATTACAGTAATGATGAAAGGATGCCACCAACTTTTCAGCCTGTTGATGTGATTGTAGAGCTGACTGAATGGCAAATCTATTAAGCAAAAGAATCATCACAGTTGAAGAGCAAACAGAAAGGTAGGGCAAATATAATACAAAGAATTAGATAAAAGCTGCAGCAAGTT
Source organism: Apus apus (assembly GCF_020740795.1). NCBI lineage: Eukaryota > Metazoa > Chordata > Aves > Apodiformes > Apodidae > Apus > Apus apus. The sequence goes on along the minus strand of NC_067283.1, from coordinate 41,665,256 downwards.
TTCTGCCTTTGGCTAACTGCCTCAATGAGAAGCAGCAACATAGCCAGGTTAAACAGAAAAGTGAATAAAAGATGAACAGTGAAACTGGCAACACAGAAACCTTTTGTGTTTTAAAAAGGTCACAGTCAAGGGAACTCAAGTAATAATTTCCTTTCTGAGTTTGTTGGGCATTCATTGGTGTTTCAGAAACCAGGCATGACTATTGTCTATCTCCCATCCAGCCAATGAAGGCCTGGAAGAGAGAGCTCCTCTTGGATGCTTCCCTACACAGTCAGACCTGTCCCTTGATGTCTAGCAGAAAACAAGCAAATGTAATAGTGCAGATATTTTCTAACCTCTCTGCACAGTGACAAAGTTTCCTGGATTGTTTCTGTAAAAGCAGCAACCCACCGCTTGGCAACATTTTCCATTTTTAAAGAAATGGCATGTGAAAGTGGAAGTAAACTCAGAAGATAAAGACAGAAAATAAGCTGCAAAATCTGTTCCACAATCCTTTCCATCCAGAAAACCAGAACACACCTCAAGAGGATTTTTATTTCTCTGAATTGCTTCCAAGGCCTTTAAAAGTGATTTGCTGGATACAAGAAGATGGGTGAGTCAGAGCTGCAGGGTTATGCTCTCGGTACTGCCACCTCATCCCTGTGCTACCCCAAGCAAGTCATTTAGATTTCTTACATCTCAGTTTACCAATCTGTAATCTTCCTTACCTTTTCAAGGCCTATATAATGCTTTGTGATTACTGGATGAAAGATGCTATTGAGGACTGCAATATTACTTAAAGATAGGGAAAATATCATTAAAATGTAACTCAACAACTGAAGCTATTCCTCATTCTTTTGCAGATAAGGATAATTTCTGCATACAATGAATGTGTTACCCTGTATCTAAACTGAAGAAATGAAGTAATTTTAAAGCTTAAATTAAATGTCAGTCCAATTAGTTTTCCCATTACAAATAATAATTGTTTTATTTAAAAACAAACAATTATTCAATCACAGAGCTATCTTGCTTATGCTTCTTATATGCAATGAACTTTTTCTTTTCGTTCTCTTCAGAATGACATATTTAGTCCATAGGAAAAAGGTGTCATTGTGTTCTGTGCACCCTTTCTTTTCACACAGTTATAAAAATCACTTGTGAAAAATTACAATTATTAATAAACCAAACAAACTAGTCCTCCAATAGGCAAAGTAGTCATTCGACATTCAGATTAAAATTGGGATCTGATGGGTCAAATAAGATACTTTGAGATCTTTGTTTCACACACAAAGCTGTTGAAATTAGTAGGCTAAATACTCCTGGGGCTTACAATTCCCTTGAGCCTCGCACAAAGCACTAGAGCTCCATAAAGCATAAGTTCAGGCAAAATTTGGCTCAATTTTATCTGTTTTAAAATACATCTCTTCCAAATCATGACTGCCCAGCTTTTAGCATTTTATAAGCATCTACAGGTAGACAACACATAGGAAGCAAAGCATGAAGAGGAAGAAGTCCTTTATTGGACAATACCTGTAAAGTAGGTCTCATATAGTTTTCTGCATTAAAACCAACAACCAAAAAGCAACACCAATTCACTCTACCTGGCTACATTGAGAGTTTAGCAATCATTAGCCAGGGTGACATACACTAGAAGCCTGAAAATTTTCGCACTGATCACGGTATCTTTTATTTCCACTAAGACAGACAGAAATAGGTTAATCCATACATCGCTCCACTTCCCGCCATTACCAAAGGGAAACTTCAAAACCAAATTGGTCAGGTGGAAAGTGGCGTATTTTGAAGTATGATGAAGTTTTAATTATAAAGTCAATTAGAGCACAAATCATTGGCTGATAGTTATCGCACCTGAGGATGAACAGGCCCCAGCAAAAACCAGTCCAAGACAAGGGAACAGCACAGAGGCAATGAGCATCGTTTCCAGACAAAGAATGCTCTGGCCATCATTGCTCCCTGGGCTTTGGTCACTTAATAGATGTAAGCTGTTGAGGCACAAACTTCAGCCCTTCACCCTCTCCTCCTTACATGTTGCTATACCAAAGATAAAACTATTCATCCCTCTTAAGTGATTTTCTGTTTATCCATGGACGGCCTGTCGCTCTGGAGTAAACAACGGTAGCTTCCCTGAATTTAGGGCTTGCAGTCAGACAGGAGGGTACAATTTAGTCCTCAGCACTAAAAAGCTGAAGACTAGGATTAAGAGCTATGTCACCAAATAAATATTTTCCAGAGCAGAAAATAACCTTCACAGCCTTGTCTCCTCCTGTTTATTTCATGGCAGGAGGCTCCTGTGACAGACTATTCCTGTGGCATTATTTATTTCTCAGCAAGGGAGAAGAAGAATTGTTTCTATAGATAAAGTATTTTGGCACTTTGGCAAACTTGTAAACAATAACCTATATTATTTGACATAAATTAGTGTTATTGCTTCATTATCCAATCTGTTCATATTTTATTGATGTGCTGAGACTAAATGTAAACAGAATCTAGATCTTAATACTAAATCTGGGTAATCTGGATGATAAAACATTGCAATTCCCCCAGTAGGAATATTTTAGAACACAGATCAAAATATTACAGGAATTACTGCTTGTGATAAAACAACTTTGTGGTAAGAAAACAGGGGGGAAGTAACAAATTTAAGCATAAATTATTATTTATGTTTACATTTTGGGGGCTACAGCAAGTTGTCAGTCCATTTGAAGGTCAAGAATAAAAACATGGATTGAAAGGCTGAGACTTAACTCTCCAAATGTTTGTAAAAACAAACACATTTTTAGTTCTGAAAAACTGAATTTACTCTCTGGGTATTTGTTTATGTGTGGCAGACTGAAAGGATCTTGGAAAGGAGATGCAGGAGGCATGTGTTTCATTGCATTGTTTTTCTGCACACAGTCCATACATATCACAGCATCACCACTGGTGCAAGAACCTGAGTATAATAAAAGCCCACCACATAAAACTGAACATAAAGCACAGCACAAAACCAAATCATCAGTATCATCTCTTTCCTCTCTACTTGAGAATTTGGTGAGAAGAGAGCAGAAGCAGCTGTGTTTTCATTTTGCAGAACTAAAGTCCAACCAAAAAGATTTTTCAAATTCCAACCGGTTTCCTCAGTTTGTCTTTTTTCTGGAAGAATGAAACGGCTACTGTCGACACTAGCATTGGTGTGATGGAGAAACCAGGGGTGGCAGAGCTACCCAGGAATGGCCCCATCATCTCAGTTACCACAACAATCTTTTTGAGATGTGCATGGGAAACCTCTGCCCCCTCCACCCAGTACTATAAAAAGATGAGCTGCGCCTCCCCTCCTGTGGCCAAAGGAATCCACAGAACACAGAGTTCGGGAAAGGTCTGTCCCAAGGATAACAGCATGACACCTTCAGGACAGAATTTTGGGCATTCCACAATAGCCAGAGTTCATATTTTCTTTGGGGCTCCTTGGACTACAAAATGCACTGCTCCAAGGCTGACAGCCAAGGGATGCCCACAGAAGATATGAGCCGTCACAAACCTCCCCACACTTTTGCTTCCAGTGCAAACTTCTCTAACAAGTTCATTATAGCAAATAGCTTTTTAAAAAAAAATTGCCCATACAAGTCATTACAGTTGATACCTAATTCCTCGCCTAGGAAGGAGTCAATCTCACAAGATTGATGTCTGCAATGTCATTTAAGGGACAGTTAGGAAGCCTTCTGACAGTAAACTGATAAAATTGAGAAGAGGACCTGATGGTAACACTAGGATTTAGGTGTCAGCTTACTGGATTAGTTGGCCAAGGTGGTGCTGGGCACCTTCATGCTTGTGACAGCCCTGAATCCTGCACCACAAAAGCCTGAAAGAGCTAGGGAAGCCGGGGTGGCCACACGTGGGGCTCTCACCACAGGCAGCGTGCTGCAGGAGGCTGCTGGGTCTGAAACAAACCTCTCTGTCCCATTCTAGGACAGAGTGTTCCCCAGTGTTTCCACCATCTCTGTTTTTTAGCACTTCTCATAGCAGGGGAAAAAAAAGTACAAACCCTTCCTCCTTTCCCCAAAAGTCTAAATTTACTGTGCTATAAGTTCTCAGTATCTTCCCATTTCTTCAAATACAGATTGTGCTTCTGTGCCTGTCCAGAGTTTCAAATGTCATTTGACTCGTGCTCAGAAATGTTGACTCAATTAAAATACCCATACAAAACTCAATTGCACTTTGGTAAAAGTAACCTACTATTTTTTTTTATTATTTTTTTTTTAGGATATACTTAGAATGTCTCATAACCAGTACAGAAATTTAATTTCATTGTGACAGATCCTTTTCTCAGTTCCCTAAAATCATCATTATCTTCTGCAAAATCTTGTGGGATGATGAGCCAAGAGTCTTGCTAACACACAGATTCAGCTGAAGACATTTAACTTAAACATTTTGGGCCTTGTGCCATGCACTTTTTCAGTACTGTGCATGACAATACAAAGAGCCTAAACTTGTGTGTTCAGAGGTGAAGAGCCATGCAAAGTGGGGACTTAGGTACTTCATTATCCATCTGCATAAAATCCAAGGGAACACTAATTGGGATAAGGAGGTACTCCTGCTGCAAACAATAGGAATACAGAGTAACAGGATACGTATGTTAAAATTCCGGAAATAACCTAGAAAGTTTTTTAAAAAATATATATATATGTATACATATATATATAAAAACACATTCATCTGTATTTACTGTGTTTTTCATTCAAATTATGTAATTATTGATAAACAAGAGCTTAAATTTTCTTCTGCACTGGAAGATTGCTACCAGTCTTTTCTGGTAGCTTTCTGGCTTTTTGACCTTTCAATATTCTTCATTCACACATGATTTATTTTGAAAGTCTGCAGTTTTTTCTCTGGAAAGAATATGCATTTGAAGTAATTTCAAATGTTAGATCAGGATAAGTAAAATAAGAAGGAAAGTCTGCTTAATACATTTCCTTTATAAATGTTGTACCACGCTTTAGAACAGAAGATTGAAGAATGTTAGCATGTAACAATAAGGTTTATATTTTAAATCAGATATATATAAATATTCTAAAGTCTTAATACTATTTAGTATCACTATCAGAGACTCACGCGCAAAATGTAAGGCTTAAAAAAGGAATTCAAGTCTAAAATGAAAAATAACTTACATAAAAAAGAATATGGACGAATATAATACTTCTAACAAAACAATAATCTGATTGTAACAGCAGCACACCCTGTTACCAACTGGAGCAAAAATTAATTAGGAATACCAGAGCAATAAAGTTGTCTATGGGCATGCTGGCAGCAAAATGGAGACTAAGGAACACATTTGCCCAGTGTTGAATAGGGCAGAGGATTAGTAACAAAAGACACAGAACAGATGGAGACACTCTGTGCTTTCTTTCCCTCAGTCTCCACTAGCAAGGTCTGTTGACAAGCCTCTTGGGTCTCTATGCTTAGTAGTAGGGCCTGGGGTAGAGATGCTGCCCCAGAAGATGAGGACTAAGTTAGAAACTACTCCAGGAAGCCAGTTACAGGTTACTTAAAAACAACCACAAGGCAGACAGCTGATGTCACCGAGGGTCTGCTCTCTATCGTCTTCGAAAGGCTGTGGCAACTGGAGGCATTAGGATGTTCCCGATGACTGGAAAAAAAGGCAAACGTTACACCTGTGTTCAAAAGGAGTAGGATCTGGGGAACTGGCAGGCTGGCCAAAGCCTAGCAAAACTAAAAAGCAAAGCCTCCCAGGAACTATGTCTAAGGCACATGACGGTCAAGGTGACTGACAGCAGCCAGCGTAGCTGAGCAAGGGCAAATAACACTTGGCCAACTTGCTTGCCTCCTGTGTTGAAACAACTGGCTCTAAAGGAGCAGGAAAGAAGAGCAGGTGTTTTTTACCTTGATGTCAGCAAGGCCTGCAACATGGGCCTCCACAGCATCAGGCTTGTGGGGAAGCTATCAACGGTTGAAAGCTTATGCGGCAGCAAGGCACAACCAGAAGGCTGATACTGTGGCCAAACACGTGGCACCATCACCTACAAGCTGGCAAACATGTGGGGGTACACCTTCCCTGAGGCTGCAGGTAACACGGACCTGGGGGGAGCGGTTGACTGACTGGAGAAAAGGGCTGCCTAAAATATTAATATCAGTATGTCCAATACTACTAGGAAGCACTACTCAACACTAAACTCCTTCACCTCACACATTATGTATATTAAAAACCCTCCAAGTTTACTTACATAAAAAATGCCTAAGTGGTATCTGCAGCTGCAAATATATCCTATAATCAAATTCAACTGCACACAAAGGATTTTCTAAAACTGAGATATCTGAACTTTATTCCTCTGCTATACTTTGACCTCAAGTTTAGCTCATTTGCTAAAGTCATTATGAAACAACAATGTTCCACATAGATTTCAGCAGCAGTACTATTTACATTAATGCAACATTCTTGGGTTAAAGGAATTAGAAATGCTGAAAATCCTATTCCTCATCTTCTTTGAAGATTTATAGTGTGGTTTAAGGAAACTGTCTAAGAAAAAGCAGTCTGGTTTAAAGGCATTCTGGTTCTGAATTATTTGAAGTGAAACAAACTGGCAGGTCTTTAAAGATCTCTGAGTCTCAAAGTTACACAACTAATGCCACTGCCAGCTGCCATCAGATAATCAAAGTTCAAATCTGGTAAGATTATAAATTAAAAGCACACATATTTATTTATTTTTTTAAAATTTTTTTTTACTTGCTTTTGTCTCCTCTTTTTAAAATGAGGAAGGCAATCTGACTCCCCCCATCATATCAAGATACTACTTTTAATGGGCATTGGACTCAAATGAGGAAGACAGAGCATCTAGGTTTCAGACATGTCCCACACAATAGATCTGAAATGGCAACTACAACTTAGTCTTCAATTTTTATTTTTTTTTAATATGGCCCAAGAAAACTTGAAAGTAACTTCTTCAATGACCTTAAACCTGGAACAGTATACTGAAAGACATTTGCAGATGTAAAGATGTGCCTGAGGACAGCTTCAGGACTCAATCCTACTTACCACATAAGGAACTACACTATCACTAAATACCTCTGCAAAGGCTGGGATCTTGTGAAAAGCGGAATATACCTAAGCATGTATTTAAATGACCAGGTGGTAATGGCTACTCACACAGGATCCCAATTCAGACTGCACAAGCTCATGATATTCAACTTTCCTAACTCCTTTACTGTATAACCTTAACTTCCTTTAACATAATTAACAGTCTGATAACAGAAGCTGACAGTTACTTTTACATAAGAAAAACCACATTTGGGAAAACAAAAAGGCCACGTAGCAGAGAACTCTACATTTGGCAGTCACTAATAACAGCTGTTTTGGGAAATGGCATAAAAAAGCAAATAGAAATAATTATTTCCAGTACACCTTTCACTTTGGGACTTCCCAACCAGGGGCTGCATGTGGACATGTTCTAAAGGTCTTACCTCTTCCGTGATCTGACTCATTTAGAGTTCAGTCCTGGAAAAGCTCTTTGTGGGAATCAATTTACAATTTTATTTTATATGAAACAAAACTAAACCCTTTATTTTAAATCTGCTAAAAATAAATAAATAAATTGGTGCTGCTGTCCCCATTCTTGTTTTACAACAAAAATTTTGCAGTGAATCTTTTTTCACCTTCTTCTCTGTCACACTGTAACATGTCTTACATGGATAATCCTCAAAAACATGAGGAGGTGGCAGTCACCCAGCCAGGAGGATTGCTATCACATCTTTTTGCAAGTAAATAAAAACATCATTGACATGGTGATGCATGTGCCAAAACAGGGAGTCAGATTATTAGAAGTGCTAGATGTTTTTAGCATACTTTGAAAAACAAACACCTAAAATATTTCAGCTTAGGGATTCCTCTTAAAAGAAATATAAGAAAAAGGGAATCTCAGACTACAAATACATAGATACTCTTATAACTCTACTGGTGTTATCCTCATATACCTATTATTTTGTTTGCAATGGCTTACCACTAAATTTCCCTTCTTGAACCCTGAGCTAACACAGCACTTGAAGGGCAAAAAGGTTTTCCATGAAGGAAACAACCTGTTATTCTGCTATTTTATTTATATATATATATATATATATATAAAAGTGAGGTCCAATTGACATTAGAGTTCCCTCATTCTACCACTCCCAACAGACAAAACTGTGCTGCAAAGAGGGAAACACATGCAGCAACATGGCACCCCTGGCAGAAACCCTGCCATACCTTTCTGCTGCCATACAGAGATGGGCTCTCCCTGTCCCCAGCTCTGGTTTTCAGCACTCAAGACCTCACCCTGCTCCCAATACATATGGAAAAGCCACTGATCTGGCAAGGATGACCACAATTAACAAGTTCCTTTGTGGGCTGTATACTGGGGGTTTCTAAGCCACAAGTGGCCTCCTGACATCCTCCCCCATTTCTCCTCTTTCCCCCTTTCTAAACATCAGCAGATGCATAAAGATGCCTTAGAGCATCTGGAAGGACAGGAGTTGTTCAGGCTCTCATGGTGAAATGGGCAAGTACAGGTGAGGGTCAATATGCAGAGCGATTCCTGCAATCAGTAAGCTAGCTCTGAAAAACACAGGCTATGAAGTTCACATACACATGAATTGCATTTCTTGACCTCCTTATTATACATTTATTCAGCAAAGAAAGAGTTTTTCTTTTTTCTCTAGTGCTTTTCACAATCTTTGGCAATTCTTCAGCAGGAAGCTAACTAGCACATTAACACAAGCCAAGAAAAAAAAAAGGGTTTGATATATTCCCCCTCCTAATGTCATCGAGTTTGATGACATGTGATATAGCCTGGTTTTCCTTAAAGCACTACCCTCCAGAAGCATTAACTGCCAGATTTCTGCAGTGACAGCCTGCAAGGCTAAAATTAGCAAGCAACACCTTCCCTTGCAACTCATCACATGATAGGAAACAAACATAAATAGGGAAATACAATATGCTTCTAAAGGTGGAGTCTGAATGTGTATCTCTGTAACAGTTTAGAATTAAAGGACACTTACACAAGCAGTTTCTTGTGATTTGTCATCTGTTACTAGCATCATAAATTGCTTTCTGCATTGTTAAAAAGATGACCACCTTTAAATATGCTCCTTTATGATCCAGTCTCGCCTGAATCAAATTACTTCATGTCTATACTACAGACAAATTACTCTATTAGGCGCCACTATGTTACCAGACATCTATTTATTCTAGCACCCTTCTGCATAGATAACACAAACCTTTCACTGGACCCATCTCACTGATAACTGTTATTTTACATTTCACCTAGATGTACCACAAACACCTTTGAAGGCTGCATCTCTCCCTTTGCACTACTGAGGTGCTGCTGACTGCAGGCTAGATGGAAGGACTTGGAAGATAAAACATCAGGTCATATTTCTCTTCCCTCCACCCCTCCAAACACCACTGTGCAGTCCTTAAAAGCCACGCAAAGCAGTCACGGCCCTTCTTTTTCAAAACCCTGTCCAGAGGACACACATAAAATCAGGCATATATAAGTCAATTTGCTAATTCAAACACAATGAAGGGTAGAATTAAATCTGTTGAAATTGCATCACGGTCTGCATACAAAAAATAAAGCGTAGTCAAATTATCAACTCATTTAGGACCTTTATTTCTCCTGCTAAGATGTGCAGAAATAGTCCTTTACACACACAAAAACCCAGGCGTATGTCACAGGGTGGCATAACACACCATTGCAGACAGCAGGAACGCATATAGCTGCCACGATTCAACTTACACAGCGCTCTGAAAACCTGCTTCCGATCCCATCATCACCTTGCTGGCTCAGTTCTAGCTCACCTCGACTATCTCATCTACTCTTCTTGCTGCAGCGGCGTGCCTGTGGCTGAGGAAAAGGGTTAACTTCTCCCTGAAGCGAGGCTCTGGCTTAGCCACCAGCTCCCAAGGAACGCAGCAGCGCCCTGTATGTGCTGAAGCCACAGCAGTTTCAGCAGACCTCATGAGGTAGGGAGAGCCAGAGCTTTTTTTCTCCAAATCCCCAGGGATCTGACTGCTTCTATTTTAGTATCCCTAATTACAAACATGGCTATTTTTGGTCCTACAATGTTCTGAGCTTTTTCAAAATTAGCCACAGCATTTTACTTGAAGACGCCCTGGCAGTGGGCAACTCCACAGGCTAGCAGCCTACTTGCTAAAATAGTGTCTATTAGCTACTCACTTGAACACAGTAACATTTCTGACAGTTTAAACTCGAGTCTCAATTTAAAGACATCTTTAAAAAAAAAAGGCCTCTGAATTAGCAGTTCTCGCTCAACATCCCAAGTCTGTGAACTGACCGTGATCTTTAATAAGAACCATTTATGCCAACAAAAAGGGAATTAAAAACAAACACACACAAAACTCCTTCCCCTGCCACAACAGCTAAGGAGCAAACAAGGCCATCGCCATCAAAACCTTTCAAGACATTCATCAAACTACTGGCAACAAAAATAAGGCTCAACTTTATTACAAGAAGAACAATAAAGAAAAAGGAAGTATAAAATTAAGGAAGAAATGCTCAGAGACAATAGATGGGTTTAAGTTTGGTTTTGGTTTGTGTTGGTTTTCTTTTTTGGTCAGAAATCCAGGCATCAGGGTTTTCTTTGCTGCAATGAAAAAATTACTAACAAAAGTACTAACAAAGTTATTTGGCTGCTTCTGATTAATTTAATTACTTCAAATTTTAAGAAATATTTAATTATTTATCAGAGTTTTAAAAATATATACAATGCTCATTTCTGAAATCAGGACAAATCACTTTCATCTTCATAAGCAGAAGCTGATCTTACTCAAACATCCAAATTAGCTGGCTTTCACTCCCTGTGATCCTATCATTTCTTTTTACAAATTTTTAAAGTCAGCTCAGTTTCCTTGAAAAACAAAAGGAAAAAAAAACTATGAAAAAAAATGTGCCACCCATAAAAAGCTCTCAACGCTTTCTCCTAACTAAGCCCACAAGATTTGCCTTCATCTGTCAAGGGCCTGAGTGCCTTAGTTGTGTTTATTAGATACAATATGGCAGTGGTTAAAAGGTGCACACAAGATCGGCTCTGTCCCACATCCCATGTACCCTAAGAGACAGACACCCCTCTCACAAGGTCACGGTCCAGAGTCACCAAGGAGTGACACCGCTAACACACAAAGACCAACAGGACAGGCGAGGCTGGTAAGCAGAGGTGGACTAGGCAGAGATGTATGGCAGTGCCCACTCAAGAGGGAGATGCAGACCACCAGGATCTCGGCACAGCATCACCCAGCTGATGCCCACTGCCTTGCAGCAGCACCTGACCCCTTATTCACATCCATCACTTCACACTGGAGTAGACTCTCAGAAATGAACGTGGACGGCAGGGTTGGCACTTTGTATCAATTAATAAATTTTACAATAAATAATACCTGTCATGTGATAAGGCTGGTAAGTGATTACCAAAACGCCTCATAAATCAGTATCACCTTGCCATATTTTGTATTTAAAGCAATTAAGGATATGAAAGGAGAACCTTTATTCAGGGAAGGTAAAGTTGGAAGGACAGAAGTTCTTTTGACACCTAGTAACAATGTTAACACTTGTGCACGAAGCGAGGTACCAGGGTAATTATCCTTTCCGGAGATCTGGTGGCATTGCTTATGCTAGCAGGTTAATTTTCTCTATTTTCTAAGCTCCTTGCAGTGATCCACTCATGGCTGATCTCCTTTTCTAAGCTGACAGTTTATCCAAATAACTGACACTATTGTTGTTATCATTAAAATAGCTTCCATTCAAGCTGCCATTGTTTAACAGCAGTGGTCTGTATATATAAAAAGAAAATCCTTTAAAACTAATTTCAAAGATGTCTGTTAGCCGAGGAAATCTTTAACAGCAGCAGAAGCTGCGCAATGAGAAGGTTAAGGTAGTTAGTGTTTGTGACAACTGCACTTAGCTATTCTGTGCAATGGCAAGAACATCCTTGCATTTATCAAGGGAACAGATTCAGTAAGAAACTGCACACAGCAAGAAATGAGAGACACAGGGAAAACTTGTATTACTGTGGCATCTGCTCGAGCTATTTTAGAATGGTGTCCCCCTGTGCTGCTCCACTGACGGGCTTGCGAGTATTCACAAAAATTAAAATCTATTTCTCAGGCATTCATAAATAGGCCACAAAAACTTAGCAAGTCTCAGAGTTGTTTTTTTTTTATGCTCCCATCATCTTCTCCATCCATTTTGAAAATGTTACAGCCTGTGCTTTGCAGCAGCCTTTGTGCTCTCTAGCTGCTGCATGAAATGCTCTGCACTTCCCTCCTCTGCCAAAGAACACATTCCTTATGGTGTGTCCTCAGCCCTCTTGCATATAGGGCCAATCTCAGGAAGAGTTTGCCCTGAGGGCTACTAGTTTCTCCAACTTTTTAGTATTAAACCCAAAATTTCTTAAGGGCAAAGCAGGTTTCTTGTTGCCAACTGCTTTGTGCATCCAGTATCCTTAAATGCATGTGAAAACCCTGGTTCATCTTTTGCTTTGCCTGTGGACAGGCACCCCTTGCACAGACAAGGCCAAATATTTATGTCCTATCATTTTTAGGTTTCTTTGTTTGTTTGTTTTAAAAAAAGGGCTGATTCACTGTCACATGAAGGAGAGTCCACCTCTCTTCAAAGCAAGCTGTTCAACTCACCATTTAATTACGTTTTTTCTCCCATTAGGATGTAGCAATCTTACCAGACAGCCAGAAATGCATAAATGAAGAAACGGCTTCCACCAAAATTGCAAGCCCTCTGCTCCCCTTGGCAAATCTGACCCACTCACACGGACTGAAATAATTGGGGAGGTGTGAAAATGCACTCAAATGTGAGAGCAAAGGGTGAGTAAATCCGGCCACAACTAACTTCTAGAAAAGTGCATATACCACCTCTTACCCCGACTTAATATTTTTTAGTTGAAGTTATATGCTACAGCAAGCTCTATACTACTTCTAGAGTAAAAAAAAAAAAATAAAATACAGGGAGCATAAGACAGAGAACTAAAATGGTATGCCTGAAATTTAAACTATTATGCTAACTGAAAAGCCTCTTTACTACGTGACTGGTTTGGGAACATGAAAAGCAGAATATATCATGATTTGAATAAGTTGCACTTAGCGATATGAAGGATAACTGCTGAATTGCTGACTTCTATTTCTGAAAATACAGAGTTTATTCTGATCCTGGCTATACCAACACATTAACTCTTAATGATATTATTCTCCACACTGTAGTATCAAAAAGGCTTTTCTTCTTCCTCAACAGGATGATAAAGGGAAATCCCACTCTCTTAGCTATATAAGCACTCCTATATAAACCAAATTGATGACTTTTTGGCCAAAAAAAAAAAATTATATTTGTATCATCAGAATGACATCTTAGGTAGAGAAAATTATTTGCACTCTGAAGAACGGAAGTGCCAACCCGGAGAACAGAGCATCTGCTAGAAGGCAGCTATAATTATCTCATGCATCTGAACACCGCCGGGCATTGAAGTTACCGTAGCTGTTTTGTCAAATCTTCTGCGTGCAGGGCTTTTACAGGACACCACAAGGAAACAATCAAGAGTTTGCAAGGCCTGTCAATACAGACCTTACACACTTTGAAAGGCTCTGCTTTCAATGGTGTATACCTAGTCTTGCTCTAATGCAATGGAAATCTGAAGAATTTTGCTGCCACTGTCTCCTATTACAAAACACTGTAACATCGTTAGCCATCGCACTTGCAGGCTGACAGCTACTTCTATACCATCCATCCTGGCATGCTCTGCGAGTTAAGTGTTTTAATAGGGGTCTGGGAGATTTCAGAAAGAGAGCAAAATTCAGTGAAATCAGCACTCTGCAGCCTTACCTCCATCCAGCAGAAAAAGCAAGAAAGGGGCTTCTCTCAATGGATACACAGTAAGTGCTGTTGCTGTCACGGGAACTTTTTCCCTGCCGATGCCAAGCAGAGGAGAGACTCGACCCTGCTCCCAAACCTGCGTGCAGGAGTTGTGCTTCCCTGCCTCTGCAGGGTCAACTCTCAGCCCCAGGCCCCACACTCAAATCCTACCACTGAAAGCCTTTTACGGGTGCATTCTTTGCTATTTTGTTAGATTATCACGCACTTCTGGTCCACTCACAGGGAACATATCAACCACAGCTGATCACCAGCAAGTCTTTTTTAAATATCCACCCTCATGCCTGTCATCAGCAGATCACACAGGAAAATATGGAAGAGGGCAATAAAGCTGTTCTTCTTTTAGGACAACAAATAGCTACTGTTCTTTTTTTTTTTTTTTCCACAAGTAATATGCATAATCGTTCATTTCTGAAAAAGCAACTAAAAAAAAGTAAAACACATTTTTCCCTATTAATTCTCAGTCTATGCCTATGCTTTTCTAGAAAGGGATCCAAGAAAAGGAACAGCAAAAATACAAACTGCAACAAGAAGAAGAGTGTACAACAATTTCCTTTGATTCTGGGAACACTAGAGGCTAGAAGAAACTCAGCTGCCTGGGTATCTCAAGGACAGATTCCCACGTGAGACTCCAGCCTGGCTGTGTCACAGACACTGACAGATGGGTTTCCCCAGCCTTGAACAACCTAATGGAGCTTTTAGCCAATTTGCATACTGGCTGTCGCTGGGTGAAATGGGTATGTGTCAAGGACATTAAGCAGGCCAAGACAAAAGTGTAATAGCCTTGTATACAATATCACCTCTTACTGCTTGTTATTCCCCCCGCCACCCCCCGGGGAGTGGAGGGGAAAGAGGAGAAGAGAGAAAGAAATAAGCAGCCTTGCTGGAAGCTGGTTCTGAGGCAGAAAGTTCCTGCTTCTGGGAATGGGCTGAAGCAACAAGACAGTTTTCTTGCAAAATGGAAGAACAAAAACACTGCCCAGATCATTACTGGCTGGTTTATTTTCTTTTTTTAAAGCAAAACATTGCTGGAGTCTCTCAGCACCTGTCTATATTAGGGTATATTTCAATCCCAACCCCACAAAGAGAAGCACATGGAGCAGATTCCTGAGTCTGAATGGAGTCCAAAATAACAGCACTAGAGCCCCATGCAGGTAGGAGACCCAGCTGCTACCGCTACACGCAAGAGCCAACCCTAGGGCTAAGCTCTCTCAGGCCTGAGTCCAGATTTTCTTTCATATCTCCTCGCACCTCACACATGGCTGCATCTTAACAAATTAGCAAGAACAAAAAACTCAAATTGGCTTCGCAACAAAAATTTACAGCCTCATGTGAAATATAAGGTCAAGCCCTGACGGTGGCTGAATTACCTGCTGAGTTGTTGCAGCTCTCACTCACTCCAGGGAAAAGCACACATACTACATATTTGCCCAGCAATCACCACAGCCTTCTGGCTAGATTCTGCTCTCAGTCATATTAGAATAACTCAGCTACCGGGCAGTAAGGCGTGACTGAAAAGTGGGGCTAAACTGCAACTCTTATGAAAAACAGCCCCTTCAAATCACTTGAAATTTTGTTGCCGTGTCGTCTTCTCCAGTGCTGCTTCAGTTTGCCTGTAATGCGTGTTGGAGGGTCTTCTGTTGCTTAAACTAATTTTTTTAACAGTTACTAGAGATCAGATTAAAAATTAAGCATGCAAACAGAGTCTTCCCCAGGGAAAACTTCAGCTCTGGCAACCAAACTCTGTACACAGCAGTATAAAACATACACTGGGAAGGGTCAACCAGTACCTTCGACAACAACAAAAACGGTGAAAAAAAGGCTCAGGATTTATGAACACTGAATGAATACACCTATCATGAGAACACAGAGAGAGGACCAAGAAGGTAGGTCTTGCTTTGGAGTGCAGCTACCTGGGTGCTATTTCTGATTTTGTTATTAGTTTGCTGGGTAGTTTTGACTAAGCTGTCACTAGAGACTACTCTTTCTTCTAAGCAAAATGAGAATAATAATTTGATTTCAGTGACTTATGAGATCTTTGGATAGAAAAGTTCTATAAATGAACATTATTGTTGTCAGTGATACTGTTCTACCTCTCCCATGGTTATTCAAAATCAGACCAAATGCAGTGCATAAAAGACCTATCTAACAGTTAACCTGCAAGTTTAGGCCAAAGGCAGAGGTCAACACTTTAAGTGTTAAACATTGCAGGATTTCCAGATGAGAATCTTCAGTCATTATAATATCTCAGGCTCAATTCTGAAGTCTGTTTAATTACCGGAGGTGGAGAGGAGTAAAGCCCACAGGGTGATTTGCTTGGGTTATGTGTACACCTCTACTTGTTTAGTGTAACAAAAATGTTATGAGATTAAATGTAAAATATTTCAGCCTTTGGCATAATTCAATAATATATGCTAATTTTAGCTGAAGTAGATTGTTCTTGAAATAGCAGGATTGTATGTGAGGAAATCCTTCTATGGTGAAATCCTACTGATAAATCTACTTCCTTGCTGAGAGCCACCCTTTCTCCCAGCTGACTTTAATCTACTGGGCTTTTATAGTGAAAAGAGGATTCACACCCAGTGTGACAAATAAGCAATTAAAAATTACTCATTCAGTTCAATTACATACAAGAATATATGTATCTACTCAGTAGCTAATGATTTTTTTTTAAATACTCTTTCACATGGCTTGATTTTAAGACTTTTAAATGTATCAGAAATACATCATCCACTCAAGGTTTGAGTCACCAAATTTCTGCCAATTAGGTGAAAATTTGTGGTCACCGTATAATAAATAAATCAAACATCTTTATTTTTTAAAAAACACAACACAATAAAAAAACAACAAACATGTTAACCAATACAAGAAATACAATATAGCATTTCAGCCCTTGTTTCTCCTTTTCCAGGCACAGACTGTACGACCAGCAGCAAAAAGGCCAGTATACTGGAATCAGAAGTAGTGAGGCTAAGGATAAAAATAAGGCTAAGCCTACACAGTAAACTGCTTTTTGCACCTGAGTTGGTTGCTCTGCAGTAGCAAGCACAGACCCTGCAGCTTGTTGAAAGTGAGACAAAGGAATTTAAGGTTGCATTATGCCAAGTAGACAGTTGCTCGGAAGGTTTGAAAAGGTATACAGAATATAAAAAAAGGTATTCTATACGTAGCAAGGCCAATAATACAGAATGTCTAAAAATCTGGAGCCTGTGCAGAAACCTATCTTCATGATGGAAATATCAGAATACTACTCAATGGCATTAGCATTATTTTACAAGTGACACTTAAAGAAGGGAGATATACTGTTTCTTGTATATCTGTCCTGGAACTAGAAATAATTAAAGTTAAATCAAAACAAAATTTTTTGGAGATTGACTCTGGTGGGTTTTGTTTTGTGGGGTTTTTTTTGTTTGTTTGTTTTGCTTTGTTTTTTTTGGCTGGTTGGTTTGTTTTGGGTTTTAGGGTTTCTTTTTAACTCAATTGCATATATTGATAAAACAGGTGTCAATCAGATAATTTTTAAACATCAAAGCAGCTGTAAAAGTGGAAAAAAATTAACTACTTCTTTCTCTGAAAAACGTTTAAAAGTTTTATAGACACAGCAGCAGTCTAAAACACTGACCTCCTTTCGATCTTGGGTTCACACCTCAACACAGCAAGGCAGGTTCAAGATTTACAGCTTAGTGACAAGTCTGCCAATTCATCACCACTAAACCATCTCAAATCCTCTTTGGAAGTGGCACAGGTCAGAAGAGGAAACCACCAGCTGCTGAAGAGATCCCTTTCCAAATAAATTAATTCCACAAGTAGCCATCCTGGCACTAGCACGTGCGCACACACACTGACAGATTCTCCATCAATACCTGTGCTACAGTTGGGACATACCACTCTTGGCCTTTGCACTTCCAAAATTCTAAATGTAATTTTTTTAGAACTTTTACTGGACTTTAACATGAGTTAATACAAACAGTCAAGAGGAAAAGAAAGTACCAGCAGAAAGCTCCAAGCCGTTCAGTTTTCCCAAAGACAACTGCGTCTGCTCTATTATTTTACAGTGTGTGTAAGCCCAACAGTTGAACTCCTTAAGCCAAAAATTAAATATAAGACAAAACTTATTTCCATCAATCTTTAAAGGAAATTACAAAACAAACTAAATAGCTTGTAGAAACATCAAAATATAGGGTTTTCTGTGGCACTAATGCTGTTCTGACAAAGGAAACCAAGGCAATTTAAGCTGGTCTGACCAAGAAAAGCAAACCTATATCTAGGCACCTACAGCATGACTATCTGCAAACTCCATTGAAATGCAGTGACAGTCCTGTGCTTAATTCCCTCAAATTCCATAGGAAATCCTAGCCTAAACTCTGAGCAGGAAGCAATCATGCCAAAACCCCTCAGAGATGAAATGGGCAGCTCACATCTCTACCAGAGCTTTTGCTTCTTTTTTACAGCCCCTCGTTTACCAAAACACTTTAAGTATATGCTTGATATTTTGCAGAAGAGGAGTAGGGTTACTCATGTGTTTATGGATAAGTTACACAAATTCTTTTTTGAAACCTCAGACATTGCTATGTTTTATACCTCTGCACCAGTTTTACTAACTCTGCTCCTCAAAATCTGCCATCAAAAAATAGCAAGGCAGGCTGGGGATGGATGGGTTGGGGGCCACCTTGCCAGGTTATCTTCCCATTTGGTGCCTGCTGAGAAATACGATGGGGAGGACTGAAGTGCTGCAGGGCTCATCTCGCCCAGACTCACACCAGGAGTTACCAGAGACGAGACAAACACACTGAGTAGTCTGACCAAAGCAGCACTCCTACTTTCCCTCTCCATCACTGCAGTTACTACAAGAACACTGTAAAAAAGGATCTGATGGGTGTTAGCCTCTAACTCCACATACCTCACTGCTGTTATTTCAAGAACAGTTTTCAGATTAGTAATGTGGCAAGATTCACTGTTTGCAAACTACATACTTGGTCTAAAGAGCACTTACTATGATGTCTACAGCACCAATGTTCAGGCTGTAGTACTCTGTTTACCCTGCTTTCCAGACCATCCATCCTGCTTGCTTCCTCACATTATTACTACTTACTCTTAAAAAAGTTCAGCTAATGACTGTTCTGACACAGACTTTTTTTTTTTTTGTAGAAATAAAGGCAAGGAAAAGCATAATGTTGAAAAAAAGCCCAGCTTAATTGAAAGAGTTCATGTCCTGTCATCCTCTATGTAGAAGAGCCACATGGAACAGTGGGATATAAAAAAACAAGTTCTCTAACTGGCAGCTCTCCACCAGCCTTTACAATTAACAAGCTAGCTCATTGTCTGGGTTGTTATCTAAATTACAGTCTAGGCATTTTCTGCTAACATATTTTCTGACTTTTTAAACACTATACTGTACAGTACCTAGTACAAAGGCGTCTTTCTCTAATTCTATTTAATTCTCTCTTTTCCTGTTTTAAAAATTAACTACTGTAACCATAGCCTTAAGCAAAGAAAGGGAGAAGGGGGAAAGAGGGAGAGTACTTTTAGCAAGGAGGGAAAAGAGCTGAAGTTCAGGTGCTGGGGTTTGTTTTTGATGAAGAGGCAATAAACACTCACTACTTCTAAAAAGACTTGAGATCAAATTAACATAGGCCTGAATTCTTAAGTTTCCTTAAAACTGAAGATTCACATGCTTCCATTTTTGGTCTTATCACTTTTGTTTTATCAGCACTGATCAACTGCAGGGCAGCTGACAAGGGAAGTAGGATCAGTCCCTTCTTATGATGTTTCTGAACAACAGAGCACATCTTCACTTTTTCCATTCTTTTTTGCATTTTTTGTATCTAGCCCCATTAGAAAAAATATATGTAAAACCCAAAAAGGGATAATATAGTAGGGGATCCAAAAGAATAAACACAATAATATTTTCCATTATATCTATTTTAGATACAGTAAATGAAGGATAAGATACACAAAATGAGGGCAAAGTATAATATGCATTTCACTAAAACACAGAAATACACACCTTTTGATCAGCCCCCAATACGCAGCCCTTTTGCTCATTTTATTTATTTGCTTTTATTTCTTGAGATTCCCTTCTCAAGTTATCTTTTTTATGTGTGATCTTGTTTGCACAGGCAAGTATGCTTTCAGCAGTTTTTTTATTTCTGATTGGAACCGATTATAACACATTTTAACCACAATTATACAGATCATAGAATGGTTTGGATTGGAAGGGATGCCAGAGATCACTTAGTTCAAAACCCCCCACCATGGGCAGGGACATCTCCCACTAAACCAGGTTGCTCAAAGCTCCATACAACCTGGCCTTGAACACTTCAAGGGACAAGCTCTCCACAACTTCCCTGGGCAACCTGTTGCAGTGTCTCACCACCCTCATAGTGAAGAATTTCTTCCTAATGTCTAACCTAAATCTACCCTCTTCCAGTTTCAAACCATTACCCTCTGTCCTATGACTACATGTCCTTGGAAAAAGCCCCTCCCCAGCTTTCCTGTAGCCCCTTCAGGTACTAGAAGGCCACTATAAGGTCTTCCCAGAGCATTCTCTTCTCCAGGCTAAACAACTCCAACCCTCTCGGTCTGTCTTCTTCATAGAAGAGGTGCTCCAAGACCTCTGATCATTTGCATGTTCTTTCTCTGGACTCACTCCAAGAGCTCCCATTATACTCTCTTGCCCAAGAGAAAAAGGGAATAGGTAAAAATGGCACCTGCTTCATCAGCTGTCAGTTCATTTTGGTTTTGTGGAGTCACTAATGTTTCACTAAAAGTTAAAAAAACATTAATTTCCTCCATTCCTAAAACCAGAAAAGTAGCAGGGCTTTTTTTCACCATGGATGCTATCAATAGGAATACTAATTACAAGACTGAAGGCAAGCTACAAAAAAAGAGCTTGCCTTAACTTTTTGCAGTGAATGTAAGACAGCCCATCAATAAATCTATTTTTTTAAAAAAATACAAGTAGTAATTTCAAACCACTGAACAACTGTAAACAAGATTCCCATGACACTTTTTATGTTTGGTTTTCAGCATAGAGTTTTACCAGTGCCACTTGTCAAATCTGGCTGTCATTCTTTAAACTGGAGAGAAATAAAAGTAAAGCTTTCTTTGACGAAGAAATATTACAGATATGGGAAAGTTCTCAAAATTAATTTCATCCTTTTACCTGATGGTTGCCCTGACACACTAAATCATTACATTACGGGAAAACATGCTAACTTCTGAAAATCTCCTTTAGAAGACTCCTACCAGGAAGCTGGTGTTTGCCAAGGAGCTTGTTTTCCCTTAAAACATCTATTTCTTTCAATTCTACAGATTAATTCAGATGATGGGGTATACCAGTAAAGAATATTGATTTGGTTTTGCAGAGTTCTTTACATTTCATATGGGATGTGTTGCTGAGCTTTGACCATGGTCTCCCCACTAAAGGTGAAGACATGCTTAATTTAACAAGATTCTTTGAACATCAGTTTTTTCACATGCAAAAGCTGTGGTTTCAGACCACATTGAGACATCAGTAATTTAAGATATGAAGTTCAGGCAAGTCCTCTAACTAATGTATGTATTCTGGGGTTTCTTACTACTTTTCAGAATTCTTTCACCCTTGCTTTTCCCAAGCAGCATTTATTGCTAAGAACGATTACCATCCCCTTGGTTATGATTCCCTGCAGCCACACAGCATGGGTGCCTCAGAGCAAACCCTCTGCAGCAGCAGAAGGTTGACACCAGTGAGGTACAAATTGCAGCAACTTTTGGTGTGCTCCATCTGGCACCTGGAATCAAACCAGTCCTCTGATGGAAGGCTGTCACGATGTCAAGCTAATTCTGACCCATCCTTTCAGTTTAACACCAGGAAAAGCACCAATCTACTTTGGAAATCAATGACTTTAAAAGCCATTTGCTCTTATTTGCAATCCAAAAAAGTATGTAGCATACAAAGAACTAGAGAATTGAGCCCAGACTAATTTATTTTTATTTTATACTTCCATAAATTTCCATCAGCCAGGCATTTAACAACTGGTCTAAAAATACCCGCATTTTGGAGGTTAAACATATATAAATTTGCAAACAGCATGCAGCACATACTAACATAGTTTTGAACATGAAGCATTAATATTTATTCAATGTGTAAGGCTTTTAGGTGATAAACTAAAAATACTTTATCTTAGCCAAAACATTTTTAAAGGTTCATCTTCTCTGAGGAAAGCAGTAAAATGCAGTGTGGCAGATAAAAATCCAGCACATACCATGTCCACATCCACATATAAAGAGATATCTTCAACATTTCAATTCAATGACCAGAAGTAACAAAAACCCCTCTCATATCCTTAGGATGTCAAATATTCATTTCATCCACATCTCAGTACCAACTTACAAAGAAATTACTTGCCTTTGCTATGTAGTTTTCATATACAAATGAGCTGAGGATAACTTTGTTACAGAAGTCAGTGGGAACTGACTTAAAAAAAAAACCAAACAACAAACAAACAAAAAAAACCTCTTGAAAAAATATCAAAGATTACAAAAAGACCATGATGTTTTGGCTCTTCTGCAGTCATTATGATATTGAGCAATATGCTGCAAAGAGCTATTGCAGTCAAGTTCTGCAAGAGAACCTCCTTGCTGAATAAAGGTCATGCAAGGACTCCGTTGAATACTTTAAGCTGTATGGATAAGTCTCCATCTTCCAAGTTTTGTTTGTTGTTTTGTGTTGGGTTTTTTTACATCTTTTTACCACAAGTTTTGGGTTCTCCACATACTGACAGAAATGCCATCACTGTCATGGTGGTGAATAAGATCTTTCAATTGGAAACATCACCAAAAATCTAAATTATTTGTTTCATTTTTACCATATAAAACATATTGTCTGTTCTGCTCAAAACAGACAGAGGCTTTCCATTATTTCCACTACAAAGAGGAAAGACAGAGATGTCGTTCTTGCCTCAAGGACAGACAAGGGGATACTGCTGAGAGCTCTTCTCCAGGGGTTATGTTGGTTATTAGAGATGTTCCCAACACTGTTAGTGGCAATGGCAAACCATACACCCCTGGGACACCCAACCTGCCCATCTGGCGAGTCCTGACATCCACACAGCACCTGCTCCCTTCACGAGCTGCTGCCAAGTACCCAGCACCCATCACCAGTCTGGGACCAAATGAGGTTCACCTGGTCTGAACAGGCTTCTTGGTTTCCTTTTCCTCTGCTTTATTTCCATTATGCTATGTAACAGCATATATATAGAGATGCATAAGAATATAATGTATACATTACATAGATACATATGTAATACGCCTACATAATGTATACAACATATATATACACACAGTAAAGCTCATCATCAAAAGGGCTCTTCATGTTACAAACAGGGATTGCATCAGTCACATTACCAGATGACATGATAAAACAATTCCGCAATTTGACTGTCTTCCATATTTTATATTTTCAGAGAGGGAAAGCAAAGAAGAGGCTAGAATTTCTCCTTCTAGTTACTCAGTCCACACAGCCAATGTAATTCTGCTGCCTTCATTACATTATTTTTCCCCAGAAACAGCAATACTCCACAAAGATTAAATTAAATAATACTTTTTTTAAAATCAAGCAGTTCTTTAATTTCATTTCAATACCATCTTGCTCTTCCAACAGCCTCTCAGATGTGCAGGAAATGGCTTAATGATGTGCTTTTATTAGAGGGAAGTGCTGAGGTACATCTGTATGTTGCTGCTCCCATCCCCCAAAAGTTCGCACAGCCACCTCTTAGAGAATATCTATCTGCCAGTGAAAAATATCTTCTCCAGAGCCTTCTTTTATCACAGAAGCTGCAACAAAAACAGCACTTAAAGGACATAATCATCTCTACTCACAGTACCTCCTGAACTGTAAACACAGTTTAAAAACTGCATGCCATGGAGCTCAGGCGTGTTATCTAATCCTTTAGAAACTCTATCCTACTACAAACACGGGGAGCAGCAATGCCAGCCAGCACCATGTGCTTCCACTTACCGACTCACTCCCTTTCCCTAAGCACACACCAGCCCTCGCCGCCCATCACGGAAACGCTTCCACAGCTCCCAGTGCCAGAATGATCCCTGGGAAGCCCTGCACTGCCTGTCCCCCTCCTAACGCCCTGACAGTTAAAAGCAAGTGCAACTATGCATTATATATGCTGTTGTCTAGAGCCCAAAGAGCTACATTCCCTCACCCTTCCCTCCACCCCTTCAGTACTACAGCTGAGTGAAAAAAAAAGAATAAAAGGAGTGCTTTTTTAGTACAGTGGTTAGGGCTGCTGTCCTTGCTCTCTCTAGTGCCCTGCTTAAAGAGTACTTACCTGAGCAAGTGTTGCAAGGCTCTCGCAACAATTGCTTTCTTGGCACAGCAGCTTAACAACCCCGGGTGACTTCGCAGCTGCCTTGAAGGGTAGCACTGCAACAGGTCGGGCTTTGACAGCCAGACCTGCCACAACAAGGAGAACGCAGGGTTTTGTTTTGTTTTGTTTTTTTATCTTAAATTACTCAGAACAAGGTAATTTGAGCTAACTAGAAAGCTTTTTTTTTTTTTTGCTTTTGCTAACAGTGTTGAAGACTCCTGACAACATGTGAGCACAAGCTTCACTCGAAGCGGGCAGCCCTGGGAGTATCAAGAAGTGCTTGGTATCAGTTTCAGAGTTCACGACGGCTGGGATAGGAGCACCAGGAGCAGCCCTTCACACATCCCTGCTTCCAGTCACTAGTACGGAGCCAGAATCCCACTCGCAGCACCGATGCAAACACTTAGCACAGTGTTGCTATCAGAAGTTGCAATGGGATATGACTGCTCCCAGAATAAAAAACAAGACTGGCTGTCAGGTGAATGATTCTAGATGAGAATACAACTGAAGGGTGTGGGTTTTACCACCTGCCCCAAATCCTGCCAGATCAGACTGTGCCTGAACAAACTCTCCCTTTGGTAATTTTATCAGTGTGAAGAGCTGTTGCTTTTAACAAAGCATTGGTGAGCTGTTTTTTTCCTCCCCCCATATTTTCTATCTAGCTTACATTTGGTAGTTGATTCACTGAGGACTATACCACATTTTCTAAAAGCTGTTGCCTATTGCTGTCTCTGCTAGTCTCTGTTCCCACACTCTACATCTCATTTGAGGTGCTGAACAAGAGAGCATTAAATGAGAACCTGCCTTGATTTTAAAAAAATGCCCATAAAAAAGGCGGAATCCTCCTCTACAGATCACTTTACAAGTAATGTCAGGACATTAAGGTCACACACACAAGAACAATCCTCTGCCACGCTGTTACCCTGTAGGACCTGATACAGCTCTCCTGGTGAAATCAGCTTTGTTATTTGGAACACACAGTACTCTGGTTATGGTTATGTGAGACCCAAAAACTACACTTCAAAATCAGACACAGAATATTATTACAGTCAAAGGTTTATAATCTAGTACTTTTATTTCTTACACAACACTGATTTAAGAAAAAATAAACATGTATTTGTTAAGGGACAGCCATACTGTAGATGATGTTCAGTTGTACTCAGGCCAAACACTGCACTGATTGGCTTCATTCAGCAGCTCCTTGCATCACAGATCACATACTCAGCAAGCACAACTGTAATACCAAATTACTTTTCTCTCAACTCCTTCAATGCTCTGTATAAACTTTACACGATCTGAGTCACAAGTGAACATCTATCTATACAGGAACTGAGACTAGAGCAGAAGACATTGTATTCCTTTGCCCAAAATTAGATACCTTAAAAGGATTCTAACATTGTCCCTAGATGAATCACTTGCTCTGGTACAGGGTAATTTTTACAGAATTAGCATTAATTGGTTTAGCAAAGGATTATAAAAATTTTTGCTTGCCTCAGGCCAAACATGTCTTCCAAACAGAACTGGAAGCCACAAACTAAGCTAGACCTTAGCAGTACCCACGTGGAGGTACAAGTCATGTTGCAGTAGGTCGTAAGAAGTGAAATCAAAGGCCGCATCCAACATGTAGATTGTGTCCTAGCAGGCCAGATGCTGTGTGCATGATTAACTACCAGTGTTCTAGGGGAATGTAATGAGCATACTTGTATACATCCTTTACTCAGACTGAGTAACACCACATTTCAAATAGCTTATAGGTGAAGTTTGGCTCCCACTGACATGACTTATGGGTAGACTAATCTGTAGCAAGGAAAGGCAGTACCAGCCCACAGGGAGAAGGAACTACCCTGCAAGTCCCCACTGTGGAACTTTGTTGGGAGTCATGCACTGTGCACCCAGTGTGCACTCACATGATCCCTCAAACCACATTCTGGCCTTCAACTTAGCAGGGACTGATAATAACAGCCAGGAATAAAGACACACATCCAAAGGTTCTGCTGCATTAACTACCTAGAGAGACACATCACCATTGATTCTCATAGAAGGGAGGGGACCTAGTAATTAAACAGGAAGCTAAAAGAAAGCAAGGGGAAGGAGTTCCCACAAAGAAAAACTGTGTTGAGGGTTCTGGAGCATGAGGCAAACTGAACAAGGAAGATGAGCAAATCTCTTGTGGCCTTTTCACCTGAGGCACTCAAGATTAAGAATGCAAAGGTGCTAATCGGCCATGCAACTTTTGGGAAATGCCTTTTGGTTTCATTTTTGTGTAGAAAAAAAGTTTAAGCAGCACAATGTTTAAAAATTAAGCATAAATTCCTTTAAAAGGTTTCTATGACACAAGGTATGAGCAAAAGCCTTACAAATCATTGTTGCCTAAGAACTACAAAGACCTTAGAGAAAGCTAATTCACATTTTGTAAGAGAGTCTGAAGACGCTGTATACATGTTTATCTTATTAGCATCAAGCAGCTGACACTACCATAAATGCTGCAGTGCAAAAGTACCAGGAATCTGTACCATTCCAAAGTGTTTTAACTGTACAGCTGAGGACTTCATAGACAGAGCATAAGAGGTAGGAGGCAATTTTTTTTGCTTTCTAATTAGCTGTCAAGTGACACAGTGCTCCTTGTTGTCTGCAACAGCATTTTAGGAAATGGCTCCTAAGTACATTAGGTCACATAACCCATGGAAAGTTAAATGCACAGTTCTTACCATGGAATGAAACTGCTTTGGTTTTCACCAGAAATACTTCCGCTGTTCTTGTTTGCCAGCTACTCCAAATCTCACTTCCTGTTGGTTCATCTCCCCCCTTTCAAGTGCAAATAATGTTTATTTTTGAACTCTTAATCTGCATTGCACAATGCATTTATTCAACTGTTTGTCCAACAGTTCGCCACCATCACTTTGCAGTCACTTGACATTCCACTAAATTCACTAAAATTTTAAAGCTCGCCAGCGACACAGTAATATTTTTTTATCAGCACATACTTTAAATGTTAGGCAGGACATGGAAGAACTTACCAGATGCAAAGAATATAAGACATTAATTTTGCATCCTCAGGGAAAAAAAGCAAGAATATTTTAACTCTGTTGCTGCCTACATGTATCCGTGTACCTGAAGCTGGAGAGGGACTTTTTACAAGGGCAGTGAGAGGACAAGGGGAAATGGCTTAAAACTGGAAGAGGGGAGATTTAGATTAGTCATTAGGAAGAAAATGTTGGTGGTAAGACACTGGAATTGGTTGCCCAGAGAAGCTGCAGAGGTCTCATTACTTCAATGGAAGTGTTCAAGGGCAGGTTGGATGGGGTTTGAGCAATCTGGTCTAAGGGGAAGGTGTCCCCGCACATGGCAGTTTCAAAGAAACTAAGTGATCTCTAAGGTCCATTCCAACCCAAACCAATCTATGTTTCTATGATGATTTCTGGGTGCTTTACTGATTTCTAAACTACTGTTTGAGACCAATGCTTCAACTTTCTTACAAAGCATTAAGCCAGTTCTGCTTGCATTTGTGCAAAGTTTATGTACTAAAGTTACCAAACTAGTTAGATGCACCAATAAGTTGCTGAAAAATAATCCTCCCTCTAGAAGCTTTCTGCATTACACAAGTAAAGGGATACCTCAAGCTGGTTTCTCAGATAGGAACCAGAGCTCATGAGACTGCAGCTCAGATGCTCACCACTAGCTGAGCAGCATCATGAACCCTTCTAGCTCATCAGTCCTTGCATTTTGTGATCATTCTGGATGAGTTTTGATTATAGCTCAGCAAATGTTAGACAAAAAAATAATTAACCATAAGTGCATTTATTACAGGCAGGCACCCATAAACTGCGATATGAACATCAACTATGCTTCCCTAAGTGACAAGGAGTCCCTCAAGGCTCAATTACTTGCTACTTTTTGCTCTGTTTCAGATGTTAGCAGTTCTGCTCTTTCTAAATGGGTAATAACTACTGATAACCATTTACAAGCAGCAATTAAGAGTTTTAAATTGATACCAATGACTTCTCTTGAAACTGGGACCAAGCTTAACTTATTTTTTCCCCAACTTCATAGATAATTACCTCAGTGTGTTCCATTTCCCACATAACTTACTTTATTAAATCACTGTTATTCACCACATAAACACAGCTAGAAGTTTACTGAAAATGCCCAGCCTGTAACAAGGATCCTGCCTGAGGCTGAGAGAGGAATATTGATAAATCAGATAGTTTTCTCCATAGCCTAGATCCAGAAATTATGCTTAATTATGGATGAAACCATGTTATTTCAGCATACCTGCTTATAACTAAGTCCAACACACAAACCAGGATGAACGGGCTCTCACAGTCCCATCTTTTCTAAGAGCAACTCCTACCCCTGTTCAATAATTGACTTTAGTCTGCCAAACATACTTTCAACAGATACTAGAAGGAATCAGTATCACTTACTGATTGATAATGTATTGTCTGTTGCACATCCACAAGAACACACTTGTGTGACTTCCCTGTTCCTACACTCACCACTTCACTGCACAAACCCATTCAGACAGGAAAAAACAACAACAATAACAAAATATCAAACATGACTTGTCCCAGCAGTCTCAGAATTGGATTAGCCAGAGCCTGAAAACACACTCTGCATGTTGACAAAGCATCCAAGTGTCTGACAACCTACAAAAATAGAAACTTCCAAAAAACTTCCAGCACAGGCATTTGAGCTGTTCACAACAGTAAAACTTGTGTCAGCTCATACGACAGGGAGTGGAGAGAAGCAGCAAAGCTCTCACCACCACAGGCCAACAAAATCACCCTCATCCATTAAAAAGAAGGTCAGGTATTTCTAAGGGTTCATCAATGCCCTCTGAAAAGATTTCCTTCACTTTTTTTTTTCCTTATTCCTCTTTCTGCTTTTACCCTGAATAGTAGGGCACTTTGCATTCCATTTTACGCATTTATTGATGACTATTTGACACTCATAATTTCCATTAACTGGTGCCATCCACATACCAAACAGGCATTTCCATGGACTCATAAAGAAGGCAGCAGGTAAGTAATGCAGAGAGTATTTTGAAAATAGCACAAATTTCAGCTGTGTTAACAGTGAAGGATGAGCCCTGCTTACACTTATTTTATTTAGTATTCATTCTAGGTGGAAAATCTTACTCTTCAGACATTTTTCAACCAATTTTCTTTTTTTAAATCCTTTTGTACCACCTGCCTCTCTCTTCCTCAAGGTTACAAAGCTTGCAGCAAAGCATACATATAGAAAAAGAACAAGTCCTTTTACAGTTGTAACCCTGAAACCTAAGTCAAAAGTCAGAACCAAGAAAAAAATCTATTTTTAAATCATATTTTCAACTCTGATTTTTGCCTCAAAAAAATACAAAGGTCTCAATTTGAAAAAAAAAAATAATAAAGGGAAAAAAACCAAAACAACAAAAAATCAATATAAAACAACAGGGAAATTAGACACAGTGCTTGCCTAGTAGGGTTTGTGTGTTTCTTGTTGTGTGTTTGTTATTGCGTGTTTTTTGGGGTTCTTTTATGATACTTATGTACTCTAGATAGAGAGGGAGAAAGTAAGGGAATACATTTATCTTTCTTCAGAAACACATGGGGATATGCTTAATTGAAGTTAACAGAAAAGAAAAATAAAAGTGATGTCTAGTTTACAGTACAAACTTTTAAATGCATACTACTTTAAAGTGAAATATTTAAAAATACCTGTAGAATTCAACATGAAGAAGAAAAAAAAAAAAGGAAATCCAGCCAACAGGACTGTTTATTGCCACGATCTTTGATGCTGAACTCATGCAGCCACGAACTTGGAAACAATGAAATTAAAACTCATAAGCAGCAGCAGTCTAACTGCTCAAGAATGTTGATACCTCTCTTGCAGAGTGCCATCAGATCCTGACAGCTGGATTCAGACATGCAAGGTAAAATGTTTCAATCTGTGCATCCCTCTGGTCTATCTGCAGTGCAAAGTATGACTTCAAACAGCCGTCAGTAAACAGTCTTCTCATCACTCCAGCCTGGGCTGAATTTTAATCAAGGTCCTTTAAATGCCATTGAACAAATCCATATACTATGGATTGCTTCTTGTGTGCCTCTGGCCAACAAGTATTTGGAGGGTCATCTATTATTTTTAGAAAACCAAAACAATCCAAAGTAATGGTAAAAATTACAGCACATCTCAAAGCAGGGTGCAGTCATTTCTGGTCATTTTGTATTGCATGTGCATTAAGCTTTTAATTATTCCTTTAACATGACGTAATTGATCCATCCATCTGTTAGACACACAAGAGGAGGAGCTAGATTTATCTCCTGATTAAGTATCAGTTAAGTTTTCAGACCATTTAAATGTTAACTTGAATTCTAAAATTCACATATTGTGCACTAAAGGCAGCTAGAGGACAAAAATATGGGAAGAGCTCTCAACCATAAGAGTAGAAATAGAGATTTCACAATTCAAAAGGGGTGCTACATATGATGGAAATACTAAGCCTATTTGTAAACCATGTTTTCCCAAATCCATCCCAGGGGAGGTTACACTCTGTGTATCAATTACCAAACCAGGAGTATGTCCTCAGCAGATCTACAGGCTCAGCAAAAACTCTGTAGAAAGTATGTGTGTGCAAGGGGCTTGGGGGGAGGGAAATGTGGTCATCATTTGACTGCTCTGTTCTGCAAAGAACTATATTACGGAGGTATAAGCCAGCAGAATGCTGACTGCTACAGTTCTTTCTATCTCCCATAGATAGGTCAATTAATCAAACTTTGCCTGCTACCTGTCAAAAGCCAGTCTCTGTCCTCTTGTTGTAATACGGAAGGAATGCAGGGGCTCTTCCTCCACCTGCAGGTTCGCTCTTGCTTAGAGTGGTTCCAGCCATTTGGGGAAAACACAATTTCATGCTGTTAAACAGCTTTACAAAAATCTCTCTCTCTTCTCTGTCTTTCTCACAAATAGAGCAGCTGACAGGCAGGAAGAGAAGCCTTTCACCTGAACAGGGAAGTGGAGCTTAGATCCGAGTGCAGCCCTCAAAGCCACTGTAGTGCTCCTGACACCTTCCTCCTGTAAAGTGCTGCCCACAGGTTTGGACCAAGTATCAATGGGGGCAATTCTGTGGCTTTTCTAATTAGTTGTGGAATGGTGTTTTGAAGCCATGTGAGGCCATGCTGGGCAGACACCTTTTTTTGTGGCTTCAGTGTATTGCTTCATGGAAGAACGTTCCCTTTGAGGGTTTTGTTCCTCACAGACAAGAGGTCAAAGTCAAGTCTTCAGTGCGCTTCCCCTACTTCCACCCCTGATTTCAACACAGCAGCAAAAGCAATGTGATGTAGCAAGCAAGAAAAGGAGCACAAATCTGAAAGCATGTGTGCCCTAGGCCTTAATTCTCCTCTGGCATAGAAGGTGGAAAGGAGACAACAAATGTGACCCACAATCTCCATTTCCCTTTCTGTAAGGGATAATTCCAATAGGACATTACATTATAACATCCCAAAAACAAGGGAAACATATGCAAGACAAATTTCATTAAAATAAGCAATACAAACAATATGCAGTATTCATTCCTTCTGCAACTTTGTCAGAGTTGATGGAGCTTGAAGGCATGGGGACCATCCCATTACTTTGCAATTGCCATACTGGAATTTCAGAGTGGAAGGGCAGTCTCAGAGCTAGCAATCTTTTTAGTTCAGTGGGCTCAGACGAGGACAATTAAAGAAGATCTTTCAAGGAATGCATGTCTAGGAAAAATGTTTTCCCTGTCTCTCCATGTCAGAAGACCATTATACAATCAAAACAGCAGTACAAGATGGGGTGTTGTTTTTCTTCTGCCGTTACAAGTGTTCACATCTATTATGGGAAACTTCTGTGTATATTCTTAATCGGAGGCTCAAGAAGTATTCTTTGGGAAATATTTTGAGTCCTCTTCCCAGGAGGAGAGAAGGAGGAAGACTGCTCCCCTCACATCTTCAAACACCTGAGGAATTGGTTTTGTACACATCTGGAACTCAAACGTGATGAAAGCAGGATACACCTGTTTGTTTAACTGTTGATGGTGCAGGTAGTCAATATGCAAGTGGCTCATGTTGTTCTTGGAAAGTATCCTAAAAGAGGAATGTTTCCCAAAAACTTTGGGGAAGACTAATGCAGTTCCACTGAGGCTGGGTTTCATCCAGACTTAGGAAGGCATGAAAACAGCTACATCTACAAATCCTAAAAGATTTATGTCAGGCAAAACAAATGCAGATTAAGGCCGTTATTGCTATTGGTCACTCAGGCCAAAAGGAGCCCAGAAATTTGGGCAAACAATCACCACATGAAGAATTGAGAATTCACCCTAATTGGTAGAAACACCACCACTTGTCACAGTTTGTTCCATCCCCCATGGGATTTTGCTCAGGGATAGATAAGGTTCTTCAGTACTTTTATAGTAGATATTTCTTTCCTGCTGTTGCCTGATGAAATGCTAAAAATGACTAGTTGTTGAATACAAGCATTTCCCAGAATATACTTGTTTTGGATTAGTTTCTGAATTAGGTTCAGGCTAAGCATTTTTAGGTCTATTTTTGTGTTGAAATGTATGTTTCAGTGATTTTAGCTGTTTGAGCTGCAGCTGTTGCCACACACTACTTCATAGTAGCAAGAGCAGGAGTTGGATTCCATGTTACTATTTGTAAAGTATATAAATATATTTTTTCTTTTTCCCCTCCAAAACTGTCCTGCATATAGATCCTACAGTTTCTATGAGAGTGAATCAAAATGTTCTTGAGTAAGTTCCTCAGCCCAAGCATAATGTCAAGCCACACTCATATTTTGAAGACATCATTCTGGCTGTGGCTGAAGTCAATAAGACACATTTGATTTCAGTTAAAGCTGTATCCCTTCTCATTTTAATTTCCCAGACTTTCTGACTAAAGTACTTTATTTGGCAGTCATAGTCTAAGGTATCAACTAATAGACAAATTTCTAATCAGAGGATCCAGCATCCTCCATAATCACAACCTCCAGACATTAAAAAAAAACCACACCAAAAAACACACCCACAAAAACAAACAAACAAAACCAACCAACCAAACAAAAACACAATCAAGCTAGAAATAGTAAATTTTCCACTCCCCAGATTTTAGGCAGCATCCTTCAACTCAAAGTTGTTCTATTTTGTGAATTTAATTTTCCCATTCTGTCAAAAATTAAAATCTTGTAAAGGGAAGAAATAGCAAGTTTTATCTAAATGCAAATACCTTTTTCTCTCTAGTGAAATCAAAGCAACTTCACTGAAATTTATAAGGGAGCACTCTGTATCATTTAGTCAAGATATATACCAAATTCTTAACTGGAAGATAATGATTATAGCCTCTCTGCAAATCTCTCTCCAACTTCTCTGCTATTTTCTTCATGTATTTGTCTTCCCTCATGTGTATTGTGCTCCTCCCATTCCCTCACACACATGGCATTGATAAGTAGTCAGATATGCATTAAATAATTCCAAACGGCTGAATATAATTTGTTTTCAGGTCAAATAACTGATTTTAGGGGTTCAAGAGCATTAGTTTTTGACAGAACATGAAATATATTTTTTTATTCTTCCTACTTGATAAACTCACTGATAAGTACCTTGAAACATCTAAGCCAATACACTCATCAAATGAAGTCATTTAAAATGAGCAAGACGTTTTTGGAAAATCGATACTAAAAGGAAAATTTAGCCTTCCACCTAGAGTCAGCTGCAGACTCATGCAGGCACTGCTCTTGGAGATTTTTCTGTGAAAGAATTGTGACTTTTGGATTCTGAGAGTTATTCTTCTCAGAGATGTTTCTCCAGTTGCAAACCCCAATAATTTCCATTTGTCAACCTGATTTCACAATGTATGCAAAGTCCACTTTACAATATAATATTGACTAAAATATTAATAGAAAGTGACGATAGGAACCAATCCAAAATAGCAACATGCACAGTTATTAGCTGTGTAGTTTCCACTATTAAATAGTCTATTCCCCTTAATTAGATTCTAGCTGTTACAGAGCTAGGAGTCAAGAAAGGAAAAGAACCTCTCAAGGAGTTAACATCACAAGCTCTGCAACATGTTTCAGGAGCCAGCAGAGCCCAGTGACTCATTATGCATGTAAAACTTCGCAGAAGATCACCAATCAGTTCCAAAGTCTCATTTCTTTAGCCCTTGAGTTGAAAATTAGAACATGGCATATAAGGAATTTTCACCTGAAGTCTAAAATGCCTGTATACATAGAAGTTTAATTTATTATTCTAATGACTTTCACAGCTTGAGATTCTCACTGGGAGACATGCCTGTATGCATTTAATAAGGCTGCAGAGATTGGGACTATTCCTGAAGGACTTCCTGAATAATTTCCAAAGCATCTTTTTATAGCTAGCAAAGTATAAATTATGTAAAAAGGCATTTAGATAGATACCATCAAATCTATTTGACTGTTAACCCCTCTTTGTTAGATTAATCTATAGAACTGAAAAAGAAATCCACTTTTAGCATTCCAAGACCATGCTCACATATTTAGATGTGAAGATGTAATCATTCAAATAGCTGAGGTGGGGGGCGTGGGGGAGTGGGAGGAGGGAGGAAGCCTTAATGCTATTCTCCTTTACACTTGAGACTTAAATAGTACATTCATGACAAATCTTCTGTCCTATTACTGTGATGCTGGTAACTCACAAACATAATTAATGATCCCAGCATTAGATTTTTGGAACTCTAGTAAAGGGATCTGATGAACTCACCTGGTAAATGGATGTTTATATCTGCTCTTCTTACTGATAAAATCCTAGTTCTTTGGGAAGGCAAGAATCGAGGAGAAACATTCTCATGATTTACCTAAATCAGCCAGTAGCAGACAATGAAGAGAGCCAGTGGCAGAAAACAGATTTCCAATTAAGCCATGTGATTTTTTTTCCACAGGATCTCCCCACAGATAATAAAATATCAGGGTTGCTGCAACAGGTCTCTTCTCCTTTTCAGAAAGGGCACTTCATTGCCTCCTCAGAGTTCACATATAATGGCAATGAATATTAAATAAGAGGTTCACACAGAGGCTGAAATTCTGTAGACAGGTTACCAGGAGCTAGTCCAAGTAAAAAAATTCCGTTCTCCTTACAAGAAAGTTATACACAACACACTGTTTCTGCCATTTGAGGCCAAAATACTCCCGAGATTTGCACATCTCCAGTTTCAGTGCCCTTGAAGCCAGACAAGATCATTCAGCCTCAAACACAAACTGCAGCTTGCCCGTAATCCAGACTCGGATCTGAACACACTCTTCTTCAACTGTCTCTAATTATGGATAACCTTGATTTGCTTTTTAGCTAGGTAAACAGATGAGCTGGCTAAAGCACTTTTCACACCATGGCAGAAGACTAGATAATACATACATCAAAAGTGCTCTCTTCCCCTTCACTGCATGACTTGTGTTTTGTGCTACATGCCCAGAAGTAGAGATCATGTTAAACCACTTGACAAGAACATTCACCATTTCCCCCCCTTATCGAAACTGATTGTGAGATTCTAGTTACAAAGACATTTTGTCAGTTCACTGCTATAAGTGGCCACTTTTCATACGTGCCAGCTAAGCAGAAACAACCTGAGACTTATGAATACTTATCAGATTGTGTGAAAGTCACACGCATCACACTACTGTCTGACTCTAATAGCAGGGGACTTCTGGGTGTCACTTGGGAATGAAAGGATACTGTCATTACTCCAAGAGGAAAAAGAGAGCCAAATGAGATGCTTTGTGAAAGCAACCTAATGATAGAACATTTTCATTAGAATAGATGACACCAAGAAACTGTCTGTTGGCAACCACACATTTTCCCATTACAACAAGAAGATACAATAAAAGATACAGCTCTCATTCTACTGGGAGGTTTCTGAAACCTCAAGTTTCATGACACAACAGCCTCTAGAGATGAAGTAACAGGTCAAAGTACTTTCAGTAAATATTTTTCTGAGGAACAAAAAGAAAAGTTACCTTACTTGCATATACATGCACTTCCCTTCCTACAACTGACCTTGTTCCTTTAGAGGGTAAAATTTGACATTAAAAAAAAAAAACCAACTATCAAGAACACTCTTTACTAAAACCATGCTGCCTGGCCTGAGAGTTAATTGCTGTTACCAATGAGCACAGCTCATGCATGGCCAGCACAATGGATCTTCACAGAAAGCAGGAGATGGCCATATAGAGAGCATTCATGAGCTGCTGGTACCCAACAGCATCCAAAATGAGAGCAAAGTCATGCTCGGAGCTCTCTGCATGCACTGCCAGGTCTGTACCTCAGTGACTGCACCATCACAGGGCAGCAGGTGGGAGGCATCTGTGCTCTGCTGCCTGCAGCTCTTCTCTCTCTCCCTGCTCCATTTTGTAGATATCCTTTCTATTCACATTTCAAAAAGAGTTATTACTAGTAAACATCTGTATTTTGGAGTGGTACTTAGCATGAAAACACAACTCAAGCCCTTCCTCCACCAGATTCTTTCCCTCTCAGTCACCAACCATACATTCCACCCTGGAATACTGCTCTTTTTCAGACTCCTCAAACAATGGTAGGAGGTGTACTGCTGTGTGTTCTGTGGCAACTGTCTGATCCATGCAATGAGTTCTACAAAACAGAACCATTCTAAGAGATGGAAAACATGTTGCCCTGTGTGTGGGAAACTCAGACACTGGAGCCCACAGCCAGCTTGGAAAGCACGTGGAAACAGCACAGTGATCCTACCCTCTCCATAGGTGACTACCTCAAAAAAGATGATAGTGACTTGCACTGAGGACAGTCTTCCTCTCTTCTTGACTGAAAACCCACCACACACCTCAGAAATGGTTACATAAAGAGTTTCGTTGAAATTGGTAAGTACTTGAGTAGAAAAAGCTTTAGTTTAGAAGAAGAGGTATTCTGTCACTTCCTGCCCAGCTTTGCCTGCAACTCTTCCAAGCGGTCAGTCACAGTAAAAATTGGTTTAAATGCCCACTGAGAGCCCCAGTAAGCCTGAAAACTGAACTGACCTTGGATTAAGCTGAGTCACAGTTTGTAGAAAGCTAATCATGTACCTGCAAGTCCAAATAAAAATAAGCACATAACACTTTCACAGCTAGATTGGGAAAGGAGGAAGGAAATCAATACCAAATACAGTGGAAAATGTATTTTGTATTTTGAAATACAAACAGAAATTATCCATGGTTCAAACTCATAAAATAGCTTCAGTGAAAGAAGGGTTTCAGCTGGTATATTAACTGAAATATTTAATGTATAAAATGGTACGGTTTTTCTCCACATTTTTCACTAAACTTCAACAGTTCACTTGAAGTTGACATTGTTGACTCAAGTTGACTCAAACCCAGAAGTGAGCAACACACAATATGTTTCAAGCAGAAAAGGTGAGGGTTTTTTAATCTAAGCACACTTACATTAAAAGACAAAGAATCATCACTAAGATGGAAAGCCTTAGATTTATTTGGTATAATGTAAATTAAATTTTCAGCCAATTTTTCAATTCAACAACCGATTTGAATGTTCTGTATACATCCAACTCCACAGGTAATGCATCTTGCTCCTTGACCCAGTCCTCCAGGTCTCATTAGGGTCACTTTCTACATGGCCTGGGGTGGATGTCCCCAGGTGGGGGTAGCACTCAAGTAGAAATGAGCTTCTGAAAAGCCAGTGAATAATTATGGCAATCCTACATCCCTGTTTTTTCCTGGACTGAACTGCTCAAGGTTCGGACCGATAACTTGCAATGAATGAGCACCTGGGACAGTGTGGTTTGAGGATCTCTCAACCAGGAGGCACCTAACCCAAGTATCTCATCTAAAAGTGCTGCCTTGTCAGGTTAATGCTCCAGTGCTCTTGGGAAGTCACCCAAGTGGGTCTTCCCCTTAGAGCTACAATCAAATGGTCTGAAATGCAGATCCTGCAAGTGAGTCAAAGCTGGGGCACTTCACATTTTAGACCAAAATGCTAATCTCCACGTCAGCTTCTTTCTGCCACGTCTAAGAGGTATGGTGGCATGAACACCTTGCAGCTGACCTGTGGAAGATGCCCCAAGGATGGGTGAACTGAGAACAGTTTTAAGGCTAATGCAAGTACCACATTTTTTCCAGGCATTTACCCTGTGGAAAACTGCAATGCTCTCACACCACCACTCATGCAGTGACTAAAACCCAGTTATCCAGCTTTCAACCATGCTGAAGCCTTTACTAAAGGTCTTCACATAGGTAAGCTTGACAGCAAACATGCAACAGCTTTGCATAAGCAAAGCCACAGTATGCTGTTTTATAAAGCATCACATATGTACTTGGGACTAACAAATACACATCAATAGTAAGAAATATTTTAAATTAAGACATGTATATATGTATATATATGGGATAGAATATAGAATATATTCATCCTACAGTTGTATCTGCACACATGGAAGCAGTCTCTTAGACACAGGCCTTTTTTAGCAAAGTTCACCTCTGGCAAGCACAGTCATAATTATAAGCTAATGCTATTATTAGAAAATAGACATTTTTGTCTGTTGAGAATACACAAACAATGCAATTTTGTCACCAAATCAAACTTCACAAAGGTTCATCTAAAAAATTAACTGCTTGTAATTTAATGTAGAGCTTTGTCGTTTGTTTGTTTTCTTAAATGAACTCTCTCAAGGGTATGCTAAACTCCAGCTAGATACACATCTTTTAGTATCATTCTTGTACCCTCTTTCCGACACAGTTCATTATCATACACCACAAGTAAATTCTATTGTAGAGCAATGCAGAACGAAAACCTCAGCTGCGTAATGGAGATACGAGACATTGAAGTAAAATAAAGGTTGCAGACCTCCTGATGTAAAACATACAAACAGCAAACAAAAAAAAAAGGAAATTGAAATCTTTCTTTCACATTAAAAAGTTACTTTTGTTATGAAAAAGATCAAATCAAATAGTAAAAATTCCTGTGACTCAAATGATACAATATTAGCGTGGCTCCACAACAAAGCATGTTGCTACACTGTAAAAATTAACCTTCATTTTCTAGAGTCTGAAAGTGCCTAGCGTTTTGTCTAGCTATATGGACCATGAACAATGTAGCAATTTCAAAGCATTCCCTTCACACATTAAAAAACCCTGCATTCTATTAATATATCCTGACTAGATTAAAAGTCTTGCAAATTATTTTGCCTGAAATGCCCTAGTATGAGATCTCCTTTAGGGAAATATCTTCAGCGCCAATTAGTTTAATTGACAAGGAAGCTGAGAGAATAGCAGCGAAGAGACAGAGACAGAGACAGAGTAGACCAGGAAAGGCTTCGTTTCCACATTTGCTCTCACATCCTGGAGCCTATTTGCTATTAGTATTCGCAGCCTTCCCCACCCTAACTATTTATATTACTACCCACTTCATGGATATGTTGAAACTTTAAATCACGGGAGACCAGCAGAGTAAAACGTAATAGGTTATCAGCACCACAGCCATGCCTCACACACTTTTTTTTTTTTTCATTAAAGGCCTCACTTTCAATACTTGCTGTCCCCAAATAGCTGCTCGTGTGCTTCTGGGCAATTTTAGCACACCACAACTGGTTTTCTATATCTGTCAGGGCAGAAACAAAGAGAGCAAATTTAACCTAGACGATGTGATAAAAAAATGTGAAAGCTTCTCCTTTGTCTTCCTTTCTCCCCCCACCATGCCCTCCAGAAGTAACTGGAGCCTACCATTCCCTCAAATCAGTGACATTTTAGGGCCTCTGTGCAAGGGGAAAAGAGAAAAAAAGTTGTTACAACCTTGGGAATCATGTGGAATACACATAATTTACTATTTCCTGTGATTCATCAAACTTCCTTCTTCCCAAGAGTAATTGGTCACCACTTATTTATACACCACAGAGAGGCTTAACTCCAAAGGTCAGGCCAAGATTAAAAAAAACAGATCATTTGTTCAAGAAATCTGGGTGGTTTGGGGTTGGGTTTTTTTGTTGTTGGAGAAGTTTTGCTTTTTGGGCTTTTCTTCTTAAATGTGTAAAGACAAACTGACATGTTTTAAGCAGGAATTTCGCCTGTCAGAGAACACATGGGTTATATCACACAACAGAACTAAGATGCACAATCTTTAGCAAAGAAAACTGCTTGAATACATAGTACATCAGGCCACAGTTTCAGGCAGAAGGACTAGGAAAACTGGGAGCATACAGCACAGCATCATATAGTCGCTTTGGCAACTTCTTCATCCATTTTAAAAGAAAAGGATGTTACATGTGTGGACCAGTTGTGCCTTGACACCCATGCAGATGGGACAAGTGCTGTCATCAAGAATACTTTTTCAGGAAGAGTGTGTGTGAACTTTGGTATTTAAAAAGCAAAATATTTGATTCCTCTACAATAAGTTTTTTTATTTTTACCATAAGCAGAAGTAAGAAAAAGCAATTATGAAACTAGAAGCCCAAAGGAGTGAAATAAAAATTACAAGCTAGTTCTCACACTCCAAATTTCAAACAAAACTGTAATTCTAACATTAAATATGTACTTTAAACATACACGTATTTTTCATATACAAACACTAAGACACTATGGAATTTAATATTTTCTCTAATCTTCTGCCTGGTTTTCATTTCCTCTCTGCATCTTACAGCCCTATAAACCCTGCCTACATAAAGGTGCAAAACAATATAAAAATAAATGCTTGACTAGGTTAATACCACATAAACTGCAAAACTTGGTTTGCGTGAAAAATTAATATTACCCATATTAAAGTTTTCAGGAATTAAATGCTGAGATGTAAAACCTCCAAACAAACTGAAAGCTTTCATATATAAGCTTAAATGCACATATTTACAGCATCCATGAGCATACACACAGCATGTGCCATAGTCGACATTAACAAGGGGACGGACTAATTCAGCCTCTTTGAGACCTAGAAAATGCAGCCTAGCTCCTACCTTTGGATATAATTAAAAGCATATCAAAGATATTTAATTATTAAAACAGGGACATAAAATAAGCTAGTACAAGTTAAGCCAATTGTTGTAGAACAACCACCTATTTTCTAACCCTCTCACAGCTTCTAAAGATCTCCTTTATGGGAAGCAAAGGAATTCCAAACATCCTTGCAGGGCACTTTGCCCCAGGCATTAACTGAAATTCCCACCATGATCCAGACAGGGAGAAAAAGAAACAGATTTCTTTATTTTTTTTTACATTTATATATGTGCGTGTGTGTGCATATGTAAAAATATATACATATTCAAACAACATGTAGTCTATTGCATTTTAGATGAGGGAAAAAAATTAAATTATGTACAAAGATTATTTAGTGTCTTAATTATGATTTTAAATATGGTTCTTCGTGACAAAATGGCATGTGCAGAAATCCCTAGAGGTTTAGGAAAGAAATCATACATAATTGTTTTTTTTCATATGTTTAGGTCAGATTTTGTTTCATTTTTTCTTAGGAAATACTTGATTTCTGAAACAAAACAAAAAAATAAAAAAAACCAAAAACAAATAACAAACAAACAACCAAAACACACCAACACCAGGAATATGAGACAAAGCCTTCCTTTCTTCAGCTATAACACTTCTTCAGGTTGTTTTTTTTCCTTTTAGTATTCCTATGTACCTGCCTAACACTGGTCAGATGTATGGTCAAGATCATAGATAGCCATTTTTTCGAATTAGTTCAAAGTACTTCTTCTACTCCAAAGTAATCATTTGAATTATGCTGTCAACAGCTGCATTGGCGCTTCAAATCAAATCTGTTTTGTTAATGAGATCCTGTTGCCTTTTTTTTTTAATCCAATACCCTTTTAAATAGCTAAACTACATGCTAGGAGATTCCACTATAGGCAGGTCTTCATACAGTCACTTTAAATAATTTAAAGAACACACTCTGAATTTCCATATACACATGTAAAATATAAAAGACCTCCTGGAAGTCCTGTCTCAGGAAGACAGAAATTTTCGTCTTTCATTCGAATTCTCGTAAAAGCAATAGGGGAAATATCAGTTTAAATCGAAGCATAGCAAAGAAGGAAGACAACCAAAAAACTAGGTGTGAGAATTTACTCCTTTCCTTTTTCCTCTCCATGATGAGCTGTGCACTTTCCTGTTTCTGCAGTTGCTTCAGTGAAATGCTTCTAAATTGGCAGAATTTTATCGCAATAAAAAAGATGTACTGCTAAGGTCAGGATTTTGCTCAGCTTTTTTTCATCCCATCCCTGGTGTTCCTTTAAACCTTACAAAAGAGCCCGTAGACAAGACTGTCAAGTAAAATTCACCGAACAAAAGAATGCAAATTGCCACCTATTACCTCTCAGGCACATTTCAAATAACCAAAAGAAGTCTAGATAAATGATAAGATTGCAGTCAATAGCTCATTTCTGCTATAACCAACCATACAGTCCCGAAAGGAAATAAACCGCAGTTAAGCCAGTAGTGATTACTGGACAAGGAAAATATATTTACCTTTTAACCACGGCATAACAACATTTACAGAACAAAAACATGTTATTAAAGTCCCAGACTGGCCGCTCTCCATGTCTTCTCAGAAATATTTCTCAAAAGCTAACATTTTGAACAAAACAGCACCTGAAAGTATGCATACCTTGCATTTTCTTTCCCCCTTCAGTTTCCACAAATCCCATCCACCCTTCTATGCAACTAAGTAACTATCTTTTTAAGAAAAGTATTAGCTTTTGTAAAGTCACACGCTCCGATCTGCCACTGTAACAAGGTGCTTACAAACACTTTGTGTTGGCCTAACCCCCTACTATTTTGAAAATACCACCCTGGGGCAACGAAATCCGTGGCCTGATTTTCAAAATT
The DNA here is from genome assembly GCF_020740795.1 of Apus apus. Classification (NCBI taxonomy): domain Eukaryota; kingdom Metazoa; phylum Chordata; class Aves; order Apodiformes; family Apodidae; genus Apus; species Apus apus. The sequence goes on along the minus strand of NC_067283.1, from coordinate 41,622,166 downwards.
GCTGAAGATGCAGCAGTTCCTAGTCATTGCACAGGAACTAGTGGGGTGTTAGCAGTTTGAAAGACAGGCCACTTACTTGAGTCCCTTAGGATCAGATCTTGGGATGCCTAATTTCACACGGCCATTTTAAAACAAAAGAGCCTTAGTCAGACTTTTTGTCTAAAGCTTGGCCAAGCAGCTTGCCCTTTGCCGTGAGAGGCTAAAAAGACTAAGGCATTAGAATCTGTAGAGGAGATGGTTGGTGGGGGTGTGTGGAGCATATTTTGTAATGTACTTTGCTCTATTGAATTTGCTTGCTTTTAATTAAATATATGTATATGATTCTGTATATGGGAAGGGTAAACACTCTTGGGTCTTGTTTTATACCCAGATGCTCTAGGTAGAGCTTCAGCTAAGGAAGATCAGTTTATTGTGAAGTAAGAAGAGCAAGGTTTATGAAAATTGTGCAGGCATTGGAAGAGGTGAATGCAGAACTGCTAGCGCCCAAATCCCTTCATGCTACAAACCAGCAGAGAACAGTTGAAACTACCAAATAATCAGTTTAAAACATACAGAAGAGAGAATGCCACACTACAATGACAAGCTGCAGGAATCTGCCACCCCTAGAGGCTGGGATGGCAGGTGGCATGAGCTAGTTCTAAGAGGCATAAGAAACTGTGGGACAACAAATCTTAGAGCAAATCCTATAAAAGCAATTGGCAGAGATGCCCCCTTTCTCATGTTGGATCCAACAGCTGTGGATGTTAGGGCAATACATGCAGAGCAGGCCAAGCTCATGCTGCCATGAGAGGTGGCATGCTGAGCTCATGGGGCCCCTGGCTTAACCCAGGGGGCCATTTCGCAGAGGTGGCCAGGAGCAACATATTATGCTGCTCAAACCATGTCAAGCCTTTGAAGCCGTCCCCCGCAACAAGCGTAAGTGTGAATATACTTGGCTCAGCCCCAAAATGAAATAAGACAGAATAGAACAGAGACCCAAGAGGAGCAGAAGCATCTCTTCTCTAGGCCAAACACCTTTTAGTACAAATTGGTCATATTTAAACCAGAGTAGGCAAGAAACAGAGCAGTTTATCGCACAAGCATCACTCAGAGCAAAAGGACTGCAGCTGATGCTGAGACAATGAAGAACGATCAGCTAACAGTGAGCAGAAGGAAAAGGCACAACACTTCCTCCTATACTGGAAGTGGTCATTGTCACTGCTCCATTGCAATGCTCATTTTACCCAAATGATGTGCTTCTGCACCTGCACAGTCCAGAACTAACCATTACTCAGTAACAGGCTCTGTGACTCACTGCAAGTTACTCAGTTTCCACACAAGAGGTCCAGGTTGCAGTACACAATCTTACGAATATGTCAGCCTCCAGCATTTACACAAAAATCTGGTTTTGGTCATCAAATATAAAACTAAAATGACTGACAGCTCACTACAAGAAAGCTATTATATCAGAGTTGGGTGTTGTTGTTTTATGTATTATGAAATAATCCCTTGAAAGCTTTTTATCTGGAAGGGTGGAAGGTACCAGAAAGCAAGGAAAGGAACACAAGAAAAACATGAATTAGCTTTTTGGAAAAGCAATATATGTACCCAGCCTACAAGAAGGCATAAAAAAGGGCTACAGACCTACTGGTTAGGGTCTATTCTGGAGGACAAGAAAGCTGTGTTATAAAAATGTGGCTTCCCAAATGCCTCAACTATTCTCCTGGTCTCAGCATGCACTACTGGATGGAGCCAGGTGCAGGTTTTCTGTGGCTGGCCTAGGCTGCCAGGGAACGGGTGAGGTTGGAGGTTCCTAGAGCACTGGGAAAGGACTCTAGACAGAAAATACTGTTTGCAACTGCACAACAAGCTCCACCTCACTGGAGCTTAAAAAACAGTTTCCAGTTGCTGTTGTACAGTATTTTACTCCTCATTACACAGGAAAGGAAAACCTGCCATACAGAAAGCAATTCTCTTGCTAAAATACCAAGCATTTAGGGTTTATAAGGCACCAGGTAGATAATTTTTTTCACAAAATTTCTGATTATTTATCTGTAATAGCTGATGTTTGACAATGCTGTTATGTAAAATCAGCCAACACCTGAATGGCAATGAGGGAAAAAAAACCTAAACAATTATACATGAGGTCGAGCTCTAGGGATTTCTAGTTTTACATAGATCTGCAGTGCCTATTTTCATTCTTAGAGTAAGCAGTGAAAACCATCAAGTCTAGATTTAAGTCCTTTGAATATCCCACAGGAAGGCATTTTGTAAGACACTGAATCTATTTAGCAGTTTAAGAACATCAGTACCATCAGTTGGCTAATAATGAACTCAAAGCATTACCCGTGCAAAGTAACATACAGATAAATTCTGTTTCCCAAAAGCCTGGGCCATATTGGGACATATTTTCTCCATAAACATCACTGGTGTAATCCAGCAGATTCATAAGATGCATTCTAAAAGTTTGTTATCAAACAAACATTATTTTATGAATGATGTTATGTTGTGCTTTATGGCAAGGTTCTCAGGTAGAATTTTGATTTAAATGCATACAGTAAAATGGTCTAAGCATTATTTTGGCAACTTCATCTGTAAGGAATTCATCCCTACTCCAACTTCATAGGATCTTCTATAAGTTGTCAGAGACTGAAATTGTGCCTGGCAATTATTTAAGAAATATGATTCAAGAACCTTATCTATATTTTACAAACATTAGTATTTTGCTGGAAAACATTTTAGCATTCTTTTACTTTCCCCGTAATACAGCTGGATTTCTCCTTTGGTTTTTTCAGTGATGGAAAATAATTTTCCCCTTAAGATTAGAGTTGCAAGTTCAAAGGTCAGTCCTGTCCTGGTTGAAATCAGGCAGCTCAGGGTAAATCTACTTCACTCAGCTGAGGATTCCCCTTCAAAGAAAATTACTCTTGCTTTTTATGTCATCAAACCACTTTTCTCACCATGGACTGCCATTGCATCTTTCTTTTATGGAACATAAACTCCAGCAACAGCCTACATATCACTTCCATTTCCATTTTGCCTTCCTTTACTGTGAAGTTACATTGGTCTCTATTTCTTGTCTTTCTTGTAGTAATTGTCAGTATTGGTTTCTTCTTTTAAATGTCCTTCACATGCAAATACTAGAGTTAGCCAGGCTGGGCAGTGAAATAAAGAGGGGACACTTCTCTTTTTCCTCTTGATAAAGGGAAAAAAAAGCCACTTGACATAATGAATTGGAAGACTTTTGTGCCATTTCTGATTTTCATATCTCATGTTCAAGTAACACTGATCACAGTCTTTTCTTTCCTAATTACTGTTTTGGATGAGCTATATCATTTTTTTTAGAGCTGGTGCAAGAACACCAAAAAAGCACAATGAGCAAGCAGCATTGCTGAGAGCATAAGACACGCTAGCACAGCAAAACCAATAAATACAAGATTGAAAAAGGGAATTAAATGTATGCATCATTAAACAGTTTATTCAATGCAAGATAGTTTCAATAAATCAGGATTTTAACAAAAAAAGTTTGTCTTTGGTGATCATAAAGTCATGTTCATGTAATTCAATTTCCCATACATTACCTCTTTGTGTATTTAGAAAGAATTAAATATTTGCCTAGGAAAAAATAAAATAATTGAGTCTTTTACAAGCTGTAGTAATTATAAAAAAAACACATTTCTAGTTAAAATTTGGTTCTCAGCAAGGCAGTGTAAGATCAAAAAGATCCATAAGCTTATCCAAAAATGTCTCTTCCCACTTAAGAAGCATCAGATACAGAAGGCAAGCTGAAAATCTTCCAAACAAAAAAAATTAAAATAGAGCCAATTTCATTATAAATTCATTTTCACCTTAGAAATCTTTCTCAAATCTCTCTGCATGCACAATCTTTATGTAAATAAGAAAAGAAAACCATGTACAAAAACCAAGTGATCATGTACTACCACCTGGATGCAGCTTTTAACTAAGATGCTTCCCATCACATACACACGAGCATACACAAGCGTATATGTAATAGCTTAATTGAATGACTTACACTTACTAGTTTTTAACAAAGCAACTATTGACGTCTTTCCACAGAGCAAAATTCTACTGATATAGATTACTTCTCAATTTTCAGGCACACTTGACTTGTTCCTTAAACTCCATTGTTCTTTTTCCCCTCTGATTTCCACTGTCACTGGTAACTTTGTTTTATCATTATTTTTCTCTTCAGAGAACTTAGTATTATGGAACTTGCAAGACTGATGCCATACAAGTCACAATTAAAAAAAAAAAAAAACCACACAAAAAAAAACCCCAATAAAAACAAAAAAACAATGAATTAGATATCTATGTTATTCGGAGTCAACTTATTTACAGTGTACTCCACAAGGAGTAAGTTCATATTCATAGAGCATGTGGAGCCCAGGTTACCCAAACTGATCATTGTCTAGATCTCTAAATTAGCAGAAGGTACAGTAGTTCAGCACCACTGAGAAAAGTCACTTCCAAGAATCAGGGTGGAAATTAGCATGAGTTTCATTAGCACTATTATACAGTCAATTACAAACAGTGAGAGTAAGTATGGATCTTGTGGTTATATTTTTTTCAGCAATACGAAACTACACGTTCCTTATATATATTTAGTATAGAAATTCATATGCAGACACACAGATTTTTATTGTTATCTCTGTCTCTATTATTATCTAGAGAATGTTTTCATGTGTGCATAGTTTGGTTGACAAACTATGGTATAAAGAAAACAAGTATTATTATGTAGGGTAACTTTCTTCTTTATTCAAAAACTAGAGAGCAGTAAATCACTTCTTGCAGTTCAGGTCTGACTAAAACAAGTATTCAGCTCTTCTTTATGGTTATGCATCACAAACTGAAGACTTTTACCTGTAAAGTCTACAAAATATGTTATGCTATATGTTTGCCTGGCTTATTCACTAATGCTTCAGGCTGACTCAAACACAAGACTACACAGCCAAACAATGTATGATAATCCACAAAGTTGAAGTAGTCTTTTTGCCCTACTTCACAAAGCCAAGTCTATCGTACAGAGGTGAGTGGCAAACCAGACTGGCAAAGCTTCATTTTCCCCTCACTGAACTTGAGTTATTTCTAAGGAGCACCCAGTAATCATGAACTGCCACATATTCTAGTCCTAGTCTTCACTCTAAATTAAAGGGTTATTTTCTGCCCACTGTCACAAAAAAGGATTTTCAGGACTTGCATCTCATCTCATCGGCTCCTCCTTGCAGAGCTAACTTCTTTGTATCTCAGACTCTGGTACCATCAGGGGATACAAAATGCAGAGCAGCCTAAGCAGAAGTCATACATCACTTACAAAGACCAGACAAGGAAACTAGAAATCACATTAACTTCAGTGATGCTGCAGTTAAGATACAAAATCTGGTCCAAGAGTTCTCTCCCTCCTTCCTGGCATTTTTCCCCTCCAGTCATTCCCACAGAATTGTTAAAGCTGCACATTCCTGAAAGTGAAGTGTGTGCAAGGGTAAGATGATCACTTCAAATCCTTGTGCACTAGCCATAGTTTAAATATGCAGATATTTTTTCAGCTTGCCTAACATTTGAATATTTCCCAGAGGAATTTTGCAGAGACCTTTTTTGTATCAGAATAGATCAAGAGACAGACAAATCACAAGGAAGCAGTAAGCTACTGCAAAAACTGCACTCAGAGAAGTGAAGACAGGACCGTCACACAAGCACACCTGAGCTCCTGTGCCCTAGCAACAACCACCAAACCAGAACATCTTCCACTGCCCCTGTTCCTGCCAGGATCATGACTGGAGACACAAGTCAGGATTACAGCCCAGATGTGCTAAACAGAAAGGGATCATTGAACTCCACCCATATCTGTACCATAATAAAGTGAGAACACAACTCAGGTGCATTCGATAATGAATTGCATCTGCTGAAAGCGTGTTCCTCAAAGCATATAATGCTGTATTATTTCCTTGTCTTTTCCACCTTATGAAACCCTAAATTTGGGGTGTTTCTGTTTTAATCCTTGGACACATTGTCACAGTCCTTCAACATCTGGAGAGCCCTGAGGACTCATGCCATGATGACACAACAAACTGGTATTCCCCGAGAGCACCTGACTCATAGTTAGACCAAATAGTTCGAGATGTGCTATATAGGAGGTAAGTATTATTACTATCATTTGTCTCTTCTGTGTGAGACAAAACACTGCAAATAGCATTTTTCCTTGTTTACATAAGAACAAGGAAATTAGCTTTCTATCAATACTATCTAGGGAATGCACAAAGGATGCCCCAGAAGACAGGCTTTCCGTGTTTGCCACCATAAAAACACTTACAGGGCAGTAACCTATCAAAGCACCTTTGAAGCAGGAAATGTTGCTCAAGGGCATCCTGAACATTAAATATATTATTGTACCTATTCAATTATTATTCTACTAAATTTTATCTATATATAGGCACACAAGCCTAGACATGCTTACATCTTTTTTAATTGGTATAGATACAAATTAGATTACATTTAATATTTATATCCATACATATAGCAAAACATGTTACATACATAATTATTGCATTTTATTTAGCAACATATTTCCAATTAAATACACACATACCCATGAAGAGATGAAAATTATTTAATTAACATTTTAGATACTGGTCTTCAATATAACTCACGTACTTCGGTAGCTCTTCTCTGACTGCCTAGCTTTTTTCAAAGGACCCTACAGCAGACATATCTTACCAAGAAACAGAGAAGATCTGGACTGGCTTTTGTTGTTGTTTCATTGTGTTTTTTGGTGGGTTTTGGTGATGGTGTTTTGTTGCTTGCTTTGCTCAAATACATAACAAGTACATTAAGGAACAGGAAACACTATTCTAATTGTGCTAGCCAGCAGGAATACTTTGTAGTTAATTGCACTTGTGTTTTATCAGACAGCTCAAACACTGCAAAGTCAGAATCCCCAGAAAGTGGGAAAATATCTTCGCAAATGAGAAGACATAAATAAAGATGAAGTGACTTCCTCAAGGCCACTGACAGACAGGAGAACAAAAAAGCAGAAGTCTTTCAGCCATGTGATCTTTCCTCTCACTAGAGGCAGGCCTCCTCCTCACCTGAAACAGATGTATTTTGGGGACAGTTAGAAAAATAGCTTCACTTGAAAGTGAGGAATTTTTTATTCGGCTTGCTGAGTTAGGTAGAATGTGAAAGTAATGGAGAGACTCATTAACTCCTGTGCTTTTCACCACTGCTTTCAAAGCAATCATGGAATTAGCTGAAAATTGTTCTCTGGCCCATCCATGTTTTCTATTGAATGATTCTCATGATGGAAGAGCCAAGATCTGTGACCTTAACTTGGCTCCAATAATGCAGAGAGCAGCCTATCCTCTGTGGTGAACTGAGCCTTGAACAATTTCATTAAAAGGAATCATTGCAACAGATGAAATCGATGCTCTCATAACACAATAATCTAAATCGTTAATACAGGTCCTAATTTAAAGCAGGCAAGAATGCAAATTTCACCTAACTTCTCCTCTCACAAAACAGCATGTGTGGGGCTTTCATTGAGGCATAAACACACCTGCAGTATTGATAGCACAAGTTCAACATTAATCCATTTCAACAACATCAAAAATAACCAGAGCGCCTGTTCCATTTCACAACATGCAACTGCTCAGACCTAAACGCACAGCCAGAAGTAGGTGGTCTACCCAGTAAAAGAGAGAGATGGCTGTGAAGAAATCAGTGTTTATCATCAAATAACACTTCTGTGAAGCAATGCCAATCTGTGCACAAAGCTTCCAAGGGCTGGACACGGTAAAGTTTTCAATCCAATACCGAGAACCTTATTCTATTATTTCACATGAAGAAGGATTACACAGTCAAGCAGCCTGACAGCTTTGCATGTAAAGGACAATTTCTCCAAAACAAATGCCAGCAGCTTATTAAGTTACCAATACATTGCTAAGCTATAGTGACTTAATGCCACGAGACCAAAATATTTTCAGACTATTTTTAAAGGGCAGCACCAGAAAGCTTGCAAATCCCACATTCACATTTTAATGAAAGGGGCAATTACTGAGCATTTACCTTGTATTTAATTAGAATAAAACAGCACTAGGCTCATTTAGCATCTCTCTAATATGCCACCAACTTTAAAATGTTGGTAGCAAATATTAGCTTTTGATTTATACACTTATGCCACAGAATAGCTTTGCATTTGCTCGACTGATATTAAATGACTGAATGACAAACAGTGCAGTTTTGTCAATTCTAAGGCAAAGATAACTCAGCTGTTGTTCTCGCACAGAAGACAAATCAAAGACTAATTTAAAATCAGTATAATTTCCTTTAAAATTACAACAACGGAGAGGATTATCATATGCAATTAGGATGGAGGAACGCATCTGTTTTTCTGACCTAGCTGTCACTGTTTTGACTGCTTCCTAATGTGTTCAGATTTACAAATAGATGGTGTATGTCTACTGAAATAAAAAAAAAAGATAACAGGGAGACAACATGAGAATACCTTTGCTGCAGACACCACATGTAACATACGGATTCTGCTTTGCCAGTCTAGTTGCAGTATAAGCCATTTCTTATGCTGCATACCTTGGAAACTCCCTTCCAGCTCATGGCACAGTTACAAGACAGACAGAAGGTCTAATAATAAATTTAATTCTGTCTCCACAGTCTTTTGCTGTCCCAAGCACACTTGTAGTCACAGGACTCTAGATCTAAGTTTCCACCAAGATCTGCTAATCAAGGAGCAAGTAACTCCAGCTCCCTTGGACCAACTGCTTCATGGTGAAGAACTGTAGGAACCACCTGCAGCTTCTTCTCTAGAGACTATGAAATGATGAGATAATGTAAACAGAGGGAAAGATGATGCATCTGGAGTCTTAGAAAATTTATTTAGAAAAATTTACTCCTAGCCCAGAGTTGGACCTGCGTACGTCACCCAAGTACTCATTGAGTAAGCTTGCCATGTAATGCTGTAGATGCTGGGAAGTACAGATACACATGAGAAGGACCAAGGCTGGCTTAGCCAAAGAGAGCTTACTGTGTGCTTGGTTAACATCCGGCTCCAGCAAAGCCCTTATGCCAAGTAACAATATGGGAGATGCCCCATGAAAGCCAAAAGAACAACCTCTCTGTCCTTCCCCTGTAGTACCAGCTGCAGGTAATGGTTGCCACTGACCACACTCTTCAGAACCAGGCTGTTAGGAGATTCTTTTGAAATAAAAGCCTTAATGCCTGGAGTAGCCACTTTATTAAAAAATTATAAGAGCAAAAATCTTTCCTTCAATGAGTTCAATGCTTGTACATTACAAGTTGATACCCAAGCATGAAAACCAAGAGAAACTGGTCCTTCTAATTCAGTATTGAGCAGCAGCCTGCCAGGTAGGAATACATATCTGTTACAGGAAAATTTAAATATTTAACATCCTGTGTGATAAATATCTAATATTTACTTCAGCTCATAATGAATGCTTGTCTAGGAGGAGGATATGAAATTGCACTACAACTATGTCATTACTTAATTAAATTTCCCTTTTTAAAAAATTCTAATTTGCCAGCCAGCTTGCTAATGATTTCATGACCATGCTACGTAAATATTATTTCCCTGACTTGCTTTAGATGCGTTCAAGCAGATATTACAAGGGCACAAGGTTTGCCAATAGCCTCTCTGCTCTCACTTGCGGAAACCCGTGACAAAATATCCAGCAGAGAGGGCACAGAAATAAGAGGAGATGGTCAGAGAAATTCAGAAGATATCCTGCACAGGTCAGAGCTTTGAAGTAAAGCCTAACATCTCGATGCTTTGTGATGATTTCCTGTTCCTCACAGGTCACCTGTACACAGTCAAGACGCATTTAAACAAGAACATCTTTGAAAACAAAGGACTGCAAGAGACAAGACAAGAACAGTTCAAAGGTCTGGATTGAATCTCCTGAATTTATACTTCAAATTCAGGTTTCTGCCAGGCTGACCAGGACTGGAGATGCTTCATCCACTCTGTATGCCACTTTCAACAGAGCTTCACTGTACTCCCTACAATTTTATGAAGCATTCACCTACAACAGGAATGGGGTTTCAGAAAATCCACATCCCTGGTCATATTCTCCAATTAAAAGCAGAAATCACTAAGTTTTTAACAGATTGCAAGTATTCCTGTGCTACAAGAGAGGAACAATCTGTGAGCATGTGTGTGGTAACACTGACCCCAGCTGCCCTCAGAAGTGGGTGCCAGGTCTCCACGTACTTGCATGGGAATTAAAAGCTCTTCAGTTGAATCAGCCTCAGTCAAGTGCTAGACATCCTTCTACCTAAGCAACTACCAAAACTTCTTCTGACTCACCTCACACTGGCAGGTCAACTTTGTTTTTTCCAACCAATGCACGTACTCAAATGAAAACAAAATTAAAAAGCTGGAGCTACATTTTCTGATGGAACCAACATAAGAGGTTGAAAGGGGAACGAAGCCTCCAAAGTTGACTGTAGGAAAACCACACTTACACCTGTTTTTAGTTTGTAACAATGCTAAAATCCAGGGTGATTTTTAGCTTGGTTTTCTCTCAGCACATGCAGACTCATTTCTCCCCAGAGTAATAGCTCAGTATTTCTTACCCTCACAAATAGCATGGTCTCCTAACCTCATTGCAGGTGAAGTTAATATGAGAAATGAAAGTACAGCTCTGCCTATCTTTCTTCAGGTAGCAATTTTGTTACATCAACCTAATACACTCCTGTCTCTGGGAAAACAGCTTTGTGTCACAGGCCATCTTGTAACCATCAGATGACAACTTTTCAACACTGTCAATCTGAACTGTATTCAGGTAATGACAACATAGACAATTCTGATTTTCTCATATTTGATGTTTTATTTGAAACCCCAGCTCCTCTAAATAAATGATCATCTAGGAATGTCAGCTTTCACTTCTTAAAGCATATTTCCAGCCTTCAACATTGTACATAAAAGTGTGGGAAGAGGAATCATGTGTACCTTGATGTCTCAAAAAATCAAAGCAAAATGAAAGAACCCAATGTGTACTTTACATATCATTATTTTAGGGGGATCAGACAACTTTCCACTAAGATCAGGATATTTTTCTAACAACAATATTACTAACTAGAAAATTTATTTCTAATTTAAATGAGAAGTTTGCTTATAAGAAGATGTTCAAAAGGCGAAGGTGTATGAGACAAGCTTGAACAAAGAGTAGTTTAGACTTTTTTCTTTTGCTTTCTTTTTTCCCCAGCTCTTGAACAGTGCTCATTAATCCCAGGAGATGATATTGGCTCAGGCTTAGCATTTATGAGGTGCCTGCAAACTTCAGCATGAAGTGGATCTGTTAGGAGTTTGCACTTGATGCTGTGCAGAGACTCAGGGGTGGACTAATTGGTTGGAAGGGGTGTCCTGTGGATTTGAACAAAATATTTAAAGCAAGAAAATGCTTGGAGCTGTGACTGAAGGACAGGAGAGCATTCCATTACTCAGCTAAAAGAAGGACCACAAGGAGTTAACTTCCAACCGACTGGTGCTCCTACCTCATGTTTCACTCAAATGTTAAAGAATGAATTTATAATGCCAAGTTTCAGCTTTGCAAAACACTGATCTCCAAGCATTATGCATTTTTTTTTTAATAGTTCAATAATATACATTCATGCACAAACCAATGCTACAATGACAGATGCCTTAGAACAATGAAAGGCTAAACAAATCCTTAATTTTTAAGGCTCTGCAATGCTATTCAAGGACATTCCTGTATTACTGGAGAATTTCAAGCTGAACTGTCACACTCGCATCTGGCAAAAACCTAGCTAGTCCTGCTTGGCATGGCATCTTGTAACCCCTTTGCAATTAGTCCAAGGCCTGAGATGAAGCAATGCAAAGCTATCACCTACCTACAACCCCATTTGCTTTGGCATATGACATGCTTAGGCTCAATAAGGGTTAGAAAGCTCTCAACCTCCTAGTAGAGGCCCGAGGAAGGTAAGGAGAACTTCTGGCTGGGCTGGGTGTGGGGACAAAGTCAGTCACTGATCATTTTGGTGGCACTGGCTGAACAGCATCATTATTTACCTGCCAACTGCTCATATCCAGACACCACTTGATGCTGCAAGACAAGCAACCAGCACACACACATGGATTTGATGGATGGACCACTGGTTGGGTCAGGAACTGGCTGGATAGTCGCACTCAAAGAGTGGTGATCAATGGCTTGATGTTCAGATGGAAACCTGTGACAAGTGGTGTTCCCCAAGGGTTGGTACTTGAGCCGGTGCTATTTAAGATCTTTGTCAGCGACATGGACAGTGGGATCAAGTGCACCCTCAGCATGCTTGATGACACCAGAGTGTGTGGTGAGGTCAAAACGCTGGAGAGAAGGGATGCCATCCAGAGGGACCTTGACAGACTGGAGAGGTGGGCTTGTGAAAACTGCATAAAAGTTCAACAATGCCAAGTGCAAGGTTCTGCACCTGGACTGGGGCAATCCCAAGCACAAATACAGGCTGGGTAGAGAATAGATCAAAAACAGCCTGGAGGAGAAGGACTTAGAGGTGATGGTGGACAAGAAGCTCAACATGAGCCAGTAATGTGTGCATGCAGACCAGAAAACCAACTGTGTCCTGGGCTGCATCAAAAGAAGCATGGCTAACAGGACAAGGGAGGTGATTCTTCCCCCTTACTCAGCTCTTGTGAGACCCCACCAGGAGTACTGTGTCCAATTCTGGAGTCCCCAACATAAGAAGGACAAGAAGCTCCTGGAGATACTCCAGAGGAAGGCCACAAAGAGATCAAAGGGCTGGAGCATCTGTCCTTTGAAGAAGACAGGCTGAGAGAGTTGGGGCTGTTCAGCCTGGAGAAGAGTAGGCTGAAGGGGGACCTTATAGCAGCCTTCCAGTACCTAAAGGGGACTACAGGAAAGCTGAGGAGGGGCTTTTTACGAGGGCTTGTAGCGAGAGAACAAGAAGTAATGGATCAAAACTGGAAGAGGGGAGATTCAGGTTAGAAATTAGGAGGAAATTCTTTAGTGTGAGGGTGAGACACTGGAACAGGTTGCCCAAGGAAGCTGTAGAAGCTCCGTCCCTGGAAGTGTTGAAGGCCAAGTTGGATATGGCTCTGAGCAAGTGAGATCTAGTGGGAGACAACCCTACCCATGCAGGGGGTTGGAACCAGATGATCTTTAAGGTCCCTGCCAACTCAAACCATTCTATGATTCTACAATTCATGATTTCAAGTCAGACCTGTCAGTCAGGGACACTTTGGGCTTCGTTCTCCTCTCCTTTACCCCAGTACAGTCAGTGACACACCTAAATTCAAAGGAATTTCACAAAAGAAGACCGTATGTAAATGAAAAATCAAATCTGATGGGACATATTTGTTAAATGTGTAAAAGGAGCAATTACAGGAAAGTAACAGGTATTGTGGCACTTCCCATTCTCAATCAAAAAGTGTTAAAGAAGAAAAAATAAATGCTTTAGGTCACTCCTGCTCATGTATTATCCACAACTGTGAAAATTAAATTCAAATTTGGAGAAAAAGGCTCCTAACCCCTTCCACTGAGTCATTGTATCTACATTTTATATTCCTATTCCACTGCAAATCTAAACAACTTCAGAGTTAGCTTAAAAACACTGATTTTGTGCTGTCTGATTCTACAGACCCATGCTTCACAAACTCACAAATGAAAAAGCAACATGCCATACTGAATTAATTTCTCATTTAGCTTTTATAATCCTATAAACAAATAATGTGAATTGCACACTTATACACACACTACCTTGAAACTTTTCCCCAAACTGACTACATCAGAGAACATAAATGTTCATTTTCAATAAAACTGCTTTTATAATGAGGGTATAGGAACAGAGTTCCCTGCATCTGTGTAGTCTCATGGTTTAAAAAAGACACAAAATCTGAGAAAAAATATACCCTAATCAGAAGACATACAAATTGTTTGATGTTTGGAAACAAAAATTCTATTTTTCTTTTCTAGGGCTATTAATAGTGCACTAAAGTGTGCTGTAGACCCATCAGAAGTAAGATGTTTGTGACACCGATTAGACAGATTCACAAATTGCACAAGACCATTTATCCATGGTCAAACCACATTATAACTTCAGTTATGTGATATATAACTGAAACCACATGTGTCTACAACATTTCCAAACAGCACCAATCTGTGTTTTAAGGCAGCTCTCACAAAATTCTTTTCAAGAACTGCATGACATCACCAATGATAGTTAGAAATAAAACCTCACAGGATGAAGCATCAGTGGGAGTGAAGAGTTAAAGAGAGAGCCCTACTTTAATGCAAGGTAAAGAGTCCTTTCCCACTGTTGTATACCTACAGGAAAAATAATTGATGGTGATAAGAGAGGAAGTATTACAGGAGGAACAACTACCATCCCCCCTGACCCCATTCTCATGGAGAAACCCCATTCACTCCAAACAGAATCTTTCCTAATTGTTGTTGAATGGGGCCAGATGGGAAGAAGCCATACAGTCATCTTAAAAAAATTGATAATTTTTTTCCTTAGGTTTTATTAAAAACACATGGATATTTCTACCACTCGGCAGCCAACCTGAAGCCAGTTTTTAAGTACTAGTTCCATTCTCTCTTTAGCTTCTCATTATTAGGGCAGCAGAACAGTTCTTCCAGGAGAATTAAAGCCAGATGCTGACACCTGAGCCATGCACTAATGCATTTCTTAAACCCTAAACATACACACCACTGACCTCCATAGTGTCTCTGAGCAGCTCTAACACACCTGTTGCACAAGGTATTACTTACTATCAGGTACTGGCCAGTGTGAGGAATGGCACAGTCAGGCATGTCTGATTTTGAAAATCTAGCTCTTCATACCTTGAGGCCCAGACAAGAATCACAGTTAAAGACATTATTATGTAAAGAGACAGCAATATATTTTTAGAATTGAGAAATAATTTTATTTAACCACTTTAAACCCATGTGCACAATGACAAAGACATCTTTCTTGCTCACTTGCCTTGAAATAGGATACATTAGTGAAGAGAGACAGAAAAAACAAGCTGGTATGAACAGGTCAGATTCTTTCACTTGCAGACCACAATTTCTTTATTACCAAGGGAACATATGAAGGAAAAACAAGGCACTGATAAGGAAAGGACTTCCAAAAGTTGGAAAATGGACCTCAATACTAACATGTTTGGTAATCCTGACCTTTGACCTGACGAGCTTAGTCATGCCTAATAGGGAGCTGGGAACTCTGGCAGATACAAAGTTTCAAGGATGCAGCAGCGATGGAGAGAAACAATTCCTGCCTTTTACAGGCAAGGGGGCTCCTGGTTTGGGGCAGGACTTCTGCCTTCCAGTCACAGAAAAGGTGTGAACAGCTTTGCTCTGGGCACTGCCACTGACGGTCCTTCGAGACTCCCTCCCCTGCCCTAATAATGAGAAGCAGACAACAACCCCCCGGTGAGAAAGTTTGCCAGAAGGTATCGCTGAACATTTTCTTCAGTCAAATACCGTGAATCCTATGAACTGAACAGAAACCTGATTCTAAGCAATGCTTTCAAATAGCCTGCAGAAGTGAGCAGAGATTTATGGGTCTGATCCAAATCCCTTTGAAGGCAGTGGAAAGACTGCAACAGGGAAAGCAGGAATTCTGCTCCTGCTGCGGAAATGCACAGAAGAGATGGCATCCTCTGTTAACTATTCTTCTACTACAAGGAAGTCTTAAGAAAGAAAAACTTGACCCTGAAACATGAGAAACAAAATATATTACTGAACTTCTGGATTCCACAAGAACTGATTAAAAGATTATTTAAAAGGTATTGATTGAAAAAGAACATCCAAGTTTATTTTAGCAAGTCAATAGGATTTTCTGTATCTTTTCCAGTAAAAAGAAAAATCCCTTGTTTAAATTACAAGTATTTTGATATTCTATCACAATTTTAATTAAATCAAATAAGCATTTAAAAACTTGATCAGATGATACTGGTAGTTGGTTAAGAATTAAACTAATGGCAGTAACTAGCCATTGAGTAATCCCATTTAGTTACTTCTTACAAATACACTCTAAAATCCAGCTCTCTAATTTTACTGTATTAATTGTATTTGTATCTTTGTGATGTGCTTGGGAAAAATTAATAAAATTTCTTCTTTGCTGTTTTTCACTAGTTTCCACCTACCATTTGAGCTGGATGAACCAGAGTCCAAAGAGAATTTGCAATGTGATACACTCAAGTTTCACTTCTTACTTGCGTTACTTCTCACACTTTCAGTGATTATCCCTCCCTTCTCAAAAACATTTTTGTTGTGGGTTTTTTTTTTCCTAGCAGTACTGACAAGTCCAAGCCAAAATCCTGCTCCCTTCACAAGCTCAAATATGTCTCTGCTCCAAAAAGTTTACAACCTAAAACAGGAATTCAAAACAAATGGATGAAACAGCATCCCCTTGTTTAAATCAGCATTCAGTAACAGACTAATACTGGAATCTAATTATTTTTCTTGCATAGACTTATTGTTTGTAAAGCTGCATTATTCATATGCCCCGTATTTGAGAACCACTAACTTAGCAGTTACTCGGGACCAAGAAGGATAAAGATACAGAAAAGGCTTAATTAAAAAATAATTCATTGCAATACTTAAGTGGTTTTCTTAATGAAGACTGGATTCTGCTGGCAGCTGTCTAGATTACAATATGTAGCTTTTAAGGCTTTATTCCTTTACTTTTATAAATGCAGAAAAGGTAACATTGCATTAAGACTGATGGAACTGAACTGAGTTCTTGAAATGAAATGTCATTCTTCTTTATTATCTTTATTCTAATACCGCTTGTAAATAATACTCCAGCTGCATAACTATTTATTTCAGGTTTGCTTTCTGAAAGCTACACGTGAAAACACTTTTTGCCTCTTAGATCTACTTTTCTGTTAGCTTTGCTCAGTACTATGAAGAAATAATTATAAAATCAGAGATTTCACAAGCAAGACATACAAATTTCCATGGCTATATTTTTGGTTACTAATAGATGAAGATGCATGTAGAAAATACATTTTAAATAAATAAATAATTCACATTTGTTCCTGGTTCCATTCTCAGCAATGAAGGCCAGATTTTGCTGGGGCTACTTGTGTGGCATCCCACTCCACAGGCAGTTTTACAGAAACTGCCGGGTTTCTATGTTTGGCTCAAATGCAATTTACCACCCAAAAAGAGCACAGAGGCCCTTAGCGAACGGCTGAGTATTTGTAACCACTGCAGCTTTACTCAAAAAGGAATCAAGTTTTTCCAAACTGCTGCACTGGTTCTCAGGAGCAGTATGCAACTGGAACCCAAACATCTCTTCTTCTGCATGTCTGAATGCTGCTCCCTGTGTCAGCTAAACCTCCCAGCACCAGTACCACCACCATCAAGCTGGTGAAGCCTTGCCCCCATCTCTTTGCAATACCTGTACTCTGAAATATCTCCAATAGAGGAAGGCATTTTCTTTGGAGCTCAGCAAATTTCTGCTTTGCTTTTCTAAGAGTTGTAGTACTTGCAGAAATGCATACACAGCTGCATATTCTGGGAGTTTTAATTAATACTCATGCTATATTATGCTGGAATAGAAATCAGACAGCCAGTTTTCACTGATGCTCAAATTGGAGTTGGATACCATACTCTTTCTAGATTCCCAGGGGGAAAGGAAAAAAAATAAATAATAAATTCAAACCACCCACAACTGGGCCTTGTATCTTTTTATAAGGATCACTGGCAATGGGTGAGGGGAAGGAAGAGAATAGTGTTCAGGAGATGGCTAGTGGGATATGAAGGCTTTCCTCTCCAGCACAACGAGACACTAGTAAACAAGATGTCAGGTTAGTGATGACACTTTTTTTACCAGACCTGCAAAAATATATCCCCCTTTAAACCTCAAGCTTTTACTCTGATGACAATTCTTAACTATTGTTAAGAGATTCAGCC
The DNA here is from genome assembly GCF_020740795.1 of Apus apus. NCBI lineage: Eukaryota > Metazoa > Chordata > Aves > Apodiformes > Apodidae > Apus > Apus apus. The sequence goes on along the minus strand of NC_067283.1, from coordinate 41,604,239 downwards.
ACGGTGGGGACTGCAACTCATAACCTTCCTCACGCCATTCAGTTGTGCCTATATATATAGTATCTTTGCACTGAAGACAGGATAAAGATTTAAGATCAGTTAAGGCTAAGCTAAAATTGGAATACTACTCTAGCATGGCGAGGTGCAGTTTTGCTAATGTGCTACACTACTTAACCAACAGCATCAAACCCTCAGAGGAAAACTAATGTTTACACCAGGCACATCTATCTGTATCATGCAACAGAGCTACTGTTGAGATTGCAACCTCTCAAAACATAACTAAACTTTTAAATACTGTTCTGAGCATTCCCCTTTCGAGAACAAATTGCTTCCTGAATACCTATCACATTCTGAGCAGCAAAATCTGGGATTTAAAATAAACACTTCTGCGTAATGCAAAATAATGCATTAAAACCCTGGAGAGAAACATAGCCTTGCCAAAAATCACTTCTCCATGTAAGAAAACTTACAAGTAAGAACTAATGTATAGACTTGCTCAAATGTCTAGAAAATAAAATGTCAAACAGCAAAAGTTGATGCTTTATTTATAACTGTATCTTGGTAATAAAGAGGTTAAAAGCACATTGTACACTGTAGTCATGAAGACAGCTTTCATCTGCACAAATGGACAGCAATGCATGTGTGTCAGCCCATGCACATGTATGTGTAAATGAGAAAACCATTCACTGTCTTGTATGAAACCAGAATTAAAGGATGTTAATTACCTGTTCCACAGGATATTCTGCTTCTTGGTCAATTTTCCACATATAGCAATACACACTGATTTCAATTACAAGCGAAGGAAAACAACTCCTAAGAAATTTAAAAATCATTATAGCATACGCTCTGAACACATCACATGCAGAGGATGCATTCTCACTAGTAACAACCAAGTCATCTTCTGGCTCTCTCCTCCCTGATCTGTTTATCTCTAGCAAAGTTGAACTTGTGGAGCATCTTATTCAAATAAATAGCATTTTAAAGTAAATATAGACACATTTTTTCCTATCAATCATGATGCTGGGGATCAAAGATCCTTTGTAAAGAGAATTTCCACATTATCCTTGGAATTGCATTCCTTAGACTATAAATATCCAGAATGAGACAAGTTGTATGTTGTTTTTTTAATAAGCCTCAATGTACAGAGAAGACTTTTAGATATACACCCAGCAAACTGGTAGCAGACTTACAAAAAAGAAGCATAACGGATAAAATTCTGTATCACTAACTCTGAGGCCATTTGGCCTGTGTCACTTCAGGCAAAGTGACTGTTCTGCCTTGAAAGCCTCAAAGTTCTGTGACACTACATTTTGAAGTGTAATAGAAGAAAGAAAATATCTTACATTTACTTAGGGAAAAATTGTCAAACAGTTGAGAACACTACTACTCTGAATTCAGAGGATAATATTAGGCTTCAAAACTATCTGATTAGAAACAGGGCCTCTATCTAACATGTCTATCTTGATAGAAAAAGTAGTACTACATTTATTTTTGCAGGTATTTGACCTGGCAAGTAACACAAAGCAGACTAAATACGATTTTGAAGCTTCAATTACTCTTTGCAACCAAGGAAGAGCAGAACTTTCTTGCTTGGACAGCCTTTTCCATAAGAATGCAAGCCATCCTGGAAGCATTAATTTAACATGAACTTTCAACAATGCATTTTGTACAAGCCATTACTGTATGCCTACTTTTCTATGTCTGTGAGAACAATAATGATTTCATTCAAGTATCAGTTTCAACTGAACTGGTCCTTGATTTCATTACAGCAGACTAGCCCTGCAAGCTCAACATACCATATCCAGGGATGTATTACCCAGATAGGAACTTCAGCTCAAAACTAGCACCAATAGCATAATACTGTTCTCCACAACACAGTCTCAAAAAAGTAGATTAAGGTACAGCCAAGCTTTGTAATTCATGCTTCACTCTGAATGGAGAGGCCACAGAGTGCATTACTGGTTTTTCAAGGTGTAAAGTGGTCAACTATAAAACTGTTTTGGAGTGAGGGGGAAAGAAATATTAAAAAAAGACAGACATATTTAGGGATCCAGTCTTAATTCTGCTGAGTTTTCCATTAGGTAATGTTGAGAGATACAGTAAGCTTTGTATCATCCAGGACAGGTTTACTCTGTAAATCAGCATCAGCTTGAGTAAGTTAGCTGCTCACAGAAAAAGCATTGCTTTGAAAACTCAGTGAATCACTAAGTTTAGCACCTCTCCTCTTAGCATCTGAAATGAGAATCACAGTGACCATATCAGAGTCATGCTCTGTATTCAGTCAAGATAGTAGAGAAAGAATAAAGTGTGTTATCATCATAGCCAAGGTATCTTCTAATGTGAAATGGAGAAAGGATAAAACAAACTAATAATTATTTTATTTTTATTCACATAAGATGTTTTGTGAGAAAAAGGCTTTTTTTCCAAAGCCTTCAAAAAGGATGTGTTGTTTTGATTTTTTTGTCAACAGCTTTTCTCTTAATAGCAATTTTCACCTTCAGTCAAAATTCATCTCAGATGAAATTTGTTCTTTACTGCATTCATGCCTCTGTGTCCATGTTTATGGCAAATACAGGATAATCCAGGAACCATATTATCATGTATGTTTCCCTCAGCTCTGACTCTGGACAGAGCTCAGATCTCAGCAGGAAAAAAGTTAAGGAAGAAGTAAAAGTGAATATGCTTCTACTGCACAACTATATTAGCTTTATTTTGGGAAACACTTGAGCGTTAGCAACCAGAGGTAGAACACAAAGCTGCAATTCATATTCAAATTGAAGAGAAACCATGAAGATGCACCTATTTTTGGAACTTACCTAGACACATGTCAGACAGAGCTTTAGTCAGCTTGTTCCCCCGTCATGTGGAGTTAGAAAGGGAATGTCAAATGGGCTGCGCTGCTCCAGCCTCAAGTAGCTGAAAAAACCCAGCTTCATTCACATCCATGCAAGTTCACCAGTAACAGCAAGGGAACACATTTCTGATTCTTGCTCAATTGCAGAGCACAGTCTTGCTGGACAAAATTTCATGATGATGAATATTACATATAGCCAATGCCTTCAAAATTAAGAACCAGGCAGCAAAGGTAGGGGGGGAAAAAAGAAAAACAAAACAAAACATAAAGAGTGCAACTCCATAGAAGCAAGACTTCTCACACCTTCATTTCTTCCCCATGGAAAACAGAATTTAAAGCCACTTTCTTCCTAAGAATAACTTAGTTTTCCCCAAAGCTCTCAAGTATCATTTAACAGACCAGAAACCTCACGCTACTTGCAGAACCTGCCAAGCTGCACAGCAAATAGCTCACTAAGGGCAGTGAAGAGGAGGGCAAGGACACCTGCTTTCATCTTTGGCATACCTCAGCTCTCTTTCCTAGAGGTCTGTAAGAGCAAAAGGTGCCATAAACTCTAAGAAGCTGGAAAATTAAGATTAGTCTCCTCCTGAGACAAAAGCTAGCCTGTGATATAACTAGGAATGAGACACAGTTACAGTACTGCTAGTCCAAAACTTCAGTGTCTATAATAATAATTTAGAAGCATGAAGGATGTTTTGAGCCAGACAGCAGCTCAGCACAAACATTCATGGCTACTGCTGCCTAAAGTTCCTCCATAACTGATAAGGCTGAAGCATCATTTTAGGCAGAGGACATGAACATGATGAAAAAAAAGAAACTCATGGCTCACGGAATACTAATTATTCATTAAAAGTGAGCTTATGAACAGGATATTTTATAAGAAAGGTTTCCCTTCAAGCAATATTCTGGGTTCTTTCTTCTCAGTAAGTAGTAGTGCTATGGCACTAGCGATGTCAAGATGAATGCACACTAACACTGTGCAGCAAAAGGAGCACTAATGAAGAAGATACCTGGGAAAAAAAAGAAGTCACTGATGGTAGGAAGGTTACTGAGCATTAAAAAAACAGCCAATATAAAACTAAATTGGTTCTCTATCTTATTTCTGTTGAGGGAAGAGAAATAAAAATCAAAAGCTAGATTCATTTGTCACTGGATCATTACTATGCTCCTCTGGAAATTGTCTGCAGTGAATTTCACTCCAGGAAATTACATAAATCTAGTATTAGAGCTAAACTCAGGAGTCACACGCACTTTAAAACCACAAATTTAATTGGGTTCTGGAATCAAAAAGCTATATCCGGATTGCATTTGCCATTCTTTCAGCCTCCAGTTGTCCCATCCAAATCAGAATTGCTAATAGCAACTTTTACAAGTCTATAATAGTGAAAATTCTCACATACAGATAATAGGCCAGATTGTGTCTGGCTCTGTGAAGGTGTGCAAAGGGGAAAAGATCACAAAGAGCCTATAGTATACAATATATTTTCTGCCGGGCCAGGCAGGATTTACAGCCTCCCAATTTATGGAGTATAGGCCAGTGCTAGACTCTCAAAAGCACCTGAGGAGGCTTGTTACTCCTGTAGCAATCAACTTGCCTTGCACAAGCGAAAAGGACAGGCATGCTGTACCTTCTCAAAAGGGAAGTTTTTCATAGAAAGAATGGCCAGCCTTTCACAGAAGAACCAAAGGCTTTCCTTCTGCTCAAGTCGTAATGGTCTCCAGATGTTTCAAACTGCAGTTATCTCACCCCTGCTTTTAAGAACCCTGAAAATTCTTATCTTTGACTTTTGGCCAAGATAGGGATGCTCATGTTCTTTTTGAAGAGAAAGCAGATTGGAACTCAGTACTTATTATGTGCTGCTCCTGGAGAACGGCACTCCTCTGCTCTGATTGCACCCTACAGAGCTGAAAACCACAGCCCTTTCTGTGCCAAGAAGATGATAAGCTAAGCCTAGCTGTTCTCAGAGAGGATGCTAGAATGTGGAATTGGACTTGCAGTAGCTGGCTGACAATAATAGTTTTAGAAGAAACACATGTTACAGTGACAGTAGCAAGTTTAAGCTCTGGGTCATATTAGTGAGAACCTACAGTGCTGATAAAATCATAATGCCAAACTGTAGCTAGAAGACCAATATTTTACGTAGTGAATGTTTTTTTCTCTACTATACAATAGGCACTTAATTTTTCCTCCCTCAGAAAAAAAAAAAAAAAAAAAAAATCTGTTCTTTGTCTTTGCTATCAGAATCAGCCAGCAGCCTTTCAAAACAGACCAGGAAGTCAAATCATCTGGGGAGTTCATTGGTGTTTGGGAACTTTTATATTTGCAGTTCAGATTTTCTAATACACTAAATTTAAAGAAAATTAAGAAGCATGTTATTTGCCATACAAATAGAATTCTAGAACATTTGCTGAAGTTAGACATAGTCTTTTGACAAAAATATGAAAGAAAGAAGTTAACACAACAGTAAAAAGAAACTAAGAAAGAAATTCTACCACAAAGGTGTCCTAACATCAAGAAATAACTCCACGTTGCAGGTTTTGCACCTATCTTAGCAAAAGGGTGAGAAAGAATATCATTTACCTTGATTGTGGAACAGTACCACAACATTTTTCTTTTCTGTTAACATGTACTGATAAATATGAGTCCAGAACAAATCCATCAGCTGCAGGGAGTGCCTGTACTTTCAACATCCTTCACGAGCAAAGAATGTTTTCCATTCTGCTCAGGAAGTGCACCCCTTTATAAACATGCAAATCAAAGCCCTCTATTCTTTAACAAAACATATCTCAATTTAAAGCATTAAATCTTTCCTTAATCAAAGGAGCATCAGAGGTTGAACATCTGAGCAGAAACATTTTGTTATTCAGATTTATCATTATTATTACTAGAATTGTGACTACTGACACAAAATGGACTGAGAGCTCCTTTGAGCAAAGCACCATGCAAAACACAGGGGACACAACAGCACAATGGGAAGCCAGAGAGTGAGTACACCCTGGGATGCTGCTTCACCTTACCCAAGACATGTGTGCTCCTGACCTACTACAATTTCAAAGTTAGTGTAAACCATTTTCGTGGCAATGCTTCAGGACAGTTTAATTTAACCTGCTTTAATTTACATCCACAGTGAAATTAAAGCATTCACAGTCAGCTACCAAATTTCAGCTGAGAGGCAGAACTTCCAGCAGCACAGAGGCAAGTCCCTGAAATTCGCTGCCTTGCTTCTGACTGTGCAAACATGGCCTAAGAGAGGCCTCAACTGACAGAGCTGACAACAGAAACAGCAACGTGGATAACGGTTGCCTGCCAGCAGAATGGGAGAGTCAAGTCAAACTAATGAAATAACTTGCCCCAAGTTGAACAGTACACTAATGGCAGGGCCCAGAAAAGAAAGGATTTCCTTCCAGACTACTTACTCTGTCAAGGTAGCTATCAAAGCTACCATTTTGTCTTGGCATATCTTTGCAAACAACTTCTGTGACCAATACACATCAAACACTTCTAGGAGGGCATGATTCTCAGGTGGGTTTATCAGAACATCTGTCCACACTAAGCTGTTTTGCATATGGTTACAATAGTTACTGTAGTCAGATACTTCTAACAATATTCTCCCTTCAAGTCACAAAAATGGCTAAACTGGGTCAGAGCAGAAGTCCATCTAGTCCCAAATCTCGTCTTCAACAATCAACAGAGTCAGATGTCAAGTGAAGAGCACAGGAACAGAGAAAACATACATATACTACCCTTGAGCACACTACCAGCCTTCAACAGCTTGAAGTTTTGCCACTTCATGGACAGTCTTTTGGAGGCGATTCCTAAATATTTAGTATCTTCAGTGGATTTCCATGCCATGCAGTTATCCATTCTCATTTCAAATCCATATGAACTTTTAGCATCTCAATACCCTGTGGCAAAAAAAATATGGTAGTTGTTTTTTTTCCTTAAACAGTGCTCAAATACTAAGTCTTAAGATTTGAAGTGTGGTACTTAATCCATGCAGCTACCTAAGTTGATCCACCTTTATAGGTCCAAACAATCTTGAGGTTTTACGTCCATTCACTAAATTAAAAAAGTTGTCCTTGTCCACAGTCACAACATTCCCCTAGTTTTTAATTATCCCCATCCTTTCCATCCACCAAATATTCACCCAGCACCAAGAATGATGCTAACATGGGCCACAAGGACAAAACTGGCAGTGAGGAAAGTCGTCTTTGCAAAAAGAATATTGCTTGAGGTTGGAAGAAAATTGTCCATCTCTACACCTGTTGTCTGTATCAAGCCTCTAGTGTACAAGCAAAATAGGCATGATCCTCACAACATGCAGAGATAAGCAATAGCACCGTATCTCTAAAACTCAGGTAGAGATACAAATTAATTCTACTTCTAAAGTAAAACCATGTCATTTTTGGTAACCATTTGCTATTGCCATCACAAGTGACAAAAACATGAAAATGCTATTGAGGCTACTAATCTGTCTCACCATAACTTTGCAAACAACTTCTGCAACCAATGCACATCCAACATTCCTACGAGGGCAGGATTCCCAGATAGGTTTATCAGAACAGCTGTCTATACTAAGCTATCATGCCTATGCTTACAAGAATGTGCCATGGCTAATCTGGATCTGGGTGGGATTAACTCCCTACAGCTGCTGGTGCTGAGATTTCTGGCTCTATTTAATTTGGCAAAGAACGGCACAGGAAGCTGAAAAACTCAGTCACTACAGTGAAGCTGCTGACATTTTTGTCCCTGGACCCCAGAGAACCCAAACACAATTCCTGCCAGAAATCAGTAAACTATTCAATTTACATAAACGGGCATGTAAACTCAGGTTGTAGTTTTCTTACCTGTTTAAGCTGCTCAAAGTGCAAGTTTTCTCTGACAGTGGAGACATGTACTCACTACCCCCCTTGGCTGGGTGGTTTCCATGTCCTCTTGGGTGCCAGCACTAGTGCTGCTTTCCCTGTGTGCCAAGCTGGCTCAGGGAGCCCAAGGACACACAAAAATACCCCCACAAAAAATACAAATAATAGTAAAAAACAGCAAAAAAACCTGAACAAACCTCCCCACAAACTAGAATGCCTTAGCTTTCAGCCAGATCTGGTCCCTAGCCTGATTCACCTGGTAGCCACAGGAAAGCAAGCACTTGCACCAGAGAAAGAGCAGCTGCCAGCAAGGACAAAATTACCTCTGGCACTAGGACTGAATTAAACAACCATGAGACAGTAGCATGGTAGGACCATGCTTGCTTTCTGCAGAGCTCAGTGGTGCAGCAGTGAAGGAAGGGAAACAGGTCAGTTTGTCTGCAGCACTGCATAGATCACGATCCTGCAATGACTCTGGACAGCTGCTTCTTAAGATTATTTAAATATCTATAAACATTGCCCATTCAAGATTAAACAAATTAGTTGCTCTGACAGTGCACATTTACTAATTACTTCACCAACCCTTGGATAGTTTATCCAAGCCATTAAGCCTGCCTCAGCTTTTTTTAATAGAGAACATACTTTTGTAACAACATGCTGTTCAGATCCAGGCCTAATTTCACAACCTGCCATCTTCATCTCTGCTGGGTAGAGAAAAGGCCCACCTGGCACCCTTTGGTCTCAGTTTCTGGAGAAATACAAAGGTCTGTGTGAACCCTATTCTCCACAGCACGTGACCTTTCCATACAAACATTATAACAGATTATCAGGGAGGGATGAGAGGCTTGCATAGACCATGCCTGTTCTATGGTTGGGAAGCTTGGGTTGCTGGGAATGCTTACCTGGTTCATATCTGCATCCAATTAGTGGTAAAAGGCACCTCCTGCAGAGGCCATCAAAGCCACCCCACCCCTCACAGGGCTGCTATGCAGAGATCTGAAGCTCTGCCTTCCTCCTAGAGGGAAGCACAGATTCCCTGCACCACACAACACTGTAAAAGATCAAATCCAGGAATCAAACTCAGATATCTCACTCACAAGATCACTAAGGCTGGCAGAAACGTCGATTTTAATCAAAATCAAATAAAAAGTCAGCCAGTGAACCTTCAGAGAGTTGCCACAAGCAAAATACGTACAGCTTCACTTTAAAAAAATCACCACAATAACAGTTTCATAGCTACATGTACTAAAATACATTTGACATTGACCACATTTGCCATCACACTTAGCTTATTCCCATTAGCATATGGCTGTAAATTGCATCCCCTTATACAGTAATGCCTAAGAGGATTTGCCCCAGGAGAGAGCCAACATGACTGCACCAACCTTCCACCAAGGGTTTTTTCCAGTGGAAGAAAGCTTTAAATTTGCAGCTAGTGCTCTACAGTACTTTCTCCATTAGATGCTGCAAGGAAAAAGACACTAAACCTGTGCATCTCTATGCAACCAGGACCAACTACACCTCCTCAGTACTAAGGAGAAAAGGACATTTACTAGTCTCTACTATGCCTCTGTTTATGGCTTTGATTTCTTAGGCAACTTCCTCACCAGGAAGCTTAACAAAGAAGTGTCAGAGACATGGCCAGAAATGTTTCCCACAGAAATGTTTCCTTTTCAAACCTTCCATGATAAGAGTCACACCTTATGCCTCCTATTAACTAAGGACTTTTTAGAACCAAAGTCTGGGGCAATCTGCAAGATACTGCAATTGAAGCTGATTTTAGGAGTAAAGAGAGGTTTAAGAGTCTTTAGATGACAAAGAAAGAGCCACAATGTTCACATTTAAGTACTAGAACATATATTTTTAGACGTCACAATCAGCTTTTTTTACCCCCCTCCTTTTCATCTAAAGCATTCTTCTGCATGTAAAACACTTTTCCAGATCCCTTGCAGACAGTGGATTCCACTAAGCAAAAATAACTGAAAAAGTGTAAGTAAGTATAAAAAGAGGCACAAGAAGATGTAGTAGCAACCCAGACATCTTCAAAACTGGCCTTTTCATTTTAGTTAGCAAGTTTCATCCCTGTTATAGAAACAGGGACAGTTATGTTCTCCAATCTTTAAGGAGGGTAGCTGAAAATCATTAGCAACACCTGCATCTGCAAATCATTTTGTAATACTCTGAATGAAAGATGATAATAAATTGCACTGACATTTATGGAACATTTGCAATTTCATAATTCAAGAGAACACAGGGATTCTGGAGGAGAAGCATGATAGAAAATCTTATATGATAGGAAATAATATGGGTAGTTTGCATTTATATAGCTCCCACCACCTGAGAATACTAAAAAAAAAGACTACATCAACCATATCTCTGAACACCTTTCATAACATTCTATATCCTTCTTGCTGATCTCAGATCAGAAAAGACAGACACAAAATAGAGACTTTTGCTTCCGTTTATACAGCAGGATTAAAGGCAGAATAAACCAGTCAGGAATCCCTTGCTCTGCCTACCCCATAGCTTCTTAAATGCTGAAGTACCAATTTCAGAAAAAGAAAAAAATTATCTAAACCATAATGAAAAGGCACAGAAATATTTATCAACATTGCAGTCTGGGATAGAGTTTAGCCTTTTAGCAATATACTCAGAACTGAGAGATGAAGTAAGTTGCATAGCATGTATGTAATTTACTCCTAAAGCAAATTTTACTGTAACTTCATCAACACACAAATACAATTTTTTCTTACATTCAATAATAAAAAGAAAACTATTCAATTTCCTAATGAATTACAGAGAAATTTCCTTTGTTTCAGCCCTCCAAGAATGGAAGTGCTACTCGTTTATTTCTTGACTTTTTATTTTAACCTTATTTGTTGCAGGAATTTCAGGGAGTACAAGCAAGCATAAATCAAAGAAGCTTCCTAAAGCCATTTGGGCTTAATTGTTTTCAACACAGTGGTTTATATTTCAGCATTATCATGTTGTCTAGCACCTTTCTAATTCTACCCAAGTCTGACAACATGGTTAGCTGGGAAGCAAAGTGGAAACCAGGTGGCTTTATTAATAATTATCTCTTTTTACAGTGTTTCTCCACATTCACTTCTACTAGCACACCATTCTAAATGTAATCGGATTCCAAACACTCTGAACATAAAGAGGAGTATTTACACAGAGCAGCACTGTCTGACTTGGTTGATTTACTGTTGCTAGAAAGAACTCCTTAGCTGTCAGGCCAGTTGTTGAAAATACCATCATGACAATGCACAAAGTTGACATAATGAAAATTAAGGAAAGAATCTGGGCCAAATTCAGAGGCAATCTGTAAGGTAATGTAATTTATACCCACTTATGCTCACTCACATTCCCCTAGAACTTGTTCTACGCAATCAGTTGATGCATGAGGGACTCTAAATTGATGTAATTTATATGCCAAAGAGTCAGAAACGCTACAAGGCCCCAAAGTCGAGGGCACTTAAAGTCATGCTTTTCTACATATTGTTCTCTTTGTTAATCTGTCCTGACTCGTCCCTTCTTTTACCATTTCAGTCTGTGATCTATGCCACTGAGAATCCCCGAGATGCAACAGGCCAAGTGAGAGGCAAGGTGTGGGTAAGTGAGCATTCCTCTAAGGAAAACTAAGCTGATGTAACAGAGCAGCTCAGGAAGCCAGGTGTCTCTCACATGTACATCTACTCTCTTCATCACTTAGATTAAATTTGAGATTTGGCTCTATGTGTTCTCCATTACCAGTAGGAACTGAAACTGTTACTCAAATTATATAAGCAATCACAACTCAAAGACCATCATTTTAGGGCCAGGAGGAAAATTATGATGATCTAGTTTTATGCAGAAGGTCACAGAAGCCATGAAATATAACCTAGTAACCCCTGGACTGATCACAGCAATAGAGGATGAATGAGGTCGCCCAGTGTTGACTTAAAGACTTCAAGTGACAGGGGAATCTGCTGCATCCCTCAGCAATCTGTTCCAGCAGTAAATCACCACTACCTTTGAAAACATGCACCATGTCATCTCTTGAATTTTACTGGCTTCAGCTTTCAGCCATTGGTTCTTTCCTTGTTCTACTAGGCTGGATAAATTTATTTCTGTAATTCTTATAGAGAGTATATCAGATTACCTCTCAGCCTCCCCCTCAGTGTCTTGCATTTCCTAGACTGAAAATCAAGACGAAAACACTGTAAACAACATAGTTTTACAATTAGTTGAGGTTGCACTGAAAAATATTTATATACACTACCCTGATAAAAGTCTTTTCATTTGGAAAAGGAAACAAGACAGCTGGAATCTGGTGACCACAGCTTCCTTCTTCAGTTTCTGAACACTCCAGGATACTATCAGTTGAAGTGTTTACTCTCTCTGCTGGGCTATCTGGACATACTGGGAGGAAGGACAAGAGAGACAGGGTTGCACGCAGCTTGACTGTTAAGCCACTGCTCTACAGTACAGTTTCTTCCAAAGGTTTCTGACTGACAGCTATTCTGCTATTCCACTCCAAGCGAACACCCTATCACACACAAAAATGTTGCATGCATCTCAAAAAGTCAGACTTTGTCACTATCTACTAATATACAGAAGTATGTGGTCAGCAGTAACTCTAGTAGCAATGACACAGTCATATTTTCTGGTTTCTTCTTGAACTACAAAATACTGTGTAATAAAAAAATACCCTCACACCTCAAGGGAAATCTCATTTCGAATTCCATTACAATTTAAGGAGCTGCAGGAATGCCTGAGAAACGCACAAAGGGATGCTCTGGAGGAGCATTCTCGTCTTCTACCAACCAGTAAATGCGATTATCCAGGATGGGATGTTTTCATGTGGTTTTCATTCTTGTTTCTAAGCCCTACAAGAAGATTCATCAGACAATAAAATATGTCACTGTTTTTTCTGATTTCAGAGGTTGGCATGCTCATCTGTTCTACACAGGGGTGCTTGATGCCACCTGTGCCGGACAGAGAGATGATAAAGGTCTAGACTGTATGAGTGAAAGAGTTGAAGCGTAGACTAGCCCAATTTCTCTTTTAGTCATAAATCTAATGCCAGGATAGAAACTAGCTGGATCTCAGTTAGTGTTTCTCCATTATCTGTCAGGATTAGCTGCTGTTCATATGGGACATCTGCTCACATGATGCTCTCACAGAAGCATCAAACAGAGCCATGAGGAAGCACATTGCTGCAGCAAACCACAAAGAGCAGTCAGTGTCAAACACCAGTTCAGTGCTTCCTATCAGTTAATTCCTTTCATCCCTTGGCCTCCTTTACCTCCAGACTTGGCCTCTGTCTACATTTACACCTTCCCAGAATAAAATCCTTGCTTCCCCCACCCACTTGGTAACCATCATTCAGCTAGTTTGTCTATGACTCATCCACTTCAAAACCCTGCTGACTCACAGTCCTCAAAAAAGAAACCTGCTCAAAGAACATACTGAGCCATGGGTACATCATCCATGCCAACAAGGAATTGATCTAAGTTGACCTGGTCTCTTTATTAGTGAAACGCGGAGAAGTTGCACTTCACTTGTAAATCATTATCATTTTAAAACCTAATTAGCTCACAGTTATTTATAACCAAAGTATACTTTGATGGCCTGATTTCCAAAAATATTATGCACCCAGTAGCTCCCACCACATCTAACGGGCAACCAATAGTTAAAAATAAGATAAGGCTACACAGTTTTTGAAACAAGAATATACAGGCTGAACACCCTGGTAAAAACTGTGACTTCAACATGTGATACTACATGTTTAACACCTTTAAGGAGTATGTGAAGTTAAAGCAACAGCTGCAGAAAAAACTGTACTGAAAAAAAAAAAAAAAAAAAGCATTTCAGATGGAGCTGTAACTCCTGAGTTGACCATACTCTTTCACGTCCATTTATTCTATTCAGAATGAAGTGTCTTTGAAGGGGGGGGACAAGAGGCCCCTCCTTAGAGGATAAAAATGAAAGAACCTGAGAAATTTATTTTTTTTTTCCTATCTCACTATAAAATTATTAGCACACTGGATAAGGTACCTGGGGTGGTAGCAAAACCTTTCTTCAGAAATTGAGGGCTTTAGCAGCTTCAGCCCGGTCTTTCACCACAAGGTAGGAATCCTTCATATCTCATAATACAAGTCACTGACTGCAAAATGTCTGGTAGAGATTGTAAACACACTTGATTTCACCTCCAAGATTTGGATGACTTTTTGACATCTCTTCTAATACTGTACATCTTCTATTAAAATACTACCAAGAGCGTAAAAAAAAAAAAAATAAAACAAACTTCTCACTGCAAGATTATGCTCCGTGATCTCCCTATTTCTCCTGGACTCTACCAGAATTCCTCCTCCTCCACAAATTGCCCATTAAAGGCAGTCTAGTTCAAATCCCTGTCTTAATATTCAGTGTTTTACATTCAACTCACTCTAGATACTACAGGGCTATTTCTCCGTCAAAGGTTACATCTAGCTTCACTGGGATGCAATTGAGAGGCACACATAAATGTTGGCAGTAGGACAGGTCTACAAGTTTGTTCTAGTGTCTGGAGCTCACAATCACATGACATTAAAAAGAACAATAACAACAAAGAAATTATGACAGGACCAGTCATCTTCTGAATTAACCACAGGACTCAGCACTACAACTTGAACTTCTTCAAAAAGTTCTTACTGTTCACAACCAAGGAAGGCACCCACGCATATAAACCACTTATAAACTAATCAAGGTATTCTCTGACAGACTGGAAAGAAAGATAGAGAAAGCAATGGTGTTATTTTTATTTCTCTTTGAAATTATTTGGGAAGAGCTAAGTACCTTGTTTAAACAGACAGATTACATAGCTGGATAGATAGATTAGCCATACAAGACTAATACTGAAATGGTTCAGAACTGAATATCCAAACCAGTTAGTAAATCCTCTCACTGTAATCTTCCTAGTTTTAAGAATTTATTCCTATCTACTAATTTAAACATTTACTCTTACTTGAATAATTTTAAAAGATAAAAGACTGCATCTAACTGTTCTCAAGAGCTGATACAGAACTGGTACGCATCACCTGTAAAAATGTAAGTATTTGAACGTTCTTCAAAAAATCTAGATAACACTGAACAAAAACCAAAACCTGTGTAACATTAGATATTTGATAGCTTGTCCCTTATTTGCTTGATGTGACTTTTAGAAAAACACATTTTTAAAAGTCAGTAATATATTCTGACTTTAACAAGGGTGCTTCTTGTACCTCACAACCTCAGTAAAATCATAAAAGTGAAAAAAAAAAGAAACATTTTAATAACAGCTCCCAAAGTAATTATTTTTAAAAAAACCCCAACAAACTATTTTACTATTAAAGTGCAAAATTAAGACTAATATTTTATATGAAAAATCCCACCCAACCTATTTTCTTAACCCCCTAAAGAAAGATGAGCCAAAGATTGCAGTGTTCATCAGGGACATCAAAGTCACTATCAATCTCTATATAGAAAGCATTCAGATACTGCAGTGATGGGCAGCAGTATAAAACCCTAAGAGAGAGAAAAATACATAAAATGCCCTCAGGAACAAGTTTCTTTCCAGGAAAACTTACTAAACCAAGGCTTAAATTGAAACAGTGTTACTTTTCTATGTAGTGGCAGTTTTTCATCTCTTAACTCTCTTGTTTGTAATACAGTCACAAAATGAAATTTCTTTCCTAAAGGCCAAATTCTACCAGTCTTCTTCACACTGGATAATTCTCATCAGGCATGTAGTGCTGCAGTTGCAGCACATTTGCTCACACTGGGACATTCAGTTGCAAGCACACCCAGAAAGCAGGATGGGGCCCACAGGGAGAGCACCTCACAGGATATCAGTCTCCCAACATGGACATCCCATCTGTCAGTAAATCACTTCTACCACTAACAATGGAAAGAAAATTTATACAACTACACAAACCAGGCATACATTTTTCTTCTAGATGTCTGCTTTGGATATTCTTGGATATTTTCCTGCTCCTCACTGCAAGAAGGATATTGAGTGGTTAGAGTGTGTCCAGAGAAGAGCAACCAAGCTGGTGAAGGGTCAAGAGAACTAGTCCTATGAGCAGAGCCTAAGGGAACTGGGATTGTTTAGTTTGGAGGAGGCTAAGGGGAGACCTCATTGCTCTCTACAACTATCTGAAAGGAGGCTGTAGTGAGTTGGGCGTTGGCCTCTTCTCTCAAGTGAGCAACAGTAGGACTTGAGGACATGGCCTGAAGTTGTGCCAGGGGAGGTTAAGACTAGATATCAGGAAGAATTTCTTTACTAAAAGAGTAGTTGGGCACTGCAACAGGCTGCCCAGGGAGGTGGTAGAGCCACCGTCCCTGGAACTATTTGAGAAATGTGTAGATGTGGCACTCCAGGGCATGGTCTTGTGGGCATTGTGGGATTTGTGGGATTTTTGTTTGGTTGTTTGTATGAGGGTTTTTTTGGGGTTGGGTTTTTTTGTTGTTTGGGTGGGTGGGTTGTGGTGGCCGTTGTTTTTTTTTTATTCTCCCCACACACAACACCCCCCAGGTTGAGAATGGGACTAGGTGATCTTTGAGGTCTTTTCCAACCATGACAATTCTCTGATTCCCACTGTTAATGCTGAGTCAGCAACAGATACTGCAACACTCAGCAGCAATGTGGAACACAAACCCAGACTTTCATAATATTGTGTCTAATTAAAAAAAGTCAATGGTCATCAGCTGAGTGTTAACCCCAAAACCTCAGTATATAAACTCAATAAATGCTTTGGTCTGTAACCTATACCTAAAATGCAGTGACGTTGGCTGGTACAACTCAAGCTTTTTAGAAGACTTCATTCTACTCTTTTTCATGTGACTTAGCTATATCTGAGTTAGACATTCAAGGTTTTCTCTGCAATCTAGAGGGAGGCAAGAATTCGTACATATACAAATACAAATACACATATTGAAAATACAGATCCTTTTGAACTGAAGTACCTTTAGGAATAATAAATTCCTGCCTCTTTGTACAACTGTGAGAGTTCGTAACAGACCAAAGCAATGAGTATTTTCCAAAATGCACATTTCATAAAAATAAACTCCACATGACTGCTAAAGAAGCTTCTGTCACATTTTTCCTTGTTTAAGCAAATTATAATTTTCTGACAGCCCTTGCATCCCAAAGAGTACATTTTTTAAAATTAAGACAATAAGGGAAGAAATTATGTCCATCCTCATTATTCAATCAAGTTGCCAAAGGCAATTGAACAATACAGTTATTTAAACCATTAACATCATGCTGCTAACAATGTAAAGTATTATGTGTAAGAGATACAGAACTGTTTTCTTCTGGAAATATATTCTATTACTGCTGTAAAAAAAAACAAACAACAGTTATTCTCTTGGTCTCTGAAATCCCTTTTTTTCCTTAAAGAAAATTACCATAGAAGTGAGAAAAGATTTCCCTGTCAGCTTGTAACTGCTATGAAAAAAAAAAAAAACCCAAAACAAAACAAAAACAAACAATCAAAAAAAGTAACATTTAAGCCCTAAGGAGCTCCTGGTCTTCAAATGTGCAAAGTACATACGGTTCTAGTTGAAGTTAATAGGAGCTGCAGGTGACCAGCACTTCTGACTCGGAGGCCCCAAGCTACTGTACAAAGCACTGTCCCTTTGAAATTTCAGACTAACATTTACCAGCAGCCGACTTGCTGAAGTGCTAGACATATGCATCCCTTTCCCCCCAAGTATTTACTTTTTTAAAGCACTGAACAGTTGTGGGAAACATGGCTATCCTGCAAGTTTACAGCCCTAGTGAAACAGGAAGCAAGTACGAAAAAAATACCAACTCTAATCCTCACTGAGCACAAGCCCCCAGCCGTTGCACACCATGATATTTCTAGAGCTCTCATCTGTTGGGAATAGACTTGCTGTCTCACACTGACCTCAGCTGCTTTGCTCTTTTGTCCAGTTCCATTTAACTCCTCATTAAGCTAGCCAGAAACATCAGTAAGGCGTCATTTCTGAAGCGTCAGCATACCTACATAGAGAACCACACGGTGACTTCTCCTTTGCTTTACTGCCAACACCTGAAATCTGACAGATAGTAACGCATGGGACAATGGCCACCAGACAACAAAGATGGAGAAATCAAAGCCCAGATAAAGTTCAGGGAAGCATAAAGGTAGTTGTGAACTGAATGTGTGGAACTGCAGCCCTAAATATTAGGAAAGAAAATGAAAAAGATTAGCAATGCATGAACTGGGAAGGTAAAGTGACTCATTCCCAAGGTGATGGAGTAGCACGCAGTGTATGGGTAAACAACAGACACTAGTAACCATCTACCATTCAGGTCCCGGCACTGCTCTGCAACACAACCTCCCAGCAGGCACTTCACTTCTCTCTGCTTCTGTCCCTACTCACCTGTGTGAGCCTGCCTTATTTACATTGCTCATAAACTCTTGCAGGCAGGGACTCTCTCTTACTCTGGTTTTATATGCAGCTCAGCACAACAGAACTGCACAGAGGCGGTCTGCAAACTGTAAAATACCATAAAATACCTGGCTTAGGAAAAACAATTGCAATATCTATACTTAAAAAAAAGTTGTGATGGTCAAAGGGCAGACCAAGCACCTCTTTGCCACTTCAGCTGGTTAAAAAGGCAGCACAAACTTACCTGATAGTCTCTCCTGAGGGCAAATAAGAATGTGGGAAAGAGGAGGAAGAAGATAAAATTCACATATCTCTACCCCAGAACAGCTGACTAGCACAGAAAGAAAGTCACCCACTGAAGGTTACGAAATAATAAACAACTAATAATTTATTCCCTTTCTAAAAGGCCAGGAGAGATGAAGCATAAATGCAGTCTACTTCACTGCCTGTTGTTGGAGCATGGCAGTAATACTTCATTCCTCAACACACAGTGTAAAATCACAGTCTACATCTTTGTAGCCATTGGCACAGTTCCTTGTCATGCTTTAAAAATACCGATGCTCTACCCTTGTTTATAGGTTTTTCATGTATTCAAAACAAAACTCTTGGGACAGAAGAAGTTATCAGCATCAGGAATATCATCCATTTCTCTCCCATCTACAATGTACCTTTGAGTCAAACAAGCTACAATTTTTAAAAATTCACTAATTCCAGCACAACAGTAAGGGAATTACATATGATAGTGTTACAAGCCAAGATGAGAGGAATAAAAAATGACAACAAAAAAAATCTAAAATAAGTCCTGGCAAGACACACAATGTCAGGCATGAGAAAACCAAAGCCAGTTGGCTCTGATGATTCAGTATCTATCAACTACTATTTAGCTGACACCTACCCCTAAAAAAATTCTTTGCTATTCCCTTGCTGATTAACAGGGTTCTGTAGATTGGTAAAATTATCCTGAAGGACTCAAATGCAGACTAGTCCTTACATGATGTTGATCAAATTGTGACAATCATTTAAAATACCCTTCCCATCATCACCTGAGAGGAGGTTCTGCAGGTTGGGAGATGTGCATGGGCACTGTTTGAAAGAGTTCTTCCCTCCATTACTTGGAAGAATTAAGTGGTCCTTTGCATCCATATCCAGGTGCCCACTAAGTTTTTTATGTCTTCCAGGAAAACTTGGGCCAAGCACTGTTTGAGCATCTGCAACAGTGCAAGCTGGGTCCTGATCTGCCCCTTACATCTGGTCACACATGACAGATGTCCTTTCCGCCCCCCCAGGTGTCTTAGTAGGACTGCAGACAACCGCCTTCCCAACCACTGAAATAACAGGGAATTCCTCTCCTCCAGAAAACGTGTCCTTTTACCCTGCTCCATTTTTCCTCTTCCCCAACAGAAAGGGTCAGGGACTGGAAGGTATGATGTTGAACTAGCTAGGCTGGTTCAGGCACTCATTTCAGGTAAGTGAACTTTCAAAGTGCTCTGTAATTCTGGATGCCTTGTCTGGGAGTCGTACTGGGTCTGGCTTCAAATTATTTTGAAACTCCACCTGTTGGAGTTGTGAGTACTCAGCACTTCTCGATAACCAGAGATTAACATGTCACTTTCTGCAAATATTTTCCCTTTATTTTTCCAGCTTTCCCTCCACTCTTACACCACTCACACTCTGTGTTTGATTATAAAGCAACAACAACATTCCCCACCTCCTGGTTCTGCCTGAAAAGAGAAGGTGTGGATGCTACATAAGTCTACCCCTGAACGCTCAATAATTCAGTACAGGCTTTTGGAAGCTGAGGCCATTATTTGCATACAGTCATCACACGAGCAAATAAGGTGTCTAAGGCACCTCTCAGAATGGGCTCTGAGGATTAGTTAATGTTTATATAACCCACTGAAAATTGAAATGATTGCTACATACTAAGTAACCATTACCAGGGATCCATTTAAGTAAAAGCAGGGCAGAAAGTGAAAGAAACAAAACCTATTTCTTCTGCACAATTATTGCCAGACTTAGGCATGCTAAAAACACCCAATAACCCATCTAACATAGTAAATTAATGTTTATGCTATTAAGTTTAGATAATCTTATGCTGAAAGCTTTTCAAACTACAGGAAATTGCACATTGCACAGGGACAACCGTCTACAATTACAGTGATTTTGTAAAGCGGCAGAGATACAAAGCAGCATATAACAAGCATATAACACAGATAACAAGTTATGTGCAGGAGGGCCAGCAGTCTACAGCTTTCTCATGGCCGTTTCTGGAGATGGGTATTATAGCTCTAATCTCAAAATTCAAGATGATTCAGTGCATTGCACAACTGTATTTGTGACGCAACAACAGTCAGGTGAGCTCAGCGTGTACCACTACTGCCATTCTGGAGTCATCGTACATCAGCCAGATTTATTATTATCCCATCTTGCACCACCACCCAGCACCCATAATAGCAGCACCGTGTAAAACAGCACATTTATTGAAAATATTTGGGTCAAGCCATTTTTCTTCAGGATGCAAAAGCTCCAAAGAGAGACAAAGAGCACAAACACAAAATCCACTAGAGCAATGCTCTCCCAGGCAGAAAGCTCCCAGCTGCTTTGCTAAAGGCCACGGCAATATGTCTGCTTTATGCTTGTTTTCATGAAAGATTGTTTAATGGTACTTAGTGCAGCTCTACCTTGACACAGTAAATGTTGTCTTAATACAGCCTAGGTAAAGCATTCAGCTTTCCAAGTCCTACTGCACGCTTTGTCAAACATCTGAAGGACTGCAGTGCCTCTGACTTTTTTCTGATGTCTTTCAGGTATAGAGCAGCATTAAAGGTAGTTTTTGTGAATGCAAAACCAGGCAGGGACTTGTATAAGAGCCATCGGTCCTGTTCTTTGCCTTAATCATTGCACTGTTCACAGCTCTTTTCATCACCAGTCTCCCTTGGCTAAACAATTTCAGAAGTGTCATTTGCACACAAAACAAGTATATATTATACCATTCAGTTACATATGGTAGATTTATCAGTTCGTGTGTATCAACTAAGCAGAACATCGACAGCTGTGTAGGCACATCTCAGCTGATACTAAGAAGTCATCTTGTCGGCAGTTTTGATCTTGAAGTAAATATACTGAAAAAAAAACTTAACCCTAATTAGGCTGAAAGGCAGATACAATTTTCTGGAATGAGCACTAAATGAATGTTGCTGATAACACCATCTTTGCAAAATATCTTGTTTGGTTTGTCTTAAAAAGATAACATTTTAAAGATAAAAATATTCTGACCTACAACCCTGCTGTGTTTTCACAAAAACATGAATTTTGTATTTTAAGCTGTGTTAGGCATCATTAATATGAAATCACTATCTTGCATCACAGACATATTAGCTGAGCTCCAAGTGACCTAATTAATTTTTAATATATCATAGTTTGTTAAAAGCTGAAGCTAGAGATCACTAACACAGTTCTGACACCCCTCTCATGAATCAGAAGATGTAGGGAAAAGGTCATGTACTTACTAACTGGCACCAAACCAAATTTATCACTATAAAATGAGAACAGAAACGAAGACTGCATTTCCCATTATCCTTCTCTCTTTGTAAGAGCATCCATCAATTTGTAGGATACCAACAAGCAGAATTTATTTATATGCATGTTCCCCAATAAAAGGTCAGAGAAATGAGAGAAAGAAGAAATAAGGATTGCAGCCCTTGTCTACCTTAAGACGTAGTTCCTTCCCTTTAAAGCAAACGCAGCAGCAACAGCCTTTGAAGAGCAAAAGGAGAAACAATTCCCACCACATAAAGAAACTAACAAGTCCCTTATATGGCTAAGAAGTACAATGCCATTTTTTTCCACAGATGGAAAAATTTGAACAAGAGGGCAAAATAGAGCAAACTTTAAACAGGCATTTCTGTGAGCACCAGGGAACTCACACAGGCACATCATTCCAGATTTAAGAACTGCCAAATACTTTCTTCTTTAAAGGGAAGGAGGACATTACACCAGGTGAGTCCCTGAAATCGGTATTTTATATTTCAACTCTCCTGCTGTAACTATGGATACCTAGCTTTAAAAACCTTTTGTGATGCAGTGGTAAAACTCTGGTGAAAACCTCCATCTGAAGTCCCCTAATCTTTTATCTCCCAGGTCACCAATGCTTCACCTCAAGGTTTTGCCAGCTCTGGCATCGCATGTCCAGAACAACCCTCTTCCCTATCTACTACATCTTCAGTCTGCCTCTTGCCCTCTGGTAATCCCACAGGGGAAGGTTGCCAGCTTCTCACCCAGGAGGGCAACTAGATTGCATCGCGTGTTGTTTCAAATAACCAGAGTTTCTCACAAGCAAGTCAAATGGGACTCAATGGTTGATCCAGCCTTGCCACCTCCTGTTGGTGCAGAGCTGTGTGGAAAGGTCAGACTCCCGCACAGCATGGATACAGAACTTTGCATGTCTCAGCCTGACCAGTCTCTAAATATATCTGGGCAGAGAAAAGACTATGAAAGGGGGTGGGGGAAGGGAACGGGACAGAAGCCAAATGAGCAATCAGTTAAATAAAACATGCCGGTCCACCCGTAAGGCTCTCCCGCTCTTCCCTGCCATGCTCTGCAACAGTATGCAGAGTATTCAAGTGCAGCTTCAGCATTTAATCTGTTAATGCAAAGGCACAGAATAAGAAAAAACTGCTGCCTGATTTAAACTTGGAGAGAGGGGGGATACAAATCTGTTGGATAACTTTTCTTCTTGAATAAATCTGAATCACGCAGAAGTGACATCACTTCCACTGCAGGACAGCCCATAAATCATCATCAGCCACATGGTACCATCCATAAAACATGTCATGGAGAACCCAACATGAAGCAAAGTATCACAGAGTTTTACATCATAAACATGCAATCTTATGCATCTTTGGACTTCTATTATGATCTGTATTAGTAAAGTGGTTTATTTCATTAATTTGCATCTGAACAAAGTCAATACAATTAACAGAAGAACCCTTATAGAAAACTTGTGCAAACAATTTCTTCTGCATAAATTTACCAAAAAATGAAACAATAATGTAAATATTTATCTTTTAAATAAATGACCATGTTTGATACTGAAATTGACTTTGAAAGAAATAAGCAGAGAGGGAATTTATTCCCACCATGGTTGAAAGCAATCAAGCAAGCTCAGAAACAAACAAGGAAGACAAGAAAGGAAGAAGAAAAAAAGTCTTTGCATCCGAAAGTCAAAAAAAATAATCTTTTCCTCTTATTTGACAGTGTCAGGCCTGAAAAATCTTTCAGCTAATAAAAACTTCTTGGCACAGAGATTAGACTTTACTGTAAACCAACAAAATCAAAAAGACAGTATAGCTAAGGAATTCAAGAGGAGCCTCCAATCTGGGAGTACAGATAGGACAAGCAACCTTTACGTTGCTTCTTCATTTAGAAACACTGTATCCTCAGAAAAGTCCTACACAGAAAACTGACTTGTTTCAAATTTCAAAGAGGCTACACAGTACTTTTATCTTAAGAATTATATAAATAAAGGCAAACCCAGCTCTCCCATCCATCCTTTTAATTTTTGTGGATTAACCATGCTTACTCTAAGAAATTGCTAATCTTCATTACAGGCACCAGGCTCCATGTGAGACATCTCCTGTGGCAATTAGACTTGCACTGCTTATAAACCGTCTCAACTGTGGCAAAGAAACAGAAAGACAGAGCAGCATCTCTTTTTTGCTGCTGATATTCTACACTTAGAATAAATAATATTAAACAGAAATTACAGCCACATAAAACCCAAAATGCTATCAAGTAGCAGATGAGGTATGTCCTCACCCACTTGTACGATGCAGAATCATTTTGACAGTTCTTATTTCTTTTGTGATCTGAATTTATTTATTTATTTTAAGCCTGCATATCAATCAGCTATCTTGGTTTTGCCATGGAGAATAGCATGTGCTTTGTGGGCCTGATTCTATCTTACTGAAGACAACTGAAGCTCTTTCATTGATTTTTCAAGGGAAGCAAAACACGTTCCTTTTGCTATAAATTCTCTTCAATAATATCATTGTTAATCAGCTACTTAAAATATTGGTATGCTTTTCTGTGTCAGTAGACACCATTCTCAGGCCAATACCTGGCACAGTTAGAGTAGCTCGTGTAAATGTATTTACTTCCAAACTTCCCACCAATCAGTCAATCTTGCCCATATGAGTGGGAAAGAGATTGTGAAACATCACTGCACAAACACAATATAAGCTGTGACAATATCTGAGTAAATCACTGTTCTCTGTCTCCCTTCTCTGCTCATCCGCAGCTTTTGGTATGGAACAACTATATCATAAAAGCTCTTTTTCACACATGCTTTTGATATTACACTATTTAATCACATACAGCTGTAGCTGATGAGACTGTTACAAAACACAATTTTAAAGCAGCACTGGAAACAAGTTCTGGAGACACATCAACCATTTTCCTCTACATAAAATTTCTAACAGTAAAAGACTTTTCCTCAAGAAAAGAAAAAAAAAAAAGAACCCACTTTTTCTTTTCTTTTTTTTTTTTTTTTTTTTTTTTTTTTTATCTGCTTCTCTTCCTGGACACTCCAGAATGGGCTTGTTTGCAAGTGAACTCAAAGTTCCTGCCTGGAATATAGATAGTGATAAACCCACTTCCTCCACACACACACACAAAATTTAAAAAAAATAAAATCCTGCTTACAATTATATGCAAAGAGAACGCTATCCAGGCTACTTGCAGCAAGACCTGAAATGAACTCAGGCATCCTACTTTACTTGGAACACATCTTTTCTTATCTGGTTTTTAATTCACGGAAATTTAAGAACTGTCTGATTATTTTTACCAACACACTCAAAATGCAAATATACCATCATGCTTACTTTGAAAGACTCTCATGCATTAAAAACTCAACTAGTCCAGTTCTCAAGCACTGTACTTTACTTTTGAAGGTGCACCTTGTATTAGGCATTCAGATTATAACTATTAACACACAGCATATGCCACAACATAATCTGTGAAGCCTATTCTGGCAAATGCTTGTAACTTCCGTCTTTTGTTACAGAAGTAAAATATATGTTTTCAAAATAAATCTCCATGGCATACAGTAATACACAAATGTTCAAAAGAGTTAAAATTTGAACTTTCCCACCGTTCTTTTGTTGTTTTAATTTAAACGGAGTTGCATTGAGAGAACACAGAAAAGGAAGATCAACTAAGAAATTCAACATTATTTTAATGTGTTTCGTGGTGTCTCTTACAGCGGCAAAAGTATTTTTATCCAGGCATGTAAGGATAAATGGCAAACAGAAATGGAAAACAAACATGTCCATATAATTCTGCATTTTTCAGAGGAACGTAATTTTTATCTACCTTACTGTTTAAAACAACTGGTAAAAACTAGAGTTAGATAGTAATATTATTATAAAATTACAGCCAGATTTAAATATTTTTAAACTGAAATTAAGCAAATTCCTATTTCTTTCAGGCAACTCTGAGAGGCATCTAAAACACGCTGCAACGTACTGAATCAAACAGGGGCTGAGTGCGAACGATCTTCATTCCTAGAAATGCATTTCTCTATTTGCAAGTGTTTGCCTTTACTTTGGCACAATCACATGGGTTCCAGCTAGACTTTTGAGCTCTGGCAGCAATCCAAGCTGCAGATGGTTGGAAATGCAGCCTGAAATCAGTGTGTGGTTGATCAATTACTCCTTACACCTGACCCCTGCTTCACACCAGGCACCAAACACAATCTGAACACTACCAGCCAGAGAAGCCCTGTCAGGCACCTCCGTATCTGGAACCTTTTCTTCAAGGCCTTCTGTATGGCCAGATGGCCAAAAACTGGGGAATGCAGTAAACTCACTAAACAGAAACGTGAGTGGCAAAAGAGCATAGGATTGGTAGGTACAAGGTGAAGAGAGGGGAGAGCATTGTGCCGATTACAAAAATATGCTTTCTAAAAGAGGCTGATGGAGCAAGGAGAGAGGCATGCTCACGGCATGGAACTGAAAGAGATCCCCAATTCCTCCATGTCAAGGAATGTCCTAAAAATAGCAAAAAGGAAACAGAACACACACACACAAACCTGTACCCATAAAGTTACTTTATTGAGCTTAAACTTAGTACACCTGTTTGCATTTCCCAATTGCTTATTCCTCAGCTGGGGCACATATCTATCACTTCACAGACATGCTCATTAAGCCACTCCTGCCTGCAGGTCAGCCTGCACACTTTCTACATCCACAGAAACAGGGTTTTATTCATATAGGTGTTGGGAAATTGCACTTCTTTTTTGCATGTGTTCACACGTGCATCAGGCATACAGAGATGAAGAGGTATTGTGAGTACAGTAAACACCACCTCCCTGTTCAGGGTATTTCAGCCTTCTGGACCAGATAACAGAGTCAACACTATGAGAGTTAAACTACCAAACCCGAACCATGACTAATAGGTAGGAAATATCTGGAGAATGCATGAAAGCAAAATGCATGGAAATAGCTGCTAAACTGGCACATTTTTACCCCAAATGCAGGTACAGCTATCATAAATCAAACAAATCCTGTTGGTAAATAACTGCAGAACCTCCTTCTTTCTACTCAAGTGACGCAGATTTTTTCAGTAGACTGCAGAGAAAACTTACCCGAGTGCTAAGTCTAATCCTAAACTGCGAAGATTAAATACAGCATCTACTGAACTAAAGAAACTCTTCCAAATATATTCAAATAGTTTTGTTGATTTTTCCCCCCCTTTTTTGTATCATTCATGGTGCTTAGTTTTCTTTTCCTCTGCGCATAACAGCAAAGATAAAAGAATTTGCTTTGGCAAGCAAGAAACTAAAGAAAGAAATTCAGACCACAATGCAAGATTTGGCATCATTATCACTTCATATGGGAAAATTTACCACATACTCCTGTAAACCAGTTGCTTGAGTAGCAATAGCATCAACAAGGACCCATCTAAGGAAATTCACTTAGCATCACAAATAACTACTATAGTCTTGTCAGATATTTATTAGCTAAACCACCTCCGTGCAAAATTCTTTGCAGCAAGAACATGAGACTATCCTTCACTTAAAACAGTAACCAATAATGTTTATTCTGATATAAATTCCTTGGACAGCTGGACTTCGCTCTCAGGATCTGCCTAAAGAAGTTCTGACACCTACTTTCAAACTGCAGTTGACAAACAGTGTCATGCCAAAATGAGAAAAACAAGACTATGCCTTTCCTCAAACCTAGTGCTTGTCCTTAAGAAACATTAAGTTCCTTGCCATTGGCTCTTAAAAAAAAAAAAATTGACCTCCCCACCCCATTCAATTTTGGATAACAAAGGGTTTGTTTAAACCTGCAATTAAAGTTTTAGCTTCAGTGGTGGCATCTGATAATGAAGGAGCACAAGTAAATTGAATAATAGGAGTGCGTGCTTCATGTTCCACAAAAGGCCACGGAACACTAAAAACTTCAAGCAACCAGACAAACATACGGAATCCATTTTTTCTATTTATAATCTCATTACCCATATAGCTATTCATTTACACCACTTCTGCACAACAACATGCTAGCTACGTTAGAAGACACAAACAGCATAGCCTGAGCTCTTGCGCAGCTCTGTACTCCCCCGCGAGAAGGACGTGATGTACAGTAACGCAGGACTTCCCAAAGAAGAGCTGAGACAGCTTCACCAAACAGGCAAAGCAAAAGCAGCACTGCACCCCAATACATGAGGGAACACAAATTTCCAGACTTTGCCTGCTGAACACGCTGCCACTCTACATTTCACAAGCTGTAAGCAAATGCCTTAAGAAAGCCTAGAATTTCTTTCTTAATTACAAATGAATGCACACCCCCCCAGCGTGCATGACTATGAGCATAAAAACACATTCTTTCTGTGGAGCTGAATCCTACCATGCTCGGTACAAAGAGCAGTTTGGGGAAAATAAAAAGCTGGAGTTCACAGGACGGCTCGAATCCTACTGAGGTTTATTAGTATGTGTTGCTGCAACAGGCATGATAAAAGATACAGCTCTCCACCACAATGTTACACGATTACCCGACTATTTAGCTTTAGACATACAATGGATCTAACTGCTTTAAAATGTACCAGAAGCTGATGGCCAGCTTTAAGGTAACAAAATCCAGATGCTGCCTGTCTGCACTACTCTAAACTCTTAAGTTCTATACTAGAGAAATACTTTTGTCTGTGTATATATACGTGTGTGTCTATGTGTTTATTATTTAGGTTTTTATGTATGAACTTAACTGTGGAGAAAGGAAAAAAAAGAAGAAAAATTAATACCACATAAAACACACCACCAATTGGTAATTTTACCTGTCCTTAGAGCAACAGTGCACATGTGCAAAGACAGACACATGACTTTTCACGGGGTTGATAATTTTATACATCGGCTATAAAAGTGCATTTCATTTCTTTTTTAAAGCATCGGGTCAAAAAAAATTGAGAAGCTATTGTTACTATTTTAAGCTCAAATACAAGGTTAATTTCCTCAAAAAGCTTATTTTATGAAGTTAAAAAAAATAAGCAAAAAAGGAAAAAAACCCCACAACTGGCAAATTGGTAAGCTATGTGAATAAAAGGCAAGGAATGTTCAATATTTCTCCTCCAATACTAGAGGCTATTGTTCTTTTAAAAAAACACCATCAATTGTTTCATGTCCTTGGCTTGCCAGGTTTTGAGAAATAGCATCAGTGTGTGTCCCTCAGTCCCCCAAACAGTTAAAGCTATGGGCAATATTGCAGTCAAGCTAGTGACAGGCTGCAGCTACAACAGCAACAATACACACTAAACGGTCACAAAGGTAAAAAGCAATTTGGATCGACCTTGAAAGGAAGGAAATTTTAAAAAAAAAAACAAACACAAAAAACCCCCAATAAGAATTATGCTAAAATACAAAATTTTAAAAAGGCTAAATTTTATATATATTGAAAAAAAAATCTGCACCATACAGTAAAAGAAACAGCAAAGCAAAGAAGCAGGAGGTAACCCTGCCATGAATTACAAGGCTGTAATCATATTGAGTGGTTCTGGTGTCATCACAACTCCAACCAACCTGAATTACAGTTTTGACAATTAGTTAATTTATATAATGCAGTAGTCAGGCTGTAAATGTTAACAGGGAAGTAATTTTATTAACATAGAATTGTAACTTATCTTTTCAGAACTGCAGCCAGATCAACATTCTCCAAACCAAAAGTCTGGAGAAGTCAGCCTCCCCTGTGGCCCTTCACCACACACAGACACACACGTCAAATGTCCCATGTGTTAAATTTGCCACAGCAGCACCATGTGTGTATGTGTGTAGGCAGCAACTTACACACGTGTGTGCACCCTGCCTACATTTTTTCCTCCCTAAAGGACATTAGTTTATGGATTGAAACTGTTAATCTGTGGCTGTGAGGTCACACTTCAGAGCAGTACAAATTCTTATTTATTTATTTTCCAATACAGTGTCCTAACAGGGTTTGCAAACTTTTGGTTTAGGGATTTCTTTTGTTACTGTCCCTTGGTCACACAGGAAATCTTTTCAGAGCACAGACTATTACACAATGGCAACAGAAAAATAAAGCTTTAATTAACTAACTCATGGCCAGGTAGGATCGACTTTACTCAACTTCGGGAGATGTAGGCCTGTTTTCTAGCCTGCTGGCATTATAAAAATTATGAAGAAAAGGAAAAAGGAAGGGTCTCCGGCTGGATACGCTCTCCGAAAGTAGCTGCTCTGTATTTCTAGACCTTTTACATGCAACAGAGTACAGCCGTATCATCCTCAATATTTAATGAAATATTAAAAGCAGTGCAGTGCACTGAAACAAACTCCACCAGCTTCACAGTCGGTTAGGTCCGAGCTCTCCTTCAAGCTCCACAGCATCTCCTCCTCAGCCGACTAAAAGTTTGAGTTGCTACAGACAGCTTTTCCTACAGCAAAATGCTTTTAGGCTCCGAACGAATCGTGGAGATCACTGAAGAGACACCAACACAGTGTTCCGTGCCTGATGCTGTCCAGAGCAATCCTTGCCCTGTGCCACAACAAACACACTACCTGCCCGGTGGTACGACAGCGTTAACCGCACCGCTCTCCCCAAACAATAAAAGGAATTAGCCGACGCCAGCAGCCCTCGGGGAAAAAAAAATAAAGAAAGAAACGAAGGCGAGGGCAGACTGTAACCTTCCTGCCTCTCTCACGCCTGCTTCTGCCTACCAGCTTGTCTCTGCGTGACGCCGAACCCGAAGAAGCGAGGGAAAAACCGCCCCAGAGAAGCAGCGAGCCCGCAGCTTGTGCCGCCCCGCTCTCCATCCCCCGCCAAGCCCGGCCCCGCCGGCCCCTACCTTGGTTTGGAGGTAGTGGGGGTAGTAGTAGGTGTACTGGGGGTACATTGGCTGCTGGTCCAGGCGTTTGCCCATGTAGCTGGAGTCCTTCTGGCTGGTGCAGGGAACTCGTTGGCAGGGTGTAGTGCCCCAGGGCCTTTCTTCCTCTCACGCCGCTATTCCTGACAGCGCGGGCGACGGGGGAGGCTGCCGAGACTTCCTCGCCGTCTACCGCGCGCTACTTCCAGCGCAGCCAAAAACGCGCCCGCACGCACATATATGTGTGTGCGAGGAGAAGGGGGTGGGGGGTGTGCGCGGGGCTGGGTGGGTGGAAGCCCCCTGCCCGGCTGTCCGCGGCGGAGCAGCCCGCCTTCCCCCGCTGGCAGCAGCGTGTCTCCGGCCGTGCCCGCTGCCCGGCTCGGGGGGGAAACGTCCTGCGAGAGGAGCCGGGAAGACAGTGCAACTCCAAACCTCCGCAGAGCCTCTCGCTCTCCTCGGCTCGGCTCGCCCCGCTCTCGAGCCCTCCCCTCTCGCTCCCCTCCCACCCCACTTCCAATCTGGAAAAAAAAAAAAAAAAAAAAAAAAGGAAAAAAAAAAAAAAAGGGGGGGGGAAAGGAAAATTTTAAAAAAAATAAAAAGGGGGGGGAAAAAAGGAAAAAAAAAAAAGGGAAGGGGGAGGGAAGAGCCTTCCCCAGCCTAGTTGCCGCTGCCTCCCTCACGGAGTGACATGGTGCTCGGGGCTCGTCCTGTCTTTCATTCAAACCCCCTCCGCGCCGCGCCGCCGGTGGGCGGGACCTCGGCGCGCCGCTCCCCCGGGAGGCCGGCGCAGGCCCCGCGGCCGCCTCCGCGCCCCCTCCTCCTTCCTCCTTCTCTCCCGCTCGCCCTCCCCTCCCCTCCCTCCCTCCCTCCCTCCCTCCGCGCCCGCGGCTCCCCGCGGCCCCCGCCCCGGCCCCGCTGGAGAACAGCGGCCGCGGGACTCGGGAAATCCTAAGGCGGGCGGGGGGTTGGGTAGACAAGCCCTGCGCTGCATTTACGTA
This sequence comes from Apus apus, assembly GCF_020740795.1. Classification (NCBI taxonomy): domain Eukaryota; kingdom Metazoa; phylum Chordata; class Aves; order Apodiformes; family Apodidae; genus Apus; species Apus apus. The sequence goes on along the minus strand of NC_067283.1, from coordinate 41,572,751 downwards.
TTTATTTATTCATTTAAGGAACAAGCATGGAAAGGTCACAGAGCCTGGTGGCCGAGCAGGGAAGTCGGTGTCCTCCCTCTGAGGCCCCCTCAGAAAACTACTCCGTACCGTCACCCGGCACTTGGAGGAGAGGCGACCCGGGGCAATACATACTAAATACATACTTCATGCTACCGCTTATATAAGACTTGGTTTATTTAAAGTTGGAACAAAATGGAGGCAGAGGGTAAAGAGGAAAGTGGCCCGGCCTGCCTTATGGGTGACTTCGAGCCAGGCGTGTGAAAATGCCACGGGGCCACAAAAGTTCCCTACGGCTCCATGCCCACCTCCCAGAGCGGCTGTGCTCCCCCGGCCGCGGCAGCAGCAGGGCCCAGGGCTTCCAGCCCGCAGCCGCCGGGCCCAGGTGAGGGCCAGGTGTGGCACCAGAGCCCCCGCACCTGCCACAAGTCCCAGGCCTGCCGGACTTGTGTCCGCATATGGCTCCCAAATATTTATCCTCTGAAAGACTCGAAGGAAGAGCACGTCTTCCAGCAGGACTATAAATCACCAGTAAGAAAGTGCGTGAATAACAGAATGTTTCCTCTTGTACACAAATCCCAGCATTTCTCCGTTTTTTGGTTTTTTTTAAATCACTTATTCCTTTAACAAGTCATCAGATTCCTGGGCCTCTCTGTAGTGGCTTTGCCTATTTATAAATTTGTGGGGGAAAAAATGTGAGGCAGCGGTTTCTTTTTGTTTTTATTTAAATCATTGGTAGTATTGCAGCGGGATTGTCAGCTGCTGTATTATCAACCAAATTGCTTCAGGAAAAAAAAAAATAAAAATTATAAAAAGAATTTCTTTAAAGGGGCACTTCTCAAGGCTGGTAGAGCTAAAATTAGACTTGCCAGCTGTGTTTTGGTTTGTGGGCACGTGCTTGCACGACAGGAACATGGAAATATCACGCTTTACTCTCAGTTTGCTGTGCTCGTAAGCAGAAGGTTTTGTTATGGATTCCTATAACTGCCCCATAACCAGCTAGTTCATGAGCAAAAGAAAGCAGCTGAAGGAAATTGGCAATGTGGGAAGCCATACATGTCCCCAAAATACTGCCTATACATCTGAGTATACTGCACAGATACACTGTGCTTTTATCACCAGGCGTTAATAACTAGTAGTTATTGGTGTTTAGGTAGCAGTCCTGTGCCACAGAGTAGGAACAAGGTGCCACTCTTACAGAAGTGGTTGCCCTGTGTTTCAGGAGAAAAACTTTTGCAAAATTCCTGCTCTGATTCCAGAGCACTGCACTGGCATTAACCAGGCACTCTCGCTCATCTGGAGGAGCACTGTGAAGCACTACCAACACCCCAGCTTCCAAACCTGCCAAAACAGATTTAAAAAAAGGCCAGGCTGGGTTAACTATTGAGTATTTTGTCAATTCCTCCTGAAGTCCAAGCTGCCCAGTACTGTGTGGTGCCTCAGAAACTCAGAGCAGAGATGACTAAAGAAGAAATATAGCAACGGAAGAGAAGCCTGCAATGCTCAGCTCCCAGCCCTGTGCTGGGTTTATATTGCTTCTCAGCTTAAAATACGCTGCCTCTCTTGGTAGTGTATGATACTCCAGTGATACTCCTGCTTACACTCTTTTTTTCTCCCCCCTACCCTCCCCCGCTTTCCTCGAGGGTAAAATAGACTGTTTGAGGGTTGGTATCTGTAGAACTGAATAGTGATTACTTGACGGTAGGTGATACTTTGAGCCTGACAATTTTCAGATCATTCTTTCAACTGCCAGAATTAAGTTGTTGTGCTTCTCTCCCCACCTTCTCACTTCTCCCTCAGGATATTAACAGTTTTTCTTGCTAAACAGTTTGCTTGTAGAAGTGGATGTAACCAGATTTGGGGGAAGAAAGAACCTATGTGTACAGGGTGAAAGAAAAAAGAAATACGAAGGAAGTAGAGAAACGCATATTCAGATCTATGTGAACATGCAAGGTTTGCTATGGCCATTGTTTTAAGTCCAGGAAGGACCATTTTGGCTATGTCACCTGATCACTGTATTTCACATCATACTATAACATTTCAACACAAGATTTCCACACACATCCCTTCAGATGCACTGGCCAGTAGTGCCAGCAGGAAAAAAGAACAACAAGGAAAAGGTCAGGCGCTGCAGAAGAAGCCGGATTGTTATCAGAGTGAGTAACGGCTCCTCCTTCCTTCTGCTTTCTCCCAGAAGAAGTCTTAAATCTGCAGGTGGTTTGGATTTCCCTTTTAACCTTTGTGATCCTGACAAGGTGCTGAGCGGTCTCTGCTGTTTGTTCCGAGTGCACAGCACCTTGCATGATTGAGCCTTCAGAGATGCAAGATAGTGTAGAGGCAGCAAAACCGGGAATTTGATAAAAAAGAGTGGGGGGCCAAGGAGAGAAGGCAGGAGGCAATATAAGCATAGCAAAAATGCAAATGAACAGCCACAAAGGCAGATTTAGATAGCACACAGCCTCTGAACAAATGCTAGCACTGGAAAATGGAAAATTTCCATTTGCAAAATACAGACATCAAAAAGATCATCTGTGACTCGGGAGCACACTGTTTAAATAGAATCCCCTTCATTTTCTGGCCTGTGCATTTGAATAACCAAATCCACTTGCAAACTGAAATAGCAGTTTGCCTACCGAGTGTTAAGTATAAATGTTCCTCAAAAGAAAAGACAAGCTGTTCGATCCCAGCGAGCAACAGTGAGCAAACTTGACTTTTTTTCCTCCTATCAGAGGCTCATTACCAAGCCCGAGCCAGACCCACCTGTGGGAACCCAGCGAGTGAGCCAAGTCCTGGTGCACCTGGCAAGGCACTGCTGCCACCAGTGTCACTGACCTGGGGGGAGATTCACAAGACAGGTGAGCAACAAGAATCTCTTCAATTTAGAAATGAAATAGAATAAATGGGAACAAATCAACTGTAAAACAGACAGCCAAATAGATCTGAAGGCAGGCACCAAAGGATATTAACTCAGCAACAACCAAAGCTGTGGAGAAGAAACCCGGAGTTAACTGACAGGAAAAAAAAAAAAAAAAGAATGCTTCTCCTGGCAGCCTCAAGTACAGAAATTGCATACATTTGGATGTATTTTTACCTTTCATAAAATGGAGATTTCTTCATTCACAAAAAGTGAGTTAAAAGTGGATGCCTAGTAGAAGAACGTAATTCAGCTGTTCTTCTTTGCTACAATACACTTCTACATACAGGGGTTTTTTTTATGTTTTTATTGGGTTTTTTTAAGTAAGCTTTTTACCTATCATATGAAAACCTTTGAAAGTCACAGGTCACAGAATCAGGGAATAATTAAAAAATTTTCTAGCTCCTTGCTCTCAAAAAGAAGCAAAACATATTTTAGAAGTATTAACTCTTGACAAAAGTATGTCAAAATTGTCTAAGTCAGGACTAGGGCAAATTTGCTCATTGCGTGGTGAAAATACAGCTACCACCAACTAAAGCAATATAATAGGTTAAAGAAAAAAAAACAAACACAAAAACAAACAACAATTATCTTGGTCTTACATTTTTGACACTTTCTGCTTTTATTCTCTCTATTTACTCATTAAAACTATTTCAAATGAGACCGCAGTGATGCTTGACAGCTTGGTTGCAATGGGTTACAAGAAGAATACTGATTTTATTTCTAGATCTCTCAGCTCCTTCAGTCCAGGTACCTGAGAACTACCAGAATCTTGCTATTTAATAGTTCATTTCTCAAGCTGGTTTGCCTAAGAATAGCTAACTGAATTTCCAGTCAGCAATATGTCCTGGTGCAACCATCAGTAAAGCATAAGATAACCACAGAGGAGGTGGGGGAAAAAAGACACAGAGGAACAAAACACTTAGCCTGACAATGACAGCTTAGCAAGTGCCTGGTAGTGACAAAATCTTTCCAACGTGGGGGATGCCATCATTATCAGATGTCCTCCTCTCACACAGGAGACCAAACACCACTGAGGGTGGCTTTCCCCACATATGCATACCTCCCACCTGCATGAAAAACAGGCCATGTTTGCCCTCCACACTTCAGCGCTAACCGTTTCAGCACCACGAAGTCTAGAATTAGGCAGATGGCCCAGAGAAAATCTGGAAGAGTTAATGTATGAGATTTGGGACATCAGGAAAGGTTTGACAACTAGCTATGATTAAATTTCATTATTTTTTACTTTATCATCTTCTGTCTTTATACTATGTCTCAGGTATTTCCATTGCTCTACTTTTAGCCCAATCCTAACGGAAATCTTCAGACAGCAGCAGAGAGAAAAATTTGGGGAACAAGAGAACAACAGTGAACATCCACTGATACCAAATTGTGTCTTCCATTGGATATAATCTCTTACCTGCAAAAGCAAATGAAACTAGCAGCTGGCTGCACAGATAGCCCAAAGGTATGCACTGAATTCTTCTTAATGGATAGTGGATGTTAATGGATACAACCAAAATAAGTAATACTATCCATTTTTTTTGTCTGCAGTCTGTTTGCCACAACCAGTCAACAGTGATGCCCCAGTTGTTGCAAAAAATGGTGGGTTCTTCTCACAAACCCTCAATGCGTGGTAAAGGCTGAAACTAATATGACTGATGGGGAGAGGGACCGATACTCCCTTTCAGTTCTGGTGGAGGCTCATGAGGAGAGAAAGTGATGCAGTGGCAGACAAATGCAATGTGAAGAAACAGGAGAGGAACCATTTGCTGTAGCATATCACTACTATATCCTTAAACAGGACCCCATAGCAATAATTTAGGGCTTTCAGAGAACAACAGGATTTTGCACAGGTTAGAAGGCATGCCTTTCAAAGGTTATATTTTCTATAGCAACTCCACATCACAAGTTAGTAAATACTGTGTCAGTTCTTGAGTTTAAACTCTTAAGATAAAAAGGGCAAACAAACCCCCAAACATTAAAAGGACTAACCAAGGCCATTTGACTCTCACAGCATAATAACTTAATACTACCAGCATTAGATGCAGTACAATTTCAGAGGGAAAATGTTCCACTTCCCACCTTCCTCCCTCCAAAGTCTTGCTTACTAGTCACTTTCCCCACCCCTCTGTTTACTTAAAATCAGATTACAATCAGGGAACATGGGAATTTTTTTGTTAAGGAAGTTTATTTCTGAAGGTAATGGGGGGACGTAAATATGTCGCCTGTTTACCGAGGCTCATAAACACATAAGAACACAGGCAATTAATTGTCACTGAGAGACTTGCAGCCAACACAGAAAATCCTAGCTTTTTAGGGCATGTTTAACTAAATGTTCACCCATCATGTACTGAATTACTTAGTGAGATATTAATTTTGTGCTCCAGCTGAGGGTAATCACAGAACAAACTGGCAGTATTCAAGTTGCTCTATGAAATTATAGCAAGGGTAAGCTTAAGAACAAAGGCCAGCAGGAGTCAAGCCTCTCGACTTGAAAGGAATTATCTTTTCCTCTAATTGAAGTGAGGGCTGTTTTGTTTTGTTTTTTCTTTCCTTCCTCTTCCTAAATTTCCAACAACACTCCTTGGCAAAAAGTCTCCTTGCAACAAGGCTATCAGAGTTTAAGCATTGGAGTAGGTGCTCATGAGCCTGGGAAAGTTTACTAGTGTAATTGCACCAGCATCCTCAACAGCGAGAGCTACACCCGCCTAAAGCCTCGTGTGGGCATTTTTACCCAGGAGCGATGACGCTGGTAAATGCCCCTATTAACATAAGTCCAGGAAGACTGGAAGTCTGGGTCCTGTTTTCCTGCTGATGCTGCCCCTGACCTTAACGCTGTGACCTTGGACAAACCACTTCTCCATCTCCCTCCCTTCTGGCTCTATCTTACAAGCTTCAACTGGAAGCTCTTTGTGGTGAGAACAATCTCTATGGGAAGCTTGATTTTGGTAGGGCACCAAAACAAGGCATCATCAGAAATATGTAATCATGTATGTAAACAGTTTTTCCTTCCACCATCCAGACAGCTGCTGTTAGAGAACTTACAGGCTGTGGCATTTTTCTGCATGGGAAAAAGTTAACAATAGGCAAGAGTGAAGGGTCATCTCAGGCTAAATTCCATCACTATCAAATATACTTTCTGCTTTCTCCTTACTTATCCTCCCTAGCATGCCAAGACACATTTCTTCTTGTCTTTTTCCTATCTGGCAGGCTTATTTGCCCACTAAATAACTCTTCATCTAATGCTGGCTGTAAAGAAGGCCTATGAGAGCCTTTGATAATAATTTTCATTTAATCTGCTAGTAGACCCCCTTCAAAAAAGCAGACAATTAGGGCAATACCCTTGCAATTTAACCCAGAACTTAACTCAGAAGTGTTTGTAAAAAAATTTTTCATTACAGCTATTGTATATTTTATAGAATCATAGAATCAAAGAACTATTTAGGTTGGAAAAGACCCTTGGGATCACCCAGTCCAACCGTCATCCCTACTCTACAAAGTTCTTCCCTAAACCATACCCACCAACACCACATCCAAACGACCCTTAAACACATCCAGGGATGGTGACTCAACCACCTCCCTGGGCAGCCTATTCCAGTGTCTGATCACTCTTTCTGTGAAAAAAAATTTCCTAATCTGAAATCTAAACCTACCCTGTTGCAGCTTGAAGCCATTCCCTCTTGTTCTGTTGCTAATTACCTGTGAGAAGAGACTACCACCAACTGCTCTACAATGACCTTTCAGGTAGTTGTAGAGAGTGATGAGGTCTCCCCTCAGCCTCCTCTTTCTCAAACTAAACATTCCCAGCTTCTTCAAGCGTTCTTCATAAGATTTATTCTCTAGGCCCTTCACCAGCTTCATTGCCCTCCTCTGTACTCGCTCCAGCACCTGGATATCTCTCTTGAATTGAGGTGCCCAACACTGGATGTAATACTCCAGGTGTGGCCTCACCAGTTTTGGTGAAATCTTAAAATATTACCTTTTTCCAGTGTAGTTCAATTTTTTATTTTTATTTTATTTTTTCATACAACTTCTGCCTTGACCCATCTACAATAAAATTTTCCCTGCTTGATCTCTCTGAAAAAGGAAAAATCGGAATCTAAACCCAAGTCTCTGGCATGTTTTCCACAATTTCTTCAGCAAAACTTCTCTTTTTCTCTATACATGTTGGAAAATACTTAGAAAATATACAGAAGCAGTATCAGTATTTAAATTAGTCTCTAGAGAAATGTGTTCATCAGTTGTTTGTTTTTAATTGAAATTCATGACTGGGAAGAGCAATCTGCACTTTAACTTGCTCCAATAAGCCCTACAGTAATTCAGAGTCTATTCAGTCCAAAGTATTTTAAAAATAAAGAAAAAACAGGTTATGAGAAACTGTAATCTTTGGCCATAACAGAATGCTATTCTTCTCCTTCTCACCTAAACAGAATCGGGAGGTGAAGTGGAAAGCACATAAAAACACTTACTAGGACCTCTAGTGCCTTGTTATCAACACATAAAGCTTTCCCATGACATTACAAGAAAAATTACGTGTCCACTAAATATGGAATCAAAAGATTGTGCGTAATGATTCCCAACAGAGGGGAAATTTCTGGCTCTTAAATTCTGTCTCGCCCAGATAGGGAGAAAATGCATAGCAAATGGAGAAGTACAGTACTGCAAGTTGGGTAAAAAGTTCCACATGCAGGTAAACTGGAGACTTGAAACCAATTCTCTGTTTTTCAAAGCAGTTCACTCTTTCATAGGAATAATGGCATTTTTTGTAATGGACAGCCTCCATTTGCCACAGAACCAATGCGACCTGCTGTGCAAAATCAAACCTTATGTCACACCAGATTACTGTCCATCATAACCTAAGAAAATGTATTGAACTGAACATATTTGGTTCAGGAAATCTGTATTTTGTCAGCTGCAGTATAGCTCATTGTCCATGAAACAATACCAAGCCCATTCTTAACAGAGCACACCGTGGAAATGTTTAACCTCCCAGTCCAATACTTGTCAACTTTCCAGAGCAAAAAGGAGGGTGATACCTGACATCTAACAAAACAGAGTTAGGACTGCCACTTTCCTGTACCAGTGAATACCATTTATTTCCTGCAAACAGAGAAATGCTAATTATAAATCAAATCTGCCCTCTTTTTTTTCTCTACCATTTTTTTTTCTTTTCCTTCCTCCCGTCCCCTGTGCGTCTTTTCTTCAGTCTTGTTCATCAACTATCTTTTGCCTTCAGAAAAATCTCATCAAATATCTACCTTTTCCTTCATCCAAAAAGTTATCTCTTTTGAGAATAATTTGCCTGCCTTCTTTTATATATTCCAGATGGAGTTTTTAATAAAGCACAGGGACTCCCAGATACTGTATTTTTATTAAGTTACAGTGGAAACTTTATAATGATTTCTGTTCACATTCAGCAAACACTCTTCCCTATTGTTCTACCCTATTCACCTTTTCCAACATCCTATTCCCAAATAATTTTTACTCTGTAATCTTTCATCCATTTTGTCTCCTCTATTTTCCTGTCCCCACCTAACCTCTATCTTGCCAGCAAAAGTACTTTCCTTTCCTTAACGTTTTCTCTGTATTTTTTTTTGTTGCCCTGATTCCTCAGTCACAGGTGCTTTAGGCTCCACTGATAGAGGCTCCAAAACATTAGCAGGGAGAAATAGATACCACTAAGCTATTCTTTTTAACTTGGAAATCCATGCTGCTAGATGGGAAGATAAAGCACCGCATGCCATAAACATCTAAATTCATGTCAACCGAGGTGTCTCAGCAGAGTTGTGGACAGAGCTAGGGAGTTTAAAACATAGTAGAAGGTGAGGATATTAAGCTCAGTAATAGGGCAAGAATTTTTTCTCATAAACTGAGGATTCAATCAATCTCACCTCTTACGGACTTCTTTTCAAAAAGGGGATTTAAAGAAGTTTCTGCTAGATATAGCTATACACAGTTTCCTTTCTTGCAAGTTACATACCCCTGAAATCAACACACTTGTCTTTTCAGGATCCTACAGCAGCAAACTATATCAGTTAGAAACATAACAACAGTCTTTGCAAAAGATTTCTCATCTCACATACAACAGGGTAAGAATTACAAGGAGAAAATACCAAAAGCGATTCGGAGCGAAATATTAATCTTTTGATACAGTTTTTCCACTGAAACACTAACACAAATTCAGCTTGCAGATAAAATGTGGTTTGGCCATTTGGTACATTCCCACCAAGCTGTTTCTGTAATGTGAAGAGGTTGTAGGAGAGAAAACAACAACTTGATTTCATTTCTTTTGAGAGCTGCTTTTTAGTAAGAGATACTTCTTTTTGCAAGTCCTCTTATTTGAATGTTCTATCAAAAGGGCGAGTAGCATTCTGTCACTATGGGAGTTTGCTATTTGTCAAGTTATCAGACCTCCATTTGAGTGAACTACTGGTTTGTCAGATGTCTACCATTTCAGCTATTTCCATCCTGTAGATTACATCCTCCCTTCGAGTTCATGTTGAGAAATTTCCATCAAACCATTTGTCCTTTTCTTGTTTCTCAAGAAGGATAGGAGGGTTTTTTTTCCTGTGTTGGAATAAAGTGGTGCCAACTGTAGGCAAAAATGTCCAAGCTCATCCAGCTTCTTCTTGGATAGTGCCTGGAAGGAGCTCAAAGGAAGGCAAGGTTTCTTACTATGCATGGAAGAGAGACCTGAAATTTGGCCAGATGGGCAACTCTTTCTGCAAGTCACGTGTCTTTTGCCTTTCTTGTGAAAACTTTCCAGATCTGGCCACATGAGAAAAATTTGAAATCACATAGTCCATGCATGCTCAGCAAATACCTCCCTATAGTTTTTTGACTCACTTCCCTCTCAGCTCCAATACACCTCTGCAGATAGACAAGGAATGGCATCTTCCTCCCTCTTAGCCACAGGGAAGTGTGCAGACAGAAAGAGGAGCTGTGCAGAGAAGTGTGGATCTCACCTGAGCAGCACAGCTTGAGGCATGGATCACAGATATGGCAGGAGATGCTAGCACCTAACTCTGGTAGTACTGTGGGGTATTGCATTCTTTTTGCAATTACAATCCTGCTGTAGTGTTGGGATACTGACCATCACTCTCTGGCATGAGGAGCTGTGAAGGAGGTGGCACAAAAAGAGCCTGAATAGTAAAAGGGGTGTATGCCTAGGTTAGATTATAGGACAATATATTAAGGCACCAGTGTTGTAATAGGAGCCCAGGATGAGAGTGTGTTACAGTCCAGAGTGGAGAAGAATCAAATGGGGAGCTGGAAATAGCCATGCAAGATGGGACATGAGATCAAGAATTGAGTGAAATTAAGAATGAAAAAGCAGCAGCAATGGCAACCAGTTAGTTAGGAAGAGCCAAATTGATCTGGGGGGCTGGACAGGACAAGAGAGGAGCCAAACTGCATGAGAATGGAAGGGGCAGAGACATGTATGAGGAAAGAAGTGGACAGCCCTTCCACTCTGCATCCTGGCTATAACCTGCTATTTCCTGAAGTTGACCACACCTCTGTTGTCAGCAAAAATCATCTACGCCCAGCTGTGAAGAGAACCAGCCCCTTCTAGCACTGGTCCACATAGACAATTAAAAACTAATGCTGCCAGACTCTCTGCATGTCTCTGTGATAAATGGAAAGATTTCAACCTTGCTGACAATCCATTTGTCAATATGCCATGAGATGGCATTTTCAGGTTCTTTTTTTTCTTTTTTTTTTTTTTTTAAGCTAAAACCTTTTTCACACATAAATTAAATTAAAAGAACAAAGGGGAAAATGCCATGTGATCCTACATTTAAGGTTAATGAGTAATGGGATAATTATAATGAATAATAAAAAGATAATGAGTGTTCACAGAGAAGCCCATTAGAACTGCATAGACAACCATTACTCTGTAATTTTATACCTTTTGAACACTTGACTTTGCAACCTTAATGCTTTTTTAACATTGCTTTTGCCTGTGTAATGATATATAACAATCTCCAGACACCATCTGCAATTTTCATATTTCCTTGATCTCTTTCAAACAAATTTTACTACTAGGTATGAGAAGAGGCAAGTGATGACCTCATTGAGCAACAGTCAGGAGATAGAGAGGGATGCATTTGGTTGTTTCCTCTCCGCACATCCATAATTCCTATCTCAGCAGCTGGGACTATGCTACAAGCTCTTGGGCTTGGTTTGTCTGCTTTAAAGCCCCTGTGTTTATGACAGTTCTGTCAAAATTCCTTGATTCTGCAGTTTGCTTCTACCATTGGTCTAAAACCAAACCCAAGTTAATGAAGTTTCAGGACACAAATATTTAAAGGTTCACTTAGGGTTGTGGCATCAACCATTTTCTTGATTCCTTTTCATCTAGCACTGTGCTGATCATTTTAGTTGCATGTGCTGTCCTTCACTGCTGGACCCTTGCTTAAACATGGTAGTAAGCATTTGGAAAGAGGCATTGCACACTTACAGACTATCATCATATTTCAAGTTTACTGCTAGGAAAAGCCAATATTAATTGGTTTTGTATTTCTTCAGGTGTTACATATTTTAGCTGCAAATGTTAGGTCTTTACAAGTTCTTAGGTCTTGTTTCTGAAGTATGGTAATATTAATAAATGTCCCATAGGACTATCCCAACTCCTTGTCACTCCAGCAACTCTGGGTCATCTTAAAGCCACTGCAAGTCCCTAAACATCTGCATCATTCAGACTGGAATTCTAATGTGTGCCGTACAACCACTACTATACTACCTGCATACTTATTTGCAGGTGGTTCTCTTGAAGGCTGAGATTTCTATTTGCAATAAAAGAAAAAAAAAAAAAAAGTGTTTGCAGTAAAGAGCAGATAGTTTAGGGAACCAGCTCAGTGAGTCAACTACCCATGGAGCACACATTCCTATTTCCACCTGCATGACCCTGAAGCAGTCACTGCAGCCTGAGTGGAAAAGGGGAGTTAACACTAAATAATATTAGATAAGAGCCAATTTCTACTCAGCACTCTTCAAACATCAAGAGAAACCTGACTTAGGTGTAAAGTGAGAGATCAAGTAGGAGGAAACAGTAGTGAAGAACAATAGGGCAAATGAAAGACCCTCTCTGCATGCCTCTCTGAATTGATCTTTTCTATTATTACGTTCCTGGGTGTTAGAGAAAGGTGACAGAGGTCCCATGCTCTCCCTGTCACAGCAAGTCATTCACTTGCTCTTCAATATTACAAAGAGCAGTATATGAATCTCACAGTATTTATATCTCTAATTTTATGCACCAATTTAGTTGCCTCCTCATTACATAAAGGAAACACACTAACACCTAATTCAACTAGTGCCTTGTAACAGCACTAACCAGCAAGGCAGAAAAAAATCAGGTGACGTACAGGTACTTAGTTGTATAATTCCTATAAAGATGAATGAAAACAGAGACTCTAAATTCCAGGGGGCTGCTTTGAAATGGATGGTGTCTGAATTGAAATGATGGATGGCTTTCTATATACAAACACTTCAACACACGTAACCCATGATCCAAGCTGGCCGGTAGATGACAGTGTGCCATTGCACACTTTGGTCCCACAGGACTGTCTGGAAGCAGTTTGACCCGGTTCAGCAGAACTGTCTCTTAAACATTGCAACTGGTTCCTGAACCAGCTATTAAAAATCCACTTCCAGCAGCAGACTTTGCAGGCTGCACACCCTGACACTCCCTCCCCTAAGAGCCACAATGCCTGTGGCTCTGCTCAGTGTGTGGCTCTGGGATACCTTCAGTGCTCAGTCCCCAGCTCTGGCCTCCTCCTTAGAGCTGGCGGTTGTTGCACGTCTGCCAGCATGAATACCAGTTCCTCTTGGCCGGCGAAGAGGTTTCATACCAAGCCCGGGATTTCTGGAACATGATACTAGGATTTCTACATCAGCCTGATGGAGCTTCTAAATTTCCACCTCAGTAGATTTATATAACACAACAGAAAATATATTAAAAGATGAGTTGCAAAGTAAACAGCTAAAATTTCTGGACTATCAGAATCAAGACTGCTTATTCCACATTAATTACCCCCTTGAGCTTTTTCATTAGAATAAATCTGCAGACTTAACATCTAATTCTGACGTGAGGCACCCTTGCCTTGTTCTCAGTGTAGGATGGGCATTGTTACCCAAATGACAAAATATTTTGGGTTTTCCCCTCACTTTTAAAATACCATACCGTGTTTACTGTACAGCATTCAAACTCTGCTCTGAAGACAGAATTATTAATGTTTGCATAGACTTTCGAGCAGGTGTTTTTCATTACAGTGACAGCGAGCTTTATAACACATGTAAATTTATCTTCCTAACATCTGAGGAGACAGAGAACTATGTTCATCTCCAGTTAGCAGGCAGGCAACTGAGGCACATATGAAATTAACTAAAAAGCCAGCACTAGGTTTTGCTGCACATTTTGAGGAAAGGCCTACCTTTTTAGAGTACTGTGCATCATACAGCACAGTCCTGCTTAAAGCCCAAGCTTCCACCAGGAGACATTCGCTCATTGGTCCCAACTTGTATATAAACTGGGAAGTTCAAATAAGCCATCCCTGCCATGGCTCCTCCACAACGCCAGAAGGTGCAGCTGCTTCTCAAACAAGCCTCAGCCATGAAGCTAACAGAGCAACAAGTAGCAACAAGACCTTCCTGTCCTCTTCTGGGGGCCCAATGCTCCAAAATGCAGCAGTGGCCCCATGGATATCATGGCAGCAGAGACACCTGCTGAGCCTTTGCAGGTGGGTACTGCTGCAAGCCTTGGACCCACATGCTGATCTCAATCTTCTTGCACAGTAAACGTAATCCTACTCTTACAGCAACTGAAAAGAAAGATTTTTAATGGGAAAGGCTGGGAAACCTTAACAATAAGCTGTTCCATCAATTCTTTTCTATATATAAAATCAATGATACTGAATTGTAAATTTATCAGAGAATAAAGCAATAATTTTACTAGAGAGCTAAAATAGACTCCAAAGGATTAACATCCACAGTAGATTATCCCCTTCATACTAAATTGGGTAATGGATTTCTCTGAATAGGATATTTCTTCATAGCAGAAGCATGAGGTACTCTTTATAAAAAGATCTTTAATATCTACTTTACATATGCCTTTTGTTTTCTTTTGCTGTTTGTAGTCACTTATAAAGAGTGATCTTGACTGATGACACAGGTACATATTCTTGTTGAGAGGCCTTAATATAATGGGGAGGAACACACAAGCCACACGTGATACTGTTTGGAAAGATAGAGCAGAGCTCTGCACTTGATTTCTCTTTGCTAATAGAGTACAGTGGGACTTAAGGAAGCAAAAATAGCATTGTGGTTAAGATATTGGACTAAACTTGGGAAGATATCCTCTGGTTCCTGGCTCTGCTGCAGACATCCTGTGTGTCCTTGGATAAACACCTCTTGTGAGGCTAATTTCATTTGTGTTCTCATGTACATAGTAATGAGTCTCATAAACAGCAAATAAATATAATCACTTGATATAATTTTTAGGGTGCAATCTCTCATATTCAGTGAGGGATTTCACTTTCTCTTGGGAAATGGGAAAGTCTTTGCTAGGCTAAAGGCATGAGCTGTATTTGGATCTATCTCTGTTTCAGTGGCATCTGTGTGTACATTTAAATTTGGCATGTGCAGTCCATTACAATAAGAAAGAGTCTGCATTATTTGCACTACTCATTTTCTTTCTTGGACTGGGATTGTTCCCAATTATAGGAAGTCAGACTATAGGAAGCAAGGAAAAACACACGTATAGATGATGATATCTTTGAAATATGCACTGGCTCTGTGTCCTTTTTGTTCAAAATTCTTGGAAACATCTTGTAAAAATCTGTGTGCGTGCACAACAGTTGTAATTATTCACACTAAGCCTACTGTGAATCACAGACACATATGTACATCTGGAAGTTACAAGTCTCAACGCACACGATGTATGTGGCTATACAGTTCTCAAGTAAATTTCTACAGGAAGAGTGGTCTTAGAGCAAAAGCAGACCTGCCAAATCTGCTAGATATGGTGGTATTTCACTACTGTGGTGCCAGCTACTACTTTGCTGCTTCAGGGTGTTTGTTGGTGCTGTGGCAGTCTCTGCTACAGAAATGTAGAAATCCCATGTAAACAACTGCTGCTTGCAGGTCTACATTAGGTGGCAACAAGTGCAGTACCTGGACCTTAGGACTAGCCAGTAAGAACAAACTATGCCCAGGTTAAACCACCATAGTCCTCCCAGGTTTGTTGCTTGATCCTTATTCAGACTTTCTTTTCAGTGAGAATTATCTGTTCCAACATATATCTTTATGCAGTTGCTGACGCTGTGGCTTAGACAAAGCAAAAGTAAAAGGAATAAATAAATTATACAAGTACATTTTGTAACTCTCTATCTACTGTCTGCACCTACCTACCTATGTCTAACACAGATTTTGTGAAAATATGGCTACCCACCTTCCAAGCTAGACATGCCTTATCTGGGATATGTCATTATAGAAACTTTTTTGTTTTAACTTCATATATCCAGTTAAAAACATATGCATATGCAGTAATTTCTGTACAAATTATTTACAGGCAAAAGAGTGTCCGTGTTTGAAAACCTACCCCATCAGGAATACATTTGCCAGAAAGCAGTTTCATAATATAAAAGTGTAGCTGAAGATATTCTTGATGATAAGCTAGGAACTAGTGTTCATTATTAATTTGTCAAATAACTATTTTTTCCCTTAAATCTCTATAGAATTCCTTGCATCACAGCTACTGTTGTCAATAACTAGAAATGTCAATATCTTAATTAATCAGGCTACTACTAAATAGCCTGACTGTTAGAATACAAAACATTTTTAATTTCTAACATAAAAGGAAGTAGGCAAAAAAAAATAAGGACATAAGCAAAAGATACCTGCTACCTCAAAACGAAAAGCATATGTTTAGATGAGGTGTGATGCAGCTAGCAAACCTGTGACTGCAGTTTCTACAAGGGCTGATAATACAAATGTGCTCACTTAGATAGATAAAAACAAGTACATAACTACTATGTTTGGTTGTGGGTTTTGGTTTTTTTCCTGGATGGGAGCACTAGTTTAATATAGTTAATCAAGTGAATTCAAGTTCATCTTAGGGCAAAGGTATGTTTCTGGAACTACCTCTGCTGTCTGGTCTCTTGGAGAATTAACAGCCTTAGGAATAAGAACAGAGCCTTACTAAGCAGCACCCTTGTGTAAGGGAAAGGAGAGAAGACATGAAATGAAAAAACAGTGCCCTCTTTCCTTGCTCCTCAGGAATGGTCTTAGATATCTGTTAGATACCTCAGCACTGGGATGTCTCAGAAACAATAAGGCCTGTGGCAAAGCAAGAATCTGGACACTCCCAAGAACTTGTTAATCTTGGCAAGTAAGTTATGTTTAGGGAGCTGTAGTGGAGAGAATGAGGATGTAATAATGTCGCCATGCAATATTATAACATTATGAATAACATTCATAACGTTATCAGATACCTTCCAAAAAAAGACTACTGATACAGTAAATTTAAAAAAAAGTCTCATATTTTATGGAAGCTGAGGATACAGTGACAGCTCAACAGTAAACTGTATGTAACAATTACTCAATAACAGGCTTTACAGCAAGCTTGGATAGTTTCTGGTTTGTATGCTTTTGGCATTCACTTTTTTTATTTTTGTAGTGTAATGACAAGAGCATTGCTCATGTTCACTGAAATACCTCCACCTTCATACAAGCTGTGATCAGTAGCACATTTACCACTGTCTCGCACTGCCCCTATACTGCTATTTTCTGTTTTTCAGGGAAACACATTTAACATACATGCACAGAGTCAATCCAAAATGAGCCTTAAATAATCTTGTTCACAGCAACAGAGAATAATGACTGTGTCTTCAATGAGGGACATAATTACAACAAGCTGTCAAAGGAAACTTTAAGAAGGTTTGGGGGCAGGGGGAATTAAAAGCTATTTACCTCTATCAAAGCAGAATGAATAAGGGCAATGAGTAATAACCCTGAGAAAATGACAACAAAGGGGAACATTCTCAGCACCATGAGTGGGAAATTAATCAAGTCCCTCTTTTGTTAACAGGTGTTACACAATAAATTCCCTGTGTTCCATCCTGAAAAAGCATCCTTAATATCAGAAAATAAAAAGTTCTAAGAAAAAATAAACATGAAAAATGTCATTACAATGCATCATTTGCAAATGTCTTAAAGCACCATTCAGTTCAACATAGTAAAAGAAATACCAAAGTTCAGTACCTTGTGGGTTTTGATTTAAAATCACCAAGAAAAGACAATGTCCTACGTTAACCAGCAGTCTGGTTAATTACTAAAGATCCATGACTACTATATCTGTTTGGACAACACCAAATGATTTTCAGAAAGCTTCACATAGCAGCTAGCAAAATGCCTGTGTGCCTACTGGAGATACTCAAATTTTGGATGTCTTGATTACATCAACACCTTGGTCCCCTAAGCCAGGGGATGCTTAGTTCAAATCAGAGCAGCATGACACAGTTGTGTAAACAGAAGACTAAAAATCAGGGAATCCTTAGTTCTAAAATGGGATCAAACTGTGTCCCTTTTTCCAGTCCACAAAAACATTAATGAAGCAACCTAAGTTACCTTCTTCTTCCTCTTGGACAGAAATTGCAGTATATAACTACCAGTCTCAGTGAAGTGTTGGATGGATTAAATAAATTAAGATGTATGGATTAAATAAATTCACATATTGAACACACTTTGAGGGGGAAAAAAAAAAAAAGGCTCTATAAGCATTAAATGAGCAGGATGCCTTTTCAAAGGGGAATTCCTACATTTCCTTTATTTATATATCAATTACTCATTAATGCAGCAAAACAAAGAAAGATTAGACGTGACAGTTCTCAAAGAATGGTTTGCACTGTTACATATGCTCTTGATTTGACACTGCAAATAAAAATGTGATTCAGTGTGGCCCCCAGATCATGTTCCCAAACCATTCCTGAGGGCTACAATTTTAAGATTTTCTGTGCATATTATCTTCTCTAATGTTCAGTCCAGCTTAGCCATATACATAAGAAATAGGCATGCAGAAAGCATGTGACTGCTACTCCTTGTAAAATTATTTGGGGGCTTTAAATGCTTATGCATTTCAAGGACTGTAACATATGCATTGCACTCCTATACCTTCAGATTTATCTAAAAATCAAACATCTGAATCTATTTATTAAAATAAATCTAAACCAACTGAAAAACAAAGGCCACTTCTAAGCAAAACCCAAAAGAATGAAATGTTCTGCATGAAAAAGCTAATGCTAATGCCCAAGAGATCTGTGTGTTTTAATGAAAAGCTATGAAAAAGGCAGGTGAAGGCATTGATTTAGATTATAAAACTGAGCTTAGAAACAGTTCAGGAAACTGAAACACAAGAGGGACACCTTGCCAAGACCATTTTGTCCTTTATATCAAATATCAACTTTACAAATTGCAGTAAATTAAGATAAAACCCCCCACAAACCAATATACAACAACAACAAAAAACACCTCTAAACACCAGCTTTTCTTCAATCACTTTTTCAATTTAGGCAACTGCTGTAGTTGTGGTGAGGCATGTAGGTAGCTGAATGCCAGTAGCTAGTATAAATGAGACTGAATAGGAGGGTGGCATTCAGAAAAGTCCCTCTAGGAAGAAATGAGCCATGGAGAGAAGACATGAGATCTATTTTGCAGAATACAAGGCACAAAATTGCTTTTAAATTTTGCTCATCTTTTAGAAGCTATTTGAAAATAAATAATGCTCTTCTAGTAACCATTAATAATTGTTTTAAAAGGAGAACAGTCCTGTATAAGCAATCTCAGTGTCAAAGTCCGATGAGAAAGAGAGGTTTCAAAAAGGCCCAAAGTACAATTTACTCCCAAACCAGAAACATTCCTCCTCTGTCTGCTTTGGAAAATCTTCCCCAAAAAGCTTTCATAGCTTTTTTATTATGCAGTTTTACTTCATGTTGAACAAATGTAATTAAAATAAGTGGTACATAAATATGATAGTCATGGATAAGTCAGAGAACCTATGACAACTTATTCTAGTTGTATATTTGGCCCTTAAGTGAGATTTCACATTAACATATACAAGCTTTATATTGCATATTAAATTGCTCTGTTTAGAATAAGACAGGAAAGCTTATCCAGTCCCACCACATTTTGGAGAACCAATATATGTCTTGAAGCACACAAAAAGAAATCTCCTTTACCAAAAATGCATGCTTAGAATGCATCCAAATTTTCCATGTGTCGTTGGCCATGCTGGGCAGGCAGGCCTATGATTTCTAATCTAATCAACCTCAGAGTGATTTGGAAACCAACAGCTGTGTCTGAGCAATTGGAAAAATAGATACAGAACAAAGGGGAAGACCTATCTCAACAGGGCTTCTCCTTCAAGTGCATAAACTCAGCTGCAGTGGAAAATATAAATATTTCATTCACTATTTTGTTCTGTGTTTCTCCTGTGATTTGTGCTCCAACTACTTTCCTTTAAAGGTGCATTAATGTCTTCTTTTAACAGCATCCCTTCTAAACTTTTCCCCCTGCTTAATGGGCCTGAAGGGATTAAACCCTTAGCAGAAAAATGCATCTGTTGTCCATAACATCACAGCATTAGACTATCATAATACCAACTCATTTATTTTTGTTTTGTGAAAGTATACCTTCCCTTGAGAATGATGCTACAGGGTATATTTCCTTCCTGAAGTTTCCTTTCATGTATTTTATGGTATTAAGGAGAAACACTTTTATTCAGACATCAGAAGCCCAATGCCCACTTTTTGCCTTGTATTTTGAGGCTACATTGTACTAGAAAGACAGCTAGGCTAATTACCAAAGAGCTCCAGAAATTCTGCCTGTCTCAAACAAAAGCCATGCATGTTCTTTTCTCTTGTCATGGTTCGGAGCACTGACCAGATGGAACTGACTTAAATTTGCTTTTGGTTTAGGTGACTTCCATGTGCATAAACTAGAGAAAGTTGAGCTTAACATTTCAGTGAGGTCAGCTGTGATCTCACTGCTGGAACATATACCACAACAGTCAACATCAGCACGAACAATTGTGCCATTCATCTTGTATTGTTGGGCAAGGCTTCATCTAGACACAGTTAAAGCCAGGGTAGTCCTTTGGTTTTGCACTAAGTAGTATTCACAGCAAGGAGGGCTCATAGTCTCCATCATATACAAAATCAAGACCAGGTAACCAAAACAGCCTTGAAATCAAGACATCTGAGTGACCACAGCTATCAAAGCTGGTAACTATACTTGTTACTTTGGTAACTTAGCTTTGGTAAACTTAGCAAAATTTTTATAGTTCACCTGAATGGAAAGATATTACTTCATCTGTAAATTTACTTCACTGTAAGCCTGCTAAGAGATATTGTGTGTATTTGGTGCCAGAATCATAAAGTTTTTCCATTTCCTAAACAGTTACATGATGGTTCAGTAGGATTTTCAAAAGCATCTGGATACCTGCTCCAGGCTAAACCTCTTTAGATTTTGGGCAACTGCATCTCTGCAACCACTGGCATCTAATTTGGCTGATTTAACCCTTTTCACACTTACAGATATCAAAGCCTACCTGACTTTCCAACACATTCCTAATGAGTATAGTAATGGCAAAAAGTATTGCACAACCATTTAGAGATCAAAGACACTCTTCCAATGTTTTCTTTCAAAGAGCACAGTCACAGTGCAAAGCATTTCCTAGATACCTACAGAGGTAAATTCTGCTGGAGCTACAGCTGCTGCAGGCAACAGTAGGAGACACCCTCAAACTGGGGTGCAGTTCTCTCCTCAGTGAGAGGTTTAAACAGTCAGACTTTCATTGCTGCAATAAGCAAAATAGTATTTCAGAGAGAATTACAAGGTGGCAATCACTTTTGTTATATAGCACCTTTACGTAGCACCAGATAACATTATGCACAGAGGTTGGCAGCCTTTAGGGCAGAAATATGGGAAGGTAGAAACAATATAGTACCTTTTTGCTTTTCATGTGAAAATTATAGGGCCGGGTGGACAGGATAACAATCACCTCAAGCATTTATGTTGATTTGAAATACATATATTCCCTACTCAACAGCAACTTGGAGTAGCTAATACACTGGACACTTCCTGCTAAGACATGCTGGGGAAAATTATCATTATTATGATGATTATTATTATTCACAAAACTTTTGCAAACATGCCAGAGTTTTATATTTTATCTTGCTTTTGTTAGCATACTGGGAGGAACTTATACTTTGTTATGTAATTCCAGAAACAATGGAGGAGAATTCTAGTTTTGTAGAGAAATCACAGAGGTTGCACATTGAAGGATAAAAACATAGTACAGCTACTTTCCTATTAGAGCAAGAGAGGAAGGACAGCCTTAGGCAAAAATTTCCAGGGGCAGTTTTGAAGAGCTGTTTGTTGAATTGTGTGGAGAAGGGTGTTTAATTCTCCTAGCTAACACAACAGCAAGCAGGAAGAAATACAGAGCCAATGCTTAATGGTTCAAATGGAGATGTTGGCAAGGAGCTGTTTTGGAAAGAGATAGATCTGCAGTGGTTTTAACTCAGTTTTAGTCTATTTTGAAGCACCCAAAGTGCTGGAAAGTGAAAATATACCAAATTTTCCTGACTGTTTCTTCATGCAAGCCTTTTTGCAGGATTCTGCACTCTCCCAGGTCTAAGGGCAGTCATCAGTCTTACCTTAAAAGAAATTTAAGATGTCTGGTAAATAACACCAGCAGAGGATGGAACGTTGAGGGAGAGAGCCATTACTTCTCTCAGTCAGAAAGCAGATTATACAGCCTGCGGTACGTTTGCAATGCGACAGACTTCCTAGACTACATAAGTGTGTTAATCAACAGTTAGGATGTGACTAAATGTGTAATAAGCTTCACCTTTTGATAACTCAAATTATCCAAGAGGGAGGTTAACGAACATTAGCACAAAACAGAAATATGGTTGCAAAATCCTCAAATGATAGGGAGAGAAAAATAACACTGACTTGGAATCACTACAGGCTTAGCCACTGCATGATGCTGAGAAGAACACAGTCCCTGTTGACTGAAACTAGAGAAGAATTCAAGCCACACAAATTCCATCTCAGTTTCAGACTTGCCA
Source organism: Apus apus (assembly GCF_020740795.1). Lineage (NCBI taxonomy): Eukaryota > Metazoa > Chordata > Aves > Apodiformes > Apodidae > Apus > Apus apus. The sequence goes on along the minus strand of NC_067283.1, from coordinate 41,550,686 downwards.
TTATTTCTGCAACCCTGCACAAATCAGCAATCTTCTGTGACTGGACTGCCCTTGCTGCCTTTCTTTATACTGGTGCAGGCAGTGGAGCAGTCTTCCCTGCCTAACGCACAGAATTGCTGAAGAAGAAACCTGTGTTTCTTACTCATTTCCATGACTTTTCTGTTTCCTGCAAAGTTTTTTTCCATTATTAAGTAAAAGCAAATGCATCTGACTTCCATCTTATAGCAATGTATAGTTGCATAATTTTTCAGTCTGGTCAGTTTTCCCAGTCCTTTATCTTCCCTGCATAACATCTGTTTTTCAAAGACAACAGATTCTCCACTGTTGTCTTAGGACAACACTGGGACATCTTCCCCAAGGATGGCATTTTCTTGCTGTGTAAATTAGCAGCGATAACATCTGGGATTCTTGCTAAACCTTTGGGGCTGGTTTTCCTTTGTGAGATGTCCAACTAAGGTGTCAACTGTGTTTTCACACTGGACAGCCAACACATACTGCTCTGCTGATGTTTTCATCATGCTGAACTATATAAAAAACAAAGGACACTGTGAAAGGCAGAGCATACAGTACCATATTAATGACAACATCTGAAATATTTTCATGTTCATTTATCTCAGGATACAGAGAGGATACCTGAGTCAGGGTGGCAACTGCTATTAGATGTCTGTTTTCCATACCACCAATACATGTCTGCAAAAATGCACAGCCTGTTGTGTGATTCTGTGGTCTGTTTTACTTTAAACTCAGTTGATAGTTCTGATTTATTTCTTGACATTATATATAATGTGAAGGCTCCAGAGACCAAGAACTTTACTAGGAAATAAGAATTGACTTGGTTTGGTTCTTTTTCCACTATGGAGAAATGTTCAATTAGAAATCCCCAAAAGAGACCAAATCTTTAATGTTTGGTATATTGGCACTTTTAGAAAATCAATTCATTCTGAGTTGCCTCTTGTTAAGTACTGAGGGTCAGAATTGCTTATCAGTTTTGAAAATATGGAAACATCTATCTATAAAATTCCTTTTTCACCCATAGTGCTATCCACATGTTTAATAAATCTGAGATGGGTCCAAGGCTATACTGATCTTCAGATATTGGCTGTGTGTATTAATCTCTGCTTCTTTTTTCAGAGTGTATTTCACTCATTGACACGGTAATTGGACTGCTGGGTAGGTATAATGCTACAAGCATAACTGCTTCCACAGAAAGCACCTTTCTGATGGCATTTTAAGTTACTTTTCTCCAAGTCTCCTTCATCAATAAGTGTTGACATTTGTGCAGCAATGGACGGTTACCTGAATGATGTAGAAAAGGAATACATGAAATTACCAGGCACTTGTGATGGCTGGCCAGAAGGGCTTTAAAAGCAATAAGCACCTGAGTCAGGTAAAAAGTTGGAATATGCATGTAAATTAATAATACTGCCAGTCATAAGTACTCTGTTCTACTCTAATCTGCAATAAACACCACCATGCAGGCTGAATTTGAACTTGTTAGGCTGATCAAAACCCAAGTTATACATGTGAACTGAAAAGAAGAAAAAAAAAAGCAACTCCATCAGGCAGTAATATGTAGTTCATCTTTCAAGTAAGGAAATAATTACTCTGCATGCAGGCCTTTCTGTAGGACGATAACCGCAGTTTTTATGGAACACAGGCAAAGATAAGACCCTGGAAGTTAGATCTGCTTTCTTATCCCTTAAGCTGGCACATAACAACAGCTGTCCTAAGGATTACTAATAAGAAATAAAGCCTGGAAACTATGCAAAGATTTCAAGGTACCACAGAAGGTAAAGTTGAAAAAATCTGAATCAGTATTGGGTCAGTCAGACCAGCATCCCTCTCACTGCAATCAGGGTGCTAGCCCAATTTCCTGCTCACTAAAAGTCAGGAATTTTCAGGCAGTGATGAGTGATGTTTGCCATGCTTCAGTAAGATCTTTCATTATACTGCTAGAGTCACATTCTAACCTGAGATTTATTAATATAGAGCTACTCCATTGAAAGAAGAAGAGATGCTTCAAATTATTGTATACAATTATTTTTACCTGAATATAAGGAGACTGTGATCTTTATTTATTTGAATGTGTACACATCTTTTTTAAGAGGGCAATTACGACCTTGAATTCAAGGACACCTCAACATGCTTATATCCTATAAAAGAGGAACTCAGCCTTCCTACATCCTCTTCCACTCTCCTTCATCAGATTTCTGCCTGATTTCCCAACTCATGATCATTTCTCCCTGAACCCTCTTCCTCCCAACCCACCCTTAAGTGCTAAGAGATGTAGCAGGAGCTGGAGCCTGCATCAAAATCCTAGAAGCCTACCTTACACAAAGCAAGTTGGATGCTGAGAGGCCAGATCTTGCTGAAATCCCACTGGCTGCCTTGCACAGCAGCCAGAAAGTGCAAAACTGGTGATTGCAAGTGACAGGCTCGTGCCTTATGCATAGATAGGACATTACTGAAACGTAAGACCAGATACATTGTAGAAAACCTTCCTTGAAAAAAGAATTCTCTTGACACTCAGATGAATATGGCAGAATTGAGAACTTGTGTGTTCTTTTGATTTGTATTAAAAAACTTTGACTTCCATTAAGCTCCAAGCTTAACAGAAACTCCAAGAGGTAAATCCCCATCTCCTCATTCCACAGTCTAAACCAATAAATTCACAGAAACTCTATCCTCTTCAGAAGTTAGTCAGATATTGCATTGAGCTAAATGAACTTACAGTTTCTATCTTTCTTTCTAGTTAGCTAGATAAGTAACCATTTTTTCTTAGAGACTTGGTTCACATTCCTCACCTACTCCTGAAATTTGATAAAGAATAGGTTCCTTAGAAATGGTCATTAGAATTGACAGGCAAGAATAAGGCAGTTTTCATCTTTCTCCAAGAGGAAGAGAGTAACCAATTTTATTTAAGCACAAATTTCACCCAAGCTATATTTCTTTGAAGTCAACATTCTCATGCTGTCTAAAGAATTTCTTTTAGAAATGATCCTTTGTTTGCCATACCTAAGGATCATACCAAAGCCTTGAAGTGATTTAATAGCAGCCACTAGCCAAAAGAAATAATTTGAAAACTTCAGAAGCTGTAGAAATTCATTGCTTCTTTTAGATGATTATATAGCTAAGCTTATACAAAACAAATTGTAATTATTGCTAAAGAGCAATATGAGTGTAAATTCAAGCTGGGTCTCAAAAAAAATTAACAGTCTGTAAATAGCGTCTCCAAAAAAAAGAAAGCACTAGTTAGAATCTGTGCTAAAAATAAATGAGCCTGCTATTACTCTAGTGATTTTTTTTTTCATATTCTCAAGTCCAATTCAAGGCCTTTGGATTCACCCCCAGTTAGTAAAGCTGGTTAGAGATAGAGCAGATACAGCTCATAACTACACAGTTACCAAAATAACTTGTGAAAAAGGACAAAATAGTTATCTCTGCTGTGTGAGAACACATTCTCTTCCCATTGTAATGGCAATCAGACCAAACTACATCATCTCTAATTCAGGCAACAGACTTAAAACCTCCAAAATATGAACTAAATGTTTCTTTCCAGCAAGAATAAATAAACTGTGGAACTCATTGCTAGAAGTTAGCAAACAGACCAAAAGCATGGAAAGGCTGAAAAATTTTAAGGCCATTGACAGTTACAAAATACTATGATTTACATGTAACTGGGATAAGGAAGTCATACACTACCAGAAGTGGAAAACTGTATCAGTGGAAAGATCACTACAAAGGTTCTATTAACAGTCTGTTCTTTGATCTCTAAGCTAACCTGAGCCTGTCTGGGTGCTCCTGTATATCCATGGGCATGGCCAAGAACTTCACCACTCTCCAAGGCACTTGCATCAGGATATTATGGTTGAATTGACGTTGCTCTCTCCTGATGCTCCAGTATGTCCAGGAATACACATTTTGAACTGAGGAGAGAGCTAAGTGGCAGACCAGTAAACAGTAAACATTTTAAAACTGATGGAAATACGGAATTTGTTAGTGAACTGATAGGAAGGAAAGATTATTTTCTGCTAAACACCAAAATTCTGATGAGAATATAGGGACGTTATGCAAAACACCAACATGGACAATTATCTACCTCACTAAGTATTATATTACTCCAAAAAAAAAGAGGAAGAAGACAACAGATGTACTGAGAAATGTTTACTTTTTATGACAGTGCTCCATACATATTGATAGTCTTCATACTTTGACAACGCAGTCCAGGGGTTCTGATGACACAATTAAAATGGAACCTAACCTTTTGTCCTAAAAACAAGGACTTTGTTATATTTCAGTTTTATCCAGAAAAAAAATATCATGGGAATAAGCAGTTTTTTTAAAAAATACTATTAAATTCTACCCTTAAAAACAAAACCAACAAACAAGCAAACAAAAGTTCCTCAGATTTCAAGCTATTTTTTACTCATGTTTGTGAAGGTGGTTGTACATATACCACCCAAGAGTTATTGATGACTGATGAAACACTTAACTGGGAAAAGACAGAAATACTTTCAGTTCAAGTATTTGTTCAGATGAGAGGTATTGAGTCAGTTGGCAGCAGCTTAAGTAGAACCTCAGAAGGCACTCACATCCTTCTACCCTCTTAGCTACTCAATTCCTTGCCCTTCAGCCCACAGGTAGCTTGACTTCGGTTTTGATAGGGCTAATGGGCTATTACAGCTGTTTCTGCTCGGGGAAGTGTCTCTTCTGCTTCAAACACTATAGGAAAGGAGGGATCTCAACACAGGCAAGTAAATCATTTCACTTCCACCAGAAACAACAGTGATCTGTCTTCCTGAGGAGACTCTTACTCTCACCTGGAACAATTACATATTCTTTCTCATTTTTGTACCTGTATGTCAGCTCTTACTTGAAATTTTCATCTCAGTCCCCACTAACCATGTATTAAATTGTTAAAAATACATGTTTCCCTCAGGCTTTCCCTCACACAAACTGCCTACGGAAGGAGTTCTTCTCATCTTTCCTTAGAATTGCTGAAATGCCTCCAAAAATGTTGGTAGTTTATAAAGAACAAAAATTTTGGCTCAGAAAGCACCTCAGCCACAAGCTCTTGGAGGTTGGGAGAGCAGCAGTATCTGGTACTTGGAGTTTGCCGTGCTCCCGTGCCACATCTTAGTCACCTGTGTTGCCACTGGTAAAAAGAGGTAACCAGGTTAGATAGACTTTTATTTTGCTCATTTTAAACTCCCATGCTACCAGTTGCCTGTAACCTAGACCAACACCATTGCATGGCTTCTTTGCACTACTCCATCTGTCTGCTTGCAGTCTCTTGTGCAGGCCCCTAACTTGTTTGTGGCAAGCATGGCCATTTTTTTTTCTCTTTTCCAGTTTAGAGACAGCTTGGTGGGGGCTTTCTGTGTGCACTGGGGCCTCATGCTCTGAATTTAATAAAACAAAACACAAGAGCAGCTACAGGGTGATTTTTCACCAGAGCATCAGACTGCCTTTGGTAATATTTTGAGATACAGCCACAGTTTTCAACTTTTCAGGATAACTAGGGAGACCAAGCACAAGCAAAGCCACCTCATCAGCAAGTGAGTTGTTCACGCCACTTTGCTGGCAAGAAACTTCTGTTTCTTCAATCTGGACAATCCTGTCCAGATTACTGTGACAAACCCACATGGCCTTAGCTCTGCCCTTTGAAGAACATTGTGGGAAAATGCCACAAAATGGAAGGAAGAAGTTTGAAGTGTAAACTGGCAGAGCCATATATTACTCATATGAAAATGAAGGCTAGAAAAAATGCTAACGTACTTACTTGGGGAGTTATATTAGAGAACAATGATTAGCAAACTGGTTAAAATTGTTCGTCTCTCATGAAGTTACTAGTGAACCAGCAGACAAAGCTAAGGTTACTTTGCTGAACTGTCCCTCACAAATAAATATTCTTAATTTTTTCAACGCACTCTGTGTCTAATAGATATTCAGGCAGATAACTTGGTTTATTTTAGAATCGTAAGCTATTGTCAAAAACATTTAGCAATATCCTAAACTTCCCCTGGCATCAGGTCATGACTCATCAAAAGTCTCTGGGCTATTCCCTTTATATGCTTATTTAGATTTGATATTACACTTGTGCGGGTGGCTGGCTTGTGTAGAGCTCTCAGCTTGCTATTTATTTACAGCAAATATAGCTCATATGGAAAGTGCTTCTCCTCCTGTATCCTAAAATTAATCCTGATAGATGACTAATGCTCATTATAAGTAGTTTAAAAAACAAGACCAAACCAGGCAAACCCACAACCCTCCCCTGCACAGCATATCCTGCTCATATGACTGATGGCAGGATGTCCACATAGAGGGGAAAAGGTGGCTCTTCAGCTGGAATGAACTGTCACATTAATGGAAAGTGGAAATTTGCCATTTAAAATTAAAGCTGATTTCTACATAATCTAAAACATTACAAATTGCATTTCTCATTACAAAGAAAAACAAAATCACTTGGGAAATTAGTTTTACTTCTCACCTTCTTTGTGTTAAAAGCAGACTGTAAAATAAGAAACAGGAATAATTGACAATCTGTTGCTCCAATGAAGAGAACACATAAAACTGGACAACTATTCTAAATTCATTCTATAAAAAGAAAGCCCCAAACTTTTTTGTTTGCTTGTTTTACACAGGTATCAAATAAAAATCAGTCCTACAGATTACAGACTTGAAAAGCCATTTTAAAATATCCTTTTAAGATCTCATTTATCATCAGTGCTGAATTCAAATGAGTTTCAAACATACTGAACTACCACTTTGAAACTTATTACTTACACAGGATTATTTTAATTTTCATCCAGTACTACTAAAAATTCAGCTCTCGTCCTTTGCCACATCTTTGTGTACATAATGAACTCTATGATTTCTTACAGGCACAATTTATTGCTTTTGGTTTGACTTTCAAGTAGTTTTTCCCAAGTCATTTTTCAGTAAAGGAAGAAAGCCCAAATACAACAACTTGCCTTATGAGATTTGTCATCTTATTTTATTACAAGACAGGATACTTGGGGTTTTTTTAAAGATTAATGTATTGACTGTGTGTTTGCAGACCATATACTTCATAAGCGTTCACCCTCATGTCACCTCTAATATGTCCAACAGCACACTCTTTTGGAATTAAAAAACCAAAAAACTGACCAAACGATCAAAACAAAACCCCCTATGTAACTTCTCTAAATCATAGATCCAATTTGTGGAGGCTTCTGCAAATCTATTGAAAAAATATTTTACTTGACCAGGTCAAATTTAATTTGACCTTGTACTTCGTCTTTTGAAGTGAGAAATCAAACTTGTTGGGGAAACTATATCCCAAATGCTGTGGAAGATCCATGTGGGAAGCCCACCTTCAGTCCTACCTCAGGCAGTTGTATCTATGGACACGGGTTTAAAGCTGTCTCAAGTGGTATTAGTTTCAAAAACATCAGGGTGGCTAATGGCAAGTATCATTCTGCTATGGGGGGAAATGCTACAGAAAAAAATGGGTGAGTAATAACTTCTGGTACATTTAGTGAGGTGGTAGGTAATACAAAATATGAGTTCCAGGCTCAGTAATGCTCCTCATCTAATTTCACTGTACATCAGCTCTCCTAAAATAACAAGGAAATGTTCCCCCATTAAAATACTAAGGATAATTGCCAATGCTTGTAGGATGCTATAGAATCCTTTTATTAATTAATGTGAAAATCATCATCAACCAAAGTTTGGGGGAACTTCACAATTCCTGGATCTAGACTTTGGACTCCTTTCAACAATCAACATTGCCTCAAAGGGGGAAAATGCCTTTTGAAAAAAACCAAACCCAAAGCAGTGATCAATACGTATCTTCCACAACAACCAAAATAATTTCTAAAAATTAACAAAAATACATTCAAAAAAGTGCTAAAGTAAGCAAAAGTGGACAGTAAAGGTACTTCCATGAGACAGAGCTGCATGCTGAGAGAAATGTTGAGGGATGAATTCCAGCTTTGCAGAGCTCTGCAAGTGGGTGGCTATGTTAAATATACTTTATTCCAACATTTCTATGTATTCTGAATGCTTCTAATAAAATAGTTAGAAATCAGAACTATCCACAATTGACAGAACAAATGTAAGCAACAGCAACCATACAAGCAATTATGTAAAATGTGCCTAGGGAATTTCCCTCCATCGACTGAGAAAACAACACTGAAGAAAGCCACGTGGGGATGGAGCATAACATGAAAATATTTTAACTTTTGAATCAATAGGAAGAGACTGAGGATTTTATGTGGGAGCATTTTCATAAATGCTATTCCCTAGGGATAATGCATTTGTCTCCTTTACCAATTGCAGGAATACTGGTATTTTTATATTTATACTGTTTAAGAGCAGATACAGAAATGAAAGGTGAATTTCCAAATCGTGTTCAAGCATTGCTACTTGTGCATTCTGTAAGTGATGCACCAGAGAATTTTCAAGGCAGCTTGTTAAAATTAATAGTTTACCACTTCTCACCCCACCCATCCTAGAAAGTTTGTTATCTTGGAGTACTCCAGGAAAATTATTCCTCTTACAGTTTTATTTACAGACTTTATTTAATAAAATACTACCAAGATAAAGCATATTTTCTTCCCATTTTTTAGGTTTAAATTGACCTATAATGGAAGAAAATTTTTTGTAGGATTTCATCTTAGGAGATTTTGAGACTTCGAAGGATTCATCAAATTATTAAACGGTGTAATGTCTACACTAATTCATCTCATGAAGGCTTACTGTTTTTTTCCTCCTTGGGCTCATTTGCTGCTAGTACTGGACAGCACTGTCCTCTCTGATGCATAAAATCATATGAGAGCAAAGTGACTAGCCAAAAATAAGTGCATTTTTGGGTGTAGGCTCCCATTCACAGGTGCTGTTTTTTTTATTTTTTCATGGTTTGCTAGGCACTTCATTCAGGTTGGCAGATCTGATGGGTCATATGGTGACAATTCTCATTTTCTGCAGCATCTGAAATGTCCACTCATTGAATCATTGACAGCTAAAATTAGATATTTGGCAAAGCAGTCCTAGGAACTAAGGGCTTGATTAAGTTGCCTAATTATAGCTGCCTAGTGCCATGTGAGATGCCCTAGAGTACCCCCGGGAACCACAGTGGAGTGGCAGATATCATACAAAACCTACAGAAGATCCATGGTCCTCCTGAGCGGGAGCTTTAGGCAAAAAAGGATAACCCCTGCAACATTTCAAATGGCAGAGGGAACTTTTGTTTACACTCATTTAAAAACTGAACACTGTGTGTTTCCTACCAGGATATTGAAGAGATCAATTCTCCTGTCTTAGCTCAGTCTTGCATCGTATTCCCTCCTTTTGCAGGAGGGTGCATGAGCTCTCAGTGCTGCTCTGTGCCCAGTCTCCTGCATGCAGCACAGGGAGGAAGACATAAGAAAATAGGTCAGAGCAAGCTTTAATTGTTGGGGGGTGAGAGTGGTGGTGGAGAACCTCTTCCAGGGATGGAAAGGAGGGCTTGCATATTTTCTCCACAGTCATCTCAGCACTGTTCATTCAGAGGGAAAGAGATCTGCTAAGGAATTGCATATGCTTGTTCCTATTGTATCATGGGTTTTCCTTAGAGGTGCCTAAAGCAGAATCCAGTCTTACTTCATTTTTGAAATTTGACATGTTTATAGACTGGGGTAGATAAGGTTTGTGTGTGGGGAGTCTTGATGGCATCTCTGAAGATTGTAATTCTTCATCCACCTCTCTTTCTTGACATGATTGTATAAAAGTGGAATAAAAAAAAATGCTTTATTCTTCTTTTCCACATTAAGCAGAAAATGGGTTTCTTGAGAGTATGCATTTGCACTGGACTCAAGAAAACAGACCCCTGCAGAGCATGAAATAACACTGGGGAATATATTTTCCTTGACACACTAGTTATTTTTCATCTGTCTGAGGCAGCTTTCCACCATCCTCCCGTCTTTTTTTTTTATTATTTAACAAAGTTATGCAGTACCTTATATCAGCACTCATCCTCATATTCTCCTTAAAAAGAGAATCAGCACCAACAGTACAGAGGGACAAATAATGCTTATCATAATAAAAATAATATGGTCACAAAGAACCAAGCACTATTTGGAAAACAGTATAAAAAAATGTAATATTCATATAGGTTCCCAATACCCAAAATCTCACATTTACTCATGAAGGTGTAAAATATTTCCTATAAACCTGCTGAAATTACATGAAATCTAATAGTTTACTGCCCAAGGCAGGTCTAATAAACTTACCCTGTTTCAGCCCAACAGTTCTACTGCCTGATAAGCAATACTCAACAACTACCACAGCTAAAGAGTCTTCTGAATATCAAATCCCCTCCTCCAACAAAATAACTCTCATTGAAGACAATATTTATTCTGACTGGCATATATTTCTGTTCAGATCAGCAATTTGCTTTTTTCAAAACTGAGCTGATGTACAAGTGAATGATCTTATATTTTTGTGATAGGGAAACTGCTTCCAAACTCATCCACTTTCTGCATTAACCTGATCTGTTCAGCTGCACAATAGATTGGTTAAGATGATTGTTGGTGATATCACTAAAGTTATTCTGCCCACCATAGTCATGAAATAGTGCATTCAGAGCAAAAGCTAGAAATAGCATGCTTAAAGAGTGGCTAAAATAGAACAAATGTTTAAAACCAGTATGTAGTTAATGAACCCAGCTATCCACTAAAGTACTTCTCAGTGAGTAACTGAAAGAAAAAGCTTGCTGTTGAGCTAATGTCATTTAAGATATTATGGGAGCCAACGTAGACTGGTGGTGGCATGAGGGCCATGACAAGAATCCCTGGTAGTGGGTGACTTCTGTGGCATGAATTGTCACCAGATGGCACAATCTCATGGGCCTAAATCCCACCTTGCTCTTGCATCCCTGAAGAAGGGAGCGTTCCTGAATTCAGAAGGAATAACCATGCAGGAAGCCCAATGACTGAGGCATAGACTGCATGAAGACAGCGAACAGTGTTTTGTTAGAGTAGGTTTAGTTCCTTTTAGTACCTAAAAATTTACACATCCTTGTTTGGACAATCTTATTTTCTTTTTAACTGTTAGTCAGGTAGTTGTAAAAACAGCATCCAGGAAAATATCTTCAGCTTGACTGAGAAGCAGATCTCAAGTTCCTACTGCATTAATATTAACCTTCATGGAAGCTCTGAATTTGGTTCAATATTAGTAAATTAAAATGTAAAAATATAAATAGATTGATAGTTTATTTAACTATCCAACATTTGAACATCCAACATTTAGCAGTCCCAAATGACTTAAATTAATTCCAGGTAAAAGGGATAAGATTTGAAGAATTTTCAACTATAGGTTATTCTATTAGACAAGAATTTGAACAGACTTTAATGAATTACATTTGGATTTAAAAGATAATGTATTCATTTATTTATGCCTTACATTTCAGCTTTGGTCTTAAATCTGTCATAATGGAACAGAGAATAAATATATTTTAAGGTGGAAATGGGAGAGTAGGAGAGAAAATGATAACATTTATGAACTGCTGTCCATTTCCTATGCTGTAAAACACACACTTTTCCTATTGAAACCCTGTGGCACCCTGATGCAACTATGGCTTCAGTAGCATCTGGCAATGTCAGGTAGAGTTTCTTGAAGGCTCTGATCTTCTGGCTTCTAAAATAGTAACAAATAACCTAAACCACCACTTCCCTGAATCACCGAACCAGGCTGATACAATCTGTACAAGGAGGCAGCTTTTTCAAGGGGTTTTGTATGTATAACACTGGAGACATGATTTGGCATTGAAGTTATTAATATACAACTAGTGAAAAGGTTCCTTCATTTGCAGTGTGTGTTTTTTAAAAGTAAATACAAGAAGAATTTGGCAATTTTAATCTTTGTTTTATCTGAGAAACTGGACACCTATTCCTTATACATAGAAAGAGATTTCCTGTCAGCATTCATAAATTTATTTCTTGACCCTGAGCAGTGAGAGAAGCAGCCTGAGATATATTGCAAAGCCAAATGTTTAAAGTTTATATCAATATACACGTGGGACAAAGGTAGTTTACTCAGTGAAGGAAGAACCCCCTGCTACATTTAATCATGCTCAAGTACATGAGAAAGTGCCCTTATGGCTGCTGTTTCTCCTTGCCTTTTTAAACCAGCTATTGAGAAGCCCTTTTCTTCTCATGAAATAGCTTAAACCCAAAGCCTAATTAAACTAGTAAAACACCATTAAACCTGGTGAGCAGAATCATCTCCAGCCACCTCAATTTGCAATTAGATTTTGGGTGAGGGTAGAGGAAATCAATGTTATGTTCACCCCTTAATGAGAACATATACACACTTCCACATTAAAAGATTATTTTCTTAAAATCCCCACAGGTAGGTGGGGGATTCACTTCACTTGTGAAAGCAAAACAAAGAAAAAAGTGGGGGGAAAAATCAAAGAAACTCTTTGCCTTATGTGAAAAAGTTATATCCTTTTCTCCCATGAGCTAAAGAAAAGCCAGAAGGGAACAGAACAAAACAACATATATATGAGATTAAAGTAACATGATCGGGGCAAAACTCAGAGAGTCAATTTGCCTGTTTTTAGAACCACAAGAACCAGGCTTGTTTCAGTGTATTGATAAACTAGATAATAAAGTCTTAAGTACGTGACAAAGAAATCTTCATCAGTGCCAAGCACTGCTTATCAGACCACCAGTGAATACAAGCAGGAATGTCTTGGTTGAGGCCAATGAAATTCATCACCTCTGGTCATCTGAGAGCTTGGCCATTTGCGTTCTCCATACAGAAGCAGCAGGCGTGTACTTTGGGTTTTTTTCTTTGAGGGAAAAGCAAAATTAATTATCTGTGGGAGAGATTCTGTGCAGTGATACAGAACATCACCTCTTTATGCTGGAAGCTGCGTTACAGAAGTCCAATATATCAGCAAGGACTCTCATATGCAGCTGCAGATCTGCTGATACTGCAGCTACCCCTGGACACCATTGTACTAAGCACCTTGTTGAAGAAACCTTCCCTTCCTCACAAAACTCAAGTATAGTGCAAAGTAGAAGGTCACTTCTCCTTCCAGCTACATAATTTGCACAGGATAACTCTGAAGTTTCTCCTCCAATTCCCTGTTTGGACCAGCAACTCATCCCTTTGGGATCCCTAGACTTATTTACATTGGCTTTTGAAATACATTTGATTCACTTCAGTTTAAATCAACTTGAAATATTTTCACTTTGGGTATAAGAAATTAGATGTTTTTATTCCTCCAGATATATGACTTTTAAAAATATATAAGGTCAGTTTAAAAAGCATGCCTTTAGTAGGAATGACATCTCTGTTGCATCTGGTTTTTTTGAGGGGTTTTTCTGGGAAGCAGGGATGTAGGGTGTTGGGTTTTTTAAGACTAACTTAAATATGGTGAAAACAAAATTTTTTAATAAGGTCACAGGTAGCAATCTAAGTTCACTTTTGCTGAAAGATATATTTGGGCTTTTTTTTGCTCCTTCTTTATATTTGGTATGTTCTTTATAGACACACTTTCCCCAAAACCATAATTTTAATTGGCACTTTTCTTTGTATGTGGTTTTATCATTCCATTTTTTCAGACAAAAAAGTATTTTTTTTTTCTTAAATAAGGAAAAAATATTTCTAATAATGCAAATTACTCTACCCAGAGAAACCACTACCAACACAAACACCCGAAATGCTGTTAACAAGACTAGAAAAAAGGGTTTGTTCACATGGAATATCTCATAATAAAATATAAATATTAGATGTAGTCCTTCAAATCAATTAATTTTAGTCATTTAACAAGATTTCAATGCTGGTTGCCCTTTAAAAAGCAGTTATTCATGAAGCTATGCAACTTAGCCTTCACTAAATGCTAACATACGTGGCTTTCTGTTATTAATGTTGTGTGATTCATTTTTTTTACTACTTCACTAACATTTCAATAGAAATAAAGTGATTGTCATGTGGTACACTCAGTCCTGGAGCAGTAGCACAGCTGTTTACTCCCAGACTCTGAGCATTTTTTAGGTCTTCACAGCAGTCTGTATTTTCTCTGAAGGGAATGATACTTCTTACCATAAGGAGATATAGTTTCCATATTCAGTTTGCTTATTGTAAGATACTTGGCTGTAAGAACAATAAATTCAATGCTTTCTCTTCCTTCTATTGCCATTTTTAGCTTTAATTAACTGCTCTGTTGCATCAAAAGAGGACAAAAAAGCCATGGCAGAGAATCACAAATTTACTCCATTTTGCTTTTCAGAAAAATCAAAATGACCAAACATCTGCTTCAGACACCCTCTACTGGAAAGCACCAACTTAATCTCTCTGCTCCTGAATTAACTGATCATGTGGAGGAAGGGGAGAAAAATAAATAATAAATAATAAAAAAAAGCAAGCATAAATGTTAAATTGCTTGAAAAGCCTAGTGTCTCTTCTGTAAATCGTCATCTTGCATTTAGGGGGAGGAAAAGATTTGATGATTAAATTATTTCTTTCAACAAAGGTGGAAAATTTGCATCTGACCTCTTTGACTATGAAGTAGCAATAAAAAAAGATTATATTAAAAATTCTGTGGCAACTTGCCTTCACTATTACACCAGACCTGTTACGTTTCTCCCAAAAAGGTGCATGTGTCATAAAATTAGGAGCAAGTAGAAATAGGAAATGCATTTAAGATATTTAGTCACAATACACACAAACAGTAACCTGACTTATTTTGCCCATGGGTGAGAAAAATGGTCTTGAAAGTAGAACTAAATATTTTTACATGAAATCTGTTCATACTGTGTAATTCTCAAGCAACAAGTATGCTGGGACACAGCTGCTCTGCGGCTGTAAGTGACCACAGTTAGAAACTCTTGGTAGTTTACCCACTGCAGAAGTTTGTTCTGTAAACAGATCTCTTCTGTCAGTAATTTATTAAATATCTATTGAATATATTCACTTCTGGGCTGAAACCTCTTTGTAGTCAGACAGAGTATGTTAACTCAGTGGTGGGCAGGGTTTCTCTTTAAGGGAAGGGTGAGAATTTCCTCTCCTCAGAAATAAATTCCATGCTACTTTTTTGAAATCTTGGCCCCTGATTTCATCACAGTAAAAGAAAAACCAACCAACCAACCAACCAAACAAGAAAGTAAAAAGATTAATTAATCTAAATGATGACAGATCTACTGCCACTGCTTTAAGATCTACATCCCAATAAACTACTTGGAGAACCTTCAAGCATCCTTTTCCTCAAATAGCAGTGCCAAGAGATTTTGTCCTTAAAAGACTGAAAAGACAATTCTATCAAGCTTCAATCTATAATTAATTCTTTTACTATTCTACTCCCAAATAAAGTATTAAGACTAACAGCCTGATTTGGTACCAAGCATTGTTCATTGAATGCTCTCCTCGAAGATGCTACTGCTTTCACAATTCTGTTTGACCTGCACAATGTACTGCATGTGGAGCAGTGAATTACATTCCTTTCTAAGAGACCATGCTGAATTACAATTTTTTTTATTTCCCCCCCCCCCCCTCCCCAGGACTCACTCACAGGTGAATAATTGCACCTGTCCTCCTTAAGCAGACAAAAGACAATAAGTAGTGGCCAAATGGAAAGAAAGATTTAAAAAGAAAATCACTTTATAGTTTGGTAGGAAAACAACTCAATCTAGCCTTTCATCCAGCTGTATACAATATGAGGATTTCTTCCTTTTCTGAAGAAATGGAAGTTTTCAACCAAAGAAAGACTATCCTGATAACAAAGCAAAAAGAGGTGCTTTCTAGAATTTTAAAAGAGTCCACTTTTAAAATAAATCATTGACAATACAAAAAATCAGCTGCACATCTTGAGTGCTTGTGGGGAAATTTTTCTCATTTACATTATAGAAACAAAGAAATACAGTAAGGTGGGGGGACAAATAAAGCCACATGGCTTTTTCAAGAGCACACAAAAATTCAGCAGTAGAACGTAACACAGAGCAGAAGTGAATGTGCTGGAACAGACCACAACCTGGATCTCCTGACAATATTCATGCTGTTTCAAAGAATCGTTTAGGTTGGAAAAGACCTTTAAGATGACCAGGTCCAACCACAGAGAGATTTTAACTGTGCTAAGCATAAAGGCTGGGTTTTGCTTGTACTGACTGCTAATGCCTGGCAGAGAGATCCACAGCAGCTCTGGTTTCATCACAGCCATGCTGGCAGACATCCAAGGAAAGGTCACCAGGGCAGAAGGACAGAGCCTCAACAGAGCATTTGCCTTGGCGCCAGGAGATTCCTAACACCTGACCATGCCAAAGGGCTGATGCTTAAAAAGATGAGAAAAAAGCATGAAAGGTGAAAATACTGTAGAATCTCCACAAATATCCTTGCGATATTTCCAGGCCCTTTCAGATTTTTTCTCTTGCATGGAAGCTTCCTGTATACCCAAGGAAGATAGGTATTTGCACATGAATGGACCAAATGGAAAATACTCTGTTCCTTCTGGAACCTAAAGGTAGTCTATTTGACAAAATACAGGCAGCCCATTTGCAGCTATAAAGAGGAACACAATGGAAAACTAGACTAAAATACTGACAGCCCCCAAATAAAATAAAAGCAAAGAAATAATGGAGTGATGCCGTGGGGGGAGGTGCTCTTGCAGGAAGTGTGTCTCTTTTTCCCAAAAGCACGAATGTCTATATTTAACATCCTTCATGAGAACCTGATATAGCACAGAAAATAGACACTGTTTAAAAGCAAGTAACATAACTAACCATACCTGCTTTCAACTAGAACTTTTGGTCTTCAGGAAACACCTCCATCACCTTTTACTTACAGGTTTTAGAACAAAATTAAACACTGCCTGATTATATACTTGGGAAAATATGGGGAAAAAAGCCTGGTTTGACAGAAAAGGCACCAGCTGGGAATTAAAGAAAACCAAAGCCTACTGCCATTCTTTTCTTTCGACAGCTGCATGACCTTGGGTAGGATCGTCTCAGTGCCCCTCCTTTCCTTCCTACTTTCTGTCTCATCTAGTTACATGCTTTGGGATGGGGACCTTCTTTTACAGGATGTCAATAGAATTCTGAGGTCAATAGAATCCTTATCCAGGAAAATATCAACAAATTGCTGTAAAGAGTTCTTCCCTGAGTAGTGGGGGGAAAAAAGCGAGCCTGGCTTCTTGTGGATGTCTGTTTTTCCTCCCCAAAACTCCAGCTCCCTCCCTCATGTGTCCTGCAGGAGCACCTTGTACACATTGCTTTCAGTCTCTCCAACACAGAGTAACCTGCATCTTGAAACTGGCCAAAAGTAGATAAATTACTGGAAAATACGTCCAATACAGACACAGAGATCACATTATCTCCCAAAGAGTTTATTTTAAAGGAAACCCAGCTATTAAAAGAAACAGCAAACATTTCAACAAAGGTGAAAAACTTCAATATTCCAATTGCTTAGCAGATTAAACATGGCCATGCAAGGAACTCTAGCATTTTGTTCTTTTTTTAGATCACATGCTTCAACAAAGTGTCTAAATGGCTGCTGGAACATAAGCCAGAAAAGAGCAAGTGACAAATGATCTTTGGCTGGGATTTGGGTTTCCAGTAAAGCAACATTTGAAATTTGTTAAGGGTAAAAACCTGAAATTTGATCAAATGAACATTTCAATTTTGACAAATCAGTATTTCCCACAGATATGCATATCTTCCACGTCCCTTTGTAAACAGAAGTCACTGATGAAAGCATTGTTGAATATTATCCCATTTGCAAGATGGTGTAAATAAAACCTCAAGGCAAGGAGGTAGCTCTAACTGCAAAAGGAGAATTTTCATCCCTTTTGCCTTCAACAATTTGGGCAGGTTTATATTAAATCAATGCTCCCAACTAAAATTAAGAGAGAAGCAAAATTGTTTGAAGCAGTATTTGTTTAGACTGGTTCAAAACTCTTCAACCTTCTGGGCAGCAACACAACAAGGAAGCCTCCTGAGCGTGTTAGGTATTGAAAATGAAAGCAGCATAGTTGCTCGCCTTTCAAAATAATCAGTCTTTCAAAAAGTGTCAGATGTCTCCAAAACATGAGACAGGTTGGCAAGTTTGTAACATCTACTCTTGAACCTTAATACTGGGATTTTCTCTGGAGCCTGGAGAAACTCATCACCTTCACTAACAAATTTTAAAGACAATGTGTCTGGCTCACTGAAGATAAGACAGAAAAGCTAAATTAGATCTATGGGCCTCCCATTTGCTAAATTAAACCAGAAAACCAAAACCAAAATAAACATCAGAAGCACGTATATACATATATATATAGACACATACATATATCTGAATGCAGATTCAATATATGTAGTGATATCTATAGGCAGATGTATATCTGTAGCTGTAAATTACAGACATTTACTAAGATCTGTATTTACTGCCTCCTACAGGTCTATTTTACAGTCTAAATTTAGGGCATTCTCTTCTATTAAAAAAAAAAAAGAAGAAAAAAAAAGGCAGCATCTGATTTGTATTTTTCAAGTATATTCAAAAAACCTTCTTTGTGTGTGTATCTGCCACTTCAATATGCAAGAACAGACATGTAGAAGCAACAAGAAAATTCATATAGACTCTGTTATAAAACAAAAAGTTCCTGTCTCTAAAACTGTTGACCTTATTAGCACCTGGAGGTGGTGAGAAACTTTTCAGCAGTACATTTTTACCAACAACGTGGATATATATCCATATGCATAGTTGGTAATTTCAAATATTTAAATTGTATTTTCCACAAGGAAATCTTTCTTATTGAAAATAAATGCATAAGTGTTACATACAGAGAATTTTTTCCAACTGTATTAATAGTTCAGAAAAAAATATTGTTGTGTGTTTTTTGTGGAAAATTTTAATTCCTTCTCTTAAAATACAAACCAGAGACAAAGATGTCAACAAATATCCATCCACAACATCCTTTAATTAATCTGTTGAGAAACAATAATAAGACATAATACGTGTGATGTGTAAATAAATAGTGGATACAGGAAATAATATAATTAAAACAACATTCACACATAAAAATCAGAATTCTGAAACCAAACATCTCCAAACTCAAATTTAGGTGGAACTTCTCCATTTTCTCAGACTTTTTGAAAAATACTTGTTTCAAGTCAGTTGAAACATTTTGCATTATCAATGCTCTCCACTCCGAGAGGTCTTGCCATTTCTGAGCAGGGCAATCTACTTGCCATCTACCAAAGTTCCTCCACAAAAGGAAAACCTCACTTGGTCAACCTGAACACACCATGGTCAGTGGCCTTTCACACACTCCCCATTAGCCCTCTTGGGTATGGCAGGCTGCATCCATGGCATTTTACTTTTGCAGGAACCAAGCAGAGCCATGAAGAGCATTTAACACAGTTATCACAGCTTCACATATACATTTTAAAATAAAACTACTCTGAGGTAAAATACAGGAAACTACTTTAGCTAAAGTCCTCTATTACTAGTGACTTTTCCCTACAACCCTTCACAGAAGTTCAATTTCAAAGCTTAATACACAAAACAAATATGCTGGATACCTCAAAGGCTGGATGTAAAACACATTCATGGGTTTTGTGATTTTTTTAAATTTTTTTTTAGAGGCCTGGCCAAGTTTTAATGGGCTGTCACACACGAATGATTATGAAAGAGCTACAATGAACTGAGCTGATAAGCTGATCTGATTGGAATTAACTGCATGTGATTGCTGCTTTGAAAAGCTGGCCTAAAGAGAGAGCACTGAAAGCAATCTCAGAAGTCACTGGTACCACTTGCCTCAGCTGTAAGTAGGCACAGATGGTGAGAAAAGTTAATTAAGGGACATATTTGTTTGGGGGTTTGAAATTTCCACCCTCACTTCTCCAAAGAAGCCAAGACATAGTGAAAATAGGTTTTATGTTTGCGGCCTAGTAAGTTTGTGTTTTTGAGGCTCTGTTCCTATAGATGGAGGTAATAGATAAATAGAATAAATAATTTGTCAGCAGTTAGCATATGGATTTGCACTTGGTCACTAAGCTACTCATTGCACCTGATAGCTACAACATCTTGTCAATTAACAATATTCCTTTGTCCACAGTTCTTCATTTACTTTTCTCCTACCCAGCACAGCTTTTCCCTTATACCACAAGAGATACCCAACAACAGAGATGTCATCTTTTTTATTCTCAGCTTAATGACTGCCTCTTTCTTTCGTTCCCTCACTTCTTCTTGCAGTACTTCATGAGGATCATACAGGCAATTACAAAAAATAGCTTCTGGTGATAAACCTTTTTTTTTTTCTTCTGGTTGGAAACTCTCTTTCCCACCTGTTTCCAGCCCACACTTGAACTTTCCCCAGATTAACTAATGGCCTTCTGAAGCTGGGCTATGACAGTGTTCCATAAAGTGATCACCATTTTAGAGGATCAAAATACATCCCTTATGCTTTTTATATAGCAAGACTGTCATGTAGCAGACATTTTTCTCAATGGTCCTTCAACAGTGTATTATTCTTAGGACCGTTTTCAATTTTTCAACCCTTGGCTATTACAATGACAGTGGCCAGTAGCACCAAAGAATCTGGATAGAGAAAACCGAGATTTCAGAACATCAAGTGCTATTGAAAGGTTCATAGAAAGACATTTTCAATTTGTGCCTACAGTACTATTTATTTCCTTTCTCAACTTTGCTGATTATGAGGATGTGCATGTGTAAAAGGAAGTTTCTTTGTCTCTAATCAGACCAGCTCTATTCCGTGAGTCCAAATCCACTCTTCGTGACATTACAAAATGAATCAGGAAGGAGGCTCAAGCCAGATCAGAAAGTGACAGCTTCTGTTTAAACAGATATGTTGGAAATTAATCATGAAAGAGAACGCTATTATACTGCATAAGCATTTAACCCTTAGCACTGTCTCATGCTCTAAAAGAGGTACAACAAAATTACTCACTGGAATGATCTTTGTCTAAATAAAAAATTCTAAATTGGAGTGCTGATCTGTTCTACTTATATTTCTAGAGAAATAAAGGCCTGTTTTGAATAGAACACCCACTCTATGTGTATTGAACACTTCCTGGATTTAAGGAAAGTTGCTTGTTACAACATTATCTTTGCATTTTAGTGTACGGTCATGTCATTTATGGTCTATCTTAAGAATTTGGCATGTATCAGTATGTTGCTTCTGTCAGTCTTACTTTTGTGCTACAGACCCAATTTTGAGCAGGATATTACAAATACAAGAGTGTGTTCCCTAACTAAGTTTACATTTCAGATGACAGGATCACATTAGAAGACTAGACATTCACACTCAAGACCAGCCCTGCACTGAGAACCATCCTATGTAATTCTGCAAGTATTTCAGCAAAAAAATTTGATTTGTGTACTAAATATATATATGTATATATATATAAAACCTAATGTAGCCACTATATATATATGTATACCTACCAACTGGTAATTTTGTCTCACAATCCCAGGTTGTCCCTAAACATAATGTTATCTAATCATATAAAAATGACAGGTTTTCTAATTTTGTAAATATATACAAAATAAGTTGTTAAAGTCCATCACTGAAAGCACAGTACAGATGTTAATCAAATTTGTGTGGTAATGATCAAAACAGTCAGTTTACATAAAGCATTACAGCTGTGCAATATTGGAGACCTGCAGTTCTGTCAGCAGCAATGAGGGTTACCTACCTATAGCTGGAAATTTTTCTGATGGACTCTGCATAGTCATGCTGACAGTGAGTATGACTTTCCATTAGCATTGACCACAGTGACAGCCTTGATCCCTCCCTGCTTTTTTGTCCAAGGATTGTCAGTGGGAAAGTGTAAAAGGAGCTGTAGCTCCTTTTAGTGGGTCTTAAGAGTCCTAAGCTTAAAGACTTGAGAACCTACTGGGGCTCAGAAAAGTGAGTGAAAGAAGGCTGATAGTGTCTCATCCAGCTCTGTGTCACTTTTTAAAATCATCATTCTGCTTTGCACATTCCCACTAATAGCATAATTTCAGAAGCAATCACGCATTTAAAGGAGTTAGCAGAAAAAAGTCAGGGGACAGGCTGTTGGAATGAGGACAGAAGTACTGCTAAGCAAACTGATTGTCTGATCCAGATATGACATCTCAGATGTAACAGCTTGTAAACATTATCTGTAGAGCTCCAAATAATAACTTTACAGATTTAACCAATCATGCTTTGAAGGCTGTCACTGATCTAGTGAAGCATGACCAAATCCCATTAGAGTGCAGAATAGATTCTAGTGGAAAGTCTTACATATGCTGAGTTGCAGATCTAGATAAGAAATGCAAATACGTCACATATGCTTCAGAGATGTATGCACATGAAGAGATTAATACATGCAACTAAATTCATTGTCCCATGGGTCTACAACAAAGGCTTTGAGCCCTGCAGGGTAACTCAGTCTGCAACAGCACTGCGTGCTTCATCAAAGAGTGTCACATTGCCAAATTCCTTTATAAGTAAGGACTGACTTCTACATAAGTGAGCGTGGCAGATCTCTGTGACTGCTGCATGCATATTCAAGAAAGACGTAAGAGACTCCCTTACAATTTCAAGTGAAATAGTGAAAAGCAGATGAGATCTGTGTTTTGTTTGCCCATTTTACACATGTATGTCTTTAAAATTACAGCACAATCTAAGTAGTCATTTGTTAGAGTTAATTCACTGGACAAGATTTCCTAAGATCTGCTGAAACTCTATTGTCCTTCCAGCAAACTGTGGAGAAGTGGAAAGTCTTTGAGACAGTGGAAAAAGCATGGGTAGGAAACATGCACATATGTGAAAGTGCTCAAAGGACTGTTCCTATCTTGCCCTGTGGGTATAACCAGAATACTTTCATTATTTTTTTATCTTCCTTTTATCTTCCTAGTGTGAAGAAAGTTCAAGAGAAAAACATGTAGATGGATAGGTATCTCCTCCTATTCTGTGCACTATAAGCCAGATTTGTCTGGCTGGATGTGAATGCCAGGGCAAGTTCTAGCCACTAATATCAAAAACAAGTCCTCATGTACTTCGTAAGGGCCATCTACCACATTATCACTCATATTAGTATACACAGATCCTGCAGGGTTATCCTGCTTCCCAGTATGAGTAGGAGAAGTTAGCATCTTCTTGTTTGTTTAAAAACTGCATTGTACTGTTGACTGGGATGTTAGGCAGTCTTTTTTCTTTTTTCCCGTCAGATCACTCCAAGACCTCAAAAATTACTCTGTTTAAAGAAACTTCCTGTTCTTTTCTTTCCTAGGTGGAAAGACTGCTTTTAATCAATGATGGTAATACTATGGAAGAGAGGTAGAGAGTCCACTCTCAGATAAAATTTAGAAAAATAAAAATGAAATTAAATAACATAAATTAAATTAAATGAAAGCCCCACCTTTGGCTTAGACATATTTGTCAGGACCAGACAGAGTCATAAGGGTCTCTAAACACTGCAATTTGTATGATTTTTTTTTCAGCTAGAAAAAGAGATAAATTAGAGGATTTTTTTGTTGTTGTTATATTTGTCCCAATTAACATTAATCTTTTTTTGTGTCTTTCAGCTTTTCTCCAAACAGTAGAGAAATCCAAAGCTTTTCTCTTGGCTCTCTCTCCAGGGACTAATATCCTTAAGTACTTCAAGGCCAGATCCAACTCTCTGACATTTGTCTGCCTTGAACTTGCAAAGCGCTCTTGAGTTTGTTAGCCTCCAAAGTCTCAAGAAACTCAAATAATCTTTAGACATATTCCATGTGGGAGGTTTTGCAGAAACAGCTTCATACAGCAGAAAGACTTACAGCTTGTTCTGGTGATCCTCTGTCAGATGAGGGCAAATAAAATCCTCTAAAGTATAGTTGATATGCAGTTGAGCATGTTATATTGGGAAGGTTCACAAATAAAAGAGCTCCTCTGTTTCCAGCTTTTATCATTGTCATTTGCCTTAAAAGTTTTTGTTTAAGCCCAAATCTAACTTAGAAACAGCAACAACCAGACTAATCCTAACTTTATCATATACACTGCAACACATAATCAAGCAAATATTAAGGCATTGTTTTATCTTGGAAACTTGGCTGCCCTCTGATGCTGCAGGAGGGAGGAGCTGAGTTTGCTGGAGTACCTTGCCCAGGCCCTGCTTATGGCATCACCTTCAGAGTGTGCAGAAGTAGAGAAAGGATGGAAAAATTATGTGATCACAGTGTTAGGCACTGCAATGGCAACTAACCTGTTATAGATTGTCACCACCAGCCCAGGAAACCAGTCCAGCCAGTCATCTGCTGAGTAGCACCATAGCAGAGCTCCTCAGGTGAGCAGGAGCCGAGAAATGTGCCGGGTTTTCTAAAGAATTGAACCCAGGAACACTGAGGGCAGGACGAACAGAACAATCTGCAGAAAGTTTTGTGCAGCTCTAGCTATTCTGCAATCCCTGCTTTCCAGCAATCAGTTAAACCAACTCACAGATCAAATTATCATTTCCAACTACTACATATTATGGTGCTAAATGAAAACAAATATTGCACAGCTAAAGTAATTCTGGTTGAGGTACCACCAACTTTAATCTAAACAAAGGACAGAAAATTAGGGAATTAGACTAAAAAAAGACTTTCATGCTTTGACTGACATTTTAATTCATATGGATACAAAGATGCCTCCCGTTTTCAACCATCTTACAGGCAGTATAAGATTCTTCTTGTACACTCTGTTGCTAGGTAGAGTCAAAGCTTGACTCATAGAGAAGGTAATGTTTATTCTAAATGATCAAAGTTAAGGAGCAGTTAATGACTTGGATACCCACAGTTTAAGTTAAATTAAGCTGTACAGGGACTCTTTTTGAGCTGTCATTCTAAATGAGGAATATATCTGTGCCCTTCTGGTGCCAAATACTGTTATTTTCCCTCACAAACGTTTTTATCATTTTCAATGACACCATAAGGGAATTGAGCAAACAGCAGAATCCATAGAGATGTTTAATTCACTCTGAGATCCCACCGCCTCAGAAAAGAGATAAGATTTTACAAATTTATTCCCTTCTTTTATTTCAATTACTATGTTAATGCTTCAGACAATTCTTAACCCAAACTTCTGGTCAAAAGTCTGTTGGCAGGCAGGATAGCAGATCTAAATCAAATCACAAGGATCTTGCAATAAGATTACATAGCATAATTTCCCCTCTGTAATGAAAGCTGTGCTTTCCCCTATTTTCCTACTGGAATTCACTATAGGGTGACAAAACCTTATTACATACACATGACAGGATGTTAAGATAGTACGTCCTTTAAGAAGTTCTAACAATATCCAAAGCTCAGTTCAAATCCAAACATTAAAACAACAAAGTGTAGAATGGGAGAAAAGAAAGATTGCTTACACTAACGAGGTCTTCCTCAGTTACCTCTCACAGTCTTTAAAAATCAGAAGCTAAAAGAACCAAAGGACTCTGCTATAAGCAGTCTGCTACACTGATATAACAAAAACCACCATCAGCCTTCAGCTGTGACCCCTTCATGGCTGTCAAATTAAAGCACACAACAACAGTGAGAACCCCCCTCCCCATTCTTTTTGGCCACCAGTTTATGCAAATTACAGAAGACCAGTAGTCTTTGCCTAGCAACAAGATTGCATGTTCACTACTGATCACATTAATGATAAAGTAGTGAATATTAACAAATCTAATGATGAGAAGAGATGCCCTCCTTCACTGACTCATCCATACAATTAAAAATCTCTGTTGAAATAGAAAGAATAATTCATTCATCTAACAGACTCACTAGAAACAGAAAAGAAGTCATCAATAATACTGCTTCCCAACCACTGAAACCCAGGCACACAACAGTAATTTCATACAAGGAGGATTGCTAAATGTACAAAAAGATATGTATTTCTGCTGAGCCATGAAACTTCCACATTTGCATATGTCTTAGACTCATTCTGATATTTTCTAGAGTTATGGCTGGTGCACATGAGCTGTCCTGTCTGCTGTGGGACACAAAAAGCACTGACAAAGTGTGCTGAACTGTCAGCCCCTGAGCACCTCCACCTCCCAGGGGATCATACAGCTCATTCAAGTAACTGCAGAAAAGGTTGTAATTACTTACAGTGGGATGTCCAGCACAGTAGGTGTAGCTAGCATGAGACTGGTAGTGCAAGCTTGCTCTTGGAAAGGTGTATGTATTCCAAGCAGGTTGGCTGCTATTCCACTGGGAGCTAAAGCCAGGGCTCATGGTCACTCTTGATTTACTGTTTTGGTACGTTCTCACTGTGGAGCTGGACTATCAAAAAAGAAAGAAATGCAACGTAAAAATAGCTTTTAGGGTAGAATACAAACAACACAGCTACGTATCATCATTGTGCATATACATACTGCCACACAGCCTGGAACAAACATTAATGTTTCCTGTAAGGAAGTAGGAAAAGCAAAAAAATTGATTCCTTAAAAGATATCAGTGAAACAGCTATGTAGCTGTAATGCCCAAAAGACAGACTGACGGCTGATAGGCTTCAGGGCGGGATGTAGATCAAACGGACAGTGGGTAAGTGATAGAGGTAAGGGGATGTTCTGAAAATGTGTAGAGGGTGCAACCCTCCAAGAGTAATAGTTGAAACTTCCATGTTTATTTATTATTATTAAGCTCCTGATCAGCTACGTCCATTTGACAGTAAAAGGCAGTTTGGGGCCAATGTTTAGATACACTTTTTCGAAGCCTTGAAATCTCATCTTGTGGCTAGGTAAGGCCAAGCCTATCACAAAGCTAGCTCCACATTTCAAATATGTAACCTTCTAAACAGACTATGAAAACTCATGACATTTTAAAATTAATTAAAATGTAGAAGAAACAAACAAACAAACTATTAAATATTTTTTTAAAAGTTAATTCAAGTAACCCAGACTATGTATCTGTCATTCACTTTTGTTCTTTCCAGCTTTCTCTCATTTTACTCTATTTTAACTGCCATTTTCTGCTTCTAGTCCTCATTTTATTAAAAATATTCCTAATAAACGCTTGCACTGCTAGGGGTTGAAAGTGCCCATTTTCAAAAAGACTAGAAGTTCCATTAGATGTGGATGCATTTTTAGCAGATTTAGGTTGATCTTCAAAGACATGCAAATGTACTTTTCCCTCCATATTCTGTTCTGCATTTGGGCTTTGCTTGCTTTCTTTTAATTGGCAAAAGTGTTCTCAAGATCCCATGCAAATTTACACCAACTAATAGTAATTATTATAAACCTGAAACTGTTCCTTTTAAAGCATTAAATTCACAGTGATCTTAGTAATACAGTGAAAGCTTGAGAAATATGAACACAAATAACATTGCTTAGAAATGCTTATAAATGTCCCTGCCAGTAAACTGACGATATCAATTTCATAAACTATTAAAGAATGAGGTTTTGTTTATTTTTACCCTCCTTTCAAAAACAACTTTTATACACACCATGTGTAGCATTAACCAAGTATCAATATGGGCCACTATTGAACCAAGTGTTTCACAGAGTCCAAGACCATCCTTAACCTGAATTGCTTACAAGATAAATGAGAAGGTCAGGGAAAGGATGAAAGAGCAGACTCTGATGCAGAAAAAGAGAAAACAACTTTGTAAACATGACTTTCAGTTTCATTTCAATGCTTCAGCTCAGTTTCACTGGGAGAGGATGAGTGAAATGGAAGGAAAAGAGGACCGAGAGAAGACATACAAAAAGATTTCAAAGCCACATTATAGCTATAAAAAATATATGCCTCGTATAATCTTTCCCAATTTAAATACTGTATTTAGATGAGGTGGTTGTAGAAACTACAGGCCATGCTGGCATCGGCGGAACATGCCCCCTTTATTTAATTTAATTTTCAACAGTTTAAGTACACAAAGTTTGCCTCAGTTATCAATTGCTGTATAAACTTTAAGTTCAAGAAGAGGCCACACGACTTCCTGCATGTGTTTATTTCCTGCGCCACCGATTAGGAAGGCTGAAAAGAGCAGTTTCCGCTCACCAGTTCTCAATATCTCAACAGATTCGCTTCCCGCCCCCACCCCTAAGCAAAGGATTCCTGCGGTGTGATTTCTAAAGATTTAACTTACGACTAGCTGAACACAAAGTGTATGAATGAACACTAAAACCCACACTAAACTCTCATTAGTCACTGTGTGTGACAAGTGGTTACTTTGTTCTTATAAAAGGCTTTAGGGGAAAAAAAAAATAAAAAATGCTGCCCCTACAGTTAAAGGGGCTTATTGGAAATAAATCTTTTTGTATGAATTCAAATCATGACAAATCAAAGGAAAGAGGCTGCAGCTACGCCTAGAAAAAAAAATCTGAAAGGTTTTAATGTGTTTTTTTCTTTGTGTCTTTTTTTCTTTCCTTCCCCTTTTACCTTCTTTCCCCAAGGAGCAGAAACTGCGTTTTCTTCCCTTTGAGGTAGTACTTATCTTTCAGATCACTCCTCAAAGACAAATTTCTCTTTCTGAGCCCTGTTAGACTTGCTTCTACATGAGAGATGAAGGCTAGGTTTTGTTTCAGACAGATAAAGTACGTTTTTAGCCATAATGTACTTCTCCATCTACATTTCTCCCCTTTCTAAACATCAGGTATTCAAGTGTGGCTGCTTATTAACTTCTCGTGAGTTCATCCCAGGCTGAATATTCTGTGAATACTGAGCTGCTGTATCCTAACAACAGTTTTGCTCCTTTCTATTTGTTCTGATGGGTCCATAACCCATCAGCCACAGATTTTTTTTTCCACTGGTCCATACAATGTGTAGTGAAAATAATCAGATTATTATCAGCTGTGATCACTGTTAACTGCTTGTTTTCACTATGTCAGCAAACTCCACTAGAGTCAGGATAAACATGCTATTAGCATTACACAGAGGTGCACAAGACCTGTTCTTGCATTAGAGAGCAGGAGCTGTTTTTTCAACAGCCTGACCCAGACACTGAATAGCTTTCTGCCTGTTGACCAAGTTTTGTTTTGTGCTTGTGTGCTACACAAAAAACCTTCCTGTATCTGCCACCGTGCTGGAGGCACCTGCTACATCCAGGCACAGAGATGAGCCCCTCTGGCTCTCCTTCTGCTTCTCCATCCAGCTCCCAACTCACAAGGAGTGTATTAGAAACAGTGAGCCACTCAGGCCATCAAGGGTATGCCAGGTGCCCTACCCATGTGGGCCCACTGAGATGCAGAGGTGAGAAGTGAGACCCCATGTAGCCCCAGTCCCCCTCGGAGCAGCTGGGCAGCAGTAGGAGGGAGGTCCCTGCAAGGTAAGCCCTCTGCTCTGAACAGATTTGTAGGGGGCTACTAGTTCTGACCCAATAAAAGTGTCTCTCTTTCTACTGGCTTAGCTCCAGAAAAAAAAATAATAAAAAAGGACCAATACAAAAGTCAATACTCAAAGACACTCCTGGGATAATTGGCTTTGAAATCTTGAAGGTACTCAGGTTTTCAGCCAGAGTAAATAGACATCTTCATTGACAAGCCGTCAAGTCCTGGGACAGCCTGGTCACCTCATGGCTCTAACCTTGGGTGCTTGGAGAGCTAAAAAGCAAGATCAGGGACCCCAAAAGTTTATGTGTTTAATTCAAAGTGCCCTCTGAACAACAAATGCTGCACATCTCTGCAGCCTTCTCATCAGAGCACAGAGGCACCTGCGGGAAAGACGCTAGGCCAACTGGGAGAGCTGGGAGGGAAAAATGGTGCA
Organism: Apus apus; assembly: GCF_020740795.1. Taxonomy (NCBI): domain Eukaryota; kingdom Metazoa; phylum Chordata; class Aves; order Apodiformes; family Apodidae; genus Apus; species Apus apus. The sequence goes on along the minus strand of NC_067283.1, from coordinate 41,521,043 downwards.
CTGGGGGCAGGTGCCCAGGCACTGGCAGCAGGGAGTACAGACTGGCCTCTGTGAAGAGAGACTGGGCTGCCCCCTGTCAGAAACAGGTGATTCCAGCTGGCTCACACCAACCCACCACAGGGCATGGCTGACCCCCTTGGACAAGGTGATGGCAACTCTGGGAAGGCATATTGAAGAAAGGGCAAAACACTGCCTGGAAGTGAGGAAAAAAAGTGAGAACCATCTCCTGGGGGAGAGCAGGAGGATGAGGAGGCTCCTCTGCAGCCCCTGGAGAACCTACTTGGAGCAGGTATGACATGATCCATGGAGGATACTGTCCTGAAGGAACTGTGTCCCATGCTGGAGAAGGAGAGAAGAGTGAGAAGGAGAGCAGAGCTGTTACCCTCCATCTCCCCATGCTGCTAGGTCTGGGGAGCAGGCATAGGGTTGGGAACAGAGGAGAGAAGTCAAGCCTGACAGAAAGGGGTGGGAGGGAGGTACTGTCCTTGCTTCTCACTACCCAAACTTATTTTAACTGGCAATAATTAATTTTCCCCAAGTTGAGCCTGGTTTTGCCTGTGACAGTAATTGCTAAGTCATCTCAACCCACAAGCTTTTCCATCCTATTTTCTGCTCCCGTTTTCTTGAGAAGGGGGAGTGAAAGAGCAATTGGGTGGGTGTCTGGCAGCCAGCAAAGGTAAACCCACCACAAGCTTGCAGGTCTTGTGGCACACAGGCTTCTATTCGTGATCTGAAAGTGCATCTGTTTCCCCCTAATTCCTCTGATTACGCCAATAGGAGTAATCACCTCTCCCCATAGCTGTACCTTATTTATATCTCTTAGGTTGTCAATGGCTGACCACCACTGCCACTCCTGGGACAACCTGACCAGCTTTCCTCAGAAAACTTCTGCAGAAAATTTTCAGATTATAACAAAAAAGCAGTGCTTCCCTCCTCGCTATGTTTTGCCAGAAACAAATATTACAAAGCTAGAGGGAAATTCAGTTTCCCTCCTTTATACCCTAAAAGTGTGATGCAATCTAAAATTGAATTCAGCAAAATGTAAATGTCTAAAATTTAAATGTCTGAGCATATTTTTAAATATGACCTTTTTTTTCCCCTGTGTGTCAATTTCTCTTGCTTATAAGTATGGATAATCTTACTTTAAAACTTCTAAACTAAACTTTTCCTCATGTTTGTAAAAGTTTTTAACATTTTTGGACATAAGCCTGAGTGAACTGCGAAGTATTATTAGTAATATTACTATTTATTGAGTTTAACTGCTTTCAGTGTTTAGTTCTTTTAATAGCTGATGTATGAAGTCCAACTGAAAAAACTAGAACATGTTATTTATGGAGTATTTTTTATCTTCAAAGCACTGTACAAATGGTAAATGGTGTCAGAACTTTTGAGCGGTGCAACATTTCTGACTTACACTATAAGCTAACTTAGTCTGCAGTAGATGTAAGGAGTAACAGCCACTCCTTCCTTTGTGTATGTGAATAAAGTACATCATTTGCCTAGGATATTGAGCAACATAAATAGTTCTGACGTAGACTTTGTCTTCATATCATCACACCCATGCTCTAAGAGTAAAAATATGTGCTAATTCTGAAATTCTACATCACATCAAATGCAAGACTGACTAAATATATCAGACACCCTTTGGCCAACTATTCTAAAATGTTCTGATTGCTGTTGGTTTTGGCCAATAGAAGAAGAGAGGCTCAAATATTCTGCTCTATGTTACATCTCTATTTGCATAGACTTGAAAAAAAAAGAGGCAAGTGGGATTAAAGAGGTGTAAATAACATCTGAATTCAGCCTCCCACTACCTCATCTTTTAAAAGCAACTTCCCAGAGCTATGATGTCTTTTTCTTAGCCCACATAATTTGAACTGTCTCCAGTCCCTTGGATTCTGACTACAGAATGGTGCTGTCTTCAGCTGCATCTTCTGGGTTTTTTTGTTTGGTTTTTTTGTGGTTTTGTTTAGGATTTTTTGGTTTGTTGGTTTGTTTTTGGTTTGGTATTGTTTGGTTTTGCTTTAGTTTTGTTTGTTTTTGCTTTGTTGTTGTGTTTGTTTGTTTGTTTTGGTGTTTTGGTTTTTTTGTGAAAGGAGTTGTGTTTGAAAGGGTGCTCACCCTCATTCCACTATCCCTTTAGGAGATTTGACATCCCTTATTTTGGGTGTCAAAATGATTACAGAATTTGGGAAAGGTCAAGTAGAGAAACTGCCATTCTGGAGATGCTGGTTGCAGGAACTCTATATGCCTGTATTTGGAACAGACCATGATGTAAAGTACAGTCCTATGCTCTTAAAAGTTTGGATGGTTTACAAAATACTACTGTTCCCATAGAAATAAAGGTTTTCCTATAACCTGGAAAAGTCACAAATGAAAATAGCTGCCCTGAAACATTATTGCATGAGCTAAAACAATGCTTTTGTTTTCTTGCTCAGAGAAAATATGAAACTGGCAAAACAAATCTGAAGTTAGCTCATCACAAAAACCACATGGGAGACTTTAAAGATTGTGGTAACTGTGAAATTGAAGAGTGAGGGTGTTTCTTTCTTTTGGGGTTGTTATGAAAAATAAACATGGAAAATACAGAGGATTATTTTTTTTAATAGCAGGAAAGAGGAATTTTGTGCTGCTGCTTTTCCCAACATTATCTTGCACTGTTGCTTGCAAAGCCCTTACAGTCTAGATCCAGATTCCATCTGTTTCTGTAAGAACTGAGCTCTTAATATTTGGCCTCTGCAGGTTTTGAGTTTATCAAGTTTGTCTCATAACCTTTGTGAAAAAACTTCAGACACAAGACCAAATTTAAGAGAAACATTGTTTTTCCAGACATGGGATTGAAACTCAATATGCTGTACCTGGAAAAACAGGATAAACTAAGAGAAATGGCATTCCACTGAAACTGCAGAGAAATGACGAAGCTGTATTTCACTGCTCAGCATACATACAAGGCTGTAGCTCATCCAGTGGGTCCAATAGCACCGAGCAGTGGCCCACATCAGGCCAAAACCCAAGAAGCCCATCTGCCATCTCCCATGAGGTGAGAGGGGAATGCTCTCCTTGGGTTAGCTGTGTTCAGCAGGCTCCCTGCAAACAGGACAGAGGGGACCCAGGCCTGCAGGACACAACCAGCACAGCTGAATGACTTACAGCTGGGGCCCAAAGGAATGCTAAGTTGAGAGACTTTATAGAATATGTCCTGAATTATCTAAATAACTCTTGAGGAATGTATTCTAGAAAAAGAGTCTGACACTCATTGTTATTTTTCCCCAGAGTTATGCCTTGAAAACAAAATATATCTGGTTTTCACACTTTTCTGGTTAGAACTGCTGTCATTTCCAGTGACTCAATGCTGTAATTCATGTTGTACTTTTAACTGTTACTTGAATCCTAAGAGCATTTTTTTGCTTGAGAGAAATATGAAACATTGCTCTTGTAGTTACAGAGAGTGAACAGGGGAGTTGAAAAAATTAAGGCCTTCACGGTCTGAGGAAGAGGCCGTGAAGAACCTGGTTTTCTGCCTCCACATCAGTGCCAAGAGGCAAAGAATTAGTAACAAGAAACAGGCCAGTGACAATTCAGATTAAAGGCTTAGTGTCTTTTGGCAACCTGTGTGGAAGACCTGGGTGTAATAAAAAATTGATGTTACCTGATGGTTCTCTAAGCAAGAGGCCATTAGCTTTCAGTCATTTTCTCCACACATACACCTCCCAAAAAGCATTAACACCACCAGTATCTCAGCAAGCAAGCTCAGTGCAGAGACTGAGTAGAATCACAGTAAAAGCTCCTGTGCTTCAAGCTGGTTTCTCCAGACTAAGAAAAGGAATTTTGCATGCATAAGAGAAACTCGTGCTGGTTTTGTTATCCATATCGGACCCTGCCAGAGTGAATGGGGGTACTTGTGCTCCTGGACTGCTCCTTTGTATGTCTTCCTTTCACACAAGGAAAAATGAAAGGAGACTTTACGAAGGATATTTTTTATCTTCCTTAGGTTATTTGTAAAAAGTAAAGTGGGATTAAAATGTGTATTGATAGATGGGATTCTTACTGGTCTAGTTTAGACCTTTAATTTAGTTTTGAACACACTGAATATTTGACTCCAAGTCCCCTTCTCCTCCCTCCTCCTCTGCATCCTCCACTTTGAAAGGATTAAGGGCATGTCGAAGTTCCTTCCGTTTAGAATATTATTTAGTCAAGCTATTGTGAGAAATTTAAGTTATAACAACCTCAGAAGGATATCGAATATGGCCTTGTAACAGTAAGTCATTAAGTAATTTGTTTCTGAAAATAAAGTGGCATCTGTTAAATTTACTCCAGCCTTTTTAACAAGATTACCATTTAAAGTAGTGAAGCACTATGTTAAGCCAAGATCAGCATGACCTGAGTGTTCCTAGTAACTTGTGGCAAGATAGCATTGGTTAAGTCCCTGTCAGAGATGACCTGCATGTGCAGCATAGTTCAGATTTCTAAAGAAGTCAGACATTGTATTATCAGTAAGTTTGCAGACAACACCAAGCTAGGCAGGAGTGTTGATCTGCATGAGGATAGGGAGGCTCTAGAGAGAGACTTGGACAGATTGGATCCTTGGGCTAATGTTAATGATCTGGGCTTCAACAAGGCCAAGTGCCAGGTCCTGCAGTTGGGCCACAACAACCCCAGGCAACCCTACAGGCCTGGGGAAGTGTGGATGGAAAGTGTCTGGCAGAAAAGGACCTGGGGGTTCTAGGTGACGAGTGGCTGAATATGAGCTAGCAGTGTGCCCAGGTGGCCAAGAAAGCCAATGGCATTCTGGCCTGTATTAGAAATAGTGTGACCAGCAGAAGTAGAGAGGTGATTGTCCCCCTGTACTCAGCACTGGTGAGGCCACACCTGGAGTATTGTGTCCAGTTTTGGGCCCCTCAATTCAAGAGAGATATCGAGGTGCTGGAGCAAGTACAGAGGAGGGCAACAAAGCTGGTGAAGGGCCAAGAGAATAAATCTTATTAAGAACGTTTGAAGGAGCTGGGAATGTTTAGTTTGCGGAAGAGAAGGCTGAGGGGAGACCTCATCAGTCTCTACAACTACCTGAAAGGTCATTGTAGAGAGGTTGGTGCTGGTCTCGTTTCACAGGTAATTAGCAACAGAACAAGAGGGAATGGCTTCAAGCTGCAACAGGGGAGGTTTAGATTGGACATTAGGAAAAATTTCTTCACAGAGAGAGTGGTTAGACACTGGAATAGACTGCCCAGGGAGGTGGTTGAGTCACCATCCCTTGATGTGTTTAAGAGTTATTTGTATGTGGTGTTGGTAGATATGGTTTAGGGTTTAGGGGAGAACTTTGTAGAGTAGGAATGATGGTTGGACTTGGTGATCCCAAGAGTCTTTTCCAACCTGAATGTTTCTATGATTCTATGATTCTATATAAAATAATCAGTCAATCCACTACTCCTATGAATGCACCTACAGCTCATCTGTAGAGGGTGACTGCAGAAAAGGATGTTCTTCCATGAGAAGATGGAGAGCATACAAGTCACAGGGCAAAAGAACTTGAAGGGGAGGATTTGTGAAAGATAACGTCTAAGGGTGAACAGTAATCTTAAAGAAAGTTGTTAATTACATTCAAAACCTATCATATGAAGTGTCTGGTCTTGGCAGGTGTCTGGAGTAGTATTTTTAAAAGTCTAAGAATTCCTCTCTCATATATGACAGTTGCCAATCATGAAGTCTATTCTGCAAACTACACAGCAGTATTTGGGCTTTGCAGCATTCCCTTGCTAAAATACAGGACACAAAAGGATAGTGCTAAAATTAAAAATAATTTTAACATGTGACAATTGTATTTCCTAGGATCACATTCTCAGGTATAAAAGACTCTTGTGCTAGTTTGGCTGTAAGTCAATAAACCACTGTTACCTACATTTTATTTTTTCTAAGTGGGCCTATATACCACTGACTGAATCACAAGTTCAGGACTTTACTGATTAATGACTGATTTTAGTATTTACCTGTCAGCTAGACTGGGACTTTTTACAGACATCTAACATCTTTTTGATAGTTCGGGGAGAAAAATAATTGTTTCATTAACACCTGAATCCCTTCCCTTTTACAGTGCCTAAAGGTATGTTTCAGTATGTTCTGCAGAATCTTACTGGTTTTTTTCTGATGTATCTGTTTACTATATGTATATTGAATTACTCCCTGAACAATAAACCAACCACTGTCTTGGATACAAAATTATTTTCCTCACACTAGATCTGCAATATACAACTTTTTTTAGACAATCCCAAGAGTAACAGCTGGCTGACAATTTAAGCAAGTCTGTAACATTAACCAGTGAGTGCAATCCAGACTGATTTACCCAGGAAGAGGGTTGCTCATGAAAAACAAAAAAATATCCATGACACAACATCCTTTCCACAATCCTACCCAATGAAGAAAAAGTCAGATTTCTTTCCTCAGCTGCAGCAGGCGAAGTGTTGATTCCAGCAGCAAATGCATATTGCAGGCCTTCACATCCACACAATACTTACTTTACTGAAACAAATGCAGTTATGAAATGCATTTGGACACTGGGAGAATTCCATAAATCCTGCAAAGCTACCCAATGTACCACCATACAGCTAACTCCTTCATGCTTTTGTAAAAGCCACTGTGGGATTAGGGCATTTATCAAAGCTATGATTTCTTTCCCACAATGTTGTATCTATTGTATAGCAGGAGTTCTGCAGGTGCATGATTTATCCATCCTGTCATTAGCTACAATACCCTGCAAACAGTTTTTATTTTGTGCTGGAGAAACAAATACTCCTCCCATAAATTGTTTTACTGCTGATTGTGGAACAGGCTCCTGCTCCCTTGACAATAAAACAGCTTGCTTTCTCTGACCATGGGGTTATAATTTCTAGCATAACAATCTGCATCTCAGCACCATTTCTTATGGAATTAAGTAATACAGGGAAAATTATAGCTTACTTCTTTTCAATATCATGCCTGAACTCTCTTTATCTGTCAAGCGCCAACATGTCTGATCGCTTGAGGGACATTACAGACAACACAGTTCCTAAAGATCCAGCTGAGAGAACAAAGGAGGAGGAAGTAAATGTCAAATAAACTGAATGGACAAAATTCTGGTTAAAAATGAAAGCAAAAAATTAATATTAATTTTGTTACTGGGATCAGGATTCACCAAAGGTTTCAGTTTGGCCAAAAATGTTTCATGAACATTTAGAATGGAAGTGAACTGGATATCCAGGAAACCCAGAAATGAAAAAAACATTTCTGAATCAGTGAAATCATAATCAGACAGACCCTTAACTCAAATTAAATATTAATAGAAGCACATATATTGTATATAACAGATTTGAATGTGAAAAGGCTAATAACCTCTGGCTTTTCCAGCACTCAACTAATCCATTAGAAATGTAATAGACAGTCTAACCATTCTATTACTTTAGTAGGAGGTTTGAAAAATAAAAGAGAAAGCAGAATGAACTAGAAAGTGAAGAAGAAATAAAAAGACCTAAGACCAGCTCTCAGGGTACTCAAAATCAATTTCAACTGCCCCAGATATCTGTTGAGTATCAAATACAGAACAGAGGAACATGCACACAGAGCTACAGAGTCGCCTAGAAAAGCTGCGTTTTCTTCCCTTAAACTTTGGGCACTCATGCTGGTGAAGAGAGAGAGATCATTAATTTATTAAAAGGGATGAGCAAATTATGACTGGGAAGACGCCTATGAGTTATTTTAATTTAGTGTAGCAATGACAGATTTTACAGGATATAACATTATAAGATTTCAGATTTCCTTAAAAAATTAGTAAATACTAATTAAAAAACTACATTAAAATTCCCAATATAAAAGACAACAGAAAACCTAAGAGATAGTATGTTAAGGCACAAGAATTTATGGGATTTTGGTTGGTTTTGGTTTTATTTCACTGGAGAAAAAAAGACAACCAACAACAAAAAAACACAGAAAAAAACCCAAACAAAACCCCCCCAACAAACTATGAAAGCTTTGGTCAACACAGCATTTTAAAAAATGGACTACTCATAACCTTGGAGTAAACTGTGAGTAAAGCTTTGTAGAAACTACTCTTTAAGTTAAACATGGGTCTCTCCTGCATGTCTGTCTAATGCACATAAAGCACTATCATGTTGCCTGAACAAAAAACTTCTCTACAAATGTCAATTAAATGTTTCTAAAGACATAAACCCGCCTTTATTTTCAAGTATCAATGTGACTGCAAGCAAGCAACCTTCTGCTCATAGTACCAGTCCTTCAAATTATAAGCATTTTCTTATCAGCTAATGATCAAGAGTTTTATGGTCTGACTTGCACTTCAGCTGTGCCACAGGTGTTGCTGATTGGCATTTTATACTCAATGAACTGCTAAACAAACCAAAATAACAATGACAACAACAGCAAAATGCCAATAACTTACATTTTAGTAAGGTTATTGCACTAAGGAAAACTCACATAGGTTTGAAAATAGCTTCAGCATTCATGAAATTCCCTGCTGAGAAAAAATAACCCCAACACATTACATATTGAGGGGTTCAAAGTGGAAAGCAGAGATCTTTTGAATCCTGTTGGAGGGTGCTCAAATAAAAGAAGTCATTGACCTTCAAGAGAGGAAATCCTGCTGAGGCTCCTCAGAGCCTGACATGTGGAGCTGCACTTCTTTGCTTAGGAAATACTGACAACTAGGGGAACAACTCAGTGCAGCTCAGCCTAAGGGATTTTTCTGCCCCAGTATTCAATGGTATGAAGATGATTCAGATCCCTCTCACTGAAGTTCAACATCATAAAGAAGGGGGGGGGGGGAAATGAAGAAAAGCTCTGCTTTTGTGTTTCTCCCTGACGTAACCAGTGCCCCACTTCCTGTCCCCAAATGTTTGTTAAAATACAAAAATCTAGATTTTAAAATGTAAGTACAGCTGTCATGTTCAGACTGCAAAAACAAGATGAGAGATGAGGAACAGACTCTGAGGACAAGAGGGAAGATGACCAGAAACCACAGCAGGAGGCTCTGAGGATAAACAGATGCTACCCTGTCTCATCTGTGTTTTCTGTTTTGTGTTTTTCAGCCTTCTCAAAGACTAGACATGGAATGAATGCAGATGGAGATTTCTGTCACATTGTTCCCAGTTGATTTAAAACCTCCAACTCTCGAGTCAAATCCTTTCTAGCGCTGATGATGGCATTTCCAAAGCTTGAGGAGGGATAGAAGCTATTATCACCCTATAAGGCCACTGGTCTATAAAGGCCTGAGGATTAACACTAAATTAAACTAATATGGTTACCATAGAAATTCCTTTAAAAGGTATATTTTGAATTTTATATTTTTATGTCAGTAGACAGTCTCTGCAGCTCTGTGCTTATAATATACATTTCAGGAAAATTTGCCATATAGCATATTGAGTTGTACATCGTATTTCCTGACATGTGTAGGTGTCATAACCTTACAGCAGAAATGGGACAACGCAGTAATATTATTTATATAGAAGCTTACAACTTTAGTTACCCTAATATCTACCAAAAAAACTGAGAGTGACTGGTGGGAATATCTTTGAAGATTGCTAAAAGATTTACTTAGAGATACATTATTTGTTCAGTTTAAAACATATTTTAAAAACTCAAGGATTCACCTATACATAGATTCATTATTTAAGTGCAACTTTTAGTATCTACTGAACTGTTAGACAGCTACTAAGACAGAAAGTTAATAGGTATAGAGGTAAAAGATAAGAATCTTACCTGCTATCCTTTAAAATAAAGGGCAAAAGAAGAAAAGTATTATTTGGAAGATCAAAAATCCTCATTAGCTCTGAAACAGGCTTTTTAAGTGACTCAAACTTCCCACAACTTTTTCCTGGTCTCTGCAATGGGTTCTCTGTAGTGGGGCTTTACTACTTTTGATTTTGCACCCTTTGACAGAGGGTATGACATCCATGTCCATTCATACAGAATGGCAGTGTACCAAATCATGGGTAGTTTTTTGTCAATTTTCAGTTATATAATGAGTATAAGAGCTACTATAATTAGGAATAAACACAACAAAAGATACAGAGAGGTGTCCAGTAATTCACATACTTATACTGTAGCATAATTAAGTGAAATAAAGAAGAACACAGGCAGAATACAGAGGAAATTTCCAATTATATTTAAATCTATTGGCAGAGTAATTTCTTAAGAAAGCTAATAACAGAACCAGAAAATAGGTGGATTTAAGAAAGCGAAAGCACATACAAAAGCAAAGACAAGGGAAAGTCGATTTCAGGAGCTGAATCATAACAATAGAGCTTTGCTCCATCTCATTTATCTATGTATATTTACATGGGGGTGAAAAACGGCTTGAAGGTACTCTTTAATTCACAGACATAAAAAATATAAGCTGTTACAACATTTTGAATATGCTTTTTAAAGATTATACTTCAAAAGAAATATTTAGAAGCACTGATTTCAGGGAAAAGGTGGTGTGGTTGCTTTTTTTCAGCCAGCTGCTAAGATTTTATGTAACAAGGATAAAGAAGGGCACAGGAAAAAAAGATGCTGTTCTACAGTTTAAATATGGAAGTAAAGAACTATCTTGTATTCTGAAACTAAAATATATTTATGTCCCTAACCTCTTGAACTTTAGAAATATCTGTTATAGACTGTCATAATTGTTTGAAGATTCATCTGCACAATTGAATAGTTAAATTATTGAAATATTTGAGGGCACTGTCAACCTGTTAACAAAATCAAAATTACTAAATGAACACCAAACAGATGCTAGTAATACCAACATGTGAGGTTACCTAATGTTTTTACAGGTATTTTCATACCACAGCTCTCTCTTTCATACTGAAAACCACGTATTTTCTAACAAGCCTTACCTAATAAGAACTGTTAACTTAGATCAAGTTGACAGAATATGCATAGAATTTTTTTTTTTGCCACTGCCCAGAATCTGATTTGAAATTCATACCAAATTCTCTAGAGAAATTATTAGTTAATGCAAATCAATTTAATTCATTTATAAAAAACTGTTTTTATTTTAAAACATCATTTCAAGAAGCAGAACATTTTACTCTAAAAAATATACAATTTATTGTAACCTCAAATTTAAGAAGAAATACATATGAATAGAATTGCTATAAATAGAGTAGTACTCAGTTATGGAAAGACAAATTTTCAGTATTTCGTGGATCGAATTCAGCTGATCAAAGGACAGCAAACTTGGTAGATGAAGCAGCAGATACCCTGTTTACTTGATTCCTTAACATCAGAATCACACAACTTGACAAGATTCTGCTAAACAGTAACTAGCATATATTTGATAACTTTAGGACTTGCCATTCAGGTGCTGGACATCAGTCTCATTCTAGATGCTAAGGTCCCAGAGAATTAAGATCCTTACGCATATGGAAAACTTTGAGTATTGTAGGAAATCTACTGAAGCCCAGAGGATTCATTCTAGTACTAGAATCATACGCAGATTTTCATTTGAAAGACTTAAATATCTAACGGAACTGGTCCCGCACTGAAGAAAAATAAAGTAATGATTTGCAAGAACAAAAAGATGGAGACTTAGATAGGAAAGGGGGGATTTTGTTGTTTGTTTTAAAAGGATATAAATCTTCATCATGTAGGCTATAAAAGAAGGCTAGGAAGATTAATACCCTCTGGGCAGCATATTCCACTGCTATTATCTACAGGATATCTTGCACCTTGTTTTGAAGCATTTAGCAATGGCTCATGGAACAAGAGATGTTTAATGGTCTGATATGGCCTTGCTGCATCGATCACTGTGATATAGCAATCAAAACCAGAGGGTGAGTATGGCCCTATTGGATCTTTACAAGAGAAATCCCACCATGCTAATCTCTAAAGCCTATTGTCAGATTATTAATTTCTCTCCCTTGTCCATTTCCTCACTTAAAAATCAATCAGTCAATCAACCAATCAATCATTCAATCAATACAGACATCATGCAAAATTTTTGAACTTAAGGAAAGCCAATAGTGGCTGTAAGTTGTTGGCAGAACACTCCCTCTGTGTGCATTGGGGTTGTGAGGAGCCCTATTGACCTTTTTCTTTTAATAAACTTATTTTTGGTAAAAACACAGATTCATTATGTCTCCTACTTCCTGGAGGAAATATTGATGCAGCTGAGGTTTAGAGACAGAAGACTCAACAACAGGAACAAACAATTGAAGTATTTCACTGTCTTGCTTTGTCCTTCAATACTCCTTTACACAAGCACTCATCTACTCTTACTTTCTGTTAAGGCTAAATTGTTCAAAAGATGAGTCATCCACTGCACCTTTAAAAAAGTCCACATTTTTGCATGAAAAAGGATGAGTAAACAGAAATGGTTTTGTGATTTGTACTTACATTTGCCTTTAAAAATTCAAGAATTCACAGACCCAGTAGGTGTAAGTAGGCAACTTGCATCTGAATCTGAAATTATGACCAGCTTCAGGCTGTTCCTTAACATCTTGGATATTTCAGTGTACCCATGTGTCTTCTATTCCTCTCTTTACTTATTTGCACACACTTCTTGTGAAGCTTGTTTCACTTTTCTTTAGACATTGTTAACAGTTTAAAGTTAGGTCAATATATGAATAATCCCCACCCAAAAATTTGTCCCCTCATAATTTGACTTTCAGGGAACAGATAACAATTTAAAGTACAAGATGAAATGGCTAATAAAAGAGTTTGAGGTTCACAATAGCCAACAAGTTTCAGTTCTCAAATGCCTGACATGAAGCAATCTACTTTTATTAATTTCCTCCAATAAAGAGCACAGACATCTCCACTGATTTTAAGAGCTGACATAAACTTTTTTCTTTTCTCTTCTTGAATGTGTAGGTTGCACAGTAGTTTCCCTAAGGTTCACTTTGCATAATATTAATAAAATAATAATAGTAGTAATCATAATAAGTGAACCCTAGGGAAACTACTACTACTATTACTTATTATTATTCTTCTCATAATTACTGTTATAATTATGATTGTTGTTTTTGTAATTGTTGTTGTTGATGTAATTGTTGGTGTTGTTACTATAATAAAGCAAAACAGTCCCAACATTGTCCCAACTGGAAGGATGGGGGAAGTTACCTGGGTAACAAGAATTCATTCTGGAGGCCTAAACTGAGCAGTATCACCATGAAAAGGGTTTCACAAAGAAAGCCATCTGCAATGCACCGCTACATGCTTCATTGTCACCACAAAACCCAGACATGCTGCTACTTAGTCTTGAACATGTTCTTGTAAGCATGTCTATTATCATCTTCTAGGAGCTTGGCATTTCCTTAGAAAAGACCTCTTTCTGCAATTTGGCAAGTAGCAACACCCAGGGGTAGTCCTCCTTCCACTTAAAAATTGACAACGTCCCTGATGAATGCATAATTTAGGTTTTTCCCTCTTCCCAGTACACGTTAAAGTCTACAAAGAGCAACGTGTTTGTCACCAATTTTTCAAGTAGCAATGAAATAAAGAGGTGATAATCTGAAAAAAAAAAAAAACCTACATCACTAAACCTTGGTGAAATTTTGAAAATGACAGGAAAACAGCTAGGAACACTTCCATAGGGACTTTGATATGCAAAGACTGTAAGGAGAGAAACACTGTTCTTGCTTGATGATATCTAAAAATAACATCAAGAAATAGTGAGAGCTCTAGAATTATGGGACACTCCACCTAACACAAACTATTAAATAGATGAAAACCACTACAGGCCACTGTGAGAAACAGTAAGTTTCTTCTATTGAATGCTCCCTAAATGCCATAAAATGTCCAAGTCACTACGGTTGTGTAATCAACACTACACAAGTTTGTTCCTGTTAATATTATACCAAACTTGAGAGAAACAGGAACAGCGAAGCAGAAGAAAACTATGTTTTTCGCTTTTTCTTCTGAGGGGGAGCAATAAGTATCAGTCTGACCTCAGAAAATGGCAAACCAACTCTTTTTGCCTGTTTTATCTGAGACAGAAGGTTGTATCTGGAGAATACAGTTCAAGTGCTGAATTAATATTCATACTGTAGTTCCACATTTCTACCCCAAAATTTAAAAGGTCAGCTCATGTGGAGACAGATCTGGAGGCAAAAGCCAACCACTGAAAGGAGAGCCAGGATAGCTATAGCCATGTTGTGTAGTGCAGGGAGTATAAAGATCACACAATGAAGCACTTTGACTTATTGCCAGGTATACCCTGTGAAATTAATTTCAAAATAAAGTTTTAAATTACAGATGGTTTTTCCAAGCCTTTGCTGGCATGAGCTCTACTGTGGTAAAGCTGTGATGCTAGCAATTAGGGATAGCAGAGTCTGAGGTATTATGGGAAACCTGTCTAGCTTAGCTTGAAATATCTAAATATTTCTACTAAATATTCGCCAAAAGAAGAAATAGAAACTCCTCTGGCTCTGCTTGCCTTTAAGTTTGCACCTTCTGGATTTTTTTGGAAAACATTCACAGACATTAGTTCAGAACTTCTATAAACATAATACTATTTCATGTCTAAAAGTATCAGGAACAGGGAGGCTAAAGATAGAATTTTATAAAAACATAGCATGTGGTGTGCCAGCAACACAGTCCTACAAATTTTATGTTTGTCCTATCTGTCCAAGCAAAACACATTGTGAGCATCTAATCAAAGCCCCCTGAATGGCTTGCTTAGTGTTTGCAAAGAATGCAGATGAAGAAGCGTTTGCAGAAAGAATTAACTTGATGAAAAGACAGCAGACCCATTTAATGAGTGACAAATGAGGCACAGTACTTCAGTCCTCTCTTCAGCTACCCTTATCCCATATTGGTAGTAACCATTCATGGAAAAAAAAATCCAAACTAATAATTAACATTTTAAAATGTCATGTAATGTCTGCACAAATGCATCACCATCAGAAGTGACCACTGCAATGAAAAGTGTCATATAATTTTTCCAGAAAACCTTGAATAACTTTTAAAGAACATATGTATTGAATAAGTGAGTTCTTGGTACTCACTAGAAAATTATGTTTGTCCTAAATATGTACCATGCACCAACTAATGAGCCTTTTTTAAAGTAGGGCAGAAACAGTTCTGCAGTCTCCAACATTGGACTCCAGTGACAAAAATTACTCGGTACACTTTAACTCCCAACAGAAGACACAGAAGGTATTAAATGCAAATATACATTACAGGGCTGGCTCCTTTTTTCATGATGTCTATGAAAATTGTCATTGTCATAGTTTCAGGAATTATTAAAAAAAAAAAACTAAAAAATTCCCATTGTACAATACAATACAATACAAATGGCTCCATCAACCTGCTTGTCACTTTCTCTGCCTCCTTATTTGGATCTTCAAGGATAAAGAAGTAGAAGAAAACATGCACCGGTTAACATGAGGGTAAATTCACATAGATCCAGGTTGCTGCAGGAGCTGTTTCAGCTCTTAGTAAATCTCACAGTGCACAGACTTTGCCTTTTACTTCGCCTGCTGAGTCTAGCTAAGGATTGAGCCCCATCACTGAATTTTGAGTACCCTTAAAGTTTGTGGATCACAAATTGTAACAGATGTCCCTGCTGTGGAGGAGTTTTGTTTAAAGGTCCATCTGCCTGCAGACCGAAATCTGGGATTCTTTGTTCACATCCTGCAAAACCAGATCTTTCAGATCAGCCACCGTAAAAGTACAGGGATTTTTCTGATGGGTGAAGAAGGTCAATATCTTGCATACGTTTCTGCCTCTAAAAAGATAAGTAGCTGAAACGCTCTCAGGGTTTGGCAGAACACAATCTTATTCACAATAACTTTGCTTCCAAAGAATCAGTGGCTTGCTGCAGGAAGGAAATTAATGCATTCACCTATGGCTTTTTGCTTTCAACCCCATATATCAGACGTCAGTGCTCTCCACTTTTAGGGGTGTGGGGAGTCTCCTCTGCATTGCTAGGTGGGGCATCTGGGCCAGGCACTGGAAGACAGGATCCAGACTATGTTAATTTAGAGGAGAAAGGCATAGAGACTGAACACTGGTATATTTAGCAAAATTGTTTAGATATGTTTCCTAAATCAGAGAAAAAGAATACAGGACAGTGAAATGACAGATGAAATCAGAATCAAAGACAAGTGAAAGATTATGAAGGACTATAAATCAGGAGATGGGAAGAGAAAATAATAAAACGGGGACAAGTGAAAAGAGAAGGAAAAAGTATTTACTATGCAATTAGATTTCATGTGGGGAAGCACTCAATTCCTTCCTCTGTACAGCTTACAATACCACTTTTCAGAAGAAATTCTCCACACTCCCCTCAGCATATGAAGGGGGAGGGCGGGTGGGGGAAGGGCTTCTTCATCGCTGTCAAGCTCCACTGCTCTTTTCCACCTTCTTCCATCAGATCACCACATTTTGAGGTTCAGATGAGAAACTTGCAGGACTGAATGAGCCGATGACACTAGGGGCTTTCTGTGCAGGCTGTCGTGCTAACTTGGGGAGAAGAGGCTCTAGTTTCCTTCCTTGGTTTCCTCAGGTCACTTTCAGCCCAGCAGCTCTAGGTTTCTTTTCAGAAATAGCACATCACTGTCTCTCTACATTCTCCAATCATTACCAGCTTCCAGTGGGCCAACTTCCCTCCTGCCCATCCTCTAATAGCATGAGGGTATGTCCTCCTCAAAGTTTGAGTTATCCTATTCACAGTTCATCTCCTTGTTGGTAGGCAAGCAGGCCCACAAGCTTAAGAAGGAAATGTACAGACAGCCAAGGATTTTGTTTGTTTTCTAAACAGTCTTGAGTGTTGTCTACCCTTAGGTCAGACCTTCCTAAAAAAGTTCTTACTGCCCTTCCTTTGACATCTCTACAAAATTATGCACAACCTCTGCTTTGTGGCCAGCTTCCTTCCTCCTGGAGCAGGTCCTGCATATGCAATCGTGTCCAACACAAGCAATCCTCTCTGTTTCTCTCCTCTGTCCAAGCTGAGGAATGACATACCTCTAGTTATGAAGCCATGAATGATATGGCAATTAACCAGAATTCAAAGGTTAAGACAATGTTCTCTTACTTGAAACAGGTTGCAAGTGCCCTTGTGTCTTCAATTCTTTACTATTTTGGAATGGTGCATTTTAACTCTATCAAACAGTCAACGGAAGTCAAAGGGTGTATCTTCCAGCTATTACAGAAAACATTCAGCAACAGGAAATAAATTTTTTCAGACACTTGTGGTAAATGTTTGCTATTGTTTTATAATCTGGCATCCTGTTCACCAGTTTAGAGGGAATCTAGTAGAGAACTTGGAAAAAAATCAGTATTACACACCTGAAAATCTGGGCAATGTTATTCATCAGCAGAGGATTCTTCTTCACATACATTTGTATCTTGAAACCTAATAATGAATTATTTTTAGATTTAAATCTTTCTAGATATAGTAGGCACTTATCAAAATAACCACAACATGGCCACAGCTGGTATTCTCCTGTAGAAGTACCACAACTTCACAATTTTCTGCATACAGTATTTCTTTATTATTAGGGAATGCCTTTATATTTTTTCAGAAATGAGATGTCCATGTTCTTTTACTACTGGCAGAATTAGAAAGAGGAACAGGTCAAGTCTTCAGCATGGCATTCATAGTTTTTCATAAATTAGTGAAATACTCTGTATTTCCCTTCCAAGTTTACTCTGTCATTTTGTCAGTCATCTATACTGTTCTTTTGTTCAAAGGAATAGAAGTTCCTTAAATTCTTGCAATTTTCTCCCATTTTTCATATAGGACAATTCAATCATGACTCTTTATGTTAGGTTCACGTATATAGTGGTTAAGATTTGTTAGAAGACTTCTTACAAGGCCCCATCAGTTGCAGACATATTCTCTATTCTTCTGCTTCAAGCATCTGGTTAGTCCATTTGTTTTTAACTACTACTGTTTTCCCAGTAAGGTCTTCTACTGCTTATCGGTGACTGCACCTCCTAAACAGACAGTCAAATTAGGATTGGACAATTTTAATGGGCATTCAGTCCTACTGACAACTAGAGAGCAATTCAGTCCTCTTTCCAAGGAAAGACTCCTCAAGCACAGTGCAATCTTTAATTGTTTCCATAGTCATTCAATGTGTCTAGGACCCAAAAGCTGCAATACAACTCAATTTCCCACTTATACTAGTGGGTGACAGGCGTGCTGAAAAAGGGTCAGATTTTAAAATAAGGAAATTATTATTTTCCCCCCAAAAAAAGAACATGCACACAAAAGGAGACAAAGAGAATGCATGCCAAAAAAGAAAAGCAATTAGCTCCACTCCACTAAAATAAACCAACAAATGTTTTTACCACAACAGTGAAAAGCTGGCTAGGGTCTGAACTTGCTCTCACTAATGTCAGTAACAGTTTGAGTCAATGGAAGCAAAGTAAATCCTATTAGAGCCCTTTATAGAAAAATCCTAATAAAAGCAGACACTACAAAGTAAAGCCCTGTTCAGCCCTCGCTTACACCACAGACATTGTAAAGTCACACCATCATAGCTGGGGTCCACATTCAGACCTGGAGCGTTTCAGTCCTACACTCACTACATCACAGGAAACCAAAAGAAGATGCACTACCAAAAAGAGAATTGCAAGTCTCTTCTGGCTATGGATTTAATACATTCTTGTAAGGTTTACATAAGATCTGGCTAGGTCCCAAACGTGCATTCCCTGACACTCATACCGCCTGATTTATGCTCTCTTATTTGGCTGGTAAAGGAATCAAATTGGTGACTGGTTTTGAATGAAGGCAATTAGGGTGGTTGATTGGTTTTGTAATTTGGAGAACACCACTCCAGAGTATAAGTCAATTGTGTAGAACTATCCAGGTCTTTAATCACTGGTTTCCCTGTGCAAAGAGCTGATGCTTTACATCATCTGAAATTTATACCAGTTATAATCAATTCCATTCCCCCCATTACCCCGTTACTGCTTCCTCCCCTGCCCTGCACCTGGCAAAAAACATGACATTTTACTGGAGAAAGAATTAACTATAGTGTTGCCAATTAAATTTCAAAGGTGTATCCAAATTTAATTTACAGGGCCAACCGGGTATGGGGGGTAATTATCTTTACAGCGCATCTGACAGCTGTTGTGATATAGTGGTCCAACAGTTCCTGCTAGAAGTCTGTCGGGAAGCACTTGTTTAAATTTGAGCAAGGTTAAACAACAGACTTCTGTCTGCAAATCCTGGAAAACAACGTCATCAACAAAGACAGCAATTTTACCTAAGTCTCTTGGGTCTCCCCTGAAAAACTGGAAGTTCTCAATTCAAATTGTTTTCGTTCTGAATGTGTCTTAAAATAGGAAAATCTGCAGGTATAACACAAAAAAAAAAATAAAAATAAGCCAAGCACGGGATAGGAAACCATACATAATTTGCCTGTGTGTAGTAACCATATACGTTTATGAAACATAATTTCTTACTTAAACTTACAGGCTCCAGAAAATCCAAAGCTGAGAAATAAAATTTCACTCAATAGTTGCCTCAAGCAATTCTTTATTCTCAGCACTGGACTGGAATTGAAGTGTATCTTAATGGGATAAAAAAATTCTGAAGAGTTACATGATATTTAATTGGCTTCTAAGTAACACCTTCTGTTCTCTCACCACAATCTACATTTCTGACATTTATTCAGAACAAGGCTATATTTTGCACTATGGCCTTTGGATCACGAAGTCCCAAACTTTTGGGCCAACAGCTGATCATCGACCACCGTGAAATGATACAAAACATTTAACTGTAACGTCAGTACATCTATGCAATGCTAGAAGCAGATGTGAAATCCTGAATTCCACTTCTCAGCAAGGGCATGTAATAATCTGTGCTTCACTGAAGGCTGCCATGAAACCTCTGGTCAGCTCAGAAAAAAGTGATGCTTCAGGGCTTTCCATAATGTGCTTTATCTTCATGCTCCTCATTGAAAACCCTCTCTACAGCTGATCTCTGAAGCCCTGGGAGGACTGGCCATCACTGACAAATCACAGTTTGCAGATTCAAAAGTTATATTAGTAGTTAATCAAGTAACTAATTAAGTTATATTAGTAGCTAATAACATGTAGGGTTACATATCTTTGCACACATTCCCTGTATAGACTCTTAATTTATTACACTCCTGGTAGTCCTAAGATTTTAATAAAGTTTGCCAAATAGAAGGAAACTCTGTCTTCTCACACTCCAGTAAGTGGCAAATCTTACTAATTATGAGGCAGTAATACAACCAGGGCAAAAGGTTTGTACCACATGGAGTAGATGTAGTTGTTAGCTGCATTCGGTACTGCAGTCAGCAAATTCCATAGCAATTCAAATGATCCTATTCCTTGAAATAAAATATAGAGAAAAGCCTTGGATTATTGTTTTGTTTCACCACTTCTAAGCAATGAGGAATAACTGAAAATTCATTATCATACTGGGAATACTGGATCTCTGGTGCTGTCAGAAGCTCTAATTTTGCTGTGCAATTTAAATAGCCAATCTTCTCATTCCATCGTACCAGACCACTTCACATGGCATGTTCAAGTGGACCACGACATTTGAACTTGACTTACTTTAAAGCAGTTGCTTACCTAATAACATTCACAGGCAACACTACACACATAGGAGGACTTTTTTAGACAAAAAATTGTTTTTACCATTGCAGCCATTCTGATATTGCCCAGCACATATTTTTGATAACCCCTAGGAGCATTCTGGGTAAAGAACCACAGGCTGAGCAGACCTCTTTGATGGAGTTTCTTCTCTTAAGCAACCAGGTCCCATGGAGAAAGGGTGAGGAGGAGTCACACCTCTGCCAGCTCCCCAGATGCCTGCCTGATGTTACACTGTAGCACAAGGAGCTGGCAGACCAGTATTTCAGTCACAGAACAGATTAGAATCATAGAATCATAGAACTACTCAGGTTGGAAAAGACCCTTGGGATCACTGAGTCCAACCATCATCCCTACTCTACAAAGTTCTCCCCTAAATCATAAGATTAATTTGTATCTAATTTGTACCTAAATAAATATCCCAAAACTGACCAGAGGAAATAATCTGCCAGAAGCTTCTTGGGCTAAAATCATTTCTACAAGCCTCTGTTTGGAGCAAAAGCAAATAAAAAAATATTAGGAGTACAAAAGGTTGCTGTACAGGAGAGCAGGAGAGTAAAGAGAAGGTGCAAGTCCTCCTGCAAAGAGCAGTAACTTCCCCCAAGACCACAGGCTGAACTGCCTGCAGAGCTCTAGGTTATTAACCTAAAGAGTCTGAATAACATCTGGATACAGGTATAGCTGAAGGAACCATTCTTTTAAACCACATGATGCTGTAACTCACGAAAGGTAGCAAATGGGTGCTTCATCCTAGCACTGCCCACTTCTCATTGAAAAATCAGACCCCCAAGAGGTGGGAGATTTAGAAAAGAGCAATCCAGCACACTTGAAGCTGACTGTCAAACTCTCTTCTGGCCCTCCTGAACAAGGTGCAGAAGTAAGGTGACATCAGCTTTTTAGCCTGCAGTTATGCTCACAAACACCCTCCATGCCCCCCACTGCTCAAATTTAGTTTTCCCTTCAGGCAAAAGAGCCATTATCCTGTTTCTTGATAATACAAAGAATTTTCTTGAATTCTCTTTTGGCTGTTCCCTGCAATCCCTATATGAACCACACATTTCTTTACAGAGCAGTGGGAAGTAGGGGCAGGAGGAGAAAAAAATGTTGCTGACTGATTCTAATAAGAGAACTGCTGATTAAATAAATAAATAAATAAATAGCAATTAAAATGCCATAACCAGAATTTACAGGTACTTTTCCCAAAACCCAGCTCCCAGGGACCGGGATTCTGCCCACACATCTAGCAGCAAGGGTGTGGTCATGTCATCAGCTCTGAAGCTTTCACTAGAGATATTTCCCACTTCGTCCCCCAAAAGCCTCCTAACAAGTGAGCTTCATGTACTGCTGCAAGGTGCTAAAACCATGAAGTGACTTCACAGGAGATAGCTAAATGATTCCTCTGGAATAAAAGCATTAGGATTCCCCTAAGAGACACAGCAGAAAGCTGACTTGCAAATGTTTAAGAAACTTGTCAATGCACAACTGAGTGGTTCTGATTGATTAAATGAAAGTGGTTCGTACTGCTGAAGGGGTTACTTACAAAAGCAGAGTTTAATCTAGTGAGGCTGTGTTCCCACCAGAGCCAAAGAATAGACATAGGTTTGCCCTCGGCAATGTAGAGAAAGAAATCATGCTGAAGATCACCTTTGTGAAATGTTCCACTGTTTCCCACCACACACTGAACAACCGTTTGGTGACATGGACTATTTCATGTATCATGAACCCTTTTTGGAAGCATTTATATGATAATCTCAAGAACAATTAACATAGAATGTTAACAAATAAGTAGAATAATGAATACACTAAAAAGGTCAGATTCTCATTTCTCCACCAGCTAATTTGCAGAGAACAAACAAGGAGTAAGCACTTCAGACCACTGTTAAGGGTGTTTT
Organism: Apus apus; assembly: GCF_020740795.1. NCBI lineage: Eukaryota > Metazoa > Chordata > Aves > Apodiformes > Apodidae > Apus > Apus apus. The sequence continues at coordinate 41,498,604 of NC_067283.1, read as the reverse complement.
CTGAGCAGAAAAGACCTATAAGCCTCCTGACCCAAACAGATTAATTGAGGTACCAAAAAAACCAAAAAACAAAAACAAACAAAAAAAAAACCCCAAACCTGAAAACTGATCAGAAATAAGACAAGTTTGGGGGACCCTGAAAAAACCCCAACTTATCAAGACTATCTTCAAGTAAGGCCAGAAGATTTAGTTTGGATGCATCCTACATCCTGTGAGATGGGTGACTGTACATACTGTACATATAAGCACTTAAATGTTAAGGTCCTGTATAAAAAAGACACATCTTACTGGCTCCTACTACAATAAACTCATGTGTTTCAGACATTCTAGATATCCTATAGATTACTGAAAAAGTTAGAATTCAAAAGAAAAGCACCAAAGTGCTGTTAATAACATCCAAATGCTACACGCCCTGTATTGGACAGCTTTAACTAAAGATTGTCTTCTGAAGTCTTCCAGTATCTTAAACAATTCATATACTTAATCATTTCCTGAAATAAGGAAAATTGCCTAATTCCCTTTAAAAAATAATACAAATATATGTCTGAGGAAGAAAAAAAAAAAAAGTAAAAAGTCTGTCAGTCATAGAGACTAATATTAGTCTAGATAACGTAATATTGTCAGGACTCTTGGCAAACTGACTCTACTCTTACTACTACCAGCAGATCGTTTGGGATAGCCTGGCTTCCCTTCACAGCCAGACAGAATTCCAAAAATTTGGTGAGCATTAAGCATTATTCTTCAAATAAATATTATTCATATAATCTTTACCTGATACTAGATGTAGATAAAATGGTCCATAAATATTCCTCTAGACTTTTAAAAAAAATATTTTAAACATAGGAGAAATTAAATTTCAGCTAGTCTCACAATTTCTGTCAAGGAAGTCTACAATTCTCACTGTGCCTTCCTCAATCAAAACAACCCTTGATTAGAGATCCTACCCTAAAAAAAGCAGTATAAAGCCAGCATATCTTTGGTCACTTCATCTCTTCATTTTATACATTCAGCTCTCTTCAATAAGTATCTCAGAGTCTCATGGGTTTCAAAGCATCACTCCCCATACTTATATAAAGAAGAGAAAGATCCTTTCGTATTAGCATCCTTCTTCCTTACAATCAAGTGCAAGCCTCTATTCAGTCTCTTGGGAAAAAACAAAACAACAAAAAAAACAGAGACCCTTGTTCTTGGTTTTCACATAAATGTGGCCAGAGTTCATGTTCATAAGCTGTCAGATTTGGTAATTTTCCATGCTCTCCATGCTCACCGTTTCCTGCTCAAGAGCCTAAACAACGTATCTAGCCTATCCCTGCTCTTTACTCTCTTATATTGAGACTGGCTGACTGAACAAAAGTTAAAAAGACCTTCTCCTTATGACTGCTCTCCAACATACAACCATCTTCTTACCTGTTTGATCCATAGCAGAGTTAACGCACACACAGTTGTAACAGGAAAAGATCTTGCTTGCTTGCTAAAGTCCCAAGACAGAAAACTAACTGTAACAAGGAACTAATCCTCCTCCAGTAGTCAAATCATCAAAAGAAAACATCAACTTTATTATTCCTGATCACAGTCTGATATCCAAGTGAACACTGCTAAAGTGGGTTTTCCCTGCATCAATTCCCTGGATTTTAGCCAGGGTGGCTAAAACTGATGGCCACTGCTGCTGCTTTCTCTCTGTCAAATCCTAGTGCTGCATGTCTGGATGTTACTACTTCCAGTCTTCAATGGCTGCCATGGGTTTATAAGAGTTTCCCTCCCACGTAGGGTTACTGAGCAAGAAGTTCCATGGTGCCAGGTGAAATAGGTAATGGAAATATTTAATGCAGTAAATCAAATCAACTCATATCTCTGGCTGTCCCTTTCAGGTACAGATGCTTGCAAGTGACCATTACAAGTTCTACATTGCCTGCAATTGAAGTCTGAAAATTACTATGAAGAAAACTTAATGGGAGCAAGGCAGGTATCTCTATTGACTGTGAAGGCAAACATTTCAGGGAGCTTACCCCTTTCATTGAATTCACCTAAACAGATAAGATGCTCAAAAAGTGCTAATTAATCAGCTCATTCGATTATGCTTGGATTACAGAGCCAGCATTATATAGAGATCAATTCTGGCAATCAATCTGACATTTCGTTAGGTGCCAAGCAGACTGCCATTTAAAGGAAATGCACTCAAGGAAAGTTACTTGTGAGAGCAGTTCCATGCCACGGGGTCACATCAGGGTGCCGAAGTCACCCATCATGTGCAGAAAGCTTACCTCAAACCTACAGACACCACTGAAGGCAAGCAGAGAACTCACAGCCAGTGGTAAAATTGAAAATCATAGAATCATAGAATCACTAAGGTTGGAAAAGACCTTCAAGATCATCAAGTCCAACCATCATCCCTACCTGAGACTCATTTACCATTACCAAAATAAAACCTGTGCCAACTACAAAATACATATATAAATATCACAATAACTAAACTAGCAGGTAACATCTCTGATTTCTAAAACACTAAATCAACATTGACACTATTAATCTGGCCAAAATACTATTTGCAGCAGGAGGGACAACGAAGAAAAGGTTATTATATTAATAAATATTATAAATGCACAAGAAGACAGACAAAACTAAGCACTCATTAATAAAAAGCAATGCCTCAGAACACACTTTTTTTCTTTGGCAAACACCAAACACAGAATTTTTTTATCTCTCTTTTTCCTTTAGCCTGAAATGCAACACAAATAAAAATGAATATTTATTAGTAAAATTGCTTGAAGCCCTTTCCTCTTTCAACCCTCTTACATACACTGATTTTTTAAATTTCTTATCCAGTTCAACTAATCTCATGTTTTAGCTATCAATTATCAAATAAAGAGAACACAATGAGTTTAAGGAAGGCAGAGAACTAAAAAAAAAAAAAAATAAGGGAAAGAAGAAATTTAGTTGGAAGAAAGAGAGGAACAGAATGGAGAGAATTTTGGACTACAGGAATAGGAAAAAGAAAAAAATGTTTTAATTTCTGAAATAGAAAGCTCCTCCCCTTTCTTGCTATTTCCTTGAGTCAATAATTTTCACTAGATAATTTACTTTTCCCTGAAGTATTTTTCAAGACAGCAGACCTCAAAGCTTTTTTTTACTGCAGAAAATTGAACTAAAACAGACTTGCCTAACTAAACTAATACAGTTTAATTTATTTACACTCAGAAAAATTCCAAGGTCATATTTTAGAGATCACCAAGTAAGACTAGAGAGAAGAACAAGACTCGACGACTTTTCCAGATGACTGCACTGACTCATCCTGTGATTTCAAGGCAGCGAGCGGCTGGAACGCAATGTGATAGTATTATGAAAGGACATCATCAAGCAGTGAGAAAACAAGTTGTTTCTGAAGTCCGTTGACATAATTTAGGATTTTACTAGGGATTATGTTACTGCAGCAAAAATTGCTCAATTGTTCAGTCTTGCCCACCTTTATCAGTTCCCCTGTCCTATGAACTGCAGCTGCGAAAGGAGCATCTGTAATCGTAAAGGGAAGGAATAAGCACAGACTGCACTGGCTCTGATCCTTCCCAAGTTCAGATTTAGTGACCTTGCTAATCTCTCTGGGTTAGTTCTGCTTCCTTCAAGGCCTGAGAAGTGAGGAAAGGAGAGACAGCAAAGGCTCTTTTCAGGCAAGTGTAACATGACGTTGAAAAAGCATAACATTTTAATTGAAATTTTCTGTAAAAACAACTGTATACCATTAACAACATCAATATTAGCTCCATTCGACAATTTGTCACCAAAAAAAAATATTTACAAACTAGCCTTTTTAAAAATGGATTTTTGGAGGAATTGTTCATAAAGAAAAAAGTCACTTATGTATTAGGTATTTATATTTAACTTTTCAATATTTTTAATAATAGTAATAATAATGTTCTAGAGAGAACCCTTGGAGTAAAAAAATGAAAAATTCTGCAAAATGGGGGGAAAAAGAGGTTCTCAACCATAAAACAGAAACTATTGTAATGCTTAGCAATATGGTATTTTTACATTAATTTGAATTGCATAATGTGAGTGGAGATGTGGACACAGATAATGTGAATTTATAATTTCTGTCCTATAAGCTAACATAGTAACTAGTAGTATTGGTAAAAACTTCAGGTCACTGATACTGAATTCATGAGTCTACCCCTCAACAGCTTTTTTGCCAGCTGCCACTGCCCATTAAGAGCAGAAAAACTCCTTGCTTGCAGCTCACTTTGTGCCATGAAAAAAAAGATAAGACTAAACACTAGATCTATCAATATCTAACAATGTAACCTACATTACCCATCAGTTATTATAAAAGTAATGAATAATAAATACACTAATTATCTAACAAAGTTCTTTGCATTTCACTAGTGCAATATATTCTTAGGGATTTGACTTTAAAGCACTTGTGACACTACTTGTGCTCTTCCTTAGCTGGAAATAGGCCCATTCAACAGTAGAGGGGTTTGGGGTTTGTTGTTTGGTTTTTTGTAGCTAGTTACAAGTTTAAGTGATGGGTCCTTGTTATCGCTAGTTAATTTGTGTGTACAACATACAACATCCTTTCAGGGAATTTAATGAACCATGCAGAAAGAAGAAAAGAAAATATCAAAGGAGTTAGTGACCTTTGCCCCAAAAGTAAATTGTAAAGCCTTTCTAGTAGTTTTGCTGAAGCATCTTTCTATATTTGTACTGTATCTATGGTGGAAGTCAAGTAGTTATGATGAGAAAAAAAAATTGATGTACAGCTTGGGAAAGCTGATTGAGGTGTCAAATGTTCACAGGTTTAGAGAATGATATAATCAATACAAGAAGTATAGAGCACAGAGTTTGTATTGCAGTAGCTGTAGTCCTTTGATGCTTTGTTGTTTATTTACAGCAGATTGGAAAGCTCCTCTCCATTTGAACTGGCAACCAATCCACTGAAGTTCCCACAAAAAGGTCAGATGCCACTCGCAAAAGAGAACTTCAGAGGGTTCCATCATCCTTCTCCTTCTTTTGCAGGAAATAGCTTGGCATAGAAAATGCTCTTTCAACAGAACGAAAACTACTCATCATTCAATCCCAGAGATTTGGAGTCAAAATACTGGAATTTAGAAGTCTGGATCCAGGTTTTGCTCATCCTTCAATTTATCATTCTTCACTGCAAGCAGGAATAAATTAGGCAACTATAACGTCAAATATTTGGCTAAGTTTAGTTTGAAAGTATTTAAATCCCATTGTTGAATCAAAAAGGTAGTTGTTTTTCTTACAACAATCTCCATAATACCCTGGTAGCCAGCTTGTACAAATAGCACAATTCCGCTGATTTAGATAGAATAGTTTTAAGTGAAAATAGATTGTATCACTTGAGCACAGCAGTTTTGATTTACTCAAGCTGAGAATTTTAATTTAAACAGTAATTCAGAGTCTGGTTTTCTTCTTTTTTGTTACCTCTATTTAAGTCCCTGCCATTATTTGTGGAACAAGTTATCCATATTAAAAGGTTGTATTTTCAAATTAATTTCTGGGTTTTTTTTCAATAAAATTGCCTATACTTATTGCCAGTTTTATGGGAAAGACACATTTCACATTTAGTGATTCTTTTTATAAAATGAAAACATTTCTCCAGCTTCGTACTTTGTCAAGAGACCAAATGCAACAATAGAAGGAGATTGCGGGAAAAAAATTTCATTACAGGCAGAAAAATAGTCTGAAATTATAATTAGTCAAATCTAAACCTCATAGAACCATGAGAGGACTCTTCAGGTAATAAAAACATTGCTTTAATTTATGTTAATATCTTATAAAATGCAGACACATGCTGAAGAACTCAACAAGTTCGACTCTCTCATTTCCTCTCTGACTGATACAATGATTTGAGTAAGTGGAGCTGTTATCTCCCCACGGGAAAATCAGATAATTTGCTGTAAAAGGAAGAGTGGAAAAGAGGAGGCAGGACAGAAATGCTGTCTTCATATCTCGTTAGTCAGAATTACCCATGTTTAAACAAAACAAAATGGTGGAGAAAAATAAACCAACCCACAAACAAAACCTATTTTTCTATGCAAAATTTGACATATTTATGTGGCATTAAATGGGATTCTTTCCTTTCTTGTATGTCATCAAAAGCCAGGTCACTGTTGGAAAGTGTCAGATTGAGGGACAGAAGTAAAGAAAGCCATATCATTGACACCTTGGTCTTCAGAAAGGCTCAGATTACCATCAGGGTTAGTAAGAGTAAGGGAGAAACAGAAAAAGGAAGAACGTGAGATTGCAAATCTACAGTTTTTAGTGAGCTCCACTACGAGAAAGTGGTTGCCTATTTCATGCCAAACCACAGTTTTGTCTTTGGCAAATAGTGGTGCCTTGGGACCATCCTTTCTGAGCTCAGTGGCACAGGGGTCCCCAGGGTAGAGGGGCTGAGCCCCAGGCTAGAAAGGCAGATGGCCTCCAGAGTGACAGAACATTACAACTTATTTAAGATAGGATGTTAATCAAACAGACAGGGCCCTGCTATGCTCAGCTGCAATTGCACCTAAAATAGTGCTTGGCTGTCTGAGCACCTCATCTCATGTAAACATATACACTACCTCAGAAGTTAGAGGAGGTGGCAACAAAAGCGATCAGAGGTGTGAAACAGCTTCCACCTTCAGAATGAGACAATAGCCTGGAGAATGGGGCAATAAAGGTCTATTAAAGAAAACAGGAATTATGTGGAGTGGTGACAAGGAATACAAGGATAAGGAACTGCCCAAAGAAGCTACTTAGTAAGACTTAAAGCCAACAGAAGAAATTGCTTTTTCACAAAATGACCAGTTAAGCAGTGCAGCTCATAGTCACCAGATGCTTTGCTAGTCACAAGTATATAGAGCTTCAAAGCAGACTGAGGACAGATCCAGTGAAGGCTAACAGCCTGGATGCAATCTTGGTCTCAAGAGTTCATTGAATATTTATTTCCAGGAATTTGGGAAGTGAGCAGCACAGCAGAGCTGCTCTCAACTAAGTGCTTTTCATATTTAATACATATTCAAGTTTATACATGTAATAGCACTGTATTTCTATGAGAAAGTCTACCTGGCTCTTTCTCAGCAAAATTCCATCCAAAAAAGGTATGTTCCCATAAACTTTTCAGTTTTGACAAAACTGGCTCTTTCCACCTGGAGAAAATAAATAAATAAGACAATCTGACCTGTTCTTTCACTCCATGTAACTGAACCCAACGGAAATTTTCCTCTGAGCTGCTTCAAACCTGGAAATGTTCCAGTCAAACCAATGAAGATACTGCAGAGTTCATAAAAGCAGCTGCCCTCTGAGTCTCTGTGTTTATGGGAGCTACATATAAGGTGAGTACCCAGTCACGGCTGCTGCTCACCGAAACACACTGCATTTTGAATGGATAACTTTAAATAATGAGAAGGAAAGTAAAGCCTTTATTTTAATAATTTTTAAAAGAAACTGAATCAAAATTATTAAAAAATAGAAGTCATCCTCTTCCTCTGTCTTACTTTTCCCCTCTGACACAATGGCAAAACAAATATAACAAAAGAAGATATGCCATATATTAATTCTCTTTCATTGTTTTACAGAAAGAAGTTTAAGTACTATTTTGAGTGCTGTTGTCAGGCATGACAAGGATGACCTGCTTTATCAGAAACAGAGGGAGCTTGCCAACCCAAGGCAAAGGGTTTGAGAAATGTTAACTATATTTAGCAAAAAAAAAGGTCCTTAAACTGCTGATGCTTACACTTGGTGATATTCCAGCAAACAACTCTACATATGCTTAAATCACTATGCATAAACTTGAGTATTTACTTATTTGAGCCATTAGGGAATAATAATAATAGAAAAAAAATAATAATAGCAATTTAAAGAAAAAAAAATAAAGTTCCTTACAAAGAGAAAACAGCAAAAGTCTCCTTTAAAAATTACAGATGCCACAGGGGAAAAAAAGCCCTCCTCTCTCCAGTTGAAAAAATTCTAAAATCAGAGGAGAAGAAATGAAGGAGGTAGAATGAGGAATCTCACCTCAGAGCACAAATCAAGCAATCACTTCTTTGCAGCACAGTTATTTATGAAGTTACCATATAGTTTTTGTTACTGTTAAAGGATTCTTAAGATCAGAATCTAAGATTTTAAAAGCTTTTAAATCTTCTTTTTCAAAAGTATGTTGGTTTTGTTTGTTTGTTTGTTTTGTCTAAAGTGACTGATCACCTCATTTACCTGAAATACAGATCTGTGTTAAATATCAAAGAAGACACATCTCAACCCAAATATAATTTAAACTTGCAGTTTGTTAGGATACCGTTTTATAGATATGAGCATGGTTTTCTGCAAAACTCTTGACAGTTCTTCCGTCTGTGTGCACGATGGTAGGATCAGCAAGAATGTGTTAGAGAACGTGCTCAACTGCATATCAAGTCCTCTTTGTATTTTTCTTTCTTTGCACATAATTCTCCTATTTTTAAGGCATTAAAAACAAGATCACAAAGCAACATCGAAGGCACAATACCTTGCCTTGCTCTTGAAAATATCCCTCCTTTTATACAAGAAAAATGCCACAAAAATTAGAGAAAAGGGAGGGGGGAAAGTCCCATATATTCCAGAGAAAAATGCTAATTTCCATTCCCAGTTGTGTTGAGGCAGTGCCAATGATTGGCTCCATATGTTTCAGCAATTGGAGCCATATTAACATTCTTGCAGTTCTTTTGCTTTGTCTTGGTTACATTATGCAAACCTGAGAAACCTAGCCTTTCTTAACACCCTCCCCCCCAAATAAAGACCAATTCAGTTTCCTGGCTACAGTGGTTTCTCTGTCCCACTCGCAGCGATGGTGATTTCTCCAGACAATGCAAGGAGGTAGAAGGAAAGCCATATGTGGCTTCCAAAGTATATTAATTTCTGAGGAAATTATGGTTGACTGCATAGCGACATGCAAAGATCACTTTTAAAGGAAGAGCATCCTTGCTTCTTGTTACACCAAAATGTTAATAGATTCTGCTTGTATTTTTCTTGAAAAAAGAGACAAACAGAAGTATTCATTCTGATCCAGTGACGAACTAGCAGTAAAATACTACTTGAGCTGAGACAAAGCAGACTAACTTAATAGCTGTAATTTTCATCAGTACTGAAACATGAGTGGCAGGATGGAAAAATCACTTTCCAGTGCATAACACTGGCAAACGTATTTTTCCAAGACAACCTGTTTTTCTAATGCCATTGACCACAAAGCCATTCAAATGTGTGGTTTTCTTTGGAGGAAGGTAGATCTGCTTAAGATGAGTAACACTACCACCACATGAATTTTACGCAGATGTTTCAAAAAACTTTATTCTTCATCATAAAAAGTATGGTACAATCCCATCTGTGAGAGAATTCAATACTTCTCTTTCAAACAATACTACTAAAAGTCAGTCAGACAAATCATGAATCTTTTGCTGCATTAAAACTCCTATTGAAGTTAGTGCTAGAAGTGGAGATCTAAGTAAGAGCAGAGCACTGAAGAGAGGAGATACTTGTTTATTGGACTTTACTGCTTAGATGTTTGTAGGATGGCAGGTCATATCCCACTCCTAAATAAAAGATGAAATATCATCATGAAACAGGCTGGCAAGAAATAAGTGCTTGTGGTCTTGCTGGTGGGGGGAGGTTTATTTTTTAAATCTGACAAAAAGCAGATCTGATTCTGATTCCCACTAACTTAAAAATTCTGTGTGGCTTCAACCAACAGTTTCAGAAACCAGAGCTCTGGTGCCACCTAACCAGCAATAAAGGGGGCATCCATGCCACAGAAACACAGGGGAATTCAGTAAATTCCTTTCAAGGGCAGTGGAATTTTTAAGACTGTGCTGCATTTAGAAATACCATGCATTTTCAAAACGATAATGAGGATAAAGGAAAATTAAAGAAATTCCCCTCAAACTGAAAGCAAAAACCTTCTTCTAGCCAAACCACAGATTACAGATAGGCTTTCTGACATGCATTTTATGGTATTTAAAGAACTTAACTAATGAATCTCTCAAGCGATCGGTGACTGAGATCTTGCTGCAGCAAAGCCTTTAAAGCATCTACTTAGATTTAAATCAACTGGAGCAAATGAGTTTTGAGCATGCACTGAAGATTACTCAGGTTATAAAGTCATGAGGATATGCCAAAGGAACAAAGTAAAACAAATGACAATTAATCAAATGATATTTATAAAACACACACTTCAAGTCTAAAGTAATTTCTTTATAAAACAATGCAGAGAATAGTCAGAAAAGGGGAAGAAAGCCACCCTAAAAATGTAAAGGAAAGTAATTTACAACACCAGACAGCTGTACCACTGTGGAAGAAATCTTAGCAATCAGTCTTATATTCGACATATCTTCTTCCCCTGCCTCCAAAATGTGATGACGGAAACTCACCAGATGTAACAGATTTGAATTTTAGTGCCACATTTGTCAAATGTCATTGTGAAATCTTAGAAAACTATTTAAGTTCTGTTGGATGTAAATAGTGTCGAGCAGATTCTTCTCAACAAAAGACACCTGAGTTAAAATCAAGACTGAGACTGTGCAGAAACATTAAACAATGTTGGCAACTTGAATGACCAAAGTCTAGGTAAAACATATCAACCCCTACAAACATGTTTTGCATACAAATATTCCTCATTGTCAGGGTGTTGTACTGAATCAGATTTGAAATCTCCACTACCTCTAATTTCCCAAATCCCATATTCTGTCATTTGCAATAGATATTTCATTTGAGATTTGTGTGCAAATCCTTCTCCATGTAGAACTCTTATTATCTGATATTATTTTCAAAATATTAAGTACTGAATATGCATTAAGGAAATCCCTAATGTGAATATAAATGGAAATATTTACCTTCAGCAAAGATACTGTGCAATTTTAGAAGATCTGATGACTGTGAGGTATATTTGCCCAACCATCCTCATTTTGAAACAGGAGCAGAGCAAGTTTGAGCAACTTGTTAAGCACAACCCTGAGGGAGAACAGGACCTAATCCTTAACATCCAAGGCCCTAAAACAAAGATCAGACCACAGTGCTTCTCAGTGCCTTACCCTTTAGGTTTTGCAGTTGGCATGAAGACAAACACACAAACCAGGCAACCTCTGGCCACTTAGATATAGGATGCAGTGGTTTTACTACTTTCCTCTTAGATCTTTGGAGACCTTTGCTGAACCTCTGCATCTTTCACTTACAGTAGGCAAACAAGGTAACGGATGTCCTGCTCTACACAAGTTTCTTCTCAGCATATCAATCACTGTGGAGATAATGGAGGAGAATGTTGTCACAGACAGTTCTGTGTCACAGAAGATGGGGAGTGGTTTTCTTCCTTTTGTTTACTTATTTGCCTGCAGGAAGTCTGCTGAGAATCCTTGAGTGGGCCCAAGACAGTAAGGCAGGCCCTGAAGTATAAAGAAGCAGAAAGTATCAACATCTCCCATAGTAGTGGAAGCATCAGCAGCATGAAAGCAGAAATTGAATTTGGATTAGCAGAACTCAACAGAAAGTTTCAGCAGCAGTCACCAATTGGCTCTTCTCACAGGGAGGACATCCCAACAGAGTGCACCAATTTTTCTCCTCTCAGCTCCTTTTAGCATATTTGTAAGCTGCAGAACAAGGACAAGTGACCATTATGAACAGGGATTGCACACACCAACCTTAAAAAGGTGACAAGTAGGTTTTTACACATCATCACACCCACAGACATTACTTGGCAAAATGGATAATGAAGTAGAGCAACTGAGTGATGGCAAATAACTGCTAAGGTGAGCTCAGAGTCCTTTTATTTTGCAAACAGTACTCTATGCCATTAATTATGAGGAAGGTGAAACAAGAGTGTAGCTCCAAGGGGGTTACTTGGAGAAGCAGAACACGACGGCGCCAGAATATTTCTCTGCAGCAAAAGCAGGATGCACAGGAGGGAGATACAAAATGCTCAGACAGGAACCTTAATACTGCCTGAAACACCAAGCTCATCAATAAATTTGTCTGCCTGAAACGTACGCTTGATCAAAAGCAAATATCCTGAGAAAAAGAAGCCTTCACTACTTTCAGCACTGATGTAAAAAATGTCTGTGTATTTCTGTATGAAAGAAGCAAATTAACAATAAAACCCCTGCTCTGTGTTTGTAAAAGGCCAGCTGTCTTTAATAAGAGGTATAATAGCATGGGGTTTAACTTCCTCATGTTTTTTTTATTTTCTTATCATCATTATTGATAGCAGTATTAGTCTAGTTTATATTTTTAAATTAACAAATAGTCATTCTGCTTCAGAAATCTGCAGGGAAGGGACTCCTACCAGGAGGGTGGGGAGACAGTTCTGTTTACGACAATGTCATCAGGACTTCTCTGTCAGTAACTGACAGATCTCTTCAAGACTCAGTGATTTGGTGGTGCTGACGTGCTACGGCAACAACTAAGCCATGAAAGACCAAGCTCAGAGACGTTTTTCATCTGCCTGGGCTCCACAGAGACCAGCCAGAATAGAGCCATGCTGCATTTCCAGGGTACAGCTTAAGAGGAATGGCTCTCTTAGAGGAAAAATTAAGCTATAGCAGCAGGGCACCAGAGTGACAGCAGGGAGACAGCCCTTCTGTTGGAGCAGCAGCTTTGGGAGTGGGTCCAGCAAAAAGCTTCCCTGGTTCACTTCCCTGAACCTAACTTCCCTAACAGGCAACATGGAGAATAGAGAGATTCCCACTGCTACGACTCCCTTCTGCATGGTTCACCCTGAGAAGACATAATCTGTCCAGAGTTACCACGAAGAAGCCAATTCAAAGTGTAAATGCTATATTTTGGTCTGCACATATGAATATTACTGATCTCTCACTCACAATTGCCTCCTGACGCTAATGTAAAGAGGAGCATGCAATGTTGTTGTCAGGTTGACACAACATGCAGCTTCAATTTCCAAATTAAGGATACTAAGCAAATGATCATATTCATACACTCCCACAGGAAGCTAAATTATTCATTCAGAACACTGTATTTTTATACACACTTGCATTCAAAATCTGTTTTCACCTGTTTGCACAAATACTAAAATGAAAGCCTCCAGTTGCTCTGTTTTCTATTTATACATTAAAGTTTTCCACACAGCAGAATGTAGCTCTCCACTGCTTCCACAAAGATCTTGTCACCGACCCACAATTAATAATACCATGTATTATTTCACCATTATTACCATACGCTTCACCAACTTCTTAAATAATGCCCACCACCCAGCATGGGGGTGAAGAGTGCGTATGGTCAGCATCTGTGAAACCACCAGATTTATTATACTATCCCCACTGGAAATACTTTCCAGTTCTGATGAGATTTAGCAGAAAGCATCTAAAGAAATAGAGGACAATGTCTGGCAAAAAGGCTCCTTTAGTTCCCTATGGGAGTTTGTGCACATTCCCATTTGTCAGAGTCACTTCACAGGCTTTTCTTCCTACCTTGTGGGAATGAAGGCATACAAAAGGGACCATGAAGAACCACTTCACTGCCTCTTTTCCTCATTTCACTAATAGCTGCTATGCAGGGCACTATAGATGAGGAGTGGAATTATGATAACCTGTCATACACACTTTTGTCCCATGCTAAATGCAGGGCCTGCCGATGCTGCACACCCAGGCTGTGCAAAGGTTCTGGTACCTGGCCAAGTACATGTAAACTTCAAGTGCTGCCTTCTTTTCCACATGACACTTCCAGAAACTAGGACAAAAGGTGCTTAGACCCCTTCACTTGTAAATTATTTCCACATACTGCAACAAAAGGCTCTAGAGATGATAACTTTTTCAAATTAATTGACTTTGCTGGATAAACTGTGTAACTTTAGTTCATGTTGGGGAAGGAGGTGGGGGCAGCTCTTTGAGAGGAATTCCAGCCCTAAATGCAAAGAGGAAAACAGGCATTTTAAAGAGATAGATTTCATATGAAACAAACTGAGATCACAACTTTTGCTGTCCTAAACAGTCCCCTAACTCCCAAAAATCCCAAACAAGGGGGTTAATTTTCAGTTGAAGAGTCTTGGGATCCTAACACTCACCTCCCAGGTCTATCACATGTCATGTGTGACATACAGGCCATTCCCGAATAGGGTACTAACCTTTCCTAACATGCCTCTGTTTCATTTAACTAGACAGAGTTGTTCATGGAAATTTCCTCTTGAGGTTTGGGTATGGAGCTTGGAACAACAGAGTTGTGATTTCTACTGACACTTTTTGTGAAGAAGGGTAACATAGGCAATATACTTGCAAGAAATCTACAAAACATGTACTTAAAAAAGACCTTATTTAAAACGTCAAGATCACCTACTGCTACCACTTCTCACTACAACTGAGTATGCGGGGAATCAAACACAGGTCACTTCTTAATGTAGGACCAAAAAAATGAACACCTGTTACTGTGGACCCCAAGTGGTGCCACTGTGGTCCCCACTTAGACAGTAGTTCACCAGCAATCTTCAGAATAATTTACAAGTGAGGATAACCAGAGTGAGGATAACCATTTGGTTTTTTTTACATTTAGGGAAGGAGAGGCACAAGACTTGACAGTGACTTTGTACAAGGTCACACAACAACTCTATCAGCCAAGGGAAGGACAGAACTCAGGTCCTTTGTTCCTAATATACTGTCTGGCTCTATAATTAATTTTTTATATTGCCATTTCCTATGTATACTGTGGCACAGCAAACTCATTAATTTACCAACAACTGTTATTAAACATTTTCCTGTAACATTTCCCTAGTTATCAGTAAATGTTTCATTGAAAACTGAAGCTTTTATTGACAAAGCCATTTAAAATGTAAAATGAATCACGCAAACCTTCAAACAGGAGGGGAAGAGTAATCCACAGAAGAATTACGTGGGGATGCTTCTAAACATAAAGAGAGAAGGGCTGAGGAGATATTTCTTAGCAAGGCTAGCAGGGAAGGAGATTTTTCACCTTTAACTGGAAGCAGCTTTTGTAACCTGCCTAACCCCACTGGAATGCATGTGCTGGGGCTGGGGCTCTGGCACTGGGACCATGGCATCTTTCCTGTGGGCAGGCAGCTAACTCACATTTCTGCTATTTTATCCCAAAAGAAGTCACTATGGGGACTGGCATGAGAATGGCAATAGGCCAGCCAGATAAAGACAGAAAGCACGGGACGCACAGAGTCCAGCACTCTTAATAATCTGGCCAAAACCTCCAACTCCTCAGGCCAGGCTCTGGGCTTCCCACCCCCAGAAAGTTCAGCTCAGTCTCTCCATAGCAGGAGCCTATCAAAGAAGGTTTGATGGAGTAGGTAAGTGCCAGCCATTAAAAGTAACCTATCACAGCTCATGAACACCTATTTAACAGGCATCATATTACGTAATATGTATTTGTGTGTACAAAAGTTGTTAAAAGCATTGTTAAAAAGACACAATAAAGGTAGGTGTTTATTTCCCAGGACAAATTGTAGAATGCAAATGGCCTTCCAGGAGAATGTCCTGTCTTCATTTTTTTGAGACTAAATAATATTGATATTCTTCTCCCATTCCCTAAACCCAAGGGTGATCTAACTTTTAAAGGAAATTGGGAAAAAAGCTCTGGTGTATTATGGGACGAAGTTCCACATTGCTGGTTATTATGGTGCACTTTCGGGAAGTGCTGGTGGAAGTAGCAGGTCTTCACATGAGCTGTGCTTTTTGAGGGAAAAGCCTGAAGGATTTGGGAATAACCAAGCCATAATACGTGCAGGGTGGTGAGGAGGAAGAAGGGAGGGCATGCCATCCCACCCAGAGATACTGGGAGCCTGCAGAGTGCTGGTCTCAGGCTCTGGCATCTGGAATACACTGATCCTGAGGGCTAAAATGCTCTCCTCATCCCATCCTATCTGGGCACTGCTCTTTAGAAAACATTTATGTGAAATTTAAAGCTTAAGACTCTGCCCAGGACAACAATAAAACTTTTGAGAAAATAGAAGAAAAAAGGGCTCAGGATGAGAACTTCCCCCATGTGTGGGTTGTTTTTTTGGTTTTGGTTTGGTTTTTGGTTGTTTGGTTTTTGTTTGTGGTTTTTTTCTGTGTGATTTTCCATTTTCTTTTTGTTTCTTTTTCCCCTAAATGAAGGCAGAGCTGATGAACCGCAGGCTCTCCACCACTGAGTTTAGCCAACAAGCACAATAGGATTCCAACACGCATTTCTGCATTTCAGACCCATTGTGAACTTTATGAACCATGTTCTTCCTCCATCCACAGGGCAAATGTTCCAGGAGTGATTCACAAGCCCTGCCACTCGGTACCAAAACATGCTCCCCTGAGCTGGTTAATTTAAGGCTGGAATTAGTCCTTTTGTGCTGACAACCTTTTTATGAAGGCAGCATACTCCCACAGAGCACTTACTGCAAGCATTTCAAATCCTGATGTTTTATAGTGTTACTTTTTACAACATATGTGTATATTTGAGAGGTTTCTTTGATACATTCCTGTACCAAAGTACAAAGCATAAAATGCAACCCACAGAGCTTCCAACTTACTGACATTGCCCCTTTTGTTTGTGTACATAATGGCAATGCTATTTAAATTGTTTTGAAGCACAATTTACTGCATTAAAAAAAAAATGTCGACGTTTAATGTACTTCCAATTTTACTTTTGTGCCACAGTACAACTGCTGGAGTCTGTCTAGACAAAAAGGTAGTTTAATCCAGTAATCTTTCTATAAACCACTGAAATAATGCCATCTATTTCTGCATATGTGTCTCTGGAAAAAATAATAGAATTTCTGACCTTTCTGGAGATACTAAAAAAGCCATAAATGATATGCAAGTGTTCTCCATAGAAAGTTCTGAGGTCAGATGAGGAAACCAAAGTATTTTAACAGACTGAATTGCTTAAGTTTGCATTTTATGACACTCAGTAACCATACATACCCTACAGTTTCACATCTCCACCTTAATTCCTCCTAAAACTCTCCTTAGCAGAGTAATAAATGTTATATATCTACGGTGGCAGGGCTGAGAGCCCTGACAGAAACCCATCAATCACAGTTCCCGGGGACATGCCTTTAACTTTTTAGAGGGCAACTACACAGATGACAACAGAGCAGGCAGCAAGTCATGGGGTGGGAGGTGCTGGAGCACACAACACCAGCTTCTACTCCTTTTGCCCCCAGATAAAGTATGCCGAGACTATACCATAAGCTTAAAAAATGCCTCACTTCTTGTTCTCTTCCCATGCCTAGGATCTTCAGATGATGTACCCCAAAAGGTGCAATTTCAATTAATGGTGCAGTAAACGAGACTAGATAGACAAGTCTTTCCTATGTAGCAAAGGGCATCAAATAATCTGGAAGAAAATTTTAGACTTGATAATTCATTACATCCAGCTTTAGAGCAAAAAAAAAGAAACTCAAGGAAAGTGGGGAGAGGGAAGGTAAATATCCTGTACTTGAAGATAACAAAGAGTTCTTTTATCCTGAGCAGTACAAATCAGGACAAACTTTTGCCAACAGAAGAAAATGAAAAAATGCAATTAAAAGTATGTTTATGAACTTGTGACCAGCACACTTCAGTAACATGCATTTTATACCAGATTTTCTGAAAAGGCCAAAATAAAATATGTTTAGAGGAGTCAGAAGGGGAGAAAGGTGTGCAGAGCCATGCAGTTAGTTCACCACTGGCTCCTTGAACACCCATAAAACAGTGTTGTCTCCTTTAAAGCCATAGTTGCAACTCTCTCCTGTGAAAATATCAAAGCTGACTCCTTCCTGCTTTTCTGGTAGACTTTTTCTGATTAACAATTTCTTGCCAGAAAAGGTGGTGGAAGGGAGGGAAGAAAAAAATCCCTTGAAAACACAGGTTCTGAAGATCTTAGAATTAACAGCAAGTGTGATAATTGACCCTGAGAGTGAAATGACTGCTCACAACCATTGGCTAGGGTGTCCCCTACTGCGACTCACCTTAAGTACTTTTATAACTGCATTAAGCGCCTGTCAAATGTATTAGCAGGGCCTTAGTCCACTACCTTCAGTGTTACAATTTTTGAAAGCTAGGGGTTATTATTACTAACTTTTTAAATGTGTACATACATAGGTGCACCTTTTCATGCTCTCCTGTCTGGCACTCCTGCAGTTATTATTTTGGACCTTTTAGGACTTTTCTAGTGCACTTCACACATTAAGTCTCTGATTGCTGAAAAGAGATTAAGATGAGGAAGAAGTTGCTATTGAAACAGAAGGATAATTATTATGTCCAAATAATTCTTTCTATAATTTCTATTCCTCTCCCCAAATCTATTTCAGGAACTGTTCCTACCCCCCAGATTTTCAAGCACCTATGCATGTGCCACTGTAAGACAGAATACAATGGCTATCATGAAAAGTATCACCATGGCAGAAATGCCTCTCCACGAAAAGAAAACCGAACAAAACAGGCAGCCATAGTTTTGTTCACAAGAAAAATTTACATATTAAAGGTTGTATTTATCAATATTTGATTTAAACGTCTGTGCCTGCACATTTATTGAACAAATCCAGATGGATACAGGCAGTTGCACATCTGTATTCATTAAGAGAAAGGAAGAGAGACATTCACAGACAGCCACAGCAACAAATAAAGGAATGAAAAGTATTTTGTTGGACTGTAAGCATTTTACCTCTGTTCATCAACATAAAAAATGAAGCCTTCCACAGGCATATGTTCATCCTTAACTTAAAGGACTGAAATACTTACGTTTGGAGAGTAGTCGATGCAATCAGGGAAGAGAGAGAGATGCTTGCAAAGGTTCTACAGCCCACTTAAGACATGATTAGCTAGACCTCTCCTCCTTGGCCACATAGGGAAACTATGGTTAGATGAGGTAAATTTCAGCCTCAACATTCCACTGCCAAGAACAAGTTTGTGTTTATAGTGACCTAAAATGATAAAGTGCCTCCTATGGAGTGGGCTTACATTATCACAAATGCAATTAACTTTTCAAGGATGTTCTTAGCATTAGGGATTGAAGAAACAATTTCTATTTGTCTTTAAAGTTAAAAACTTAAGTGCATTTTATGACTGAAGCTGTGGCTGTGCTACTTATAGGAGCACTACACGCAATGGAAAAAGATGTAAAACTCAATTTCACTTATGTATAGTTTCTACTGATGGAACCAAGGCAAAATGTCTTCTACATCAATTCATCAGTTTATAGGATGAGGCCAACCATTTGGGACAACCTGCTTTAGACGCCAGACAAATAACCTTCAGGCATGCAAAACAGCCACCAGCTGCCAGCAACAGGAATAGACAACTGTTCACACCCAGATTTTCAGTTGCACCTAAAGACTCAGGTCAGCAAGCCTCACAGTTTCCAAGAAACTCAGTTTTGAAACCAAAACTATCCATGAGACTCCTCCTAATTTCTAGGCACGGTGGGGACACAACTCTGCAAATCAATAATGTGTTCTTGCTTAAGTACAGCTGAGTGCTTCACAAAAATTAATGGTTTCGTAAGAGTTGATCACCGGTAAAACTTAGAGTACTCTCTTAAGACTGGGCTGAGGGAGCCAACTGGAGATTACCCTGCATTACATACAAAAATGAACAAATTGATTATTTGGAGAGAGGACTGACACAGGCAGTGCACATTAGCTCTAATAGAACTTTCTCAAGAGCAAGACAAGGGAACTGGGGGAAGCAGCTACTCTGTTCCGCCAGCACAATGCAAATCAAATATGATCCTGGCATAAAACTGAAGGCACTGTGAGGAAAGGTCTCTCATATTTTCATCCTCCTTACAGTATTTGCACATGCTTCCAAATTAAAAGGGGTAATGGAACCTCAGTGTGGGACTTACAGATAAGACAGCACCACTGAGAGACATGCCTACTGCCATTGTGCTGAAAAATATGTCTTTTGCATAAATGACTGAGATCATAGAGCCCAAAACCTGCATGGTTTGCTCTGAGTGAGAAGGAAAATCCATGCCTTTCAGCCTGGGTCACCACTACTGATAGCTCTGCTTCCTAGAAGGAGAATCATATACAAAAATGTAACTGGATACACTGCTGTGTGCAACAGAACTTAAAATTAAACACTGACATAATCGAGGAGTTTAGATCATAACAGCCTCCTGCCAGTCTACAATATTATGCTTAAATTTGCCAGTAGAACGTGGAACAATATAAATATTGCAACAGTCCTTTGGAGCTTACAGCATGTTACAACTTTGCCTCACAAGGAATATACTTCATGTACTCTCCAGTGGGAGCTAATAGTAATTCAGCAACCCACTGAAGTGTTTTATGCTGAATAAAGGCAAATAATTTAATGCCAGAAGGAAGAAGTTGCTTCTTATATACAGGTTATGGAATAAAACCATCCAGCTTCCTATTCCTGATTTGCTAGTAAGGATTCAATGAAAATGGTGTTCCAGCTCCAGCACTGGGCAGCAGGGACTGAGCAGACAGTGCTGCCATGGGAATTGCTGTGCCTTGCATCCAAGAACACTATCTCTGCAGAAAAACCTTAGCTACTTATCTTGGTTGCTAATCACCCTTCTGGGAACACAACAATGCGACAGGAAAGACTTCAGTTTTGTTCCAAAACCCTCAATGCAAAATGGGAAAAAAGCACCTTTAGAGATTTTTAAAGCTTGCTCTGTCCAATTTTTTTTTTATTGTGTTTCAGAAATAAAACACAAAGACAGAAGCCCTGCTGATACCCCACACTGCCTGGGAGCACGTCTAATTTTGGAGGAAGGGGTGTTTCCATACACAGCGTAAGTTACACAGAGTCAGCTTCCCAGAACCACCTAGGCAGGCTTCACACTGCAGCACTGAGGGCTGGGCAGGCTTCTCCTTTCTCCAGTTCTGCTGTTCCCACGGGTTTCAGAGGCTGCTCTGCCCACCGAGGGTACACGTATGCCCGTGTGCTCTTCACATTCCTTCCCACACACACTCTGTGGGAACCTGCTGAAAACTTCACCCAGCTCAAGATAATGCTGCAGTTTTAAACAGGCTGTCCTGACATCTTCTCTCACACACACGCACACCTTGTCTCCCAAGGAGGAAATTAAGAGCCAAATGGGAGGTGCTTGCCTGGCATTTCTCAAACAAGCTCACAGGAGCTGTGTGAGAAGCTCTCCAGTAAAACGTCAAACCTCCAGCTACAGTGAAAGTATTATAACTGCAGTTCTCTAAAATGATACTTTTTCATGTGCTGACCACACATGAAGTCTCTCATGGTCACACACGGCCTCCAAGGCAGTATTTGAGGATGCCTTGTTTACCAGCACAATTTTATGGGCTTTTTACTGCCAGGAAACTGGGATGAGGAGTACTTGGGGGAAGTAGAGTGTTTACATGGAGGAAAAACACCTCTGAACCTGCCAGGAGCACAAGCCCTTTGTGTCAGTGGTCCTAGCCCTCCTATGGTCTTTGTTCATTTCCTCATGGCTCCATTGGAACCCAATACCCACTGATTCAGCAAGAGAGAACTTGCTTAGTAAACCTAAGGAAACCTGATGAAAACCCCAGCAAATACACCTTCATTGCTAAGCAGCTTCTGCAAGTCTCTTCCTAAAGGACAAGATCTGGTCTTGATGTAGCTTAGGTCACAATTTTGTTTTTACACAATAGTAAAGTCTTTAGAGCACCATAAAGGTATCCTCTACTCTGTGGTAGGAATCATGGCAGCTTCCCTAGCCATCTTCTGCGTTATTTGCTACTAGTAGCCAATGCAGTCTGGGAAACAGGAGATATTTCAGTCTGTTTTCCCATGCATTAGAACTGCAATGAAAATTGCCTGAGCTCACTTTCCAACCACTTTTCCAGCTGGAGAAGCCCCAGGCACCAGTATTGCTGAACCATGTGGAGTTGTCTCAGGCTGCAGCCTGCACAAGCACAGCACCAGAGCACTTAGAGGCAGCCACAAAGAGGAGGCAGCTGGCAAAGTCTTCATCTCAGAAAACCAAGGGAAACCAGGTGGAGCAACGTCTTGTACTTACTGCACACTGAAAGCAAAAATCTGACCCACTGCAGGCCTCAGATCAGAGAAGAGTTGCAGCTCCTGATTTGGCTCAAAACCAAAATTCTCATGCATTTTAATATAATTCAACTCTCTACAGCATGGTATGGTAGACGAAATCACATATATTTCCCTTCAGAGAGCTTTCAGTTGCTCACAAATTTTCTAATGTTGCTTAGACCAAAGTCAAGCCCTTGGTTCCCGCAGAGAAGGGGCAGCTCATAACCAGACTGCAGCATAAGTGTCTCCCTGTCCTAACATTTTCTCTCCTCCCCAGTTCAGGGTAGTCCTGTCGTAGTGAGAAGAGCCTGGAGACTGCAAGTTGAGTATTGGTCAGCCAAGGCACTGCCACTCTTGTGAAGAAACCTGGGAGGCAACCAGTCGTCTCACATCACTCTTGGAGATGGTGGTGCTCTCCTGAAGGCACTTCAACTGTTCTATATAGATCTGACACCAGAAGACTGGCTGCTTTGACTGGAAGATTAAAACAGAAATGGTGGGCTTGGCCAATTTTAATGTTCTCAGCAGAGCTTCTCCAGTTTTTCCTGACAAAGTCTGTCTCCAGTTCTCCAGGGGCCCAGGTGCTGCAAAAGCTCTTTCTTTCACCATTCACAACTGCCTTGTGCTACACAGTCTATGAGCAAAAAGGTAGTTAAATAGACTGAAAACAAATCCAAAATTAAAATGGGAAATTCTAAAGAAGTCATTACTACCTTTGTCAGTTGAAAAACTAGTCAGGTTTTCTTCTTGCAAGTAAATCATTCGAGAGCGATTAAAGCACTTATTTGCTTTTCAGCCAAGTACACAGTTAACCTTGGTGCAATATCCTGTGAACACCTGAGATTTCACCTGTGAACACATTGATTTTGACTCTTTTTTCCCCTTCCCTACCTGCACTGATGTAGTAAAATATCTCTTGCTTGAGGCCTGTACCTCACACAGACCTGTGTTCTCACAAATAATTTTTCATGTAAGGAACAAAGAATCAAGCATTCTGTGAAAGACTTGTTCACCCAAAATACGTATTTACTTGAGTGGTGTAACAAATTAGTCAACCTCAAATTAAAATAAATGCTCCTTAATTAAATGCCAGCTAAGGAAGCTGTCCACATGAAAAACTTTGCTGGTTTCCTGCACACACACCAGTTGGTACCTTGCCATGGTAAAATTCTCTACTAAGCAAGTGAGGGCTTCTGCTTCAGGTTTTTAAAAGCTCACAAAAGCCAATCTGCTCATCTCCACAGAAAAAATATATATCCTTGGCTAAAATCTCCCCCTTGTGCGGGAGAATTGGGCATGAAAGGCAGACCATGGCAAAGCCCTTTGTATTAAAAGACTGATCTCACCATTCTCCTGCAAGCAAAACTCCCACACAGAGCAGCATGCGCAGAGTCCAGGGTCAAGTCCTGTTCTATTTTTTTGTTATAGAAATTGCTTGGAGCAAGGCTCCCTTATCTGCGCTTTTGACAAATGTGATTTGCCATTAAACTATACCAAGGCCCATGTGCTTCTCTCTGCTTCAACAACTTTTTAAGTCATCCCCTGGAAATAAGAAATGTGCAGAGTGTGTGTTGTAATCAACATCATGGGAGAATTCTGCTCCACTTTACACACAACTTCGACAGTATCATTTTAAAAAGAAACATTTGGCACACAGAGGTAGGTAGATAAATAGATAGGTAAGATGTAGATATAGATTTATACTCTCTGTTTACGGACACAGGGAACCCTAGATCCAGCTCTCTCCATCACCTCAGGAAGAAGAAGCTGGGCAAATGATTGGCAGGAGGGCATTTTATAGTTTAAATAACACACACAGTCGGTAAATTAAATTCCTACCTGAGAAAATCCCATACTGTGCACTGACTGTCATGTCTCCTGAGGTAATTTTAAAAGCTACTTGCGTCCTATGGGTTTATTTTGTTGTAGAGCTGTTCTTTAATCTCTCTGTACCTTTATATCAGGACCATGTACCATCTGTCAGTTAGCTGATGAGCTGAGGCAGGGTGATGGAGAGCAGAAAGCGATGAGATCTCACTGCCTTTTGTCAGCCACTGGGAGGGGATGCATGATTTTTCCCTGGCAAAGCACATAATGAAAAGTTGCCCACCACCACACACTGCAGGCAGACAACATGATGATGAGTTTCTCCAAATCTCGAACAATTTCA
The DNA here is from genome assembly GCF_020740795.1 of Apus apus. Classification (NCBI taxonomy): domain Eukaryota; kingdom Metazoa; phylum Chordata; class Aves; order Apodiformes; family Apodidae; genus Apus; species Apus apus. The sequence goes on along the minus strand of NC_067283.1, from coordinate 41,474,481 downwards.
GCACACGTTCAGGACTTTGGACCCGAATGCCAGGATATATCCAAACTGCTAGAAACTATCATAGTCATCTACAAGTATCACTCAGAGATAAGTCACAGCTGAAGAAGCAAGTATTTTTGAGAAACAGCCTAGCCTCTTCTGAACCTATATGAGACCACATTTTCCTTTCTGTTGTCACTACTCAGTGCTAACAAATAAGAGAGGCATTTAAAAATAGTTCATTGCCAGTTAAACACACAGAATAGTTTTTCTTTCCAAACTCCTGGGGTTTCAGACTGCAGATGTTCTCCCCTGCTACAATGAATTCTAAAGAGTCTGACGGTGCCAGGGCCCTGAGAGCTTGCTTGGCTTATCGTTACTTCTATAGATTACATTTATAAAAACAAAGCAGGAGAGTCTAAACAAACTGCTTTTCTAGGAGCAAACACAAGCAGTGACGTTGCTTGCCATGAAGGGAAGCATTTTCAGTATCTTTATTGCATGTGATACAGTTCCGCTTCTCAAACTTTAGTAACCTGAAGTTTCCTGTGCTGGGGCAGTGTACATTCCCAAAGTCTACCAGCCAGTATGTGGTTATAAAGAAAGATTGCATAAAGCATATTTGGAAATGCAGTACCCTAGCAGGAATTCTGGGAAACATTTAATCCCAATGCCTCAGAGCTACAGGGGCAGAAAGAAGGGAACAGATGTAGAATTAAATTGAATGCACAGTTCTCAGTTCTGCAGTTACTGAAGTGAACAGGAGGAATGTAAAAAGGTAAGTGATTTATTTCAACCGCGATCTCATTCCCTCTATGTTCCTGCTAATGTGCACAAGAATTTTGTAGTGTTGCCTTTCAATGGCTGCTGTTTCCATGGGCACAGAGGTTGTTCTGGTTTGCACAAAGGCAACTCCTCTGACTGTCCACAAAAGGTGACAGATATCTCTATCAATCAGCATTATCACGCTGATACAGAAGTATTCACTAGTGGCTTCACATACAGCTACAGACCCCTCAAAAAAACATCTGAAATGGCAGCACGCTAGTTCTGTCAGTAGTGGTAAATTCATGTAGATACATGCTCAAAATGTCCAATGTGTGCTTTATTTTTGCATGGTTATGAGTGCTTGCTTTCTAAATGCACCCACATAGACCACAACATATGGCATACAGCTTTTGCAAATATCACATTGCGGGGGACACTAAGGAAGTTCACCGATGATGCAGCTGTTGTAATATCTCCAGAAGCCAAGATCAGTGGCTTTATTCTTCTGGATGTGTGAGTTGGTACAATGATAGGTACTGCTTTTGTAGAAGAAACATCTGTGTCACTTTTGTTTGCTAAGTGTATTCAAGCAGCTTCATGTACATCATATGGGTGTACAGGCAATTCATGCCAGTATTTCCATTAGCTCATGCAACACAAGGGAGACCATGCTGCTTCTGCATCATTACACTTACAAGTCAAACCAGACTTTACCTATCAGATCTTAAGTATATTTGTACTTTGACTCATCCATTACCAGTGAGGAAAGTGTCCTAGTTTTACAGCTAATTCGATTTTAAATTTATCATCATTCACATTCACATTTAGACCAAGTCACTTCAATACACATCCTTTGACGAGACTTCTTTCCTAACTGAAGATCTCCAAACATGTAAATGCCCATGAGAAAACATGTCTTCTTTCAGATGATGTGTACTTCGGATAATGATAACTTCTACCTACTTTTTTTACCATTTGATGTCTTTTCTTTAAAAAGTCATAATCCAGGATCATGCAATTGCATGATAAAAACTTGTGGGGTTTTTTTGTACAAGCTAAAATTTAAGGCATTATGAGTATGAACCAAATGACTCAAAGCCACAAGCAAACATAAAATACATATATCTTAAAACTAAGGAGCTTTATGGGATTTTGAGGTGGAGTGGACTTCCAGGTGATTTCTGATTGCAGTGGCTGGCATTCTTTAGAAGGGCAAACTGCATTTTCACTGCCTAGGCCAAGTCGTGTGTGGCTGCAGATTTGCTGCTATGGTACCTAAGCTAACAAGGTGAAGTAAAAGGGAACTCCTGCTGTCACTGCAGGGAAGGCATGATCTGAGTCTAAGACTATATTTAGACACCAAAGCCAAAGCATTCAAAACCAGCTAGAGTTTTGGGCCAACATCAGCGGGAAGGAAGTTGATGCCATGGTCTGTAATGTACATAAGGACAATAAACTCCCATTTGCTGTATTGCCCAAATTAACCTTTAACAATACTGAGAGATAATTACTCCAAAGTAGGGTTATTTTCAGAGACATTCTTCACATTTTTCATTGACTTCATTCTTTATAAGTGATATTGAATTTAGGCTGAGAGGCAGGAAAACAAAATAGCCCCTACCATATCCCTGTGCGTATGAACAGCACACTTGCATACTTGCTGCAGTGGTCGTACAATAGATGGTGGGAGCTCTCTGCCTTTTATGCCTTCTTAATGAACTCAGCATAATTGCCTTTGAGAAACCATGGCAAAGACCACAACAATACTTAAATACAGATCCACTTAAGCAAGGGCTGCTCTGGTAGTGTGCCAGCTTCCCATTTCCAGGTCCTTCTGAAGTCTGTCTCTCCCTCTTTTCAAAACACTCTTTTTTTCCCCTCCAAAAGACAAGGCCAGGATCTCAGCTGATATATACCAATGCAGCCTCATGTGATATTTACTAAGCCCTGAAAAGAAGACACACAAGTATATCACCACCTTCTTCATGCTCTGCACTCAGTTTTCCAGCTGTCCAGCTCTCTCTGATGTCCAGCAGCCCCACATACCACATGGGGTGAGGTTTCTTGGGTTCAGTATTGCTCTGCTGGGAATGAAAATCTGCAGCTCTCACAGCAACTTCCCATAGCAAAACATTTTCTTTAATTAAATATGAAAAATTGATTAGCACAGCAGTTGATTAATCCCTATGTTTATTTGATTCTGCAGTTCAAGTTTTCAGTATGTTGCAATATTACAGGTTACTAGTGCACTGCTGTATTGCACACACTAATCAACTGAGCATAAACAATATTTTGGGGTAGCCACTTATTTGTGAATGCTTAGTGATTACTGTGTTACAGAGTGAATGTGACAGGAAACTTACAAAGAAATCATGCCTTTGTTGAAAGCTAAATTCATATCTGAAAACATCTCTCTGGAACTATGCACAGTGGGGTACACCTGTCATCCCTAATTTGGCAGTCATGGGCTTGGCTGATTGTGATTTAGAATTCAAATGTTCACTTTGTTAATGGAAAAAAGAAGGCCAGCTTTTTTAAACCTAGCAACTGAAGTTAGATACTTAAATTTGAGTTTCATCACAATAAAAATGCCCTAGAATGTGCTGCTCCTTTCATCTCAAATGGATTTCAACGTGATTTCAATAGATCCCCCCTTACTGAGAAGACAATGCACAAGTCTCATATGACATCCACTAAAACCCAGTGACTGTTTTTTTTTTGTGCAGATCTAATAAGTACTCAAGAGAAGGGCTGGGAATGGTGTGTATCTTCATGCTGTGAATTTTAATCCAGCTCTGACACTGCTCATACCAACTAAAACTCTTCTGATGAAGCTGAGACAATCTGAGATGTACCACTGAATGATCAGAATGATTGCTTGTCTTTAGCCTTGTCTCTAAATCACCTTTGACCTTTGCATTCTATATAAATCAATTACAACCAGTATTTTAGCTTCTTTCAGACATGGCCATTATAAGAATGTCACTGACATTTTAGTCAGGATATTCTACTTAGTTTGAAATATGATAGGAGATTAATGAGGTTTTAACCAAAGAAAGGCAAACACTAAGAAGCCTACATCCAAATATATCTAGGAAAATTCATGGAAAAAGCCTATAAAGGCTATATAGAGAGCAAGCTGATGCTACCTAATGTTGAGCACACCCTTCTTACCTGGACGTCTAACAGAAAAAAAAGAAAAAATAGCAGGAGGACTACAACTGTAGAGATTATGCTCTGACTGCAGTACATTTACAGTAAGACTTAGTACTATGGTAAGGACACACTGACTGCAGCTGGTAAGTCCACAGATGTGGGACCAGGTTAACAAGTGACAGGGTAGGACAAGGCATCCTGTGGTACATTTTCCTTCAGGTACTACGCGATACGAACCAGGGGATGAGCTGGACACCCCAGAGCAACAGCCAGTGCTTCTTCAGTGCAGAGCCCTTGCCCCACCATGGCAGAACTAGTTAAGGAAGAAAACACTCTTCTGTTTTCTTACTTGCCTTTACCTAGCACAAGGCAGGGTGCAGCAACCTCTATGTCTTGCTACTGTTGTGTACTTTCTTTTTTTATGGATTACTATGGTATGAATTGCATAGTTCACCTAACAATCGGCCATTCCTTTTATTTCTGTTTGCCCCAACCAAGACAGAGAGGCAGATGAGAAGTTCTATAAGCACTTGGGAGAAATCTCATGGTCACTTGCCCTTGTTCTTGTGAGGGACTTCAGTTTCCCAGATGTCTGGTGGAAGTACAACACAGAGGCTACTTTATAGAATCCCTTGGAAAGTAGTCCTGAAGGAGAAAATTAGAAGATCCTAAGTCCAGTTAGAAATTAATCTGGCTTCTGAGGTAAAAGATAACAAGAAGTGTTTCTACAAATACATTACTAGCACAAGAAATACCAGGAAGAGTAATGAAGGATGAGGAAAAGGCTGAGGTGCTTAACACTCTCTTTGCCTCAGTCTTTAGTAACAAGATCAGTTGTGCTGAGGGAGTTCAGCCCTCAGGCTAGGAGACGGGGACTGAGAGCAGAACCACCCTCACAATCCAGGAGGAGATGGTCAGCGATCTGCTGCCCCACATAGATATACACAAGTCTATGAGGCCAGATGGGATACACCCAAGTGTGCTGAGAGTGCTGGCGGAGGTGCTCATCATTTATCAACAGTCCTGACTGACCAGGGAGGTACCAACAGATTGAAAATCAGCCCATGTGACACCCTTATATAAGAAGGGATGGAAGGAAGATCCAAGAAATTACAGGCCTGTCAGTTCAACTTCTGTGCTGGGGAAGCTGATGGAGCAGATAATTCTGAGTATTATTATACAGAACATAAAGGATAACCAGGTGATCAGGCTCAGTCAGCATGGGTTTATGAAAGGCAGGTCCTGTCTGACAAATCTGATCTCCTTTTACGACAGGGTGACCTGCTTGTTGGATGAGGGAAAGGCTGTGGATGTTGTCATCTTGACTTCAGTAAGCCATTTGACACCATTTCGCACAGTGTTCTCCTAGAGAAATTGGCTGTTCATGGCTTGGATGGGCATATGCTTTGCTGGGTTAAAAACTGGTTTGATGGCTGGGCTAAAAGAGTTGAGATTAATGGAGTTAAATCTAGTTGGTGGCTGCTCACAAGTGGTGTTCCCCAGGGCTCAATACTGGGGCCACTCCTGTCTAACATCTAAGACAAGGGGATAGAGTCTACCCTTAGTAAATTTGCAGATGACACTAAGCTGGGTGAAAGTGTTAAGGGTAGGGAGGCTCTGCAGAGGGATCTGGACAGGCTTGATCAATGGACCATGGCCAATGGCATGAGTTTCAATAAGGCCAAATGTTGGGTTCTGCACTTGGGCCACAGCAACCCCCGGCAGCACTACAGGCTAGGGGAGGAGTGGCTGGAGAGCTGCCCAGCAAAGAGGGACCTGAGGGTGTTTATTGACAGCTGATTGAACATGAGCCAGCAGTGTGCCCATGTGGCCAAGAGGGCCAATGGCATCCCAGCCTGAATAAGGAATAGTGTGGCCAGCAGGACCAGGGAGATGATCATGCCCCTGTACTCAGCACTGGTGAGGCAGCATCTTGAGTACTGTGTGGACATTGAGCTACTAGAGTGTGTACAACGAAGTGCAATTAAGCTGATGAAGGGATTGGAGCATGTGTCTTATGAGGAGGGGCTGAGGGAGCTGGAGTTGTTTAGCCTAGGGAAAAGCAAGCTGAGGGGAGACCTTATTGCTTTTTACAACTACCCTAAATGAGATTGTGAACAGGTGGGGATCAGTCTGTTCAATGAAGTGACAGAACAACAGGTAATGACCTCAAGTTGCACCAGGTAAGGTTTAGATCAGATGGCAGGAAGAATTTCTTAATAGAAAGGGTTGTCAGGCACTGGAACAGGCTGCCCAAGGCAGTGGTGGAGTCACCATCCCTGGAGGTATTTAAGAGTCATAAAGACATGGTACTTAGGGATATGGATTAACTAAGGACTTGTCAGTGTTAGGTTAACAGTTGAACTCAATGGTCTTGAGGGTCTTTTCCAACCAAGGTGATTCTGTGTGAAAGCCGAATACAGAGGTTCTTCATACCATTAAATAATCATCAGTAAAATAATAATGTAATTAGTGAAGGATTAGCATATTCAAAACATCTATATATTCTAAAGTAAATTAATTTCCAAGAGTCACTTATATGACCATTGGTTAGAAAAGACTAAGAGCCGTGCTTAAGCAGTATAAATCCAATTAAATTAATTCTGAAACTGTGTTTTTAAATGGTGCCCCCATAAACCTGTACAAAATTATAAAAACTAGGAATTAGGAACAAAACTCTGACTTGACATTCTTTTTCTTAATTTGAATTTAACTGGATTACACATGAATTACTAATTGCTGTGTCTAGTGACCCATGGTGATAATATGAGCTCTGTATTACAATGACCTGACATTTAATTAGTTTGTATGAGCAGATTATGCAAAGTTTCATCATAAAGTGATTTAAACTGATATTGCCCTTGGTAATGCAACACAGCAATTGTAAAGTCTATACATTGATACAAACATTACATTTCAAAGAGAATCTATTAAAAGAAAAATAGATTTATTAGATGTAAAATGAAAGCAAGCTCTGCAGAGTATTAGGTAGTAAATTCTACCCATTCAAGATTCCAACTTTGTAATCATTAACTTGAACTATGTAAAACAAGTAATAGTCACACTTCAACTATAAAGTAACTCAGTTTGTATATTACTTGAAATACAAAAATTTCCGTAGAGCTCCATTAGACATTTGCATGTGAGTTAATAGGCCAGCTAGTCTAGAAATGGTTTTGTGTGGGAAGGATTTGCCTGACTGGTCCTCACATGGAGGAACAGCAGCAATTTTGGCTGTCTTAAAACATTCCAAAATTGGTAGGGGAATAAGCTGGCATGGATATCCCACTGCAGGAGGAAAAAAAAATAAAATCACTCTGTGACAAAGCATTTTCCCAACAAGCTGAGAATCTGTCTGAAGAGCTAATAGCAAGTTCAAACAACATAAAGCAACTAAAAAGAGAAGCCACTGACAAACACGCACCATGTAATCTACTGCTCTACATCACTGTAGTATCCGATACAAAACAATAATGAAAAATGTTGTCCCTTTCTGACTTCATTTAACTTTTCAGGGCATGTTCTAATGACAGCTGAAATGTTGAGATTTTAATTTATTTATTTTTTACATTCTTAAAGATTTATTAGGGAAGAGGGAAGTAGTGATTTGGAGAACTCCCACTTTTACATTGAAAGAATTTTCCTCTTACTGAAGAGAAATTTACATAGCTTACAAAGTCCCTACAGGTTTCATCTTTACCTAATAACCCCTAAGATGTGTTTCCTTGCTGAACCATCTGATTGAGAATGCATGCAGCTGCTTGCTGAATTCTTGGGCATTTCTACAGAGAAACGAGTCCAGGCTTCAGAGGAAATGTTTGCTTGTCTAGAACTGTATGGAATAAGAAAGGGAGGCCAAATGTCAGTTTTGCAGCCAACTATTAGGGACACACTATGCTATTGCCAAATAACTGAGACAGTTGTTGCACAATAACCCAAGGCCTGCCATGGGAAAACAGATACTGATCTTTGGTATGGAAAAGCAAGTGATCAGATGGTCAGGCTGTGCTGAGGACTGGTATCTTCATTTTTGTTGCTTCTCTGCCAGGAAGGATCATTTGATCCATAGGTCTTTCCAGGTAAGGCTCACACAGCAGTCCTCGCACAGGGGCCAATCTGATGGAGTCCGAAATGTTTGGCTTAGTATGTCTCTGAGGAGATAATTCCACTCTGTACTTCTTTCTCAGGTGTGTGTGTGTCTCTCTAGTTTCAGATGCCCATCAGCATTCATAAATCAACATACACTTTCAAAAATTAGCATTTTTTATGACCTTACTGACCTTATACCTGTCAGAATCTACTAATATACTCAGAAGACATGAGCTGACAGTTTGATTTGAAAATGACCCGAATCCAGGCTTGGCAGTGGCCACCAGCTCCTTCAAGCCCCAGAAACCAATTGTCTGTAAATCCAGTGCATTGCTTGCAGCTAGGAAGCTTTTTCTAGGATGATGTGTGTCACACCCTGTACTCATCACCTGTAAGTTACATACTGGCTGCTCCCAGATCCCTGGGCTGCAGGTCATCTTTGTCACCAGCACTGGCTCAGTGCAGAACTGAGCTCCCATCCAAGCAGAGCAGTCAGTTTGTCACTGCTTCACATAAGCACAGTTCTGCAGCCTGGGCTGCTACCCCACAGGATGGCACATATCCTCCATACCAGCTCCAACACACTTCAGCAGCACCCCAGAGGCCACCGTGCCTCCAGTCAAGATTACTGTCTGCCTTGGCAGGAAGCATGCCAGGCCTGAGCTACCGTCTTGAAACATTGCTTACTTTTCAACAGTGCAGCTACCCAGCCCCTTACTGCCTCTGTTAAAGGAGAGCTGGCTATACAGGGATTAATTTTATTTTTTGAGTCTCCTCTACAGCTCCCTGGAGAAGAGGAAACAATGAACCAAGAACCTGCATGCTGCAGACCAGTGTGGCCCTACAGTTCGCTATTCCTGTCCACCCAGTGCCTGAGGGTTTGAACTTCTCCCAAGGAAATCAAGTGAAATAAAAAACCTACAAGAACTTACATGCTTGCCACTACTTTTCCAAGTAGAAGGGTACTTCATTCATTTGCCCTTACTTTTAAAAGACAGCTGTACTTCACCGAGTCAAGGCAGAATTTCCCAAGCCACGTACTGGCAACATCATAACAATGTCATCCATTTCTCATTAGGTATTAAGTCTTTAAAACATATTGCTGGCTTCGAAAACTTCACCCATGCAAAGTGTGTATCTCCAAATTGTTTGTAGTACTTGAAATCTACCCAACAGCCTGAGCTTGAAAATTGCACATGGCTAAAAACCTAACTATTATTCATTGACTTCAATGAGGCTATTCATGCAAAAAGTCCAAGGCAGTTTTAGTGCTTTCAGTAAAACGTGTGTACATATATCTTTTTATATTTAAAAATGAAGAGGGATTTCGGAATAAGCATGAAGACCATAAAGTGGGTAAAGATTTTTTTAAACCACTACCAAAAGCGCAATCATGCTGGAAGAAGCTGACAAATTTCAGCAGCTCTTTTTCATTAAAGTACATTACTTTAGACAAAATCCCCCAAGGCAAGCTCTGTGAGAAGTTTGCCATGATGGGAATATACTCATGTGAAAGAAATATAGCACAATCTAGCACATTCATAGAAATGTCACTTTTAAATATAAAGTCCATTATTCATTATTAAAAGAAATGGATACATATGTGAGAAAAACACCCGTCTTGTGGCTACATGCCTGGCAGCAGCTTATAGTCTTTGCAGAGTATTTTACGTCCGCAATAAATGTGAAAGAGACATGTATATATCTAGCTCTTAGGATGTTTCTTCAGGTTTATAGTCGTTGAGAAATAGTTGTGTCTGATTCAAGAAGAAAAGAAAGCTACTTTTATCATGTAAGTTAAAGTGCCAGGAAATCTGAAGACGTGGGAAGGCTGGACAAGTTGAGACACAAATGGCAATGTTTGCATTACACTGTAAGACACACGGTACCCCCCAGTAACAGAGGGGCATTGTCAGGACCCTGACAAAACAGATTTCATAAAATAAAGTGGTGTAAGTAAGTCTGATTTCATTACAGTTACAGAAGTTTACAATGCAAGGTATTGCCTCAGCATTTTGTGGATTACCTTGATCTCTCATTTGAAACTAGCCAGAAAGATAGACTCATATTAATAGCACTGATGCAAAAGCAAGTTATCAGAGTGCATCTATGTTAACTGCTATTCTATTTCTTAAGCTGTAGCAGGGTAGTGCAAACACTGAAAAATAGTTGCCTGTGCCAGAGTATCCATATTTAAACAGTACATCAGGTTAAGACTTGGATTTTTCTTCTGCAGGATATTCCAACTGTAAAAATTTCCAAATGACCATTGTTCTAATGTTTTCCATAGCAAAAAAAGTCATTAACATTTTTTAAGTCTTCCCCCCCCTGAAATTCCACAAGTGGCTGCTCCTTAGAGCCCTGATGATCCTCCCCATCTATGCAGCGAGACAAGGCTTGGATATTGGTGTTATCTTTTTGGTTCCAGCAGTTTGTCAAATCACACTGCCTTGAGGTGTGGCAATTTCAACACGCTGGAGAATATTTTTCCTTCTTTCCAACGACACAATGAAGTCCATACCTGGGGAATGGAGGGATAGTGGAAAGAGGCAGAAGTCACTGTGGATTGTTCATTACCATCCCAGATGGAAGGAAAAGTTTCAAACAGAAACATTTTTTTGCTGCACTTGGTCCAACAGAAGCCCTGATGATTAAGAGGTTGATTCGTTTCCTTAGAACTGAACTAGCTGGTTGAATTCACAGCTGAACTTTGGTTGAACTGCTTGGAGACTCACTTGCACAAGGTTTACTTATGTAAACATGTGCTGGAAGTGAACTGTGTCACCTTGCACACAGGATAGTATAAAAAGGCAAGAGTAACCACCAGAAAATCGTGTATCTGCAATACCATAGAGCAAGAGCATTTAGTCTGAGCCTCTTTTAAAATAAGCTGCAGCTTTTGCTCAGGTAGGAGTACCAGATTAAACTGGTGATGCACAGAAGGGGCAGGCTGGTTTCTGGGGGTGCATGAGGCACCAGATGACCTAAAAGGTTATTTCAAGCAGTTGCAGAGAGCCAACACCTGTTGGGGAGAGCAGCAAGGATCCATTAGCTTTGGTATGCAGATTAGGTTCAAAACATCTAACCACACAGCCACCTTACTCTCCTATATCCAGGAAATCATTACACAGCTTGTAAAGGTGGGCTGTCCAGCATCCCCAGTGCTTGGCTTTATAGTGGGTCAATGCAGCTTGTATTCAGTCATCCCTGCAATGATACAGACCATCACCTATTATGTCACCAGACCTTCTCTTTCAGAGTACACGGGCTGAATGTGTTACGAAGTTTTGGACATTCCAGTTTGGTATGTTTTTTCCCCAAGAGGAGGAATGGTTAAAGGATCCAGATCCTCTCACCCATATCTCAAGAAAGTCAAGCCCTCAGGCAGTGCATTGGAAGAGCATGAACAACAGTCTGCTTGAAGAGGAGAGACAGTTTCTCCCTGCAAAACAATAAGTTGTTTCAAACCACTTAGCTTTAAGTAATCCATTGTCTTTCTGAGACTCATAGTCATTTCTCCACCTTTGCATTTGTGGCACAAGTGTTAGCCTGGTTTGAAACCGCATTGTGATTTTGGTGAGCTGCCAGCTCTTCTTGGAGCACACAAGGCAACAAAGTGAGGTGGCAATTTTTTCTAGTTAATATTTCAAAAGAAGCTGCATGTCATTCTATGGAAGGGGAGAAAAAACAAAAAAAATGTCATTTCCTTAGCCAGAGAGCATCCTTCACACTGCATATCAATGATCCACTGCAAACAAGAGAAACACAGGAACTTCTCAAAGGAAAGGCTGGAAGCACCTTTTGTAATGGAAAGCTTTAAGCAGCTTAAAAGTGGCACTGCTAGCACCTCCCCCTATAAAACATGAAAGATGAATCAGTTAATCTGGAAAAAAAATATTCAAACCCAACAAAGAAAGGAAAAGCTTCTGAATGAATCTATCAAAGCTCGGAGCCACTGGTCTCACACAAGCACCACTCCCAATTAGAACCAGAAAGCCAAGTTTGCTACAGCCTTGTTGCTTTGCTCTCTTGATTTTGAAGTGGTACAAAAGGCAGAGACACAGAGGCTGGGTTTTCGTAGGAAATGCATCTAGACTTTGCTCTTCACTAAAGGCAGAATGTAATCACTTAGTACCAGTAAGGACACCAGATGAAGATGGTAAAAAAATTCCAGAAGTCAAAGTGACAACTACATTGCCATGAGAATGAAGCTGCAGGAACAAATCTCTGCCATAGCTAGATCCTGACACATTAGGGAAAAAAGCCCAAAAAGTAGATTTAAAAGCTTCATTCAGTTGCTCCCATACATTTATAAAGTACAAAACCAAGGCAGAATACATAGCACAGATTCACAAGCATAAACCTGTTTGCTGTAACTATGTACTGTTTCTCATTCTAGTGAGGCTGAACAGAAGTTCTCTTGGCTGAGGGGGGAGAAGCCAATTACCCCAAAACCAGCATAATTCCTTGAGTTCTGAATGAACCAGGTCAAACAGGCAGCCAGAGATGGAGGTGTCCAGCCAGCCAGTCCAGATTTTTCAGCTTGCTGACAAGTACCTTGACATTTAGGACTGGAAATCAAGTACATATTAAGCACAGATCCTGCTGCTGACAAGCATATCCATGGCAAAATGCAAGCAGGTGGGTAGACAAATGCCTATATATATAACTGGATAACCATATGAAGGAAACCTTGATAAAAATTGTTTTGCTTACACACTAATCAATGTAACTTCAAATCCCAGAAAGATATTGAACAAAATGAAATTGTTTGCAACTAGTAATTAAGCAAACAAAGGAAGTTATAAACAAACAAATTACTCACACACATAACATCAAACAAACCAATTTTATTCTATGATATGATGAGTCTTAAGGAGAATGAAAAAGCAGTGGCTGTATTAAATCTTGAATTTAGTAAGGGTTCATAAATTTAACATAAAAAAACCAATCCTTTAAGGTTTAGCTGAAGCGGTTCAGTTTAGTTCACAATTATTTGACAATTCATACAAGCAGTGCTTCACTGCCAAATAGGACAGCTGAACTAAGTGTAGGAACCTGTGTTCATTCTGGGAGTTTTAAATATTTTCATTCATAATTTGGTATGGTGAAAGATAAAACACCTGGTCTGAACAGAGTATTAAGCTAGGAAAGTACAACACATCCTTTAGAGGAGAGATTTAGGGATCAAAGCAAGCTTGAGAAAGAGAAAAATGTGTTTGAGAAAACGAGGATGCACTTCAACAAGTATGAAGTAGCAGGCTATGAAATGTGCCAACCGCGTATACATACACATCTGTGCAGCTGACAAAAGACAGGAAACAACTGGAGAGGCAGCAGGTCTTCAGACACGGATTTGAGAATCATAATGGATCACAAACTGAATGCAAGTCAATAATATTTTCCTTTGAGAGAAAGCAAATATTGAAGAGGGATGTATAAACAGGAGTGCTGCTGATAAGACAGCTGAAATAAACTTTCTGCTTTGCTAAGAAGTGGTAAGGCTCCAGCAGCTAGAGTAATGCAGCTGGGTTTGGGCACAGTATTTCAGATGAAAAGAACTATCGCCAGAGGTCTCAAAACCTATCCTAGGAGGAACGTTGAGGAGAAGCAGAGTTGTTTAGTCTAAAAATAAAGATGTCTGAAGGGAGACATGATAACAATCTTCAAGTATAGAAAAAGGCTGCTAGAAAGAGAAAGGAATAAGCCCTTTCCCATTTTTGCTCATGGTAGGACATGTAGAAATAGCCTGAAACAGCCACAAGGGAGATTGAGGTTAGACTTCAGAAAGTGCTTTCTCATGGTAGGAATAGTTAAGCCCTGGAAGAGTTGGCCTGCAGAGATGCTGTGATCGTCATTATATAAGCTTTTAAGGACAGCTATATGGACATTGTCTTAGATGTATCGGTTGTATCTGTACTGTCTTGGGGCAGGTGGATGAACTGAACGACCTCTCCTTTACAGCCTTCTTTTCTTTCAACTTTCATGGTAACTATGAGAAATAAGTGTGACTGGCATATTAACGTGCTTAAGTTTCTGGCAGATCAGCGCTCTCTTTGAAAATGTATGAGCAATGACTAGACCACTGCTTGGTGTCTTCACAGTATCACCTCTGAGCTCTGGTACACGGACCAAGGTAGCAGAGGTGAATACAGCAGAACTCACGGTTTGCAACAGTAATTGGCTTTTATTCTGAAATCAAGAGGAGAGAAAGTCATAAACTCAGTCTCTCTTCCTCCTCAAAGTGAAAGCACACAGTGCTTGCCTGATACCATCCCAGACCAGAACCAGGGAGACCATAGGAGGGGTGGGAGCTGGCCTCTGTGCCACTCTGCCCAAGAAACATTTTCATTCTTCAGTTTAGCACAATAGCTTTGAAAACAAGACTTTCTCTGCCAATGTGCAAGCAGGAAGAGACTTAGTCCATTTTTCACTAGGTATTTACTTAGAAGACTATAAAAGCTCTGCATACATTTTGGACCAGTATTTTGTTCTCTTGTGGGAGTGCAGCAAAGCACCAGCTGCTGTTAATGTACCTTGGTCAATAATCACACTCAGCTAATTTTCAGCTATGAATGATTAAGCACTTCATACAGTATGTGAACATAAAGAGCCATTTCCTCACACTTAAAATATATTTGATTTGAGAACTAATTGGAGCGAACCCACTCCATGCCAGTGTAAGGACAAGTTGCAGAATTAGGCAATTATTCTTATGCATCCTTGATCAAGTGTGACATAAAAATTCTGCAGGAAAGCTGTGACACCCTTGCACAAACTGATATTCCTGCAATGCTATTCAAAAGCCAACTGTAGGCACTGCATGCTTTTACCTTTGAATTGCCATGCATGTATTACACTTCACAGCTTCCAGAAATACCTCTAGAAAGTTGGAGCACAGTTAAAAAAGGCAAAACTGTCCAAATTTTTCAGGTGACTTAAGATCCAGTTTTGTAAGCCTTACTTCTTACTAATAATTTCTTCTGAAAACTGTTCCGTGGAAGTCAGTCTGACCAAAAAAACCCACCACAAAACAAACAAAAAAAACCAACATTCAGCAATCTGACATAGAAATTGCCAAGTCATACTATTAGGCCATATGAAGGCAACTGCTGTGCTTTAGCAGAGACATGGATTTGGGTTTTCAGCCTTGAATTAACCAAAACCACACACTTATGAAGCTTTCCTATGAAAAAGACATTTAACATCTCCTGAGGATAGGAAAGTCAAATGCTCTGTCTAGAGAGCATTTGCTCTTGCTTCCTATGTGAATATATGTTCCTAAGCAGGAGGGAGGATTGTGGGCTTGGCCACTAAAAGCATGCTTCCACCAAGTGTGGTTATGTTTTGCATTTCATTACAGAAAAAAAAAAAAGAAAAAAAAAAAAAGGCTGTATTGTTTTATTGCTGATCAAAATTTTGGAGATCACACTCCCTGGAAGAACCCTTGTAGTTATGCACACTAGGTGGTCATCTTTTCATGAGTAGTTTTGTTATCCTTCATTCCTAAGAAGCCCTTTTGTATGACACACACAACAAGTATGGGGTTTGACCCCAGCTGGATGCCAGGTGCCTACCAAAGCTACTCTATCACTCACCTCCTCAGCTGGACAAGGGAGAGAAAATATAATGAAAGGCTCTTGGGTCAAGACAAGGACAGGGAGACATCATTCATGAACTACTATCATGGGAAAAACAGGCCATGGGGAAAAATAATTTATTGCCAATCAAATCAGAGTAGAAAAATGAGAAAAAAAAAAATCTTAAAACACCTTCCCCCAACCCCTCCCTTCTTCCTGGGCTTAACTTTATTCACGATTTCTCTACATCCTTCCTTCCAAGCAGTGCAGGAGGATGGGGAATGGGAGTGGTGGTCAATTCATCCCACCTTCTCTCTACTGCTCCTTCCTCCTCAGGGAGAGGACTCCTCACACACTGTCCCTGCTCCAGCATGGGGTCCTCCATGGGCTGCAGGTAGATATCTGCTCTACCATTAACCTTCATGGGCTGCAGGGGCACAGCCTGCCTCATCACAGTCTTCACCACTGACTGCAGAATAATCTCTGCTCTGGTGCCTGAAGCACCTCCTCCCCCCATCCTTCTGCACTGACCTTGGTTTCTGCAGAGTTGTTTCTCTCACATATTCTCATTCCCCTCCTGCTGTAGTTGCTGTTGTGCAGGGTTTTTTTTTTCCCTTTCTTAAGTATGTTTTTCCAGAGGTGCTACCACCATCACCGGTAAGATCAGCCTCAGCCAGCAGTGAGTCTGTCTTGGAGGTGGCTAGCATTGGCTCTCTTAGACACAGGGCAAGTTTCTTGCATTTTCTCACAGAAGCCACCCCTGCAGCCCCCCTGATGCCAAAAACTTGCCAGACAAACCCAGTACATGCAGCTACAACAAGTACAAGCTGGCAGGAAATAGCCCTTCCGATTCTGCACCACCAAATGGAGGTCTGCACATACGCTAATAACACTTTACTTTTTATAGAATAATAATAGGCTTGGGTAATTCCTGTGCCAACAGATCAGCGGCTACTGTTTCCACTCAGAGGTTATGAAAAATTCTGCCCTCACCCCTTTCCAATAGCCTCTTGTTCAGGAACAGCTGAGCGTTATTTTTAAGCCATAAAATTGTAGGAGAGTGGCCGGGCAGCTATTATTAACAATCACACAGAATTCTGCATAATGTGAGTCTCAGTCCACTTTGTATTCTACCACTCAAACAGCAGAGAAAGCACAGACTGAAATAATTTACAGTCAAGTGACATTTTGCATTTATAAAAGATACATCTATTTGAACAAGATGGGTTCAAATCTATGGTCCCTGTTCAAAGAAAACTTAAATATAAGTCAATGAGAACAATGTCTGTGAAAACAGGTCCTGCTTGGCTGCCTTAAGAGCATAAAATCAAGTTTATTCTTTCAAAAATTCCTTAGTGTGCAGCTCAGGACTGGCTGTTTCATCTTCAGGTTCTCCATTTCCCCTGATGGTCTGGCTGCAGTTACTACTCAAGCTGCCCTTTTTCTAATTATGAGTTATTCCGCATTTTTCTAGCTAATTCTCACCTGCCCCTTGTTCACTTCCAGCCTCTTTCCTGACAACATCCTCCTCCCCTTGTCCACCTTTTTTATGACACAGGACTTGAGAGCAAGTAAGAGGAGGAAATTAGGATGGTGGCTAAAAGAATAAACTAGCAAAAAGAAAAAAAAAATTAGGTCCTTTTAGAAGGAGCAACAGCAACACCTATTCAGATTTTATGGGGATTCTTTTTTCCCTTTTCAGATCTGAGAAAAGAAAACCAGAATTGAATCTTTTCCACCCTTCTTTCAGGTCCACCAGGAAATTGGCCAAAGAGCTAACTGCCCACCCCTCAAACCTGCCCCCAGCATGCTGTATGAATGTCTTCAATTGCTACAGTTTGTTAATTGCCACACAGAAGTTATCACATTAATGCAACTTGAATGCCAAGAATAGTTTAAATTAAGTTAAATGAGTAAAGCATGCCTAGTAGTTTCCATTGTTCAGCCTCATAGACAGGCAGTGAATTGTATAATTGGGCATTCTGACACTTCCAACTCATTTGTTTCATTACACTGTGTTGCTTGCACTCAAACATCTGCAAAAACTGTGAACGAACAGATCTAGGAATTATTCCTGGGGAAAGAGCTTCTTTTTACTTGGATTCAGATTGAACACACAATGGGAAGCTGTAGGATTAGGAGATTATTTTATTTTAGGGATGAGGGTTTTTTTCCTCCCAAATGAAGCATTTCATGCAAGAGCAACCGAGGCCATTCAAAGTCAAAGCTCCAAGTACAATGCAATGGACGTCATATTAAAAGCAGACTCTTGTAAGATCCTGAATTCCTCCTAACATCACACCTCATTACTATAACACAGGTAACTTTTACCCTAGAAGGACATGCAGCACTTTGCAGCGTCAGATTCCCACAGCCAAATTATTATAGTTCCTGGACTTCCACCACTCCCACAAGTGCCAAGAGGTATCCTGCACTTAGAGACAGCCATTAATCCTCTGGCAAATAAAATACTCTTCAATGAATATAATTCACTGTTAGCTTTTTCAGCTTTTTTACTGGTATGGCTCCCTAAGCTTCCACAAATTTTCCAGCACAGCCTGCTCTGACAGCAACAGTTGCAGAATTGTCAGATTAGGCACCAGTCATCATTGCTGCCCAACATGATGTTGGAACCCAGCAAAGACTCTCTCGATGCCTTCATGCTGGCGGTCTAGGATGTGCCAAAACAGATCAAGTCCACTTGTACATCTAGTTCAGTAACCTGCCTCCAGCAGTACCTTTGTGTTTGAGGGAGGGACAAATCTCCTCTCTAGCAAGTCATACAGAAATTTGTGGATACCCCAATGGATGAGAATGGATTAGCAAGACTTCTAAGGTCAGAGGTATGTACAAATCTCACATGTGATATAAAGGACAGTTTATCCTCTGTATCAGAGGAAGCATATAGTGAATTTTCCATTGTTGCTAATATAATAGGTAACATATTGCAACAGCAGGTTGCATTCCAATACAGCCTTTATCATTAAAAATCCCACTAATGCTTTGTTATTCTTTTATTATGCTTTTTCAGCCTCTCCTGGTTAGATGATTAGTCTTTTGAAGGCTAGTGAAAGTCACTTTTATTTGCTTAAATAAATTTACAAAGCTTTACCTTCTGAAGAGGTATCAACCAGCTGGCTGACCAAGCCCCCTCAAAATCCTAGCACTAGAGCTGATTTTTATCTTTTTTTTTTTTCTACGTAATCTTACTAACCTTTTCTTCTCTTGAGAAATATTATTTTCCAGAAATAAAAAGCTCAAGATTTTCTGCAGAAAGCATTCTCATTTTCCAAAATTTCATTAAGAAAACATCGAGCACACTCTGTTAATATAAGAACAAAATTGTAGTGCAGCAGTTGACAGCCCAAAAGCCCAAGATGTTCCCAAGTTGGAAACAAATAGTTCAGGTGTTAACATTGCTACAGAAAGGGTATTCCATGTTTGAACTGGTTCTTTTTTGAACATTATGAACTTCTGCATCTATGGTGGGTTGTTTTTTTATCTTGGCTGGTTGATTCTTTAACTCCTGCAAATCTCACAGCATTTGACAAAAACACCATGTAAGTGGGTTTAAGTTTCTAGTCCCCAAGGTTGCAAAGAACCATGTAAAATCATTAACTGAAAAGTTTGAAATCCACATGGTAAGAACGAACAGAAAAGTTGATGCTTTACAGTTTCTAGGAGCTTTGATTCAATCACATTTGTTGTGACCTGGAACAATGAGGAAATGAATAGACAGGGTACTGTGTCCCAGGTTTTGCACCATATAGAAATATTTCTATACAATATGGCACAATATTTGTTATTAATGAAAAGAGCAATGGAAGGAACTAGCAGAGCAAATATTTGCTCACCTAGGATTCAAAGTAGTTCTTGCTTGTTCTCTTATTTCACATCAATATGCATGCACACACTAAATATAATTTACAGGTTTTTTTAGTATTACTTTAACATTTCACAATTGAGATACTAAGCACCAAGTGTTGGAAATATTTCCATGAAGTGATGCCAATGCAGTCAGAGGGATTATGCCAGCAATATAACACTTAGAGAATCAGACACTAGGGTCATAACTGTTGGTGTCTCATAGCAAGTAACTCAAACAGAATCTCCGAGAACCCTGGAAAAATGGCAGATCATTACATATTTTTACACTTTTATTTAATAATTTTGTTGGTTGTTTCATTCTTGTACCCTTCCTCCCATATTTCACAGCTGTTACAAATATTCCATTAATACACTTAAAATTACTTTGTTTCTCAACTTGCAGCCCCTGCACAAATCATCATTTCTACAAGAAGGGAAAGAACAGCTACACTAACCCAGGGCAGTGCAAAATTCTTAGAAACCTCCATACATAATTCACACTTTTTTTTTTTTTTTTAATAGCTGCATCCTTTTTATTTCTCCCCCTGGCCAGGAAAAAGTCCGTAACTGCAGCACAATGAAGACTCACAGCCTGGTAACAGGACCCATTATTTATTTATATGTAGAAGGAGGATGCATATCATATTACTTATTACTGCTTTATTCAAGTCCATATTACATAATTTTCTGGTATCTCCCAAGGTTTATGTTTCATTATATACACTAAATGCTATCCTAAGAGTGTCACTTAAATAACTGATTTTGAAAATGGAGCTTCCTTTGGATCCATCTTCATTGGAATAAAGGCATCCTTTAATTTAAAAAGCAACCTATAGCTGATAATACAACCTTGAGGAAGTCAAGAATAAAATATTGTATTATTATTTGACCCCAGGACAGGAAACCAGACCCACTGTGCTCTAACCACTGTTTCAATTTCAGAATGATTTTGTAGAGGTTTTGAAGAGCCACTACTCAAAGAGAAAATGGATTGAAGTTTTATATATGCACATAACACAGACCTAGGTTAAAAAAAAAAACAAACAAAAAATACCCCCCCAAGAAACCCCCAAAAACTATAGTCTCACTGCACTTGAGTAATAATAAATAATTTCAGAAATATCTGGCTAAATCTGTTTTTTTTCCCCTAGTCAGATTTTCATACATTCTTGCATCTGAAGTTCTCATTGTGTAGAAGTTCTTCCTATCTGATTCTCAAACAGTAGCGGTTAATACAGGAACTACTAGAGTGAGATTCTTCAATATTTTGAACTCAGCTTAAGTAAAAACTGTTTGAAATTATTTTGTTGATAGCATCTTAATGTACTGAATAACACTGAATAAACTGAATAAGTAGTGTTAAAGTGACTAGATGTTTGGAGTACCCTGTTTATGATGTCTTTACAGAGCTCCTTTCCAAAGATCAAGATATCTTCCCCAAACTGAAACTTCTTAAGGTGTCTTGCATTTGGCCTTCAAATAAGGCCCCTCAGTTAAGCTTCTAAAGGTCTATAAGAGCCAATAAAGCATATATCCATGCTGAAAAGAAAATAAATTGGACAAAAAAAGCAAAGACCTGACAAGAAGCAGCATATGTGGGAAGGGTAGAAGAGAGGAGGGAAGAAGTAGCTGGAGTGGGAAAAATGGGTAATACATCACAGCTCTGCTCAACCAGACAAGATCAGTAGATTTTAGCTGAAGAAAAAGTCAGGCTAAGAGCTGCATATGATTGAAATGAGATTCTGAGCACCAGAAAGTTTAATTAAGTTACAAAACTAGGCCAATTTTTTATTATTTTTTTTTTTTTTAAATGATGCAGTTGCCGTAGATGACAATAAGAGCTTTGCCAAAAAAAACCAAGCAAGGTCTTAGATGCTGCTTTTGCTAATTCTCAGGTCCTACTACAGGGGCATGAAGTGTCTGTAGAGACTAAGCAAGCTTAGGGCCAGGTGTAGTCACTTGGTAAGATAGTGAGTCTGTACTCAGCACAGAGAGACACTCACTGTCACCAAGCAATATTATATTGTCATATGAGTTTCACAACACACATATATGTCTGTACATACCATCACAAACATGCACAGAAATGCATACCTTGTTCAACTAGAAGCAGATTAGCATCAGCTAAATAAAAATACACAGATTTCAAAGAAAAACTTCACCAGGTACGAAGTGCTTGCCTGCTTGTGGCATCAGTTTAAGAATAAATATGATAATAAAAATCATTGTGAAATGGCATATGGTACATTTTTGTACACATATTATTCACTCATTTTTTATTGTATTTGACTTGACACTGACAATATATCTTACTCATTAGGGGAGCTTATATTTCAGTCTCAGCTGTATGTTAAAAATCTCCCACTGTTATGTGGCAAGAATACATAAAAAACAAATAGCAAAAGCATGCTCGCCTGGAAAGACTTAATATTTCTCAAAATGTTCAGAAATTATTTTTCCCATTAAAAATCCAAAGTCAAAAGGGGAAAATACAATTGTTACCCTTGATTTTTCCCTGGTGTTTCATTTATTACATCAAGAGTTCCTTGATTGGATTCAAATGCAAAGTTGCTCCCAGGGCTTCAAAGTCAGACTAAATTGAAAAATGCACTTCAACAACATTGATACTGAAATAATATCCCAGAATACTGTCTTAATGGCTTTACCCTTATTAAACAAAAACATAACAAAACTTTGGGGGGTCCTTTTAAATGAAATAACAGAATGATAATAGAAAGCAACAAAAAGGACCACGTGCAAAAAAGAGAATCTTCTCCCCATTTTAAGCCCCCTCTGAAAACACTCCAGAGGTTCAGCTTTCCTGTGACTCTGAAGAAACACACAGTCCAATCTGCACGCACTGACATCCACACAGTGTCCAAGCGTGTATGCCAGATACTAAAGGGAAGGCTGCCACTGTAGGCAGTGCTTTGGGCAAACAGTTGAGTGCAAAACCAGACCAGAGCTGGGGATCCCCAGGAAGCACCATGTCTCAGGGCATTTAGACACAATTCTCCCCAGATTTCTCTCCTGGCTGCCTGCAAAACAACAGCCTGGAAAGGAGATCCCCAAATTGCTGCTGAACAAAAGCTTTAAGTTCTCAAAAATAATTTAAGTAACCTACACGTACATCTGGCCTATTAGTATCTATTCTCTATTTTAAGTTACACTCTGGAATTTTAGACAGCTGCCATTTCATGTCATTTCTGTAGAGCAGAAGAGATTAAATATTTTAGGGGAGGTGAGGAAATGGCCTGAGAGCTGCTGCCATTCATAAATAACACCAGATGATTCCGCTGCTCCAATTCTGGTCTTTTGGGACTCCATATAGGTTGAAACCACATTCATTCCAATCCTTCCTTCCTCTGGGCAAAGAAACAGCACAGGGAAAGAGCAATGACACCTCCACTGCTAGCAAAGCATGTATTACCCTCCTATGAGCTCATGCCTTGACCCTGTCCCAGGTGATCTTCCATCATACACAGCTTTCTTCACAGCAAAGTCAAGGTTTAGCATTTTCTTTTTGATTGGTCCAACACACATAAAAGCAGTGTTTGTGAAAAGTAAATGAGGGGCAAATGCTATATTTTCCTCACCCAGATCCCATCTCCAGGCAAGGAATTGGAGGGCACAGAAGGAGATCTGGCTGGAGTAGCACTGTCACCCTGATCAGCTGTGATGAGTATGCCATACCCTTAAATGACAGGGGATAAAGATGGCAAACAGTCAGAAACATACCAGACTGGGATTGTTATGCTGAAGTGAATCAGCTGGACAAAAGCCTTTACAGCCACACAAACACATCAGGACAACGAAGAGGCTGATGGCTCTTCTGTATTGCTAATTCACTAGCTGTCAGGAGATGTCAGAAAGACCATGTCACCTAGGGACAGATGCACAGGACGGTGTAATATTTCCTGAACTACAGCAGAAGTCCAGGCAGGTAGAGATTTTCTACAAAAAGCACATACTGCTTGGAAGAAAAGCGGCCAGAACAGTCAATTTTACCAATATTACTTGCTCAATAAGAAATTCTCTGATTCCTTATCTTTGCTACAGAAAACATTTTTAGGTGTTTTCCAGGGGCAGGGGTATGAAGAGGGTAAAGGTAAACTAAGTCCAAGCTCTGAACTTAAACTGTGATATTTCTATATCATAAAACCCTTGGAATAATGGCATTTTACAGAAGATATATCATGGCCTCATTTAAATCACAGTGTCATTAAATAGATTTTACAGTTTCCATCTTTTCCCCTGCAGGATAATAGGCACAGACTCTCACAATTGATACGTTTCAATGTCAACAATACTATGATGCAGTACTGCTGATTAGTTTCCATCCACAGAAATAGTACTTTCAAAGTAGACAGAGAATCTTGTCCAGAAGGAAAAGATTCCAGGGTTAACAGACACCAGACTTAGGAGTGCATCCTTTGTCACACAGGAGGCCCAGCACAAAAGGATGCTGCAATCTCTGGCCACTGAGATGTATGAGGGGAAAGCATCTCCAAGCCAGATATGACTTTCATTGCATTTATGAATTATGCCTGACATTTAATATTTGAATGTATTATTTTTTGTTTTAATAAAGAATCACTGGATCATCAGAATAATGGATTGCACTGGTGCAAACATAATGAAAATGCCAAGCTTTAAATAGCTTGTTTAATTATTAAAAATGTTACTGGAAAAAAACTAACTTTGCATTGCTGTCAAGATCAAATGAACATGAATTTCAATCAAAAGAGAGGCTATTGTACAATATATTAAAACATGAGGTTCTGCCTACAGTAATTATTGTGCACAGTGCACAAAAGGGAAAAAAGGCAATGCTATCAATCACAGTCTGTCCACATTCAGTCAATACGAGCCCCTCCTCTGCTTTGTTGTACAGCTTTTCCTTTGTTAGCCATATTATACAATACATGGGGCTTTCAAGTGCTTGGCCTTGGTTGTGCATTAAGAAAGGCTCTTGAGATCCTTTTTGAAAGAAATTCAATATCTTTTCTTGTTGAGAAAATTGCAATAAACTATAAAGCATCTTCTTTTTATTTATTTATTGTTTTTTATTGCTAAATCATCAGTCATCTGCTACTTACCAAATTATCCTTTCTATATGATCTTGGCAACATGCTACACAGAAGTCAACCTCCTTTACATGTTCATCCACACTGCAATGACAGTACAAGCAGCACTTGTTCAGGTTGCTGAAGGAGAAACTCAAGGATCGAGATTTTCATTTTACACCACTGTGGCAGTTTGCTGACTAAGTAGATGCTCTTAATTTCCATGCTAAGCAACTGCTGGGAATAGTACAGAACATGCTATCTTACAAGAATCCTACCATTACATCAGTGCATATTAAAAAAATAAAACTGCATAAGCATATCAAGTCTAGTGGCTTCAGTATTTTTCTTTGGAAATTTTTTGAGAAGCAGGAGATAACACCATGCATGTATGAGCATTTAGTTGCATGTCCTTCTTGTCCATTTTTCTGCTTCTATCTCAAAAAAAAATTGCTAGTAGGCAATTTCTACATCAACCAAGATGTGTAGTGTGCATCCCTGGAAGGATTCCACTGACACTTCAGTTTACGCTGAAGTTGGTGGACACTTTGTTCTCAGACTTCCTACCAAAGTTAAAGCAATCATGAAAGCTAACACATCTGTGTTAAAAGAGTAGGACTTGCTGCCCATTTTACTGAACACAGAGGTGTTTTGTTTTTTATTTACCCACATCTGTGAAAAATCTTTACATACTCTAAGCCAAAGATTCACAGGGGTACTTAAAATTGAACAGCAGAAGCAAAGTGTCCCCGTGTAAACACTTGAGGACACAGTCACAAATCCTGTAACCAGGTCTTCATCTCAAGAGAGCTATAAAGCAGTAATAAAAACCACTTTATTGCTGCATTGTTCCATGATGGGGCTGGTGTCCTCTCATGAATATTGGAGATGTCCTGCACTTAGCCATAAATGCCCCCAGCATTTAAAACCACTAAGCTCTCAAGTCATTCCAGCAAAACACTTTAAACCCACACAACATGAGGTGTGTATCTAGCCCTGTGCAAACTATTTCCAAGTTCATTTTCCAATCAGCTCTAAAGGCTGTATGGTTGCACCCTATACCAATGTGACAAGTAAAGTGAACTAAGGCAGGGTAAGGTCGTGGTCTTCATGTCAGTACAGTGGATATAGTCTGTAAGCTGAAATCACAGCTGCAGACTGGCTATATTTTTTCCCTAACTCATGGGACAGAATTAATCTCTCTCAACTTCTAATTATTTTCTTGGGAAAAGAGTAGCTATTCCTTCCTACCATGCTATCATCACGCTACCTTATCTAGGTAGCCATGAAAATTACAGTCAAAGTATTTGAGATGGATTAAAGAATGTGTGAAAAGCATTCAATAAAAAAGCTTGCCATTTAAATCTTCCTGCTAATCATACCCCACGCCCCCTACACGAAGCTGGAGAGAGCAGGATAACTTGGCAGAACCCTCACAGAAGAAAGAGGCAGATTTTACAGCACAACATCCTATTTGTGCAGCTAAACTACTTCCACCCCAAAACTGGTTTATCTGGGGCTAGTGAGAGACCTAACAAGCTCAGCCTCATCTACTTACAACCACATAGTCTCACACTCTTTAAGCACCTGCATTGACCCCACACCTTCTCAGTCCTCAGTATGAGTTTTCCATCATGAACTATCATTGTGTTATGAAAAACAGTGTAGGAGATACAGAAAAATAATGCAGTGTTGCTTCAGCTCTGTTTAAGGCAAGGAACATTTTCAAAGCAAGCTCAGAATGTACCAGGTATTAAATAATAAATACTGAAAAAATTCCCCCCACTCCTCCACACCATAGCTTTTGTGGACACAGCTTCTAAAGATCAAACAAGTGTACCTGAAACATGCAAACTTGGCCAAAACCTCTACTGAAACATCAGACTCCCTCTAGTTACAACCTTTAGTAAATCTGTTCTGTGATTTTTTAAAAAAACATTAGTTCTGAGTTTCATAGAGCTTCATACAAGCATTTTAGTTGATAACATGGAGAAATTGCCTGAGGAAAGCCACATCCTATAGGTACTTTAAGACTGCATTGTCCCATGTGAATTAGTTGAGAGGACAGGGGCAGGACATAGAATTTATTAAACATGTTGGGCTAAAAGCAGTAATTGGCTACACCCAGTACTCTGCAGTGTACAGTTTTTTGACATTGCTTTCTCCTTGTCCCTGTGAGAACAGTCTGTCTATTCATTCATCTTTTGTTTACATTATTTCAATAAATTAAACGGATAACACTCATTTTGCCAATTCTTCACTGCTGGCATTTTTAGTTTTGCATTTACATAAGACATTCTAACTTTATGAACTGAATTGGAAGCGATAAAGTTAAAACTAACAAGGCTATAAAACCAAATTTGCTTTAATACTGCAAACATGCTCACAGCAAAACATGAGTTGCAGCAAGCTTTTCCTCATTTTATCCTATTTCTCTTCTCATATGGCATTTGCCTCAAGCCACAAAGAAGGCACCTCACCCAAGCCCTTCATTAGCAGAGTCTATCATAGTATATAGAGACACATGTCCATTTTTATATTTAGTTCTGGGGCAATCCAACAAGCCTGTCCTCAGCCAGGAGATTCTGACCCAGCAGCATCACTGCCATTTACCATGGAACAGTTTGGGGATAAAGGAGTTTTCATTATGTGGAATACAAGTGGAAACACACTACGCTGCTGCTCTGAAACTTCCCAGTAACACCCCTACAGCCTATAAATCTATTTTGAAAAAAAAAATAAAAAAAAAAATTAAGATTTTGCAGATGGAGAAAGAAAATATTTCCACAATAAATGCTGCTAACACCCATAGCAAAACAAAGAAAATGAAAAGTAGATGGGGCTGCCAGTCTGGTCCATAATTCAATCTTTACAGCATCTCTCCAGAAGGGTGGGTGCCAGTCAGTAACTGTATTTTCACATAAATGACACAGACACCAGTTAAGTCTTTTATAAAAGAACAGACTCCTGCTCAAGAGCAAGTTGCATGCTAAGCCACGAGAAAAAGCGAGGTGCTGTTGAGCTCCATGTAACTCACACAACCTGTAGACACAGCCCGCACCACGGCTTCACAATGTGGCCCTGAGGAGGAGCAGGAGGTGAGGCAGAGGGTTTGCTTGCTCTTCAACCAGAAAACTTGCATGCAAAGATGTACGTCAGTGATAACTGAGGAAGTTCACACTCTTGCAGACCAAGGGCTTTCAAGATTCTGGGCTAGACACATACATTTGAAAGTGCAATGCATGGAGTTGATGGCATACAATAAAAAGTATTCTGTAATAATGGATTAAAACACCACTGGAAAACATTTTGGTCAGATGTAAAAACCTTGCTAAAATTCTGAAGTCACCTAAGAAACCAAACTCAAGATGACAAGAAATTCAGTAGAACTTGATCATGCATACAGGGAGAAACTTCCTGACAATAATCTGTCAAAGAAACCAGAGCCCAACATCACATATTATGGTTCAGCCTTAGACTGCTCAAAGAAACCAGTTTCTAGCTTAAACTATCAAAGCTAATTTGAGTGTTTAATATATGAGTTACTAATTACAATTAGAAACACGCATCATATTCCAGACAGAAGATTATTTCCTTGATTTACATGGCACATTATCCTGATATTATCTAAACTCACAGCAAAACACAAATAAGAAGAGAACATCCCTAAAAGCATAACAACAAAATAACCTGTTAGATTTAGTTGAAATTTTTAGCCAAAATATAGATAATGGATTAATTTTTTCTACAAGTTGAATTTAATTTTTTGCTGGCAAAGTTTTAGTAAAACTTCCAGATTAAGAACTTTCATAACACAACTTGGCAAAAAAGTCCAACTATTTAAGACTGAACAACAGTTATGAGTTGTTGGTAAATGCAGCATTTTCCAAAATCACATTTCCATGGAGAAGCTCTTCTTTGTTAAAAACAGCACTTAGGAAAACACAATTTCATTCAGGATAAACAAAACAGTCTCATAAAACTAAAAACTCTGACCTTTTCAGAAAGCGATTTGTAGCTTCTGTGTTGTCTTATGTTAAGCCAAAAAACAGACATTTGAAACCAAATTATTTACTTCTTGTGGAATGGGGATGAAGTGTAGACCTTTCATACAAGGTTCTGAAGTTTTGTTCTTCGCCTGCTTGGAGCAGGTTTTTTTTATTTGTCCCAAAATTTCATATGAACTGGAAAAATTCAGCTCAAATGCTTTCACAATGTCTCCGAGTGCTAGGAGGTACAAGTGTGTGCATCCACAAGCATGGAAGCCATAAGCAGAAACCACAGCTGGGCACTTGCTGTTCATTTCTCAAAGGAAACAGGAAAGATTATGGTGGTTTATGAGGTGACTTAAATCTTTCTCAGTTGCTGAAAGAGCTCACTAAGAAAAAAAAAACAAACAAGAAAAAATTTTTAAAAAAAAGGAAAAAAGGAAAAAGAAAAAAAAAGAAAAAGAAAGAAAGAAAAAGAAAAATCCTGGCCTGGATAAATGGATCATCCTCTGGTGTCCTGCTGCCAGTCTGCTCAGCAGGAAGCCTAAAGACAGCCAAGAGGAAGCCCTCAAGGAGCTGGTGGAATTATTTGAAGGATGGAAAACTGGAGGCTAGACAAGGCTGCTGGAGATTCTCAGCTGCAAGGCCCTCTTCCCACATTCAAAACCCATCCAAAGGATTAAAGTCCTTTTTCTGTCTTCAATGTACAGGTATCAGCTTCTCAGGAGACAAGAATCACCAACCATGGTGGCAAGACCAAAGGGAATGCCTTCTTGAAGAGCACTGCTGAGCTCACTGCTCTCATCCCCTACAGAGCCAGGGGCAGCAGCCATAAGAAATGGGATGCACGGATGTTGCAAGTGGTCCCAACGTTTTGGAGCACCCACTAGTGTCCTACCAGGGACACAAAGCATTCTTGTCCCCAAGATCTATCAGGCCAGGGGCATATAGCCACTCTTGGAAGCCCCCGATATGGTTCCAGGTTGAAGGAGAATAGCACTTGGGCATCTCCTGGGAGGTGTGACCAGCCTGCAGGAAGAGAAGGTTTTGCTCACATGCCCAGGGAACATCTGATCAGCAGCTCTGCTGGTGTCAGGAAGGAATTTTTCTTCATGACAGATTGGCCCTGGTCCCCCAAGGTCTTTTTGCCTTCCTTTGCAGTACTGAGCAGGACTCCTTGTCAGGGCTGCTCTAGTCCATTTGGCTAGGTGCCTGCTGCTCCACATCCACAGGGGAATAAATTTTCTAGATTCCCAGGGTGGGCCTCAAGAGGGGCTCCTAAGGGCCAAATCCTGTTCTCTGTAGTGCTGAGCACAGCCCCTTGTCAGGGCTCCTCTAACTATTTAGGATACATTCTTGCTTATTGCTCTTGCACCTCCAAGGCACCACTCATGCCCTGGCTCTCTTATGCTGTCTTTCCTATTGCAAGCTTGGACCATGAGTGAGCTCTGCTCTTCCCCTGGCTCCATTTCCTCAGTTGTTCTGGCTTGTGCAAAACAGCCAGTGCTTGGAAGGGCTCCAGACTTGCTGCACAATCTAGAGCTGCCACTTTTTAGCTCTCCTTGCATGCAATACAAGTGCAGAGCAGATATGAAACTGCTCTTCATGCATCACTGGCCAAGAAGCACAGAAGAGCAAGTTTCTGAAAGCAAAAAGTATGCTTATGATTGATACGAGTCATACTTTTGAAGTTACTCCATGATACCACCCGCCTCCCCTTCTTTTGTGTGTGGTCAGTCATAATCCTCATTCTTCACATTCTCACTCTTCAGGAAACAGTAACTATTATCATGTGTTCCTGCTGCTACTTTCTGTAGCTCTGTCATTTAATTTTGCCAGACCGCAAAGATTATTTTTTTTTTCAAGCTAAACTGAAGAATGCATCAACCTGCTCCTGGCTACACACGCACATTGTGTTCATGCTTGTGAGCATTGTCTCTGAAATAGATTCAGAGGAATAAAATCAAAATAAATCTCATTTATTCTTGTAACCTTTGTGATATGCGTCCTTGAATGTATTTTTTGAGCTGAAAAATTCCTGGTCTTTCAGGCAAATAACAGGCTCGTTGTTATTTGACTCATTTGGAACACAGAAAATGGAATAAGATATTATAGTTATGTTGTGTTATGCCTGGAGTTATGCATGACAATCTATTACATAGGTTTGAGGGGTCTAGGAGACAGGATCAGACAGAAGTACACCTACATCATCAAACAGGGATCAAGGGCCCCAGGCTGAGCTGAGACATCTCCTGAGCCCTTGGCAGGAGATGGTGGCGGTGGAGGTCCCAGAAGGGGCCGGTCCCAGCCACTGAGGTCTATGAGCACCCACAGGACCCTGACAGAAATAGATTTGCACTGCTCACACACTCTCCTGTAGATATTTATGCTTGGCCACTTTGAAGAAGTATTAGACAAGACAGACCTTCACCCTGATGGAGTACTGTTTCTCTTAGACTTTTTTGTTGCATTATGTTTTTGCAGGGGAAACAGCTCAGGTACTTCTAAAAACAAATACAAGGAGAAAAAAAAAAAGTCCATAGGGAAGTGGACAAGGCACTGCTCATACCAAAAAGACTTGCAGTCACTTAGTTTGGTAACACATCCTGCTTCACGTTGAGGTCTTGAGTTTTGAACCTTTCTAGTGTCCGATATGTGGGGGTTTTGACATCCTGCGGAAACCCAGCTAAATTGGATTAACACAGAAGCCTTTCAAAAAGTGCATTTCACACATGTTTTTTGCAAATTTCTTCAGATGATCTATTTACCTAAAGACAATGCACCAGTCTCACCCCCATGAAATGTATGTGCCTCCATCCCAAAAAGTGACAGAGACAGTTCCTGAGCTGGGACATGATTACCCATTCCATATCTTCTGCCAGTGCAGGGCTGGAAAGAAATGTCATCAGAGGTTTCCTCAGCAGAGGAAAAGGAAGGGAAAGGAGGAGGTAAGGAAGAACAGAATAGAACAATTCAGCTGGAAGGGACCCTCAGCGATCATGTAGTCCAACTACCTGACTGTAAGTTAGAGCACAGTAGTAAGCACATTGTCTAAATGCCTCTTAAACGTTGTCAGGTTTTGGGCATCAACCACATCTTCTGGGAGCTTGTTCCAGTGTTTGACTACCTCCTCAGTAAAGAAATGTTTCCTCATACCAAGTCTGAACCTCCTCTGATGGATGCAGCTTTGAGCTGTTCCACGCATCCTATACCGGATCCCAGATAAAAGATACCAGCAGCTCACTCTCCACTTCCACTCCTTTGGAAGCTGTAGAGGGCGATGAGGTGGCCCCTCAACTGCTTCTCAGAGGACATGCCTTCCAGCTCCTTCACCAGCTTTGTTGCCATCCTCTGGAGGTGTTCACATACCTTAACATCCTTTTTAATGTCTGGGGCACAATTTAAAGGATTACATTCCTGTACTGTGTTCCCCCCTTCTCAAGTGGGCATATAAAAAGCCAAATCTTCAGTCTTATTTGCAGCTATCTTAAAGGTATCTTGGAGAGGCTGTTGCCTCCTGGCCAGACAGCTCCTTGTTCATATCAGCATTATCAGCAATCACCTTCTTCACTAAATCCTTGCAGAATTCCTTAAACAAAACTCAGCAGTCTTTACTCACTCTTCTGGAGAGTAAAGCATATCCTCACAGAGAGCAGTATCATGGGTTGCACACTGACCCAGCAGTGTTTCATCTCTTGTAGTTTTTTCAGTGTCTAGGCTGACTTAGTACTTTCTTCAACTAAACTTCTAAAATGGAAGATCAGTTAATGTCAGCTGTGGGCATTTTGTTTCCTAGGAGGCAGATATATATTTTGAAAGTGCCTAGATCAGCATCACCAGCTTTATTAATTTACTGTATGGTACTTGACTAAATATTATCATTAAAAATATCAAGAATGTATAAAGTCACCCAGATCTCTTGTCGTATTTAAAGAATAAGTGAAACTACTTAGGAAAATAAATGTTAATCAGGTATTTTTTCCATCCTGTCAGAACAATTTATATACTTTGCATTTTTAAAACAAATGTTTTAATGTCTTAATCATGAAAATTAAGCTCTTTTACTGCACTCTTCATTGAACAATTCTTATTTTGTGACTTCAACTCTATTCTAGTACAGAAAACCTAATTGAATGAAGGCAGCATTGCTGCCATTTCTTCCAGAGACTGTCAAAGCAGACACACTGCAAAGCAACATGCTAATATCCATACCACACATGGCTTATAGCATGATCTATCATTAGCAGAGCAGCCTACATTCAACAGTGTGGCCATTCTTTTACTAGAGGCTGTGAGGTGCGGGGTAGGTGAACAGCAATGCAAATGTTTTCTTTCATCCCCAACCATACCAAGAGCACAGATTTCACTGGCTTCCTGCTGACAGATGTATCACTGTTTGCTCCCTGTCCTTGCTTGTGGGTTACTTCTCTGATCTCTAACAGGATCCATTGGGGCCTGCCAAACTTCAGCTGCTGAAGACTCATTCATGATATCTCTTCTCACAGGAGCCTGTAATGCTCATCACAGGAAGCCATGTAAAATTCATCTACAAGAGCATGATGTACTTACTAAAATCCAAGAGGGACAAAATCAGCCCTGAGATGACAGTGGGCAGACCTCAGTTTCAAGAAAAACAGCAGCCACATGCTTAAGGGTGAAATATAATCTAGGAATAAATCCCCAAGTGCTGGGAATAACTGGGAACAACTTCTAGAGCCAAACACCTGCTTTTATAATTTGCTGTTTTCATAGGTTTCATATTGAGTTTCTCTCTTTTTATTCAAAAGCAGAAAATTTTAACAGTGGGAGCATCATTATTTGTTATACTTCCTTAAAGGCTCTGTTTGATTTATGCAGTTAGCAAACCAAAACAATCCCTCTTCTAAATTGATGAGTAAGTGCTACAGGCTGACAATTTTTTGCAAAAATGTATCAAAGTGGCTAAGAGATATCCAACTCTCTTCCAACATTAAGATATTTAATATTAATATCTTACCCCTAAATACCCCTAAAAACTCAGACTACTGCTGTAGTGAGTTGTCATTCCTACATAGTACAGTATCTCCTGGGGCCCATGGGCAATCAAAAAGGTCAATACTGTTTATGGATAAGAAGCAAGCATCTTCCCATGGGAGATGTAGAATTTCTAACCCAGAACTGACAGGCAGAACCACTAGGGGAAGAACCCTCTTGTAAATACATTCAGATGGGCATTCAGGCTTATAAAAAACTTCCTATATAAGATTGCCGTATAAAACTACTCTGATCACACAGAGTTGGAAAGCAGCTATGAGCAACTGGATTATGAGCTTTAGCCATCATCTTCACTGCTGTCATGCCCTTTAGATCCAGTTAGCTCACACTGGATAACAACCAATATCCTGAAAATATGCTCAATGTGAGAGCAATCTCAGATTCATCCATCAGAACCTTAGCAGGGTAAAAGGCCACTGCAAGGCTGATATAACTACTAGCCAGTCTACTGCTAAGATTTCAAGTGTCATCACTTTTGAGGGAAGCTGAAAGAGGACACTGGGGTTAAAGTTTTTGTCACTGTACTGTCAGTAAATTTGCATTTTAAAAAGCAGACAGACATAGAATTTTTAAAAATGAGGCTTTTGCTTTTCATGTCCTAACATGGCACACTGGTAGCTTTCTACAAAAAAATAGAAATTTTCCAATTTATTTCACATCAAATTTATTGAGATGTCTCTATTTTTCACTAGCTTGAGTGAAGTACGCAAGAGGATTGATCTAAAACATTAAAACCTAGATCTATAGCAAGGTAAATACATTAACCAAGATAACACGAGTTCTTGGTTAACTTGGTTAACTCTATCAGCAACCTAACCCTAACAGCAGGGACCATTTTGCAATGGAAGATGTAGTGGAAGTCGCAAAAACAGTTGTCAACTTCTAAACTCGTAAGAAATAAGGTAACCTTCAATGCTCTTTCTGAGCTCATGTACACACTTCTAAGTACAGTTTGCAGTGTGATAAATACTGTGGAAGAATCCAAGTTGTAATGTGCATCTTACTGGCCAGATTATTATCAAATTATTAAGTTCTCTTTTCTGTTTATTGTACTCATCAATATACTAAACTGCAGGCTTACTGAATTCAAAATTTATATGCATAACTACTTTGGAGATATTAGATAACTCTTCCTGCATCTTGAATCAAAATATAGCAGGCTCCTAAATGAAAAAAAAAACATTTTCCAAAATGAATGACAGGAAAGTAAATAATATTTCATGTGAACCTCAATTTCATAGCAAAAAATTCACAGAAATCACAGGAAAATTCAGGTCAGAATGACCATTAGTAATTTTCAGTCCAGCACCTGCTCAAAGACAACCCAACTGAGAGTTCAGACCAGGTTGCCTGGGTTTTATCCAGTTGGGTCTGGAAAATATCCATGAATGCAGGGGTGGACACTGCACAACACCTCTGCATAACCTGCTCTGCTGCCATGTCCACCAGGGCCTTTTTCCCAGAGCTGCTTCCCACGCAGTCAGTCCTTGTCAGTGTCATTGAAAGGTTCCTGCCATTCAAGGTGAAGGACTTCATGTTCGCCTCGTTGACTTTCCTAAGGTTACTCCCAGGCCATTCCCTTAGCTCCTCTAGGTCCCTCTAGATGGCAGTCCCCCTCTCAAGCATATTGATCCATTCTCCACAATTTCCTGTCATCTGCAATCACAAATGTCCTTCATCACATTCTCCAAGCCACTAAAAAACACATGAAACAGGACAGCTCCCAGTATAGACCCTAGTGCTGCTCAACTCAGAGTCATCTTAGGCAGAGCTACAGCCCTTCCGGGATCTGCCTTTTAGGCCTAGTGATTCAGCTGGGTGGTTGTTTGGGGTTTTTTTATGCATCTAGTTAACCATCCACCTCTAACTTGGACACAAGAACATGGCAGAAGACTGAATCAGAAGTGTTTCTAAAGTCAAGGCAAATTACACCGCCCTGTTCCTTGTAACTAGTTTACTCTCAAGACCCTGAGAAATGCACAGCCAGAGAAAACTTGTGCCTCCAACCAAGCTACCAAGGGTAAGAGCACATCTTTAAGTGCCATATTCCTGTTTACTACCAGTGATTTCAAGTATAAATCAAAGTCTTTCTACTTGAAGTATTAAACATTCATAGCCTTTAAACCCACAGATAACCATAATTTTGTTAATGTTTCATGAATCAAATAATGCCAAAAAGTAAATACTTAAGAGCAACTGAAATGTTTGTGAATACATTAATTTGTCAAGTACCAGCATTTATGAGGAATGCAGCTTACTATCACATCAAAAGAACAGTGTAGGGTACTGTGATTGCTTACTTCTTGTTGCTACAGCTATCAACATAACCCCACTAACCTCAAGGTTGCCATATGAAAACAGCAAATTATATGGTAAATATTGTCTTCCAAGAGCCATGATTTTGATCTTCAAGTTAAATTAGTCTAGTCTAAAAAGCCAGACTGCTGAACTAATGAGTGGTCTGTGTCTTTGCATGTATACTATCTTAGTATGCTTTGGAAAGACCAGAAAACTCAAGTGCCTAGCTTTTAGCCTTGCAATATCAATCAAGTCAGTAAGGGAGGGAAAAAAATAAATAAATGGTTGTGTTCAATGTGAATATTTGCAAGGAAGAACTCCAAGTGTAATGTTTGCCAGTAACATCAATCCTGTAAGTTTGCTCAGGATACTAAGGTTAAGGATATATCTAAGTACTTGCAAGATCAGACCTTCATTACTCAGTCACAGAGAGGTCAATATAGCACGTATTCACATATTGTTGGGGTGCTACACTGGCATCTCACATTTAAAAAAAAAAGGCAAAACAAGTTGTGCATCAGAAATAGACCAGAAGATAGACATCCACTATTCCACTCATGCAGTGCACAACCTCATATTTAAAGAGGATAAAAAAAGCAGTAAAACTGGGGGGAAAAACAAAAACACTAAAACCAAGACCTATATTTACAATCATCAATCACATGAACTAAAATAAAACTGAGTTTCAACAGGGAAACTGAAATTTTCCAGGAACTGTACTTTAAGAAGGTATTTGAAAATGGACCACAACACACATAGAGGAAGAGATAAAAAAGAATATTTCACTGCCTTGCCTCTAACATAGTAAACATAACAAGGGAGGGAAAGCCAAGGCAGTTCCTACAGGCATGCTAGTAGTTAGAAACTAAGAGATCTGAAAAACTGCAAACATTAAACAAAAAACAACTGATGTCACCCAAAATTTATGTTAAAGCAGATTGATTTATATGCAGATCTCATCAGTAGAGATCAGAAAAGGAAAAAATCTTCACATTTTAAATTGTTAAAGGGATGGATAAAGGGGACAATAAGAGCAGCCATACTCCTAGTCTTAACAGGAGCTTGTCAAAACTTGTCTAGACTAGAACTTCTTGGGGAAGGCAAAGGACTGTAACAGTACTTGTCTACAAACATCATACAGTATGACACAAGGAAGCCTGAAACATAGGCTAACCATATCTATTATGGTAGAACTGGAAGACCCCTCCTCTCCTCCCTCCTCATGACAAGTGGATAGGTGTATTATGGGACCAACACTACTAAAGTTCACACAGCTTCAGGCCACACACACTGTATGCTCACAGTACCTTAGCTAAAGCACTTTTTGGACTATTTCTTCACTCTACAGTTCAAACCCCCATTAGACCATCAAGGCCCAAGAAATCAAAGAGCTTAGACATCAAGTATAGTCATGATGAGGTTGAGAGTGTTTGGATTAGGTTAAGGGCCAATAAAGCTGATGTTCCTGTGGGAGTCTCCTATAGACCTCTCAACCAAAGCAGTGAGGTGGATGAAGCTTTCTACAAGCAGTGGGGAGAAATCTCCCAGTCACTTGCTGCTGTTCTTGTGGGGGACTTTAACCTCCCAGACATCTGCTGGGAATACAACACAGCAGAGAGGGAACATTCCAAGAGGTTCCTGGAATGTCTGGAAGATAACTTCCTCACACAGTTGATAAGTGAGCCGACCAGGGAGAGTGCCCTCCTGGATCTGCTTCTGGTGAACAGGGAAGATCTTGTGGGGGAAGCTGGAGGCACAGTGATTGTGAGATAATTGAATTTTTGATCCTTGGAGGAACAAAGAGAGGGGTTAGTAAAACTGCCACCTTAGACTTGTGGAGGGCAAACTTTGACCTGCTCAGAAGACTGATTGACAAAGTCCCTTGGGAGGCTGCCTTGAAGGATAAAGGAGTCCAGGAAGGCTGGATATAGTTCCAAGGAAGAAGTCTTAAAGGCACAGGAGCAGGCTGTCCCCGTGTGCTGAAAATCCAGTAAGTGGGGTAGGAGACCAGCCTGGATAATTGGGACCTTTGGCTGGACCTTACAAACAAAAGGAGAGTCTATGACCTTTGGAAGAGAGAACAGGTCATTCATGAAGTCTATAAAGATGAAGTGAATCTATGCAGGGTGAAAATTAGGAGAGCCAAAGCACAGCTAGAGCTCAAACTAGCTACAGATGTTAGGGATAATAATAATAACAATAATAATAATGAAGTTTCCATAAGTTCATTAACAGCAAAAGGAAGATTAGGGAAAATCTCCATCCTTTATTGGATGCAAAGGGAATCTTAGTAACAAAGGATAAGGAAAAGGCTGAGGTGCTCAACACCTACTTTGCCTCAGTCTTTAGCAGTGGAACTAGCTGTTCCATGGATATACAGCTACATGAGCTAGGACACAGGGAGGAGATGCAGCATGAGGTCATCATAATTAAAGAGGAAGTGGTCAGAGACCTACTGCACCACTTAGACGCACACAGGTCTGTGGGACCAGATGGGTCACATCCAAGGGTGCTGAGAGAGCTGGCAGACGTGATTGCCAGGCCACTTTTCATTATTTACCTGAAGTCCTGGCTAACTGGAGAGGTCCTAACGTACTGGAGGGTAGCAAATGTAAGACCCATCTATAAGAAAGGCAGAAAGGAGAATCTGGGAAACTATAGACCTGTCAGTCTGACCTTGATACCAGGAAAGGTGATGGAACAACTTGTTCTTGTCACTATCACCAGGCATATCAAGGATATGGGGGTCATCAGGAGCAGTCAGCATGGTTTTATCAAGGGTAAATCATGTTTGACTAACCTCATAGCCTTCTATGAGGAAATTACTAGGTGGATAGATGATGGTAGAGCGGTAGATGTGGTATACCTTGATTTCAGTAAAGCATTTGACACTGTCTCCCACAGCATCCTTGTAGATAAGTTGATCAGGTATGGGTTTGGTGATCAGGTAGTGAGATGGATCAAGAACTGGTTGAAAGGAAGGAGTCAGAGAGTTGTAGTCAATGGGGCAGAATCTGGTTGGAGGTGTGTGACCAGTGGAGTCCCTCAGGGGTCGGTACTGGGACCGGTGTTGTTCAACATCTTCATCAACGACCTGGATGAGGGTATAGAATGTACCCTCAGCAAGTTTGCTGATGACACTAAGCTGGGAGGAGTGGCTGACACACCAGAAGGCTGTGCTGCCATTCAGAGGGACTTAGACAGGCTGGAGAGTTGGGCGGGGAGAAACATGATGAAGTTCAACAAGGGGAAGTGTAGAGTTCTGCATTTGGGGAAGAAAAACACCATGCACCAGTACAGGTTGGGGGCTGACCTGCTGGAGAGCAGTGTAGGAGAAAGGGACCTGGGAATCCTGGTAGACAGGAGGATGACCATGAGCCAGCAATGTGTCCTTGTGGCCAAGAAGGCCAACGGCATCCTGGGGTGCATTAGAAAGGGTGTGGTTAGTAGGTCAAGAGAGGTTCTTCTACCTCTTTATTCTGCATTGGTGAGGCCGCATCTGGAGTATTGTGTCCAGTTCTGGGCCCCTCAGTTCAAGAAGGACAGGGATCTGCTTGAGAGAGTCCAGCGCAGAGCTACAAAGATGATTAAGGGAGTAGAACATCTCCCTTATGAGGAAAGGCTGAGGGAGCTGGGTCTCTTTAGCTTGGAGAAAAGGAGACTGAGGGGTGACCTCATTAATGTTTACAAATACGTAAGGGGTGAGTGTCAGGGAGATGGAGTTAGGCTTTTCTCAGTGATGACCAGTGATAGGACAAGGGGTAATGGGTGGAAATTGGAGCATAGGAGGTTCAAGGTGAATATACGAAAAAATTTTTTTACTGTGAGAGTGACAGAGCACTGGAACAGGCTGCCCAGGGAGGTTGTGGAGTCTCCTTCACTGGAGACATTCAAAACCCACCTGGATGCGTTCTTGTGTGATGTGCTCTAGGTGACCCTGCTCTAGCAGGGGGGGGTGGACTAGATGATCTTTCGAGGTCCCTTCCAACCCCTAAGATTCTATGATTCTATGATCTTGAGTGTTATTAGAAGACATGCAGAGGATAACCAGGGGATCAGGCCCAGTCAGCATGGGTTTGTGAAAGGCAGGTCCTGCCTGACAAACCTGATCTCCTTTTATAACCTGATGACCCAACTATTGGATGAGGGAAATGCTGTGAATATTGTCTATCTGGACCTCTGAAAAGCATTTGACACAGTTCCCCATAGAACTCTCATAAAAAAACTGTCTGCTCATGGCCTGGATGAGCATAGGATCTGTTGGATCAAGCACTGGCTGCACAGTCAGGCCCAAAGAGTGGTGGTCAATGGAGTTAAGTCCAGCTGGTGGCCAATCACAAGTGGTGTTCCTCAGGGCTCAGTGTTGGGACCATTTCTGTTTAACATCTTTATTGATGATCTCCATAAGGACACAGAGTATGTTATTGGTAAGTTTGCAGATGACACCAATCTAGGTGGGACTGTTGATCTGCATGAGGATAGGGAGGCTGTACAGAGAGACTTGGATAGATTAGATCCTTGGGCTAATGTTAATGGTCTGGGCTTCAACAAGGCCAAGTGCCGGGTCCTGCACTTGGGCCACAAAAACCCCAGGCAACCCTACAGGCTGGGGGAAGTGTGGATGCAGTGTCTGGCAGAAAAGGACCTGGGGGTTCTAGTTGACAAGGGGCTGAATATGAGCCAGCAGTGTGCCCAGGTGGCCAAGAAAGCCAATGGCATCCTGGCCTGTATTAGAAATAGCAACCAGCAGAAGTAGAGAAGTGATTGTCCCCCTGTACTCAGCACTGGTGAGGCCACACCTGGAGTGTTGTGTCCAGTTTTGGGCACCTCAATTCAAGAGAGATAACAAGTGCTGGAGCGAGTACAGAGGAGGGCAACAAAGCTGGTGAAGGGCCATTCTGTTTGAGTCAGTGAGGATTTTGTAGTTTGTTCTTGGCATGTTTGAGGCTCAGCTTACACCGTAAGCAGGATTTACCAGTAGTGGGCAAAGATGAAAGAGGAAGAGGAGAAGAGTTCTTGGGCCCTTCTGCAAGGTCAGCAGTAGCAGCTGACTAACAGGGAACTGAGATATGAGGAAGAAACAGATTTATAAGCAGAAAACCCTTATGTATGCTGAAGAATTATCAGTTAGTAACTCCCAGTGAGAACAGCAAGCCAGGCAGAAGCTTCTATGCCTATTGTGAGTTGAGTGCAGGAAAAGTGAAAAAAAGGAATTAGACTGTTAAGACTCCAGCCTATTCAAGCTTCCTCTTGTGAGCCTTTTTGATTGCCCTTCTTGGCAAACTGCTGTGGATGAACAGTTTGGAAATTTTCCTGTAATTCCACTTGGATATAGTAAAGGTGTCTGAAAAAATCTCCAGAAAGAGAGAATTGGTGTTCCCTTTGCTCAGAAGACCTCATCTTATCTGAGTGAGTTGCTGAGTGTCAGAATTTGAGGCTTCATGGCAGTATGTTTAAAAGGAGGAAACTAAGAACTGGCAGGAGAAGAGCCAACACATGGTCTCAAAAAGATTCCTTAGCTCTCAGCTTCTGTTTTAAACTTAGTTCTATTCTAGTCACCAAAAGGAGCAGGTCTGAAAAAATGCAATATAGCACCTTCATTAAAGAACCCACCTCCTTCCATGAAGAGTGCAAGAATCAGAAATTCCCACAAAGTTTTAGGATATTATTTTGCTTGCTCACTCATCACTTTGATCAAGCAGCAAAGCTACCACTAGTGCCAAAACTGGCATGATGCTGATCTCAGCTCTTGCTTGAAGTCATGATAGGACAGGTGATCTCCAAGTAGTGAGCAGGAAGTAGAAGAAGGATCACCCTTCTGAGGTCTACAGTCTTTAAAAGAACTTTTAGAGGTTTTTCAGAAATAGTCCTGGAAGCAATGCTACCAACCTTATTTAGTGCAAGACTCAAATGTGTTCCAGAAGCTACACTGTCCTTCCAAGCAACAGAGACAATGAGAGCATCCATGTGAATTTGAGAAGCAACTGTGACACATAACATTAGGTTAGAAATCTGCTAGAAATACCAAAGCCACACAATGATGGCCTAGTTAAAAAACAAACACATCGAGCTTTATTTCCAGGAGTGGTAGGAGGGGACTCCTAAGAGGGAACGTCCCAGACATCCAAACACAGGAGATTACTAGAAGACAGAGCTGTGCCCAGAGTCAAAGGTGCTGAATGACTATGTCACAGGCTGAGGAATTGAAGAGAGAAAGACACTGCCTATAGTACATGTAGGAAGGGAGCTGCATACTTAGTGGCTAAGGGGAGCATCTTTCAGGGCTTGTGCAAAGCTACAGCGCAGAAAAACATTGTAACAGAAACCACAGGAAAATAATTTCTGACTGACAGTAATGACAAGAGATAGAGTTCCAAAGACATAACTCAATAGAATACAATTCTACCAAGAATTATAGACACAGGAAATAGCAGCAAACAAGTTCACACTAAACTCCAGAAAGCTAGGGAAGCAGACATCCAAGTAATGCATCGAGTAGGAAGGGAAAAGTGTAAAAAGAAGGAAGAAATACAGATTTTGCAAAAGATACAATGTAAAAAAAGTTAACCATAAATGCAACAAATAAGTACAGCAGAGAAAAGCCATTATAAAGTTCATAAGAAAAACTTTTATCTGGAATCAAAGCTAATAACTATGACAAGAAAATTGTACCTGTCCTTGCAAATTGAGGCAAAGCACCCAGCAGCAAGAGAGCAAGCAGTCCCAAAAGATGAATTATTTAATGCATATGTCAAAACTAAAAGGAATGTGAGCAGTTTTAAATCACAGACTAGTATCAATGCCAAGGACATGTTTGTGTGTAGAAGGCACAAAATAGATAACACAAGCAAATGGCTTCACAGACAGCAAGGGAGATGAGAATTACATCTTCACCTCTTTGCTAGAAGCAGCCAGGAAAGTAAAATACAAGATATAAAAAACAACAACATATGAATCTGTGACTGAAAACAGAATTATGTATGGGACTATACGCTTGTTTTCCTTCAAAATATTAGACTGTTACCTGAAGAGCTATATTCATTACAATATACATCTTTCCCTAAAGATATTAAGTAAAAAAAGGTTATTTGGCTTTAAGCTATACAAACATCTTCTAAAGTTTTCAACTTTGCAAACTTTACTCCAGTTATCTAGTAGTCAGGAAGAGTTGAGTCTCACTGAAACTGCTAAAAAACCCACAAACATTCCAGTCTTGAAGTTCTTCAGGGAGAAAAGAAGGACATTTCAGTGCACACTCTGCAGCTCCCAGAGTTTAGAGCTTTTGTGCCAGGGTCGCTTCTCCTAAGGGAAGGAAAAAATAATCTGACAAATAGTTAAACTTGCACCACACCATCGTAATAATTTTCAAGACTGGGAAGTTGTGTATAGGAAGTATCCTTGGCAGAGAAGACTTTAAAGTAAGGTCACACTAGAAGAACTAGAAGGAAAACACAAAACAAAACAATCAAGGGGTCTATTGCTGACTTCTGTAAAACAGTATTGTAACAGAAAAGCATAGTATCTCAACAAGAACATGAACTCTTAAACCAAACCAGCTTTAGACCACTTCAGGGTAACAGCTACAGAAAAAGTCATATGCAAGGCAAAATTTATATCAATTCCACTTGTATAATCAGACACTGCAGAAAAATATTCACACTCAAGAACACTGTAACTATCAAGGTGATTTGAAAAATACTTCAATGCTACACACAGTGAGACAAAACACTTTAGCTGTATACTATCAAATAGTTTTTTTTAGTTTCCTAGAAGTATGTGGGAGTCACTCTGAAATAGAGACATTTCTCTAGAGGCTCTAAGGATACCATACATTCCTCAGCAGGGCCATGACTGTTCAAGATCTGAAGCAGAGCCATGATATACCTTGGAATAACCAGATTCAGCCACAAGCTACAGCACTACTGAAGCACACATATTTTCAATCGTAATAGGAATCACTCATTTCACTACAAAAAGCACATAACAACATCATTATCACAGACTTATCTAGACATCTGGAAACTTGAAAAAAAAAAAACAACCTTTCAGATATTACCTCAGTGACCACTGTAATCAAGGCAATGGACCATTTGCTCAGCTATGATACCTGAAAATGTGAAGTATCATTACAGTAAACTGGGCTGCCTTGTCTTTGTGCGATTTACCTGGAAATGGGAAGTCAGGCATATCAGACATCATTTCCATAACACAGAAGTCAGTCAAATGGCAAAACTGAATAGCAGTTAAAACTGTTATAGCTATTCAAGATGAAAAAGAAAACGTGTGGCAGGCCATTCTCAAATTAAGAAGCTGATAAAATACTGCAACACCAGAAGATGTGAGTATAAGGCAGCTCCTGTGTGACAGTGAGACATGTGCTTAGCCATCTTCCAGACACGCACAACCGTTTGCACAGTGTTAAGATGCACAAGAACAACCTTCCTAACACAGAAGAAGAAAGGTCACTTGCCAAAAGGTTAAGTGATTACATGCATTAATAAGACAACATAGATCTTACTGGTTTTAACAGGACATTGAACAGCTTACGTATATAAAGCATTTGTCTTAAGCTCCTCAGTGTTTTTGACAGAGATCTCTTACAGGAGACAAGTTTACCAATATGTGAAGCCTATAGCAGAACAACACACAGCATTTGTTTTCTTTCTGGAAGCACCCAATTCAAGTGTGAGAAAGCCCAAAGCAAAGCAGTGAGCCTAGATATTAAACTGCTTTGGCTATCTCCCTTTAACATTTAACAATTAATAAAATGAAAAAAATAAAAAAAAACCCCTGCATTTAATCTGAAAAGGTGAGAAGAGGAAAACAATAAGGAAACTGGACTTAACTGAGGCTATTTTGGTAGAAGTGAATGGTTATTTTCAATCCAAAGCTTCCACAAATCTTGAAAAAAAATTAAAAATCTCCCCATTTAAGAGAACGTATAACCACCTCTTAAGATATACAGCACCTAAGAATGTTAATATATTAATGCTTTATTTAATCACCACCTTGCAAAGTCTCACTGAATATTAATTAACACATTAAAATGTCCAGTGTACTTAACAACTAATTAGAGCAGAAGCTAGATGACGTGATTCCAAATTCAAGTCTTGGGCTATGTGAAGACATGCCCTCAACATGCTGCTGAA
Organism: Apus apus; assembly: GCF_020740795.1. Classification (NCBI taxonomy): domain Eukaryota; kingdom Metazoa; phylum Chordata; class Aves; order Apodiformes; family Apodidae; genus Apus; species Apus apus. The sequence continues at coordinate 41,429,506 of NC_067283.1, read as the reverse complement.
AGATAAAAACAGAGCTTCTGGCATATGAAGGTTACAAGCCCCATGCAGCCCAGCACACTGCATCCCACAGTCTCCACTACTCTGCTCGTGCACTGCAGCAGAAGGGAGGTCGCAATCCTGCTCTCAGCAACATGCGTTTGTGGTTGCACACAGGATGACAGCAAAACAATGTGCTGTTTTACAGAAATGCAGAATCTGCTATCAAATGCCTCTTTCCTTCCTTTTTAGTTGTAAGCCACTAAGCCACAGGAACATCATGACTGTATGTCTGATTGCTGCAAGAGTATCAGACAGCACCTTTGAAGTGTCGTAATCTGTAATTTAAACCTGCAGTATATCTTAATACAATAGACTGCAACACCCCTTTGCAGGCAGAAGATGTTTTCCTTACACGCACATTTTTAGTCAGGAAGAAATTTATCTTTTAAATAGATTTCAACACATGAGCTAACTTAGAGAATAGCAGTCTAAAGCATACAGCAGAGGATCTATATTTGCAGTCAGCTAGAAGTCTCACTCAGATGGTAACAGCTAGGACAACTGACATTACAGGTGATACCATGTCCTTAAACAAATTCTATTATGCCCAGGTATGTATTGAGCTGCAGTTGTTTCAGATAACCAAATGACCTTTCTGCTGAATGTGCTTTGATACTTGAGCATAGCAGGACAAATTAAGGGCAAAATACCAGCTTCCACTTTGAATTTTTCCTCCCCTTCTCTATTTATTTCACACACATTAGTAAGTATAAGAAGCATATCCAGTAAACCACTTTCAAGCTTTCAATACTCTGGTTCACCAGGATGTAAGTGGGGTTTCATTCACATTCAGTAGCACTGCACAAGGACCAGACTCAATTAAACCACTCACATGCTTTAGAATTCTCTATAGTTTTCCTCTCCGAGAATTATCATAGTGCAATCAGACTGCAACCTCACCAAGAAGGTAGTCCAGAAACAGGAATATGCCCTGCTGTGTATCTAAATTACTGCAAGCAGCTGAGTAAGCAACATATTAGCTGAGGAGGAAGCCAGGCATGTTTGAGAATACAATTACTGCAATGTTAATATGTCACTGTCACTGATTTTTGGAGTTGCCTTTACAAGTGAGAAATGACCAAAACCTGATAATTATGAAATGCAATAGGTGGGAAACTGTCACATGACTGGTCCTCAGAGGGGTCTTTAATTATTGTGATGCATTTTAACAATTTTTTACACCTTGACAAGGAACCAAAAAAAAAATCCACTATGCACAAACTTGTTTGATGCTTTGGATTATCCCCTGAAAACTTTCCCTCTCCCCAGTCTGTATATATCACAAGCAGCTCAGCTATAGCTAGTCCAAAGCACAGTCTTAATAAACTGAGATAGGTATCAAGGACTTGGTTTAAGCACATTTCAAGATTTAAAATGCTTCTGCCTCCTTGTGACAGATGGTAGAATGAGTCCCCCTCAAGAGCTAGTTCAGCTGCAAATGCATGGGTTAGCTCTGAAAAACACAGGAACATTGGCTCTCCTATAAAATTATTGGAAAGCAGCTTACACTTAATTTTTTAACTGAGTGAGAAACCACAAGAAGTTGCAGGACAAAAAGAAGCAAGAAAAAACCCTCACTAGACAGTATGTAGTGTTCTCTTCCCCCTTTTCCTGACTCTGTGGCTGTTTAGCAAATCTCCACAGGCACCAGCTCAAGTGAAATCAAAGCTGAGCAGCCTCCCAGTGCTCATCTGGAGGCCTTCATAAGCTGAGCCCTAAATTCCCTGACACCTTCTGAATGCTGACTTTACCTCACTCATCCTTCATAACTGTTGTGTGGGAATTGTTGGCTTTGATGTGGAAAGACTTAAGTTGCTTGAGACTTGGTCTGTGCAGTGCTTGCTTCCCTTTTTGTTATGCTGACATAAATACAATGTCATGGTGATGAATTATTGTCACACTGCAGCAAAGACTGAAAGAGCTGGCCTGCCCTTCATGTGAAAGTTTTTCTCCATAACCTAACATAGCCTTCACTTTTGGGATATATCACACAAGCATTTAAGTAACAACAAAGCAGCTGTAGCAATTTACAGTAAAGGTCCAAGTGTGTCCTATACTCCTCCAGTCCTAAAGAACAGCAAATGCTTCAGGAAGAGGCACCAAAAAAACCCCCCCAAAAAAACCACAACAAAACACACAAACCTGGAGTGTGACTGCTCCAGGAGAGGGTAATCCTATCTTTTGACCCCTACTACATCAGGAGCTTTCAGAGCAACCTGTTAGATACGCATCATTATGTTGATAACACCTCAGTAGAGTGTTTTGTCAGGCCTTGTTTATAAGTGTTGAACATATCCATACTTTCTGGATCCACAATACTGCACAGCAGTGAGCCCACTATGTTATTTATTCCTTCCATGAGGAGGAATCTTCATTTTGTTCTGGAACAGACTGCCCCATCGCTTCCTTGCAGGCTCCTGAGAAATGACAAAGAATCCACTTCCCTTTCTAAGTTCTTTTCCAAACAACTAAGATTCTATACATTCTGCCATAACTTGGAACCCCTTAAAACTTTCTGTAGTGCAGTTGAACTTTCAGCCTACACTGCCCAAGTACTTTTAATTCGCTAGAACTTTATAAATTCCCTATTATTCACTTTTTCAGATCATTTAGGACTGTACTAATCTTGGGCACAAGAACCAATTCAAACTGCATCTCAATGACAATTTTCCCTTACTGTGAAAAAAGTTATTTTCCTGTGCTTTCAACATCTTATTAATCCACAAAACAATCACTCCTCATTTTATGATGATTAAGTGATTTTTTCAAATTTAAGGAATCTTCAGTGAAGTGCTCTAGCCAGACTGGTTTAACATTGAAATCCAAATACATTGCAGGATCTGTACCACTTTTATCCTCTGGCTTTACCAGTTTTTATACAGAGTTCAGGCAGATGCCCACCTTCGCTCAGAGGATGCCCTCATCTCACTTACAAATTGCAGAAGAGTTTTTAGCTAGTTTCCTTGCTGATTGCAGTTTTGATAGATATATGACCCCAGACTATTCAAAATATCCAAGATAAGTGACAAAGTATAATGTAGAGCTGGAAGTCTAGTGGTTTAGTTTACCTCTAGCTTTTAAGTGAGCCCCACCAATAGTGCTAGTCTTTTATTTTTATTCAGGGACCAGAATGGAGCAGCTTTTGAGAGAGATGATATTAAAAGCAATATAGACTCAAAATTCATTCTGCAGATGCTTCTATACTGTAATGGGGCAAAATACCTAAGGAATTAAAAAAACAGCTCAGCCTGTAAGTCTCTAAATAAAAGCTCTCTCACTGAAGATAAAAATCTTCACTGCAACTTTAAGCAAGAAGAACTCTGAAACAGTTCTGGCACAAGAGTAACCACTTAACTGTGACATGAGCACACTCCAGTTCATGGATGCTTCCCATACCACTCAAAACACATGGCCTTTTATGATTTATTTCTCATTTAATTCAGCTGTATCAACAGTTTTACAACCATTATTATAGGCAGGATTTAATATTAATACTTGTGATGCAAAGGCTGGTACAGCCACTATTTCTTAGTAACTATAAAACTTTTCAGACTGTACATTTGGGAATAACATAATAGAAGAAACAAGACTAAGGAGAAGTTAGAAGACTCTAGATATTAAAAAGAGCAAAGCTTAAGACAAAATAAATATCTACTTCAGAACGCATTTTATTTATTTCAATAACAGGCTGAAATCAAAGGATGCCAGTCTATTGTACTGTGATAAAAGACTTGGGCCATGTTACTAGAACTGAAAACAAGTAGCCAAAGGGTATGGAAAGCCTTTCATCCTGAACTGGCTGTTTATTTTGGCCTAAATCAGAACTTAATGCTATTTTCACTTAATTTTCCATAGTAACTTTTCCCAAATAAGTGTTTTGGCACAATATCGCTCTATGAAAATCCACATCTAGAAAGTCATAAACATCAGTTGACATCCAGCTCAGATAATGCTTCACAGTTTGTCAGTATGTAGTAATTTTATACTAGCATTGTACGTCTGCACAGGAGAACAGGGAACACAACTGATTGAAGCTCGAGGCAATATATTTATTTTTCCAAACTGTAAACAAACCCTAGGATTCATGCTTGCCCCAAAGAAGTGCAGATCTCATGAATGACTCCTGCAATGTCTCTTCTGGCCAATTCACGCTTTTAATTTGTACCATCAGATACCCTTACTATGCTTCACTCAGCAACACAGAGAAACCCCTCCTCCAGAAGTTCACAGGGTAGTATGAGGAGGTGTGCTACATTCTTCAAGGGAGATAGTTTTGTTGTGTTTTTTTCCAGTGGAATCCAAACAGTTTGCTGGCCTACTGCATAGGGTGTCCTACTACAAGCACTAAATATTCTTCAATTTTCTCCTTGTATGGTCTATTTTCAGTTCAATACAACTCTATTTCCACTGAGACCATAACATCATCTGTTTATGTATTCTGTCAAGTGTTCCCAAGACCTACTTCAATTGTTTTTCTAAGTGTAGGGCCTCTGCTGTAGGTCCTCAAATTAAGTATGTGCAACATTGATCAAAGTCTTGCTCGCACTCCATGCAAGATTCAATATACTCCTATTAGATGGATACAAGCAGAGCTTGGTCTTTAGCAGGATAAGCAAGCACTGTAGTGCAGGAGACAATAGAGCTCAGTTGTTCTAAGTGGCTTAGGGTTTTGTCTAATCTTTGGAGACCCATCTAAGAGTCACTGGAAAGATTAACAATACTTTTCCTCCCCCACTTCTTACAGTCAGCCATGCTTCTGGTGGCACACAGCACAGTTTGGTTTACTATTTTCACTGCCCACAAATGTAAACCATGAAAATGAAGTCTGTGCACCTTAAATCTGAGACATTATCATACTCTGCCAGATTATCATTTTCCTCCACAAGTTTTGGATGGGTGTGTTAGCAACCTGCACACAATATTCTAGTTTTCCCTTTTTAATTTTGCAATTAGACCCAGTTGACATCTGCTTTTTAATCTGTGCATGAAGAGGGATTCAAATAAATCTCAGCCATCAGGGCATTGTCACTTGTTCATCGCAGTTCAGATTCTTTCCCCCTTTGAGCATCATTCACACCTCCCAGAAAAAGAAACCAACAAAATTTCTCATCCTGTTAAAGTCAAGTTCTTCCTACATTGTTGATCACAACTTCATGTCTCCACTGAAGCCTATAGAATTTCCGTTTTCACTACCTTCATCCTCTTCAATAGCTTGTTTGTTGCTTTTTCCTCTTCTTTGAAGGTTAAATTCAAGTTTTTACTCCTGTGCAAGTTTTCCCTTTCCACATTAATAATTATCTTTCACATCCAATACAGCTAATAAATACATAGGATTAAATGACAAAATCTAAGCCAAGCTAAAGCAAAATTGCATTATCCAGCTCTTTGCCCACATTATCCTTATTTCAACTTTTCTTAGAAATGCGGAATATTTTATTTAGGTTGGAATTTGGGTCCTGCTTTGGACATCATTGAACTTCGAGGTACTACTGTAAGTTACTTGCAGGCTTTGACAATTAAACCCACAGATGTGTGAAACATTGTTGCTTATTAAAATAACCCCAGTGAAAGCTAATGGCCTACTCCATAGATTTGCCAATGGTCTGTCTACAGAACATTTTCAGATGCTGGCAGAACTGCAGGGCACTAAAGATAATCACCATAGACCTTAGAAATCAAACTTCCTCAGCAGTATATCAAGCTACGGATAAGACAGAGTAATACAAGCTTTGATGAATTTGGGGAAACTAAATAGTTTCTCTAAGGAATACATCAAGAAGTTTCCAAAGACTTTCCCTCTAAGTCTAAAAGCTGATCATCAGGATGACACAAGGTCTCCAGATATGCTGGGAGAACCATCACCATGAATCTCACACTGAATAAAATTGCTATATAAAAGTCTCTCTTTCTAGCACCACATTCATGTGTTTCAAATAACTTCCACCATTGTTTAGCACTAACTGGTGAATAACTGACTCCCTGTTAGTACAGAATGGAAAAAAAGCTGCCATTCCCTGAAAAGTACAATTTTAAAAATCAACATAGCTTGATTGAACTAAAAAAAAAAGAACTCATACAATCAGGATCTTAACTCGGCAGGTAACTAATCTCTATGCTGAAACTTGAGGACTAGTAAGGGTCCTTAAGTGTAGTGGCTGAGGGAACTAGGATTGTTCAGTCTGGAGAAGAGGTGGCTGAGGGGAGATGTTACCACTCTCTACTACAACTACCTGAAAGGTTGTTATAGTGAGGCGGGTGTTGGCCTCTTCTCCAAGTAACTAGTGATAGGACAAGAGGAAATGGCCCCAAGTTGCACCAAGGGAGGTATAGATTGGATATTAGGAAAAATGTCTTTACTGAAAGAGTGGACAGCATTGGAACAGGCTGCCTAGGAAGTGGTGGAGTCACCATCCCTGGAAGTGTTCAAAAAAACATGCAGACCTGGCACTTCGGGGCATGGTGGTGTTGGGTCAATGGCTGGAACTTGGTCTTAGATATCTTTTCCAGCCTTAATGATTCTATGTTCCTGATGCAACTGAATTTTACTGAGACAAACAGACTTCAAAGACAGCAAATTCCTGTTTGCTGACTTCAAGTTGAAGAACTGGTCCATATGCTCAAGAGGTATTTTCCATCTTCAGCTTTTATGATTCAGATATAGATTGAAGTTTCATTGCTACAGGGTAAATACATTTTAAATTAGACTATATAAAGAAGCTCTAAGGTTGCCATGACAGTTGCAGCAAAATGCCTTGTCGTTTCTCATTACAAAGCATAACCTATTTTTATAACCAAATTAGCTTTCTCAGCTCTTCCTCCAAATGTAGCCTGCAGATCTGTTTTTGTTGATCCACTAATTGTTTCTTTCAGATTTACATGGTTAATTATCAACCAGGATTATAATAATTTAGATTGATAACATCAATCAGCTTTGTTTTCTTCCTCATGAGTGATAGGAAAGGTAGAAAGGCTTTTAGGAACTTGTTTAGAAAGGCAAGGAAACAGTTGTATGGCACCAGCCCTGGTCTGACCATCTTCCCTGGACATGCCCCTACCCCCATACCTGCCCCTGGAGACAGCGTGATGCCAGCTGTTTCTTCTCCAAACGTTAGCCCTACCTTTCAGCTAAGGTTTGCTCTGGAAAATCAGCAACTCCTTTGTTAGTGCAGCTGATGGTGGATACAGCCATGGTCTCCAGGCTGCATTTCCTTTCTAGGTTTAAGGCTTCAGCATACAAAAGATCAGAGGCAAAAAGAGAACAATCCATATGTTAGCTTAAAATAACAGGACAGAGGGGCAAAAGTCTCCTAAAAATAACTTAAACTCTTCTGTTCCCACTCATTTTACAATCTTTAAAGACACTGGAACACTGAAGAAAATGAGAGTGAAACATGGTAGTACACATGTAGTCTGCAACTTGTCATACTAATTATCTTTAGCATCAAATTAATCACATTAACCAGAAAGCAGAATTTAAAAGAAAAAAATCTATGAACTGCTCATTCCAAGAAGAATTAAATCTAAACTAAGAAGAATCATGACAAAATTGCTGACAAGTGCTAAAACATCATCTGCTGGCAGCTTCTTTTCTTTTAAGGTGTCACAGCAAGTCAAAACCAAAAAGCCTACCACGGAAGATATCAAATGACACATTGAATAAAACATGAGGAAAGATGTTTGTGTGTAAAATCCTTTGTCAATCTTTGCTATTAGTCAACACATGCACACATCAGGGATACTACAGACAGCATAATGGAAAGTCCCCACTGTAAAATTATGTGCTGCTTCAAACAGTATTATCTGAAGTTTATCTGGCAAGATCTGAACCTTGAGAGAAGTCAGGAATAATGTTGCTAGATGCAACAAGGAGACAGCTTCCTTACAAGACTCAGATTTAAAGAGTTCAGAATTCAATCAATCCAATATAGAATTGTTAGAATTCAGCTGTGTAGCTGTGTGAACAACAAAACTAATTAAACCTGATAGTGAATCTATGCATGTCTTGCAGCTGATTGACTCTAACTGAATTATTCCTTAAGCTCTGTGGTGAGATCATCCCTTAACCAGAAAATCTGCACAGGAGAGAGTTTAGCTTCATTCTTGAAAAGACACAGACACCAACAACTGAGTCTTTTGCCCCATTGTTAGGAAATTAATAAGATCATTCTCCCTCATGAAGTGCTTGGTGGCTAGTAAAACGTGATCTCATGCTTTCCTTTGGTGTGGCATTACCTGCCTCTCACCTTTGCTGTGTTCTCACAATTCATATAGAAATCTCACATCTCTGAAAGCCTCAAGAAACTTGCACCCTTCACTCTCTTCACCAAATTCTGTTAAAATAGGCCATGTTATAGGAAGCAGTGAACATTCAGATAGAGTATCAATAAACTTCCTTTGCAAACAGGCAAAGGAGTAATGGGAGGAACATTCCAAGAAGTTCTCAAATTGACCATCTGCAGTTTTGAGATGAGGTTTCCAAAAAAGGTAGGACAGATTCCAGCGGCAAAACAAGATGTGACACAGGAAAAATTTCTACTTCATTTGTTTAAGGTGAGTTGAACCCTCTTGGTCCCATTTGTTCTAAATCTTATAAAGTTCTCTTTCTAGGAAAAAAAAAGCACAACAAAAAAAGCAACAAACCAACAACAAAAACTCCAAACAGCTCTGAGTGACAAAATAAGTGCAGCTGACAGACACTTTTTGAAAATGTTTCATGTCTATGGAAGTCATCACAAAAGCTGTTACTTCCCCCTCACCCCCGATGCACACTTCTGCATGCAAACTTGAGCATTCTGAGCAGAAATTTAGCATAATGGACTCATTTGATATTTGTCATCAAAAATAATTACACAACAGGTGAATAGAATGAAAGTTCTCTGGTCTAGAAAAAAAGTCTTATTATGGCAGCTGTTTAGAAACATCTTTTTGAACAAAAGCTTTTACCCTGCATGCTGGTTTTAAGATCAGCCAGACTATAGATGGAATCTTCTGCACCTCAACCTGAAAGTGCAACAAAATACCTCTGGTATCTCTGACTTGGAGTAATGATGAGAAGGGAAACTCTCAGACCTGCAGAAGAGAAAAAACTATACTGCATTTCAGAAGAGTCCTCTTATGTTTCCACCCTATTGCACCTAAAATTTCAGGTTTAAACACCATAATCAAGAGAATGTTCTAATCTTTGAATTATCAGGTGATTGTTGATATAGCAAATATACCAGGAATCTGAGGTGGGAGCGGAAATCATTGAACAGACAAATTAGAGGCACCCGATGTAAAAAGTTGTTGTAACAATACATTAGATAAAAAGGCTTTGAGAAATTTAACGTAATTAGTTCACCAAGTCTTAGGTCAACTAGTTGACTCAGACCAAATTCAGCAAAGCATGAACTCTCCAGATTTTCAAGTATGGTAACACTAGACTCATGTAGTTCTTTTGTAATGGGAACTGATGAGGGATATATATATAACAAACCTGCAGAGTGGTCCAGAGGGAGCAGCCATATAAATTGCAGAGGACAGTTAACCCTCATTTCATCATTTGCACAAACCCATGAAGCATAAGCCCTGCTTTATATTTAAACTTTAACTTCTAACAATGTCCAGCTACTAACATAGTACCACAAGATGAAGTCTACTGATGCCATCAGACAGAAAGTGCTTCTCCAGAAGCAGTAAGAGCTAGAATGGGGTTAGACCTTCTCAACTGCTATTGCTTCTCTTCAGGCACAGGGTCTCATCCTGCTTGCATTGTATGAGACAGCATTCTGTCCAATCCAGTAGGCTACTTGGTAATTTTGCCAACACACCAGGTAGCATACTTGGATGAGCAACCTTTGAATAACACATCTACTTATGTTCTGCCACTGACCAGAAGCAGTTTCCTTTGAGTTCCCTGGGTCATATTTTACTTAAAAACTCTTTAGCTTTTCACAAGCAAGTTTATATTGTATGTCACTTGGCAACAGATATAACAGCTCCCAAGTCTCATTTGGCTTGGTTACCTTCATACAATAAAAGTAGCTTACACATCTTGCTGCACCAATGCATTTAAATGAGTAGCCAGCCCAGTGTGTCACTGGCTCTTGATTCTTGCACAGCAGTCACACAATGACTAGGTCTGCTCTGCCTTCACCAATCCCCTTGGTGAGGTTTGTCAGTTCAAGCTGCAGTTCCCCTTTGCTTTAAAAAACCCAACAAAACAGATGCCAGGTTCAATGTTCCCTTATGATAGCTTACTAGAAGCACCATGCTAGAAGTAGTGGCCTACAGATTTTACTGAGAATGGATCAAATTTTGGAGTCAAGCAAAACCTTTAACAGGTCTCCAGTTGACTGGAAGAAACCAGCATCCTCTAGCAGAAGAAATGAACAGGTGCTGTGAGAGGCAAGATGCAAGAAAAATAGTATCTATTAGCCAGGGTTGTATTTCTCTTGGCTACCTACTGCATGAGTCAATCTTTAATAGTAGACAAAATCCCACAAAGCTATGGCATGCATGACATATGCTACAGATGTAATGGGAGCAGCAAACTCTGAATACTGACCACAGATATTTGATTCTTCCAATCCCTCAGCAAACTTAGAAGTGTAATAATTCTTTCCTACATCATGCCTTGTAAAGAGTATTTCATGAGCTAGACTGGATTCTGCAAGGCACTGTCTCCAGCTCAAATTTATGGTTAAATAATTACCTAAGTATAATAGAGGCTTGCTGAAATTCACCAGGTCCATTTTATAATATGTCAAAAAACTTTAAGAATTCAGGTTTTTTCATTCCATATTTGATTTTATTCCACATGCTGATCCAAAAATTATTTAAAAACAAGAGTAACTAGGATCAAAATGCAATGAATGAGAACCAAATGGAGAAGTTGCACAGCTATGATGATGCATAGTGTAGAGGTACGTATAGTTTTGAAAATGTATTATGAGAAGGAGATACTTAGAGATTTTATACTCACTATATTGTAAACCTAACAAATGTATCTCATTAACCATTATTAAGCCCACTGAACTTTGCTACAGATTTTTGGTTATACACAAGTGCCAGGAAGGAGTAACATGCTCCTCTGGGTTGGGTTGTCTGGTCTCCTTTTGGAAAGTTGCCAGTTAATTTGACCTTTATAATAAGGTTTAACCCTAGTAGTTGGATTAAGTCACTCATTTCAACAAGCAGATTGGTGCAGCTCATCAGTGAAGGAATGCTGTTGCCATTTGATAGCTATTCAGTAGCTTCTGGGAAAATTGTTGGTGTTCTCAGTACATTTTCTAGCAGACAGGCACTTAACCTAAAGTTTACTGCCACAGTTTGCAGTGCTCAGCAGAAAAGCAAACAGCCAAATCATCAGGGAGACAGCAACTTCCTCAATCCCAACTTTTTCCAAGTCAGACTTGAGGCACTGGAAGGAAAAACCCAAAGAAGATTCGAAACAGCCAAATACAGAAATCTTTTAAAGTATCCAGAAATAGGTGTCTTCTACTAGTTTAAAAGCAAAGTCACTTCACAGTAATGGATTTTCTGAGCCTTTGCTAACAAGTGCTTTCCTAACTTTTATGCTTTGGTAACATGCCAGATTCCATAATGGAAACTCACCAATACCCATCTCCCTTCTCTAACAAGTCACAAATTCCACCTGTAGGTCCCAGTTAATTTTGATACAAACAGGCTGCAACAATTCCAATTACTATAAAACCAACTAATACCAGCAGCCATACCTAACTGGCTTCTTAAAACTAAAGAAACACTCTACTGTCATTATGAATGATTGATCACAAGGTTCATATTGACATCATGCCTTGTGAAAGAGACGACTGAATTGACAACTATACAATTATTTGCTTATTACTGCTCCAACACATGTATAGGAAGAATACAAGGTCAAAAACAAGGCAAGGGAAAGGCAGACATACACAACAGGGAGCAAGCAAGAGAACTAAGCTACCAAAAATCTGACCTGAAATTCCATGAAACAGCTGCCACAGTAAACAGGACTTTCAGCCTTCCTAGCTTCCATCTTGACTGGTATTTCCATAATCTCAATCACAAAGAAGCTGCACAGTAAACTACCACTATGGAGTGGTAGCAGAGTTGGATCATTAAAAATTTAGAACCGCCAATAAATGTTTTAACATTCACTGTCTGTTCTGATTCCTCTAAGAACACTGCTAGCCACTGGGTACTAGTACTTGTCTGTGTTTAAAGAACAGGATATTGGAGAAAAAAACACATTCTGACCTTAATTAAGGCACTGATGCAGGGTTTAGCAATGGACAAAGCTTTGACTATCTGCAAGAAAGCAAGCAGCTTGTGTTGCCAACACTAGAAAGCCAGCAGCAGCAGAGGCAGGCAGAGGAACATTGTGGATGTTTAGCTGAGCATCTTCCTGTCCTGTGGCCCATTGGACAGGATTTCACTTGAGGTATTTTTACTTCATTAGCTCATAAACTAATGTCTTGCTAAGAGATATGGGGTGGGGAAAGATGCTGAAGTGTTCTATATTATTTTTAATGGCATTTAAGACAACAATTATTCTGCAGGTTCATTTAGCACCTAATAAAGATACATTCATGTATTTCTAAAAATAATATAATCTAAGCACCGCTGAAGATACTCCTGCTAATAATTCTTGCACAAGAGACTTGGAATATTGTCACATAGGTGACAGCCAACAGTGGGAACCAAATGAATGATCTGACTTGACCAACTCCCTAGTGTGCCAACAAGAAAAGACAGCCTGTCTCAGAGTCATTCAGAGGGAAGGTATCATTGTCTTCTCCTTGTATACAAAGTGGATTTGTGAAGTCTGTTTAGGTATTACTCACTTTTTGCCTCTCATTGATGGTGGGGACATAAGCAAATTAGGACAGTAGTCCCATTCTCCTTTCAGACAATTCACCTATGGTTTCTTCCAGTGCTTCAGCCTTAAACTGGCATCTGAAATACTGCATTTATTTTATATAAGGAACAAATATTTTTTTCTTCACTTTTTATTTACATAGGCTATACTACCCCAATAGTTCCTAACACTCAGTTCTTAATTACTAGTGAGCAAATTGTTAATATTAAAATTCCTTCTAGGGACACTGAGACTGCAATACTGAGTGCCTTATGTCCCACCTTGCCTGTGTACCTATGATTTCTAATGAGAGACACTGCCTTGCACACAGCTTTGCCATCACTAGAAGACACTCTGCATTGGCTGCCATCCCACTCAGCAAAAGCAGCATCATGTTAGAAATTAGCTTTACCATCATGCCTGATAAAGTGCCACTTCCTCCTTCATTTTCATCAGCAGCAAGAGCCAGTTGCACTTCAGGAAGCACACACAGTCTTCAGAGTACCACAGAAGGCCTAAGTTCACTTCACGGCTTCTCAGAAAATTGCTGAAGACTTCTTCATACATCAAGTGACACCACTAGCCAAGAACGGCAGTATAGAAAATTTCAGGTCATTAGCATCAGTCTGTATCTTCTTGATTTCATTCTTCAAGCCAGCGTAGCACACATGAAGGCAGTAAGATCCAAGACAGCACAGTGGACTCCAGTTCAGAAGCTGAGATTTCATTTGACTTCCCTGCCCTACCTCCCCGTCTTTTAATTAAATAGATTAATTCCTAGGATCCACAAAAAGATCAGCCTTTTAGATTATTGGCTTCTTATTCTGACATTGAGAAAGTGCAGCGCTTGAAAAAAGCTAGCTTGAAGCAGGTAGTAATGCCTCTTTCCCAGGGCAGTCAGAAGGAACCTCTTAATCAAGTTTTAAAAACACCTCCTCTGCAACAGGACACTTTCTCAGGCTCAAGGAACAGGAAAAAAAATTCTCTGAACAGCTTCACATCAAAAAGCCTGAGCACACAAATTCCACATGTCCATGAGAGCGATGAGTTAATAGGAACTTATTAAAAACCTTCCCAAGATAGTGCATTTGAGATAAACATGCTTCAGCTTATCCAATACAAAAAAATAATCATGTCTGAGTAGCACAAAGCTAAATAAGTCAGTGAAAATGTGGGTTTTTTCAGTGACTAATGGACCCCACCTGAAGAACCTTTTTGTCCCTCACCCTGTTGTACTTCAACCTTCACACAGATAGAGGAAATGAAAAAAAGAAAACTTAGGAGCAGGAAAGAGGAAATCAATTTAACTTTTAACATTTCTTAGATGCATCAAAGGTCTCAACCACATAATTCTATTAGGTTTCTGTGTGAACTCTTGTAAGATATATGTGGAAAAGCCTTCACTGGGTTCACTGCATGGGACTGAAGAAAACACAGACAATATGAATTTGGTCTTTGGCAATTTTCTTTCCTGGAAAGCCATCTTCAAAAAAGTTAAATAAACTATATATAGATGCTGCCAAGGTGCAAGGCTGAATACGTATCTCTGATCCAACAGAAATTTTTGCCACTCTTGGCTCCTGAGAGGGCACAACAGTGCTCACATCTCCCAAACGAAGCCGCAGCACAGCCATACATTCTCACAGTTGGCACTCATATTTGCAATACCCATGAGACATGTTTATAAGCTTATTAAACCCAAAACAAGGAGGACAAAAATCTTACAATACACAAGGATGAAAAATAAAATTAGACTGTAAATGACAAAGGAAGATGAGACTAAAATGTGTGGGGTACAACATAGGTGGCAGAAAAGTTATCACAGGCATGCTTTAATACAGTACGACTGTTTCTTCCTGCAGATGCTGGATGGTTTAGACATACTTTCAAACAACATTCCTGGCAGTTAGTCCCTCAGCTCTGGTAGTGATTTGACAGGGTTGTAACACTAGTCTTTATTATGTACTTTTCTTCCCCTTCCTCCTCAAAAAGGAAATCAAGTGTGTAGTGCATAAAGTGCATTCCTTATGTTTTGTTAGAATGCTCTCCTCCTGATTGAGAAATGCCTCTCCCATTAATGGTGCAACTGCAGACACTCAGAGGGGAATCATCATTGCTCTTTCAGCCTTGTACATATTAATGACACTCAATGAACTTTTTCTTGCTCACTGTCTGATCCCCTAGGATCTGGCAAGCAATACCCACTGAAAAGAATTAACATTCTGCCTACATGTTCTTCATTTTTACCTCAAATACTGAAAATTCAATGTTCAAAAAGTGAAAGAAAAAGAAAATATGGCAACCTGCAACCTTAGCAAGCAAAAACAACATACTTTTACATTGAGAGGAGGCAAAAGATGTTTTAATTCATGAAATCAGAACTTTAAAGACTGGAAGGATGGTGAATTAGGTAGCTAACAGCCCATGAAGCATTTAACCACCTTCTTTCCCATCCTAATTCAAATAAAAATAAAATTCATTGTTTCTTTAGCTTTAGTTTTCAAGGCCAAACCTCACCTTACAGAAAGTTTCATTGGTGTATAGATGTCCTTCATAAAATCCCAAAATCCATCATGTCAGAGCAAGGATTTTCACAGTATCAAGGAGGCGGGGGAGTGTGTTACTTGTTTTTTTGGGTTGTTTTGTGGATTTTTTGAGTGGGGCTGTTTTGATAGGAAAGTAGGAAGAGGTCAGAAAGAAACAAAAGTAGAGGTTGGGAGAAGGCAATGTTAATAAGATTAATACTGGATAAATACTCAAATAGTTTTTAAACAGGAAATTGCTTTAGCTAACACTTTTTTTTTATTACAAAGTGAGCCAATGTCCTTGCCTACAGTCAAAAAAGTATTTCGTTTTGATTAAAGAAACTGTGACTCACATTCATATTCTTATTAAAGAGTTATTAACAATAATATTGCTTCCTGACTATCACAGAACAGCTTTCCCGCTTCAGTCTAGGAGAGACATGGGAGATCATGACTTCACATGTTGCCAGAAAGCATCAAACATGCTTCTAGCTTAAGTGACAAGAGGCAAAGGGTAGAGGTATCCAACCATCATAACCACTCTTGACCAGCCACAGAGGCACCACTGCATTAGAGGAGTCACAGCTGTACAAGTACCTCCATGAGCATCAACTGCAACTAATAGTTTGCCACAGGATATCCTACAACAACCTCCAAGATCAGTACGACCTAGTTGGGCTAATGCAGGTAGACAACACTTCCTGATCCCATCACAGACTCATTTTAAAGGGAACCATGTGTCAACTTGAGCTTCATATCCTTTTTGACAAGGGCATATTACCTGATGGGGCTGTGAACTGGACCATCTGCTGTAGGAAGGAGCACCAGAAGTCTTGTTGGCTGTAGTTCTCTGCAAAATAAGAGATAGATACATCAAATATTCACCAAGACATCTTCATCACACACAGTCATCCTCACTAATCTCAAATATATAAGCTGCCATAGTAAAAGAACCCTGAACAAAAACCTCAAACAACCATGAATATGATACAATCACATTAAAAACAGAGAGGTGAAAGTCTGCTGAATTTGCTACCAATGCTCTCTTCAGCCTTGGACCTCAGAACCTCAGTTTTCAGTTCAACTTTTGCTTGCCACCTAGATTGCAAGTTTAAATGCCACACCTCAACCCAAACTGGGGTTGCAAAGGTCTACCCTTCAGCCAGGTAATTAACTCAATTAAATAAACATATTCAAAATTCATATTTATTCCAGAAATGCATAAAGAGGTTTGTCTGCCTGTTCTAAGAAGTTATAGCTGATTCTTTCCTTAACTCATAGTTATGTTTCATTCCATACTTCACACTAACTTTATAGAAGCTATTTTTATGTTTTTAACTCAGAGAAAAATAAAGAAAAACTGGTCATTCAGAATTGCTTTATCTTATTTAAAAATGAAACTTGGATATTTTTGGAAAAAGTAATAAGAGATCAGTTCTTTACAATTTCTTTTTGAATAAAAGAAAGCAGTCTTTATGATTTAACCCTACACTTTTTACTCGTCTAGATTTGGTTTCTGAAATACTAAGAAAAAAAACAACCACCAAACTATGGATGTTTACATCATGTGTGCCACATACAGACCTTACAAAGTGCTTTTGATATTGCAGAAGAATCAAGGCAATATTGTGTCTAGTAGAACACCTCCAGTTATTTTAATACACATTAAACTACACCATTTACTCCTAGTTTAGGCTAAAGCCTAATATAACACAGAGCTCCTCCAAATACACCCCTCACTAATGTGAATTTGGTGCTTTAAAAAACAAAACAAAAAACAAACCACCAACAACAAACCAAACCCACCACAATCAGTAGCTAAATATCTTGCAAGTATTTCACTACTGTACTGTGCAAGCTCAGAAATGTGGTAACAACAGGACTACATCAAGAAGATCAGGTAGATCTGAATTGCCTATTCTTGAGATGTGGATTGAAACAGGCTTTCCAGACATGACATACTAATTTGCCAGTACATTATGTCACCAGCAGGATGCTAACAGGGACAGATTCATATTTGAGCCATATGGATGTAAATTATAGTAAAAAATGCAAGTAAGACAATCCATGTTAGATTTATACCACAATTAATAGACTCTTTGTAAGTATGAAAATAAATAGCTTATGGCTTTTAACACCCAAGGATATAGTACATTTCTATGCCAATTTTAACCACTAGGGCTTATACATCATTACATATTCTAAAGCTGGCACTTCATTCACACTAATGAAAAACAGCCACTGCTGTAATTGCGCTTTTGTGTTATTCTATAAAAAAACCCAGTTATTTTACAAATTGAATTATTAGTTTCACTGTACAGTGTGTTTACCTTCTAGTAAGCACCCTTGGAAGGATACACATTTTTTTAATAAGCAGACACACCACACAACTGAAGAGCACTTTTGATAGAAACTTCAGAAGAGAAACTATACACAATGTTGACTTCAGCTTTATAAAAATGTAGGAAAACAATCACTATCTGTTTCAGAAGAAAAACTAGTCAACTTATAAATAACAAGTTGAATAATGGGAGAGCTGGAGTATTTCTGGAAGCATCTGGAAGTTGTTTTCCCACAAGATGTCCTTCTGCAAGCACCACATACCTTTCTTAATTTATATATAACATATATGTATCTTTACTATTATCCAGTAACAGCTCCATGTTCCTCCTGTCTATACACATAAATAGTAGTCTTTGGTTTCATTACCCATTCCAACACCTGTTACCTCTAGTAGGTACATTTCCTCTACAGCAATCACTTGTTTTGAACTCTTCCAACCCTGATTCAAGGACATCCCAAAGAAAGACATCCCACAAAGAAACAGTACTGCAAAATTACAGAATAAAAAAGAGAGCCCTGCTCCAGGCCAGGCCACCATCAGATAGATGACTGCCTCCTAAGATGAAGGAGAAGGATAATTTTTTGTCTAGTTTCACAAACAAGAAAAGACCAGAGAGCCAAAAACATTCAGAAACTGACCTTCATCTTCCAGTTTAAGAGGTAGGCACACACACACAAAAAGTAAAACAATAGTCATATAAAAAGTTTAAGATCAGCATTTATTTCCCCCCATCATCCCAGGCTTCTTTATTCTTCATTCATAAAAGAATGAGTAGGATCACTTACACGTTCCAAGGCAATCAAAATATTAGGTTATAGAGGAAAGGCTTATACTGCTCACACACAGGAACAAATAATTTAGAGTAGGTTCTGAAGCACATGGAAATACTTCCATCTGAGGGTCTCTTCTAGTTCTAAGGAGCAATATGAGAAAAAGAATCTGAAGACTAAACCACATCCCCTGCACATTGACACATTTGAGGCAGGTAATAAAAAAAAAAACCAAAACAAACAAACATGCATAAACAAACTGCAAACACACACATACACACTCTCACTTCTATTTCAATGCAATCAGTAGAAACTGGACAGCCACCTACCTTTAGGAGTATGAATTTTCACACCTAGCAGCCAAGACTAGAAGCTAGACTGCACTCTGCTGGATGAATAGCTTTGACACACAGCTTGCACCACAGAGGAAACCTCAAGGTGTTGCATTTTCACTAGGTATTTTACCAAGGAGTACCTGAGCTGCATTTAGCCCACTAAGCCACATCCTTTTCTTTAGTTAAAATCCCCTTCCTCATCCCTCTCATTTGAGAAAGAAGGAACACACGTACACAACACTTAAGAATATTCCCCCTAGCACAATTAGCACAAGCCCTGAACACAAACTCCCTTTCTGGTCCTGTGAAACTCCCTGACAACATAATTTCAAACACCTAAACCAAGTAACTCTCAACTCGCCTCCAGCCTCACACCACCACTGTCCCCACCTCTTAGCTACTTTTATATCCAATCTTCCTCCCTTCCCGGCTCATTTCTGCTCCCAGCAAGCTGTTTCTCAGCCATATGCAGGTAGAAAAAAAACCCCTCCCCAACTATTAAAAGCTAATTAGGGCTGACTGTTCTAATTACCTGCTTGCCCAAGCTGTTCCTTATTTTCTTGCCCCTCCTCCTCATCCCCCCCACCTGTGAAGAGAGGTTAAACTCACACAGCTGCAGGTGACCACAGGTCATTTTAAAAGACCAATGAACTTCCACTAAAAACTTTAGAAAGGCAAAACAATTTTCACAGCTGACTTTAGTATGTCTGAAGGCAATGAAACTGCCAACTGGACGTGTAGGTTTTGGTAACTGAAATGGAAGTTATGGAAAAAAAAAAAAAAAGGAGACTGCTGCTTCGCTCACTGCTGCCCAGACAGCACTCAGTATGAGAGAAGAAAATCTGAAATAGGTACCAGTGCAACACATGCTTCAAGGACATAGCTGGACCCAAACCTGAACATGAGGAATGCTGATGAAACATCAGGCTGCCTCCAAATCCCAGAGAGCAGGAAAAGAGTACCTTTCATAGCAATCAAGTGGCACAAATTAAGGAAGAGCAAATGTGATGTACATGTAAAGATGCTTTTTTTTATATGCAGCTTGCATGAAAACTGCGTTCTCAGAAGATTCCTACTGCTGAGCACAGTAGATAACATAGCAATAAGCCAGGAAAAACTTACAGGAGAATACATGGAAATCTCCTCAGCATGGCTCAACATGATAGCTCATGAGAAGATATGTTACTCCTTCATTCTTGGGCTAGGGCTATTAGTGGCTGTATGCAATACAAGCCAAGATCATATACAGTCCACGAATAATTTCTCATTCAGTCAAGGAGAGCAACATTGCAAGGTCATACTTCAAAATTAGGAAAGTAAAGCGGAGTACAGAGGAAGTTATATGTCATTACTCCAACAGTATTTCTAATAGCAAGGAAGAGTATATATACTGATAAAAGCGCCAAAGTTTATAACTTGTTCTGCAGCCAGGTAAACTTATAAAGCCTTCTGATGGGCATGGCAATTCACTCCATTAGCTTGGAAAAGTATCTTAGGATGGGATGAATTACTGTCTGGAAGTATCTGTCTCTCTACATCTGCCCACTGGAGAGAGAGGGTAAGCAGCCAGTTTAATTGAGACACCTAACTTCAGACAGCTAATGTTAAGTGAAATGAAATCTATCCACACTCCCTGTTCTTCCTACCAAGGGAACTAGGCAAATTGCCCTCTCCTAGGGTATAAGGAGTTGTTATGGTAGCAAATTTGCTATGTCATCGGGGAACTTTTGAACTGCCTTGTGAACTCCTACAAACTATAATAATCTTTCAAATACAGCTCACTGATATAGGCATGACTGTCTTGACTTTCAGGACTTAGAACTCAGAACTGGGCAAGAAGGGGAGAAAATATTTTTATTTACAGATAGAGAAGATACAATATGAAATAAATGGAACTAAACATTCTTACAAAACTTTTTTTTTCTTTTTTTTTTTTCCCCCACAGAAAAAACTACTTAGACTTATACCTGTGGTTCTTTGAGAATACAGTTAATAGTTACATGCCATGCATGATATAATAGCAATTCCTGGGCTGAAATTTTGTTGGCAATTCAGCAGGTATCTTGCTCATCAGTTTTACTGCAGATGTTTGCTTAAAATGTACAGAGTCCAGCTGTTTATGAGCAGGCTGACAACAAACTCATTACATATTTTGCACTGTTCAATATCTAGGACACTGTTTTCCTACTATTTGCTATGGAATTTCACTGAATTTTCCTTACATTCAAAAATTCATCTGCTGAGCAAATAGTGGCATCTGACAACACTGTAAGGTGTTAAGACCCTGAAGTTTTTTCTTTGTAGTTTGCTTTCTTTTTTTCATGGAGTTCTGTGTATCTATGACTACTGCAATGAAGACCTGGTAATATTAGGTTAAAAGGGAACAATATTCAATGGCTGCTTGTTGATAGCTATAGTCTTTGGGTTTGCTTGTTTATTTTATTTTATTTCATTTCACAACAGAAGTTCATTAAGAGAAACACAAGTGTAAAATAAAGTTTTAAACTCTCACACTATAAAGGGCTATACTGTCCTTTCTGACTCTCCAGAAACAAACAGTGAAATCTTTTTGCCATTAACACAGCAGACTGGGGATGGGGTGGGGGGAGGGTCAGGGTGGCTGTTTTTTTAAGTATTGAGTTTTCTTTCTTTTTGCTTGTTAAGCTTATTCCACAAGAATACAATATAGAAAATGACAAGTTCTTAATTTCTATATACAAGTTAAATAGAAAAGATGATAACTTATCTATCTGGTCAAAAATAGTGCTTAGAGGAATTACAGAGTCTGAAACTTGAACCAGTAATATCTCTTGAAACAACAGATTTCATGCCTGCCATCAGTCTATCCCTGCCTCTAGTTTGGCTCCAGGCACTTTTATGTTTTACTGATTCTCTGTGTGGGGTAAGACTTTGCACACTGAACAATATTAAATCCTTCACAGCCTCTTTGTCACAAACGTCATCTAAGTGGTTCAGAGAAGTCAGCTCAGTGGCAAGGGTCTCTCTGCAGTTTCAATGTGGTATCACATCTGGCTGCATGGGGAGACAAACTCTATTGAAGCCTGTTCATTACAGATGTGCCACTCACCCATGAAGTCATTTTCTCTCCTGTGCCTTAAATATACATGATTTCTTGCTCCCTTCAAAACCTTGTCCATTTTTCAACAATACCAGTCCTATGCTGGAAGCTCATACCCAGTGCTGCTCTGGACACAAGATAAAAGAAATTCAAAATACTTTAAAGATCAATGGTTTCTTCAATACCATAGAAGTAAAATTAATTTTCAGGTTCTCATTCCTCAGTGTTAAAAATCCTCCAGAACTCCAACACTGTTGACAGCAGAGGAACAATGGTACATGCCATGGCAGTTTATTCTTCTCTTCCATCCAAAGGGCACATGATGCATTCTTCAGCTAGCTTGGCAGCTGAGTGAAAAGTGTATGTCAAAGTGACATCACTGTTTTGCAGTGATGAGATGATGCAACACAATCATCAAGTATGTTGTCTCATAAAAGTGTAAAATTAAGAAGAAAGCATTAAAAAAAAGCAGGTGCCCTGGAAACAGTGGTCAGGACATACAATGTAATAGAATTATGAGAGGTAAAGTTTGCAAGTGAGTTGTAAATTACATATATTCATAAGTTGTGTATGAAAGTGAGCAGCGGGAAAACAAACTTCCCTTAACATTGTTGCACAATGTCATCAGGGATTACTTCCTCTAGCTTACAGAAATCAATGTTATGACAGGAAGAGACAGAGCAGGAGAGATATTGACTGAGCTGTCAACCATAGGAGTACATCTCTCTGAAGCTGTGGGTTTGGGCTTTGACGAAGCAAATGCACTCAGTAGACATTTTTATAGGAACTCAGGCACTCACTCAAAGTACTCACTTGCATTTTATATCCACTGTCTACACTTGGTTATCAACACAGTGACTCATAATTTTTGAAGTGAAATTGGTAGAAGTAGTATAATTCATCTATTACTCACCACAACAGTGGATTCTTGACAGTTTAGTAATTTGACATGGGCTCTGAACCATGGTGTAGGGCTTGTCATGACACTGTGAATCCCCCTCTTTTTTCTCTTTGTCCCCTCTGTTCAGCAATTTAATATAGATATTTTGGTACCCTAGAAGGAAAACAATTTGGACAAAGCCAGGGTTGAAAACTCTCTTCACACTTATCAACCTGGAGCTTTGTGTTGAGCTGAAAATACTTCATTTCATGTCCTCCCATATCCTGCTTGATTGTGAAAATTAATCATAGAATCACAGAATGGTTTGGGTTGGAAGGGACCTTAAACTTCATCTAGTTCCAACCCCTCTGCATGGGCAGGGATGCCTCCCACTAGACCAAGTTGCTCAAAGCTCCATCCAGCCTGGCCTTGAACGCTTCCAGGGAGGAGGCATCCACAATTTCCCTGAGCAAACAGTTCAAATATAATATCAAATGTATTTGAAATTTCAACATATATATTTAAGTGGGGATGAAGTCCACACGCCCTTTACACGTCACAAACTGAATAAGAACTGATATGAAAGATTGCACTATCCATCTCAAGCCACATCTAACTTTGCAGAACTGGCTGGTCAAGCTCATGTCAATGACAATGTAGCCATTAATTCCTTCTCCATTTCCATTAGTACTGGCCAACTTAAGTGCAGCATACTTGAATACAAACAAGCTGAATAACTGTTACTGTAGGTGACAAGAGACAACTTCTATCTTAACCATTTTAATATTACTTTATATCTCTGTGGAGATGCTACACAGACCATGATTTGCTGTGCAGTCAGCATTTTCTCCCAAAGCTGGAGAGTTTGATGATAAGCTGCAGAGATGGAGGAGCAACCTTCAAGTCTTCTAGATGAAGCTGACATAAAGTTGGCATCCTTACCCCATAAAATGTACAATTAAGAAACTGTAAGAAAATCACAAGACTGGGAAACATGCTGTAAGATAAGAAGGAGGAATAATCTCAGCTTGAGTGAAAAAAAAAAAAAAAGAAAAAAAAAGAAAAAAAATAAGAATATGGAAGCATTCAATGCTTTGAGCTCAAGAATTCTCCCAAGTCCTACAGAGATGGTAGGGGAGCACATCACAGCCATATGAAAGATAATGTAGCTTGAGAGAGGATTTTTAAAAGGTAGCAGCTCCTTCTGCACAAAAAAGACTACAAGGTAGGAAGTAAGTGTAGTATTATGTTGAGAAATGTTATATGATCAACAATCAGTCAGAGAACACAGTACTAATATTACTGGGACATTTACTCCTACTGAAAGACTGCACAATGAAATATAAGGTGCATTATCAGAAGAACGTGGAAAAGATGACATATTTTATTTCCTTTGAACTCTTAGAATTTTCCTGAGTAAATGAAATGCTGGGGCACAAGGAGGTGTAGGGAACTAACTATAAAAAAATAGTCTTGGTTATGGCAGACAGTGGAATGGGATTTGTTTTTTGGGACTGAAAAATGTGCCTTTCTCCATAAGTTTGCGTAGGTCTGCGAAAATGGAATTAAGGGGTATATCCTGACTTGAGACAAAGGAGTAACACCAAGAATGTAAAAGTGTTTCATTGTAGCTGTTCTCTTCCAGCACCTATTCTGAGAAAGATGTCTGTCCCACTAAAAAAGCAGACAAGAAATATGAAAAGTGACCCAGAATCTGTGAGTATTATCAGGTCTGAGGTGTTAAAAGTTAACAAAGTGGCCACACAGAAGAGTGACACTGAGTAGGAGACCCTCAGAGATACACTATAGAGTATCAAAAATCATTAGAAGAACAAGTGCAAGTATAAAAACAATGTATACTTTCATACAGGTATGTGGGAATCTTTCCTTCTTTCAATAATGTTCACCAAAGATAATAAGAATTCAGTTAAGCTTACATTGAAGATTATATTAAAGCCAGAACAGGGAAGAGCCTTAATAAGACAATGCAACAGTAGTGCAGAAATTGAGGTAAAATATGGAATACAGTAGATGTACTAGTCTGAATATTTTACACATATTTCAGTACTGCGAGGCAAGAACATGAATCATGAGTGTTCAGGAAAGTACAAAAATAAAAATATTTATTTGCAAACAATACAGTCATAGAAAGATGGAGGAGGTACTCTAATGATCTCTTTAATGATGAGACAGATAAAAGTGAATAAGAAAAGCCTATTTTCTAGATAAATAAGCCATTCTCAGAAGAATAAAATTTTTAAAGTATTCAAAAGGCAATTAGACATACAGAGAAAATGCTGGCAATTCCTACTAAATTATTAAGACCAGGATGCAACAGTCAAATTTTTTACAACCTAATTTAGGAAATGTTCCCAAGGAGTGGAAAGAGAAAGTCACATTTCCAATTTCAAAATAGGGATGTATTAGAAATGTAAGAATTATTTGCACATTTCGTCTCATTACAACCTCAAAAATCCATCCTCCATACCTTTTACAGACACATACTCAATAAACAGAGGAAACAGTGAGACAGCAGGTATTGGTGTCTGGCAAAGAGAATGATGTTCCCTCCCAAGATTAGTCACCAAAAAATGAAAACAAGCAGTCAATTTCAGTTAGTTTTGTCTCAAGAGAAAATGCCAATATAAACACAATTAAGAGATAATTTCTTAAATAATTGAGGAAGAATATGCTAGTAGGTCTTGAGCCTTCGGGGAGAGGATCTGTCATCTTAGAAGACTATAGCACAAACACACAACTGTTTGTCTGATGTGTAGAAATTTGAGTGCTTGCTAAGTAGGGAGACAGTGAAATTTCTGCCCTGTTTCATAGCAATTCCACACTAAGCTGAGGAGAAGAAGAAGAAGCCTCGTATTTCTGTCCAGTCATTGGGAGAGTCTGGGGCTGGAAGGAACTGAAGCAATCTGCTGCAACATCTGAGCAAGTGGCTGCTGTAGGAAAGACAAGGTAGGAAGAAAATTATGTTTTCTGATCTATGAGCATGTAAAGAAAAATTGAAGTCATATAAACCCAGGTAAATAGCTATGTAATTATAAGATTTTGAGCAAGCCTTCTGTCAGGCAATGACATGAGGTTGCAACGAGTTTGTAGCCTAAACACCTGGCAGTATTAAATAACAGTACAAGTTTGTGGGAAGAAGAAATTTAATTATTTACTACTATGACCCTACTGACAGTAAGGAAATTTGTCTTTATACTCTTTTTAAAAAAAACCCTAAAAACTCACCAATGTAAAAAAAAAGGAACATTTGGCTAGATTAGCAATGATACTGCCTAATCATCAGCAGAGCCAAGGAGCTGACAAACTGAAGGGGTGACATTGTCCTGCCTTTTGACTGTAGTCAGTGCTAGCACAATGTAACTAGCATGCGTGACAGCTGCTGTGACTGCAAAGCGACACAAGGTTTACTAGCTGTCAACAGTCACAGCAAACTTGCTGGGCTCCTGGGCACACAAAGTACTCTCATTTTGCTGCAGACATTTCTACAGAGGATTACACTGAGAACTCAGCTAGCTGAGTGTTTTTCACAGGATCCACACCATCACTTTTATTGCCCAAGCAATGTGTTGGATGTGATTTTTATAGAGAGACTCTAGTAATCCAGATAATACTCTTCTGCAAACAGCATGCTCTATCTAAAGGCTGTGAAATCCCCCACCTATTGTCTCCGCCCACCTTCCTCTTCTAGCAGTAAGAGCCTTTAAGTCCTCCTTTTTTGATCCCCTGTTCACTGCATTCAGCTTGCCCTCCTTCTCCCCCAGGCCTATCACACGATCTGAATCCCAGCACCACAGAAGGTGAGACAGGCATTCAAATTTGGCTGTCACTGCAAGGGGAGAGATGTGACAGAGTGGCTGGAGTAGCAATAACTGTGAAAATGTGTCGTTACAGCTTCTTCAAATGCCCCTCCTTGCACCGTGATCGAGACACACCACGGCAATAAATTCTTCTAAGAGCCCTTAAATCTCTCACACTAATTGCTAAATGTGGAGTGGCCATTCATCTTTCCTGGTAACAATGCAATGCATGGCTTTGCTGTAAGATTTTTTTTTTTTAAGTCTCCTTATGATTAAAGCATTAAATAAAATTTAAAAAGTAACATCCTTCTGTCTACTTTCAGGCTAATGCTTCTTTTTGAAGCCTGAAGAGGAGTTCAGGATGGAAAACATGAAAGATAAGGACAACTGCCGAAAGAATGGGACAGATATTTCCCTGCTTTATTCACATTCTTAGGATTTAAGATACATACCTCAGGACTGCAGAATGAATAAACAATGCACATATTTTCAGAAATTTCCTAATAATCTTCTCTTTATTATTTTTTTTTTTTCCAGAAATATCACAGGAAGTCTCCATTCATTTAGCACAGAGAGTAAGTGAAATTGGACTGTATTTTAGCAGGGTCAAATATTTAAAATAATAATAATCTTCAGAGTTGGTCGATAAATATACATGGAAAGAGACTTCAAGAAAAACATAAGCAATAATGAGAGGCAAACTCAGGATTGTAAGCATGTCCTTTGTCAATTTGTTCAGCGTTCAGTAACCTTGCCAAATTAAGAAAATTCCAAGTGCATTAGGAAAGGCTGCCCTCTTCAGACAAACTTAATAAAAGGTACTCAAAAGAAGTTCTAAGTGTCTTGAAGTTAAAATAAAAATTTGGTGAAATGAACTGTGCGGTGCAATACCAACATCATATCAATCTTCTCCTGCTTAATAACAATTTGCTACTATGTAAAGAAAAGCACTTCTTGTCATTAGCTACATATTAATGTGTGTTTGTTTAGACTCACTACTGATTC
Organism: Apus apus; assembly: GCF_020740795.1. Lineage (NCBI taxonomy): Eukaryota > Metazoa > Chordata > Aves > Apodiformes > Apodidae > Apus > Apus apus. The sequence goes on along the minus strand of NC_067283.1, from coordinate 41,401,873 downwards.
ACTTCTACATTTTCTATCAGGCTGTTAAAATTTTCATTCATATGCTGAAATACAGAGGCATAATTAATTAAGAAAGTTATTGAGTCTGAGCTTTCCCTACACTGCCTTATGGAAAACTAACCCATTTTGCAGTGCTGAAGTTGTATCACACAGGAATTTTCATTAAACATAATAAACCTGCTTATTTTCTCTAACAAAACTTGTAATTTACATAGATTTTGATCTCCCTAATGATAAAAAATACTGAGTGGAAATATATTTCTGTCACCATGATTGGTGTTTTATACTCAATAGCTATTTTTTAATTTCTTCTCCTGAAACCTTTTATTAACAACTAGGAAACTGAATTAACTTAGCCAGACAGTTACTTAATTTCCTCACTACTGGTCACTCAAGTGCCTTCACAGGTGAAACTGTGGGATTTTATCTTGCACCACACCAGGTGGCAAAACACAAGGCCTCCAGCTATTTTTCTGATGAATATGAATGAGCATTCATAAGGAAGATGACCTATAGGTAGAAAATAACTCTGTCTAGGTTTACCACTGTAAATAACAGTTTCCTATTTATTGGGGAAGGTGAGGTGGACATAAATATTTTTAGTGGTGCTTTAATTTTTTATCTGAAAGGTGCATCACAGAATCTTCCTAGGAGATCCAGAAATACAGATGGTGCTCCACAATATCAAACCAGACACTTACCTATCAAAACTTTTCAAGTCCTTTAACAGGACCTGGGACTGTACTAGGCAAACTTTTTAAAACAGTCATTAACTGCCAAACTGTTCCAGAACAGGCAGCTGAGATGATGCTACTAAGAAAGGAAGTATTACCAGTGACAGAAAGATACAAGGGATTTAACTGCCAGCTTGATGGAAGTCTCTCTGTTCATCCTTAGACAAGGTCTTTTTTCTAGCTTTTCAGCAAAGCCTCCAATGTCAAGATGGCTCAGGGGAACATGCCTAACTGCCCAATAAGTTTGTGAGCTGAGATATGGCACCTTTTCATTGCAAAACACCTTTTTTTTTGGGGGGGGGGTCTCAAAGCAGTTCCCCAAAGTATGATAAATCCACTTCCTTCTTTACTCTGTTATGAAATTCGAATCAAGTTTCCTGCCTCCTTCAACACATCACACATATGTTCTAGACAACAGGTTATATCTTCTTTAAATGACCCATTGCATAGAAAGTCTCGAGCCTGTGATACAGGCAGCATTTCTAAGTTTAACAAAACCCCCACAATCTTCCCTTTAAATACGTGGGGAAGTCCCTCTGATGGCTTTTTTTTTTTTTTTTTTTCTTTTGTTAAATAGGATTCAGTTTAAGAAATAATTTAAGTTAAGCATTACTTAAATGCTTTGTTGAAGTGGGGCCTGAAATGGGACTTTAATTTTCTTAACAACCCTCAGTATACCATTACTAGAATAAATGTAGAAAAATCAGACTTTCTGAAAAAAATGTATCTCCAGGGCACTACTACAAGCAAATTATAGAGAAGTTAAATAATGCCAAATTATAAATCTCACATCCACCAACACTTATCCATCTGTCTTATGAGTGTGGTAAAGAGCAGGTCTCATTTAAAGACTGAGATATTAGAGCTGGAAAGGAATACTTGCCTTTTAGTCCCCTCCTATACTACGATATTCAGTTTCATGTATAATTGATGGGCTGAAATTTTAAGATAAATAGAGTAAATAAATTATGAGTATTCCAAATATCACCCTTTTACCAGTAAAACCGTTATTCTTTACACTGACTCAGCCACCTCTCCTGCTGCTATCTTTATTTATAGGAGCAGTATCTTCTGTGGTATATGCTTACTAAAATGATTTTGATGGAAAACATAACCATGATTTTGTAATAATGAAAATACAGTACAGTTTTGTTTGAGTATTTTTCCTTCATTCAGTTGAGACATAGTGTAAAAGAAAGGCACATTAACCGAATACCAGCATTTTATATGCTATTGCTAGTTTTTGCACAATAGAATTCCTGAGAAATGTGCTGTAATTCTTCCCTGCAGTGAAACACAGGGGTGTCCACACTGGCATTCTTGAATTTTCTTACCCTGTTAAATTATAAGACTGCTTGTACTATGAAGTGAGATTGGGTTATGAATTTTCTGAAGTGACAGATTCTGTTATATAAACCGCTGGTGAGTCTGGGAATGCCATTCAACATTTTCAGCTTTGGAATTAAATTTATTCTCCTTCTTCTCATGAGGAAATTAAAAATGTTCACCATTTTACTGGTAAGGAGAGCAGTTTCCATGACAAAGTCACATCCCTGGGAAAACCTCAAATAATTCTTCCAGCTGTGGAAGACAAAGCCATGGGTGTACACAGGTACAGTTCTGTCCTGACAGCTGTGTACCTGTTGTGAGTTATTGAGAAAGTCAAACCAGCATCTTAAAATTAAAAGGCTGCTCTACAAGATAGTCACAGCATAGTTCTTGTACAAGACAAAGTTAATGGACTTGGAAAAACAACATAAGATACAGTTTTTGTGGAATGCATTTTAACTTACTTTTTTTTTTTAAGAAAAAAAATACTAGTCTTTTCTCCAATTATATGTAATTCTTTCCACTTCTTTCAGGCCCAGGTGGGTTAGAGGGCTGGTCAGGTGTGTCCACTGCCCTTCAGCATTATAGATGTGGCATCAAAAGCGATCTGTGAAGTAATTGTCTGATACCATTTACAGAAGTTAATATCATATTCTTATACAAATTACTTAATTCAATAACAATTTTTAATTGCAGTCTAGAAAGTCCATTCAGGACTTCATAGAATAAATAACTTTGGCAGTAAGAACTCTTCTATGGACAGCAATTTTCAGTAAAAATAATTTGATCAGGTAAATGCACACCTGGAAAATTATTAATAAAGAAAGAACACAAGAAATTCAAGTTTGTAATGGGATTAAATACAAATTCATATTGAGATATTAGAGGAAGCCAGCAGAAATTCAGACACAAGACAGACATTACTGATGTTATTTTAAATAAAACAAGTAAGTAATTTAGCTGTGTTCCAGCCACTGGTTGATAAAATCACTTAAAGAATACAGTTTGATTTTGATTGTCCCCTTTTTTCTAGGCAACAGCTATCCAAAAACCACAGCAAAACCATCATTCCAAAATCTGCAAGCTTCACAGTCCTCTCAGACAGTCACCTTCAGACTTTTAACCAGAAAATGGAAGGAAAAAACCAACACCCCTCCCTAAACACTCAAACCTCTCAAGTAACATTTCTATGTAATGTCATTACCTCTGTTCAGAATTACATTATCTTTCACCCCCAAAACCAGAAAAAAAGAGAAATAGATAGATTGAGGCTTCAGAGCATATCTCCAGGTCTCTGCAATTACTGTGGACAGAAACTCCCTAGATGTGCACTAGGTGATTTCTAACACCTTCTTGTCACACTGAAGCCAAGTGACAAAACTAGGCTGACCATCAGGCTGACCCACATGCAAAAGCCAAGTCAATTTCTTTATTGCTTTACCACTTTGCAAGCGTCAGCATGGGTGTTCACAAAACATTCACAGCCTGCTTTCAACACCTGAGCACTTTGGAAGGCCAAGTATGAAACTTTTCACAACCTTAATTGTAAGCTTCATTCAGCAAATGCAACTCCTGAGTAAGACAAGTAGATCTAAACACCTTAGCACTGGATTTCAGGAAGCCAGGTGTGTGGAACAGAAGAGCTCACACTCATAGACCTGAATTACACATTGTCTGGAATATCACAGTAAGACCTGAAATATGGATGGAAAATAGTTCTTCCTGGGATGTGTCACAAAAAGAAAAAAAAAAAAAAAAAGCTCTTGAAAAAAAGCAAAAAGGAAAGTGAGCTGATATTCATAAAAAATGGAAGAAATTGCTCAACACAGTTTTACCATACTTAAACACAGGATGAAATCTACTCAAGTAGTTGGGAGTGGGGCAGGGAGAGGTTAGTTTAAAATTTAATCTGGCTGTTCAGGCTCCAGGCTGAAAAGCCACAATACAACCTACACCACCTGCTTAAGTTCAAGCAAACAAATCAAAAAACAAGGGCAGAGATCCAATGGAGTCCCAAGGAGTCCTTCACATGTGTGCACAAGAGTTACAGTTGCATAATACCAGCAGTGGATTAAGTCAAGTCCTGCATCATGGTACTTAGCTACTAGAAAACTAATCAGCATTTGATGCAGTCCAGCGTGCCTGATAACATGAAGACTGTATCCAGTATGACGCATATACACTGGCTGCATTTTTAGGACTTCTAAACTCCCATTTTAACCAGTGAGTGCTTTGGCACACTATACTGGGGAATGATTCTGTGCTCAGCCAGCACGTCTTATTCCAGCTCCCTCAGAGAAACAGCTGCTTCTCCTCCAGCTGCATGATGTTGGTCTGATGTCAGATTTCATAACATCCTGTAGGTCCAACTTAGATATGACAACACAAGATGATCATATACACTGGGACTGTACTCACAGACAGGGATACAGAAGGCCTTGGCAAAGCAATCACTGAACTCACATTTAGCCTGTGTCCTTATACCTTCAAGGTGGGATTTTCAAAGGAGTTTGAAATTCCCTGGTAGATGAACACATAATACTCCTTCATTCCTTTGAAGAGGCCAGTCTGAAGCTGTAATGAGCCTGCAAATAGTGATTAGCATTTAAAGTGGCAACTTCAATAGTAAAATCTCTGTGAGCCATATTCTGGTTTCCTGGAAGTGAAAGACGCTATTCACATCTACCTCTCAGGAGCCAAGTTTTGGTTTCAGACTGCTAAATGAGAGGTCACAAGACTCTAGTGAATTGCTTCTAGATTTAATTCTTGGTGTTTCATTCGTGAGCTTTCTGGAGGCTGCAGTTTGATGCTCTTTGCTCTGTTCCCCTTCCAGTCTGAAGAGCAGTACCTGTAGTCAGGCAGGCTGCAGGAGACTAGAGTGATACCTTCCAAGTCCTAAGACTGTGCCTTCTCCCAAGCAGGAATGAATCTGACATTCCCATTATGCTCAAAAGTCCTGATCCACATATCTGGAGCCAGACAGAGTTAGGGGGCTGTGAAGGTCTTTGTGGCATGCTCTGCACTTCTCCTCCCTGCTGAGACCAAGTCCACAGTAGCCAGTCTTGAGCAAAGACGTCATCAACAAATGTTGTCCAGGGCTAGTTAAAAGCACATGGGAAGGATTTATCCTGACATCAAACTGAAGTTCAGCAAGACCAAAATAAAAAATAAATAAACCCACAGTCAGGTAAATATATCTGAACCCACAAGTGAGGAAGTGTTCAAATAACAGTAAAGCTTTAATTTCTAGCTGTTTCTGTGGAAGTAGGAGTTAAGAAGAAATAGCTCATGGAAACAAAGCTAATCTGGCAAGACTCTTTTGGGAGAGTAAATATAGGGAAGAATCTCTTGATGTCCATGTAAATGCCATTACCTCTCTTTTCACCTTCTGCTGCAGCCCACACAAGGACATTGGTTAAACAGTTCAAAGAAAAGGCCAAGCGCAGACTTAGGGGCTGTACGTTCCCCAGAGAAGACCTCCTCTGCTTGGATTTTTATAAAACATAAAGTATCTTACTTTTCTACATTAATCTTGAAATCTAGTCCATTTTCCACATTAAACTATAGAAAGCCTCTCTGAAGCCTCTGAAATAAAAAAAACAAGCAGAATACCAAAGTGTTTTTTAAAATACTGTAGCACTCGAGTCTCTGTCTGCCACTTGGTCTCACATAGCAATTTTAAATTATTGAAGGTCTTAAATTAAGTGCTTAAATTTGAAGGTGATCACCACTCTGAACATGTGAATTGTACAGCTATCTGAACTATCAAAGCGCTTCAATTTACTCTAAGCAGGTCATTTTTGGAAGTGATAAGGGAGTCTGTGATTGCCCGGCCTGCACTGATTCAAAGCTAGTGAAGTTTTCTGTTCATTTTTACAAGTGCTTGAGAGATAATGGTAGCTTATAAGAAGCTTGAGCTGAACACATCTGAACAAGTTGGGGCATACGTGTGCGTACATTGTTTTGCATTTAATGAGCAACTTTGCATCAGCATATTTCTTCAGGAGTAAAGTCAAAGCAGGTGTTTTTCCTTAGTTCTTCGTCAGTTGTGTGGATATAAAAACTGAATACCCATAATCCATTTTCAAAGTCTTCAATTCACTTAATATACAGCATACAATTTTCCAAGTGTACTGAAAATTTCATTGCTTTGTAGCTACAAATTGAAACCTATAATGCTCATCTCCAGGAAGCAATCATTAATGCCTTTTTTACAATAGAATATATTTAGTCTTGCAATTTTGGCACACAGTGCCTTTTGAAAGTATTTTCTTAAATGAACTAGTAACAGCTAGTTACCCCCTGCAATATATTACTCAGTGATTAAATAGTTATATTCCATACACAAACCTTTTATAACTGCAAGGACTATAGAAACACAAGAGATCCTTAAACTCCAGGATGTTTCTTTCCTCTGCCATCCAAAGTAGCTTAGGGCCAGAATGAAGTCTTGCCAGGTTTTTCAGATTTGGACAACTTTCTGCATATTCCCAGAATTGTTAAATATTGCACTATTTCCCATAGCACATAAAGTTCAATTAGAGAGATTCTTTTTGTGGGCCTTTTTCTTGTGCTCCTCCAACTGCCCCATGGCAGAGCTGTCAGGCTAATGTCCTGCCTTGATTCAGAACTCCCAGCAAATATTTCCCATTTTCCTATCTGAATAGCTTTAACGATACAGCATAATTATTTGAAAACTCTGATGACTTCTGGTATTCATTATAAATTAATTCCACTTAATGCCTAGTCTTTTTGGGTACAGTCTTTCTCTATTAGAAATAACTTCAGTTGAAGATTTGTCAGTTAACCTTCCAGTTGTAGAGCCTTGAAAATCAAACCTCTTAAGTGGCAGCACATTTTGGCTATTTGACAGCATCTCCTTTTAGACATCTGTACTGGCCCATGCTCTACTGCAAAAGATGTGCATTACTGCTTGCATACTCTGCCTCCTAAAATAACGTGTGAGCTGGGACCTGGGGGGTTCTTGCTGCAATATCTGTCATTCACACCTGATTGATAACCAGCTCATGTTTATGTTGCTGAACGGCCCTGAACTACATGGGCGGCAGTTTTGCCATTTGGAAGACTTCTGCAACCAGCAAAACCTAACAAATTCCAATGTACATCTTCTGAGTCATACAGTGCCTGTGTTGTATCCATCTACATTTTTCAGCATAATGACCAATCAAACACCAGAAGTGAGATAATACAACTGTGCTTGACTTTTATCTATTATCAAATCATTTGCTCAAGTTACATTGATTTAGCTGTGCATGCTGCATATTTACAAAAATATTTTGATTGGCATACTGTGACATATCAAAATGTTTCAGAATAATTTATTAAGAAATCTGTCACGTGATTTCAGAAAAAGAATGATTTTTTTTTAAGTCATTTGGTGTTCTCTTGAGTGAGTAACCTTCATGTGAAAAATCAGTTGACAGGTTAATTTTCCAGGTCAAAATCCAGGCTTTAGTACAACCACTTCCTTCATTTTGTTTTATATGACAATATAGACAAGTTTGCCTGTCACTGGAAGAAGTATAATAGTCACAGCTGCTTAGTTTGCAAACTGTTATGATCACTTACCTCTCCATTCTTTGGTATTTTGACTACAATATTCTGTGAGATTTTCCTAGTTCTTTGCTTTGCTGAAGAGTTCAGTAATTTATCAGTCATCTCATTCTAATAAGCATTTCCCTGGTGGTTTGAGTTCCACCTAAAGTTTTCTCAAGTTTAAGGATGTTTATAATATCTTCCTACTGTGCCTGTAAAGCAAGTGCCATAATAACAATTTCAGAATGGTCAAAGTCTTAAGTAGTTTAGCTGTTAGAATATCACAATCCCCTTAACAAATTGTTTCAACTTCTTGATTAAATTATCCTTGTTATTTCCTTAATTTCTACTCGTCCTGCCTTGTATTGCTATGTCCTTTGTTTTACAAATTTTGCTGCCTCTTTTTCAGTCATTTCTAAAGAGTTAATGGGGGGTTTTTTGGCTTGTTTTCTGTCCCTCAGTTTTGCAGAGACACTGAAAATCAATAACAGTTGTTGCAGCATCTATGATATGAACACTGAAAAACAGACAATGGCGCATCAGTGCTGACTTGTGCATGATCTGAGACTCAATACATGTAGACTCCTTTCATTGGTAACTGGAAATTTGTTTTGTTGTGTCTTGATTAGACTTTTTTAAATTATTTTTGTTTTCCTAGGATTGTAAAAAAAGGGGACTTTGAAAAGAATTTCAAAGCTGTTTTGGCCTTACTCTCTGCATTAAGTTGGGATCAAGCAGTTGAAGACTATCCCTGGCAGTTTCCTTTAACGATCATGTAAAAGTCTCCAATGAGGAGCCCTGAATGACTGTCCCAGTGTTGGAACAATTGCTCACTATTCCTTCCCATCTTTCATGTATATTCTGAGAGATGAAGTTTTCTCTCAAGCTTCTTCTTGCTAAATCTGAGAAATCAGTTCCTTCACCTTTTTTTTAATCACATTTTCTAATCCTCTTTTCCTAATGCCCTCCTCTGGGCTCTATCTGGTCCATCTACTCTTAAGCCTGTTTGCAAAACCATATTTCAGCCGTAGCTACACCACTTCCAAGAGGAGCAGATTACCTTTTCTGACCCAGAAAAAAATGTTCAAAGTGTCACTCTCATGTTTTGCAGTAGCATCACAAAAAAACCACAATGAAACCCAACAACAAACAACAACAACAAAACAACAACAACAACAACAAAGCCACAAAACACCCAAACAAAAAAAACCAGTCTCTTAGAGACTCCATTTGGATGACTCCTATGACTGATAGACATCCACATTTAAGAATGTTTTCAGCTCACTCTGAACTTTGGGCACAGATTATAATTTTTTCTTCATGCTGATCAAAAATACAGGGATTGTGCTTGTTCATTGCCTTCTCCAATATATTTTGACCACACCAACTATTGTGATTGCCATTATTGCAGATATACTGGACTAGCAATTTTGTCAGTCGGAGGATGCTGATGAGTAACTCCACAGTCGTAACTGGCTCTTTGCCTATGAATGATGATACTGTTTCTGAATTAACGTTGTACTCACTGAATAGTAACTATCTTGCATCCTTGAATATATTATATATTTCTTCATTTTTAATTTTTTTTTTTTGTCAGCACTAATGTTTGTGCAGTCCGAAGATTTAGGGCTTGTGTTTGTCCCTTTTTTTCATTACCGTTATCAACTTTCATTATTGCAACTATTCTAAAGCTCTAGAAATTTACTTACATACTTAACTTCAGAAAATACTGTCATAAAGGACTGGCTTTACCACTGACTCACATCAAGATTTGCAAAATTGCCAAGTCCGTTACCCTGCTAGTGTGACTAAAGTGGTGTATTTTTGGTGCTTGACTTTGTTTTGCTAATGAGTATAAGTCATAGAACTATCAATCAACTGCCAGTCTTGCAAAACAGTGAACTTCATTTCATCTGGCCTCTTTGACCTGTTGGATTTAAGTGGCCCTACCAGGAGTTAAAATTCCAGCCAGTAGAGATGACAGGATCATTGAAACACAGTCTGTTTCATTACCGCAAGGGGTAGCCCTCAAAGACTGAAATCTCAGTGGTGGTGCTCGTAAAGATTAACATTCCTGCTAGAAACCACTGCCCAGCATTTCAAAACACTTCTATCTAAAGCTGATGCCTGAATGCACACTTAGGTGATGAAACCAAAGCAGCCTGGTTAGGGAAGGTGCTGAGTACTCACAGCTTTCAGCAAATTTTTTTAATTAAATGAAAACAGTAGGTGAAATAACTGACCTAAGAGAGATGAACACAGTGGCATTTGGCTATAGGCTTTTCAAGATAGAAATAAATCTTTGTATGAACTTAAATAAAAAAATTCTTAAAAGGTAAAGTGACTAATTGCTTCCTTTTATATAGTTTAATTGATGGCCTAAAGCCAAAAACAGATTTTAAATTAAACAAAGTTTCATAAATAATTGTGACTTCATTGTGCTACAATCCTGAATAATGGACTGAATAGTAGGTTAATCAATTGACTGATTCTTTCACTGAACAGTATATCAAATGAAAATATTCACCTATTATTTATATTCATGTGTATTTAGATGTAAGCACGTACAAATCTGACTCCTTGCCATATTGGAAGAGGATGGAGCATTACAGCATGTTCAGAGAGAATTTGTCATCCATCTGAAACTGCAATCAAGGGTGACCATAACACCTTCTCTTAGCACGTGGCCCAGCGCTCACTGTGTTTGATATCCCAAGGAAAAGGTACTAACACTTGCCCGGTTCATCCATCAACAGCATTTCTTCAGCAAACTCCCTCCCCATGCTGCAAAATACTCAGGGCCATAGAAGCAGTGCACTGAATCTGGGTAATATAGCTCATCTGCAGAGGTTGTACACAGCACACTAACACCAGCTTGTAGATTTGGGGTAAATGTAGGGCAACGAATGCACTAAAGCAACTGCCAAGCATAAGAGTTTTTACCCCTTTAACACTGATACCACTGCCTCTCTGGAGGTTTAAGTGCTCCCAGATAACTTCATATAATTAGGTTTTGAAAGTGCTTATTATGAAAGATTCAAGACAGCTTATAGTGTGCAAAAGCACAGTGAGCAGTTGTTCATGAAAGGAAATGAATGTGGAGGAAGATGTGGAGATAATCAGGAAATAAATACCTCATTGAGTCTGCATTTAAAAATTAAAAAAAAAAAAAAGAAAAAGGTTTTGAATGTAGGGCATCTCTAAGTCAGGTGCTAAGCTAACAGGTTAGGAGGCAAGCATGTTTTCTTTCACTCCTTTTGCTAGTTCTAGGTTCTGTTTTCCACTGTCAAGTCACATTTCAGATGAACGTTGCATGTTTTCTTACCAGCAAAGTGAAGCAATACTGATCTTCTAAAATAAAAGTCCATATTTATTTAAGAGTACTCTGCAATATGCCAGCAGTCAAATTAAACTGCATTTAATATTTCCTGTGTTGGCTTTACACTATTAATCAAATGCTTCAATTTAGTAAAAAATATATATATTATATAAGTATCTTTGAAACTCCATTACCATTTCTCATAACCCTCCAACAAGGGCTTTGCTGTTCAAAGCTGTCGTAAAGAGAGATGCGCCAAAGGGAGCTATTTGGACTACACAACAATGAACTTTATTGATCCTGCAAAAGCCATAAACACTGTTAGATATTTCTGAGTACCATCTACGGGCACATTTGCCATCAGCTGATAATGGGAGTGTATGTGTGCCCATGTCTCATTGTTAAAGACAATGCTGCTACACTGCAAAGGATTCAGCCAACACGTGCTCCAAAATTTCCAACTCTGGACTGTGATCTTTACAACCCTAATGTTCTCTTCCTGCAATTACCTAAGTTTAACTGGCATCAACCCTGGACCCACACTGGAATAGCAACCTTGTCCAAGACTGCAAAGACTTTCTAGCTCTTCATTTACAGTGGGTTAAATTATTCCAATTTTGGCCTTGACAGCTACACGTGTGTCCCTGTCCATTAGCTCCCAGGCAAAAAAATTAAAAAAGAGGCTTAAGGAGCATGTGCATGCAAGTGAAATAACTGTGCATCTAAATAAGTGTTTTCACAAATAGTATGGCAGGGTATTCAGGAAGAACCATATTTGGATAAATCCTGTGTGTAAAAAAAACAGTAAGACACGAAGTATTGTCTGTGTCAATGTGTGGATTTACCAGTGGGAGTACATTAATATGTGACTTGTATTCCTGTTTGCTTGCTCTGGCAAGGCATCTCTTAGAGCATGTCTTTGCTCCTACTAAGGCATGCTTCCTTTCCTTAAAAACCTAGGTCTTGGAGAACAGCATACTTGCATGGCCAAATCTTATCCCAAATGGAAATAAAGCATGGCTAGTTTGTGTGCCCAGACTGGGAAGCACAGAAAGGAAAGCTCTTGCAGTCTAGTACCATACACGTAGCCAGTGTCAACAGGGCTTATTCTACAGGGAACATTAAAGAAGAGATTTTCAAAGAAACACAAGGAAGTCATGAGCGAGCAGGGATCAAACACCTTTAGGCTCCTCTGAATAGCACCAGGTAAAACAAAACAACCAGTACACCAGCTCACAGCAATTGCCACATTATAATGCTCCCTGAGGCTTCAGTCCAGGAAATCAGGATCTTGTTTAGGGAAACATTATTAAAGCACTTTCCTTGCTTTCCTGAAATACACACCTTAGCTCCTGGTGATCAAAGGGAAATAGCTGAAAAGTCAGGACATTGAGCTTCATTAAGATCATGCATTAGAAGCCTATTTGCACTCTTGGTCCCAGATTCACAGGCCAAGGCTTCTTTACCCTCTTGGTAATAAATGAGACGGCACTCCCTAAACCCTCTGCTGCTTGGTGAGCTTGCCTGCAGAAGCTTCCTTACCCTCCCACAAATAGGAATTTAACTATCAATCACACATTTTTAAGAGGCTCAAGTGCTTTACGCTGTTTAAATGTTTAGGCTTTTATACCTGCCATGATGCTGAAAATATCAAATGGGAATCCTGCCCTTAACACCCACAAGTGATTCACATACATGTTTCCTTTGGCTCAGACTGTGCTTAGGCCCATCTGTTTGAAAGCATCAATCCTGCTTGCTGGTCCAACGCTCACTCAGTGATGCCAAGGGCTGGGAACACTGAGCAGGATAAAGCTCTCTCACATAAGGCTACAAGAGTCCTTTCCTTTGCTCCCACCCCTGCAGTAACACTGCATCACTTCTGCTGCAAGTCTCGCTGAAAAGGGGTTCACATCTACTTGTTCAAAGTTCACTGCCAGGGAAGTAAGATACATTCCAAAGGACCTCCAGCTACACATGGTGGCTGCTGTGGATGAAGCCTGTCTTTACAGGCTTGCCCAGGAGCTCCTGTCCGTAGCAGAAATCTGTAGCTCAAGAAACAAAAGATGATTCTACTGCAGAAAAATTTCCTTCTTATTTGAAGGAATTAATGCACTGGAGGTGCCATAGGGAGCTACACAGAGCTCTCCACACACATACTTGAGTCCTAAAATTCTAATGAAAGACACGAGTCAGAAACAAAGGACGCTGAGTAATGAAATGATTAAAGAGAAAATATAGCTGAAAACTCCTGGAATACATTATAATTTAATATCTCATTATTTACTAGGCACATTGAGCATAACGTTCATTCCCCTCTGCTCCACCAAGCCCACTTCATATTCCACAGAGCCTATGCGCTGTATCTCATCCAAGTTGAGATGAAATTGTCTTGTACATCAGACAAATTTACTAGAGAGTAGCCTACGCTTTGATACTGTACAATCTGAATGTTCCCAACAGTCCAACTTCCACATCATCTAGAGAATTTCCACTCACACATTTTCAATGTGTAACGAGTGGCTTTAGCAGCTCATAATTATTAAGTAGTTATTTTACAGGCCCTTGTGACTGGTAAACAATTCCACAGAGAAAAAAGTAACCAAGGGTTTGAATAAATGATTCTGTATGAACCTAGAAGCTCTTGTTTTAAATCTGCATTATCTTGTTGGTTCAGATCTGCGGGCTTACGTGTGAACAAACATGAATTTCAGGGACATTTTAAATTCAGCTCTGAATCCTGACCTGGATTTTCTAAATGACCTTTGAAATTTGGCACTAAATTCAAATGTTGCAGAGCCTCTACCTGGAAGCCATTCGCTGATGGATTTTCATTCAGTGTAATGTAGGTGGCAAATTATGCCAGGAATAAGTCATTTCGGAGAGATCCAAGGTCTGGCAGACAGACTACTACATCCAGCAGGTTTAAATGGAAAACAAAGGCTCTTTATTTGCCTCTGAGGCTTCTGTCTGATTTATTTTGTTTCTCTGGTTTGCATTTATTTGATTGTTTATGCCAGGTATAATGGAGAAAATGCAGGCACTGCTAGGGGAAGCTGTAACCTGCAGTGCTCTGAGGCAGTCCCTCAACCACAATGCTCTGTAAGACATCTCTGAATCGGAGCAGAAAGGAGAGATGGCAACTCACAGCTGGACAGGCCTTTGCAGCTTGTCCAGATGACAGCAAACTAGTCTTGACTAGTCAGGATTGAGACAGCCATAACTTTTTACAAAGCAGGGAAGCACATACTTAACTTTACCCATATATTTAAACTGAAGACTGCACTTAACTGCTCTGCTGAATGCAGACAGGCACAGCCACGCGCCGCACTGCTCCAGGGACACAGGGTCAGCCACCCTCAGAGCAATGAAAGGTTGTCAAAAACTCCTGAGAATGGGAAATACAAGAAATACTATTTATTGGGTAACTACTCCAGTGTCAAGAGATGGCAATTAGGAAAGTTTCCCTTCTGCAGTCTCTGACAGCATCTAATACTACACTGTGACAACCCCAACAATCCTCTACCCTTCTCCGTGAAGGTGGGCATCCAGCATATATTGGTAAACTAGCAGATCTCTCCTGAATAGAAACTGAAGAGAAACAGCATCACAGTATTCCTCTTCTGATTTGTATTATAACTAAAATGAATATAAATAAATAATTCTGAAAAGCTGACTGGTATTTATTTTCAGTATCATTTAGGCTGATTACATAGGACTATAGACAAGTAAAATAATAACAAATGTATTTTATAAATGCACAAAAATTCAGAGGCAGAAGTAAGTAACTTTTTCAGATGTCTATCTGTTGCTTTGGTAATATGTTGAGGAAAATACATGAAGATTAAAAAATCAGTCTGGTTACTACCTGCAGGAACTGATTGTCCTTCAAAATAACTACAGTTTTATGAAAATGTAAAACTCAAAAGCTTCAATAAAGATTGAGAAAAATGTCCCATTTGCAGGGACAGGAAAAAAGCTACCAAAGTGTTCTGTTTGTCTTTCAACCATTTCTGCATGCTGAACTCCCTGCAGTGATGTCCAGCTCTGTCTCCCAAGTGGTCACTGTTAGCAAGAAGCAATCTACTTTTGACCATGCCATAACTGGCATTTTTCAGGACAAAAGTCTCTTGGCCACTGTGCTGATCACCCAGCTAGAATTTTCAAGTACCCTCTGAAACTCTTCCATCTAAATAGCACTGTGTCCTCTGCACATTTGCTATCTCACTGTTCATTATCTTAAAGACAACTGTGAACACACAGTCTCTTCAGATTCTTCAGCATGGTTGTCTCTTCATTTTGTGTGAGCAGTTGTAATTTTTTTAATTACACTGTTTTGATTAATATTTTGAATAGAAATTGCACATAGATAAATAGAACTAAGTTCCTACTGAGATGAAGACTACTGGACTCAGGATTATCATACTGGTTTTTGACCAGTACAGTGTGTGGTTCAAAGATGACCGGAACTTTCTTCCCTCATCTTAGAAAAAGAAACATGAATCAAAAGTCATCTTCCCATGTTAATCAAATTGCCCTGATTATCTGGTATGGATCTAAAGAAGGAAGGTTTAAGTAGCTCCTACAATGGAAAAATTTCAGAATTTGACAGTACAAGCAAAAAGAAGTGATTAATAAGAGCAAATGAAATAACACTGTAGTAATCAGGGAATGGCTCAGAAAAGGGCACAAAGATTACAAGAACTAGGTGATTACTGTGGATTGTTTTTCCTTAAAAAAAATTCCATGTATTTTCAGGGTACCGAAAAACAAGAAAGAAAAAGGAAAACATAAATTTGTCTGCTTATACAAATGCATTACGGAATTGCAGTTTGCTGGATTTTATGAAAAGAGAGGAGTTTCTTATTGATGAGAAAAAACAGATTTGGTTATATAATTTTCTTTCTAGAGAATGAGGGATAGCTTTCTGCAATGGAGTTAATGTGGGTGTTAACCAAGTGGCAAATACTGAGCCAGATTTCTTTCTGAATGCTTAGGAATGAAAACCAAATCCTTCATTGAGGACAGAGCCCTTTGCCCTTCCTATCACAGCTCTTGGGAATAATAAAGTTTTATATTGACCAAAAAGCCTCTTACCTGGCAGTATTAATGATAACTCTGTCATCTACTCACCTGGACTGGAAGAGGAACCCAAACAGCTATGAAACAGTTGAGGTTCACCTCACATCAACATGGAGGTTTGCCTTTGAGCTCTGGCCAATGTGAAATTTGATAAACCATTAAAAGACTGTGCAAGCACTCCCTGAGTCCTTCTTTAGCCAGTGAGAAGTCTCAGGTTTCCTGCTTCAAAAATGTAAAGCAATCATGGTCCTTACCATAAACAAAAAGGAATTTATGTAACCAAAATTAGAATTTATCAAAGGTAAGACAAAATATGCCACATGTTAACAGATTAGTACCCTAAAATATTTCAAAAATATTCTTCAACCTGACAGATTAACTCCAACATAAACTGGTATTTGGAACAATGGGTTACAAGGACATGATTGGGTTGTCCTTAACAACTGGTTTTCCTTGTAAGGTTCATGCCTTAGTTTTTTGAATGTGTCTTAAAGGCAGAGAGTAATGCAGAGCAGGATGCAGCTGTAAGCCCTTGGAAAACCCTATTCTGTAGGGGGATCAAGTTAGGAGACTCTGCAAATTGAAGAGATGTAATATGAAACTTAACATATAGTCATTATGCAGTGAGGTAAGTTAGAAACTGGAAAGCCTTGTCTTTGAATTAAGGCCTTAATCCCAACATATCGTTCACACTGTGAGAAAAAATGCCAGGAACCTAAAATCCATAAAACAAAGTTACGGGAAAAAAAGGAACAAAATAAACATTGTGACTGACAATGCGCTGATATTGATTTGTTTTCATTCCTGCAACAAGAACTTACTTTCTGGTTTGCCAAAATCTGACAGCATCCTTTACATTGAAGTTATTCTGAGGCCTGATTCAGTATCTCTTTAACTAAATATTAATTATGAGTATCTATCCCAACCATTACCACTAAAAATGGAGCATTTATCCCATTCAATGCTTGAGCTCAGAGACATTCACCTCAAGATTTTGGATTGCCAGAAAATAAAACTGTGATGGTAAAGGATGTGGTACGTGGTAAAAAGCAGAGAAATTTCCTTCTAACTAAACATAAAGAGTAAAAGAGTTTCCTGATTATTAATGATAAGCTTGTGCTTGGGGCCTACCTAAATCAAAGCCAAGTGTTCTCAACCACAGAAACAACAAAAATTATTATTGCATAATGATAATACTATGTGTTTTGATTATATTAATCCTACAGGCTCTCACAGCACATAGCCCAGGCCCAGCTGAACTGCTGTCCCATGGCCCACCATGCCAGCTCCAAACCCACTAACTTTCATAATTTTGTAGTTAAAGAAGTGAGGAGGAAATGGGCAAATGTAGCCTGAGGATCAACATCATTTTGCCAGGGCCCTGCCTATATGTATCCCCCTGGAGCAGACAAAGCAGCAGACAGCCCCTACAAGGTCAATCACACACATATCTACACGAAAAAAGACTCAGCATCCTCTGTACCATCCCTGCCAGGCCAGGGCCCTCTGGCATGCCTCATGAGATCTTCACCATTTCCCAAGAGGATACACAGGTATTTGGATGCCCTCGCCTTAGAGAAAGCTTTGGTGTGGGAAAGGAAGATAGGAAGAGGAAAATTCTTTCTGGGATTTTCTATTTGTGTACACAGGTCTCGGTGGAATTGTTTATCTTCCCAAAAGCACTAAACCAAGAGACACCATACCATGGATAAACAATGGGAACATATCTTGGAGAGGTATCATCAAGATTCAGTGAAGGAATGCAAGAAAGATTGCTGCAAACAGCCATGTTGGTCCTGAAGATTTCTGTTTAGTCTTCAGAGCAAGGGCTGTCTTGATATATTCCAGATACAGATGCAGATACTAGAGACAAGCAAGTTATTTGTCTACAAGGAATACATCTATGCTGCTAAAATAACAAGGCCAGGTCATGGGTTCCAGCATTTGCATGCCATTGGCCATTCTGGATGTTATCTTAGTCCCTGGCCTCACATTCCCCATAGGATGTTTGTAACAGGTCACGAAGTTTTGATGGGCAAGAGAGTTTAGCAGTGTGCACCCCTTGGCTTCAGGGCCAGCAAGGAGTCTTTGGCACATCTTACTTCTTAGTACAGAGGTGTAGGTGCACAAAAAGTGTCCTAAAAGCAAAGAGGGAGGCAGCCATGTTACCAGTGCTGAAATACAGATGAGGACAGTAATCATCTTCTGTATGAATATTAATAGCAGAAAAGCTCTGCAGTACCCGTGTTATTCCTTCCTCCACAGCAAGAATGTATCCTGGCATTAATGCTGGTAAAACAGGTGCTCCCATACCATGAAAAACATGCGAGTACTGATGCTTGCACCATTTTAAAATTGCAAGGAATTGAGAACTGTTGCTGCTGACAAGGGTTCCTTCTGCCACTGTTAACTGCCGTACCCCTCAGAACAACCCCTCCCCTAAGCAATGGTAGAAATGACAAATTGAAGTGTTAATTTGTTAAACTGCAATAGCACTGTCAAATTAGCCTGGCTTAATTCTAAAAATAATTCCATTCATTACTACAGAGCCAAAACAACTATCAGCTACAGAGCCAAAACAAGCGTCATAACTTTTGATAGCAAAATTCTCTGTGCAGAGCAGTCTTAAGAGTCCAAGAGAGAAAACCGGGAAACCGGTAGGTGGCTCAGAGTATTCGTCTCACACAAATGGAGCAAGTCCATCTGACAAGGATGACACTTCAGAGAGTGAGTATGTGCATCTGCTGAACCCTCCTGAAGTTCACCAAAAAAGTGCCTTGAACCCTAGTTTCTGTGACTGCTGCTCTGGTAGCATCAAAGACTGTTCACTTGTGACAAAACACACAAGTACCAAGTATTGAATTGCCTCCTAACATATAAAGGAAAAAATACACTGTCACAAGTTATTTATTTATTTGTGGATGGAGGCCAAGCTCAGTCTGTTCCAAGCATCTGGGCCAAAATATCATCCGCAATTAAAGCATTGCCGACAACGTTGTTGAGACTGATTATAGGTCACCCTGCAGCTTGGAGGTGTATTGGCAGAGTGATTGTAGCAGTAATAAAAATGTGTTTGTGTCAGTAAAGTAGGCAAATATTACTCAAAGCACACAGGCAGTACACAGGCTGAGTAAGAATTCACTTCTCTAAACAACCGCAATTTGAAGTGCCAAGGCATGGTGGCCTACAGAGCCTCACCGCTGGACAGCTGCTGAGGAAATCTAACAGGACATAATTTAAATTAATGATAGAAGAAAGCAACACTCACAAGCCTACCACAATTACTGTTTTGCAAAGGGAAAAGTTTTCTATCATTAATATCTTCAGGGAGACATTAGATAACGTGAATCTCTGCCATTTGATAAAATACCATTGTACAGGGCTAATTAAGTAGTGGGGCAGGTAAATGGAAGCACTGCACAACAGGAAATACAGAGTTGTTGGGGAAAAAAAAAACAAGAACAACTGGAACAGAAAGCAAAACCTTTATCATCTGGGAACTTACTCCCCTTGTCTGGGAACAATCTCTAAGCCCATTTTAAATGATCAATGAACTGCGAAAGATGTCTCAGTCTGCCTGGGAATTTGAAGAACGAGTAGAATTTGGTTCTTCTTTGATTTCAATTTACTCTGCCCACATTACAATTTTATAAGATACTGTCTACCTAAAAATATTTGTTCTGTTGCCAGTGTCCTATGCCTACAGAAAAGGAAAAAGTGATATTTTCATCATGATGCGTAAATGGTAAAAGCATATGAAATGAAGTGGTAGTGTTATGGCAATGGGAGGGGTGGATAGCTGGGGGAAGAGTCGTTCCCTAAATAACCCAGTAAGCCAATACTTTAATACTCATTGTGAAGCGTGATCACGCTGCTAATGAAGCAATAAATCCTCTCTTGCATTGGTGCTTGAGGGAGGAGGGTCAGAAGGTGGAGAGAGCTTCCTTTCCTTTCTCATTACAAGTGGCAATGCAAAATGCTTTCATAAAGCTCAGTGATGTCCTAGAAGGAATAATCAGCTAATACTTCTCACAAACCCATGCTGCAAAATGGCATGGCTGCTTGGCTCCTCTTTGGACTCCTGTCCTACAGCCAGCAGCAAGCCTAGCCCTGCCCTCTCCGTCCTTTCCACCAGCCTTGCTCTACTCTGGGACCTCAATATTTGACTTCCAGACCCGCACCAGTTGATTTAAACAAAACCATCACTGATTAATGCCTAATTCCCCCCAACACGTACACATACTAAAATGCCTTTATTTGAAGTAGTAAAAGAGAGAAACATTTACTGCCCCCCAGATTGAAACTGGCTCTGAAAAATGAGCAAAGCCTCTCACTAATTAATGTTAATCTGTCTGCCTTGTGTATGCACTAGTGAGGGAGCCACAGTATGCTGCAGATCAGAAGATAAAAGCACACTCAGGAGTTCAACTGCTTTAGAAGCACAACATCTGTTAGCCATGTTATTCTGCAGCTACCCAACAAGCAGAGCACTCTTCATAACGCTAAATAGCTTATGCATTATGTATGCAGCTGTTGATACAGAGGTGCTCGGGTTCAGGGTTTCATTCTGCACAAGTCTCAAATTAGAAAACTACAGGCAAATCTGGGGAGTGTCTCTCTCTCCCCTCTCCATCCTTGCATGGTAAGGTGAAGCTCAGGGCCAGATTCTGCTTCCAGTTACGCTCCACTCAAAATCATGCCTGCAAAACACAGAACAGTATCTAACTGATTCCATCCTTAATTCACTCACTGTGTGGGATTACAATAATATTGCAAGAAATCTCATTAAAAGAGAACATTTTAAGTCACCTATTGTTATACTATCCATGATTGATTTATCCACTGCATTATTATTACAAATTAATAAAGGAAGGGCATGCATTAATGGAGTTTACAGTTTTTTCAATTACTGTTTTCCTATTATTCTTTCCATTATTCAATTCACCAGCTTCTTCATATAATTTATGTATAACTCTGATGCATTATACTGCTTCAAAATTTATGAAGTACATACAAAGCATATAAATCCTATTAACTCATCCCATCATACTTATAACTGAGTCAATTTAAAAGTTCTCAGTTTACAGTATATAAAAGGGAGGGAGAATAAAACTGAGATGAAGGGGTTAAAAAATTCTTGGTTGTTTATATTTTCTGAAACCTCTTTGCCAACATACAGCATGACTGCTCTATTCTGCTCCTTAGACCCTAGGGCCAAGATGAACTGTCCAGAGAACATAAGAGACTTGAGAGGAGCTTACAATTACATATTAATTTTAAGGCCAAAGAGACCATTTGTTCTTCTAATATAACTACTTGTATGACACAAACCTGTAGGATTTCACCCGGGGATTCCTTCATAAAGCTAACAGTTTCTGGAAGAGGTGTGTTGTTGTTTTTTTTACATAGCCAACCTTCATTTGGGGATTTCCATCTATTTGTTCAAATTTTGTCACATAGCCTCACTGATAAAAATATACATCCTGGCAGGTTTTCACACCATATATGCATGTCCATGTTAGGCATCTAGCTTAGGAATGATTCAATAGATCACAGTGAAGGATTTGATTTCCCTGCCTAGTCAACAAAAAGAAGCAGCCAGTCAGCTCCAGTGTATTAAGTTAGAGCATCTAACGAGGTGCCTCAAAGAGCTACAAAAAGACTAGGAGAATAGATACCTACCCTGACTTCTGTTCTGAAGTGCTTGAGATCCTCCTTCTGCTGATAGGTGTTCCTTCCAAATATTGTCTTTGGCAATTACTTAATTTGCTAGACCGTATAGGCAGCTACTTTCTCTATAGCCATACAACTCTGTAATAATGAAAACATGTGGAATTTGCAATGTGATAATGAGACAGATTTTCCAGAATTCAGATCATTCTTAGAGGTCTTTTCTCACCTCTTCCCTTCTGCTGCTATCTTTACTTCAGTGCCAACATACGCTGCTACTCAATACAGGGCTTCAGCAACAGAATCCTAAGTGCCACTGAATTGTAATTTGTGCTACAGAGTCATTTAAGTGCTTTTGAAAATCATAGCCTTGAACTCTTGATATGATAGCAGCATTATCCTGGCCACTGAATCCCTGTGCAACATCAATGTATTAATTCATATTTGTAAGGTGCTTTGAAGATGCTCATGCATTGCACCCTGCAGATTTTCATTGGTACTAACATGGCACAACTCTGTTTTCCCCCTCCCCCCAGCCTGAACCAGTCTATTGAGAGGAACAAGAAAGACCAGAAAATGTGTTTTCCCCATACATTTTACAAGACAAATTTTGATGTCCCAGCATGAATTATTCCACACCACACAAAAATGCTAATTAAGCCTTTATTCCATAACCTGACAGATGTTTCTGATGCACTGTTCATTCATTTCATACTATACAAAAGCTAAAGTTTTAAACTTTTTGTATTATGACGAAATTAGCATTATTCATGAAGACAAGCCATCAAAAGTCTACTGGAAGCACCATCCTATTCCTCAGAGGGAAGCATATCAAAAGATGTAGCTGAAGATTGTCCTCCCTTGTGCATTAGGTAGACACGCCACATCCACACACGCACACACTGAGTCCACAGGCCCCCATTCATCTCTCTACACACCTTCACTTGTCTTTCTTACTAGAAGCATCTTCTGCTGCACATAATTAAAATCCTGGTGGCTTATATTTATTTTACATACCAGCCCATACAACCTAATGCTCTTCGTACAGAAAAACAGTTCCAGCAAAAGAAATGGCTGCTTTTGTGACTGTAATGCCACAGGGAAAAAGGTGAATCCAAAGATTTAATGCTTGGTCACCCTATTCCTCTGTTGCAGGGAAGTGTGTATCTCTGCCCTTCTCTCCTGACAGCAACCAGCATCTGCCGTGGGAGCAACGTGCTCTGCAGTCCCCATGTATCTCCCTGCATTGCACTGGTTTTGGCCAATGGATGTGCTGCACCTCTCCTGCTGCTACGCTTGCCAGGGTGGACAAAGTCAAACCCAGTTTTTGCACCTGGATTGCTTAACTCCCTTAACTCTCCTATGGCAGGGTAGTATGGCATGCATACCACAGGGAACAGCCCATCCCAGACTCAACCTATCCTCATTCCCAGGGAAAAGCCCAATGTCCAAGGCTGGGGCTGCCCCCAGTGACCCCTGGCTCCTGACCAGGGGGGTGGGATGGGCCCTGGCCACCAGGTTCTGCCCTACTACCCCAGCAAGCCCTCCCTGCTCCTAGTCCCCAGCCCTTGCTGTGCCCTGATACTTCCCCCAAGCAAGCCACCATTGGCTCCCATCTGCAACTCCCCTGCACGGTCACCACAAACTTGTTTTTGTCCCCATTCTTTTTGTCTTATCCTCTACACATCCACCTAATATCCTTCTGTATTTTTGACTCCTCTTACATATCCCTATTCTCTTTTCTCCTCTTTTCCTCTAAAAAAGCTCATTAATACTCCAACTACTCAGTCTCCTACCCTTGTCACCAAACCAACATCTGAGAAAACACTTGTCCTTTTCTCTTTGCTCTCTAGAGTAACTGTCAGGAAAATAAAGATTTCTTTAAAAATACAGATTCAGCAACTACACACTGTTACTTGGAAGGAAGGTTGTCCCTGGGGTAGTGATTATACATATAAAGACAATAAGAAGACTGAAGGCTGCAAAGTTGTGTAGCAAAGGTAGAAATCCTAAAGTCTATCTTTACAATTCTCCAGAGGTTTAACATTTAGCATGAAAGAGCCTGTTTTGCATGTATGTAAGTGCTGTGAAAACAATTCATTTGCCTGTTCATCACAAATTACAACACATCTCAAGAAATGCATCAGTAAGAGGATAAACAGAAACAAACACACATGAAATAGATACACAAAAGTGAATATCTCTAATAAAGGATCCACCTATTTTTTTCCATTTGCAAAGATTTGAAATTGTAGTTATTCAAAATAGATTCCAGAGTTATCTGTTACTATAAATCTGAATATCTAAGGGATGTGGTCTATTACTTATTGAAGAAAAGCTAAGTAGTCATCTGATCACTGCTTTATGGCCTTACATAGTACATCAGTAGATACTCACACAGAATAAAGATTTCTAAAAGAAGAATTTAATCAAACCAAAATATTTTTTCTCAAATTCATTGCTGTACAGCAAAGACAGAGCTAGGTAAGTGAAACCTGGAAGTGTGGCACAGATAATTTAACTGTAAGTTTATCAAGAATCACTAGGGAATATCAGACTAAGGGTGCAACAGAAAAAAAAAAAGGGAGATACAAGGACTTCCCTATTAGGATCTGCAGATCCTAAACCTGATATCCCTTCCTTCTGCCATGTTGAATCCAAACAGCAGATTTACATAGAGTATCCCTGTTCATGGGAAGAAATACACGCTTCAAAGAGGCAGTCCAAAAATCCATACTCTGATCATGTGTCTAGAGCAAGCAATTGGGCAATGCTAAGAAGGATACAATACTGACACTGTCCTTCCTGTGAATGTGTAAGAACTGGGAGAGCCAGAGACAGGCAGCCCTGCTGAGCTGAATGGATGGCAGAGGAAAGAGAAGAGGCACCTTTCCTCTCTTGCACAAATTCAACTGTTGTGTGGCTCAAGATTTGTGACATCGGAGGACAAGAAAACCAGGGATGAATTTTCAAATATCAGTTGCACAGCCACCTTTTTTACAATAGCCTTAAAGGTTAAGTCAGTCTTCTTGGATGCAGAACAGTGGGGTTTGAACGAAGCCAGACTGAGACAGCAACTGACTTCAGTGTTCCTACTGAAAAAAAAGTTTGAAAGAGTTCCTGATCAATATGCATTTGCACAGAAAACAGCTCCCTTTCTTTTTCTGATGAGTTAAAAAGACAACATTCATATCTGCCTCCTGGTGAACTAGCTACAAGGAAGACATTTTTTATTATGAGGGTGGTGCAACACTGGAACAGGTTGCCCAGAGAGCCAGTAGATGCCTCATCCCTAGAGACACTCAAGGTCAGGTTGGACCAGGCTTCAAGCAATCTGATCTAGTTGAAGATGGCTCTGCTCAAGGCAGGTGGGTTGGACTAGTTGACCTTTAAAGGTCCCTTCCAACCCAAACCATTCTATGATTCTACAAATGGCTGAGTCACCATACCTACAAGGTGGTGGCTAACAAGAGGTTTAGGAGCACATGGCTTAGACAAAAGCAAAGAATCAAGGAGTTCTGTCTTACCTGTGGAGTGTAAATGTTTCATGGTATTCTCTATAATCCCAGTTCCCATTTACCCAAACAGAGGAGCTACCCAGATGTTCTCCCACAACACTGGCTCACTCAGCTTCCCTCCAAAGGACCTATAGCAGCCCAGGCATGGGACCTGCATGCAGTCAGGGTGCTTCTCCTTACTGAAGGCTTTTCATTGTCTCAGTTTAGAAATGCTCCGTCAGATGAGAGCAGCTCTGGCCACATGCATCAGAGAGAACTGCAGCATGGGGAGCATCAGAGACAAAATACTTGGCAAGTTCAGATACCTCCAAGATAAGGCAGTGGATTCCCCATTTCACTATTTTGTGGGATATATGAGACATAGTGGGATTGATCTAATCTATGTTTTTATGTCCACCATACTGACCTAGTCATTCTAGATTCCCTTTTTAGTGTATGGATCTTTGTAGTCTAGGTGACTTTAGGACATTGTCAGTTTAAACTGTTTGAGTTACCTTACTTAAGAGGTGCAAATCACATCCTTCTTCTTGACAGAAGAATGGGTCTACATAACAAGTAAGCAGTAGGTACCTGCTGTATGTACAGTGACATACCATCAGAGGCTGGCTCTGCTTTGTTTTATCTGACTACATCCTGTGGAGCTAGCCCTGAAGATCACAATGACTCCCTCTGTCTTTAAAATGTATTAAACTTCTAATTAGAGCTAATTAAAATGAAATGCATTTTTGCTATTTTTTTCTAGACAACTCTCTCTTTTATCATTAAAACACTGACATTTTTTAAACAAGCTCCCCTAATAACAAGAGAACATTAATATACCTTATTAGTATTCTTTTCTAATAGTAAGACCAGAGGCTTGTCCAATTACACATTTTTATGCCATTAGAAAAGGAAGTGTGAAGCTATCGTAGGAATAGGCTACATGTAATGGCACACTCCAGTTAGCACAAAGAACGGAACATAAACAGAAACAAAGCAGTTACATTATTCTCCCAGGTATCAGGAACCAGGGGAACATGTAGTCCTGGGAAATACTCTGATGTAGTTTATGAACTGTCTTTAACTGTACACGCAATAATTTTGTAGTAAATATCTGGGATAAAGTTGAGTGATGAAGAAGCGGGAGAGCAACAGGAAGAAAGCTGAGGGCTGCATAAGTAGGATGTCTCCTTCAAGCTTTCAGCTCTCTCTTTATAGTGCTTATGAAAAGCTTGCAGTGGCAGAAGACAACAGGAGATGTGCCATTTAAACACAGGTAGGCCATTAATATATTGTTTAGAGTAATTGAAAGCATTGCACAAGATTAGTTGCCTGCCAATCATCCCAATTAAGCAGGCGTGTCATTGATCAGGATAGCAATTAAGAGGATTCTAGGGTATCAGCAATTCATTCTTAACAGCCTCAAAACTAATTACTTTCAAGCCCACAACCAGGTTCAACATTCTTTACAAAAGAGAAAAGAGTGTTATTGGAAAATTCCTTGTCCTCTTCCCATGAACTACGTATGGGCTAAACTAGATTAGAAGAATTTACAATACTCCAGAGCTCTAACACAGCAACAAATTATTCCATCATTATCTGCTGTTAGGGATGGGAAATGACACGATAAAAAAGCGTGACACTTGGTGTTTTTTTTTTTAATTTAGATTTGCAATGTCCCAATAAGTCAACAAGCAACTCAAGCTCCAAAGCCAGAACATGGCAAGGCAAAGGCTCTGCAGGATGGCCAGCACTGTCCTGTGGGTTCTTTAGGCATGAAGAAGCGCAGCCGTGCCAACAACTGAACTCTTGGCAACCACCTGCACACGTCCACTTTCAAACTGGTGTGAGTCTCCCCATAGTTTCTGATTGGTGTCCTTGGGCTCAGCAGCCACTAGCACCCTGGCCTAACCTCTCAGAAGGTTGCTTAGTTTGACTCTTGACTGCCTGTGTTACAAGTGTGTTGGGATGCCTGGTGGAGGAACACGGCAGGTTTCTGCCATGGTGACCATGCTCAGGAAAAAAAACCTATGCTGGCAGATGAGACCGAAAGAGCAAGGCATCACACCCCAGGTAGCTCAGGGGCTCTCAGAAGCTGAGTTGCCACTAGGATGAGTTGGACAGAAGAAAAAAAAAAAAAAAGAAAATGGACAATTAGATGGGCAGAATGAGCCGTTCCGGTTCAAGGAGACACTGAGGAGTCAGGTTTGGTCACAACCTCAGCCTCAGCACAAATCAGAAGCATAATGAACCTCATTAAAGCTACAATGAGAATCCTTATATGTGCTGCAGTATCTTACTGCATGGTTTTGGAGGGGTTTTTTTCCTCCATTTTTGTCATATTATTTCTGTTCATATACCTTTTATTCATGTGCATCAGTAAGGAAATAAACAACGAATGTCTTAATTGGAATCCTTACATTTCTGCTTTTCTTGTTGTTTTATTTTAACACAGAAAATACTGTGAACGGAGCAAAGACATTAAAAAAATACCTAACACCTCCAAAAAACACACTGATGGCATTTGAATACTTATGTAGAGCAGCATGTATTCATTTTTTTTAAGCAAGCTTCAAATCTTTGTATAGGATTTTATCTTTCTGAAATGCATTCCCGATTTTAAAATATTTATTATGCAGATGGCATAATTTTTACTGTTAATTATAGGATACATTAATTACCTCTATATAAATGTGCTGTTTTACTAACTACTATTAAGATAAGGTGCATTTTACTTCAAGTGCATAATGTCCCTCTGTAGGATCTGCAGTTCCTTAAGGGAGAGACAACAGTCATGCAGACCTTCAACACAACAGAGACAGTAGGCAGAGAAGGGAACCTTGTCCTTCTCAGTCCTTAGAAAATGCCAGGTCTCTGGCCAGTTCAGTTTAAAATCATCAAACCCTTACATAAAAAGTAGGGGCTTTTCTGGTGCAGACAGTCCACCAAGCATATATTCTGGATTAATCTACATAACAATACCTAAATATCTCCTTTCTCTTTCCTACCTGAATTTAATCTCCTCAGACCTCTAAACTAGGGAACTATTAAGGCAATTTAGAGATGCTGTCACATCCCACAAAGTGGGCACAGCTCCCTAGAGGTGGGGGTCCGAATTAAATATCACGTCCCAAAAAGCGGGCATGAGTGGAGGTCCCAACAGTTGGGGATTGACCCAGGAAGATTCCTGCTTTCTAAACTCCGTCTCAGAGAGGACCCCAGGTGCAGCTGGATCCAATCCTCCTCACTTAATTAATCTCTTTTAGCAAACCATTTGGTGAGATTAACCTCTGGAATTCTCTGCACAGTATTCTAAGAGTAAGACCATTACTCAGGAGGCTTATACAAAATATTGATTTACTTAAAATTAGCAAGATTATAGATCTTGTCAAAAGGAAAACACACAACAAAATCACTCTTGGAGCAGGAGGCTGTTTTGAGACAGTTATTCATTTTGGGACTCTACAGATGTAAGGCCTAGAATTACTTACACACCTGACATCACATACAGAGCCCTGGCAGATCCCTGAATGGGATTTGTAAGTCCAGAGCTGCAAAAGCCTACTGCCCTAACTCCTGAATGTATAAACCAGAAGAGTTTTAAGGACTACCTCTTCTTCTTTAATAAGCCTGGGACTTCCCTTCATGGTTCTGCTTGGGCCATTGTTTTGCAGCTTTGGACAAACTGCTACATCTCTCCCCCAATAATTCTCCTTGTAAAACTAATGCTCCTGTCCTTTTAAAAGGCTTTGATATCCTGGCCTGAGAGATGTAGTTTCTACTTATCTATTAAATGCTATTTGGAATAGTGGACCCTTGTACCTGGAGCAGAGAAAAACACCATATAAACCTGCTCGTAGCCTAAAAAATAATAATTGCAATTAAATTTCAAATTGGCTTTTGCAGAGGTCAATGAGGCTGCTGTGGGTAACAGGGGACAGAAACTGCAAAACTAGCAATTAAAATAGCCTCACTCTCTCCTAATAAAAGGTGAGGGAGGGTACCATATACCATATATACATACTGATCTTCTAGCCACTTGCAAACGTCTTTTGTAAATGTGTATTTGGCAACTCAGCAGGTAAACAAACGGTTCACTGAGTTAAGAAAAATTGTTTCTTTGCTCTGTCATTTCAGGAGGGTAAAGCCTGCAATATCCTTCATTTTAAGTAAACCAGACTCCTTCTACTCACAACAGTGGAACTGCTGATTTACACAGCTTCACGGCTCAGTATTTGCTTAGAAAAAGAGAGGACGACTCTAGTTCCCAAACCATCTTTTTCCTATTAATTTCACTTTGCTTGCCCTATGTGTGATGTAGCCATTTGAAATCCTTCCATCTTGTTTGCAACTTCAATCATGTCTCTATTTTTAGAGGACTTGAAGTTATGCTCTGACTTTACCAAATGGAAAATATAATCATGTCTGTGTTATGTATAACAAAGTGTGTATTTGCTCTGAGCCAGATGAACTGGCATCATCAGGATTTTGGATGGAGTCAGATTTGGGGGATAGTAACAATTCTAGAAACTAGACCTGCCAGCAGCTTTGCTTTCTTAACTTGCATTAGCTGGAGGTTTGTGACAGTTCCCCAGAGAACAGCAGAGGCAGCACAGCAAGAAGACAGTGTCCCAAGA
This sequence comes from Apus apus, assembly GCF_020740795.1. Taxonomy (NCBI): domain Eukaryota; kingdom Metazoa; phylum Chordata; class Aves; order Apodiformes; family Apodidae; genus Apus; species Apus apus. The sequence continues at coordinate 41,372,052 of NC_067283.1, read as the reverse complement.
ATGCATGAAACCAAATTACTCAATTTGTCCATACAGCGGATCAGGATCTGATCTATTCAACGGGAAGGGACATGGTCAACTTGGAAAAAAACCCTACATTTCTTTAGGAAGAACACATATATGGCAGGGTTGTAACTGACTCTCAGTTTAACTAGCACTGGTAGAGATCTGAGAGGGTGAAACACTCCTCCCAAACTCCACGGGGGCTGATTTATGCCACTGGGCAGCATTTGCACATTATGAATTTCCTTCCCAGAGGCTCATATTTACTACTTCTGCCCTGCTCTGGAGACAATTCACATCTAACTTCCAGGCTTTGCATTTAAAAGGAACAAGAACAGTGAAGCTGTCAGAGAAATGGAAGAAACATATGGCAGTTTTGTGCATACAGGAAGGAGAAGTGTGACTGGGAGCACACTGTGTGTTGTTGCTATTGGAGCGCCTCAAAAGACCTATATACATGCAGTAGGTAGCAGGAAACCTGTGCTGTTTGCTTACATGCTGGTTTTCAAAGATTTTAAAACTAATAATTACTAGATGTATTATTCAAAGCATTCTAGATCAAAAAACAACAGACCTTTTTAAAGACTTAAAACATATAACTAAATTGTGTGATGTTACTGATTATAATTGCAAGGCACAGGGTAAAAATACCTCCATGCACCGAATTTGATTTTCCTCTCACAGCAGTTTTATACCTATGTAATTTCATTGATCCCTAAGAAATTGCTACAGATTCAATAGAAGAGAATCCTGAGAGAGAAGAACCAGCCAGTGAACATCACTGCCTTAAGACTGGTACATGACATTTTAAAATGCCATAATAAATGCCCACAGAAGCCACAAAATCTCTTGCAAAAGGAATTCTGGATCATCCACATGTGGAACAATTGTTCGTCAGTAGAGTGGTCTTCCCTCAGTGGAAGAACTGTCAGCATACAATTATAGATCTCTGAAAATAATTAAAACTCCATGTTTACTGGAAACGCATTAGTGAGAAAACACCATTCTGTTTCTCCAAATGTCTTTTGAACATAATAGCTTTTTTTTTTTCTTAAAATGAAATCCCCAAATCTGCTAAGAAATTACCACAAAATGTCACATTTCTGTAATTAATAATTCAAGTCTTTTCCCTACCCAAACTCATAAAGAAATCAAAAATACAATTGAAATGCTGTTTGCCTGGCAATATGTATTCTACTTCACAGCAGCAGTTGTCACAGAAATACTTCTGGTGTTAAGAAAGACACTCCAAGCTTGGTTTATAAACAAATTTTTGCTGGCATAATTGACATAAATCAGGCTAACTACATGATTTACATCAGTTGCATTAGATCAAATTAACTGCTATAATCGAGCAAAATCATTCAGTTCTCCTAAATACTGTTAAATGAAGAAAGACAATTTGTAAGCACTTCCTAGTTGTTTGAAAAGTTATACTCACACTTTCAGAAATGCTGCAAAAATATTTAGCTTAACATTACTCCACCATACGGCGACTTTACTCTGTGTCAATTATCTTTCCTTAGCACTTTGCTCTTCAGCAAGTCTGATGCAATTTAACTTTGCCTCTGCTCCCACAAGGGGGAATAAAGGAACAGAAGGAGCAGGTTGACTCACAGACCCAACCATTTTCCCACTTTCTAAAGAAGGACTTGTGCCAACCAACACAGCTGTGGCAGTGAAAAGATAGAGATAATCCGCACAGGTTAAGGACTATAACAAATGCTAGAGACCAGGAATCCCTCAGAAACCTGAGTGTCAAAACAGCATTCTACAGAAGAAGAGAACATTTTAGAAACAGTTTTTTGCATCTTCTGACTTTGTGTGGGTTTCATTGAGTATTTGATGGTGTGAAGTTGGCCCTCCATTTCTAAAACTGACTCAGTTCACAGACAGACACATTGTAAAAGGCTGCCTGCAATTGAAAACCTCCTCTCTTTGGAGACTGCATTGATCCACTTCTAAAGATCCTGGCATAATTTTGTTCAATGTAACAGAGCAGCATCACTAGGCAACCACTTTTTGGTGGGCTCCAACTCATCGCTTAAGACAAGTTTTTCTGGGCTTTATCCACTCTCTACCACTCCTTCCCTTGGTGTGTTGAATTCTGTCAACATTGCTTAAGACAGAGACAAACTATTTTATTCCTGCTTGACCCTGTGGCAAAATTGTATTGCTTTCCTTCACTGCCTTTAAATTCCTCCTTAGCCTCCATTTGCTTCCTATCGAAACCGAATCAGTAGTTGCCAGAAGTCTTGTCCATTGAAACTGATTTCAACTTTAGCCCACAACTCTACCAGACATTCTTTTAAGGAGTATTTAAAGGCATCTAAAGCCTTTGATATCTGTGCTATGTACAACAGCAGCAGCAAAAGACGGGTGTGGTAAGAGAGTGACTCCTTCAGAAAGGTGTGCATGCTCTGCAGCAGTGTGGAGCCCTGCATCCCCCCCAGTACCCTCCAGCACCCCATCAAAATGAGGCCTGGGCCTGGAGCACATGCCAAGTCTCCAGGGGAAGGCCCATAGGCCAGGGAAGCACAGGGGTAATTCAGCCCCACGGTTCACACAAGCTGCAGCCAGTGTGCAAGGGTAAAGCCGTGCCTCTCCTCTGCTTGAGAGCCCAGACACGGTAAAGGAGATCAGGAAAGGGGATGTGTGTTTTACCACTCAGAGTGAAACATGGGACATTTTGAAGACAATCCCTTCTCCGTCTCCTTTCCTCCTCTCTTTAATTTTTCTTTTCACCAGTTTACTCTGACCCACCTCTTCCCACTTTCTGACACTCATCAGCAGAAAAATATGTTTTAGAAACGTATTTCACCTCTCCAGTCCTATTGTCAGATTTGCTAGAACTGTTTTGACTTCAAAAGAGCACCATGTGCTGCTGATTCTTGTTAAGACTGTGTTTACATTTTATAGGTGGAACATGACAATAGGAAACATATTTATATCAGACACAATCATCCTCAGCTTCTTGGATGAGGAAGATTCGTAAAAGAACTATGCATCTATTCCACCCATTGCAGGAAAGATTCTTATGAGATGAAATTTTCCTGTATGGAGAAACTTTACTCCACATTGAGAAATTACATCCGGTCAGAATCTTGCTGAGCTTACAGTTTATTTATTTATTATTTTTAGTATAATTAATATATCTGCTTTAGGGCATATTTTGGCTTCATGTTTGGAAGAGAAGAGGTTTCCATCTTTCACAAAAGAAAAGTATTTTGGGAAAGTCTTCCAATCCTGTTTGAACAATCCAATATTACCCACTGACAGTGAAGGCAGACAGAAAATGCTGTTGAAGGATAAACATTCCCTCTGTATGCATGTATGTATGCAATCAAATTAATCCTCGAATGACTCCTTTGACGTCAATTCTGCATGATTCATGGCAAGAAAACAAAGAAAAAAGCAATTTTTCATTTGTAATTCAGAAACACGAGAAACCTGATTGTAATAAATGTATTGCCTTGTGCTGAACATGCCTGTATTCCCATTTTGAAAAGCATATGTTTTTGGAGCCTCAGCATTTACCACAAGGAGGATATAAACCTTGGAGAGGAAATCACTAAGACTGGAACTCACCCAGCAAAAACAGAAATCCCATACCAGTTTAGTGGAAAACCCTCGACAGTTGAGTCAGAAGTTAAAGCCGTGATTGGTCAATGCAGATTTTTGAGTTGCTTATTACAATTATTTAAAACAGCTATCAGGAAACGTCTTTGTAAAAAAGAGCATGTATAATATTGCATCAATGCCAGCAAAGAGGTACTGACGACAGTTATACACTATTCCCAACGCATCTTGTCCACTGCTTGTGCAAAGTATTTATAGTTTGTGTAGCAATACCATGTAGAAGCTCTAATCTATCATCTGGACTCCACTGTACCAGCCATTAAACGGATACAGGTGAAAGATTATTTCTTTTCTACATAATTCAATGAGGGAATCCAAAGCAGACAATTGAAAAGGAAGAAGCCCTCTGCCTGGGTTGGGGTTTGTCTTTCTGTCATCTCTCCCTGTGCTGCTGGTGTTCCTGCATCCTTTTTTCTTGCTAGAGAGGAGCATCGTGCACTGAGACAGGTCGCCTTCCCCTGCCCCCACGAGTAGGACCAATGCCACTGCTCCAAGGGTTTTTTGTGGAGTGTTGCTGGGACCCTGGACTCAGGCACCCCCCATCTGCTTTAGAGTCCAGTTTGGGACTTTTGGAAAGTAATTACCAACTGAGCAGTGTGGGTTCTGTATTTGCGTATTAATTTATGTCTTTGAATATCTTTACATATTTGTATGTAATTCACCATTGTTGTTGTTATTATTATTATTTACTTAATTAAAGCTATTCTAGGGGTTTGTTTCCAACCTTAAAGTCTCTCTCCCTTATTCCCATTTTATCTTCCCCTAGTTATATAGTGGAGGGGATAACAGAGAGCATCTGTCACCTGTTTATTGGCTCAAACCCTGACAGAAACCTATCGAAACCCAAACATTTATCTTCAAAATGTAAAATATTATTCTTCCTTTCAAGTTACTCTGTTCTAACTGCTTAAGTTTCTACAGTCCAAAAACCATCTGATACATCTTTTTATTTTGCACAGCCCATAAGGAGTTTGATAGACTTAATTATACTCTCCCTCCTTCACAAATATAGTATAACTAGCTAAACTCTTGGTTTAGGTGACTCTCAAAGTTATTCAGAGCAACATAATTTTTGTCAAGAGATACTTGGTATGACACAGAGGTCATGTAAACAGCAATAATTAGACAAGAACATTGTACAACTCCATCAAAATATTAGGAAACCCTATCTAATGAAGCCGGACGGGTAATTTTAAAATGCAAACACATTGGTAGAAGGAATGAGTGGAAAAAAATGTTAGTTGTGGTTGTGAAGTAATTATGGTATTATATTATTAGCATAGAGGGTTAACAGTTATGGTTAACCATTACAGGAGAGGAAATAGTTTCAGTGCCAGAATACTGGAAATCAGCATTGAAATGTGCTCTGGTCAAGATAAAATTTATCAGTAAGTCTCAATTGAGCAATATAATTTCAATTAGCTAACACTGAGCTGCCTATACCTAATGTTTACAAAAGACTGATAAATATTAAACTAGCAAAATAGAGGTCAGGGACTTTTAGGGACTTTTTCAAGCTAGTAACCAAGTGATTTTCCCTTTCTTTTCACCTTCTTTGAACAGTAGCTCACAGAAAGCTCCATTTGTTTACAAAAACAGGGTTCATAAACACAGACCAGAATCAGGTCATAAGTGAATAAAATCATAGCAGAAACTAGTTGGGAGACAGGACTGACTAAAGCAATTAGGAAAGACATTCCTACCACTCCTCATTGGTCAATATGGAGGAACGTGTATCTAGCCCAACAGATCTGTACATTTGTATTAGTTACACAGTGAGAAACCTCTTGTGCACAGTTCTAACTGTGAACAGCCTTTCTTTCCAAAGGAGAGAAATGGCCTCAGGCAAAGCAAGAATTTTGCAATGAAAAATCCCAGCATCCCTCAGACTTTGTGGGTAGGACCTGAAGGTGCAGGGCAGTGTATAAGTACACACAGGGTGGATCATTTCTGCCCCAGAAGGCTTAATGTGAAATGTACCGCCAAGTTTTGATTAGCAGCAACTGGAGCTGGTTTTATTATTTTAGTCAGAAAAAGCATGAAAAATCCTATCTTGCTGTGTGTTTTATCTTCCATTGCAGAAAACTAAGGCAGCAGCTGCAAATAAACCTTGTACCAATTCAATTGGGAAATCACAAGTTCAGCAAAAATGAAGAGACACAACAAATTATTGAAGTTCCCAGGTTTGAAAAGACCTTTATAGGGAGACAAGGTGAACTAGAGGTTTAAGTAAGGTTTTAAATTGAATGAGTTTTCTAAGAAAGCCTTAAAAGAGAAAGCATACAAGGTGAGGATAAAACAAAGACTTAGAATTTTATTTAACCATAGGAATCCAAACAAGGGAATGAGGCTGCTCACCTCTGGGAGAAATTCAGAGGAGGACCATGAAAATTATCAGGGGGCTTGGAGCACCTCTCCTATGAAGACAGGAAAGCTGGAAAGGGACTTCTTACAAGGGCAGGTAGTGATTGGACAAGGGGGAACAGTTTCAAACTGGAAGAGTGGAGATTCAGATTAGATGTTAGGAAGAAATTCTTTACAGTGAGGGTGGTGAGACACTGGAAGTTTGCCCAGAGAAGTTTTGGATGCCCCAGTCCTGGAAGTGTTCAGTGTCAGGTTGGATGGGGCTTTGAGCAAGCTGGTCTACTGGGAAGTGTCCCTGCCCATAGCAGAGGAGTTGGAACTATATAATCTTTAAGGTCCCTTGCAAACCATTCTGTAGTTTTATGAAATCCTCCAGCTCCCCAGGGAGAGTGAAAAACAGAGACCTCTTCTAGCAGTAGGTGCACTGTAGCTACACAGCCTCCAACAGCCATGCCTATGAAGGCACAGGAAGGCACTGAAAGCCTGCTCCAGTAGATAACAGGGATGCAAAAACACATGAGGACCAGGACACACACAAGCTTCCTAAAACATGTCAAGTGCCTATAGTGGGAAGAAGAAACGTGTAAGAAAGGCTGCACATTATCTCCATAGCAAGAACGGAGTGAAAATAATAAAGGCCATGTCTATGTTTTCTCAATCCACAAACACACCCATGTAAAATAGGCCAACATCACATCACTTCTTCCTTTGCTCTCCTATAAAAATTGTCCCAAAACATATGATATTTGATATCAGTGAAGGTGACAGAGCTTACAAGCTTTCAACTCAAGACCAAGCTATTGAAAAACTTCTCAGACCTTCAGAGCTCCTTCCAAGACTGCCCAAATTACCTCTACTGCAAACAGTGAGTCACCTGAGAACCACCTAAAGAACCTGGATTTTGCCATTTGTGAGCTTTCCTTTTTTTCCCCACTCATCTGTGCTGATAGGTTGACTTTCCCCTCAATCTGGACTAAGGAAAAAAAAAAGAAAAATAAAGAAGAAGAAAAAAAGAAATACATCAATTTATTTTTTCAAATACTAACAAAACCCAATGGGAGAATCAGGCAAGAAGAAAATTGCAGGCTTTTCAATCTCCTATTGTAGGGAAGAATGCCGGAAAGACATTCATAAAATGAAATGAATGTAAAGGGTACATCCAAGAGCGCAGATTAGCGAGGAACGCGTGTGCTAGGATTTGCATAATTCCAGCTGGTTGGTGGAACATTGCATATTAACAATAATACTAAAAATAATGTGTTTTGAATATGTTTGTATAGACTATGCTTAAGCACTGCTGTTTTCTTTACAGTCTATGGATGCTCTACGAGAATCAAAGGCAAATGCAGGGCAGGAAAATTCATGCTCAAGTGAGGTGGTTGCAGACAGTTTTGCAAACAACCACAGCTATTGCAGTGAAAAATGCCAACATATATAACCAAAGAAGACAAAATTCCTCTATCTACTCATCAATAATCCTTTAGCACTTGCAAGAATCCAGATATTAAGTTTTTGTTCAAGTGAAGTTCAGAACTGTTTGCTAGTGGGTCTAAATAAAGCATTGCAAGCCCGAGAGACTCCTGAAACTACAGTGTCTTTAACGCTCACATGGTTTCAAGGGTCTTGGCTTCAGTGTCTCTAAGCTCTGAACTGCTAAAAAGATAGTCTATCTTTTATGCTTTTAGTTTGCCTTCCATCTAAGGCTTCTCTTCCTCTAGATCATAATTTCATTTTGTGTCTTTTGATTTGATGTTTTTCCTAAAGCCCAGCTCTTTCAATGATATGTTTATGTAAGAATTTCATTTTTTGCCTTAAAATAAAAACCCAGAGGCTCTTATCCTTTATTATTGAAAAGAGGAGTTTTGAAAACATCACTATGCTGAAGATAAAAGATCAAAAACCAGAAGGCAAATAAAAAGAATGCACAGTTTGTTTTAAAGCCCCATATATTTTTCAACCAACATCATGATGTTTTTGAAGTATAACATGATTTACAAAGGTTGAAACTGGAGGAAAAAAAAGTGCCTCTTCCTGCAAGCGTGAAGATGTTTAACTGTACACATCAGTATTCCCAACGAGTTAATGAAACTGTTACATGTGTAAGTGTCAACATGCTTGAATATTCACAATATGTGACAAATGTTAGTGGAGAAAGCACTTTTTGCTGACTCAGGTTGGATAGAAAGTTTTACTCATTTTTGTTTCTATTAATCAAAAGTTAATATCACTTCTGAGGATGTGACCATGGCTCAGCCTACAAACCATCCAAAACCTCTATCAGAAATGTGTGCGTGCATGCAGTATGAAGAAAAAAAAACAGCACATCCACTGAGCTCTGGAATTACCAGATGCCTAAACCAATCAATAAAATGAGGGCAGTGGCCTGTGAACAGAAAATACCAATTATGTAAGGCTAAACTTTAGGTGATAAGGAGACAAAAAGAGGAAATTCCCAAATGGAAAATCTCCTGAAAGACTATGTCAGGTGCCTCCACTAAACTCAGAAAGACCCAGTTCGTAAGTCTGACTTACGAATGAACAGTAGGTATGTGATTGACTCATTCATACCTCAGCTTTAATTTTTCAGTATGTCAGTAGCTTGCTTTTTCAGTCCCAGAGCACCTACAGCTCCACTGAAGTAGCAGAAGATGTGAGAATCCAGCCTCTTTGAAAATTCAGCTAAAGGCACTTGGAGTTATGAATAAAACGCAGACTCAGTTGCGTGCCTATTACTGTATGATCATTATGACTACTCACAAATTAAGCACACAGTTGCACACATGGTCTTAGTCACATGAGGGAGAATTTCAAAGACACATCAGGGGATGATAGGAATCCAACTCCCCATAAAGCACATACCTTTGAAAAGCTCACCCTGGGCTATGAACAGCTTTTCACAATGGAGCTCTTCAAGGATTTGGTGGTAATAGAAATAATTCTTTAAATATCACTGGATGATAACTCAAGATTATTAGGAAAATGCTCAGTTTTTCACAAGTGGAGGGAAACCTTGCTCCTGGGAAATGTCTGTTACAGAAAGAGGAACAAAATAGGATAAAGATCATGCAAGAGCGAAAAAGAAATAAAACTGCTACACTGCCACATGAGGAACATCTCATTTTAGTCCCCTGGCAAATCCCTCATTTGTTTACTGTGCATTCATGCCAGAGGGACCAAAAAAAACACCTACCTTCCAGTTAAGCTCATTCACAAAATTAACCAATTTTTAACCATCCTTGGTATTCTTTTGTTCTATTACAGTTTAAAATTAACATAATCTCGTTTATTGCTTTTTCATATTCTTCAGTGTTTGCCTCTTTATACTAGACCAAACACTTAACTACAGGGCACAAAACTGGGGGGAGGGGGGAGGTAAACACCTTGATTAGTCTCAGTCAAGGGTTTAAATCTCATTCTCACTTAGCATTCAGAGTATAACGATGCAGTGAGCTTTTAAAATCACCAAAATGTATTTAAATCATAGAATCATAGAATCATTAAGGTTGGAAGGGACCTTAAAGATCCTCAAGTCCCAACCCCCCCGCTGTGAGCAGGGAACCCTACCACTAGACCAGGTTGCACAAAACCTTGTCCAACCTGGCCTTGAAAACCTCCAGGGATGGGGCATCAACAACCTCCCTGGGCAACCCATTCCAGTTCCTCACCACCCTAAGAGTTAAGAATTTATTCCTAATGTCTAACCTAAATCTGCCCTCTCTCAGTTTAAAACCATTACCCCTTGTCCTATCACTATCTTCTCTGATGAAAAGCCCCTCCCCAACTTTCCTGTAGCCCCTTCAGGTACTGGAAGACCACCATAAGGTCTCATCGGAGCCTTCTCTTCTCCAGGCTGAACAGCCCCAACTCTCTCAGCCTGTCTTCATTGTTTGCTTAGTTGAATCTGTGAGGCTTTGATGACACCACTCTCTATAAGGGTATAGTGAGAACATATATAATATTAATTATAGCATTAGTAAATAATAATTATAAACTACAGTCATGCCTTTACATGCTCTTTTGATCTTTCCTGTGTAAAATGCATCTAGACAACAGGTAAAACAAAGTTCCTTGGAGTATACAATCTTCTGAAATGTTATGAAGCAATGGAAAAACAGTGATATATAAGGTAAAGATGTGATTTCATGTGCAGGCTTAGGTCTGGTGAAGTCAACAGGAATTTGCTGCTGTTTGGGGAATTTTACCTTATCCAGATACTGTCATCTACTTTTTTTTTTTTCTTTTTTTTTTTTTTTTCTGAAGACAATAAATAACACACAGCTAAGCAGCTAGTTCTGAAAGAGGAGGATGAAAACAGGACAAAAAGCCTCAAAGCCCACAAAGATAATTAAGTGATACCACTCAGAGTCTGTGCAATATCTTTGCAAGAGTAACATTTATCACCTGTCCCAGAATTGCCTATCAGCCCACAGTTTCAGCTCCATGAGTTTCTTTCTTCCTCTGTTCCTTGGCTAAAGACAGCTCTGGTCTCTTACTGGGGGAATTGTTGTTAAGGATAAGTGGATTATTCAAATTAACTTCAAGATGATTTACAGCAAACCTGATCTCTAAGAGACAATCATGAAACTAGGAGCTGGACATCTGTATCTTTTGTCTTCAAATTTGTTTCTCCTGGTAGATGAATGCTTGATGCTATGGAAGGCTTTGGTGACAACAAGAATGATAGATTGTTCATGATAAACTCTATAAAGCTTGATTCACTGCCTAATCCCATGTTTAACACAAACCAAGGAGGTGAGCAGAGCATAATATTGATGGCCAACTTCTACCCAGAGAACTTAAACTAGTAGTTTGATATCCTGGAGACCAGATTTTCAATTTGAAAACAGAAGATAAACTGAGCTAAAGATATGTTGGAAAATATTCTTTGTCCACAGAAAATCTGCAAAGAGGTGGGAGGAAACATACTGGAGTCATCACTAACTGAGTATCCATGATCTAAGGAAAAAAAAAAAAAAAAAAAAAGTGAAGACGTCATTTGAAGACTACTTGGTATTTGGAGTAGTTTCATGGGCAACTGATAATGTTACGTATTATCTAGTCTTCAAAATGTTAGCTTTTCCTCTGTTTCTTTTCTTTTGCCAGAGTCTGATTTCAGCCTGAAACATTTCAGCAAAATGATTTTTTATTCCACTTAGTCACAGGAATAGTGAAGAGTTTTGTATTTTTGGACTTGGATGCAAAGAACAGGTGCTTCTACATGCTAAGGTACAGTTCATTTTCTTACACTGTTCATACCAAGATAGAGGTTAGCATTTTGCAGGGTTTTTTACAAAGAAGAATACTGGGGGAAGAGTTGCAGTTATGCATTACAATTCAGTCACCGAACCTGGATTTAATCCATATCATTTGCTTACATCTTTGCAAGATCTTCAAGGCACATTGGCTGCAATGCGATACTCACAATGTCAAATATTCTAGACAGGCCAGAAATAAATCCATCTATGAGCTATGACTAAGAAATCATCCATCAGCAACACAAAAGTAATCTCTTCCGTATTCTAGTCCAAAGTCCAATTGAGAGGGTCTAATATATTGGCCAAGATTGGTTGCTTCTGGGTTTGGCTTTTTGCCATTTTCTCAGTCATACCAGATAGAAATAAGAAATTCAGTAGTGCCTTAGCTTGCCAAACCAATGACATCAAAAACATTTTTAGTGCTGATTGGACTATCGTGTTTTCAGGGAAGGTAATAAATAAAAAGAAAAAAAAAAAAAAAGAGAAAAAAAACCAAACAACAAACAATTTATATTACATATGTAATGGAAAGACTTTTTAGACACTCTTCATAAGCCAAGGCATACCAGCTATTTTTGCCCTACGTTCTTCCTGTCTCATAAGTCCTCTTCAAAGAACCAAGACGCATAAAATTCAGAAGACCAGAAAGTCCTTATGAATTTATCATGGTATGTTCCTCTCAGGTTAAAGGATGAGTTTGGTGGCAGACAGAGGAGAAAGCATGGTACATGTGAAAACCTCAAAATGGCATACTATAAGATGCTGAAGATCCATCATGCATCATGATCACCAGTAAGCATGCTATGGATACACTGCAGATCTTCATCTTAGTTGTGGAAATTTGGTGACTTGCATACAGCAATGGTTGACCAGAGGCCATTGATATCTAACTCATCTCAGAGCAGCTCCTTCTGCCTGAGCAGTGACATGTTATGCAGTTTCAGGGCACATGCCCCAGCATCTGCTAAGCTGGAGGGAAGGAAAGCAATGAGCCACAGTCCTATTTCTTTTCTCACAATGTTATGTAGCAGACCTTTAAAACAGGTCTACAACTGAAATGGGGGCACAGAAAACTAATTTCATTTGATACATTGCCTTTGTACCAGTACAGATGCAAGTGTATAGAAATTGTTTTAAATGAGAACTTTGCTTTACTATAAGTCTACTGATAACAGAGGTTTTTAAAACCCCCAAGCATTTAGCCTTCTATCTGAAGGACTCCTGCCTCCAGGTTACTGTTAGAAACAGCCAGTTTTAAAGGGGAGGAAGGGCAAGATGTGGTAAATATAGCTAATTTCTCTTTGTCCAACATACTTAAGTCTCCTTCCTTCCACCCAAATCCTGTCTTTCTCAACACTCTGGACAAACAGAACATCCATTACTGTTGTCTTGATTTCTGTCAGCAGCAAACTTCCATACAAGACACTGAAGTTGATGAGAACAGGGCTTCAATAAGACTAGTACCAGTCTCTCTTGCTGACACATCCTTACCGCAAAGATCAGCCAGTCCTTACACCCCTTCAGGTGAAATCCTAGTCCCTCCAAACCCTTGCCTGAGCGACAATCACTATGGAGAAAGGAAAGTGTAAACTCTGGGTATTTCCTTCATTTTTTAAATATTTGTTTTTTCAACAGAAGTAAAACAGCCAGCCCACGAACTTCGCTCTAGAACAGGGTGTACTCAACTCTATATATGCTTCAGTCTCGACAGCAAACAGCCTGTGTTGCTAGGCTTAATTGCTATCTGGCAGCTCTAATCATGCTAACTTCTCCAGCAGTTTTCAGATGCTGCAGTTGCGCAGCTCCCCGAAAAAAAAACAACCAACACATCAGAATCCATTCCTCCTCCAGTATTTTGGATACCCCTTGTCCTGAATGTTTTCCTATGCAGTTTACACCGCGTAACATTTGTCAGTTGATGCAAATACTGGTATGTTTGACTACAACTCCCCCCAGGCAACATTGCAAGAAAGTAGTATGTTTGGGACAGGATTAATCTCACCTAATTTAATTTATTCCAGAGTTAAGGCATGTATCCTAGGCTAGCCAGCTAATTCCCATTACAATCAGTAAGGGCACAAGCTGTTGAAGATTCATTTAATTCCAACACAAGCTTCTAAATTAAGTGCAATGAATTTACCTCCTGAACTCCTTGAGAGAACCCAGAGAATTAGCCTGGGCTACTTGCTTCATTTTTTAGATCTGGTTAAATAGCAACTGCATGATCTGAGCTCCATGCAATAGTGTCAGATCCCAGTGGGAATCTGATTGCATGTATATTCCAAAAGATTTCAAACAGTTTCTTAGTGGCTCTCTGTTTACCCAAAACACCTTATGTTTGGTAACTTCCAGCCAGCCTCTGAGAGGTCTAGCTGAGGTGTTCAAGTGTCTTAATCTGTTCCTCTTAGAAACAGGAAAATATGTTTTATGAGATAATACAGAAGAGTAACTAATTTCAGATGACATTCAGAAATACTTTGTTTTATGTTCAGTTTCAGACATGCATAGAAAAGACTGTGTTTTTCAATGTATGATATTTTGCAATGTGATTTTTTTATCAGGCTTTCAAATATGGATGCAATTTTTATTTTTTCAGACAGCTGAACGTATAAATAATACTATTATTGGTTTTGGCATTCAACAGAAGTAATGGAGTTGAAAAACAACATTTTAGTTAAAATTTTAAAAAACATTTTAAAAATTAATATGCAAGAAACTACAGTGGCATGCTAAATCTTCCAGACATGAGAACTAATTAATGACTTAGTGGGTGAAACTCTGGAATGCTGACAACTGTAAGCTAGACTTCTGTAATGTACTGGTAGCATGGTTAGCAGCTGCAACCAAAATGTCTTACGGTGTTTATGCAAACCATCAATGTATACCTCTAAGCTTAGACTGCTGTTATACCATTTGACTATTTTTTTTTCCTTGCCAAAACTGGCTTTATTTTCCTGGGCAAATTCTACACTAACACAAAATGTCAGCCTAAGGGTTGTTTGAAGCAACAGGTATATATAGAAAAGAAACAAGAAACTTCGTAGTCATCTACTCAGGATGAAAGGGATTTGCCATGCATGTTGAGATGGTGGAAAGAGGAAGTATTAGGAAAAGTAATTAGGAACAAAATACAGTAGAAAGCCATCAATCCTTTTATCTTACACCTTCTTTTATCCCCTGATTTTTCTTCAGCCTCCTCACAGTCAGATTTTCTTGCATGTACGTTACCTATAAACTAATTTTAGATTGTACTGATTTCTCACAAGGTAATTACTGAGATATGGGTGTTGTGAAAAATGGATAAAGGAAGACTTGCTTCAGAGCCTTTTCATGGAGAAAGAGAAACCAGATTTTGCTTCTTTTTTTCTTTTCTTTTTCCACTGCTACTCTATTATTGTACCTTCTACCTTAGGAAGTTCCCAAGTTTAGGGAAGTATAAGGACAAGATATTAATGTAAGCTCACCAAGACATCTGCTACTTCCTAGTGCTGGAGACAGGCATGGGCGACCGGGACTTTCATTTTGACATGTTTCTGGTCATTCTTAATCTACTAATTCCCACCTGATGAAACAGTCCCACCAGCCTACAAAAGCAGGCAGCCCTGGGGCCATCCCTGGCATGAGATATGCCCTAAAAAACCCTGTCTCAAATAATTTTTTCTCCTTGCAGAAACCTATGCCAAGATCCTGTCTTTTTGTAAGCTTTACTGTAACACTTCATGGCCATTCCAAAAGACACCATTGCTCACAGAATGTAGTTATAAAATACTATCCCATAAACTCTGAAAACTATTTGGGGACTATAAAATGGTTATAGTAACTCCCTTTTGTATTACTCACCAAAGGTAAAGGAGGCAAAGAGTAACAGGAATTCAAACTTCTTGCAGAAAGGACAGCAAGTATGTATGGATTTGATGGCAATTAACTCCACCTCCTTGTTACCTTCAGATCTTAAGGTGTCATTCTAAGTGATAATTACTGAAAAGTAAATTTTAACCATATTTAAAAGACAGAAAATTTACTTCAGAGTAAGAAAGCTAAATTGCTTTTCTTAAAATAAGATATCCAAAAAGTCTTACAGTAAGTATATTCTGACAAAAATAACTGCATTTAAGACCTAGAGATTCCACTTTATTTATATGTTTATAGGGTGATCTCCTATTCCCCCCAAAGACAATGGAATTTTTGACATCCATTTCAGTGATGGCAGAATTTCACTCTCTGAGTTCAATGAAATTTATTAGATTTTCATGTTCAATACAGAGGAAAATCCTGTTCAGATTTCCTGCTTAATCCAGACTCAGTTTCTGCGTGGCTAAAGCAAGAAAGCTGGTAACCTCAGGTCTTT
Organism: Apus apus; assembly: GCF_020740795.1. NCBI lineage: Eukaryota > Metazoa > Chordata > Aves > Apodiformes > Apodidae > Apus > Apus apus. Next base: position 41,356,443 of record NC_067283.1, on the reverse strand, counting down.
TCTAAACTGTACAGAAATGACCCAATTTCCTACATTCTTTTGAATCCTAAATCTTTGAATCCTGTGATGTAAGGAGGCACCACGATGTTGCACTTCCAAGTTTCACTCAGTATTCTGACTGCAGTCTTTGTAAGTCTGCAAGGATTTACATTCATTGTCTCTCCAGAGTCAGTTGCAAAATTATTTCTAAAGGTTTCCTCTTTCAACTACTATTAGACACTGTCTAATACAGGAACAAGGAATTCCTGGCCTAAGGGCCAGATACAGCCTGCAACTTCATTTCAGGCAGACTGCAGCCAAATGAGTTTGTATGCATGTATTTATTATCGGATGAAAAATCTAGGTACTTATCAACATATGACTTGCCAAATGTCTCAGAGAGACCTCTCTGGTCCTTCTCAAGGAAAGGGTCTCTGCCCTAATGTTGCAACTCAACATTATAGCTGCTAGCCAAGCAAGACAGGAATAAAATATTGCAGAATATTACACAATGCATAAATGCAGGATTCCAGTGTGATTGTCAAGCACATTTGGGGTGCTAAGTACATTAGCAGACAAAGAGGTTACTCAGTACTAGCAGCTTGACTGTAGTCAACAGCAAAGATGGGGCAGTAAGAGGAGAGAGGGGAGGAATTACTCTACCTTAGGGGACATCCAGGAAGAAAACCAACCAAAAAACTCTCCTTTGGCTTTCAAACTGAGCATTTGATATGGAAACTGAGGATAAGACAAAATGAATGAAAGACTCCACAAAGTCATTTCTACAAAGTTCCTTTCTAAGCAAAACTGTACTTTGATATCAAGTAATGATAAAAGCTAATGCAATAAGTTAAGAGGGGAAAAAAATGTTCAGAACTGTCAGAAGTTGCTCACATCCTGTTACTTGATCTGATCCATCTCACATCCATCTAGGTTATTGCTCTTTCCTGCTGTCACTGAGAAATGACTGTTCCTGCAGTAAAAGCCACTGTCATGCAACCGCGGTACAGTAGTGGACTTTGTGGGAGGGAAGGTGGGAGGGAAGGAAGCCAGGAGGGAAGGAAGGTGGGAAGGAGGGAAGGGATACAGAAAGGGGAAGGGATACAGGAAGGGACAAGGGGAGGGACAAGGGGAGGGACAAGGGGAGGGACAAGGGGAGGGACAAGGGGAGGGAAGGGAAGGGAAGGGAAGGGAAGGGAAGGGAAGGGAAGGGAAGGGAAGGGAAGGGAAGGGAAGGGAAGGGAAGGGAAGGGAAGGGAAGGGAAGGGAAGGGAAGGGAAGGGAAGGGAAGGGAAGGGAAGGGAAGGGAAGGGAAGGGAAGGGAGGAAGGGAGGAGAGGCAAACATGAGAGAGGAAAATGTAATGGGTTTACATTGTCGCCCTTCATTAATTTTTATCATGCTTTCAACAAGATCTAGAAAAATCATAATTTCACACCAGAACAGGGATGTTCATTACCCAAGTTAAAACTGTGTGAAAAATTACTGTAGGAAAATTATTCACAATTGATTTATGGCTAAATTGAGGGAAGTGGAAGTGCCATGGCCAATCCACTGCCTTCAAAATATCTTCCAATCTTGCACCCACACTAAAAGCTTTGCACAAAGCTCCTTCTATCATTTGAGTACCAAACACAAGGCGTTAACCCAGCACATCCCATTAATCATTCCAGCCACCTAGAAATGAAAGCTGCAATAAAATTGAGAAAGGGGGAAAATGAATAATTTAGTAATTGATCTCTATCTGGAAAAATACACCATTCTAAACTAAACACACCTCTCTTTACAAGCCTTAGAGAGTCCTTAGCAATATTTATATTAAAGATCTGATAAATTTATTCATGTGTCTTTAAGAAAAAAAGAAAAAACACTTCTGTCAGAGGGAAGACTCAGGCTTCAGAATTTTCATTTGTCTTATTTTTTAAAATATCCAATTTCTTGACAACTGTTTAGAGCAAGATAAACAGAGGGAAGGCTCTGTATGATAGATCTTTCCTGAGATCAGCTGTTCAATGTCTCCATATACTTCAAATCAATAAAAAGGGCACATGGATGTTTAGATTAATATCTGTGTTCCAAAAGGTGCAAAAGTATCTAAGGCCTGAGCTTCTAATGCATTAGCATCAATGCTTTCCAGCAAGTTTATCATCAACAGACACATTACTTTAGAGCTGCATCATACCTCTAGGAAAATTTAACTCATGCACTGCCATGGCAAAAGGAATGGGTGGACCCAGAGCAGCAGCAGAATATTTGGGAAAGGGAAAGGAAGGGGAAAATGCTGATCCTGCTTCAAGGAACAATCTCTCAAAGCAGCAGCTATTCTTCTGACACTGTGAAGGGGAACTAGGGCCCACTGAGGAAAGAGCCATCTGTGCACAACCCTGAAAGAAGGAGATCGTGAAAGCCACTGGAAAAAAAACAACAACACAAACTATGTTATTGCTATTTGCATCCTACTGAGTAATCACCTATTAGGTTTCACTATAAATTTATTTGTGTGTGCACACAAAGACCCATACACACACACACACTTTTCATCTACACCTGAGTAAGTGGCTTTCGGCCAGCTAATCACACAATCAAAGGCACCATTTTTTTCCAAAGCGCACACACTAGAATCATGAGATATTGCATGTTAGAAAAGACATTTGAAAGTTGCGCAGTAGCTGAATGACACTGTAATACCACAAGCACTAAACATCTATATCAAAGCCTTTTTTTTTTTTTTAATGTAAATGAGCACAGAACACTGAATTATTAACTCCCCTTATAGAACATAAACAGGATTTCAGAAGAGAGACGAATCAGGAAAAATTCAAGTAACAGTTTGAAAATTGGAGCATGAAGTAAGTAACAATCCCTCTGAAGAAGCATATATGTCAGGAATTAGGCTTTTGTAGTACTGTGGCTGTTGCCTATCCTTTCCCTCTCTCAAAATCTTTGACTTTAAGACATGAAGCCTAACCTGTAAATATCACCTCCCCAGTTAGTCATAATTAGTATCTTTCTGAATAACTGTGAAGTTTCAACTCATGCCTCCATGGGCCAACATCACAAGATGAGAAAAAAGTACGTTCCTGACCTCTCGTCTCCAACATCAGCACCTTCCATACTTGCATAATTTCTCCTCTGTCTTCTAAGGCTAAATTTTTGTTCTCTTTTCTGGCAGAGTCTTCCCAGGCTCTTGAATGTTCTTGTTACTCTTTTCTCAATCCCTTTATTTCAGCCACGTCCTTTTTGAGCTGGGGAGGCCAAAATTCTGCTCTGTGTTCTAGCTGAGACCACAGGCACAGCTTTATTCAGAAGTCTGTATAATACCCTCCAAGTTACTCAATTTCTTAGTAGTCTTGAATGATATGCAACCCAATGTCACAGTTGTTTTTTGACTGTGGTTGTAATGTGAGCAAGCGTCCCCACTGATCCCTCATGCTTGATTCTTCTGGATTCAGCAGGACTGACTGTTCACACTCAGTCTTACTTTCTTTATTCACTACTGATCTTTATCCAGCACTGTTCTGCCCACTTGATGGAAAAACTTTACAATTCTCTGAAGGTGTTCAAAGCTCTTACTGCTCCTGAACTGACTACATAAATATTTCCACTACAGATTTTGCAATGTGAAGACTCCAGCCCTCTCTCAATACCAGCAACAAATGGGTTAACAACCGGAATCTTAGTTAATTTGCAGGTGTCCAAAGCCCGACTTTGGTCTCTCTACCCCAGCAGATTAGCCTAACCCTCTACTTTTCCTCTCCTTTCCAGCTTTCAGCCATAACCATATTTTGCCTGTCACTCTACAACATCGGAGTTTCTGTAATCCTTTGTCCAGAGCTTTGTCAAAAGCCTGTCACTCACTGTATTTTGTTTCCAATTACTCATAAATTCTGCAACATATTCTTTGTGCTAGGAGATCTTTGAAACATCAGCTCTCATTGTAAAAAAACCCCAAAAACTAGTGGACTACATCATGCCATAATCTTTCTGGTACTTTTCTATTGTTTTTAAATGAGGATTTCCAGTTGGTTGCCAAGTCCAGATGTAAAGTGTTACTTAAATATATCACTGAATTAACTAACTTCGCCTGTTACTGATTCAGGGCTGAAGCTCTGTTTTCAGCATAATTTATAGTAGAGATGCAAGACTCAGATCACTGCTAAATCCAGTCACAAATCAAAGTCTTCTGGCTTATGGAACCAATCAGCCTAGCATAGGTTTGCTGCTGGAGCACTTTCCAGTCACAGCTGTTAGCCAAAACACTTCTACTCACAGGGCTTTTCTAGCTCCAACATTGCCCTGCTCTCCTTTGCAGATGTGTCTTGCATTAGAGCAGATTCACTGTCATTTCTGTATTACTTCTGGGAACCAGAATGTGTCCTACTATTCTAGAAGACCTTAAAGAGCTCCTCTTGCCTCAAAGCTCTCCAGAATTTGAACTCCCTTCTTCAAGGAAAGCAATGTTCAGGGTCAGCTGCCATGCAGGAATTCAAGATTTTGATATGGGATGGGAATTGACAATCCAGGAAGGACAGGAAAAATGAGCAGGGCACAGTGTCTTCCATGATCTCTGCTGCACCAAAGAGACAGTTCTGTCAAGGAGTTTTATTTAATCCTTCTGCTCTGGGGAAAGGTCATCTAGATGCTGTGTACCTTTGAGGATAAACACTAGGAAAGAACAAGCCAGAAGTATCCCACTGACTCAACCAGCATTTCAGAAGAAGGTAAGAGAGGCAGAAAGAAAACCTAGTGTGTATGAAATGGTCCAACTTCACTTTCACAATCTTAGAAGAAGACAGAGACCAGTATGACAGCAGGGTTATTGTAAATGATAGCAATAATAAAAAATGCAATAAAATTACAAGGATGCACTGGTGTTATTACATTTTAGAAATTAAATTCCAGCACTGAGAAAATCACAGGCATAGACTTACTCTGAACTCTGTCATACAGCCCTCATAATGACAGTATTGCTTCCTCAGGGTTCAGTTCTTCCTTGCCTGAAATTAGAATTTGCCTCCTTTCCAGTTTCATCAGCAGCAGAACTAGGACCTTGCCTTCTCTGCCCCATGTTAGCATTCACACACAATCAGTGGGAGGAACTGCAGCCACGCTCCCCTGGATCCTGTGTCCCACATCTTGTTTGTTCAGGAGTTTGCAGTGTGATTGAATGTCTCATTATTGAACCAAACACCACCACAATGATTGAAAAGCAGCTCAAAAGTAAGCATTCCTTGTTTATTTACTCCAAAGTATACAGCACACAGAGCAGAAGAACAACACCACCACACCCTATGTGCTTCCCTTTCTCCATCACAGCTGTGTTTCACCATGTCATCCACCCTAGTCACTGTCTCTAGCTAGGTTGGGAATGTAGCTCTGCTCCCAGCATGCTCCTAATGTGCTCATCAGTTCAGCGTGATGGGTGCTGAGTAACCCTCTCTCTTCCTTACACCAGCATCTTTAAGGCCTTAATATGCTGTTTTGATCTGTTTGAGGCTGTGGGAGGAGTGAGCAATTTTCTGTCTGGCTTATTAGCTAGATAGGGAGTACTCTCCAAAAAAATATAGTCTGCAGCATTTACTTTAGAACTGTTATCCACACCATTGTTCTCCCTTTTTTTTTTTTTTTAAAGACTTTTTTTGTTTGACTTTATGCATTCAGGCAAGTGGATATAATGCAAATAACCTGAGAGCTAACATTATTTATAACAGTACTGCACATAACACCCTCATTCTCCCCACCACCTTTTTACTCTATAAAAATATAAAAGAGTAAACAGGCACTCCTTAAAAAGAAACTCAGGCATTCAGTGTTAAAACTGAACAGCTAAGATCTCAGCAGCAGCAAATGCAACCTCACTTCCTTGTGAATAATGCCTTGTTATTTAGTCTGGTTACAAGATGATGCACCATACTGCAAATACTGCATTGTGGTACCAGCTTTTCTCTACAATCTTCAATACAAGTCTAGAAGATTATGTGTCTGGAGGCCAAATAAGGCATTTCAAGGATTGAAAGAAAGCAAATATGATTGAAAATTAAGAGTGCTACAAAAAAAGGAGTTACACAAATCAGAATGAAAATGCTGAAGCACAGGCAATAGTCTAATGTGAAAAAAAAAGACATGCACTTCAAAAGGCAGGATGTCACTGCACATGAAAGGAAAGGAAAAGAAAGAAAATAAGTAATGACTTTAGCTGAACAGCTTTGCCTAACTTGCTGCCCAGACCTTGGGAGCAGAGAAGGTTCACATCAGTTGTCTCCGCAGTTTCTTCGGAGGTACTGAGAAAGGAGTAACAGTGTGACTTGAAATGGAAACATCTAATACTCAAGTCTCCTGCTCACCACAGATGAGACATATCCCTGGTTAAAAATGTGGACTTCAACTTTGTGGAGACTTAGAATATTTTGAGAGTGCTTGCCCAAAAGTCCCAACAACCCTGCCACTAAGCTAAGAAGTGAAAAGGCACCCATTTTGCTTGTTTTGTGTTGTCTCATGAAGAAAACCTTTAGAATAATTTTACAGTAAAGCTTTTAGAGAAAATAAAAGTATTTATTTTTTTTTCTCTACTGAGGATTTCTGGGTTCACACTGACATTTGACTGAGCAATTACTTAGTATGTTATACACCATATTTCACTTGCAACAACAGTAGTTACAGTAAAGTTCCTTTTTTCCCCAGAAGATGACAACAAGGTATACTTTTCAAAGAAAGTTACATTTTTCAAGGGTTTTTTCCTCTTTTTTTAACTCTGAAATGAGGGAAAATATGTTTGGAAGGAAGGATCTATGGTGAGAGTGACACTCAGTCTGTAAGTACAAAACTTGTTTCTATGATACAATAAATATCCTACCATGGTCAAACAGACACACACAATAACATTTATATGTGCAAAGGATCCACAACCATAGGCCTGCCACTTCCTCTAGAATTTGCTTCAGCACCAGATATCATAGTAATTGACAGACACCTGTAAGACAAAAGAATAAGGAACAAGTGTTAGCAAAAAGACACTTCTCCCATCCACAGCTTGTTGCTCAGTAGAATTTGCAAGAATCTTTAACATCAACAATAGGAAGGGACAGCTCTCTGCCGGCAGCTCTCCGGGGGACAACTCTCTGCTGGACAGCTCTACGCTGGGACACCTCTATACCAGGACAGTCCTCCACGGGGACAAATTTCAATGGATTGACAGATGACACAGGGATGTGCTGCTCCTCATCTGCTGACCTGCAGAGAGCTGTCTCCATGAAGGGCTGTCTCAGCATAGAGATGTAGAGGTGTCCCAGCGGTGAGTTTTCTACTGCAAAACGTTCCACAGAGAGTCTTCCTAGACCCTCTATCAAGGATTAGTAATTTATCTTTCTGTCCTGCACCACCCTCTGATCAGCCAAGTAATGATATATCTAAACTAAATCTCCCCTCTTCCAGTTTAAAATCTTTACCCCTTGTCCTATCACTACAAGCCCTTGTAAAAAGTCCCTCCCCAGCTTTCCTGAAGGCCCCTTCAAGTACTGGAAGGCCGCTATAAGGTCTCCCTGGAAGCTTCTCTTCTCCAAGCTGAACAGCCCCAACTTTCTCAGCCTTTCTTAGGAGAGGAACTCCAGCCCTCTGATCATCTTTGTGGCTCTCCTCTGGACTCACTCCAAGAGCTCCATGTCCCTTCTGTGTTGGGAGCTCCAGAGCTGAACACAGTACTCCAGGTGGGCTATCATGAGAGCAGAATAGAGGGGAAGAATCATTGCTGGCTGATATTGAGCTTCTCATCAACCAACACACCCAAGTACTTTTCCTCATGGCTGTTTTCAATCCATTCTCTGCACAACCTGAATCTGTGCTCGGGATTGTCCCGACTCAGGTGCAGGACCTTGCTATCATTGCTCATATTCAGCAACATCACCCTCCATTTGGTGCCCTAGGTGGGTGTTTCTACCTACCTGTGCAGAGGTATCAACTGGACTTAGCATTACATTTTAGGATTATGTTACTCATGTTGTTAACAGCACGCTGAGGAAAGGTAAGACAGCGAGCATGCATTTGTAATACACCATGTAGCACACCAAAAGGAGCAGTAAAAGCTTTTAAACAGACACAACAGCAAAAGCAATTAAGGAAACTCCTTCAGTTCTGAGCTACCTGGGGTGAACACATGAACTGGCATACAAGCTGCCTGGAGGCCCTGGAGAGCAGTTGCTGAATTAGCAGGGATTGGAACAACTAATTGGTGATTGTTTATCAAATAATACACTAGCAATTCCACTGTACTCTAAGGAGGAGGGAAGAATAAAGCTATTTCAGGTGCCACCACTGTGAACTTAGCATATTTCTGAGATATGTAAGACATATTCTTCTACTCTTTTAAGTGTCCATATACAGACTAGACAGAGGCTGGCAGGAGGCACATTTATAAGTGCATTTATTTCAAGTGCCTCTGCTAGTTCAAAGGACTCAAACAGAAACAGCAGTCTAAAAAAACATAGATGTCTTTTGGAGAGGAGAAGGAGGACAATTTATCACTTTTGAGGTGGGAGGAAGGGATGGCAAATATGGTGCTAATTACTATCAAGCCTTCGCTTTCCTTGCTGCCCCCTTCTACCCAAACACACAAAACCAAAAGCCTACTCTGCTATGCTCTCTCAGTACACTGGGCACGTACCTCCTTCTCCCTTTCCCTCGCGCTCTCTCTCTCCATAAAGGGGCATGAAATGAGAAATTTTAGCAAGGTTTCTTTAGAGAAGAGAGACTTGGCTTCAAGCCCAGAGTACAGATGTGGGAGGGAGTCTTCAAAAGAGACTCCCTCAGCGCTGCCCAAGAAAGTGGTACTTCTCATGGTCTGGAAGCAAGGCTTTCTGGGACTCACTGTGTCAAGCCCCACCAGTACTACCCAGTCCCTCAGACACAATAAATGCGCAAGGAGGAAAAAACATGTGTGTTGCTGTCTGGTATTTTTCTCAGCTTGATTTTTGTAAAAAAAGTGATTGCGTGTTGAGAGGGATGGTTAAAAACAAAACAAACAAAAACCCCAACAAAACCAAGCAAAAATAACTCCCCAGAAAACTTGTGGCATCCCTGGATTTGGTATTTACTTTTTACATATCATGTCCAGTCATATGAATCAAACAATTTACACTGAGGATTATTTGTTTTCTTTTGCTCAGATAGATTACTTCTTTTCAGCAAGTCCTTGAAGACTCTTTAGTCATTTGTTGACTCCTTGTAGTCATTTATTGGTATAATTATACAAGCATAGACAATTTACACTGGCAAAAAAGCCTTTTGTAGGTACAGTTTTAAATCATTTCTATGAACAAATTACGTCGTTCAAGAAAAAAAAATCCTTTTTCTTTTCCCCTGGCATAACTTCATATATACTAGGACTTTTGCTAGCATAGCAATGATGACAAAAATATAATAAATCCCTTCCTGAGACAGCTGTGCCAGCAAGACTAAAGCCTTCATATCAATGAGATTGAAGTACTTTATATTTCAGCAACATTCATATTACAAGCTTTTTTCCTCATGGCATAGTGCATCCTCCCCAGTTGCCTGGCTTTGTCTTGCTTCCTGTCCATACTCCAGTAACCATGGGGTGGGTTCTGCTAGACAACCTTTACAGTATCAAGTACACAAATGTGTGCTCGCTAAGACCATTTAGAAGGTGTTTATTATATATAGTAAAAAAAAAATCAAATAATTTTCTCCATCACACAGATGTTCCACAGTTACTGATGGGTCCTAAGCCCCAGTTTACAGCCAACTCTAACCCACTTCTTGGTACTGCAGTAGTAAACACCGTCCCACATGGTTGCAATGGATGTTTGCTTTAGCTACATCTTTCCCTTCTGTTTTAAACTGCACAATATAAATTAAATGCATCTAGTTTCCACAGCTGTACTTCCACTTTGAACATATGAGGAGGTAAACAAACATCCAGCTCTAAACTGACTCTTTCTGTAAATAAGAGGGAATTTCTTACCATGCCCAATGAAATCCAGAATGTTTCTGTGCAGATGCCTGAAAAAGAGAAGAAAGCCTTTAAACAACAGTCTTTTGCTCGATGAAAGTCTAACTCTGAAAAAACTATTACCAGTGTAATTCTATAGGTTGAGTTAAATAAATAAATACTTATCTGATTAATTGTTGCCTGGAATCCTTTTGTGCTTGTATCTCTTGAGTTAGAGGCCATATTAAAAAAAGTGCACAGAAGATTTGAAATCTGAGGACAACCTAAAGCTTGATTCTAAGGCGGCTCAATGCACCAGTACTTTCCCATGGCGTGGGTGAGACAGGTTTAGTCATCAGGTGTGACAGAGAGCAGTCTGTTGCAATCCAACATTACATGGAGAGCCAACTAGAAAGCAACGCATTTAGCACACACACTGCACACATTACAAAACCCTCAAAATGAAGAAAATCAGGTATTTCAATATGCAGGTTTTATTCAGGTCAGTTGCATTTCAGTCTCTTTGAAAAGCTACAAGTGCCTGGATAGAAAGATGTTCACATTTTGGAGATTATCACCAGACGTCAACATCAGTGTTATGCACATGTGGGTGACATAGTAACATACTATGTATAGCTATTAAGACAAAAAAGACCCTCCAAAAGTATTAAAATATCTTTGCAAATTAGGACTTCAACCAGTACATATTTTTTGTACATCTCAGTCTTTTCTTTTTTTAAACTTGTCTGCCACTCTCTTCTGCAATGATACTCAATTAAATTCTTTCGCAAAAGCTCAATTTGATTTCTTTTTCAGTGTGTTTAAACAATATCCTGGCACAAGGTGGATCTAAATTACACAGGAATAACCAGGCAGGACTGGCTCAGAGACTGGCAAATTCAAGTACCCTATGACGCTCATGACTTACATTTTTTCCTCTTCAGACGAGTGTAAATGGACACAGACTCCACTAGAAATGCATTTTTGTGTACAATAGACCCCAGCAGAGTTTTCTTTAAGGAGTACATCCAAACACAACTGTCAGCTTGAGAACTTTTGGCAACTACAATATTCAGGGCAATTTCACAGCTATAGGAAGCCCTTTTTGCTAGTTTTAAAATTGTCACCTAACCATTCACTTGAGAGTGCTTGGCTCTCCTGGTATGGGAAAGTGAATAGTCATTTTCTATTTGCTTTCTCCATGGCACTTTGAGCTGATAGACTTTTGTTTTCTTCCTGCTCAGATAGGAGGCTGAAAATCCCCAAGTGCTAAGTTGGTTTCCATATGAGAATCACTCCACATCTTTTATCAGCATTTCCTGTATCTTCTCTCTTTCTCCTGCATCCTTTCTGAAATGAGGGAGCAAGGATGCAACATTAAAGTGTGCCATGCAATTATACTCAGCATAAAGATCTTTCTTTTTGTTCACTATTCCTTTACCAATAATTCCTAGTATTGCTTTTTTTTTTTTTCTTTTCTACCTCCTACCGCACATTCAGATACATTTTATACAATTATTATAACCTAAGGTTTCCTCCTAAGGGATAATTTAGATTCCATCACTGTGTATTTCAATTCAGGATTGTTTCTCCTCCTCTCAACTATTCTATATTCATCAACAGTTAATGTCAACTGCCAGACCACCTTTAGTTCACTTTGTATTGTGAAGCCTTTCTGTGATACCTCACAGATCCTCTCTGACTTGAGATCATCAAGAGGCTTCTTTGTTTCACTCCCCCTCTCTTTCAGGACTATGCATCAGACTCAACAGGCGGACCTCTCCAGTCACTCCATCCCTTTTCTAAAAGCTGGCCACTTTTTCCCTAACCTGTATTTCCTAAATAGAAATTCATGAAAGGACCCTGCCCCTTATCCCAAGACAGCTAATTTAATAAAAAGTTTTGAAGAGGTATACATAAAAAAACACTTAGAAAATGTGTTTATTTTATTATAACAAGTGCATAAACATTCTCTACTATTGTCCAATCCTTTAAAGCAACTCTTATCTTTCACACATCAAGCTTTTAGCTTCTCCATAAAACAACAGCACGCATTATCTATACCCTGCGACAACTTCTCCGAAGGCAAAGGATCTAACTAACCCCTCCTTCGGGACTCTGTCCCTTGCCTTTGAAGAGGGCTTTTCTCACCATGCTTCCTTTAATCACATTGACCTGAGAAACAGGAGGGACCATTCCAGTCACTGGGATTACCAGCAGTTACAGGCTGCAACTGCCCCATTAAGCCAAGAGATGTAGTGGGAGACACCAGTTCTGCAGATCTTTTCTATAGACTCCATAGAATCATAGAATCATAGAATCATAGAATCCTAGGGGTTGGAAGGGACCTCGAAAGATCATCTAGTCCAACCCCCCTGCCAGAGCAGGGTCACCTAGAGTACATCACACAGGAAGGCGTCCAGGCGGGTTTTGAATGTCTCCAGTGAAGAAGACTCCACAACCTCTCTGGACAGCCTGTTCCAGTGCTCTGTCACTCTCACAGTAAAATTTTTTTTTTCTGATATTCACCTTAAACCTCCTATGCTCCAATTTGTATCCATTACTCCTTGTCCTATCACTGGTCATCACTGAAAAAAGCTTAGCTCCATCTTCTTGACCCTCACTCTTTACGTATTTGTAAACATTGATGAGGTCACCCCTCAGTCTGCTTTTCTCCAAACTAAAGAGACCCAGCTCCCTCAGCCTTTCCTCATAAGGGAGATGTTCCACTCCCTTAATCATCTTTGTAGCTCTGCGCTGGACTCTTTCAAGCACTTCTCTGTCCTTCCTGAACTGAGGGGCCCAGAACTGGACACAATACTCCAGATACGGCCTCACCAATGCAGAATAGAGGGGGAGGAGAACCTCTCTTGACCTACTAACCACACCCTTTCTAATGCACCCCAGGATGCCATTGGCCTTCTTAGCCACAAGGGCACATTGCTGGCTCATGGTCATCCTCCTGTCTACCAGGACCCCCAGGTCCCTTTCACCTACACTGCTCTCCAGCAGGTCAGCCCCCAACCTGTACTGGTACATGGTGTTTTTCTTCCTCTAATGCAAAACTCTACACTTGCCCTTGTTGAACTTCATCAGGTTTTTCCCCGCCCAAGTCTCCATATGGAGGGCCTTTTTTTCTGTTCTTTCTTATTTTATAAAAGCTGCAGATTTCTCTCCCATTCTCAGCCTTCTTGCACATATGCATAGGTTGAGCAATGGTGCATGTTCTTACACTGACTGAGCTATACTTCCAATGACATGTTTACACAAACCCTCTGGTTTTGAATGCCATTCAAACAACGCAATGCTACATATGGTTTCCCAGTGTTCAAGAGCAGCTCTAAAGTCCCAACTTAAACTCTGAGGCCCACCAAATAAAACGGAATGTGATGCATATGTTCCCAGATCTAGCTCAACAAATGTAGGCTAGAGAAAGAGAAAAACATCAACCCTGGTTACTTTAGTATTACAGTAAATGAATAAGTAGAATCTTATAAATAAAAACAATTGGCTCAAACATAATGCAAATAACCCTACAGGGTCTACAGCTGGGTGACTCCCATTGAGAGTAATAAAAGAGGCAATTCTTATTGCATGCATGCACTTTAGCTACAGAAACTCAAAATAAGAATTTTAATTCAAATTACTTGGATAGAACTGGCTACACTGAAATCAGAAAAAACCCACACAAGTATGGCAAAGTACAGAAACAAAAGAACTGCAAGTTTTAGGCAATCTTATAATACAGAAGTAGCTGGTACTTTCTGTTCCCAAGAGACTACTGCAGTAACTGGTCAACACTAGACCTAAGGGATGCACTTAACTGGTTATACACCCTCTCTAGATTTCCCCAGGGCACCAAGTGGAAACCCAAATCTTCCCTTTTCAAGGACATAAACACTGTGGGAAGAGAGTACTCAACCCCCTGCCAGCCTGTCCAGAACTGCACCTCCTGCAGCACACATCGCTTCAGTAGCAGGAAGTGCAGCAGGCAGCAGGGAGTGGATTCAGCCCAGCTCATTCACCATTTAAAAGTTAATGGTAAATGCAGCCTCTCTAGCTGCAGATAAGTCACCTCAGAGACCTCTGGAAACTAATGTCAGCCCTCTAACTCCTGTTCCTATTACAGCGTTAATCTTCGAGGTTCATCCACACACTGGTAAATGCTTAAAGTGGCCTGTTAGCTCTACCAAAGGACTGATTTTCACTCAGATCACATACACAGAAAGGTAAATGCAACATACCAATATGTGCATTCCACTATCAAAGAATGACTTAGAAGTGTCAAATTTTTAATATCACATACTTACTTACTGATGCCTGCCTTAGTAGGCATATGTAACTTAATACTGTATTTTACTGATATTGCAGATGGTATAACCAATCTCCTAAACCCTCTACACTCTCAAAGGATTAGTATGATGTGTAGAGCAATTTTAGCTTACAAAGCACTACTTTAGTGTGTAGGGTTATTGATTTAACTTAGAAATTCTGCTATATAGTGTAGTTTTACTGATTTACCTTTTACAGTAGTGTAAGAATATCTTTTCTCCCCTAAAAACTTTGACACACTTCATTATCCAACACAAAATATTGCTCCTGGTAGGATTTCAGGGTAGGCATTCTGTAATCAAAATCACAGACATTTTGAAAAATTCTCCTGTGCTGCGGGGCTCCTCCCTCCTTACATTTTTACTAAATAAACCTGGCATACCTCCTAAGCTTTCCAGAAATTTCTCAGAGAGGCACCCACAGTTATATATCAGCATACCTCCTCCCCTCTTCCAGCCTCAAGAGTCATCTGTTTTGATATAGGGCAGATGCTGACACAGAGGGAAGAGTTTTTCCCCCCATCCGGAACACTTCCCAGATGTGCTGATACATTTTCCTTCTTCTCAGTCATAGTAGTCATTCAATCCCCTAGTTTCCTCTCCTCTTAAATGCTGCAGGAATCTCCTGTGTGCCATCCCCAGTCCCAGCTCCCACCATTTCGGCACATATGAACAGCTGCAGCTGAATAGTTCATACAAATGACAGCAGTAAGATAATCCTGTGATATTGCTAGAAGCTTATTTAGAAAGTGCATTTTAAAAACAAGACCAAACCCCAGAATCATGCCAATGGCATTCTTTTCTAGCTTTCCTTCATCATTAACTGTCTCTGCAGCTATGCAACTCTAACTCCTACCTTCTGCCCTGAAGCACTCCTCTTTCATCACTGGTCATGCAACCAATAGTGATAAGAGTAGATTCTCTTAACTACTCTATATGTTAAAATCCTGTCTTATTGTGCTATGCTAAACACACCCCCAACCTCTATCTGTAATTTCTCTACTATTAAATGTAATGGGGAAAGTGCTTCAATTTTACCTTGTGATGATTTCATGTGGCACAAGCCATTATCAAAAAGAAGCCTAGAGTCTAATGTCAATAGCTATATTTTCCTCCTTTTTTCTTGGCAGATGCAGAGTTGCATAGTTAAATCTGTCAAAAAGTTCACCTAGTCTGTATCCTGAAGTACACCACTCATTGCATTCTTGTACATTCAACGAATTATAGCCTTTAACTCTTTTAATCCAAAACTTAGCTATTACTGTATTGCCAGTCACCAGTGATTTGGCAATTTGTGACTGTAGCAAGGGCTTAGATGTACAAATCAGATCTATGTTATGTTATGCTATGTTATGTTATGTTGTAATTTTTAGGCCTATAGCAAATGCATGACAATTCACATTAGCTTAACAAAAAAAGTCTTGCCTCAACTGAAGAATGCAATACGGTCTATCCCATAGAATTACACAAAGGTCTTACTTTAGTCTCATGTATTTTACCTTGTTTTACAGTGTTTCCACACCTTCACACCTTAAAATAACACTGTAATAATATCTGGACAGTCCCAAACTCTTAACATACTAAAACCCATGTATTTAAGTTTATATCTAAACTTCTATTCTGCTATGGTAAATAAAGCACAGTGATTTCAAAAGGTACATAGATCATAGACAAACTGGTCTAGCAACCAAAACCTTTTATCTCACAAAATGACAAATTGTGCCATTCCAGCAGCTATTTAGAACTCACTGCTTGAACTCACACTAACCTGAAACATACCCATTCCTGCACTACCCCAAGCTTTGTGCTATACATGGCATCTAACAACTTAGCTTCTTCCTGCTTACAACACCCTCAGCAATAGTTTTCTCTTCAAATAATCAAAAATAAAAAAAAGCGGACTATTTAAAATGGACTGATGTTTATGAACTTAAAACAGAACAGCACACCCAACTCTGTTCTGTATTTTTCAGCAGCAGCACATCCTGTGGTGGCCTCAGCCAGCTCGGCTCTGTGACCCTCTGAGTGATCCCTTGAGTGTGCTCCCATTTTATTAAGCAATGAACTCTACAGCCCTGAAGCCAGCAGGAAGTTTGTCACTGACTTAACTTGGAGCATGAATTGGCTCAATCATAAGAAACCTTGAGCTACATACAGCAGCAAGGAAAGGCATAGGCTGGAAGTGGGGGGGTGTCAGCTCAGAGTAGCATCGGGGCACAGCTTGTTATCAAGGTTACTTGATACTTCCCCATGTAAAATTTAATTTTCAGTTGCTAATAAGTCTGTAAAGCTTTGACCCCCTTACGTAGGAATCTGGGGTGGAAAAGTGTTGAATATCTGCTGCAGCCTGATTTGGGGTAGAGGAAAAGGTTTCTAGAAAAAATATTGCAGGCAGTTTTGGGAAAGAGGTTACAGGGAAAGGTGTGGAGCGCTTTTCCAAGGGCTTCCCACTGCCTCCATGGCTTTGGATCTGACAATAAATAGGACACATCAAAAATTTGTCCTTTGTGTTAGGAATGTGTCTAAACAAAAGCCTACCAGAATTCAGACAAGTCCTCAAACTGTACAGAACATAAAACCTCCAGTTCAAAACCTGTCAATAAAGATGTATTCGATTTTTAGCTGTTGTAGCTGATAAGCTGCTTAGGCAACTTCAGCCGTTCCCTCAAGGCTCCCAACACAGCAGGCTTCCTTCTGCCTGGAGATGAGTGGGACTTTCCTTAGAACTGCAATTCCAGCATGCAGAATGATCCACACTTCTAAAACAAAAGCATGGATGTCCCCTTCTCCATCAGTGTTTTCCCAGCGAATACCACAGTTTGGTTCAGGGAACATGGAAGAGAAAGTTTTCAGAACCAAACACAGTAGGGACAAAAGTGTTTGGCTTGCAAATTTTAGGGAGAAATAGAGGGGGACAAAGTGTGTAGGTGGGGAAATGTCTCCCTAAGCTCCTAATGACCAGCCTGGAGGGGCTGAAATAGGAATAAATGAGAACTGTGATCTTGAGAGTCAGGGAGACCAAGATCATTCACAAGTCTGGCACTGAAATTAGGCAAAGAAAACCATAGCAAGGAGTCAGTATGGTGTGGAAAAGTGGGGGAGAGCCACAGCTCTGATGATCTTGGATGCAGAAGAAATGCTGAGACTATGTCAAAGGGGTACCATTTGTCTGAGATATCTTCGGTAATGAGCTCAGGCTTGAGGTTCAGTGGGAACAAACCGTGATGGCAGAAATTACCAAAATCTGAGCAGAGACAGATCAGAATAAAACCCCACCTGTGATCAGGGCACTTTTGCAGCTTGTCCAACAACTCACAGAGGTACACATTTCACACTGTATCATCAATTTGTTTTATGTAAAAAGTGAGTTGGCAGAGACCAACTTCTTCCCTTGCGTCTCTCACATCCCCTGTCCTTTTGTGTAGGTTTATTTTAAAATATTAGATTTGGGTACCTATAGCTGAACCCACCTCTATGATGTCTCGTACTCAAAGAGAGATAGGAAGCTCTCTTTGAGAAACTCAAATTTGGGAAATTCTATTGGCTTTCACTTGCTGGGAAATGTGCATGTTGTCCTTGTTTAAAGTCCTTGCACTGTGGAGGAGATGAGAAAAGTGGTATTTTACATGCTTGAGAAAATAGTTACGGCCATATTTAACACTACAGCCTCCTTCCCCTCAAAGAGTTTTTAAAGCCTAATATGGAAGACGATCACTTGAACTGATCTGAGCAGCCTCATTGACTTAGGACGATATTCCTTCTCATGAATGAGCACAGACAGTGTTGTTCTGGGATTTGTTAATGAATTTATTTACAGCATAGTGTTTTCAAATTTTACATAGAACTTTCCCTCAGTTACTTTCAAAAAAAACAGCAAAACTTTGCTAAATAAAATCTGTAAGCATCATTAAAGATGAGAAAACCAAAAGTATTTGCCCCAGATCCCCATGCAATTCCAGTTGTGAGTTAGAAGAGAAGACATAATCTACAACAAAAGTCATATGTATGGTTACAAAAAGTCCAGGTCCAAGATTATTTCATTCATGGTGACACTTGCTCTTCAGCAAAAGGATTGGAAAAAAATCTTAAATCACTGCTGTAGTTCATGAACTTGCACAAAACTTTCCTGTTCAAAGCACAAAGTAAATCTGGCATACCTAGAAACATGACCCTGCCTTACCTGCCACTCTGAGAACTACTAGGTCATTTGTTTCCTGGAAGGATCACTTCACTCATAATCCATTGCATTTTCCTTCCCAGTACTACACTGGGTGCATAGCTGACAAAAAGAAAGACAGTTCAAGCTAAACCTGTAGTATTTCAGAAGTTGGTCACCCTCAGGGGTATCTTCCTGTGTTTCTCTTTCTACTCCTTTCCCCTTCAGATGCTGCTTCTTGGTACTTGCTGTTCAGCACAGATGTGCTGTCTGTCACACAGGAGTTGGGCCAGCACAAGCCATTTAGCCTGGCAGTTTGAAGAAAAATGTCAGAATGCCATTTACAGAAGAACAAACACTGACCCATTTTAGGAAATGTCACTTGTGTGATGCGCTATTTTGCAAGACCACCATGGTTGCACTCTCTCGCTCTGATCAGCCACATTAATATTTGAATACTGGATGACAACAGTTGAAGACTAATTCCAGTAAGTTATTCACACCTGGAGCTTCAGATTTCCAAGGAAAAGCATGTGGGCTAGACGATAGCATTTCACTACAGTCACAAGGAAAGTGCAATGGGAGGGTCACCCATTCCCAAGAGGGTCAGAATAGCCTGTACCTTTCTAAAATAATCCCTCTTCCTTCTTCTCTGTATCCAGGACACTTCACTGCAGGAGATGATATGTCAGGGGCCTTTTCTTGCTCCCAGCCAGAACTGCCAGACAGTATGTGGTGTGGATCTACTAAACTTTGTATCCCCTTCTGAGAAAGATGCATAATTTATTTACCTGGGGAGGCAAAACCCACCATTCTCAGACAAGTCTTCCTTGCAAGACCAGGATGTGTTTCATTGACTGATCAGGCTGGGACTAGTTTGGCCCTCCACAATTATTTTAGTTCCACACTCCTTACGTAAGAGTCTTGAAAAGGACTTAAGATCATGACAGCGTGAGAAGAGATACTGTCAAAACAAAATGCGGTGAAGAGCCTCTTGAGAATGCTTTCTGCCACAAAGACAAACCATTTTCCTTGGACTGGTACTGACACACACAGAGCATGAAACTGATGCCCAGGCGTGTTACTGGAAAGCCAGGGCAGAGTCAGCAGCACCTGACCCTCTGCAGAAGGAGAGCCAATGAGAGCTTGCCTTCCACTGCTAGTTACCTCCTGGGGTTTGAGGACTATAAACAGCAGTTTGAGGAATACAAATAGGTTATTTGAAAAATTACATATATTTTCCTGAAATCACCATGATGTGCACATTTTTCTTCTAGGTTGTTTTCTGTGTGTGCGTGTGTTTTTTAAATAAGGAAGAAGTAGCCTACTTTTCAGAAGAGCCCAGCAACTCCAGCTCAGCCACAGCCACATCTAAGGGTGGTCCTTCAGGGTGCAGAAGTCCACTGAAGACAGGACTAGAAGATATAAATTGCTGATTCCCCCGTTTGAAATGGAAGTTCTAAACTAGCAAAAAAAAAATCTGTCTACTATTATAGTCAGTGCTACCAAATCACTATGCAGAAACTACTAAGACTTCCACACCTTCTGGTCTTAAAAATATTAACCCAGGTATTATCATCTAGCTATCTTGAAACTCATTGCCTGACATCTCCAGAAAACAAGAAACAGAATATGAAAATGCTGGGGACATATTAAGTAAGAGATATGCAAAGGAGTACAGCCTGAATTCTTTAAGATACTGCACACCAGTTTAATGACGGAACCTGTGTTTAAACTAGCCAGAAGCTCATACTGAAATCACCATGAAACATGGCTTCAGTTGGTTCAGGGACAAACCACAATAAAGCAACTATTACAAGTAGCTGCAAGTTCTGTTCTGGTTAATACTCAAAATCTGATAGGTTTTTAAAATAACTAATAAGAGTGTCAGAAGTTTTCTTAGGCTAAATATAAACAGTACAAAACATTGATCTTTTAGGCTCTCTGGGACAAAACCCACAACATTTCCAAATTTCAGCCCTCTCTCCTTCTTCTCTCTTCTATGACCTGGGTAGAGACAGAAGACATTTACAATAATGTTTAATAATGTAATTTTTTTTCCACTGCTTTGCAGATACATACACCCTGTAAAATGGACAGAGAAATGCTGCCAGTGGAAAGACAGAGAATTTCTGGTCAGTGTCTTCTATCCTGCACTATTTTACAGCAGCACCGTCATGAAACAGGCTCACTCTGCTCTCAGAGATCATTACAAAAGTCCAGGTCAACAAAGATCAGGTTCCTTGTCTGAACTGCCAGTTGTGACCTTGATGCCAGGATTACTTCTTGCGGTCTCAGGCCTCTCAGTTTCCTCTCCCTTTCTGCTAAGCAGCACCCAAGGTTCACCCCCTTCTTCTGGACCCTTCAGGTCAGAGGGACAAGAGGTCCTGCTTATGTGATGCCAAGCTACTCAGCTATGCCCAGTGCCTTGAGGGTTTGTGGAGTTGCAGAAAACCCTGCCTCTGAAACACACAACTCTACATTGGCAAGAGACTGCTGGAAGTGATTCAGCGCTGCTGTCTGTTGAGATTACAGGAACTCTTGTTTGGGTTGTGTCTGCTGGCTGCCACAACCACACCAAAGATCTCCACAGGGTTGAAAAAGCACTTCTTTCATATCTATTAGACAGCAGCTAAGGTTATTGCAGCAAGTTATCCATGTTGTAAAGATAATTTTACATTGTTACAAGTTATTCAAGATCACCAATCCCTCAAGTAACTGAGAAAAAAAAATCAAACAAAAACAAAAGTTAAAAAAACTCCTTAAACTCCCAAACCAGAAAATCACATTCACCTTTAGCATGGCCGTTTCAGAGGCTCCATTTTAAAAGTAGCAAGCTCGAGACTTCAGCCTGAGACACATACAGCATCGAGACAACTGGTTTGCTCCAAATTCAATATAACTAATATTTACCAGAGGAGTGAAAAGGTTCAGAACATAGAGCAGATCAAGTCAAAGAATTGTGCAAAATTGAAAACACCTGCAAGGTGTGACTCACATGGAAGATGTGCTGACTATTAAGGAGTAGACAGAAAGAAAAACAGGCTTGAATTATGGCTGCAGTGAAGTGCTGCCTACTGCCATGGTCTGGCATCTGCGACTGAGAAACTTGCTACAGCCTCATTCCAAAGCAAACGGGATTAGATGGGGCCAGGCTTAGTTTGCACAGTTTCGCTGAGAAGGGCATGGGACCTTACTAGAGAAAGTCTGGTGCTTTTCCATTCATCTCAGTCCTTCCCAGTTTTCAACCTACATCTCCTGGTAGAGAGCAAGTGCAGGTGTGAACAGGCATTTGGGAAAGTATTGACAGTCATCCTGCTTAGGCTTCCTTCAGCCTGAACTAAAGCAGAGCAGAGACATGATCACTCCGAGCAGATTGAGAATAAAAAAGTATCTAAACTACAAGGGGGAAGGCAGCAAGCTAACTTAGCAAGTTGGGTTTTTTCCGCCTTAAAATTTTGCATATGAATCGTGAGGAGCTAATGAGATAGGGAAAATCTGCAGCCTCTCTTCTGTACTTTTTTTTTTTCTTAAAATAAAATTTGCTTTACTAAAATACTAAGTATTAGATATAGTAAGCTATTGAAAAAAACAATTTAAACATCTGCAAAAATCTTGGTAATAGTGTCCTTCCAGAGACGCACCTCAGGGCCAGCTGGGAGCTTGCTGTGACAGTTTTGATGCTTCCAGGTGAGGGAGGGAGATGGGGGGGAGCAGATAGGAGTAACTCACTGGAGGTAGCTCTCCAGGTTACTCGCTTTTTCTAAGTAACAATCTCAAGACGACAACTTAGTTCCATTTCTTTTTTACTGCTCTGTATGTGGTTTCTCTACTATACCCCCAAATGCAATCCCCCAGCATGTTTAGGTCCTGATCCTAGCTGCCCATATGTGTAATCAAATCCCCTGATAGTCAATAAAGGACTAAATTAACAAATAGATGATTAGGCCTAAGGATTTTCATTATCCAAATCTACCCTGGCTCTTGCTGCATTAATCCATGCACAAATGGCCTTAAAGCACAGGTGATTAACACTGCCCAAAAAGAGATGTACTGCTTCTGTACTTCACAGCGGTCGAGCATCTGAAGATGCAGTGTGTCCTTTCACATTAACTGAGGGCTTCTGCTAATCAGAAACTCAATTCAGCAGTACTATTGGAAATGCCACTTTATTAGTCTGTGACTCAAGGAGAAGAGCCTTACTCATTATTACAGCAAAAATTCTCATTATACTGTATTTTTCAGTAAACAAAGCCGATCTCCATCACTTTTTAGCTTGTTCTGTCACAATGTTAAGCAGCACACCAAATACAGTATTTCCCAAAGCTGGCCGGAAAGAGCATGCAGAGCCTGTTTTCCTCCTTCTCATTTTACCTAGCATAATGAAGATGGAGTTATAAACATTTAAAGAAAAAGCAAGCTGATATTTTTCCCCTCCCTCCAGTTCTTACAAAACTTCACTTTGGGGGCAGTTCAGCTTCCTTCTGGAGATGCTTTTAGAGACCTCCTTAGAACAGATAACCACTATTCAAGATTTGGAAAGTGAAAGGTCACGTAATGCAATGACTTCAGATAACCAGATCTGCAGAGTTACTGAGACATCAGCATGTTTGTCACTGTTTTGCAGGAGCTTAAAGCACATAAACAAAATCAATTCCAAGTCCAGAATCCCAAAAAATTAAATTGTTTACCTACACAGATGAGAGAGAAGGAAGCAGTTTTCCCTGAAGCCACTGAGGTTTACATCAATGGAACACAGTAACCTACTGTTTCCAACCAGTTTAGAATGTTAAAGGCAAAACATAAATTGGCTGTGTTACACTGTAATGTACTCTTAATAAATACAACCAGCATCAGTACCACAGTTGTATCCTACCTACCACTGGTCCAGGCTACCTCTTTGAGTTTATTATTGAGCAGAGAAACAAAACATGAAGGTGTTCATTTGTTTGTCTTTGAAGTTAATTGGTGAGTCAGTATTCACCAGCAGGTAAGTAAGAACAAGAACACTTCTGTGTGGGGTCCTAGTCCATGATGTTACAGCAAACTTCCTGCAGAAATCACTAGGAGTTGTGTCTGTGTAAGAAAGTGTTCAGCCAGGTATTGTGGGAATTACGGAGCACAGCACCTATTCTATTAGAAATAAATTAGGTCATTTACATTTTATTTCTGTGGAAGAAGCCACTCTCAACAGGGCAGTTTGCTAGAGTTACTGCAGATGTACAGAAGTTATAATCTTCATCATAAATGCACATTACAACAAAAATCTCATCAGACAAACCAGAGAACCAATAGGCATATTAGAGAAACTGTCTGTCTGGGAGGTCCCTCCAGATCTTCATGAACACAAACTCTTCCTGTCTTGCAGTATGTTGTTGCATAGCTAAATAGCACAAGAAGTCTCATTAGTCAGAATGGAAACAACTACAGAAAATATTGTACTTTTCATTGACCCTTTGAAATTATTAACACCATACAGATGGAAAACATGCCAAAATATCTAAAGCCATAAATGATTTAATTGAACAAGCTCAAATAAATGCATTATAATAAATACAGAATATACTGACTCTCCTCTCTCTTGTTTAGGGTTTTATTTCTATTTATCTTGTAATCCTTAAACTAAGAACCTGCCACCTCTGACTAGATCAGAGGATGGAAAGGCAAACTCCACTGTGTAGGTGCTGCAGTGCACCAAAATACCATTTCAAATTTTTTTTCTGTCTTAGCAAAGACTGCAGTCAGGGCCAGGTCAAGGTCTTCTTTGAGTATAAGGACACTGGTTTTACTGCGTACCTTTTTAGATTCACTGTGATCTTCATGTTGCTCATGAGAAATTCAGGTAATATTTGTCAAATAACTTTGGCTGAATAAAACAACTCAAACCCCTCAAATATTGACAGACTTTGGAATATAGTATTTTAAAGTTATTACTTGTGCAATGACAATCACATGTTTATGGAGTGCTAGTGTTTATGACAGAGAGACAGAATCCTGGTTTTAAGTTGCTGCTCTTTGGTAGGGAAGGAACATTAACCCAGCACTTTCACTTTTAAGGAAACAGGACTATTTTTTAGGTTGAAAGCTACTCTGCTGTAGATTTTTCTTCATTGTTTCTACCTGGGCTTGTACTACTTTATACAGAACCACCATGGAAGCCAATATCAGGAAACTTCCAAGCCACTCTAACTATCTTTCTAGCTCTATGAATATGAGTATTATTGCTTTCACAATGGAAGAGCTTTGGCATGATGGAGCATTCCAGGAGATCCCAGAACTCTGCAGTGAGAGCATTCCCAAAATGGGGCAGGAATGATTTTGTGCAAAGTGAAGAACTGAGCAAAGGCCAGGCACAATCCAGGTCTCTGAGATTTCCGGTGATGGGATGCAATAAGCACTGTTTCCTTATTTCTTCTCTCTCCTTCCCTTGTGTGAATTCAATCCTTTGGCCTTCTTTAGAAATCCTCAAGATGAAGCAGTTTTCCCTCGGGTTGAGTCTATATGTTATACATAAGTGATTTCTGTAAATGTTTTTCTCCCAAGTTTCCCAGAAAAACACAGAACAGACTCCTCTCCCAGACCCCTCCTCCATGCCACCCGAAAAGAAGAAAGGAGAGCTAAAATAGCTTTATCCACTGATTCAGCATTCATTATACATTGAAAAGTGTGATGGCAGTCAGATAATTTTCGAGAAGCAGTACATGGTAAAAAAGGCGTGGCTTGATGAAAAACTTTCCTAGATTCAAAATTTTATGTGTGAAGAGAAAGTATGGAGTTAGTAGTTCTATCCACGCAAACACTGTAAGTATGCTGTTGTCAAATGAAATCATCACCTCAAGTAAATATTTTTAAATTATTTTATAGATTCTGGCTTAGAATTGGAGCACCTCAAGAAGGATACCTTGCAACTGCATACGTATGTGCAAGTACCACTGTTATCTTCTCTAACCACACACTGAAACGTGTCTGTAGCCTACAAAGCAAGGAATGAGTCAAGATGATTTTGCGTATTCGAGGCCACCCCTCCACTTATCGTCATGCAGGAGGAGGAGGGAGATCTATTGATACTGGGTGCAAAGACAGCCGTTTTTCTGATCTTGTGTTGCTTTTGTTAACAGCATCGAGCTGGTGAAAGAGAGCAAACAGCCTCCCGGTCTCCCCTACCTGCATTGTTAGGGTAGGAGACAAAAGAATACCTCTTTTGAATCACTGAGGACTATTACCGTAACAAAGTACAAGATAACATTTCGCCAGAGGATACATTCTTCGAGGAGCAACAAGGAAATCAGACAACCTTTTCATCATCTTATCAAACTGCTTGGGGTACTTCCTGAAACGTGGGGGGAAATACTAGCAAATAGAGAGCAAACACAGTTAATCTTTATACAAAAGCTTTTTTGATAAATAATAAAATAGAGTTAAGACTGGCATGCTGGCCGCTGCCAACTCACATTGCTTAGAAGACAGGATATAAGACAGGCCTAAACAATTTTAAGAGAAACAAATATGCAATGGGGAAATGCTGCATGAATTAATTTCCTCATTCTGCTTTTTCAAATAATCCAAGAATCAATCAAAGCTCTCTGAGGTTTGGTGTTCTTTTACTTACTTCTTTTGACATGCTTTACAGAAGCTTTGTAACAGCCCACTACCAGTAGCTTTGGTGTCACTGTATGGTATGCAAATGGAATAGGCAGATCTTTGACATAAAAATAATAATCTCTGGTAAAATTACAGTACTACAGTGTATCATAGCATCAGAACTGTGGAAATATTAATACATGGATCTTTGACAATACAATGTAAGATGTCACTTTGAGCAGTTATTATGCTAATAGCAGATACTTATTATAAAACAACATGAAAGAGGTAAGCTATGTGGGTGTAGAAAGGGGTATTTAGTATTCAGAAAATGTATTAAAATGGAAGAAAAAGCAATTGCTGCATACAGCATCTAATCCCACATTAGACAGATGAGGAGTTCCCTGGCAGATGGGTGTCAGTATACCCTGGGACTTGGAGGAAGCAGCGCACTATCTCTCAAGGGAGCACACATGCCAATATAACTTATAGCACCCTGCAAGCTTCATTTTTTTATGCAGTGGGCCAAACTGGGACTGAAATCCCCAAAGGCGGGGAAAAAGTGGCATTGAGCTCTGAGGATTATGTAGAAAAACTGCTCATCAGGTCTACCAAGGCTTCAAGAGAATATATTCTGCTTCATGCTGAATATAAAATAAAATATTTTTAAAAAAATTATCTGATACTGAAGAAAGAAAGGAACATACGACAATGAGGAAAAGGTCTCATACCAAATTCCCTGTGCAAAGCAAGCAAACAAGCCAGCATCATGACTGGTTCCATTTAGGCTACAAGAAAGCATCCATTTACACTATGGGAAAAAAAAAAAAAAAAAAAGACTATTACATGATGCATTTAAAGCCAAAGGAAATATTTACAAAGGGTTTGTAGTATAAGAATAAATCCAAGGAAAGAGAGTCTCTGATGGCTTAACAGTACATTTCTCTAGGGTTTTTTTACTTGGCAGAGGAGCAAGTTATAGCTATTCTACATTAACTCTCACCTAGGCCCTCTTATTCCACACTAAGGCCTCCTTTTTCCACCTAATCTGAAATACAGAGGAACTCTGCAGGCAGAATCATCCATTTGGCACAGTGCTATTGCACACCAAATTCAAATCCTAGTTATGTTTTACAAAAAGTCCTTCCATATAACCGAGTCACATGCAGTGCCTTCATGGGCAACTGAAACCTTTCTTATCCTTACAAAGATATGCTTCAGCTCTGAAAACTCATACAACTTTCGTGAAGACAGAGAATAAGATGCAACACTTCAGACAACAGCCAGAAATAAATGGTTTTCATGCACAAACATAATCCATTTCAAACAGGAATGTTGGTACTTACACTAGAGCAGTTGGAAATACCTGTCTTTCAACATTAAGCCTTACAAGAAAAAAGCTTAGCTGCAATCTAAATCTTAGCAACTGCAGCAGAACAACCAGAAGAAGCTGTGTGATTACTTATCACAGCTCCCAATCTGGGAGAGTGAAACTTGCCACATAGCTTGCATGCAGGTCTAAGAAACAATGTAGACCCCTTACCTCAAACAAATAACATAGGGATTCATTTGAATTTTGCTTACAGTTGAAAGGATTTGTGGTAGAGAAAAAGCAATAGCTCCCTGCAAAAGCTATCCACAGTAACTGGACAACAATGGTAGACATCTGTGACCAGCCACTCTTGTGTTCAAATTCCCAAAGCCCCACAATCCACATCTCCTGGGGTATGTCCATTGCAGAAAGAAAACTTGTCTTTCCCCTACTTTTGATTCTCAATTTGATTACTGCCTAACACACGAAGGACAAGTCTTGGACACTGACAGTTTCATCCAACAGAACATATCTCTGCAGTTATTATCAGTTAGACCTGAAACAGGCTGGGAACATGATGAGAACAGAGGGCATGTGTGACAGAGCAGTAAAAGGTTTCCACTTGCCACTGTACATGCCCTTTAGAGACACACAGACATATAAAAACAAACAAACAAGACGAACAATAAAAAAAACCAACCCAACAAAAAAGCTTAGACACATTTGTGCTAGTTCTTATGATCAAATTCCTTCTTTTACAGTATTTAGGCTTTTCCCCTAAACTTTCAGTTCTAATAATCAAGGTATTCTGTTACACTTGCAAATTTTCTTTACAGTAAAATGGTGGGCAGAGCATAAGAAAAAGCTTGAAAAGAATATGCCTCCAGAAGCTAAAAAGCAGAAACCATTCATAAATCATTCATCAGTTCTAAGCCATACTCATCGTTGGAATCCTGATTCATTATTTGAACCGTGAAGTCTAGCAGAACTGCTGAATTTCCCTTCCTGACAGGTGAACATAACTCACTTTATTGCGAGTGCTAGGGAGCCCTGGAAGTTTTCTTGGCATTTTAAGATAAACTGTCCCTTCAGGCTCTAACAGTCTGCTCTTCTCTTCTAATACCAAAGCCTCAATTAGACCACGATTAAAGAGGTTGTACTTACAGATACTAGCAGAAGGTACAAGTTGTCAGTTTTATTACAGGTCAGGAATTTGTTTCTCTGTGTACTCTATACTTCAGAGTTTAATGTTGGTATAGAGTTTACGAACAGGCAAGTCAGATTTGCTAAACAACAGGATTCAGTCTTGATTATCAATTAAACAGGCATAAAACCATCTAAACAGATGGCTTCTGTCAGCCAACAGAAGTCTTAAAGGGAAGAGAACTCACATTCATTCACAGAAATATCTTATACAAAACTAAAATCAAACAGAAGATGTGCCTTGCATGATGCTTTATAGTCTTCATTGCTTAAAAAAGTGAAAGGAAAGCCTGTATACTGCAAGCTATTGGTTAAGCAACAGAATTCTATAGCTCCATTTTCTTTGTGAATTTGTGTCTTAACAATTCGGAGCACTGATCACTTTCTAGAAAAATATGATGCAAAATTGTTAACTATTGTTGCTGCTTATGAGTGCCAGATTGAGGATCTCAATCTCATTGCATTGATTATGTCTACACACACACAGCTTCAGCCCCACAAGGCAACCAAAAGCAAAGGCATAGAAGCCAGGCATTGGAGTCATAGAATCATCCTGGTTGGAAGGAACCTTGAAGATCATCAAGTCCAACCATAACCTAAATCCCCCTACCATAAACTGATCTACCCATTCAGTGCCTAAATCATGTCACTAAGCACTGTATCTACATTTCTTTTGAATATTTCCAGGGATGGTGACTCCACCACCTCCCTGGGCAGCCTGTTCCACTGTCCAACCACTCTTTTGGTGGTTCTTTCTAATATCCAGTCTAAACCTCCCCTGGCGCAGCTTCAGGCCATTTCCTCTCATCCTGTCATTATTCACTTGAGAGAAAAGGCCAACTCCCACCTTCCTACAACCTCCTTTCAGGTGGTTGTAGAGAGCAATGAGGTCTCTCCTCAGCCTCCTCTTCTTCAAACTAAACAATCCCAGTTCCCTCAGCCTCTCCTCATAGGGCTGATTCTCCAGGCCGTTCACCAGCTTGGTAGCTCTTCTCTGGACAGGCTCCAGCAATTCGACATCCTTCTTGTAGTGAGGGGCCCAGAACTGCAGATAGTACTCAAGGTGTGGCCTCACCAATGCCAAGTACAGGGGCATGATCACCTCTCTGCTCTGGCTGGCCACACTGTTCCTGATACAAGCCAGGATGCTGTTGGTCTTCTTGGCCAGCTGGGCACACTGCTGGCTCATGTTAAGTTGGCTGTCAACTGGCAGCCCCAGGTCCTTGTCTACCATGGAGCTTTCCAACCACTCATCCCCAATCCTGTAGCTTTGCATGGGGTTGTTATGACCTAAGTGTAGGACCAGGCACTTGGCCTTATTTTTCACAAAGGCTCAGCTCCAGCTAGTTTTGCCTAGTTTCACTCTGCTTTTCTCACACTTCAGCTTCTGTGCAGGTTCAAACAGATACTTATTTTTTAATTGCCAAAGAAAACGTTGCTTTCTGCTGCATAGTTCATCATGTGTTTTCTTCACAAAGATGACACTGTCCTATAGTGTTTAATGGGCAACATTCAGTTTTGAATCTTTAACAAGTTGAAAGTCTGGTAACGAGCACTCTCCTAATTTAGGAATGGAGCTTTATAACACTGAAATACTGCAAGAAGCTCCACTGCTTGCTCTTCCATTAATTTTGTTACTTAGTGTGTTGGATTTTCATCAGCAATTCTTAATTGATGTACTATGAGCCATGCCATCAAATATTCTCTACAGATGTAGTTGGCAACCATGGTTAGCTTCTGAATTTTGGTAAGCTACTGATTATTTAGTTTGTGATTACTTCACAGTAAGAACTTCTTACATTTTGGAAAGCCCCAATAAGTACTGGGCACCGCTACAGTTAAATAATACACAATAATAAGGATTCTTATGTTGGTAATGTGTGATGCACAATCATTTCCCAGATGCTACAGAACTAATTGTGCTGCCAACTGAAGAAGCCAAATACAAAACAGATCCATAAGAGGAATTACTGTTGAATCAATCTCATCAGTGAGAAATTCTTCAGTCCTACAAACCCTTGTTCACATTATCATAGTCTTCATAAAGTCAGTGAAATGCAGTCTTCCCCTAACACAGCTGTAAAACCAAAGTAACTCCCATACAGGTGACCTAAGTCAGAACTGGTGTAAAAGTGAGTCAGGTTTAAGAACACTTTCCATCAGAGCAAAAAGTGATCTAACACAGTGGTCAGACACCACTGCAAAGCAGCATCTGCGTGGAACAAAAGCTGCCTGACACAGACTTCACGTTGACCCAGGAAAACAATGTAGTGGCACAACTGAGTTCCTGGAGCTGCATCACCACCTAAACATGCTTTACAACCCACAGGTCTTACAGCAGAACTGGCCCAGTGGAGTAAAATACTTCTCCATGTAAAATAAAATATTTCTCCATGTAAAGAGGAACTGTGCTCCTAAACAAGTTTTAAATAATTAGATTAATTTTCTATGTACAGGCTTTAAGACCAGGAAGGATGACTAGAACATCTAGTTTTACTCTTTTGAAACAAAAGCCAAAGAACTTCACTCAGATACACATGAAGAACAAAACCATCAAGAGGCAGACTTACATCACACTCTTTCCTAGTCATCACTTAGCTAAGCTTTAGATTTTTAGCCTTTTTAATCCTGCCTCATAAATCAATACCTCTAGCTCTCAATTATTTTAGTAGCAGGCTTTCTGAGCTGTACCGTGTAAAGAAAATTAATGACCTTTAAAATAGAAAGTTTACTTACACAGACATTAATTGCTATTGTAGCACAGATGAACTGTTAAGCAAGCCCATGAAATGTTTTACTCAAGCACCTAATTCCAGAGAAGGTAATACTTTACTCAAATCCTTGGATAACAACAGGTCAAACAAGATGAAGCTCCTATCAGAGAAATAACCTTCTCAGGTCTATTTGCCAAGTACTGCAAACAAGTTACCTATATCCAGTATTAAGTTCTGAATCTCATTATGATCATATGGCATAAACCTGACTGCAATTACAGTGTCTTAGGCAAGAAGATGTAATTTTAAAGAGAATCTTTACTCTGGACAAGTTCCATAAATTATTCTCATTGATTATAATTTCCAATTAGAAGAAATAAAAGGATTAAATGGTCACTTTGATGTTGGAGGTGACCTTTCACCTGGACTCTTTCCCTTACAGATGAGGGTTAGACCTACTCTGACAGCCTTTAACTACATTTGGTATGGCTTGTGATTTGATGGTACCAGTATCACATCATCAGCAGACTGAGTTGGTAACACCATTACACGCAGTGTTTCAATCAGAAGTATGCTTGTTAGTGTCCTAGGGAGTTGGAAAACGCAGGCATTTTCCAATTACCTACTTTATATTTCAGTAGCTAAAAAATTACACTTAACTGTACTATGACCTACAAAGGGATTTTTCACAGGAACTTACATTTTGGTCTTCTGTATTTTTTTTTTCTGATTAATAGATCTCAACTTTATTAATTTCAGCTCGAGAATGCTAGTGTTCCCAATAATAACCAATAACCACAAGTAAGCAAATCATAGGTAACATCCTCCTCTCTAAACAAAGAAAATACTGTCTTTCTAACATAGTACTGCCTCTTTCAGTTAGCACAGCTGTGTGAAATTAAATATAAAAAGCTCCAGTGAGTGATTTTTTTACTAATTCTGTGTAACACATTTTGCAAAAGTGTCAAGAAGAAATATAGTTCAGTCACTGAATACAGAATGGACATTATTTACTTTAAAATCCAAAATTCTCTATTTACATGAAAATAACCTTGCTACAGCAGAAATTTTAGGCTAACGCACAAAATTAACAGAGTCCAATTGCATATTATTCTAAATAGGTTATTTTATAGCCATTATAACATTACGTCTAAATACAAGACACACATTCAGACTTGCAATATATTTTAGTGTGCATATAATATTTTTTAAAAGTGCAATAGGTATTCATCAGAAAAGGGCTTCTCTAAAACTAGGACCCTCTCTAAAAACTGCACTTGTATAGTTTTATGTACAGTTTTTTCAGTATTACTGTTACTTAACTCAGAATTACAACTAATATTCCCACAAGAAACACCAACAAAAGCTTCCTGGCTGTAGAGTAAGCCATGTATCACCTTTGTTTTATTTCTTCACTGACATTTTTTTAGTGTTCCTTTTACTGGCAGGGTTTTGTTTTATATTGGTTTTACTAGCATCCTAGCACTCATCACTGTTTGTTACATGTGCCTCTACAGTCTGTCCATGAAAGAAATGAATCATTACAGCTTTTAGTTATAGGACTTTTTAATGCAAGCTGTAAGGCTCATGCTTTCATCCTCAGCATCATCCAGCACAGGGGCTCTTCCATTAGACTGTGCAATTAGCCAGGAGTCCTCTGGAGAGCTTCACTTTCACTGGGAAGAGCCATAAACATGAGCTGCAGTCAGTGCCAGCTGGGAAGAGAAATGCATTGCCTTATCTCTTTAACGGAAACAGAAGATGCTGCTCCCCAGTGCAGCTGGAAAGCTGCTCCCAAGCTCCCTTCTGGAGCCAGCCAGAAAACAGCAGTTCTTGTTCACCAGAAATTCCTTTCTATTTCCTTTCATTTTAACAGTCAGTCAGTCCACAGGCTGCTGCTTTGGGAGGGATGTGGTCCCACCACCACTTCTCTGAGGCTGAGGAAAACTGGTACTTGTGCTAGCAGAAGCCATGAGCCAGGGGAGCACCTCATTTTTGCCAAGCAGCTGCTGGGCCTCCTAGGGCTGGGGCTCCAGAAGAGCTGAGCATCATCCCACAGCCACACATATGTGGCCTGAGAAACCAGCTTCCAGACCTTTGGTTCAGCTGCTTCTCCAGAGCTAGCTGAGCTTTTGAAACATGTAGGCTTTTTGCTGAGTATCTAAGAGGTAAGCACCATTTACTGCTAGGACTTCTACTGTTCTTAAAGTCTTGGCTCCACAACACCAAACATGGAAGTGCAAGTCTACCACGCTTTCCAGCAAGGAATATCTTCAACTAACAGATTTCCCTTCAGCCTGCCAGGAGTCCAGATGTGACAGTAAGAACCTGTCTTTGATTTACTGAAATAAAATCAAAATTCAATTGTTTCCAATTAAATATTTTGGAAAAACCTTTTGAACAGCTCTCCTCCCCCATCTACCCATCAACTCAGCCTCCGTTTTGCCAGGTCTAATGTAGCTGTGTCCTTAGAGATCCATAAAGAAGGACTAGAAGAAATGGAAAGGAGGAGAAGAAGGTAGTAGGAAAAAAAATAATCTTGACTCTCTATTGTTCTATGCCTCTCACTTAGATTGATGAAGAAATATAGAATAATACTAAAATAAAAACAAACAAACAAACAAACAAACAAACCAAAAACCAAAAACCCCACACCAAAAACCACTATAAAAATAAAATACATCCTCTGTGCATAGAGGGTACTTCTCAGCCTTTGAATATGACTGGGCCACTGTCAACAGCCTGTAACCATGTGGAGTACACAATTCATGACAGACAGTCAGAAGACTTGGAGTGCAAACCAGGCCACAATAATGACTAATGGCAGATTTGCATGTCAGGTCTTTCCACTATAGCAAAATCTGTTTGCTGATACTGTAGGCTTTACTAAGGATGGCAGGATGTAAGGATAGATGCTAAGGACAAAGTGAACGATTAAATGGCCTTAGACTTAACTCGTGACCTCATTCCATCTTAACCAGCAAACAGTGAGAGAACTTGTGTGTAGATCAAACACCCTGACAGCGTTTGCTGAGCATATGCGACAAAAGAAATAGCATACTGCTCACATTCTTGGGCTGGCACAACATGCAGTCTGCAGCAGCAACACAAAAGATCCAGGTAGCAGCTGGGTCCCAGAACAACCTAGCTTCCTACCTCGGGAGATGGTTAGGCTTCTTCCACAGCTAACAAAGCCGCAGCTGCTGACTAAGGAGAGTCAAGAGGCAGCACAGACACACTCAGTGTCTGCTGCAGGGAAATAAGCAACATGTCTTTGTGTGTCTAGGAGACTAGAGTCACTAGGGTGAGGCAGTGGGATGAGAAGAGGTCATCTTTGGTTTCCTGCTCTCTATGCATTGCTGTTTCTCTATGGCTATTTATAAAGGAAGCCCAGCTCATTTGACAAGCAGCTACAACCATGAACAAACCATCTAGTCCTGTGACACGCTTCCCTTCCCAAGGACCAAGCAGTAAGCAACACTGAAAGTTTTCCAGGCCTGTCTTATTTTCTACTCTGCTAACCAGACAAAGGTACTTTCTATTATCATAATGTGTGGGAGAGACAGTCATCTTTACAGCCAAATTTGCTCCCTGGAAACACTGATACACAGTGATTCAAACTTCTAACGAGACTGCAACAGAGCTTGTTGTAACTTTTAAGGTATAACCAGACATGATGAGCTTTTGGAAGGAGATGGATACAACTGTGATGATATGCACAGGAATAAGAAGTTGCTACTGGAGATCTACCCAGACAGAATCCTGCAATCAAAAGCTTGTACAAGCAGCTGCGTATAGGAAAGACATGGGAAGAAGGTCCTTTTGACTTCATTAGTAGCAGAACAGCTTGAATCAGAAAGGAATTTACCTTTTCCACCATTCTTTTTGTCTTTTAATCCTTACCATTGTAATTGGATACCCTTGTCATCTACATAAACAAATGAGTGCAGTGCATACGTTAGTGCTGAGCTTTCCAAACATGAGCATGCACTTGCACCATCAAGCTGAAAAGCTCTCTCCTTCTCTTTCATTCAAACTTCCTCTTTCAGTAAAGTCAAGACTAAGCCTACCCTGCATGTAACTCTGTTCCTCTGGAGTCCTGTTAAACTTTTGCTCTCAGAGATATGCAGTGACAGTGAGTTCCATCAGCAACTAG
This sequence comes from Apus apus, assembly GCF_020740795.1. Taxonomy (NCBI): domain Eukaryota; kingdom Metazoa; phylum Chordata; class Aves; order Apodiformes; family Apodidae; genus Apus; species Apus apus. Next base: position 41,321,069 of record NC_067283.1, on the reverse strand, counting down.
CTCACTGCATGGCAGAGCACTTTTTTAACTTACTTTTGAGCCTGCCACTTCTAAGCTTCACTGAATACTTCTTGTTCTGCCCTGATGGTAGAATAGCATTTCTTGCTCTGTAGAGCCTATGCCTTCATTGTCTGTAACCTTTTATCAGCTCACTTCTGATTCATCTGATTCATTTCCTCTCCAAGGTAAATAGTCCCAGTCTTTTTAACCTTGCATTATATAAAAGTTTTTCCTTCTCTGTTTGAAAACTGATTTAGGTAAACAGTTAAAACTTAGTGTGTTAGCTTAGCTTATACCTACAAACTACCCATGCATATTAAATTTGTATTAGCTAGGTTTAATTGAATTAAGTGTATCCACACAGGCTTTTTCACCAAATTCCTAAAGTCAGTTTAAAATCATACCTTCTGTTAAAGCAGAGCAAGCAAAAGTACAGTTAGGGCCTTAGCCAGATTTTGATCCACAAGGGCTTCGAAGAAGAATTCAGATGGTGCTTTGGAAAAGGGTATATTTCAGCAGACCCCTCAGAGATATCAATCTCCTTTATCGTGAAATTCATTAAGCCCCCATGCATAGCAGGGAGTGATTCTTCTGGAATACTTTACATCTGCAACATAGCGCTTTGTTACAGAATTAACTTAACATGTTTTATCTTGATAGCACCTCCATTTATGGGAGATAGTTTACTGCCTAGGCAAGTCAAACTGCTGTTAAACCACAGATTTTAATTCAGCTGCAAGTGAGCTGCCCTATTGCACCCAGAACACAACAGAGGTATAATGAAATCTGCTATAAAAATTAATTCTGAAAATATCAAATACAAGCACTGTTAAGTTTAAACAAAGGATATTTGCTAGTTCATTTCAAGACTTAGCTGCATTCAAAAATCCAATGAAAACTGGCTTTTACACACACAGACACACACACATACTTTTGCTTGTGGAATAAAAGTTTTAAATTATGGCTAGTAAATGCATGGTATTTCTTAATGATAGCATTCATTGTTATACTCATAATAATACATTTAACAGAGGAAAAAAAGAAGAATTTATCAAAAAGCTGCCAAAGAATTTTCATAAAAAAATACTTTCCAACAGAAGGCAATGTCCTTATCGACTAGACTACAAAGTTCTTGAGTACTTCACAAGGAATTTAAAGACACTATTTTGCAATAGAAACTTACTGAAAGTTAAAAAGAAACAAATTCTAAAAATCAAATATACAGGCCACTGAGTTGAAGGAAAGCAATTTTCTGCATTAACATTAAGACCTACTATACATGCAACAATTTTTCATGTAAATCAGTTTTCACTTACTGTGTATTTTGCCTTAATAAATTAAAAATGAAAAATAGAGAAGAACACCTACCCCCTTCCATTTTGCCTACTAACTTGTTCCTGCCACCCGGGCCCTGAGAACGGCAAGGCTAATAGCAGAGAAGAGGTGTGCACATAAACACAAGACTGATGCTCAGGTTAGAGAGAGCAGCCACCCAGCCTGTCTGTCACATTCACCTCTATTCACATGGTAATTGCTGTATTCTCTGGAAAGCTGACTGGACCCATCATGTTCTCAGAACACTAGTTATCCCCTACTGAATCATTTTCGAAATTGGTAAATAATATGGCTAATACAAAAGGAGGGAATTTCATACAATTCAGCCTCAGAGGCCTCACTTTCACTCTATTTAGCTGAAATACACACAGTCAGTCCTGGTCACTGCTACAGCTGCAGTCCTGGGAGAGATGCTCCTTGTTCAGATTTCTTTGTGTTCACCCCATGTGTGTGTCCCCTTGACACTTCTCTATAACCTTCTTTCTTGTTTTCCCACAGGGAAACACGCTGGCAGCCTCCTGCCTTTAGCTGCTCCATGCCAGCAGGACTTGCTAGCTGGATGTGCAGAGCTGCTGTGGGAAAGGCTTGTGCAGTGTCCCATTTAGCTTCAAAGCGCCTTCCTGCCAGCTCACTTCCCCTGCCTAACTCCGCTATCTATAGCTTTCCAATGCCTCCCCTTCATAATCACACCTCCTACTACTCTGAAGACTATTTTGTGGGAACACTGAACATATTTGTTGGCTCACTGGCCCCTAGCACACTGACTGCTCATTCAATAACATTCACACAAGACTGGAAAAGACTTGTCATCCTCTTACTGTCTGGCACTCTGTTACTTGCTTACTACTGTTTCCCTATGTGGTAAAGGTCCAAATTGGATGTCAGACACAGCAAAATGCCAGCAAAAGCTCTACTTCACAGTCAGGAACCAGTCACAGGACACAGTTCAAAACCAGACACACACTGGCAGATTACCATTAACACAAGGTTTGCCATGAGTAAGCCCTTGGCCATTCATCTTTTTGTCAGCGAGGACAGGAGGAAAATAGGGTTATTGCAATACTTTTAAATATTTGAGGGTGTTAACATCCTATAATGATGGCATTAGTCAAAAACTCAGGCAGACAGTAGGGCAAACAACCTCCTGTAGCCAAGTATTTCTCAGGAGCAAATTCCCACAAAGATCACACAACTTACAGTGTAATTGTCACCCGGTTGTGTAATTATACAGGCAAGGAAGGAAGGGATTAGGTCTGTAAGTCTGCCTGCTCACTGGCTGGCCTGCCAAGCACATCCACCATCCAGCCCCATTCTTCCTGCTGTCTGGTTCTGCATCTGACTGACTTCCCCAGACTTAGCAGAGCCACATCATATACACCTGGGCTATTCCTGCCAGTGGCTGAATTGTCAGCTAAAATAATCACCTGTCTGTCACCAAGAGCAATACAGGTGGGGCAAAGGGGAACAACCCAATACGCACGCTTTCAGTAGATATGGTAAACAGCTGACATATGGTAATTTTAAAGGGGCTGACATGCTGCAGCGATTATAAAAAGCCTGACACTCAGCTGGAAGAGCTGACAGCTGAAAGTTATGCCCTAGCACAAAAGAGAGAAAATGAAAGCGAAATTGTGACTGAACTTGTTGTCTTGCATGCTCATACTTTGTTGACAAATGTATTCATTGGTATGAGAGTTTGGACCTTTATTAAAAGTGTCACCACCAGCTGCTGATAAAAATGCAACCTGAATCTATTACAGACGTGTTACTCTTCAAACTGATGCTCCTGCAAGAGTGAGAGGACAAAGCTTTCTGCTCTTATGAATGTGTTGTGCAGGCTAAGGGTCTAGTATCAATAGCAACATTAGACATTGTTAAGCATCCCTTCTAAATGGAAGAAAAGAGACTACTTGGAATTTGAAGTATCACATTATAATGAAATATCTCTTTGAATATATCACCCTAGGAAATTGCAAGTTTGCTGATGGCTTCAAATTTTAAATATATTTTCTTCTTAAGGTGCTTCAAACCATTGTTCAGTTATTACACTAGTACTTTACATGAACTATCTATTACCAAAAATAGATTCAGCTTAGATACTGCCTTTTAGGATATCACATCCCCAGCACACTTGTTCTACTGAGCTCTAAGACTGCTTTTGATATAGTAGGAAAGACAGTTTTCACTGTTGAAATATCCTTAGTGCCAGGTTAACGTATTGGTATACAGGCTTCATTGCAGTAGCCGTGTTTAAATAGAGAGAGATGGTACTTCCCCATTAAAAGCTCAAAATTGCAAGATCTGATCCTGCAAGTGTGCACACCTGACTACAAGTCTGCAGTGAATAATTTTATTTACAGTTGCATTCATTTTATACAATTGTCAGGTAATTCATATAAATGAATTGATATGCTGCTGCAAGGCAGGTTAATTCCTAATCCCAAACAAAACCTCATAAAGGGTATTTCTGTCTTTTGTGTGTAACAGAGTAAGATTTAGACTATGCATGTTCAGTAAAATTGTTACTTTAACAAACTTTAAAACCCTAGATTTATTTCAAACTGCAACTTGTCCATGTTGCTTCCTTTTTCTTCAAATATGAAAATTATTCCTAAAATTTTACTGGGCGAAACAGTTCTCTTACAGCCTTGAAGGGCTTAATGCACAAAATACAGTTTCAATTGCCCATTCATGCTATAACATGTCCTTCTCCTAGGTGTGTAAATATAAGAATCCTTTAAACTGGTAGAGCACTTACAACACACATCTGACTACCTCATGTGAGCCCACTAATCCACCTTCCTCTGGATTATTTTTAACATCCTGTACCTCTCCACTCCCTCCTGCAAAGTTTCTACTCATAACAAGTTTTACTCGGTTGTGAATAATTTCAAAAAGGTAAAATATAACGTTTGTGAAAAAGTGGCAAACTTCTTTGCTAGTAGGTACAGAATTTGCCCTTAGCCTACTATGTAGCAAAAAAAGAGATCTCAGCTTTTTAAAAGTTGTTAGCATTTTCTAAACTCTGTAGGTTTTAAAAAAATTATTAACTTATTAGTTCTTTTGACACTTGCACATCTGGGCTAGTGCTAAAGTGCTAAAGTTGATGTGAGAGAGCTACCATAATTCCCATATCAAGGGTGCAGTCTCTGTTCTCTGCTCCTGAGAAGAATCCACAGCAGCATTGCCAAAATATGTTGACACTGCTTTGAAGGAGATCAGGAAAGGGGACAGTAACAGACTACACCTCAGAAGTGACACTTTGTCCCCCAATATGGTCAGTATTGTTCTGGCATCCAGAACCACCTGGACAGACAGACTACTCAAACAGTATTTTACCTATGGTGAATGTGCCCCTGATATTTTAGAGCAAACAGTGTCCTGCCATAAAAGCAGGTCCCATTCCCTCATACTTGCTAACACAGGAAGATGGATAAACTACCTCATTCTTCTTTTCCTTAACGTTGCGCCTAAAATTTATCACCAAGTCCCATCACTGCATTTATGCATTTTCTATTGTTTTGGCTTTTAAATGTGAATTTTATTATTTTTGCCTAACTGTAGCACATATGCTTTTTCCCCATTATTTTACGCACCATTACAATTACAATAAGTCTTGGCTGGAAAGAGAACTTAGTATTTTCTGCCTTTACTCTGCATGAAACTTATACTTCTGTTTGTGCACAGAGCAGCTTGATGCACAGCACATTTTGGTACTTACCATTTGGTACCTCGCCTTTTAAATTATCTGCAGTGATCTCCATGCCACTTTTCAGAGATCCTGACCCTGTCTGCTGAAGTCCTGTACTCATCCTCACAGTCTTCTGGGTAACTATGACAGTCTCTGCCGCAGCACTTGGAAGGAACCCATGATGCAGGCCAAAGCAAGGAGCACACTGCATGCTGAGACTATTGATACCACAGAACTGTGTGTATCAGTAAATAACAAAGTAACATTTTAGGCACCCCTTGACTATTTTATTACTGTGTCTTTCTGCTCCTAGTTTTTAATAACAACATACAGTTCATATTCTATAAGCACCTATTATGTATGGTTATCTGCTTTTCATGGCCCTGGTCTCTTCCAGTTGTTACTGTCAGATGTGAATGTATCACTAAGAGATGTATGGATATCGTCATAGGTAACATGCACAGACACTTGTGAAAAGCAAACTGGCAGTGCAGAATAACACCTTTCTACAGATTTGCCTTGTACCTGCAGACAAGATAGGTGTTATGGATAGTTCTGAGGTACCAGGAATGAAGCCACAGTCCATGGGATAGTGTGATCTAAGAGCCTATTGTGAGGATATAGATCTAACTCTAAAACAATAGCAGTTAGGTATAATTGTGACTGCATTACTTTACTAGCTACTAAGAAAGACCTTAGTAACTGTTCTGAATGCAATAGCATGCAAAAGTATGTATGAAACACTGTCTACAGAGAGGAAGTTGGTGGGTCTTACCAACAGGCAGAACTTGCACAGCAGAGGTCTGACTAGACAGAGAAGCCAGAGCCTTGCTCATGGTCTGAGCGACATTTCCCAGCACTGGGTGATTCCAGTTCTGATGCAGATCTGGCTGACTGTCTCATAACCATTCTGTGGTATGACCCTTGTAAAGATTCCCTGAGCCATGCTGACCTTGATCATCTCTGACTATCTAGCCTCCACATGGCTTCTCTTACAATTGATTCATCAATTTATCTTCTGCACAGGGTGTGTCCTCTTGGCAAGTTCATGAAATGGCATGTTCAGTCCCTGTTTTAAGGTCTAAAAAGACTATGCTTTGCAGAAGACCACAACAGCAGGGGACAGTAAGCTTCCACAGCATCAGCCACCTCCCTACTGTGGGAGGCAGATAAAGTCAGGTTCAGGATGAATGTCGGACCTTTTGTTACCACCTTGCTCTCCTTGGTCTCTTGAAAACCCACAGCTTTACTTCCCATTAAGCTCCCAGTTTCCTCCCCTCTCTTTCTGAAAATATATTAACGGCCTCCTTCAAACTTAAGTGTTCTCTGTTTAAAGAAAAATTCTGCCAAGTGTGCAAGAGGCACACACTCACTGCACACACTTAAAGTAACTACAGAACATCTGTGGATGTCCATCTTTGAGGGCATGCCAGCAAGTGCACCATTTCCCTGTATCTATCTTAACAGCCATCTGATAATGGGGTGTCATTTCCTTTGTTACACTGCGAGTGCATGAATGTAGCCGATACTGTAGGTGGTGGCTGCTCCACTTAAGGCAGAAATCAATTTATCACTTGAAAATTTCAGCATGTCTCCCCAACACAGTAAAGTTGAAACACACTTCCAGTTACAAATCAGTTCAAACAGACACATAGACTTCTCTTTCTCTAAAACTGGACTGATCTTCCTGAGATCACTCATTAGATCAGGGAAAATTTAGACTAAGAGTACATTATATGAGAGTCACGGGAGCAATAAAACAGGACAAAAAAATAGGGATTGTTTCACTTCTAAGATCTTTAGGGATACACTTTCTAGCCTGTCATATCTCAAACCCAACTAACCTAAATATTATTGTATCTGTTGGCTTTGGCAAGGACTTGCTGTTGCCTTTTATTAGATATGAAGAAATAGGTGGGAGAGAGCGAGCCAATTAATTATTAAAAGTGGCTTTCACATACTTTGAAAGTCTGGATGTCCTCGAAGCACACTCAATAAAGTTAACAAGGCTAACCAGGGCACTGTATAATGTCTGTGAAGCCTAGATAGGCATTTTGCAAACTCTGTGAGGTTCTGTTGTGTGTTTCCTTAACTCTGCATGGACCCAATACACACTTCATAAAGCTATTTCGTCTCAAAATGCTAAACTTACAAACTCCTTCCTCCCAGTCCTACTCAAAAGTTGCTGTTTTCCATTAGCTTTCCAGCAAGGACTCCCTCTCTGTGCTCTGTGCCACTCCCTTTCACTCTCAGTTCACCTTAAGAGCAGAGGTACATCCAACCCCATATCAGCATGTTCATCTCACCCTCTGTGAGGACTTGTAGCTGTGCTTCCCGTATTATGTCTGCTTCACATGTTAGCTACCTCAAGGCAATAACGTACTCTTTTGAGTTTTCAGCAAAGCACAATGTATAGTTATTATACCATAGCCAATATCAAATTACTACTAGATATAACAGCTGTAACAATTATCTTTGGCAGATACTAGCCCTTTAACTTCCTTTCCACAAAGCCTTACCTTGAGCATATTAGTTTGTATCCAAAAAGAGATTTTCTGCTATGGGCTCCTGGAAATTAGTATACTTAGTAATAACCTCAGAGAGACAACCATCATTAGCTAATAGCAAAAAAAGAGTTGTCAGTGGTGCTTGAGGCACTTACAGAAATCAATTAACACTGAGTCTATGCTAACAGAACAGGCATAGGTTCCACACCATTTTATTTTCATTCTCCAGTCAATGATAACAATCCTTTGCAGATGGCCTAGAACTAAAAGGGGAAACACTAATTTTGTCTCTCTGCAGTATTTTCAGTTGTTGTTAACTTTCAAAAACTTATGTAGAATATCTTTTCAGAAAGAATAAACTCTGAAACTACAGGCCAAGTTGTTCAGTGGAATGAACTCAGAAGCCAAGGAACAGTAAGTGTATTAACCAAGCATTGAGGCTTGAGTCTGCAATTTTTATTCACCCAACACTTGTTTTTCAGTTAAGGAAACTATTTCTATTTTACTTCTATAACAAGATCAGTCTTCACTTAATAGTATGTATAATGAAATAACAGCTGTATTTAAACACATAGAAGAAGCCATTAGGCATGGATGGATTTCTCTTTTTCTAGTAAATCAGGGCTGTCTAACAAATTTTATGCATGACTGTCCTTGTCCATACTATGAGCCAAATTGTGTCTTGTTTTATCCCAGTTAAGATGCACTGGTTACTGTAGTTCCTGGAACAATTCATATTCCCTTTATATCTCAGAATGCAATGAGGGAAAATGAAACAAAATATAAGTTGTTGTTATAGACAAGAGGAGAATTCCAGAGCCATGGAGAAAAGACAAGGATTGAGGAAGGAAAGCCTACTGTAGAGTACTTAATATCTGTAATATCTCTCAGACCTGTCATTTTTTCTTCTACATGTTTATCAACACATCAGAACTTGATCTGAGCACTACTCTCACAGAAATTATTGTCGGTGCTCCTGTTGTCATTTTTCCTACCTACAGCTCCAGTCCTGTTTTCTTTAGTATTTTGGTATTTTCTGAGACAAGTTGTTAGAAACTAATAACTCTACTGGTACTGTGCAATTTTTGTACCCTTATTGGATAATTACTACTGGCAGCTAGTCAGTACAGAAATTCACCTAGCACAAGTTGCTGGGAAGTAATCCCAGCCACTATGTGAGCAGCACAGCTACAGCCAGGCAAAGAACAACCAAATATGGAACCAAACAAAAACTGAACCACTTCACACATCAGCAACTTTACTTCCCTCTTAGCTCTGTGCAATTAAGTAAACCTTAACCTCAGTATAGTAAGAATTACTGTGCCATAAGGATGCAGTATGACACAGTAAGATTTTACCAGAGATAGAGATGGACTAAAAACATTGTGAGCATCTAGCAAAACACTGGGAATAGCATGCAACAACATGGGTATTGTTCTTTTCTAGCTTCATTGATTATCCATTGTTTGAAGCTTCAGATTTGTTACAAGCTGGCACTCAACCCTTAGGCAGGAATTGCTGTAAATACTGGGCATTGGAGAAAAGCTCTACAGAAGTGAGAAGGATATGCCATGCACTGGCCAAGCTCTGGGCTGTCATGTGCAGTCCTGAATAGGACTGCTTTCCAGTCTCAGCACATAGGCACAAACACATACCACTACATCTGAGTCAAGGCAACGTCCCAACTGCTTAAGAGGAGATAACAATGCCCTTTTCAGTGCTGCATCTTCCTCCAAGTAGGAATCCTCACAAGCCTTCTGCAGCCAAGATGAATTTGCCTCTAGCCAGAGAGCCAGTTCTGTGTCTTCTGCATTCAAAATTTGTGGTTGTGTTTTCGATGACTCAAGAGTGTTGTTTAGCTCCCACCCATGATGTTCATTGTTTATGTCCCTGGACTTGTTGCCTAATCAACTACATATGCACTTAATTTCACTTTGTAATAACTCTCAATAGTATTACTTTTCACAAAATCTCTGCATTACAATGAATATTTCTATGTTTACCCCAGGAACCAGAGCGTGATCAGCTTTTCAAGCTTCATCCACCTATTGATTATTTGGTTGAAAATTTTAAACAGCTGTTTTCTCTTTGCCAAAACATTTCTCATGCAATTTATTTAAGGGAAAAACTATTTTAAATAGTGTATTCTTCTTTCAGAAGTCTCAGTTCTGTGTAAGATTTTAAAGAATCATTCACATGTACTAGCATGTATGTTCTTTCAGGACAGACAGGCAAATGACAGAAGTCAGTTCTGCCCTCTCCAACTCTCTGCTAGACCTCATTCTCCACATTCTAGATTCTCAACATGCCACCTAACAATAAATAAATTTTAAATGTGCATTTACTCTACTTATGGTAAGATTCTTTCCCATATCGTTAAAAGGAATTCTTAGAATATGAGAGAAAAAAAGTAGTTTTGGACCTACAGAAATCTTGAGGCCTTATTCCCAATATTTCTTCTCCTTATGGATTCTCTGTTGTCTAAAAAAATATGCTTATTAGTCTTGCCTTCAGTTGAGGTACTAACAGTTCCTCTCTTTCTCTCTGTTCTTGTCATCTGCTTATTTTTGTAATAAAGGCATGATCCTAGGTTTATCTAAGGATTCTCTCACTAGAAGGCAAGAGAAGTGTGAGAGGCAGAGTACATCAAATGCATGGAAATGCAGTAGACCTGCCTGCAAAGCAAGGCTTTCAGTTCACAGTGAATTTCCTCTCCCTGGTTTTTTAAATCTGAATTATTTTTTATTATTATTAATCTCAAAGCAGATGTCCGCTGGGCCCTGCTCACTGAAACAGGTTAATAGCATGGTTAATAGCTTTTCTGCTCACAACAGCAATACAAAGGACCAAAACCTCCATTCCAGAGGCATCTACCAGGCTCTGTGGCTCTGGACAGCCGTTCCAGGTAGACTCATCTGGAAGCCTCTGCATGAATTAGAGCCTGCCCTGGAGCTGTGACCCAGGAGCGTGCAGGACAAACATCCAAAAATGAGAGACTTGGTATGTCCCGACTCTGTGGCTTTGGGACAGACTCACCACCCAGACAGCCACCAAGTTCTGGGAACTCCAGAAGAACAGGGTGCTATCACAGAATAAGCTTTTTTCCAGACCACTTCATCAGGAAGACACTGAACTATGCAGATCAATACGAATAACATGATGGCCCACAGCATGGTAAGGAGCAGCTTAAGAAGGAAGAAAAGGTGCTTAACAGGGGACCTGAAAAAGACAGAGCTGATTTCACTGGTCTGAAGAATGATTTCTGAAACATTCCTAGCAATGAGTTACAGGAAGACCAGCTCTGTCCACACTTTTATAGAATTTCTGTTTGGCATCAGACTCTCAGAATAGCAACAGCCGTAAGTAAAATTTCTGCCATCTCTGGGTGGCTAAGATTTTGTCCATCCAGGCAGACAATGGCCTGACCTTGACTTTTCACGCCTGTATTACATCTTGGCAGGGCCACAGCCCATGATACACCTGGAACAAACCATTCAGTACTTGGAAACTACAGCTAGTACAAGGTGTTGCATTTTATATGATTATCAGGAGCAGCTGCTACCATCAGCAACTGGTAGTGTTGTTTATCTCTGTTTTCTTTGTCCCATACACCTCAGACTGGTTCCTCATATCCATTCCTGATCCCATTCTCAGCTTTTACTTCTTAACTTCAAGTTGCTCAATGGGCTGGATCCCAATTCTCTGAAAACAAAACACCTAAACCACCTGGAAAAAGGCAGTGGTTGACAACCACTCTCCTGTGCATAATGGAACTGCCTAAGGTAAGATAGGCATATCTGACCTGAGATTGGACTCATCTTCCTCCAAGAAAAAAACTTCCCACCATCTGTTTCAAGCATAAACTGCATTTCTTAGGCCTTCTCTAAATGTAAACATACAGCAACATGTGGCACTTCAAACAAAGCTAAATACGTAAGACACACTTTCAAAAAAGAGTAGCCCCTGAAGCCTTCCACTCTTCCTGACCTACCGCATTGTTGATCGCAGTAGTCCTTTCAATACAGTAACAGAAGGCTTTCAGAGACTGACAACTAGATCAGATCATGTGTACAGCAGAACATAATTCCCAAGTTAATACCAAGTGCCTTTCCCCAAAGCACTCAGCTTTTCCCTTCTAGAAGCTCACACCTGGGTACCATTCTCACACTACGATATCACAGGCAAGAGTTCTGGGAAGCGACATACAAATAAGCCCACAAAACACTTCAGAACTCTTATATCAAACACCGTCAAATTATTTCTGAGCCAGAATACAATGTACCATGCCCAGATAGGCTTGCTTTTGCTGTAACCTTGGTGAGTTCATTTCCATGTAAATACAGAGAAAGTTATTAACCTTGAAGCTATTTCACAAGGGGGTTTTGTATCTGGAATGTAGGTATAAAGTTAAGGTTCTGATTGTGTTTGTAAACCATTTGTGCTAAATGATTTGTGCAAACCTCAGACATAAAGAGGTTTTCCTCAGTGGGAAACAAAATACAATGCTCTTATTTGGGTATGCCATTATATACTACCAAATTCATACCTGGGACCAACTTTTGGAGGACTTGTGGGCTACACGGTATTTCAGAAAAAAACCCCATGGTAAAACACTGGCTGCAGCTGAAGGCTTGAATGTCCAAGGTCAGGGTACAACCCCTGGGAAAATTCTGGTCATGGTTTCAGCTGTGACAAATGTCACCCATACTCACCAATCTGCAAAGGAATTGCAGAGCTGCCTTCAACTCTCCAACTGCTCCCTGCACCAATCCTTGCAAAGACGCTGTCACTCCAACATAAACTACATCAGTAAAATCAACGGGTCTGAGTCCCTTAGCACCGAATCACGGAGTGGCAAGGAGGTGTGACAGCCCACCCACTCAACCTGCCGCAGCCTTCAGCTGCACCTCCAAGCAGGAATAAAACCCCAGGAATGCCTGTTGTTTTCTACCCCAGTCATTCACTTTGCCAGTATTGTAGGAGTGTTGAAAAATGTTTTCTGATGTGCATTGCTATAAGAGAAAAAAATAATATCCTTATACAGTCAATTGTCTTCTAAAACTCACACGCTACTATTTCTGCTTAATTTTCTCCCATCTAAATAGCAACTATGATTTAAAGCACCAACTACTCTATACTTCATAAATTATAAAGTCAATCTTTGTAATTTCTTGTCTTATACATTGGTCAGAGATGGTTTCAACACAGAAAGATATATGGGAGGTAATCTAGGTCTTCCTCCAACAAAGCACTTAAGCATACACTTCAGCATGTCAGCGTCCCAGCTGAAGACAGTGGGATATAATTCAAGTTATGCATGTGTTTCACAGTTTTATGAAGTTCAAAGACAAATTAAAAAAGAACATACAGCAGAAAAAAACCCCAACCCAATATCCATATAATTGACACTGTGGTAGTAACTTCTACTGGAATTCCATAGAATTAGGAAAATACTTTCTTTGGTAAATTCAGCAATGTTCTTTTCGGATGCAGTGACCAAAAAATAGCTTCATTATATCATAAATTTTACCCATCTCCATTTAGATGGAAGCAAAAGTCTTTTTACATCCAGTGGAAATGGAGCTCAATGACAAAATACAAGACTTTATAACTGAAGCATGATCCCAAAAAAGCAAGTCCTGACTGTAGAGTCATGAGATGTTGTCAAAGCTTAATATTTAAATATTTGTAAGTATGCATGTGTCAGGAAATCAAATGCTAACATCCTTTTCAATTACTACAAGGAGTGCTTACACTTCTAGGATGTACCAGTGTGCTTCTGAGGTTTGTTTAAGGGTCAAATAAACAATGGTACTGTTTTTTCAATCCATTTAGAAAGTTCTTAGATGATGTTTCCAGCAATCTTTGGGTTTTGTTTTGCGGTTGGAATGTTTTTTTCACAATAGTGTTGGATTTTAATATTGCTTTAATCAGTTTTCCCCTTCTCGTCACATTTATGGTGCCACTATTTTACCAGATATCTGAAATGCTTCTGCACTAGTAAGAAGTACCAGTTGTCCTGGGACAGCATCCAGAAAAGATACATATATTTAGGGAAGTTTGAAATATCACAGCACTTCCCAAAAATACAAGCTAGTCATTGCAACCACCTTGGCAATAGCAAACCTGGAAAAGCCGATAGTAGATTAAAAGAAAAAAAATAATGTAACACAGCACTTTGGCATGGCTACAATTAGGACAATTTGTTTCTATGTCCAGAAAATGCTGGCAAATACAGAATGAAACAGAGCAATACTGAATTTTAAACACATTGATTAGCCACATTATAGATAATCTGGCCTCCTCTAGCATTCATTCGCCTTCGGTCACACCTTGTCTGCCTTCCTCACATCCACGACTGCTAAAACGTTAGACAGACTGTGTGGCACATCAGAAAGTAACTACCAAGCGTGGTTTTCTGCTGATGGCAGGGATTTTTAACGCTCAAGGCACTGGTACAACTATCTCATGTAAATGGCAACCTTGGCTCTACATTTTAATTATTTTGAAATAAAAGCATTTTAGGTTCCAGTAAGTAACACGATGGAAGGGATCTCAGAAACAATCACACAAATAATTTAGCTACATACAGTAACATGCAGTCACGACAGAATGAAATATTCATAAACGCAGTGGAGATTAAATTCTGTGATCCTCTGCCACAATATGTATAACCACTAGTTATCATTTTAAAAATACAGCCCTTGTATCCACCTCCTTAAACTGCACAGGCCCTGTTCAAATGATCAGTCATTGATACTCCCTTTTAAGCAAAACAATAGGACAGATTTTACCAAACGGCAACAAAACTAAAAGTATAGGATTTAAATACCACAAACTCGGGGGTCTCCAGTTAGGGATAGCATTTTTTCAAAATACCTCATATTTCTCATGATAATTGCAACTCTAGTCATGCAAATACATGGTGTGACATAGTTTTGCATTAATTTATTGCACTGCTGGTTTACATTCCTTCATTGTGTTTCTGTTCTCTTACAGATTTCTAACAAAACGAAACTATAGTACAACTAGTTAAAGAAACACTGCTCAAATCCTCTACATGGCAACATTTCTCTTCTTTTTTTTTTTTCTTTTTCTTTCTTTTTTAATTTACGCTAAGATTATAATCTGTTTTAGGGTACCTGCCCATTCAGATAATTGTTCCGACTTCAGTAAAATACAAACGGGTGTGTTTTACAGTCTAGCACACACAGATCACTCCTTGCAACAATCACGGTATTAGGATGAAACTTACACATTTATCAGTCTCTGCCTATTACAGACCTACAAACACAGCAGAATTCATCGGCTTCAGTTCGGAAAACCCATGCCGAGGAAAAATGAATGGAAACGAAGACAGTGCCCACAGACAAAAGCATTGATCAATGCACTCCGCTGACATTATCTTAATGGCAACCTTTTTCCATCCCATCCTCCCTACTTTCCGATTCTTACAGCAGCAGACATATCCGCACTAAAGGATGCGATCTGACCCATTTCTCGCTGAACTCCGTCACCCACAGGTTTTCACTCGGCAGCGAGCAGCCGTCCCCGGGTCCACAATGACACAGCAGGGCTGGAGGGACACGGCGCCCGGGCTGCTCCCCCCAGGTGACCTCGCCCCACGCCACCGGGTGGAAACCGAGGCGAGGGGAGAGGAGCGACGACCCTGCCGGCACTGGCCCCTCGAAGTGAGGTAAACTTTGGCGGCCGCACCTGGGCCACCGCCCGCGGCGCCGCTCCCGCAAGGCGGGCGGGGGGAACAATGCCCGGAGCCCCGGGCCCCGCGGCCCCGGCCCCGCGCCTCCCCGCCCCGCCGCCCCCGTGTCCTCAGACAACCTCCGCCGCCGGCCCCCCGCCTCCCGCCGCCGCGCTGACAAAGGGCGGCGCGGGGCTGCCCGCGGCGGCGCGGCCGGGCGGGAGCGGCAGCGGCAGCGGCAGCGGGAGCGGGAGCGGGAGCGGGAGCGGGAGCGGGCCCGCCGCCCCGGCCCGCCCGCCCCGCCGAGCGCGGCTCCGGGCAGCCGAGCTCTCCGGCTGTCGCGGCGCCGGCCGGCCCCTCCGGCGCCGGAGCGGAGCGGAGCGGACCTACCTTTTTGTCCTCTTTCTCGCTGCCGTGTCTCCGCTCCGGGTGGCCGCTGTCGGCGGCGGGGGCCGGCTCGGCGGGCTGCCCATCGCGGTGGTGCGGGCGCTGGTGCGGGCAGCCGCCAGACCCCGCCGCCGGGGGGATGGGCTCCGGGCACGGAGAAACTCCCTTAACATCCATCTCCATCTTCCAGTTCACTGTATTGCGAGACAAAAGCAGGCAAACACTTTCCACCACCCCGCGTCTTTCTTCTGCTTTCCTTTCTCCCTCTTTTTTTCCCTTCCTCTTTCTTTCCTTTTTTTTTTTTTTATCCCTTTCCTTCCTTCCTTTTTCCCCCCTCAGGAGGCCGTGACACGCATGGCTCTGGCTGCCGCCGCTGCACCGATCCGGCGGCTGCAATTCTCCCCTAGATCCTCCAGACTTTTGTATCCAGCGTGTGTAAGAGTGAGTGTGTGTGCGTGTGTGTGTGTGCCTGTGTGTGTGTGCGCGCCGTGTCCTTGGTGCGATGGCCTTCAATCGCCCCGAAACAGCAAACGCTAACTAAGCAGATCTCTCGCCACGAAGATCAACTCCCGGCCCCGCTCTAATTGTGGTGGTTATTTACTTTACGCTATCTATGTCCCAGGCCCGGACAAGCCCTTCTGGCTGCAGCCCTTTGAACAAAGTTAACTGGAGAGAGCCGAGCCCTGGGAGGGGGTGGGGGCGAGGGGAAACCACCGGGGTTTAACACGGGGGAACTGACAATAACCCGGTAATGTCAAGTAAAAGTTAAACCTCCCCCTTCCTCCCCTCCCCCTCCCCTCTCCACATCCCAGGCAAGCGCAATACAGCAAAGCAAAACAAGCGATTTCAGACCTGTGCAAGGTGCTGGTGACGAGAAGAGGCGAGCATTTACCCGATTGTCGCTTTTATTTTATTTTCCCCTCGCCTCCCCCCCAGCATCACCCGCAATTGCAAATGTGGGCTCCTTGATGTTAATCTCCTCTCCGTGGTCTGAGTGTATGTGTGTGACTGGAGCTCCCTCTCTCTCAGGCTGCCAGCGCCACGCAGCACTGCACAAGGAGAACTGGAGTAAGGAGAAAAACAAGAACAAATCCAGACTGGAAATCTAAATCAGTACCAGCCACTGGCTCTCTGATTTCATCAACACAAATACAAGAAGAGAAAGGAAACAAAAAATCGACTGTAAGCTGCTAAATCAGTCGTGAGTACATGTGCACACAATTATTTTATTCCTCATGTTACCTTCCTTCTCAGACTGAAGTTAGACACGGTAGGGAAAAATGCAACCTCATTAAGAGTGTTTTATACCAAAGCATGAATTTCCTTAGTGGTGCCAGAGCCGAGCCAACTCTTCAGCTATTCTCCTTTTCGTTTTGAAGAGATGAATGGTGAGTGTGGATCTGATCATTTTTAAATAAGGACACACCAGGTGACCAGTCTGCACTTCTAAATATAACAGCACATTGTCCTGAGGAACAGCTACTTTGAAAGTTAACTGGGAACATCCACTGAGAGCCTGCAGTGTCAAGATACGTATCTTATCTGTACCTGATGTGTCTGATGCACTTACTGACCTCTCCAATATCAACTACCTGCTCCGCAGATGCTGGGCCACATCTTCAGGAGCTGGTCTATATTACACCAGGAGAGAACCTGTCCCAGCGTATTTTGGGAAGCGGGTGACTATCAGGTATTACATTATGCCCTTGGGTTCCCTTATTCCCCAGCAGGATTGCTACTGTGGGAACCTGAAAAGATCTTATTGCAACAATGTATTTGGACAAAGGGCAAGGGGTAACCTCGCAACAGAGGAAAGGAGTCTTTTGTCACAAACCAAAGCTGGATTTTAAAAACAGACATCTCTAAAGATCCTTTAGTATTATTAAAGCATGGCTGGTATCTGTGGGTCCTGCTGTCTTCTCAGAGATGAGCAAATAAGGAGCATTTCTATTGAAACTATCAGCATCAGTGTTTAAAACTGAGGTCAATAATAAGACTATTAAGCCCTGAATATTAAAGTTTATAACCAAACACTTTAGACTACTTATAATCATTAGCTTATAATAATTTGATTATAGTCTGCATCTGGGAGTCGAGGGATTTAAATGTTCTGGATGCTCATTAGCTTCATTAGCAAAAACCAGTACTAACTGCAGACAAGTACTTTTGGGGGATTTGTTTGCACAGCCACGGTGGCTGCAGAACACATACAAAGGTGGACTTTGCTGAAGAGTTTCCCAGAGCAAAGCAATGAGCCCAGGTAGATGACAAGCCACCCCTCAGTCTGTCCGCCCATGCAGTCACCACCTCCTTCCCACACAACAAAGTACGCAAGGAACAAAATTCAGTGCTCAAGAGCTTTTCCAGCTCAGGTCAAAGTACTTCCAGTATCACAGGTTGGAAAATGGCAAGATAAAAATGAAAATCAAAATATTCTTTGAGGTGCTACAGCACATACTTACAAAATTACTGATAAATGACATAGAAACTTTCCTGTGGTGGGTAATACTAAATAATGCTGTTAGAAAATAAAAACTCCCAATCTACCATCTACAGATCTCTAAAATAAAATTCAAAGCAAAACCAAACCTTCTAAAAATAGAGAAAAGCTAACCCAAATACAAACATTGCACCGTGTTCTCTGAAGTTTACTGGAGCTGGACATTGGCAGAGCACCAAGGAAAACTAATTCCAGAGGTGGGGGCCCTTGACTCAGAAAGCTCTGCTTCTAATCCTAGAGAGTTTAACTCCCAAAACCAACAGAAACTTCTTAGATAGTTTGAGTAATCATACAAAAGGAGAGAAGGGCAGGCCGTTAACTATATGGAAGTCAGTTCAAAGATTTGTACTTGATTGCTAAATTTTAAATTTCCTTTTCTTTCTTTTCTCTCCCCCATCTTTCCTTTTTGTGCTGCAAAAGATTTAGCATACTATTGCAAAAATAAAGTTATTACAAAAAATGCATCACAACAGTGTGCTCCCAGTTGTTCTCTGCACAAACCAGCTTTCTACCTGGCTGATGTTATTCAATGGATTTCACAAGAATCCTAAGTAGATAATATTTTGCCAGTTTAAGGTAAAGAACCTGAATAATCATCCATAATTTCCATGTGAGAATTAATGGTCTTCAGGCCTTCGAGACACAAGCAGTAACTACAAATCTAGAGGCACTAAAAAGTTGCACAGGAAAACAAAATCTGAATAGCAGGCTGAAGAGAAAGGAAATATGACCTCCTTCTAGTCTCCTAAGTGGTTCTGAAAGTATTAAGTTCCCCAGATCCAGGCAGAAGCAAGTGAGCTTTTACCTTGGATTATTTTTGATAAGCACTGAGGGGAGAGTGCGACTACAGACTGTAACAATGCAACAAGCCACAGAGCTGAACCGTTGATCAGTAATGCGTAATGAAAAGTTTTTGGTACCTTCAACTAACTTGGTACACACATCAAACTCAAAACATAAGTCCACATAATAGTATTTGAAGCTGAGGTGGAAGAATGGTAAGCCATGCTCCTGTATCACATGGCAACTGTCTTGGAAGACAATGGACTGAGAAGCAGAAACCGGGGAGTCCCAATGGAGGGGAAGTCAATCCACATCAGGAAGGCCGTGTTCATAAGAAAGCAAAATTGTGTTGAATGCCTTCCAGATGTGCTGGCAGATGGAAAAAAAATAGCATGGATCCTTCACTCATGTTTACTGTGGTAAACCAGCATATAATTTAGCTTCTATATAGAATGACAGAGTACATTACTTCGTATGGACTATCTGTTACTCTACTATAAATGAAGAATTTCTGAGCCTAGATCTATTGTTCATTTTTCAAGAGAAACTGCATTAAAATAGTGCTGGTGAAATCAATCCTACGACCCATTTACACATGCTCCATGCTCTTGAATATTTTGTACTTGTGGGTTGTGCTGTAAAACAGGTGTAGGGGACTAAATAGATTCCTGAGACCCTGACGTTCTAAAATGCAAAAGGAAAACCTTTCAAGACCAACTGCAGACTTTGTCTCTCAAAAAATAAAGATTAGGGAGTGATGAGACTATGCATTTAATTACAGGCCAAGTATCACAACAATTTGATGGAAAGGGTTATAAGATTGTTTCTTGTAGGGGAAAAAAAAAAAAAAAAAAGCTATTTTTCACATTCTTATTCTTGGTTATGATCAGATGATAGCACAACATACTGTGCAAGCCACATGGCAGGGGAGTCCTCTGTAGTCCTAATTAATAAGGCTAGAAATGGTGGGAAGACATAGACAAATTAAATGCTTTGCCTAAGATCACAAAGTAGTTTAGTGGCAGATTAAATAGAAGATTTTTGTCCCTTCCATGATATCTTCTTTTGGTCCTTTGTTTCACTTAGCAATTTGTCATTTTTTCTTATGAATAGCTTTAACATAATTGCTCAGAAACTAATGAAGCAATTTATTGATGTTTACTTACATAACAGGTCTTTTTCATGTACATTAATATTTATGTTAATGTGGATAAACAGGCGATGTTGCATGTCAAATGTGGAAAAAATGGCTATTACAAGTTAGGAGGATATACGCAATCTTCATCAAAACACAGTTATCATTGTATGAGAGACACAGCATTTGGGTTGGTTCAGGATTCATCTACCCACTGCATTCAACATTTGAATAATTTTGACCTTTTACCACCCTTAGACAATTCAAATCAAAGGTTTCCTGTTGTCAACGCAAGCTCCTTGGGGCCTCACTCAACACTGTATCTGTCAACTTGCATTCTAGGCTATTTCACTTCTTATGTGAGAGCTGCAAACAGAGTTGCTTTCTCATGAAGACTCTGACCTTATCGATAATTCCCTCTGTACTATACATTTCAAAGTGGCTGACACAGGTGTTCATTGAGTCATCTTCCCACTCATCGATCTCTGCTTCTGTTCTCTAAGATGCTTTACTGCAAGTATGCAAACATTCAGTAACCTGGGGCCTCCTGTAACTTTCAAGATCTATCTAGGCAGGTATTTTCTGTTTCAGAAAGTCTGTCATTTAATGCACTTAATAAATGCTATCTTAAAAGAATTAAGTTGCACGGGGATGTAAAGACATGCTGTAGATATTTTTAGAATAAAATCTGAAAATACTCTTTGAATTCCACCATT
Source organism: Apus apus (assembly GCF_020740795.1). Taxonomy (NCBI): domain Eukaryota; kingdom Metazoa; phylum Chordata; class Aves; order Apodiformes; family Apodidae; genus Apus; species Apus apus. The sequence continues at coordinate 41,300,316 of NC_067283.1, read as the reverse complement.
CTCTACACAATCCAACATGAAAATGGATACATTACAAGCTGCATTTTCAAAAGCATCTTGTCCTCTAGATTTTCACCCACAGTGTTGATATCAGTTCTCCCCTGCATTCTAACATTTTCCCTCACAAGTTCTGAAACCACAAAGAATGGCTGCACAATTCAAGCTCTGAGAGATATTTATTTGAGCCTTTGAAAGACTTACCTACTTTCCTTTTTTTTCTTTTTTTAAATTAAATATCCTGTAATCCTTGGGAGGTCTCCTGAGCTCCTACAACTCCCTTTCTAGAAAGCCATCAAAATAGAATTGATAGGCTTCATTACTTTTAAACATGAACATAACTCCTTTTAGTTTATATTCTACATAACTGACAAATAGCCTTGCCCAAGATACTGCAGAGAGAGCAATGGCCATGCAGACCCTGCACTCACTTTTCAAAGCAGTCATGATTAGAGCATGTGTCTGTTCTACAGGACGTATTAAAGGCTTTATTCATCTCCAAATTGCTGTAGGAGGGAGGTAGAAAAAGAAATAGATATTCCTGCTGACTTTTCTGGGAGTTGGCCTGGTCTCGCAGTTAGGCAAGACATCACTGGATGGGACAGGGGGCCTAACCTAGTAGACTCAAAGGAAGGAAACACAGCTCTTAGGCAACTGGGTGGGCTGCACAGCCACATAGACATTTGTTTCACACCATCTAAAATCATCTGTATTTCACTGGGTGATACTGCAGTCTTCTCAATTCCTGCGGTAAGACTGGATCTGTGCCAAATTGAAAAATTTGACCTAGTTTTCAGTTTTTTGGAAAGGAAAATAAATATCCACTGAGTTCACTTAACTTAAAAAATGGGGGAAAAGTAATTTGTCATAATAATAATTTGTTAGAAACAAATAAACAAAAGGAAGAGGCATTAAAACAAGGAGGGGAAAAAGAAATGTTCTGTAATACTTCTTAATGGATGCCAAATCTTTGTTGCCAGAGATTAAACGTTCAGGAGCAGATAAAGACTTGAGAACACTCTACAAGGGATACAACATCTCCAGTGGCAGCCAAGGGTCCGTGTGTAAGGACTGGTTCACTGAAGTTCAAAGTCCCACTTGGAGGGAGGGACAGAGATGACAAAAATATGCGTGGGTTTAGCCCACAGGTATTAATGCTTCACCAGCTGACCTGAAGCCCACATACTGCACACACCTCTGCTGTGTAAAGTGCAGAGATTAGTGTAATGCAGGTCTTAGGAGCACTAATTCCAGTCTGACTTTCCGTACTATGGAGTATTCCTACATGCTTTTATTGCTGATACATCCAATGGGATCCTAGAGAAGCATACTCAGAGCTGGAACATGCCATCGCGTAAGGAGAATGCCCAGTTACATATTTAGCTCCACTGATTCCTTTTTCTTCCTTGCTTTTTTTTGTTTGCTCTCTCCATCTCTTACCACTACTTCTGTTCCTTGTAGTAGAGAGACAATTAAGTGTTGAATGTGCTAATAGTGTCTTCTTTTTTGTTGTTGCAGACTGCGTTTATACATATGCAAATATAGTTTTGAGCTGGGACGATGGGTTTTGTTTCAAACTGTCAAAACTGAAGTCTGGAGAATTTTCTTGATTTTGAAAATAGATGAGTAATCCATTTGGTAGTATCTCTATAAACAATATGCACAAAAACACTTTCTTAAAATATTTCTGCTTTCATCTTTTAAATTAATGCGTGCTGCTCAATTTGACTGTTTCTTCCAACTTCGGCTGACACCCTGGCCCTGCTGATATGTGCCCCATTCTCCTTTTGTTCCTTCTGCAGGTTGGAAATACATTTAAATTCACCAAATTTCTTAGAGTAAAACAAACAAACAAACCAATCAAAAAAAGAACCCGCGTTAGGTATAAATTAAAGAAGTAAAGTATGTTTAAGCATAAAAAAGACCAAACACAATTAATTACATCTTCTTAAAACTGAAAACTGATAAAAAGTATTTACATTATCAAATAGTCTCCCAGTCAACTCCTGGGTCTTGAATTTAGGGTTTTACAGTTTCGTCTACTATATTCAGGTCTTAATCAGCACCTGGCTGAATCCAATGTCAGAGAGTATGTTTTTAAATAGCATAGTCTTCACCACTGTAATTAATCTTCAGGATAGTGTTTGACTTCACTGTCTTTTCTAGGATAAACCTGTGTTGAGGTCAATACTAAAATTACAAGGTGGAATGAAGGACTGAGATTTGAAGGAGAAACACAAAGTCTTGAACTTTTGCTTTACAAAGTAATTTTAAATGCCATAAATAATTTTAATATATGTATATTTTGGAAATAGCAATGTCTCCTTAACTGTAAAAGCCACCTTTTCACTATTTCTGCTTTTGCAGGATGATGCAGGGGGAAAAAAACACAAAACAAAACAACAAACAAAACAAACAAACAAAAAAACCACCTAGTAAAATTTTAAAGAAACATTTCCTGAGTGGGATATCATACATTTCCCAAAATAAACATAAGAATATTATTTTTGTTTAATTTATCTACCCACAACTGTAGAGTTAAAAGCAGTCATTTGAACAACTGAGCATGAAGCTAGTTAATGGAGGTACATAAGAAGACTATAAAATGCAAAAACCTAGGAAATTGATGAAAGCAAAAACCTCTGCAAACAGTTTTCTGACTTTGAATAGTGAACTCAAGAGAGATGAAAGATGAATGCATCAAAAAAACCCATCCTTTTGTTCCTTGAAAGAATAGGTTATTGTCTACTTGTATTTCTTGGACACCATCACTGGTATTGCACTCACAAAAAACAATGGAAGACACATCCCTTCCCCAAGGAGTGTACAATTGGAAAGCCAATAGAAAGATGTCCAGTAATTTCTAAATGAGTAGGATTAGATCCAAAATTAGGCAAACGTACTTGAATAGCAATGCCTGCTAGCATATTAGCAATAGTTCAGCAAAAGACAAGAGTCATCCTAGCCATTCCAAGATGGATGTTTTGATGACAGATTAAAAATAAATAGACATGGTAATGGATATAAAGAAAATAAACTGAAGTTGCAAGGAAATGTTTTGATTAAAAAGCTGATGTTGTTAGGTCAAATATGCTGTCAACAGGGTATGACACTTAAGGTCTCAAAAAGCACTCAGGGCTAAACTTGAGCTTTGTGCATGCAAATCACTGGTGTGCATGGTTGTTTATCACTGTCACTTGTACAAGCAAATGATAGAATTTACATCTGTAAAAGCCCATTTGTGCTTAGTTTGTATTCAGTTAGCACACACAGCTGATGTTTGTATGCATATCTGTGTATTTTATCATTTGCTAGCAGAAGAAGCAGTGCTCAAAATTGCACCTGAAAAATAGATGTCATATTTTGAAAATCTGGTTCTGAGTAGTACTCAGCAAAAGCCAAAAACCCAAATAGAATGCTGCAGATACAATCTAATCTATTTCCAGCAATGACACCAAAATAAGATAACAGAATTTAAGATCCAAAAAATAAGATGCCAAGCATCATGTAGATGTTAGAGGGTGTTTGTCTGTTTCCTTTCCTGTGCCCTTTAATTTACAGCAAAGTAGTTCATAATTTTGGTAGTCGACAGGGGTCACTTAACTTCAGAGAAGTTACTACTCCATTGCTACAACTAGGCACAATTCATAACTCTTAGTACTCTTGTTTGATCCTTCTGTGAAGACTCACGACGTGTATGTACTTTACCATTGTGCCAGTCACGCAACTGGAAGTAAAATGCCTGGATCAGGAGAGGTGTGATGCTGACTTAGTCAGCTGATGTCTCCCTATGCAATCTTCAGCACTGAGCTAGGACCTTCACTGAATTCTGCATCAGCACAGTCCTAGTGATCCCAGCCCAATGGATCCCAATGCACAGAGATTCACTGGGCTCTGCCTGTTTGCCTTTTAATTATATTATTTAATTATTTTTTTTAACAGGATATTGGAGAAAGAACTGGAGAAAATTTCTTTAGAATGAATGCTTAGATTCTGAACCACAAGTCTTAGCTGCCAGGGAAAAGAACTGAACTGCCAAGCTGTTCACTGTCCAGTTTAACACAGTTTAACTCTCACACTTGCCTCTGAGAGACAATGTTACCTCTCATACAATAAATCACATTCGCTCATAATCTGTGAGTTTATCTGTTCAGTTTTTTGTCTCATTTCCTATGAGCACCAGCAGAACTTTCAGCTGCAGAAAACAGCTGATGTCTGAGTCCAATAGTAATCTGAGAGATTATATTTTTACTTTTTCATCAGCCACTTAATCTATTCTCAGCTTGCAAAAGGCACTTTACTTTGATCTACCTGTATCTACCTTGATTGAAATTAGGTTTCCAGAGTTAAAGCCCTGGCCCTCTGGGAGCACTGTGCCAGCATGTGAAACCTGAGTCCTCACATCATTCTGTGTACATGTAAAAGTAATCAAGATTCAAGCTCTGAGCAGTAACAGCTCTTAAATTACCTTGTGTTCTCATGAAAAGTCAGTTCACAGATGAACAGAAGATAAACAGCATTCCACCAAATGAGAATTTAGTATACTTAAAAATGGAATTAAAGTTTGAGAGCTAGAGGGTATGTCCATGAAGACAAAGCCTGTATGTGAAGTAGATCTAGGCAATGTTTTCTGGTTTAGTGCAAGAGCTTTGTCTGGAAGATAGTCAAAGAGCTTAACAGCTATTACTAGAATTAACAGAGCTGTACATTAACCTGAGCAGGTCTGGTACTGGGAAAACCCCTGTCTTCTTACAACTAAGCAACAGCAAGATGCCTGCTGTTTCTTGTGGCGTTATCACACTGATGTCTCACAATAACAAAACAATTGTGCAGAAAAAAATATTTTGTGTGCTTTCTGTGAAATCAATTTGCATTTCTATTACTTTCTAATGAGAAACATTACAGTTTACATACTTGGCTATATTTATACAGATTTTATAAGCTTGGCAAGTTATCTGTTTCGCTAACCCTACAATAACTGTTCTGGAATAATTGTTTGTGTGTTTACTGTATAAGGCATTTCTGTCTTTTCTAAAGCATATTCAAGGAAAATCAGGAATTGACATCCTAGATAAGACCAACAGGCCTCTTGCTGTAATACCCTGACAGTGCCCACTACCAAATGCTCTTCAAAGGAAAAGAAGTAGGCAAAAGTATTGAATAATTATGCAATAACTGGTCTGTACTAGATGTTTCCTCTTAAATCCCTCCGTGTTGCCACTAATTTATGCCAAAAACAAGAAACGTTATCCACCATGTAGAAAACATTTCTTATTTTAATTCCTGTAACTGCTGATGTTATCTTTATCCACATAAAGGTCTAAGAATCTTACATGGCTTTTTAAAAATCCAAAATAAGGTACCACAAAGCAAATGCAAATTAGTATACACTACTTTTTCAAACAACATGCCTAATGACTCAGAGTTGTTTAGATATGCATTTTGATTTCTACAGCTGCATCTTCTTAGTGCTGTGCTATCAGTCAGACTACAGTTCTAAACAATCTAGTGATTCTACAGACCTGTGACATCTAATAGCTGCTTTATATTTTTTACCTGTCATAACAACACAACTATCTATTTAAGGAGAAAATTTAAGCTCTTATTTAAGATTTGCCTCCTACTAAAGTAATGTGTATTCTGGAACATGATTCAGAGGGATGGGAGAGTACAAGTAGATAATATTGCCTTTTGGTCATTCTTTCTCAACAAACTAACTTCAAGCCTGCCAAGTTGAGAACTTTTTGGTTCTGTTTAGAAAAAAATTTAATTTGTTTCAAGTATATCTGCAGTGTGCACAAAACCAAAGAGGAATAGAAAATATTAAAACTAATATCCATTTTTCATTTCAAAATCCACTCAGATAACCCTGTGTATTTGTGCATTTAAACATATGGGTTAATATCAGTATACAAAGCAGAAATATATGTTTCCATATTATACAGACACCCTTACACCCCCATGTGTTTGAAGGAATAGACAGGAGATGGCAAACAAAACCATCTCCGTTTCTTAGCTCAGTCCCATTTGACAGTTTCAGGATCAACTAGAAAAGCATTTACGAGGAAGAAATGCTATGCATTGGGGAAAAGTAATATTCTCAAGGAAAAAAAAAGAAAAAGTGTTTATCAATGGAAATTGGAAAATTCCCTTGAAGCACAAAGGAGAATTGAAACCAGCCTCCAGGGGGAAAAAGAATAGAATAAAATCTTGATTGCTAAAACAATTCTAAAATGTTAGGAAAATAAATTAATCTGAGCTGAAACTCAGTAACTGGTGTAGCTGATTATGGACAGGTATTAAAAGAATAGCAGCCCAGTTCACAGGGGCAAGACTCAGTTTAAATGAAACAGATGCAGCAGCCAGGCTGAAGAATGAGCTTGTGATTCCTGAGTAGCAGACAGAAGGGAGGTAAACTGAAACTATGTAAGACCATATCGGCCCCACATGCCCTGATGTGGAAATTCAGAAACTCTGGAAAGCTAAAATCACAGGCACTGATTTCACTAAAAAGATTAAAAGGTAGCCTTACATTGTAGGATCTCATTTGGCCAGTTCTGCCTAACAAGGTTAGCATGTATTATCTCTCATAATATAAAGAAATGTTAATTTCTTTAGCAGAAATTTCATAGTCCAGGTCTTCAAGTGAATCCAATAAAGGGTGATGATTTAGTGCTGGTGTATATTTTAAGAGTTGCAAGGAAAAAATCTCTGGGATAATTTAGAATAATGTTTTTTTCTGGAATAATGATTTTTTTCAAAAATCAAAACTTGAATTTTTGGCACAGCAATCCAGTTATATATCCACTAGTTAAAATACAACTCCCTGTTATCTCAGTAATATGTGATCAAAGAGATTTTGTTTTCAGGAGGCAACTGAAAGGAATGTGATGCAGGGACAAAGTAAAAAATGACAGCCTTAATGACTGATGGTGTTGATTTGATGAGTGAAATCTCTGATCTTCATCAGAAGGAATTTATATATACATTTGATTTACACTGAAAAATATAGAAATAAATACAAAATAGTTTGAAGAGAAGTTTTAAAAATTTGTCTTGGAATCCATCATTTGGAAAAAATAGTTTCTTCTTAATGTTCAGGTGCACATTGGTAATCAAATTTTGGTTTTACCTGTCATCTCAAAAAATGAGGACACACTCAACACTATTATCTTGAAAACTTCTAATAGCTATACGTTTTTGGAAAAAATCTTCATCCTAACTGCAAATGGTAATTAACCTGTTCAGTTAAATACAACTACGGGCTAAAGGAAATGCAGCTACCTTACATCACTTAAACTGGCTTAGAATTAACCCATCTTAAAAAAAAATCCTCACAGTGATATTAGAATATTTCTTCACAGTCTGAGAAAAGTTTTACCTTGTATGATTTCCAAAGGGATTAAGGTGGATTGAATTTTTATAGGCATAAGATGGTCAAAGGGAAACTTTTCAGAAGCTTTATTGGAAGACTTCAGAATGGGGCAAATACGATCTGGATTCACAGACTTGCAGCTACCAGAGGATGATACAGCCTATTCACAAACAAATGGTTATTCATCCAAGAGATGATGATTGCTAGGCATTTATGAGAAAGTCATATAATTTCTCTTACTCATGGCAACGACTTGATTGTCCTAGATAGAATGGAGATTCAGTATGTTCCACTGATCTTGCAATAGACTTTTTCACTTGGAAGTTTGTTTTTTCTTAGTTCTAAGCAACAGTGGTCCTGAGACATTATATCTGTGGGAAGCATTTACCATGACAAAGCATTGCATATTGAACAGAACTGTAGTAAAAATATTCTTTTCTATGTCATTGTAAAATTTCACTAGTAATTTTATGTAGAAGTAAATATCAGTGCTGTTTACAATGACAGCAAGAAAGAAATGCAAATAGTAAATAGCAAAAAAGCAAAGTGTTAAATAATAGCCCAGTTAATGCTGTTGTACAAAGGCAAGGGAAACTCCTCCATGCTTACCAACACAATCAGAGCACCATGTGGTGTGTGGGAATAGGTCAATTCTCCTTTGCAGAGCTCTAGTATATTGGGCAGCATAGCTGAATGACCAGAGAGAAACTTACTCAGTTCCAGAAAGTTGCAGTTTGAGCTTACACATATATCCCTTTATTTTTTTAAGCTCTATGAGCTTGAATATGTCTCAAATATTCTATTTCCTTGAATATTCTGATCTATTTTCCCTCCTCAGAGGTATGTGATGACAGGAAGACTGGTCTTCCCAGTCAAAGAACTCCTTTCTGAGATCCAGACTGTTCCCACTCCTCTCTATTATTTTTACATTTTAACTACACTTTTGTCTGTCTTCACGTCTTTTGGCTAATAATTTCAGTTAGTCTCTCTTCTCCTCTGCTCCATCGTTGTTCCCATCCTTCTAACACTCAGATCCAGCTCCCAATGCTCCACTTAGGCAGTTTTCCTTTTATTGCTGTGCCATCAGCAGGGATTTTTTGACACTAGAAGAGAAATAATCTCTAGCTCCAAGCTCTGTTCAGTACTTGTCAAAGAGAGGAGGTATTGCATGAGGTCCCACTCAGCCATTTCAGTCCAGGCAAGGGTCAGACCCAGAGCAGATGAAGCTTCGGAGAAGACAACTGCTAAATCCTAATGGCTAAAAATGTGGAAGCTTTTCCTTTTTTCTTTTCTTTTTTTCCTTTTTCTTTTTTTTTTTTTTTTTTTTAATCAACAGGTTATAAATGTAAGCCAAATGTAGACAGATTTTCACAGGATACCTCATACTGCATTTTAGGCCACTGCTCCGCAACATGAAGATAATACCACTTCCTTGGTAACAGTAAACATTTTTCATAGGTGCAAAAAAAATTTCCTATGAAACCTAATGTGAGGTCTCTGCTTGCTTAAGTCTTCCAAAACAAGTAAAGAACTACATGCATTTCAGCCTGAGGCAGATGCCACAGGAAACTTCAACTAAAGCATTTAAAAATTAGCAAAATTGTACTGTATCTTAAGACACTTAATTATGGGAAAATGCTATGTCTTAAATATAGGAATTTCTCATTCTTCCAGTTATATGTGTTTATTTTAGATTTTAACCGTACCAGTGTTTCCTCTGAAACCCGACGTTGTGGGGATCAAGTTATTTCCTCTCAAGGGGATGAGAGTAATTTTGCAGACAATCTTAAAACCAGAATGTAACTAGAATTGGCTTCTTTGTTCTTCAAGGGCATGGAAGATACTTCGAAAAGACTGAAATGAACAAAGCTTGTTGTAATAATTTGTGTGTGTGCATTTACAAGGCATCTAAAAAAATACCCATGTGATTTCTACAGTTGCAGTGATTCTAGATGTGTTTCCCAGGATGAGATTAGTTAAATTGCCTTGGGTTTCCTCCACAGGGCACAGGTCAACTACCTTTATTGCATGCCATCAGCAATGTGTCACTGAGGCATTTCCAAAAGATTAAATACTTCTTAGGATTAAGAGGCCATAAAATTTCCTTTTTTTGTTTTTGCTGCATGTAATACCTATCAGGGGGCTACAAAGGAGATTATGGAATCTGAAATAATCAACAGTATCCTTTGCTGATATCTTTTGTTGTTGTTGTTGTTTATATGTATTGTCCTCATTTGAGCCAGGACAGAACCTATTTTCTTTTTAGTAATTTTACTTTTCAGTTAAGTGTCTTCTAAGTAACTGCACTTGCTGAAATGAACATCATATTGTTCAGTCAGTGTCTGCTCTAGGACTGATAATGCTCAATGTTTATAGTTATTGCTGGAGAACAGTATGCACAACCAAGGCCACTGCTTGGTTCTGCTAAACAGCTTGTGTGCCAGGAACAAAAGGGAGGAAAAAGGGATCACAGCTGTGGCCCTTCTCTGAGGAGGAGGGGACCAGACAGGTGACCCAAAATTGACCAAATGAAATATTCCATTCCATATGCATCAAACTCAGCATAAAGCTGAAGGATCATGAGTTTAAGCTCTCTTCATCCATGGACAGCATCCTGGGAGGACTTCATCCATTCTTCTGCCTTTGATCCCCATCCTTGCATTCCTGAATCCGGCTGTTACTGCATCCAGTTCCCATGTGCCACTAACTCTAGGCATCCGGTCCAGGGCTTTCCCTGAAGCCTCAGTGAAGACCTGAGCATTACTGGGGGAACAGCACCATTTCAGTCCTGTATATATTTGTATACATTTCATAATTTTCTTCTTCATCATTATTGTTTTAATTAAAGCTGTGTAGCTTAGTTTCCAACCCGTAAGTCTCTCTACCTTATTCTCTTTTCTTTCCTTTTCTGGGAAGGGAGAGGGTTTAATAGAGACCATCTGTCATTCACTTAATTGCCTGCCCATCATTGAACCTTGACACACGAAAGTGTGTGCACTTGCAAGTCATAGATGCTTGTAAATATCTGTTAAAATAAAAGCAGAATAATATGCTATTTAGTACGTTTAGACAACTCCTGCATTTCTCAAGTCACTGGGCCAGTTAAACTTTGCTTTGTGGCTGGGGGTTGGCAGTTGGTGTAATTGTTAAAGGAAAGAGGATTGCTCATAGATAAGTACTTTATGAGTCTACATAGTATTTCTCTGTTCTTTAATAAATGATGATCCTTAAAAATTCCTTTTGCAAACAAGAAAAATGAAATTTTAAAAGCATGTGAATTGTGGTAAAGTCTATTTCTTGTTAATTATTTCAATTATTTCTCACTCTCACTCACTTTCAGTCTATATCATCTGACTGGACAATACAAGATCCACACCTTTTGGAATTTAACCTTTTTGACTGAAATGTTGTTGAGTCCATGATACAGTATCTCAGTCAATCAAATAATTATTTAAGCAATTATCAAAGCTCTGTATGACACTTCCATATTTTTAGTATTAAATATTTTTTTAATTTTTTTTTTTGGTGGAAACAGCTGCAACCTCCTCTCCTTCTGTTTTCTCACCACACAATTGAAGGCTAGTGCAAGGTAAATGATTTCACAACATGGCAGGTCAGTCTCAGAGACTGCAGAACTATGGGTGGAAGATCTTATTTTTGGCAGAAGTCTCACATAGCCCCTCCCTCCCTTTAACATTCCAGCTATTTTACTCATGAATCTGACCCTGTCTTTAAAGTGGGAGTCATGCAGTGAAGCTCAGAAGGCATAGATCTATTTTGAAACTTTTACTCTCAGTATATCTCCTCTAGAACTTTTTTACCTATAAAAACCAGTCTCAGCTCAGGACCCCATTGTGCTTAGAGTTGTACTAAGAATGAGAACAAAGACAATTCCTACTCCAAAGAACAAATATAAGAAAGAAGACTGGCAGGAATGTAATCATGCTAGCAGATTTTTACAGGCAGTTAGGCGCTAGTGTAAGCATTAGTAGGCATTAATGCTTTATAGAAAGGTAAATTTTTACATTAGTGACCAAGCTGTATAAATTAAGGCTTTTAATCTGGGTAGGACAAAAAGGAATGTCTAAGGAAGTGCCAAAGTCAGAGACCAGTAGCACTGTACTTTCCACTTCTAACAGAATTAATCTCAGAGTAACTGAATTAATCTAAGGTTTGACTTAGGCTATCTGGAGAAAAGCTGACAAAAATAGGTACATCTACTTGCCACATTTGTACTAACGTTGCTTCAGGTTAATGCTTAGATGATAAAATGGGGCCTGCCTGGAGAGAACATTCCACTGGCTCTGATTTGATGTTCATGCTCAGCTTCCCAGCTGCAGATACATTAAGATCCTTGTTTCTTTACAGCTGAGTGTTTAGAACTTGGATAAGGTTTTTCCTTAACAGCTGGCCAACCACCAACATTTTTTTTTACTCTTTTAGTACTTTTTGTATGTATGTGTGTGATAGGGTTGCTGTTTGCCAAGCTTATAAATAGTGCACTGCATATGCATTTCCTTAACAGGATATTTATATTGCACTGGTTTTTGCATTATTTTTTCTGTCTCAGGTCCCCTGTTTTCAATTTATTTTATTTTTTTTAAGACTCAGTCCTTTGAAACACTTTGCTTTTTTAGGTGGGAACACTGAACTCCTGATGCTCAACTCAAGTGTGGGAATAAACACAGCATATCACATATACTGTTTGGATATTGAAATGTTAAGCACAATTCTGAGGAAGGTATGAAGGACACAGTGCCTAGGGAGACACACTGAACTAGCATTTCCTAAGACACCTGCAGCCAGAAAGGATGAATGCAATCATGGCAAAAAATAAAGCTGTTCAAACCTGGCAGCACACTTGGAAGATGATAGCTATGCATACTTTCTATGTTTGTGTATATGTGCACAACAAAATGACATGCAACTGTAGAATATTGTGGTGACAACAACAATGGAGATTTCCAGTACATTCAGCATGCTCTGGCAGGCAGGTGACATATCCAAGGTGTCTTAAGAGTCAGCACGTTCTTATATCCTAACATTGTCTTCTCATTTACTACAAGATACTCATGTTAAACTGTACAGGTACTCTTTTATATGCCAATTTGTGTTTTATAGTACAGTATATATTTTGTTAAAGAATGCTTATTAAGTTCTCTTCACTTATTTGCTAGACTTGTTATTTAGGCTTCATCTCTGGTTTTGTGGAGTGTTAGTTTAAAGCCCATTTTTTAGGGTGCTGCAAGTCTGAGTATGCTTCTGTCTGAAGTATACATTGGCCAAGCAACAGCAGCTTTGCAGTGACACATGGTCAATGACAAGTTAGCTATGTGAATCTTCCTACAAGGCTCCCAGTGTTGTGGAATACTAAGGCTGATGGATTTGTAGGTTAGTTGAGCTCCAGAAGCCTTTCTAAGCCTACAGAGTATGTTATAGGTGTTCTATATTTGACCATGCAAAGCACTAAGACACATCAAGGGACACTTTAGTGATCTCCACGGCCCAGCAACATAAGGTGCAATGTAGACACAATTGTATTAATGAACACATGCCTAGTTCTTTTACTCTTTTTCACAAGCCAACCCCTCCAGTACCAAAAAGTTTTTCATTTCAACTCTTAGTTGCAGAGAAAATAAACCTCTGAGATGCTTATAGCTAATAATTATATTAAGTACTGACAGCTTATTACTACAGTGTTCTCTCATTCTCCACCACTGCACCAGTGCTGAAGAGGAACTGCAGTGCTGTGCAGCACCTGAAAATATGAGTGCAGAAAATATGCTTTGCAGCTCTTAGGCTGGCAGGATGCCCCACTGTATGACCCAGTCTGCAGGGAATGTCCTCAAACAATGAAAATGGGACACAGCCACACCAGCTGCCATTAGCAGCTGTGTTGCATCTACCTCTGGCCTCAAAGATATGAGGAGGGATTATAATTTCTCTGCTTATAGCAACGTAGCTCACATTATGGGTTAACTTTGTGTGCAATAAAAATGCTGCATTTTGGTGATACATCCTGTTTTGCAACCAGTTCAGAAAATTAGTGCAGTAAACTTGAGAGAACAAGATGCACAGTCCTCAAAGATTATAGAGTTTATTTAAGTGCTCTGCAGATCAGAGAGCTGGAGAAGGGAGTTTGCCTCCCAAAGCAAATTGCTTGTATCTTTCCATGTTCCAGTTCACAGTCAGATACAATTTGCAGTTTGATTATTGTCCCTGTAGCTTCTTTAGTGTTACTACTTTTCCATACTTCTAATACTAAACTTTTTCATATTATTTTTTCTCTATATAATTAGCTTTGAATTTTCTAAGCAAATCTTGCCTTGTTTTTCCTATTTTCTTCCTGTATTTGTAATCTCCTTTCACTCTTTTGTATTATCTCTGTTTAAACTAATATTTGCAACACCTAAGTTATCACCATCTGCGAAACTTGCTGTCTTCTTTTTTACACCCCCCCTCTTTCAGATTATTAATAATAATGTTAAATAAGGCATGTTTAAGAGATTGTGCAGCTTCCTTTCTTGCATTCTCAATTACTATTTGCAACATACAACCTGAAGAAATCTGTTTCCCTAAAGATCAATCTGAATAAATGATGGCACAGATTGCCTGGGGAGCATGCAGTATTCTGATGAACTGGCACCTCTCTGATTTCCATCATTATAAACCACTCCCACCTTACTCTCACAAGGTTCACAAACTCAAGTTTTACTAAATTTAAGTAGAAGATGCACAGATTGTATATGTAGCTAGAGACTTTATTAATATACTGCTCTGAAGGAAGCTTGCCCTTTCCAGCCATAGTCAGTCTATTAACTCTGACCAAGACCACTTCCATGCATGCTAAAATACTAGTATGCATGCTGCTCTTGTCCAACACTGAAGGCCAGCTGAAACAGGATCATGTGCTGCATGTCTTCCTGCAGGGGAGCCAGAAGAGGTACAACAATGCTTTGGCTGTTAATCCCCTGCCAATTTTTTCACTGACTTCTCTCTAGTATCCAGTACTATCTTTGGTCAAAATGTTCTGGTGTAGTTAAGCAACTGAAGAACCAGAGAATTTTCTGTTATATCTTTCCCTTCACTGGGTTGATTTTGGCAAAAATATTAATTAATTAGTTAAGCTATTTATTCACTTATTTATTTGAATGATGAAAGTTTTACTGTTTCATTGAGGCTTCTGTGTGACAGATAACTCTCAGACAAGCACTGAACCTAACTAATCAGCTTTCCCTGTTGCTAATACTACTAACAAGTTGAAAGAAGACTGAAGACTGATTTTATTAATATATGTGAAATATTATATTAATGTGCATGTTTAACATAATACATCATGCATGTTTATATTTTGTAAACTTCCAAGCATTCACAGAATCACAGAATTGTCAGAGTTGGAAGGGACCTCTAGAGATCATCTAGTCCAACTCCCCCCACTAAAGCAGGATCCCTTAGAGCACATTTCTCAGGACTGCATCCAGGCAGATTTAAAACTCCAGAGAAGAAGACTCCACAATGCCCCTAGGAAGCTTGTCCCAGTGCCTTGTCACCATCAGTGTAACAAAGTTTTTCCTCATGTTTAAATGGATCTTCCTATGTTCCAGTTTGTGCCATTGCCCCTTGTCCTGTCACTGGGAACTACTGAAAACAGTCTGGCTCAATCCTCCTTGAACCCCTCCTTTAGATACTTGTAAGCATTAATAAGGTCTCCCCTCAGCTTTCTCTTCTCCAGGCTAAACCGTCCCAGCTCTCTCAGCCTTTCCTCATAAGATAGATGCTCCAGTCCCCCAATCATCTTTGTTGCCCTCCACTGGACTCTCTCTAGTACTTCCCTGTCTCTCTTGAACTGGGTAGCCTAGAACAGGATGCAGTATTCCAGATGTGGCCTCACCAGGGCAGAGTCGAGGGGGAGAATGACCTCTCTCAACCTACTGGCCACACTCTTTCTTATACAACCCTGGATTCCATTGGCCTTGGTGACAAGGGAACATTGCTGCCTCATGGATAATTTACTATCTACCAGGACTCCCAGATCCTTCTCCTCAGAACTGCTTTCCAGCAGGTCCACCCCTCACTTGAATGGGTGCATGGCATTCCTCCTCCCCAGGTGCAGGACCCTACACTCCCCCTTGTTGAACCTCATTAGATTCTTCTCTGCCCAGCTCTCCAGCTTGTCCAGGTTACGCTGGATGGCAGCACAGCCCTCTGGAGTGACAACCACCCTTCCCAGTTTGGTTAAATTTTTCAGTATTTCTAATCATAATGCAGAAAAAACTCTGCTAGCTTGAATAGTTCTAAATAACAACAACTAATTTCACTGGTAAGCTCAGGTAAATTGAACTGGATGCCAGTTAAAAATCAATGTACAGCTCAAAGATGTACCATATTTATAATGGCACATTTATGATATCTCTCATAATTGCATTTATCTGACACCATACAGTCCTAATCATAGAATGGTTTGGGCTAGAATAGACCTTAAAGATCATCTAGTTTCAACCCCCCTGCATGGGCAGGGACACCTTCAAACAGACCAGGTTGCTCAAAGCCCCATCCAGCCTGGCCTTAAACACTTCCAGGGATGGGGCATCCACAACCTCCCTGAGCATACTCTTCCAGTGGCTCACCAGCCTCACACAAAAGAATTTCTTCCTAATATCTGATCTAAATGTCCCTCTTCCAATTTGAAACCATTCCTCCTCATCCTATCACTTACATGTCTTTATAAAAAGTCCCTCCCCATCTTTACTGTAGGACCCTTCAGGTACTGGAAGACTGATATGAGGTCTTCCTGGAGCCTTCTCTTCTCCAGGCTGAACAGCCCAAACTCTCTCAGCCTGTCTTCATAGGAGAAGTTCTCCAGCACTCTGATCATCTTTGTAGCCCTCCTCTGGATTTGCTCCAACAGCTCTATGTCCTTCTTGTGTTGGGGGCTTCAGAACTGGACACAGAACTCCAGGTGGGGTCTCACAGGAGTGGAGGGGGAGCATCAGCTCCCTTGACCTGCTGGCCATGAAATCCCTCACCATTAGCATTTACATCTCTGCTAACATTTACTAGTGTTCAAGTTTGGATTGGATATAATTGACTTCATTATCTGTTCTAGTCAGAGATAGCTACGGTATCAAAAATAATGTGAAGCATGCATAAATAGCAGCTGTCATCAAAAGAAGGAATCCATTGCAGCCATTATCCATGCCCCGGCTCTATTCCCTCTCTTATGTCATCATATGTATTTATGTGGCTTACAAGGTGAACTGGATCAGTAAAGTAACCTGGCAAACTGTTAACTCTTTCCTGGAGGGGATATAGGATTAACTTTGATCCAGATAGGTTTTCTGATCTAATTTACTAAACATCCACACAAGTACTTGAGCTGCATCAAGTGCCACTGATAAAAACAAAGCACTAGAATCAGAAGGACTGGACTGCAGCAATATCAGTTTGATGTTTTGAAGCTACACTACTGGAGAACAGTATGCTTAAAGTCAGATGGTATCTAAAACATGTTGGTGGTCCCTCCATAGCAATCATGAGCAATTTCCTGGAAATCACCAATCTAGGTAGCATAATTATTAAACCAGCGTAAACTATCAGCTATTGGGTAAAACCATAAAAACTTTTTTTTTTTTTTTTTTTCTGAAGTGTTTCATATTGCCTGGTAAGAATTTTTCCCTAGTCTGTGAAGAAGCTATTTATTAAAACCTTGTTTATTCTGGCTTGCTCACTTTTATTCCTTCTCAGAATTCTGGTCTTACCTCACAGCTACTTTATTTTTCTTACTAGTTTCTTGTGAGAGATTTTATCAGAAATCCTTTTAAAAAATCAAAGTAAATTACTTCCTCAAAATGCCCTTTATACACTTGACTGTTGACTCGAAGAATTTAGTGGGTCAAGAATGCATTATTTATTCTTGTGGCAACCAGGCTGGTTTGATCTAATTGGCATATATTTATCCAAGTGTTTCACTACTTTGTCCTTAATTATACTATGACAGTTTTTCTAATACTGAAGAGAAGTTTGCCAGACTGTGATACCTATAGTCACTACTGAATCACTGTAAAAGACAGAGACAGTGCTAGACACTTTTCAAACATATAATATTTTTACTCTAAATTGTATAGATTTTATAGATTCACATTGCATGTCAGAGTAAGTTTTGCTCATAGAGTTCTTTTGTTGTTTAGTCACAAGCAAAATGCAGCACAGAGGTATTTTCAAATATATTAGCTTGAGGCCATAAAATTACTATAAGACAACTGGCCTAAACATGGTGATGCATTCCTTTAAGTATTTCCTAACATTAATATGTAATTATGTGAAACTCAAAAAAACTTCAGTAACAACTGTTGTGAGAAATAGAAATGCTTTGAGAATCATTCCTTTATTTAAACATCAAAAAATTATGAATTATTGCAAAAACAGCATAAAATTATTTTAAAAGGCTTCTAATTGAAAAATGTGTGTGGGGATGATGACCATTTATCCTGCAGATTAGTGAACTGAAGGCTTTCACAGTTAATATTAATATCTTATATATCTTTTTCTAAATCCCATTTTAATCCACTTCGTAGTGCTTCTTTTTTTCTTCCCTACTCCTAGGGGTGGGAGGAAGGAGATGTGCTTTGATCTTTATTATATTTTGTAAGTTTTTCTTTTTTAAGTATCATTTTTGTTGTAGGGCAGTGAAATGAGCATACTTTGGATGTTTCCTAACATATCTAAAAACTGTATAGGAGTTAATACTCTGGACAAACAGACTGTTTCCGAAGTGAAAAAACTCTTAGAGAAAATTTGGAGCTTGCAAAGCTGAATTCTCCAGTACTATATTTAAACCTGATGTTAAGCAAAAGGGGTTATATATGAGGATCAAAGAACAATGAAACCCCATTATCGTTTAATATTGAAAAAAGGAATGTAGTCAAGAATATGCAGTTGAAATGTAGTTTCTAACTGCTGAAAGATTTGTATAAATCAGTTCCAAACATAAAAATCCAGCATTTTGCTAGAATGCATTAAGAATTGAAGATGTCTTGAAAGTCAGAGAAGCTTGTGGGGTTTTTTATTTTAGCAGTTAACTGAACAGTCATATTCCAGGTATCGAAAATTTTCTAAAATCTCAATAAAAATACAATCTGTGAAAAAAAGTAAACACAACTTCAGTTTTCAAACTTAAACTTGAACATACAGCAAACTTGTTAGCAATTGTATCATGTTATGTAATGCTCTGTTAAAATAATTATTCCTCTGAATAGCTGAAACAATTCTACTTCATTAAGAACCAGTGAGTTTGTGAGAAAGTGGATGATATGTGTGTACTTCAACAGGGGAGTAGCAATAGCACAGTGATACAGGCTACCTAACTGATTTTTTGGTGGCTGAATCCCAAAATATGTTTTAAAGTAAATGTAAAGGATCTGGCTTTGAGCAACCTGATCTAGTGAAAGATGTCTCTGCTCATCGCATGGGAGGTTGGACTAGGTGATCTTTAAAATGTCTTTCTGACCAAAGCCATTCTGTGATTCTAGGAAAAAAATAAACCTAACAAAGCAGTACTTCTTATGCTCTGTAATCATTTCAGTTCCATCTTACATATGAAAAATTACATGCAAAACCCTCCCAACATTTACAAAGAATCCTGTGAAAAGTATCTCATGAAGATTTACAATGTTATTCTGCACAGTGCAAAGTAACTCTTTTTCAAAAAATGGTAATTATATTTCATATCATTGCGTGGCTCTACAGTATTTTTGCTATTATTAGATTCCATAGTACTCTTCAAAGTCAAGGTATCATGGTTCTGAAGATGGTGAAAAGAGTGAAAAAGCAGCTGCTGATGCAGCATATGCTTCTGAACAGTACTGTGCTAGGCAACAGTATTCAGTGCATCTCCAGCTTCATAATGTTCTTCCATTGGTGCTAATGTGAACTTATTGCAAAGAAGGCGAATGGTATCCTGGGCTACATCAGGCAAAGCACTGCCAGCAGGCTGAAGAAGGGGATCCTTCCCCTCTATTTAGCACTGGAGAGGCCACACGTGGAGTCCTGTGTCCAGTTGTGGGCTCCTCAGTACAAGAGCAACACAGACATACTGGAGAGAGTCCAACAAAGGGCCACAAAGATTGTTAAGGGACTTAAGTATATCGCAGGAGACAATGTAAGTAGCAAATATCAAATAAAGTATTTTATCCCATTTTTATTTTAACATTAGGAGACACTTTATTAGCACTGAGAAATATTTTTTTCCTTACTAACACAGGTTACACCACTATCATAATTTTAGTTTATTGCAACTCAATCACTATTACAGTTTTCCTCTGTCACAAATGCAGAATCCTAACATAAACTCTGTACTTAATGAAAGAGTAGGTAAAGCCTAAAAGACAACCACTTCTGGACTTTCTGAGTTCCATCCCCACATGCTGAATGATGCCTTTGATCAAACGCCTTCAGGACATCTGACCTCAACATTGTGAAAATATACTTACAGCATTCAACCTAGTAAAATATGTGCTATTTGATATCTGAAAATGGAACTTTTTTTTTTTTCATTTTGGAAAACATTTACAATTAATTTAAGTTGAAGAAGTTCCTTAGACCAATATGGTTGTCCTCAAAGCACACTGCACTAATAGAAAATGCCCAACTCTAACGTTTCTCTTAAAGCAAAGATTATGACCCATTGCCTTATAAATTGTATTAATTTTAGTCTGATCTCCATCTGCACACAAATATAAAAACCACCCTGTCAAAAAAATCAACAAAGCTCTCAGATCATGCAGAATACTTAAACACTGTACAGCCCTCCTCTGTAGCTTTTTTAACTAGATGTAGATATGTAGGGGGGGAGGGGAAATAGAAATAAAAAGAAAGAATGTGAATGCACATCCCCTTCTGGGGGGTGAGGTGGTGGGGCAGAAGTGTCTATCCCTTTCACACCATAGTATACTTCGACTTTAAAATGGCCCCTGCAATAGAGGCAAAACAAATAGCTTCCAAAACATGCCCGAGAGGCTCTACAAGCAGTGCCCATGAGGATGCGCTTCAATGCTAATACGTGTACATTATGTAAATACAGCCTTACTGGGCCTGACCTACGGAATCATGATGAGAAAATAAAGACAAGAAACAGAAGAGAGCTGAGAGAGCTCAAGTATGTCAAAAGCATTTCTCTTACACGGCCTTCCTATAGTAAATAGTATAATGGGAACCAAACACCCTAGCATAAGATACAGCAAACTCTGGGCTTCCTTGGGATACTGCTCCCAGGAGGAAACAGTAAAAGAAATGTATTAATGTTTCAAGGGCTGTGGAAGAAACAGAGCATAACGGTCTAAAAAGTGTTTCAAGTTACAAGCATAATCTTCTGGAAAAAAAAAAAAAAAGTCAATTTATCATTTAAATATTATCCAAAATACCTATTTTTCAAATGAAAGAAAGTATCTGGAATAACAAATAATAACAAATACCGTGTTATACTGCTTTATTTTAAAATATACTGCAATAGGCTGAGACATCTTCATGAGGTATAGAAATTTCATTCTTCAAAATCAATCAGGAAAAAATTGCATAAAAAAGCCAGCCAAATATAAGTCACTCCAGTTTCCCAACATTTAACAGCAAACTTCCTTGGCAATCACAGGGTTGAAGGGCACACAAAGCAGGAATCACACGGGCATTATCTTTTCCATTTCAAATGTTGTATTTGTGTTCAAATTCCAACGTGTGCTACTCATTAGGTTCGTAGCTACCATCAGAACAGCAAGTCTGCATAATCAAGTTTGCTGAGAGATTGTAATTTTCACTTGATTCTTACAGTTCATAATTTCCACATACCACCGTATATAGTAAGACTATATAAGGTATCATTATTCTCTGCAGTTCTTTAAATTAATTTCCTATTCACAAGACAGAGCTTGTATTTGATACAGTTGAGACTTAGAAAGGCAGATCTCAGGTGTAATATTTGGGCAGACAATGAGGCAGAAGGGAGTAGCTCCAACTTGTTTTTTAAAGGTCTGAGCTTAGAAGTACACCCAAGACCTTCATTAAGAATATGATGGCCCACTTGAAGGCTTGCAGGAAAAAACAACACAGTAGCATTCCAGTCTGTGCATCCTGCTTTGTCTGAGAAAAGCAGCAGAAACGTGAATACAATGTGAAAATGAGTTTCCACATCTGACTCTTCTTCATACATTGGATATAAAAAAAAAAAAAAAACAAACAACAAACCCCCAACAAGATGCAGCTCTTTCAAATTGCAACTACTTAGTGGGACATGTACACAGAGTAGTAGTTCTGACTAATACAGTATATGCAATAGAACTAAACTGGGCCAAGAGTCCTCTGCCTTTATACAGATGAGTCAAGTGACTTCAGAATGAGTAGCACTGTACCCTTTAACAGACCCAGAATTTCTGAATACCAACAAGAGGAGATTCAAATTTTAGTATTGAAAATACATGGAGTTCCTCATAGGAAGAATTATTTATCATATATGTAATGCTTGGAGTTCTCAGCAACATAACTTATTTTTAGAAATAGTTTTTATTCATTGCAAAGGAATTTTAAAATTGTATTTTACAAATAAATACCCTTCCTGAATGCAAAAATGCCTCTAGTCATCAGTTATCAGCAAAAATGTGTATACTTTGCACCTTTTTTCCTTGTATCACTTCCTCCTCTCTCTACACAACTCACAAGCTGCTTCAAAACAGCAGCTCTGCAACATGCCTCAGAATTAGTTCCAGATCTTTCAAAATAGTTGCTATCTCAGAGATAATTAAAAAGCAAAATTTAGCTAGCATAGATATTATTCTTCTATACCATACTACTTCCATTATTTGATCATTTAAAACAGTTGTAAGAGAAATTATTTTAATAATAAAAAATGGGTTTCACATTGTCAAAGCATATAGAACTAAAAAATCAAAATTAACTCTCATTGTTACTGGTGTAAGTAAAGATTAATTATCTTTGCTTTAGGTCAGGACCTAACTTACCCCAGATTTTTCACTTATTTTAAATAGGTAAATAATACTTGAATACTTGTATCTGAATATGAAGTTATTGGGCAAATAGTATAACTAACATGAGTAGAAATATGATTAAAAGCAAATACTTAAGACAAATATTTTATTTATACACACAAATCAAAACAAACTTCTTCACCTTTTGGAGTAGAATACTCTGAAAGAATGATTACAAAACATCACGTGAGAAAGTAAAGTTCCTGAGGCTGAATCCTCTGGAAAGTGCTATGGATTTTTTGTTTGGTAGTTTTTTCCTCATCTTTCTCTCAGATACAGTATTGGGGTTGCTGCAGGAGTTCATCTGGAGACAACAGGATTCTGGGGACATAGGCCCATGCATGGCCATCTTTTGTATTTCTATATGTGGGTTTAAAACAAGTGTAAGAGGAAATTACATTATATTTTTTATATATATTCAGGTATGTTAAAATAAAAATAAAAAGGCTTATTTAGTGTTTACCACAAATAATTTTTCATCGTGTCCACTGAAAATAACAGAATTTTAAACTGGTCATACTAAACACTGTTAATATGTTTTTCCACAGCTAAAAATTACTTCTGTGGCTAAGGATCACACCGGCATACAGGAAATCATTAAGAAGTATTTTACCACTGTCCAACATGTTTACATGAACTGATTTTATTATATACCCGCAGTGATGGAAGAAGCCAAAGAATGATTGCTCTTAGCTCTTTTTAATACATTGTAGTCAGCATATAATTGCATTTGCCTTAATGTTAACTAATGCCCCTCATACTGTGTTGTAAAAGGAAGTGGATCAGCAGGGAACATTTAATTTACAGCAGCTTCTTGCTGTTTATATGAAAATCAACTATCAGAATATCAATCAATTATTTTATGTATTATTTATTTCTTCCTTATTGATGAAAATTCCTTTTTTGGAAGAAAACTTAGATACCTGGGAGAAATATTTTTTAAAGTAACTGGGAGAAATATTTTTAAAATACATGAAATGTCAATAGTTTGCTTTTTTTGCACTTATTGCAGCCTATACTTGTGCTGTCTCAGAGTACAAAGAAGATCTGTGAAGCTGTGTCCCTCAAAGCTGTAGCTAAAGAAACATAGTTGTACACAACCACTATATACCATAAAACTTAGTACTATTAATCACTTTCAATGTCATTACTGACAGTGCTCAGCAAGAAAACTGCAAAGCAAAAGGGCAAGGATTTTTGAATTTAGCTTTTATTATTTTAGGGTGTTTTGTCTTGTTTTACTGTGTGGAACCTGACTTCATTTTCTTTTTGTCTGAATGACTGCAGACCAAACATTCATTAATACTATCTTTGGATGTGTTTACACAAAATTCTAGAGAGTGTTTTCAATGGCTTCCCAAACTGGACCACAGCTAGCCAGTTTGGAATGTCAGACAAGAAAACACTGAAATAAACCAAATAGTTACCATTTAGCCTCTAGTATATTATACTATATATATGTATCATCTACTGCTGGGTTATTTCACTTTATCTTATTTTCTTACACTTTTACTTACTTTAATTCAGTCACTTCAGAGGTTTATCAACAAGATTTTTTCACCTCAAAAATATATGCTGTAAAACTGGTTGTGAAATCTAGCAGTTTTAAGTAATTTTTAGTGTACTTGAGAATGGAGTTTGATCAAGGAACCGTTTTAATTTCCTGTTTCTGCCTGTCAACCATTTCTCTGGAAAGCACAGGCATATCTAGGAAAAACAAAAGTGGCCAAAGAAAATGACACAAGAAATTGAAAAGGTTCACGCATAAACAATTGAAGCTCCACTTGGAATCACTGTGACAAAACAACTCACAAGTACTTCCTCATGTCAAATGGGGGTGGGGGGGAGGAGGGGGAGTGTGTGTGGAAATCTTACTGAAATTACTTCTATCATTATTGTTTACTTTAAAAATGTTTTTTATTATTAACAGTATAGATGAGGTCCAGGTTTGCTAAGCTTCAATTCTTTTATGTTTTACATATGGAACATACAGAGCTCTATCTGTAGCCAAGATAAAAACAAAGTCCAGCTTCTCTTCCCTAAACCCTGCCCCTCCTTTTCCACTTCCATCCTTTCCAAATGCTCTTTGGCTTATACTAAGATGAGTTTTTGGCTGGGAACTATAGCACGGCCATTTCTACCTCAAATTTTCAACAAACTTAGAGTAAAACCTCTGCAATATAATAGCTTTTACTGAATGGGGTCTTTTCACTCCACACAGTTTTTAAACAAATTAACCAATCATCTAAGTTGCTGCATGAAACAATCTGTGGCACAGGATTACCATAGAACCTAGCCCTCTGCTATAGAAGATCCAAATCACATGAATTCATTATATGTCAAGTTGGTTCAACTGGTTTTAAACCAAAGCTAGTTCCACAGAACTGTGTCAATTAAAAAATCTGAGACAAAGGATTCAACAGCATTGTGAATCTACTATTAAGAAATAATGGGTTTAATCCAGAACAGGGTTTCTGTTTGTCCTTACTCCTCACTGGAATACACTAAAAGTGCACTTGTATCCATATAAACCATGGACACATGACTAGCTGAAGAATGCAGAAATAACTTAAGAAATTATTCTGTATGTTACTCACAGGGTTATGAAGTAATGAAAAGTTATTACTTTATACAGCTTATTAGAATACATAGAAACATTTTTAAAAGTCTGTTCCTAGACTTCCTATTTGTTCAAGTCCAAATCCATTTTTATGAGTATTTTTCTCCCTAAGAAAGTAAAAATAAACTGGTATTTCAGTGACAACTAGCTATGATACCTTATTTACTTTGCATGTTAATAAATTTGGCTACAAAATTAACTTCAGTCTACATTTATCATTACAGAAGTTTTTCTAATTCAAAAGTAAATGAGATGCTACACCAAGCATGTATGTGTCAAAAGTCAAGATTTCATAATTTTGCTAGTACAGTTAAGACCTTAGCCTTGAAATATTGGCTGAAACAGTGGGGACACGTGGGGAGGCTGGGTGTGTCTATAAATACAAAAAACTGACTCTTGACCAAAAGATTTAACTTATTAGCAAAGAAAAGAAAACCTGTTTAACATAATTAACTGCTATTGATCACCAGTTTTCCTTAAAATTGCTTATTAAAGTTTAATGTTATTATAAGGAAAGTAAACTCTGGTCATTTGGTTAAGACAGTCTGGTGATATGGTCTCTCCTCTGACTCTGCCAATGACCTGTTCTGAAATATTGGATAACAAGTTTAATTTCTTTGAATCTCCATCTTCCTTCAGATCATCTGTCAGCTCTATTTACAGACATTTTGAAATATTTGGAAGGTGTTAACTTTCAGTGTATTTCTACAGTGCCAAATGGACTAGGCTTTTCTATGTACTTAATACATATAATAAAATTTTACTATTATTTATAAAGACTTTTAAAATTAGTATACACTAAGAAAAAAACCCAGTAAATTTCTTGTGATGTTTCTAATAAATTTTTGAAAGGAATAATTAAAAAAAAACACTAATGGTTCACAATCTGTTTAGAAGCACAAATCAATGAAACAATATATAGTTTTCAAGTGCTGCTTGTGCAAATAATTAAAATCTAAACTTGCTTCTTGATTTGTCAGACTGTGCACTGAAGACAGCTTAAGGAGTTCTGTCCACATCAAATCTTGAACCACCCCGTATAGCTAAGATTTGTCTTTGTAACTGTTTTTGAGACCCTAACATAAGCCCTGTAACAACTTGCGTGCAAACAAAAAAAAACCCTTATGGTTTCTGACATTTATCTGTATTTACATGAGTCTTATATGTAGTTCTCAGAAAGCCTCTTTTTTAAGAAAACTTTGCTTACCTGTGTCTCATCCCTTTTTCTTATATATAAAGACAGCAATGTTCCTTTTCTTCTTTTCTCTCTCATTCCCTGAATCTCATGAGTTTCAGATCCTATCCACCCTATCAAAAATTCCTTTGGGTATTTGTAGCCCATTCACAAGAAAAAAAATCCATAGACACCCATACTGGTTTTTCAAATGCCTAGTAGGACAAGAAGCCCTGAAGTTGGAACTTAGAAATGAGATCAAATGAAAACACATCACTGTTCTCCAGGACTGTTTATTCCAAGTCTTCAGTCACACCAATGTTACTGGTTATAACAATAAGTATTACTTTCGCTTCTTATAATACTAATAATTATATAGTTAGAAGAGGGTGAATTACAACTCATTATCATTTACCTGATTCTCCATACTCTGTCCTACAATATTGTTCGATTGGCATCAATTGTGAGTGTAGCTTATCTGCAAACCTCTTAGTGGTAATAATGAATTCAACAACCTCAGGGTTTGTGTCTGCAGAAATAGCAGTTTAAATGTTTTCAGTGTGTAAATTTCACTTGTTTTTAAGATGATGTTAAGCTTATGCCTTTTTAACACTCCCTCCAGCACGTCGAATGCACTACACAGCTTGGTGTCATCAGCAAACTTGCTGAGTGTGCACTCAATCCCACTGTCCATGTCACCAACAAATATGTTAAACAGCACCAGTCCCAGTCCTGACCCTTGAGGAACACCACTTGTCAGTGATCTCCAGTTGGACATCAAACCATTGACCTCAGCTCTTTGAGTGTGACCATCCAGCCAACTCCTTATCCACCAAATGGTCCATTCATCAAGTCCATGTCTCTCTAATTTAGAGGCAAGGATGTCTCTAATTAATTATGTTAGATTATGTCATATAATGTCATGACATGTCAGATCAATTTACATCAGATCAATTAACACAATGCTTTACTTAAAGCTGCTGTGGATTTTTCCTACATTTTTTCCTGTAGGGTAAAATGGTGTACTGCAACCTACTGATGCATTATGTTCCTATTCAGCAAGTTCGATGCTTCAAAATAGAGTAGATAGTATTCCTTTATCCTCTAGTAGATCATTTTTAAAAACCAGCAATTTGGCTTGATTTAATATGACACATAAAAACTTCTGTGAACAGAATGGCAACAATATTACAATTTAAAAATAATACTATATCATACAAATTATACAGGAGATTTCATTTACATTATCTGCAGGATTAAAATAAATTTCTTTCTTCTAGCTCTTTACGGTACAACTCAAAACATGAAGCTTTCTAAATATACTGTATAACGACTAAAATAATGCAGTATTCATGCTGGACACCTGCTTTAACTGACAAATCCAGATGAACTTTGTACTTTCTGCTTCAAATTTTGCCCTTACAGAATTAAATTACCTAATAGCATACTACTATGTTTAGTTTCACTACATTTCTAAAATAATCATTTCCTAAACCCCATTTATGTTCAAATAAATGATTATAAGTTTTCTGGACTAAATACACCCCAGATAAATATGTTACAGAATTTCAGGCAAAGATTAAGTACCATAGTGCCCACTCAGGCTTTCATTATTTCATTACTTAAAAAGCAAAGCTTGGCTTCTTCAGTAAGATTCTGCAACATCTCTTTTTATGTTCCTGAATCAGGTGTTTAGGCAAAAAATGAGTGTAATTGTTGAACACCTAAGTATATTGTAGTCTCTTTATGAAGTTCTATAAAAAGCATTTGATTTCCTGTCCTTAGATCCACAGGATTTTTGATAAACGACATTGCATCAGTTTCAACTTTCTGCTAGTGACATCGACAATTTTTTGTATCAAAAAAGAGCACTAATTAAAACTTTTTGTATTAATATGTACTAGATGACAACCCATTAATCCATCCATCAAAGAATGCTCACCCATTTTTAATTCTCTCAGCAAGGCTGATTTCTCTTAAAAGGTCACAGTTAATTCAGTCCTCTGACTTTGATGTTTACCAGAACATAAAGGAATGCTACCACAATAATCAGCAGTTCTATACTTTTACAGTGTAAATGTTCCTAAATTTAAAAAAAAACAACAACTTGTCTCTAAAAATCCACAATACTCCCCTGTATAGTCTACAACTGGCTTCCCACGTTTAACAGAAGTGCAACATTTTGCCTTTTAAAGTGGCTATCGATATTTTTACAAATGCTGTATTATTTTTACAGTTCTCACAGCAAAAGAAGCAATGTTCATACGACAAAGACTGACTAGGAATTAATTCAAGCTCAAAGAATCTTGATTAAATTACAAACTTCGCTGTATTATAAAATTAAGATATTATTTCCAACAGTTCATTGTTATAAAATACCATATTTTGCAAATTATTAAAAGGAAGACAAACAGATTTCATTGTGTCTTTTCCTCCTGAGTATATAAAATGAAAATATGTGCATTATATGTGGTAATGGAAAATAGAGGTTAATTTTATTTCCTTTCTTTTGCTTTTTGGATGGACTTGCTTTATATTTCAGAATTTTAACAGAGAAGTAGAAAAATATCAAGGCCAAAAGGGACTATAGCTAAATTAGCATCACCACACTTCCTGAACAGGCCAACAAAATCTCCTGCTATTAAATCAAATCTAAATCTCTTTGTAATGATTCCAAGTAATGACACTCTAAATCATGTGTTCAAAAGGTTAGTTACACTCCTTGTTAAAAGATATGCACCTTATTTATGAGTCTGAATTTCTCTACCTTCAGTTTTGAGCTTCTGGACCTTATTACATCATTTATTGTTCTAAGGCAATCAAATGCTAGAAATCTCATTTTCATGCACCTATTTTCGAACTCTGATCAAATTACATCTGAATCCTCACTCAAACGTATTGAACAGATTGAGCTTTCTAAGTCTCTCATTATAACACACATTACAAGAAGCCCACAAACATTCTTACAGCTATCTCTGAACATTTTTCAATAATTTTTCCTTTTTGAAATAGAGCAAACATAACTGAAAATAATATTACAGGAATAGTCTTGTGCCATTAGTTAATGTTGTCCTACTTCTCTATTGCTATGCCATTTTTATGTCAGCAAACAGTATAGAAAAAAGTGATCTACACATCTAAACACATCTGATCTTGGAGTACAAAAGATCTAAAACAATTTCTGAACAAACCATTAAATATATGACTGTAAATGGAAAATTAGATAAAATGACATGATGACTAAGCCAATCCTGTTAGAATGACTGGTAGAACTTACCCAGACCCCTGTGATACACTACAAAGTTTTACATAAAATGGGGATGAATGCTTCAATTGTAAGCAGCAAGGAAGTGGCTATGGAGGAGATGTCAACTCCTGTGTGCTAGACCTCTGCCCTAGAGTGAAGTTAGTAGTGGAGTTCCTCAGAGATCATCTTTGGGAACAATATTGTTAAATATATTTAAAAATGCCTGGCATAAAATGTAGGAGTGATGTCAATGCCTCCTAACCATGTGTCAATACAGAGAACTGAACTACGATAAAGGAAAAACTGGGTGACTAGGGAACTGAAATAATAGAAGTGTCGTGACATTTAATAATAAGAAGTATGAGGTTGAGACACAGGCTCAGTGCTCAAGGCTTCTTAGAGGTGTATGCCAAATTGGATTTTGATGCCCTCAAGGAGAGGATAACATTACTTATTTTCTCAGCATGAACAGGCATCAAAACTATATTTCACGATGATGACAGAGGAACCAGAACAGAAACATCTTCCCTGAAAAGTTTGTGTCTTGATGAGCTAAGCAACATCCCTACCACCAGTATCAGATGGCCACAGTCCCACTGCCTTCTGCACAAACTCCCCACTGACTCAGGGCTGGGTCCATGCACTGTGCCTGAGGAGGACAACAGAACACTGACAGCTGTGGCAAAGACATAAGACAGGCACATCCTAGGTCAAAAGAACTATCGGTTTCAGGATATGGCAGCCAAAATCCTCATGGCTGCTCTGTGCTCACCTCTGTCAGGGGCCAAATCCTCCTAGAACACTATGTTGTTTCCAATCTAGAGAAATTAAGAGGAGGGAAGAAAAGCCCCAACTGAGTCCCAGTTATACATAGCTATGAAAATTAAAAGCTACTCAGAGCTGCTAGAAATAGGAGCCATCTTTAAGTCCTTAAATCCGTCTTCTACTTCCCCATGTTGAAAGAAACTGCTTTCTATTTTGTTATCCCCTCAAGCAATGGAGTTGACATGGCCAAGGAAGAGGCGTAGGCAAAAGGGGATAAGTACACAGCCACCGTAATTTCACGTCGCTGCTGCTAATGCTTGCGTGATCTTGGCACCCTGAGCTGCTAAGAGAGGATGAGCTATGGGAGCAATTCTGTACCATGATGATTTTGCAGACACATCAGTCTGTCAACATACACAACTATTTATGCCCAAATCTAATTCTGTGGCAGTTCCTCAGAAACTAATACACTGAAAACCTATTAGGGAAATGAAGATCATAACATATTACTCAATCTTGGGACAACTGAGCCACCAAGGTGATGCAACACTACAAGGCAAACATGACCTTAAATCAGAAAAGATCATTTCAGTAGATTAAGAGAAGTCTTTATGCTATTTTACATTGCACTAATAACCCCCTGTATATACAGCTATAAGGAATTCTGGCAAGTTATATTAAAGAAAAATGAATTTAAACTGAGGCACATGCAGAGAAATATTACTAGGATGATCAGAGAAAGGAAAACATCCTGTTTTATAAGAACCAAGTAAAAGAACTTACGCCTGCATAAAACAATGTCAGACTAATTTTTTCCTTACCCCCAATGCCACTAGTATTTGTTTCTGGCTCAGCATTACCTGCACCTTTCTAGCAATCCAAATACTCAAGTAGCTACGCAGTGAACTGGGTCGAGGAACTAATTAGTCATTAAAAAAGCTTTCAGTCTTCAATTTCCTGATGGCACTTATTTTCTCAGAATATGAATCTATGCTGGCACACAGAAAATAAGGCCTGAAGTTGAGGTAAGAGCAGCGATGTCAATTTCTGGTGCAAGTGAAGATCACTGTTTAGTAATAAACACTTGTTGAATGGCAACACCAAGAAGGAACACAGCTGTATAAACATAAGGACAACACAAGCCTGAATAAAATGGTTGTAAATCTATGACAAATCACTTCAGGCTGGAAATCAGGCGGCTTTTAACTATCACAAAAGTACAGTTGTAGTTCCAGATAAAGGGACAAAAGTGTAACAAGGTCTTACAGCAGAGCAACTGACTATCTACTAGTACTTTAGAAGATCTTTTTTAATTCTGTATTTAACAATTGTTTCATATTTTTGCTAATAGATGTATATTTAATTGTTGGAGTGTAGTGTAGCGTACTGAAAAAAAAATTTCCAGAAATTCCACTTTGGTAAATTAATACATTTAAAAATGGTATAATTTGTATAAATTAGTGTTATGACACCTGGAAAAACTACTAATAGTGGTATTTGCTGATAAAGTTAAAAGGAACTTCAGACTGAGTATCACTTCTCTAAAATTCCAAAACTATTCAGACAGCTTTTTTTCAGAGAATTAATTGCCTTTCAGACATGGTTTGTAAACCCAGGGACTCATTACAATACTTGTGACCTGATTTTTAAGAGAGTTTGGTACTCAATGTTTTGATTTTTTTTTAATTTGTCCACCTGTTTTTGTGCCTAAAGCCATTGATTTGACTCCAAACAGGCCAAGTATGCAAAAATAAATATATATTGGTTTTGTTTTTTGTTGTTTGTTTTTTTTTTAAAGCACAAAAAGACAAAAAAGACGAAATGTAGGCAATCTGTTTTCTTATATGTTAAATGGCAGTTTAAGGTTAAATTTTAAAAAAAACAAAAAACCCACAAAACCAAAAAACCACACACACACAAAAAAAACAAAAACCAAACAAAACACAACAAAAAACACGCACACACACAAAAGGCACCCAACAAAATCTTTGATGCAAGTTTTGAAGATAATCAGAGCTCACTGTTTTGTACAAGAAACTAGACAAACTAGAGAGTCTTGAAGCATAGCAACTTGCAACAAATCATTTATATTTAACTACATGGTAAACTCTTACTTCTCATACCAATGAGTTGTACTGTAGCAGCTCCTTTGGAGGTCCATGCTGGGAGCAATGAATAAGCATTGGTTTATTTGTTTGTTTTCACATACTTGGCAATGAAATAACAAGGTAGGGATTTATTTTTCCAACAACTTGGTGGAGATTAATTATTAGGGACTTTAGTGACAATTTTAAAGGAATTCTAACAAATTTAATTAAATAGAGACATATAGTTTAAAGCGTTAGCTGAACTATGCTGTTGGGCATAACCACACAAACAAATATTTTACATGCCACTTCTTAAATAACATTCATATGTGACCATTTAAGCCTGAACTATGACTAACACATAAAAAAACTAACCAAGTTTTCAGATTTTAGAATGGATATTGCTTTCCTGTCTCACAAAGGATGTTCCCTTTGTGCTTCACAATTCTACAGTGGTACACTCGAAATAGCTACTTTTAAAATACAGAAAATACACACAAAAGAGTATGTGAAAGATTTGAAAAAACATGCAAAAATAGTAATATGAATGAAATGCAAAATGTACAGTATTTACAAATGCAATTGTTTTTATCATATCTTAAAACACATTATTACAGTCTTCTAGAAGTGCTTTTAAAAAAATTTTAAAAGAATTTAATTAATATTCTGGCATAAAAAAAAACCAGAATTTTTTTCTGTTATTTTTCAAAAGTACCTTAAGAGCTTAAACTCTAAAAGTGGTTGGTTGACAGAACAAAACATGGATGTCGCAATTAAAAATATTAGCCTAATACCATGCTTATAATAAGTTTTTATCAGAAGAACAGAAATTTGTATTTTATAACAAATTTTATAAAAGGTCTCACTCTTTTCTTGTGCAATACTGCCATTACCACCTGCTTGATCCTCTAGTACTGCCAAAAGCATTTAAATAACAACAGAAGCAGCAGCAAAATATTTCTGACAAACAAAATAAATTGTGAGACTGTTTATTCATTATATAAATGCATCCCTTACCTGTTGAAATGTTAATACAGCTGTTGTAATTGATTTATTATCATAGAATGGTTTGGGTTGGAAGGAACCTCCAAAGATCACCTAGTCCAATCTGCCTGCAATGAGCACAGGTATAGCAGGTTGCTCAGATCCCATCCAACATGACCTTGAATGTCTCCAGGGATGGGGCATTTACCATGTTGCCAGACAACCTGTTGCAATTTCACCACCTGCATCATAAAAATGTTCTTCCTTACATCTAGTCTAAATGGTTCCATTTAAAATAGTTCCCCCTTGTCCTATAGCAACAGATCCTGCTAAAAAGTGTTTGCATCATTCTTATAAAGTTACTTTTAAGTATTGAAAGGCCACTATAAGGTCTTTCCAGAGCGTTCTCTTCTCCAGGCTGAACAACCTCAACTCTCAATCTGTTTTCATAGGAGCCCTCTAACATGGGGCCCTCCTATGGACTAAAGAACAGCATAAAAAAATTTCAGCTTGCTTTTCAGATTACTACGTTTTTAGATGCATAGAACAGTGGTCTTCCTCAGTATTAAATTATTTCAATAAGCAATAAATAACAATAATATAGAACAAAATTAATATATAATATTTTTGTGGGGTTTTCTTCTTTATACCATCCTTTTTTCTTCATGTATATTTTTAATGTACATATTAGTACTGTAACAGATATGTATCTGTATAAATTAATATATATTAATTATATTTTTAGTGAGAACTATGGGATTGAAAATGCTTTTTTCTTTTTTTAAAAAATCTTTGTTTAACTCTTCGTGATATAGCAATTCAAAGGTCTGGTTCCAAGTTGAGTTGACTTTTATACTTGGTTTTAGTAGCTGAAAAAGATACCTCACAAAGACGCAGAGATCTCCACTGAAGTGCATCATTGACTGCACTTACTAAAATAATTATATTAATTTTTCAATCCTATACATCAATTATGCAAAGGTTTTGCTGGAAATTTGGCTGATGTCAATCAGCTGTTATTCCAAGCTAACAGGTGGGTGTTGCATGCTTACATATTTAACAAAGAGGTTCAAAACCCACTAAAGCCCTCAATTGGAATATTTTTTAACAGCTTAGAAAATTCTGTTGTATGGATACAAGAGGTTTAATAGGTGACACATTTGCATTGTGCTCAACAGCAAAAAAACTCCATGCAACCCACCCAAAAAAAACCAAAAGAAAATCACATAGAGAGGAAAGATAAACAGACATCTGCTTTCAAAATGCTCTCTTCAAGAATTTCTTTTGAAAAGCAGTTACTTTCTCACTCATTGTTATAGTGTCGCTTTCACCCTGAAGGGACATGCTCAGTGAGTTTATTTTTTGGAAGTATCTGCTGGGTAGCAAACTACTCAGAGCCACCCGTCATCACCAAAAAGGTCAGAAAATTTGGATCTCTTTTTGTAACAGAGAAATGTGCAAAGTTTGACAACTCTCTTAAGCACTTTGCCAGAAGACAGTCAGCAAACCTCTGTGTGGTATAAGAGAGGTTCATGGTCCCTCCCCATCTCATTACAAAGTCTGGTAAAGGTGCTACTATTTGAAGGGCTTGTTTTTATAAACTTAACAACATCAATGCCAGCCTATAGCATTTGTGCATCCCTGGCTCCAATTATTTTGCTGCAATAGCTTACCTGTAAGTGATGCAGTGAAGGAATTTTCACATAAGGTGCTATCTCTGTAACCTTACCTTGGGAATCCCTTTGTTATTCCAGTCACAGTAAACTGTTTAACCACATCAGTGGTTAAGCTTTCACAGATTTTCCATAAAACATTGTTCTTTATTAAAAAAGCCTTTTCCTGTTGAGAATATATCTTCTCCAGTACAGCTTTCCTTTAGTGGCTCACAAAAAAAAAAAAAAAAAAAAAAAGTTCTTTGTGCATTTCATTGTTGAAATGCAAATCCCATCAGCTGAGAGAAGTTAAGAAACGTCTGTACTTTCATCCAACCGTACAGCAAACCTTCCACACTGTGTAACTTGTTCTAATCCTTGTTTCTTCAAGTCTTCAGCAGTGTCTTCTGTGCATCTCTCAACAGTGTTTGCTGACAAAGGACTGTGTTTTAGTTTGTTGCCATATTGTTTCACACATACTGTTTCAGCCAGTTTCACCATGGCAGGAAGAACAAGTGTTTCTCCTATGGTATGTGTTCTCTTGCTATTACCTAAGAAACTTCCAAGACGGCTTCTAGATATTTGTAATGTAAGTTTTGTAAAGTACTGGATTGAATATCATCACTTGAAAGATCGCTGAACAGAACTGTGATGGTTGTTTGCCTTCCTGTTCTCAAAGCTTAGTTTCTAAACATTTTGCTAATCATAATGGCTTCATACTACCATTAGCTAATATCTCAAGACACAATACACACTCAAAGTTAGGTTTATCATTAATGACAGTGGATATCAATCCATATTTCAAACAGTCTTGATAATTTTACATGGTTTTTTAACTTATTTTCAGATCAAATTGTCATTGATCTTGATTTCATGTGGCAGACATGGAGCTTGCACTAGGGACAGAAGTGTCAGCTCTGCCATTTTCTTGTTTGTTTGCACTCAGTATTATCCTCAATCACAGTTTCTTTACAGGAATCTTTAAAAGCCATTCGTCCATTTTGTGAGGGTTAATGTAGTTAAAACTAGCTAATATAATCTGTAAATCCACTGAAGCAGGCATATGCAAACTGCAATATATCGCAATACACTGAAAAAAAGCAAGTGAGGGTGCTACTCTCAAACAGCTGTGCATGGTGGAACACCCACTCTTCCCCCAGGACACCTCACGTACCCCATCTTGTGTGACCATCCAACAAATACACACAGAGGGCACCAGCAACCATTTGTGTTTAATATATTAGTAAAATTTAACTTATATAGATATACTTTTAATGGAAAATAATTACAAATGCTATTTTTTTTTCCCCACACACACCAGTGGGTCATCTTGTGTTGCTCCTGGTGCGTGTGTACACATTCCACTTTGGAGACTGCTGGTCTAGATGATTACTAAACAAATTATTATACTAATATAAAATAAAAAAATTATTCACATTCTTTTCTCACAGCTACTGTTAAAAAGAAAATATTTCTATCACTATCCTACATGCCCTGATTCAAGTAATAGATTGTTCCAGTACTACTAGTTTCTCAACAAAGTCATCAGGTGTCAAAGGGGTATTGCTACATATATTTTATAAATAGTGGGACCAGAAATTGCTGAAACAGAGAGGGAGGTAACTGAATTATCTTGCTCTACAAAGACGTTGATACTTAGTTTTGTTTTCTCCCCTCTTTTAAGGGTAGGTGAGTTGGAGATTCTACTGCTGAAGCCAATTATGAGCAAAGCGACCACAAGGAGAATAAACAACAGCAACAAAGAGGTCATGTTGCTGGTGGCACCACTCAATCTGAAGTTCTACTAAAAGGAGAGAATTTTCCCAACGAGGCCTAACATGTTTGAACAGGCTTGTGTGTCTGCATGTGGGCATGGACAAACCCTGCAATGCCATCTAACTGAGCTCTCAGTTACTTCTCATCAGTTGCAACTACATTCCTATGGCTTGTCTCTCAGACCCAGTTAATACCTGCTTAATTCTGCTTCCCACTCCTGACTAGTGTGCCTGCCAGCTTACTGCTTTCTGATATTTAATCCAGTTCTAAACAAACTCTTACCTTGCCCTTTGGTTTAGTATACACTTTGATTCTACAGCTTTTTAATTCCACTTCAAACTCACAAGGTTTTTTTTAAATAATAACACTAATTCTGTGTGCTACTGCTAATTTCTCTTTCAGCCTTGGCTCACCTTGTTTTCAGCCTTGATTCTAGTCTAGCAGCAATCACTGAGCACAAGGATACATTTATAGTATATACCTGCAGAAAACAGTTGGTTTCACATTGCATGAAATTTGGCAGTATAAATCAAGAAGTGAAACTTTAACAAACAATATATTTATAAGCTGTTACTTCAAATCATGACCAAAACAAATTTAATTGAACACTGCTGTAATTTTCTATATAGCTACCAAAATGTGAATGAATACTCTCTGCGCATCTGTAGGAAATTCAGTGCAGTTCTCTACCTTCCACTACCAATGCTCTGAAGCTCGGGTAGTGTGATCCTTCAGAGAGCACTAGGCCTCTGGCTAACTATAACGTTTCAGCAGGTAGGGTGACTTGGATGATATGACATTACCTAAGCTAAAATGCAGATTATTTTCCTGCAATTTCTGAATAAACAAGATGGTACTTATGAAAACAGCAGATACTGAACAAAAAAAAATTAAGTACAAAACAGAATATAATTGAAAATTAATTTTTTTAGTATCTATCAGATGTGTACATCTGATAGAAGTCGCAATACTATTGTTTATTAAGCATAAAGTCATCTATAATGTTACATATAACATTAATAAAACTGTAATAAAATCTATACCTCTAAACTGCCTGAACAGACATAAAAATAAAAGACCTATTCTTTCAAAATCGACTTCTGTTCAAATCTCATGTCCTTTTAAGGCTTCTTGTTTAGCAGCTTTAAAGCCCATATGAAATTCTCTGTAGCTATAGAAGAGCATTGGACTGAATCTTAGTAACTTGATCAAAAATTTTTCCATGAAGGATCAGAACAAATGTTTTTTGGGATCATGTGTTCCACCTTTTGACAAGAAAAGAAAGCGAATGCGTGTAAGTTTTTGGCTTTTCAATTTCATAAACTTTCACATCAGAAAACAGACATAATCTTGAACACATTCACAAAACTCTTAGGTTTTGTCATATCCATGTACCAGGACTTGCACCTGGAGAACAAACACGGCTCATATGAAATGAAGAGAGTACTTCAAAAATTCAGACCCTTAAGCTTGTAGTTTTTTGGACCGCATTGTGATGTGACAGTTGCTATTCAACATGACATTTATCTTGACAGTAACTTAATTTAAGCACACTGGACCAGATCCATAGTTGTAGAACATTATTGCAAGTTCCACTAAAGCATTCTAACAGTAGCATGGTCAGACTAAACTTCGATGGTTTGCTGTTGTCCAAAACCTGTTCCCTCAGGTTTTTTCAAAACCACCAAGACCTTCACTTGTAATTCCCCAAATCTGCACTTTCTGTTAGTTTTGTACACAAAACTTATGTTCTCTTTCTTAAAGAAAATTATCAATTTATTTGGAGGAAGAAAACGAAGACAGGAAAAATGAAGATTTTGGAAAAAGGAAATAAAAAGTTCATGTATTCTGCAAGATGAGGGGAAAAAACCCCACAAACAAACCAAACCAAACCACAACACCAAAACAACAGCAACAACACCCAAACCATAACCAACAAAAAAACAGCAAAACACAAAAGAACACTATATATTGGAGTACCAAGTATGAAACATGCCACCTTTTCAAGAGGTGACAAAATAAACTGACCGTAGAAAAGAACCACTGATGTGGGTTGGATTTTTTTACAGCACTAAAGGTGTACAAATAGAATTCTGTGTCCAGCAAAAGAATGCTGGCTTGCAGACTAGTGAAAAGCCCCTGAAGAACTCAATTAGTGATAGGAATATGAGTAAGGTAATGACACTTTCAAAGATTTGCCACAACCAAAAGAGAATCAAGAGACTTACAGAATTCCTAGTGTGTTGTTGTTGGTTTTAATTTATATTTCCTATTTTAATATGCCCCCACAAAAATAAACATCTACAACAACAACAAAAGGAAAAATTAATTACTTCAAAGAGAAAGAAAAATAGAAAAGTGCTGAACAAAGTCCAAATATTTGTCACAAAACAGAAGTACTTTGA
Source organism: Apus apus (assembly GCF_020740795.1). Classification (NCBI taxonomy): domain Eukaryota; kingdom Metazoa; phylum Chordata; class Aves; order Apodiformes; family Apodidae; genus Apus; species Apus apus. Next base: position 41,261,205 of record NC_067283.1, on the reverse strand, counting down.
CTACCAAGTTAGCAAATGAAGAGCAAGTGCTGAAAGTAGGTGAAGAAAGAAATATTTGCCATTTAGAAACAAACACTTCTTCAAAGACAATATTAGAGTTCTGGAAAAAAAAACTCAGAGAAAAAAAATATTTACAAGTAGGTTATTAAAAAAAAATCACCGGTGTGAGGGGATGTTACACATTCACAGAGAGGTGTGTGACATCTAGTGGTCAGACAGTGTAAACGCATGAATAGAACGCTGTACAGCTGCTTCCGTTTTGCTGTCGACATTAAAAGCAAAGATCCTGAAGTCGCGATCACAGATGGAGGGAGGAATAAAATTAGGAAAGTGAAAAATGTTTATATATGACAAGAGCTCAGTGGTGTTGCAAATTACACGAACCAACTTTTTTCTTTTTAAGCAACCTATAATCTTGATGAGTATTTAATATTATGTAAATGAGCATATGTATTTAAGTTGGCATCCAAATTGCAAGTATGTTTTTTCCTAGATGACAATAAAATATATTCTTGTGGAATATATCAACATGAGTATTAAAAAGTCTCCCATTCCTTTCCTTTTTTTAGTAAAAGTAACAAAAATGGTCACTTCAGCAATATAAAGACCATTCTGAACATTTCAGAAAGAGAAATCTAATTCTCAGCAACAGGACGAGGCTATGCAACAAAAGTACTTATGATAAGGACTGAAATATTACTGAGACCCTTCTGAAGACTTTTAGTTAAAGTATAAGTTCAGAGTGAAGACAGAAGTATTGGAAGAGGCCCAAAGAAACTAGATCTAACACAGTAAATAATGTTACTAGATAGATACAGAAGTTTCGCTACAAATAAACATTTTCTCCCCAGCATGATGTTTTATACTGGACAAGTTTCTGGATATCATCTTGACTTACATGCAAAGTCAGATATTCTCAGTATTACATAAACTAAGTCATGCCATAAAGATAAGGATCAGATAAGCTTTTCTGAATTAAACATATGGAAGGGATATACCGGTAAGAGAGGTGAGAAAAGGTCTATACCATTATTGTCAGATCTGTGCAGAAGTCACTGTTATGAATTGGACTGAGCCTAACTGATTACTGCTTGAATTGATGGAAAATAACAAAAATAAATCCAACACAAAACCATTCATGATCAAATTTCCATCCATTCAGATATGACAGCAAAAACTGGAACACTTCCTATCCATTATATCACAATTTACCTACAGATAGATTACTGCAACCCCTGAATAGCAAGCCCAGGACAACTCAACAATCTAACCAGCACTTGTGAAGTCTTGAAACTTGTCCTGCTGCTAGTTCTGCATCTGCTTGGCAAAGCTAGTATCTGATCATAGAACCATAGAATCACTTAGGTTGGAAAAGACCTTCAAGATTATCAAGTCCAACCTCTAACCCTACTCTACCAAGTTCAGCACTAAGCCATATTGACAAGCACCACATCTAGACAACTTTTTAAACATTTTTAGGGATGGTGACTCAACCACCTCCCTGGGCAGTCTGTTCCAATGTTTGAAAACCCTTTCAGAGAAAAAAAAAATTCCTAATGTCCAGCCTAAACCTCCCCTGCTGTCGCTTTAGGTCATTCCCTATTGTATTATCACTATTTACTCCCTACCATGTCCTTTGAGGGAGTTGCAGAGAGTGATAAGGTCTCCCCTCAGCCTCCTTTTCTTCAGATTAAACAACCCCAGTTCCCTCAGCCACTCTTCGTAAGACTTGTTCTCCAAGGCCTTTCACCAGCCTAGTTGCTCTTCTCTGCACTTGCTCCAGCACCTCAATGTCTTTCTTGTATTAAGATGCCCAAAACTGAATACAGTACTCGAGGTGGGGCCTCACCAGTGCTGAGTACATGGGGAGGATCACTTCCCTAGGCCTGCTTGCAGCACTGTTTCTAACACAGGCCAGGATGCCATTGGCCTTCTTGGTCACCTGAGCACACCGCTGGCTCATATTCAGCCACTTGTCGATCAGCACCCCCAAGTCACTTTACAACAGGCAGGCATCTCTCCAGCCACTTTTCCAGAAGCTTGTAGCATTGTATAGAGTTGTTGTGGCCCACATGCAGGACCCGGCACTTGGCTTTGTTGAAGCTCATACAATTGACCTCAGCCCATGGATCCAGTCTGTCCAAGTCCCCCTGCAGAGTCTCCCTACCCCCAAGCAGATCAACACTCACACCCAACTTGGTGTCACCTGCAAACTTACTGAGGGTGCATTCTATCCCCTCATAGAGATCATTGATAAAGATGTTAAACAGAAATGTTCCCAACATTGAGCTCTGAGGAACTCCACCTGTGACCAGCCACCAGCTGATGCACTTGAAAACCTAAGTACTAGCCTCAAAGCTCTACTAAAATGAAAATAAATATCCTCCTTTAGGTCCATTAAAATAAAGCTTTCTTATTTGTGTCTGCTGAAAGACATCTCTTGCTCAGCTTTGAGGGAGGACAGAAGGAGAGGGGTCAGAGTTCTGGAACACTTATGTAAAGCTGCATTGCCCACCCCACCCCTTCCTTGGTCAGAAACAGCCTCTCCAACAGGGAGATCAGATGTGTCTAATGATCAGAACAGATGGATGTGAAAATTGAAATATAGTCCTGAAGCATATTATCTAGGAGTTCTCACTAGCAGATGGTTCTGGTGCCTTTTGGAGGAATGCTCCATAGATCTCATGTATAGTACCCATTTGGAGCTAATTTTGTTGCCAATCAGTGCTGTAGGTAATCACCTTCTCAGACACATATTAGGAAAAAGCCTATGAGAGAAGTCAACAGGACTATTAATCCGTGGTGCAATTTTGCTTCTCTTGCAGAGCTGCACAGCAAAGTTCCGCACAAGCTCAACTGCAAAATATGCTCCAGCCAAAGGCAAGAACACAGTAATTCCTTTCAGAAATACTTTCCTCTTTACAAGAATGGACATTTCTTTACTGAGGAAAAAGAACCAAAATGTCTGAAAGTAACAGAAATGGATGTATTAAGAAATATGTGAATGAGTTGGATTAATTAAGTAGAAGTCATCTCAGGCACCTTACAAATGCTTTTGGCCCTACATAAAGGCCAAATTTCAGCTTGTCCCCCCACACATAAAAACACTCTTTCCACCAGTCTAAGATAAACTGGAAACCATATCAATTGGCAGCTCTACTTGAAGACATATTTGTCCACATTCTACACCTTAACTTTTTAATAATCTGTTGGAGGTTCTAAAGACCACTGATAACATGCTATCTTTCCTTAAGAAACCACTCAGCCACTTCGCAGAGACATAAGACCGATGGCCTTTTCAGGTTTTTCTTTTAGAATGGGAGTTTAAAAACTAAACAAAGAAATTAAAGAGGACATTCATACTTAGGTTGGTATAGGTACACATAAATAAGGGCAGTTCATAGTAATCACAGAATCACAGAATCTTAGGGGCTGGAAGGGACCTCAAAAGATCATCTAGTCCACCCCCCCTGACAGAGCAGGATCACCTAGAGCACATCACACAGGAACGCGTCCAGGCGGACAATGTTACAGAATATTTTAAAAATTTATCCAAGACTCATTTCTGCCCAAAATATTACATCTCTAAGGACTATTTTTATTTTTTAAAAAGCAATTTATTTTTAATTTCAGCATTCAAACTTCCAATTTACTAGTGTGCATGGGTCTATATCTACAAAGCTATGCTGTGCCTGACACTCAAAAATTACAGTCCAAATAGGTGAATATCGAGATTTACAGGCTCCTGTGCAAATATACTAGCATTCTGCTATTTCTATCAGTATAAAGTACTGGCTATGGGTAATAAAGCAAGAAGTATGCAATGTATTATTGATTTATTGAAAATTAAGGACATCTGAAAAAATGGGTCAGATAATTTAAAGAAAAACTTGGGATTTTTGAGCTAGCTGTTTTGTAGTTCTGTGAGTGGGATATAAGTAGTAACATCTTCCACAAAAACATGCATGCCACTGCTAATACTCAATCACTGGAGGAAGAAAGAATTATAGTTGATGACAGCACACAGAACACACTCTCTTAAAATATCCATATTTTGCATTCTGAATTCCAAAATAAATAAGACATCTATTTCATATTTGATTTGTTCTGGCACAAACCTGGGTAAACTAGAGTGCAGGGCTACCCAACATGAAGTTATTAAAATAAAACTATACCCACAGTCTAATCTCTGGCAAGCACTCAAAAGCAGTCAAAGCAACAGTCATGAGATAGTTTTATTTTATGGTAAATATCTGACATTTTCATTAGTTTATACTGGCAAGAAATGCATACTGATGTTCCCAATGCCTATAAAAAGGAAAAAGTGAACACACACACACACAAAACCCACTAGGAATTTAGAAAGAAAGTGTTCTTCCATTTTCATGTCGGTTGTAAGCTCTTAAGAGATTGCCAGCAAGTGCTAGTAGAAAAAATAATTTTGGGAGAAAAATTGAAGTTTTATATCTAAGAACTTTGTCCTGATAAGCCACATCCATCTAGCATAGTACTTCAGAGTAGCAAAAGGAAATACTGTTTAGAGAGAACGTATTTGTCCAGTAGTTTCTCCGAGCACATTTGCACATCAGCTACAAAAGTTTAGTTAGGGATGCTAGAACCTACTCCCAAGCTGTTATTTTGTTTAAGATGACAATTTCTTTTTGAACCTGCTCACACCACCTGACTCTACAATATTGAGTAAATTACAGAAGTTCAGTGCTCACTGCATAAAGCAGCACTTCATCTGTTCTAAATTCACCTCTTACTACCTTAATTGAGTGCTGTCTAGTTTTAGTAGTGTAAGATTAGGCAAGCAACAGTTCCATGTTCTCTTATTCACTGCCTTCAATCATATTTTTGCACCTCCTTTTTTTCCAAAGTGAAGCTATAGCTTTGGTTACACTAGTTGTTTTTCACTCAACAACTGCTGTAGATACATACACGGTCTATTTGAAAGTATACATATCTTTCATTTAAAAATCTACTTTGTATTTCATTTTTACTTTCAGATTTGATCTTTTAATCCACTTCTAAAATATGTTTTAACTTTTCACCCAACAGTAAAAATTCTATTTCTTTAGATAATTATCACATTGTTCTTATGTCTGTTAATAACTATATAATATGCAAATTTGATTTCCAACTATCTTTAAGCATGAATATATACAGTAACTCATATCTGAAAATATTCTATCAGTCATTTCTGTATAGTGTAATATTTTTCTCAACCTTAAGGGAATTTGGCATAGCTGTTAATATGTTTTGCTTCAACCCAAGCTCTGGAACAATTACTAACCAGGTATTCAGCATGACAGCTTTTAACAAAGCCATCTAAATCACACATCATGCACTTTCTGTCAGCAGGATTGGAACAAAGCGTATCAAGGCTACCCTAAAAAGTAACTGAAAGAACCTTCACAGGTAGTCTATTTGGGAGATGTATCCACATCCCTGCTACCAACAACTACTGCATGGAATACATTAGGAGGAAGAAATAAAGTACTTATCTTACTTGGAAAGCTCTCTAAAGAGGAACAATTATAACATCCATTTAACTTCATTTTAATTTTGTGATAAACCTCTGTATGAAGAGAGAGCAAGTCCAATCTGATATTTGTAACAAATTTCGGTTCCCATTTCACTGATATTCCTGTAGTGGCAGAACACATTAGTCAAAATACAGACATAAAGCTCAGAAGACCCTTCTGTGATCAAGCTTCCAATTGTGATTGTCTTTATAGACTTGCAGTAACGCTTACAATGGATTTGAAAGACCTGTTGACACTAAAACTCCAATTGACTATGACAAACATCACGGTTGTGCAATTTTGCTCAATTAGGGATCACATTAGTACCACCTGACCCCAAAATAAATAATGGCTATAAAACTTCAGTGGAAATAACTTCCAGCAGAATTGTATGCAAGATTGATGCTTTGTAATTTCTACATTCTTCACACTGTTATAAAAACAAAATTCACAACAGGAATTAGGAAGGTTTCCTGTTCCACAGTAAAGGTCTGTGCATTCTGTCAGTGTTACCATCAGCAAGCAACAGCTAACCTTTGCTCTGAGAAGTGCTGCAGCTGTTTAGAATCAATGCAAACAGGCTTGGAAACTAAGCCAGGGCATGTGGCTGTCTGTGAGAACTATAAAAAGCAGTGCTGTAGGCACTGTGGAACAGAGGGTAGTGCTTGGTGTGAGATTCTCTAGAGAAATGGATAGAACAGTTGCCTGCTAGAGAGCATCAGGCAGCTGTTTGGAAGAGTTCAGCATTTTCACTAGTGAGCAAGATAATGGCATGGTTTCCAAGAGAATAAAATGAATAGAAAGCCCTAAGGAATAGAAAGCTTTGAAAAATGCAAGGGTGGGGAGGTCAGATCAGATTTTAGTCTGTTGAAAGGATAAGATTGGCTCGCATGTTTTTATTCTTTCTGTACACCCAAAACCAAGTCTTAGATCATCTTCACCCAAAGACAACTGATACTAGAAACTAGAAATTTTTAACAGAGACTTCTTGCAAAATATTAGTAAAGTTAAATAGCTATCAATGGAGACAACATGAAATACAATCCAATAAAAAAATATCACTGGTGCTGAAAATTAGATATAAATCATCTTACCCCTATAACTGAGCACAGATTAAACAGTGCTTGAGATACCATTAAGTGTTTTTTTAGAACTCATTTTTATTTTTCATACTAAATCACACTTGAGAAAAAGAGAACATCTAAAATACTTCTACACGTAATACAAGGTATATGCATGTCTCAAGAAAAAAGTTAATAACCAAAAAAAAATTAAGTTTATAACACTTGTAACCTTACCTTGGCCATCTGTACACTCTTTCCAGAGCTACTTCCTAGAGAAATCTCTGGACAGATATACTTACTTTCACTTCTAAGGAGCTCAGGCTCTTCAGGAAAATACTTGTCAGAAAACGAACAGTTATTAAATCATGGATGAGTATCCACATCACAATATCATGGCTAATTTTTACAAACTTAGATAGCATCATCCCTTAGAAAGGTTCCCTTTTTGAAACATTTTCCATGTTCACTCTCAACCCAAACTTTATCTAGTTAAAATTTTCATTTCTTTCCACCACAGGAAAGTAAAAATTTTGCTTATCCTTAAAAAAAAATCAAACAAAAAAATCAAACTAAATTGAAAAAGCCCAAAGTCATAACAACTAGTACAACAGACTTTTTTTCAAGGAAGATTTTCTTATCAGTACAGTTATTTTTCATTCTTTTTATTATCTAAAAGTAACATCTTGTAATAAACGCATTTTATCATAACTCTCAACAAGGATACCAATAAACTGTCAGTCAATGCATACGTAACAGATTACTTGAGCTACTCTTCTATCAGCTATTGAAGAATGTAGAAGAAAAAAAAGGCAAAGAAGTATTGTGGGAAAAAAGCAGGAATAGGTAAAATATATTTGTCAATACAGTCTCTCGGGATCTCCATTTGTCCATAATTCTTACATCCAAAATAATAGCAGATATTTAAGATGCAAATTAATTATATGGATATTAATGAACATTTCAACAACAAAATCATAATGTAACGTCCTGTTGTCTTTCACTTTGTAATTTACAAAACCAGCTCTGTTTTCTTTTATCACAGAAGCATGACTACACCTTAACACATTTTTTGTTAAATCCAAATATTGCCCTAAGGGAGGAAGTGGGTCCTCTTAAAAGACTATCAGGAAAGACATCCAAAAACATTCTCATACAAGAGCCCAGTAGAAGGAAAGAAAGGAAGAAGAGAACATGGAGCTTACCTTCACTACAGTACACCTATCTACACCTCCCTCTCTTCTTTTGGCTCAAAAAAGATGGAAGAAATACCCCCCAAGAAAATGCTGCTTTTCTGGGGAGTACATCGATCTATCCTCAACTGTGATTACTCCTCCAAAATTAACAAAATTAATTATCTTTCTTGGCCTTCTGGAACACACTGCAGATCCATCAAGGAGCAGACCAGGACATAGCTATACATTTCTTTTCACGTTTACCAACTTACAGCTTTGAAACTTAGATCTTGAGTGGTTCAGCAGTATTTAATGTTATAAAACAGAAGTGGAAAATCATGCCAAAGGACCTTCCTCATTCATGAAAGAGATCTATCTCTTAGCAGGACAATGTTTATGTTATGAACAGAAGGCCTAAAGAAAGTAATTCAGCTTTCCTGAGCTAAGAGTTAACAGTTTTCTTGAATCAGCTAAGCTATTTAAGACATCAAAGCCATTAAAAAAAGAAAAAAAAAAAAAAAGTTCCAATGGTTAAGGAAGACTTGAGCATACAAAGCATTTACAGTGTGCATTACTTACTAAGCCAGTATCTAATTAACATAACTTCCTCAGCAGAAACCAACTCATTCTTATTGTACAAAATCAGCTGTTTTTCATAGTACCACTTACTAACTTCTGGGAATAAGAAGTATAAACATTTCCTTCCTACAGTCTTCTTCCTCCAAAACCAACCAAACACCACGAATTCTTATTTTTTCACTATGCTTTCTTAATGTGTTTCACTACAATTTGTACAATAAATCAATGAAGAAATAGCAGAACAGTGGGAAAGCCTGTATTTAAGCAAGTTCTGAAGACGTTCAGCTACAAAAGCAGTTACATTTCCATTTCTAAATACTCATAATTGAAATATTATCAGTTTGGTATTAACACTGAAATAAAATTTGAAAACAGTAAAGGGTAATGGAATTTTAACTGCTTTTATCATATTAGCATATGTAAGTTCAGACTTGTTGCAACTAATGAGAATGTGTTAAGGTGCTCAGGACTAGACCTCTCTTAAAGCTACCAGAACACACTGTCCTGGCAGTCAACAGATCTCTCTGGCTCAGATACCTTGATTATATCCTGCTACAGAGTAACAGAACATCAGGCATGAACTGAGTTCAGGACATTGCAAAGGTGAAGACAGTGCTGATGGCTCTGGATATGGTGTTTTTTTGAATTCAGATAATTTAACATTTTCAGAAGCTACAAGTTCTGAACATTTCTACCTTGTATTTCACATTTTAACAGAACAGTTTGTTATTGTAAATAACAATAATACTTATACAATGCAAAGACTTACTATAAGACCCCTTGCGAATAAGGTGACAGAAGATGCTAGGCTACTTATACTTAAGTCATTCACCTATACAGTAACTTATATTAAGAGTCATACAAGACAGCAAAATTATTTAACAAGGAAAAACAACATAATTAGCCATAAGAACCCTGGCTGTGGACTAAAGCGAACAACAGGAACAGTGTACTATGGAGAGCTGTCACAGCACACTGGAATTTTCTGAGGATACCATTAGATTTCACCACATCTTCAGCTGTAATCCTTGAAGCTAACAGTAGACAAATCACGGCTTTAATTTAGGAGATATTTGACAGACAAATTAAGCCAGAACTATCTACTACCTTGATAATAAAAATATTACTAATTTTGTAATACTTCCAATTACATATTTTTATCATATGGAAAATACCTGACTCTGTTTCTTCTGACCCATTTGCACCACATACTAATTGCACTGCAGAAGAAACTGAACGTATACATGAAAGAGGTAAGAAAACAGTAAAAACAGATAAATATCAATTAAGAAAATAAATGCTTCCTTAGCTTGATTCCTACTTACTAAGCCAGTGGAAAAACTTAGGTGACACTCTAGGGTTTCTCCCCCATCCCAAATTCCTTTATAATCCAAAACATATCGCTCTAAGACACTGTCACAGAAGCTCCTAAATTGCCACATTTGGAATGGCAATGTTGTAGGGCCTTGAAGCTCACGGGTTTTGCTGACTACATTCTCCTTCAGAACAGCTTCCTTCATAAAAATGGCTGGCTGTTCTAAAACACGGTATTTACCACCAAATTAGTTCTGGACATACTGCTTTCCATTTCCTCTCTCTTCTCATTCACACACATTGTAATAACCTCTTGACAACATCAAACAAAAGCAAAAATATTACTTCTAAGAATCTTTCCAAGTCATTGTACAAAGTTTTAAACAGATGGTTCTTTCTTTTGATACACAGAACAAGCCTGGTAAACTGAGTGTTTTACCTACACAGAAAGAAATCCAAAATGCAAATAGGGGCTAAATATTGTTTTAAATCTCGGACTAGAACAGGGAAACAGTGGAGATATCTACCAATAATATTCGTCTAAGCACAGACAAGAAATGTTCGATTTTAATACACAAAACAACTGAGCGTTTCAAAATCTATAGGCATTCAGGGAACAACAGAAGAAATTTAGCTCAACTGAATTCAACGGAAGGTTTGCCATTGAAACTTCAACTAAAAAGAAAACAAACAAACATACAAAAAACCACCAACTACTTAAGCTATAGACGACAATGAAAGCTCAAATGTCCATATTTTATATCTTTTGCCCCTTCAAAGCACGTTCTCCCTAAAAGGACTTGATTTATTTCATTTTCCAGAGCATCAGTTCTCTGCAAGGATTCACCATTTCGACTAACATGGGTTCTAAGGCAGCAGCATTAGAGTTAGGCCAAGATGCACGGATCTATTGTGATTAAAAACTTGGTTCAGCTCTGAGATCCTCTGAGGAGCTTGCTACCATGGCTAGCAAACTTCCAGAAAGGCTTTCTAGGCAGAAGCGGGGGGAAAAAAAAACCCAAAACAAACCACAAAGAAACCTGAAAAAATACCACTCAAAACCAAATACCAACCTCCTCTCTGCAACCCCGTCTTCCTGCAACCCGTTACGGTTCCGGATGGGGGTCAAGAAGGGAGGTTTCTGCGAGGAAATCGGCTCGCCCGCTTCCCTCGGGGCCGGGAGCCCGAGGTGGCCCCGAGGCGGCCCTCAGGGGCTGGTCCTGCCCCTCCTCACCCGCCCCGGGGCTGCCTCGGCGGAGGGAGGAAGGTCGCAGCCGAGCAGCAAAGGGGCGCGGGCACGACCCGGGGGAGGAGCGGGGAGGGCGGGTGAGCTCGCGGCCTTGGGACCCCCCTCTTGCTGCAGCCGACACGACCGGGCACCACTCACCTGCACCGGCCGGCCCCTCCTCCCGCCCCTCCCGCCGCCGCCCCGCGCACCGGGGAACGCGCCGATCCCGCCGCCTCCGCCCAGCGCGGCCCGGGCGGGGGGCACGAGGCGCTGCCTCGCGCTCCGCGGAGCCTCGCGCGCCCGCCGGGATTTCCCGCCACAGGCGGCGGCAGGCACGTGCCGGGCGGGGCGGCCTCCCCACCCGCACCAGCCGGACCCCGCACACCCGGGGGGGGGGGGGGGGCGGATTCCTGGGAGCTCCTGCCCCGTCAGGCAGCTCCCGAACCGGCGGTGGCGGGAGCACGCGGGGCTGGGGGCGGGAAAGGGAGAGGCGGTGGAAGCTCCCGGTGCGAGGTGCCGGCGGGGCGTGTCAGCTGCTGGAACTGCGAGCTTCGTCTGCCTCCCGAGCAGCTGGGTGAGGCTGTCATGGAACTGGAACGTGTCTTCGTAACCTCTTCCACCACAGGACACACTGGTGTCCGAGTCACAGAATTCTGAATCTTCTATTTACAGTTTTCTGGAGGTTTAATATAGCTTATACTAAACGTGGTTTAATATAGCTTATACTAAACTTTATTGCTGATCAGTTGCTGTTTGTTGGGGTTTTTTTCCGCTATAGAATTTTAAACTTTTTTTTTTTTTTCTGTTTTGGAATAAAAGACATGGTCTATCTGTCAATCTGAAACACAAGCTATGGAATCAGTTTCTTTAAGGGACACACCTCCCTGGGGGGGGGTGTCATCAAACTGGAATGTAGTTAGTACTGAAATGTTACAGTCTCAGTTAAAAATACACTTTTTGACACTGGATGTTCTGGCCCGCATGCCTGTGGCCATTTGTTGTATTGAATTGTTTGCAAGGGCTTGAAAAGACAGGGAATTTGGGTTTTGGTGGGTTTTATTTGTTTTGTTTATAAAGTCCAGTATTCTGACTGCAGGCTTATGCTTGTGCCTGGCAGCATACCCGACCACAAGTGCTAACGTGTTTTGGAATTAGGTTAGGATTCGAAAATAAAGTACAGGGAATTGTCTTGCTAGTTAGGTAGTTATGCTTGGTAGCTTGCAAGGTTTAGGCTGGAGAGCTTGCAAAGAGCCATGTAGTGTCATGATGGTGTTTAAAGGAAAAACTGCCAATGTAATGTTGCATTTCATTCTCTTGGGTTTGGGTTTTGTGGTTGTTTTGGGTTTTGTTTTTGTTTTAATTTCCACAGTTTTCAGTGGAAACATTGCATGCCCACTTGCAGCTGAACTGTTTTTACACTACATAATTGGCTTTTTAAAGCCATACCCTGGTTTAGTACTTCCTGCATAAATAGGGTCGTAATAGATTAGTTTTTCTCTCTTCAGAAATTAAACTATCTGGTTTGTTGTTGTTTTGTTTTTCAGAAAAGATAACTGACACTGTGAACTGCTGTCCACAATCACCACTTCAAAGTGAAAAACCCAGACTCCCTACTATAGGAATAAATTGTGAAATTAAGTGAGATATTACTATATTTCAGCTGGTTTTAGCCAAGTACCACCATGTTTTACAATATTGGTCATTGCTTAGGGGTAGTCTTTTTTTTTTTTTAATTGCTCAGCAGGTAGGATAACTAGTTTTTAATGGAAAAAAACCCTACAAATTAAGAAATTAATTAAAATGCTACAATTAATGTATCAATGCTATTCACAAAAATAGTGGACATATTTGATAGCATTATATGCTTTTCTTCAGAATTTCATAACAGCGCTATTTCAAATCAATGCTAATTTATGTAATGAAACCTCTGTTTTGTAACTGAACAACACACAAATACATTTGTATCCAAGCCATATGAATTATCATGAATAAATGTTAATTTGGAAATTGTATTTTTGGACCTTTAAGGAAGGGCACTGCTTCTGGTATGAATTATTTTATCCATCTGGAAACAGAGCACTGTACGACTTTGGCTTATTAAAAAAGCAAAGTTTATATCTAACTTAAACTCCTGGTAAAAACCCGAATAATAGTAATATGCTGAAAAGTTTGGAAAGTCGTTTTGGGCTCTATGAACATGATTAATGGATATCCCTGGAGGTTGTTATTTTGTGGGGTTTTTTTGTTTGGTTTTTTTTGTTTTGTTTTGTTTTTTCGATGAGATTCCTGTCCAAGTAACAGTTTCCTTCCCACAGCAGATCGTGAGGTCCTGGTCCCGTTTGGTCTTTAAGGAGCAGACAATATGGCAATATTCTCTCATACCTAAATCAATTTGGCATGCTAATACACTTTCCTTGCTCCACCTGACCTTGTGATACAGTTGCAAAAGGTCCTTAGGGACTCTCATCACATAAAAGCAAAATGGTTGGGGTTTTATTTAGCCGGAAACTCCTGTTAAGCTGTAAGTTAGCCTGGAACAGCGCAGCTGCCCTCCCCTGTAGATCTACATTAGACCTGCTTGGTCAGCTTGTTTTTATGCCTAAAGCAGAGGTCCTGAGCTGTGGTCTAGACTTACTCTTGCTGCACTTTGAACTCGGTCGAGGAAAAAAAAGCTGCGTTTCGGTGGGATGAGGTTACACCCAGTCAGCCACCGTGTCACCCCGGTGCAGGAACGGAGCCTGCGCGGCCCTTCCCCTCTGCCGCTGCGCTTATCGCTGCTCACGATAAAACCACCACACGCACACACACACACACAAAAAAGGAGGATTCACGTAAAATGTTACACTGGCCCCTCTAGCTCTTCCAACTGTGCGCAGGTGGAAACTTCTCCGGAAGCTGGGATGTAGCTTGAGGGACGTAAAAGGGAAAAGAGAAGCACAAAAAGCCCTTCGCCTCGGGAGTGCCGGCCTGCTGGGAAGCGCCTTCCCGCCGCGCTGCTGGCTGGCTGGGGCAGCTCCCCGGGAACAGGCGCGGCTCGGTCACGGGCTGGGGAGTTCGGCGCGCCCCGGAAAGGGGAGCAGCTGGTCCTGCCCCGCGGGCAGGGGCGGCAGCGCTGCAGCCCCCGCCGGAGGAGCGCGCCAGGGGCCGGGACGCAGCCCCGGGCACGGCCCCGCACCGCGGCCCCGGCCTCCCGGAACCCTAGCTTGGGTAAGGCGGGGGGCGAGGGCTAGGGGAGAGCCCGCTTCCCGAGGCTGCATGCCGGGAATCGCAGCCGGGAATCGCAGCCCGCTCCTTCCGGGAGCCCTTGGGACGGGGGAAGGGCCGCGGGCGTTCCTTCCGCGTCACGTGCGCGGTTTGTTGACTTCCTCGCGCGGCGCCGGGGCCGGGGCTGGGAGCGGGGCCGGGCCGGGCCGGGCCGGGCTGGGCTGGGCTGGGGGGCGGCGATGGGAGCCCGGGGGGCCCCGGCGGGGACCGCCACGGCCGGCGCTGCCGCTCCGCCCCGCTGAGCCGCGGTTCCTGACCCGCCTGCTCGGATGGAGGCCCAGAGAGGTTGGTTCTGGCGGGGGGGGCGGGCCGGCTGGGCTGCCGGTGGCAGGGGCCTGTGGGCGGCCCTGGCCCCGCGGCCTGCCTCTCGGCCTGGGGAGCTGCGTGCCCCGGTGTTGGGTGGGATAGCGGCGGTTCCCCTGGGGACAGAGGTGGGTCTGGGCGGTCCTGGGTTTCTGGGTTTTCTTTTTTTTACAACCGTTCGTAGAAGGAGCCCGTGGGCAGCGTCTCGTGGGACGTCCCTGCCTGCTTCCGCGTCGCGGGGGGAAGGGGAGTGTAGCTTACAGGTGTTGCTAGCGAGTCGGGAGTGTGTCTCGGGCAGTCGCATAGCCAAAACGTGCATCTCATTAAGCCCAAGAACCAGGTGAGTTTTCAGAGCAACAGTTTGTGCCTTAGTACCGGCCAATCTGGCAAAGGAAATGAGGGGGGGGAAAAAAAGTAGGATCACTGGCACGAGATGTGGATGCAGAAACCTGATGAAATACTGGAGCGGAGTAGAATACAGGTGTTGCCGGCTGTATTGGTTTGGAAGAAGAAACTGCAGATAAGTGTTGAGATAGTCTTACATGCTAATGGTGCTTTCAGCTTTTAAAAAATTACAACTCTAAATCCTAGTGTTCTACCTGGTAGTGAAATAACTCTGATGTCCTTAAAGAAATCTGTCTTCCAGCAAGTTAAGTGTAAGAGTAGGTTGGACTGTAAACTGTGAGTGGTTTTAGGAGCTTTAACATTTGTGGAGGAATTCCTCAATTCCCTTGCTGTGAGTATGCAGTAAATTCCACACTGGAGTCCAGCTTTGGAAGAAGCAGAGTGAGGGAAGAATTATTGTCATAACAGTCAAGTCTGCTCTGGGCTCCAAAGATCAGGTGGTCTTTTGAGAGAGCATTTCCTAGGAAGTGTTATTGTGAACTATGGAAAGCATTTAATTCCTAGAAATTGGTGTGTGATCAAATGCTAGTACTGCTAATTAAGCCAGTTGTCGTTAGCACATGTATCAATGTAGAAACCAAAACAAATCTGAGTTTACTACTGTATGATATTCTTTGAAGAACTGGTGTTTCATAGAAGAGCTTGTAATAGAAGTGTTGATCAGATGATTGTACGATAACAAGTAGGAGACTGTTACCCCAAATTCCCAGCACGATTTTTAAGCAAACAATTCTTGAGTGAAGTCAGAGGCAGAAAACACTGTTTGGGTGAACTCCAGATCAGATTATATGAGTTTTAGCCGTCCCACCCACAAAACTCTCCTTTTTCCCCATAGTCTTTTTATGCTACAGCTTACAGTTCAGAAAAGTGTCAAGTGACCGTTGCCAGCGTACAAGCTAGATTGTATTTTACAATGAAAATTAAATAGTAAAAACCTCTTTAAAAGAGCAAAGGGGGCGAAGTGACGTCTTTGCAGAGCAAAAATGGGTAATAAATAAAAGGTAATTTTAAGATGGCCTGAATTTCCCCAAACATTCTGACTTGGTTTCCAGTATATCTCTTTCCCATGTGATAGTTTAAAGGTGGTGAAAGTGTGAAATTATTCTGTCAAATATGTGAGCAAACTGTATTTAGTATACTCAGGATGGAGAAATAGAGTAACTTAATCTCACAGTGTTGGAAAAACTGAACATGAAGCTGCAAATCCAGTAACGTTTGTTCTTCTGACAGAGACATTGAATTGGACATCCTCCATTGTGACTGGAAAATGTTAAATGAGGGATGTCTACTTAGGAAAGTGAGAACTACCCTGGAAAAAGTGCAGACCTGTTCCTGCACGTGCTATTGATACCTGATTTCTTTAGAATAGATTTAAAAAAGAAAATAAGCAAGAAGGTAGAAGTTGAGATGAAACACAATGTGGAATTACCTTTTTATATATATGTTTTAATTATTTTATGAGTGTTTTCTAAGCAGAGGAACTCTAGATAGAGAGTCCGTATTCAGTAAAGTAGTTGCAGTAGCAATGAGATCTGGTTCGTTACTCTTGTATCTATCGGATACTGTACAGGAGGAGTCAGGCTAGGAACTAGCTTGGTAGAAGTTAGTGGTGGGTTCTGCTAAGGGGGACTTTGAGAGACTCCAGATGTATGTGATTTAGCCAGAATCAACTTCACAACCAAGCTTACATTTTTGTTATATGTTTATACTATAGTTGCATTTATTATTTACCTACTTATATAATATTTTCAATTGAGTTATTAGTATATAAAACGGTAGATGCCACTAACATTTGACAGTACATTTGGGAGGTAGAAATGAAGTTTGAAAAGGGAAGTGAAGCATAAGTAACCTGAACATTCAAAGTCACAGAATCATCAGGCTTGGAAAAGACCTTCAGTCAAGTCCAGCTGTTTGCCGTACAACCCCTAACCACTAAACCATCTCCCCAAGCACCACATCCACCCGTTTTTCTAACACCTCCAGGGACAGTGCCTCCACCACCTCCCTGGGCAGCTGCTAACAGAAACTTGTGTTCAAATGACCAGATTTGTGTGAAATAGTAAGGTGTAAGTCTGAATACAGAATCGTAGAACAGCCCATGTTGGAAAGGACCTGAAACAATCATGTGGTCCAACCATCTCTGGAAAAGGGAACCTAGATGAGATTATCTAACACCATATCCAGTTGTGGCTTTGAGACCTCCAGACATGATGTTAGTGAATTGCATGATGACAAAGGGCCATCACTTCCACTCAGTTTAATTTGCCTTTTAATAGCTATGACAGGTGAGGTGAGTTTACAGTTGAATTAAAAGTCCATGTAATTATTCAAGGCTTTCATAATACCTTCTCACTGAACTTGTGGACATATTGAACACGCATTAATCTGACAGTTGAATTGAGTGGAAGGAAACTTAGACCAGGAGGTTTGTTTTACAAAAGATTTTTAAAAACCCAAACAAACCTTCTGAGCTATCATCAGCAGTTGTTCTTCATAAACATTTTTAAGTGGAAAGGAATGAACACCAAAAAAGTGTTTATTAAAATAACGTTCAGTGTTAGCATGAGAACATAGGGTTTTTTCAGTAACCTTTGAATGTAGCTATATTTGGTGTTAAAAAGGTTTAACAGCCTGAAGCCATCTTGTTCCTATTTGTGTTTCTGTGGCAGTATTTCTTCTAATTAGCTTCAATATTGAATGTAATAGTTTAACAAACAAGGATATATGATGCTGAGAGGACAATATTTAACTGACTCCCTTTTTTTCTGCCCCTCTGTTTCTGATGGTTGTCAGGAAAAGTGGTTTTTGTCACAGCACCTAGAGAAAGGCAAAAACATTGCATTGAGGGTGTGTAGGGTTTGCAAACTGGTGATGAAGATAATAGTGGAGTGTGAAGCTGTTCAGAGAAAGTCAACTTTATAAAGCATCATTGCCATAATGTGGGCTTTTTAGTACTTTCCTAGTTTTTATGGGAGTATATTATTTATTGTGAAAAGCTTGAGTTGGAAAAAAATGCCTGTTGTACCTAAGGAGATTTTGCTTGGCTCCTCCAGCTTAGCTGGATGTTCACGACAGATGAACTACAGTGATCTGGTTTGTGAGCTTATAGACAGTAACTTTCCATTTCCTGGAGGCAGCAAAATGAAAGCGATTTGAAGGTCTGATTTAGCTGACGTGTTCGGGAAGAGCACCAAGTCAGCTGGGCTGCGGGGCTGTACCCTTATACACATGAACTCTTAGGGAGTGCTTTGAGGCTGTGGACTTTGTCCATATGTAAGGATAAGCAGTGGCCACAGCTAGCAGCTCTTGAGATGCATGTACACAGGTACTTTTTTTTTCTCTAGAAATGGAGCAAGTATCTGTAAAAAGTGACATCTTTCTCTGTAGAACAAACTGTTCATGACTGGAATCAAAGAGAACCTAAGATTTCTGAGGGAGAGATGCAATATAATAGATGCTAAAGAGACTGAAAGTCTTGCTTGTTTTAGCATCATGTGTCATATAGTCCATATACTGTGTGGAGCTTTTGCTGACTGCAGGAATTGATATTTTTTGTTGCTCTGCTGGAGTGTCTTTTTTTAAAAAAAAAAAAAGCAGTACAACTTTTCTGAAATTTAGGTGAGGGCTGCAACATGCTCGTTCAGGATTCCTGTGGATCAAAGGCATTTCTTGAATTTTATGTTTTATTTTTATGTCTACATACATAGACATACACCCTTCTATGCAGGGCAAGGTAAACCAGTGCAGAAATTATGCAGCTTGAGACTGTTCATACTACCTTTAGGAAATCAAAGTAAAATGTCTCAGACTCTTAGTAGCCTTGGAAAAAAAACAAACAACAATAAAATATCTTGAAATTATCTGCATTTGACATTTGGAAATACTTTGGAAACCATTCTGTTCTCTTTCAAATCTCAGGATAGGGCAAAATGAGAATCTTCTCAATATGGGGAAAAAAATAATGCAATCCTGCTTCTATTATCCTTCATCCTGATCCAAGAAGATTAGCATTTCAAACTACAGAAATCTGTGTGTGCCGTGGTCTGTTTGCTATTAGAGCTTCAGCATCCTCTGTTCTTCATATGTAAAATGTTTCCTATTTAACTACCTCCCATGGTGTTAATGACTAATATTTATAAAGCTCTATGAATAGAAAAGCTGTATTCCTGCCAAGCGTCAGTATGAACTGGGAAAATGTTCTTACTCTCAAGATATTTAACATATTAAAGCTGTTCTCTAACCTACATTGTGTCAATGAACAACAGAAGTGGTTTCCAGAAGCCATTTTTTTCTACAATAAGTGGAAGAAAACCTCCATAGTGCCATCTCTTCAAACTTGTATGCTTATAAACGGTAGACATAATTACTCCTGCTAGAAATTAATACTATGTCCTGCTAACAGTGCATTCAGGTTCTTTGGGGTTTTTTAGAACATTATTAAATACAAACACTAATATTATTCATTTAATGTATGTATTATTGGATGTAAAGACTGAAGTACTTTAAAACAGCCTGCTTCATGTGTAGATCATTCTAAAATATATTTAAATGTAACGTACGCAAAACTATTAGGGAGACCTTTCTTGTGTGGTAAGTGGGGTTGTAAAGCTTGCTTAAAGCAGGTTGTCATGGACATTTGTTGCGTTCATAGACAATAACTTGTCTATCTATTCAAATATTCTAGTGGAGAGTCTTTCACTTTAAGTGGCTACTCTAGTACAGTTTATTTTATGAATTGCAACTCCAGAGAAATCAACATTCACTCAGATGTTTCAGAGTGACAGCTCTGGGGCATTTGCACTAGCGTATGCAAGTGTAGCTTTGAATTAGAGAAGCCCAACAGACTAAGACTCTTGCAGAGGTGTGTGATTGGACCTGGTAAACCAACCTGCAAGGCCTTCTGGGACTGCCACATCTGAGGAGTCATAGCTTGTGGAATAATCTAATATATATATTGTGTCAGAAAGCACATCTTTGATTGTTGCTTACAGTTAATATTTTTTGAAACAGTGAAATACTGGAGAAAATTTTTATTCCTGTCCTTAAAGAGAAAAATAGAAGGCTACAGCTGTAGCCATGGATTTCTCACAAATATATCCCCATTTTGTAAAGTTTTGTCCCCTAAGGTTTTCTATCTGTCACTTTAATATCATGAGAGAGCTTCTTATGGAGAGAAAACTATTTGTGAGCATGCTTACTCCTCCCTGCCCCCCTTTTTCCTGACAGCAGAGCAAAGAGGCGGGTGGACTGTGCTTTTCACCATGACCTTTATAAGACTGCTGATTGTACACTGTTTAATGGCCAGGTTTTGTTCTTGTATGAGCTTGTATCTTTTATTGGCCTTTTAGTACAGGCTTAGCAGGTGCTGGAGAAGTAACTTTGCATTTGGTTGTTTTTTTCCTTAAAAATACTTCAGAAAGTTTTTTGCAGTACAGAGATAAACTTTTTGTGCCTTCTGTTTTTTTTTTTAGGGTTGTGTTAATTTATTTAGATGTATTTAGCAATTCTACTCAAATTTTTCTAATGCAACTTTTTCCTCATGCTCACTAATGTATACTGCAGTTAGTGGTGCATATGTTATAACTTACACTTGTGTCATCAGGCACCTAATACAGAAGGCGTTTCTTAGGAAACATCTATCATATAGTTGTGCAGACTGAAGGATGTGAAACTTCCTGAAATACGCAGTAAAAGGAATATTCAGCAAGCACAGGCAACAGGCTCATGCTTACTAACAGAGCTAACTGTTACAATTATTTTGTATCAACTCATACCTAAGATTTGGTAAATGCCTTTTTTCTTATTCTTTTTCTATTTCTGTAAATTTATCACAATTTTTGCAGAGTGGTTTTGTTTGGTTTTTAAGTTCTGTGAGTTTTTAGAATAACAATTTTGGGAGAAAATGGGAAGCTATTTAGAATATGCAAAGACTCCTCCTTTCAGATTGACCAACAATTACATACTGAAATATCTTGGAAATCATAATGGATTGCTTTCAGTTTCACAATTAGTGCTCCTTTCCAAAGCCAAAAAATGTCCTTTAATAGTTAGGGGAAAATCTCAAAATAACAACAGCTTTTTTTTTTCTGTCTTACACTATGGTTTTAAAGTGTTCATATGCTAAAGTTAGAGTAATGTAAATATTATGTTATTATATTTCCTTCATGCAGTGGTCTAAAATTCTGAGAAAATCGGTGCTCAGTGGCATTTAAATTTCAGTTTATGTAAATCTGTCCATGTATTTGAAAGTGATGTTTGTCTGAAGTCTTGGTTTTGTTTCCATGTTTTTGGACATAATGACAATGGTGATTTTAATTATATTTCTTGTAAAGTTGAAATGACTGCACTTTTTTGTGGTTGTGGCAGTGTTATATGGTGTGTGAATATTATTAAAACTTCGTTAGTAGAGATCGTGAAAGATGAAAATAAATTATATGCAAAGTGAATAATGTGGTGGTTTTCCCTTTTTGGGACGCTGTTGAGCTTCCAATACAAAGAAGCATGTTTCATTATAATTCTATTTATTTTTAATAATGGAAGTTAAAAGTTTAAAAATCACATTTCCTTCTGACTATCCCACTTACTTAAGCCTGTTTAAGGTGTGTTGCCACCTTCCCCTCCAAAGTTTTACATCATCAGATCTGCTCTTTAAAGGGATCAGCCAAGAGGAAGGTGTCTTAATTGGTCATCTGTCTCTTAGGAGAAGGAGTGTTTAGTTTTGTATGCAGTTTGTCATCACTTAGTTGCAGTAATATTGGTAAAAAAATGTGTATGTTGGATCTTTCTGAAATTGTTATCTTTTCTGTAGAAACTTAGAAAAATGTGTATTACAAGCTCCTTTGAATTATGTGGAACTATGTGCTTGTCTTCTGAACAGCATCCAGTGCTGACAGACACCAGCATCAGAAAAAACAGTGTTTATTAATCCTATAAGCTAAAGGAGATCTTTCAAGTAAAAAAAAAAAAAGTCAGTGTAGCTAGTCCTCTTAGAATGTGCAGGTTAAAGTGTGTAGCTGAATTTATAAAATAGTATTTGTGTATGCTAAGTCTTACTTGGAAGCTCATAAAGGCAGTACGTTGTAGTTAGCAAAATACAGAATAAATATGGTCTTGTATTCTGAGGTCTCCTGTTTTCCCATATTGCCATCTCCTGGTGGGACTGATGTACGCAAGAAATAGGGAATGGATGATGCTCAAGTTTAGGAGCTATTGGAACGTGTGGAAATAAAGATACATTTTATGAACAAGGTCACAGAATTTGCTGCTTTCTTCAAGTGGTAAGGATAAGCTTTGACACTTTCTTGTAGACATTTGAGTCTAGTGTTCAGAGAAAAGGAGATGTGATGTGTTTCCTTGAGAAGGCAAACTCTTGGAACTTGATGAGGTGGGAGATTAGACTTGCAGGGCCCTTGGTAAAATGGGCAAGGAAAAGCTACTATGTTATGCTCTTAGGCAAAATGAGTTAATTTCTTCGATCAGTTCATGCAGTTGAATGATGTAGTGCTTTTGGTCAGGGTCACTTTGTGCATGAAGTGATACCATTCTTGCAATGAAAAGGCAGCAAACCTTTTTTTGCAGGGCTCTTTCTGCTTAAGCATGATGCAGAGCAACAGGCAAAGGAAGTTTAGGCTGTTTTGTTGGAATACATCAAACAGTATGCAAGGCATCAGTTTGCCTCCTGATAACCATTAAAAGGACTTCAGTTTTGGTCTGTAGTTTTGTCTTTTTTTTGCTATTGCAAATCCTTTGCTGTCTATTTAGTATAAATGAGCTGTCACCATTTTTTATCATGTTTTCTAAATGGCTTGGAGCAAATTGAGACAAATGTGATAATGGCACTGCTGTTCTGCTGTAGCTGTACTACAGCTCTTCATAATGCTGCAATCCATGTAGCTTTTCCACTGGTAGCACAGTGAAAGACATTTGACTACATAGATGCGCTCCAGGGAAGTTGATCCCTTTACCTCTTGGTATCGTTAAACAAATGGAAGTCTAGCTTGATTTTTAAATAGCAGATAAACAGTAGAGGCAGTAATTGTGACTTTTTGTTTCCTTGCTGATGCTTGCCTTTCCTGCAGTGTTGCTGAGCACGTCAGTTGAAACAGATTTTTCATACAATTTGAACTGTCTTCATTCTGCCAATTTCTTTCATTCCAGCATTTCTGATGGTTCATTAGATAATCATCAGGAAAATAAAGATTTATTCCAGGGGGGGAGGCAGAATCTGTTTTTCATAGAAGTAGTATCAGTAGTTTCTGTGGGGCAGGGGGGGGAAATATTATCAGGTACTTTATTTTATAACATTTTTTAGCATTGCATATGAATGCAAGGAGTCTTGTTCTGCATAACTAAATGGGAATGAGATGAGTCTTTTCCTTTTTTTTTTTTTTTCTTCTTTAAATAAAAAACCTAAACTTGTTCCATATAACTGGTAACGTTAAGGAAAATGCTGTTGGGGCTATTCCCTTAAGGCCTGAAGTTCAAAAAAGTATCTAAAGTTTTTTGTATGTGCTATTTTCTTGTAGAATGTTTTGCTGTGCCTAAATAACATGTAACAACAACAAAAAAATAATTATTTGCGTTTGTCATTTAGATGGATTTGTCTAGTATTTTAGGATGATACATTTCTTATGGTTTGATTATTGCCAGTTTTCTCCCTGCACGTTGAGACAGATCATGTCACTGAGTATGTTTTCATTCTCATAATATTTGCAGGCAAGAATTACTGTAATTGTTGATCAGCAGGTTGTTTCCTGTTGTGATCAAGTAAAGAATAGCTGTTACTCATGCAGCCTGTTTAAGGACCAATGTGGGTGTGTACCTTAAAGAGACCATTCTAAAATTAGGGAAAATTTGCATTAAAAAATTAATCAAATTAAATATCTTCCTTTTGGCACCTGTGCTCAAGAGCCACAGCAGTTAGTCAATGTCTTGTAGCTCTAATACCTTTTACTATTCAGTGCTGACTTGCAAAACCTTTAATACAATATTCCTTTGGAGTTAAAATATTGGGTACCAGCCAAATTCTAGGATAGTGTTACAACTTAATAAAAATTCATTTTGGGCTCTTAAATCTGATATGTACTCAAAACATTTTTATCAAGTAACAGTGATATATGCTTATTTTCTAACAAGTCTATTTTCAATGTAAAATGGGTTTGAAGAGTTTTCTGCAAGGTTAATACATTTCCTAATTATTCAATCTTGTCATTCTTTCACAGAAGTACCCTGCAGTATTATTTTGGAAGGTTTTCAGGCTTGAACCTCTTGATGAATTTGTCTGTGTGAAAGTTTTTCACTCATATGTGTCTTTTTAACAGCTGTCATGGAGGAGTTGGTAGAGGATGACATCTGTATTTTGAACCATGAAAAAGCAGACGGTGCTCATAAGAGAGATGGGGAGATTCCTGTTCCCTCTTACAGTGGAGATGAGTCTGTTGCCTCACATTTTGCACTTGTGACTGCATATGAAGATATCAAGAAACGGCTAAAGGAGACAGAGAAGGAGAACTCCTTCCTAAAGAAAAGAGTGAGAATTCTAGAAGAAAAGGTAAGAAAAGGGTCAGTTTACCATCTTCTAGTAGCAGCTACTGTTTGGATGGCAGAGCAGATGGTTAGGTATTTAAAATATGTACATAAAATAATTTCCCAGTTAAAAGGTTTTGGTTTTATTTGTTTACAGCATGTATGTGATGCAATGCAGCAGTGCCCTGCAAAGATGCTGGCTTTGATTCAGAAAGCGGTATTGGATCATTACTGGTTTTAATCTGCCTCTTTATGGTGTTTATTATCTTGGGCACATGTAACTTAATATTGTTGAATAGTGAGGTGCCAAGTCTATAAATTATCAGAATCTGGTGATTGTCTATCTAAAGAATCTCTTGGGCTCAGCGCATCGAAATGATAAGGAAGAATTGGTTGTTAAGAATATCTGGATACGTCTAGGTAATACAGTCTCAACAAGAAATACAAAGTTGCAGTGCTTAACATTGAGGTGTTGCCTGGATGTTTTTTTGGTGCAGTAATTCTGTAATGGAAAGGAATATAAGAATTTGTTTTATATGCAGTTTCTCATGGCCTTAGTCCAGTGAAGTTCATTAGAGCTAAAAATTGACCATGACACAGGCTTTTCTACCCCATTAAGGAATACTATTGTTAAAAGTATATCCGTCATTCAATAGTGACTGACTTCATACCACAGAATGTCTTGACTTTGATAGATTGCTTTCTTATTAATGCAAGATGGAAAGCTAGATCCTAGAGTTAGAGCTGAGAAATTCATTAGGACTTTGTCCTGAGTACCTGCTAGTGATTCTTTACAATGAGCTTTACTTACAAAGTTCTGGAAGTATGTGTTATTTTGTAGTGTTGGAATGAAGAGCTTGAGTCATACTGGGTACAGTTTTGAAACACTTCAGGAATTCTTGGTGACTAGTTTAACAGGATTTGCTTTCTGTCAAAAGGTGAACTTTCACAGCACTTTCTTTATATAAGGTCCTGTGGAGGTGAGGGGAATAGGAGTAGAGCTCTAGACTGAATATTCTCTGAACCATGCTGAGTGTAACATCTTTTATGTGGTTATTTGAAATTACAGTAAACAGGACTTGACATTGACAATCCCTTTTAGTCTTGTGTCTTTTGGTTTGGCCTGGTTCAGCTTAATTGTCTTGAACATGGTACTTAGTTTCCCATAAAGAAAACTTCTCGTTTAGAATGTTAATACTGTAAAAATGTTTATGTGAGAGAGGGGCATTGAGAAGGCCTGGAGTGTTAAAGTAACAGAACTGACTTTCAGTCTTTGTTAATGGCTAGTATACCTGTATGGCAAAAAATACATGTGGAGTTACCCCTTTGAGTTTTAAATTTTGAAGTGTATGGAAACTTCCAGGAAGTGTGTTAAGGCTTATGTTCTGTCTGAATGGCTTTTTTGGGGGGATGAAAATGTAAAGGACAAGGCTTAAAATGAGTAGCACATTAACTTTGAGGGTCCATACAGAAAACAAAGGGCAGAAACTTCCGTTTTATGGCTTGCTTTCCCAGGCTTTCTCTTGAGCAAACACCTAAAAGTGGAGATATCTAACATAAATACATTATATTTTATTTTTGTTTTGTAGGGTTTTTGTGTGGCTCTTGATTTTTAATAAAATACATAAATCTGTCACAAATATCTATGTTAGGTACACTGAATGTATTAAAATGCCCCAGTATTATAAAGCAAGTGTGCAGGATAAGCAGAATGAAAAGGATAATGCAATACTTAGTCAAAACTAGAACTTTCTATATGAACAGATGTAATTTTATGTAAGACTTCTCTTCTTGCTGTCTTAATAAAAATACTGAATATATTTTAACTCTACCTCTTTCCTTCTGACAATCTATTTGGCAGTTCCTATTTCCCCTTGCCTGTCTTTTGCCTTAGTGGACTATGAGGTAGTGGTGACCTGGAAGTTAACAGTTACATGTAAAGTAATTTTGCTTTGGCTTTTTTCACATAAGTACACACACACACACAAAATAATCTTTGTTTAAATTATATGTCATTTTAAAAGTATGTTCAGTTTCCTCTGAATTTTCTGTATGTTTCATCTTTATATGCTTAAATCTGTTTCCAAAAAGCAGTTTTTACATCTTTAGAGACTGGAAAAAATAAGATTAAGGGATTGTCAGCGTGAGTAATCATGATGTGTGGATGGTTTTTAAATACTCATAGCAGTAAGCTGGCAGCATTAAGTATGGCTAGAGTCTGCAGAATTTGTAGACTGCTTTAGTTGCACTTCTGTTAGAAAACTTTGGTCTGTATCAATGTATTTAATTAATGTAATTTTTTAATTTAACATTGCAGGCTGTACTGTTGGACTTTTTTCATTTTGCAGTTTTTAACGTAACATACAAATCTTCTTATTTCTTATGTCTGTTCAACTTTTAGCTGCTTGGCTCCCGGCTGGAAGAGGAATGCAGCTCAGTTGGACGTGAACAAGTAAATAAGGCATACCAAGCCTATCGAGAGGCCTGCATTGACCGAGATAGTCTGAAAAGCAAACTGGATAGAATAGTATGCCTTTTTAACTAATGACTTAAATGCATGTTAGATAAAAACTGCCTAGTTAGTAAATGTTCACTGGATAATGAATTTTATTTGCTGACAATCTGTGGTGTTTGTTTTATCACTCCTTTAGGGTTTTAAAGTACATGATGATACTTCATGTAGGAATAGCAACTTTAAAAATCTCACTTTTATTACTGTGCTAGGCCAATGCTAAAAAAAATCAAAGTGATATTTTTCTTGTTTTGTTATTAAAAAAAAGTTGAGTTGTCAGACATGATAGAAAAAAGCTTCACAAACGGTGGTTTGTTTATTTTTTTCACCTTGAAAATAGATGAAAGAAAATGCAGAGTCCATTAAGAATTTGAATGAACAGTTGCAGTCTAAAGAAGTAGAGCTGTTACAACTAAGAACTGAAGTGGAAACTCAACAAGGTATGCATTTGGTTACTTCATCTAAATCTATGCTGACTAGTTTTAGTGGTTATATTATGATCTCAGGGAATGAAGAGGTTTAGCCCTATATAGTGGCTAGGTAAGAGAGGAGTATACTGCAGTGAGCTTGAGTATGTGTTAATTCTTTTAAATGGAGGCATGCATGTTAGATTATTATAGGCAGAGAGCTCCATGGTAAATATCTGAGCCTCTTGTGTTCTTCCACTGTAGATTATTTAATCATTTGAGAAATGTGTACAACCTGACAGTTGAATAGGCTGGTGGTCATGGCTCTGGACTCCACCACTTTTTCCTCACAGTAGGGTGGGGGCATAGATGCTCAAGTATCAATCACTATCCAGTCCATACGTTTTCCTCTGGTACCTACAGATGATGCGTGCAGTGCTTTGTCTCACTGTTGGGATAGGACAGGTACAAGAGGATGTACAATAGTTGCAGTCAACAATATTTACTTAAAGGAGCTGGGAGATGAGGAAGGATAGAAAGACACTGGTTGTAGACAGCACACTGGAAGGTGGAAGAAGAAACAGTGTCTCCTGGCAATTCCAAAAGCCCAAATTCAGCTTCTGTTAACTACTGTTGTAGAGTGCTGTAGAGATGATAAGTATGTAAAATAAAACACAACAGAAGAAAAAAAAATATCTAGTACTGTTATAAGAAAAGATAAAAAGATACTAGCATCTATTTAGAGACATGGACTGGACTTCCTGTTCTGTACAAGCGCAGTCATTTGAAGAGTGTTTGTTAAGTACTGATGTGCTTGAATAGAATTACTTTCCAAGAGGACCTCAGGCATGTAATACACTACTTCAGTCACACAGGTTTTTAAGCCTAGATGAACAAACCACATGTAGTAGTAGTATTGTTGAGGACATCATGGTTCAAGGAGGTAAGAAGTCCAGAGTTTATAAAGAGAGCTCTGAAAATGAGATTTCAAACCTTATTTACTACTCAATTTTACCCATAAGCGAGCTCTGAATACCTTGTTTAGGAAAAATCAGTGTAGCTTAAGCTTGTTTAAATTGTTAAGTCTAGAAGTGAGTGTACAATGCAGTTGAAGACTCAGGGGTTTTATTTCTGCCATGTTCTCTCTTTTCTTGCTGTCTAACTAGTGTCCTACTACTGATTTGATACTAGGTTCATCGTAGGTTGCTTCTTACTAGAGACTGCCAATTTGTTCTGTCTAGTAAGAGGATTTCCATAACTTTTAGACTTTACCCTTTTGTTTTTGATTGTATCTTTTGTAGTTCTGTTTGGAACTTCTTAATACTAAACTTGGGAAAAACTTATGGTAAATTATGTAATGATATAAATCTGAGACGGAAAAAAATCATGTTTGCAAAGCATGTAAAAAAAAAAGTATGCAAGTTGGTGTGTATATCATGCATGTTTGCCATTAACAGATTATTGTATTACCAGTGCTGTTACTTATTTTTTTTAATTTAAAATCTCTACTGCACTGTTGGAAAACAGGACTCTATACTTTGAACTCAGAAAATATACTACTTCTCTGCCTACAGCTTGACCTGTATTAGTATTTCTATGTTGTCATAGACTGCAGTTTCTTCAGAATGTACAGGGTAGATTTTTGTAGGACATGAGCTGGTTAATGTGCAGCCTCACATTTTGAGTTACATTTCTTGAACTGAGACTGAAATCCGATTGTCTTGCTTGTGTTTTTACAGTGATAAAAAATATGAATTGTACTCAGTCCAGCTGGGAAATAGAGAAGCTCAACAGTGACCTGAAAGTGCATAGTCTGGAACAGGATATAGAAAGCCTCAAGCAAGAGTGCAACAGTCTCAGAAAGGAGTTGCAAAAAGCCAAGCAGAAGGTATCTTTATTTTTAAGGATGTTTTGTATTAATAGATCTGACTGATTTATAGCATTATTTTAAAACCCTTGTTCAAGCAAAATGCAGAGTAAACAAAGAGATATAAAGTATGTAATTGAGTGGAATATTAACATCCCAGTGAAATTAACCTTAAGTATTCTCATAGATTAGCTTGTGTCTTGGAAATAGTACCCTTACATAGGTGAAATTTTCCAGCCATTGCTCCTGAACAGAAAATAAAGCTTTACATTTTCTTCTTACTAGGTGATCAGACTGTTGTGTTCTATGCAGGTAGTTGTCCTGAGCTAGACTTCTTAGAAAGTTTGGGTTGTTGGTTTTTTGGTTTTGGTTTTTTTTTTTTAGAAAACAAAATTTTGTTGTTGTTTTTTTTCTTTTAAAACAATATAATGCTTATGTTAAAAGATACCATAAACTGTGTTTAAGGAGCTCTAGCCCTTTCCTTTAGGGTAGTTTTAGCTTGTCAGGAAGGTGGATTTTTGGTTTGTGGAATCTTGCTATACCCCCTTTAATCTGAGGCAAGAGTCTGTTTTGAGGGACTCATGTAATGTAGATGTGGATAGGATCTCAAGAATAATATTAAGATAGTTTAACAGAAATAAAATGCATTAAGGTTAAAAAAAAATGCCTAGTTTATGCTTACTGCTCTACAGGATAAAAGGTACAGAGTCTGTAGGACTCTTCGGTAACATTGAAGTTACACAATAAATTTAAACTATTTAAATGTGATTATTTTAAGAAGCAGACTAGTGTAGGTTTCTTATGATCATTAATAATTATGACTATGTAATCTTGAGTCACACAATATTTGACTGAGCCAATATTTAGGGTATGTAAGACTTGCAGATAGAATCCTTGCATGGTCATCATCTTGCCTTCATACAAGATTTTATAAAATTTGGAAATGTTTCCTTGGCTCTTTTTCTTATGGGCATATTTGCATTACTACAGAAATGTGCTTCAAAAGCACATCTCCTGAATCACCACTGTCTACAGTGCCTTGCATTACAGAGCAGTCAGGAGTATTGGAACTGGATTCCTTCTGGATGAAACTAAGAATATGCACCCCAACCTCTCCTGGGCCTTTAGGGACCAGACTAGAGCTAGCCTGCAGTTGAGTCCTTCTCCTCTGCTGCCTTCAAAGCATATATAGTTGGGGTGTTGGGTTCTCAGCACCGAATGTGTCTCTACAGATGTGCTGCTGTCATGCCATGCTCCTCGTTTTCAGAGGGACAGGCAGACATGTATTGATTGTCTTGTCTCAGGTTTAGCCTGTGTTTTCTCCACTAGGTGGGGATGAAGAGCATTATCTGAGAGGAGGGTGAGGTGTTTACTTCTCTTACTGTTGTTGGTTTCACTTCTATCTAGAATTCTTATAGGTACTTTAATACCTTGTAACTTCTGAAGAATTACTGTAACTGATATGCAATTCAGGTGACTTCAGGTAGCTCTGTAGAATAGAGTAGCAGCTATATACATAATTGAAGGTTGCAGATTGGATTGTGAGAAGGAATGTTGCTAGAAAGAACAGAATAAATAGCAGTTATAGAGAATACTAGTCGTGGCACTTTAAATAATGCTTATACCAGCAGCTTTTTATGCAAAAACAAATACAAGGAACAGCTTCTTTTTATATATATATATATATATATATATATATATATATATATATAAAATAAAAAATTTCTTCTTTATTCTGGTTATTGCTTCATATGGGAAATTAAAAGGTACAAGGTTCCAAACATGGGGTAATACAGTGCAACTGCTTAGGTGTTTTTTAACTATGAAATTGAATCTGATGGTGTGGTGGTGGGAGGGCCTTCAGGAGAGAGAAAAATTGTCAGGTGGAATACAGGGAAATGTGATCAACGCACAATGACAAGTCAGCATTGTTTCAAACCCAGCTGGTATCTTCATTAATACTGTTTTAAACTATATTAGCTAGAATTTTCAGACATTTAATACCTTTGGCAAGTATGCTTTCTATTTTTTTTCTATTTTTAGATTTTATTATTTGAGTTTTGCATTGCGGTTAATACAGTGCATACATTACATTTCAAGTAACTAGTCAATATATATAGGCCATCATGAAGCCACAGTAACTGATATTAAATTCATAACAGCTTTGGGTAGAGGAAACAGTATTAGGAAGGGAACATAAAGGGAAGAGAGATGAATGGGAACTCATCACAGGTAATGGTCTAGTAGATACATGGCTAAGGAAGTAAGCCCAATGTTTGATTTGATAAACAGTCCTGTGAACTTCAGTGAGGCTGCTTGTATTCACAATTTAAAGCAATCTTGCAGACTCAAGGAATAAATTATGTTGTATCATAAAAAATAACTTTGAGAAGTAAATATATACTGAAATAGTTTAATTTCAAGGTCTTTATATACTGGGGCAGGAAAAGAACAAGAGAAGGCTCATTACTTTTTTAAAATGGAAGTAAAAAGCCCTTCTCAATGTTTACTTTAAAAAGAATAATGAATTCTAAGAGCTCAGGTATGTAAAAAAAAAAAATTATGGTGGTTGAGCAATATTTTCATAAAAGTAGGTAATTAAGCATCTTAAAGTGGAAATTCTTAGTAGAAGCCTTAATGTCCATGGTGAAAACCACTGCTGCCAACACAAATGAAGACTACTTTACCTGTGGATTTTAATATTAGTGAACTTGTAGTTTCACTGCAGTATTTTCAGATAGAAGATGTGAAATAATATCATTGCTTCTCTATCTTTTCCTGACTCTGTTATGCAGGACCAGGCTCAAGAAGAAAGTCAATCAAATGGAGACCACCTTCACAGAAGAGACATCCAGAGGTATGAAAATCTTCCATGGTTTATTTTTAGTTTACTGAGAGAGAGTTATTTGAACAAGTAAATATTCTTGCAGCCTGTTCAAATCTGTTATTTCAAATTACATTATCTAATTTCAAGTCCAGGTATACTGATTTAGCAATACCATTTTAGTAGTTCAGGATGATGATGATGATAGGAAAACCTTTCCATCTTAATATAATTGTACAGAAAATGAAGTTAAATTAACTTGGATTTAAAAATCAGCTTTTTAATAATTATTTGACTTGAGGAGGTGGTAGAAAAATTTCCAATTCTTATCCCAGCTATAGAATATTATATATGTATATTCTGTGTATGAGGATGTTTTTTTCTTTGCATAGGTGATGGCTTTACATCTCTTGTATAGTGTTGAAAGACACATTCTTACTTAGTGCAGTGCAATAATATTTCTACTAGAAGACATTTTAAAGGATTTTTTTTTTTATATTGAGGAACCATTGTGTGACCTATTCAAAAACAAATACCAGTGATCCAGAAAAAGGCTTACATATCAGAAAGCATTTGTTCTCATTTTACAGTATTTAAAGCACAGTTGTGCTTACAATAGAAGCTCCTATATTATCCTGTCTTGCTCCTGTGTGCTGTATTAGAAAGTATATATATCCTTGAATTTTTTATGCAAAAGAACAATTAATGAATGCATGAAAGTTCCCAAATGTTCTGTCTTGCACAAATGAAATACTGCCTCTCTTACCCAGTTATGCCTCTTTGTGCACTAACACCATTTTCCACAAGAGGGAAGAGTTGTCCTTCATAATGACAGGTTGTTTAGCCTCATACCTTGTTGCTTACTTGGCTGTCGAAGAGATGGGAAAGGAAGTCAGTCACTGAAAGAAAAGAGCACAGATATTTCCTTTCACATGTTCTCTGGCATAATGATGATAATATTATACATATTATACACAAATTACACTTTCACCTTTCACCTTGACTGGATGGCTAACTCGCTAACACTTTTTCGTGTGGTTCCTGCTGGAGCTTCATAGTCAAGTCTTACACGCCTGAAAAAAAGGTGTTATCACAAGGTAAAGCAGTTATCTCTCTGATCATCTGGAACAGATGTATAACGCAAAGCAACCATCTGATTTAGCGTATGCACTGACTGCATAGTGTTTATTGTAATGTGACGTAAATAACAAATATGTAATATGTACTGAATACGTAAGCCTATCCAAAACTCAGTGGGAAAACATTTGAAAAGCCTCCCACATTAAACATTTGTTTTAGCAAGCAATCCTGCTCCTTATGGGAAATAGAGGCATTTGAGCTAGTTAACTTATTTGTCAGCAGCCTGCAAGTCTGACTTGAACTTCCTGGTTTGTGAATCTGCTTTGTTGTAGATGTAGATAGACTCTCATATTCCAGGTTTATATTACATGTTAGAAGGCAGTACAGGGTAGGCTTCTGAGCATGCAGAATTCTTGGTTTTCAGTTGAAAATTTCCTGAAAACTAGGCTTTGCATTGGGATTTTAGATCAGTATCCACAAAAACAGTTACAATATATTGTGTGTGATTTAAGTGAAATTCTGGTACCTCTATCCCGTTGCAAGATGCTTTTAAAAGTGCCAATTGCACATTACAAAATTTATCTAAGTATTTTCCTTCTAGTTGGTGGCAGACACTGAGCTGGTCTTAGGTTTAGCACTTTATATATAAACATAATTAAATATTGGACTGTTCTGTTTCAATGTAACTGAAGTTAACAAACCTAATTTTTGAGACCAAAACACATGAATAAATGAAGAGTCATTCCCATATCAATCTTAAAGTTGTCATGTCTTTAAAAGCTCAAAGAGCCAAAAGGAATCTTCAGTAAAAAGGTTTAGCTGAAGTTCTTGAAATAACCACTTCTGAAAATTTTAGCTTTCTGTCTATCAGAATTGCCGATACCTAATACATTACCTATTGAACTCAGCTGCCTCTGGCTTGTAACAGAGTTTTTGATTCTGAACTTTTGTATTCTGGGGAAATACATAGAACAATACATAGAAGCAAGTTTAATGCCTTTGTTTTAAGGGAACTCTCTTAGAGTTAACTTGCGGAACAGATTAATAGCTGTTTCACAGAATGCTTTTGAACACATTCATGTCTGATAAATGTCATGCAGGAGTGATCCTAAATAGCTGTTTTAGAGGGATGAAAATCTGTATATATACATATTTGAAAATATAGTTGTTTTACAGCTTAGAAGTTCTTAGTCATCTCGGAAATGGTTTGAGGTACTGAACTGTTTTCAAATAAGCATCTTTTAGGTGAACATACTGAGAAGAGAGAAATATTCTGAGAACTCATCCATGTTCTTTTTCCTCAATAAATGTGCTTTAGTAGCATGTTAAGCACTAAAAAAACATGAATTAATTGATTTTGTATTTAAGTTGAAGTAACTGCATCCTTATGTCTTTGAACAGTAATTATTAATCAACATAAATGTGATGTTCAGTGAGCTTTTGCTTAAAATTTTATCAAGAAACATGGTGATGCTGAATTTTATGGATCTTGGTTCTTGATTTATCTCACCAGCTATTAACCTGAAACTTCAGTGTTGGAACAGTGCTGCTGTTGCTAAATACATTTCTCATATTACGCTGTCTTTTCAGACAATTAATTAGGTTGCTATTTTTTACACTGTCTGTTAAGGCAGTGTATTAACATAAATGAGATTACTTGAAACAGCATGTTGTATATTTTAGTTTGGTCTGTGTGGGGGTGCTCCAGTGGGATTTTGGGTATCTGAACTAAATTTATTGTAGCAAGATTAATCCTGTAAAGATCCAAATACTGATTGTGGTTTAATATTTAAAATTATGATCAATTAACATTACTAGGATCATAACATATGATGGTGTGTGTGGTCATTTATCAGGAGTCATTCACAGATAATACTGTACTTGTTTGCAGTCTAGTGTCCATTTAATATATTTTTTTTTTAAAGTGTTCCTTGGAGATTACTAATTTAATGGTAAGATGGTTAGTTTCAAATAATGAAACTGGATGATATGCTTCATATTTCTTTCCATTTGGGGAAATTGAATTCATTACTATTGCCTAGTATGTTAATATGTAATACATTATATATTCTAATGTGCAAGAATTAAATAAAATATACAAGGGTCCATCAGTTGAAGATCATTATTGGCAGTGCTCACTACGTTTTTAATTATGGTTCTCTAGTAAAACTGGCAATGTATATGAAGCAGAAATAGTTTTTTAATAGTTAATGCTTGATAAACATGTTAATAGGCACAACGGTGCTTTAGAGATGGCAATCACTTAACTTTTAATTGTTCTTTGTTTTGAAAGTGTACAACAAGCATACTGGGAACTGAAGAGAGAAATGTCTAATTTGCGCCTAGTGACTGACATACAGGCTGAGGTTCTACGAAAACTGAAAACAAACCCAACAGTGACCAAGAAAGGCAAGTCAGTGTTTGCAGCAACAGACCTTACAAACACAAACCGTTGATTCAAGCCGTACCATTTTAAAAAGAAACTAGCTATCATATCTTATCAGAATCTCATCAATTGAAGTTGATAAGCTAGGCTATATATTATGGTTCCAGCCTACCCATTTTCTGCTTTTGCTTCTGTCTCATACTGGTCAACTTCACACATAAAGGTGTTGCTGATGTGTTTTTTCTTCAGTACTGTATTCCGTTCCCCTTGTGGCTTTTTTCTCAGTCAAGTGTTGCTTATGTGCACAAGGCTGAGGTGTTAAGTTTACTCGTATTTGACCTTTTACCACAACTACTTCATATTGGGGGGGGGAATCTTTTTTGCAGACAGTCTTATTTCCCTACTATAGAATATATAAAGTATTAACGTGGCAACATTTAGAAATCAGACTTTAATAGACTGGAATTACCTTATATTTGCATATTTTTTTATGTTGGCATTCAGAAAAGTTGTCTTTTCTAGCAAAATGCTCTGCAAGATGATATTTTCTGAATGTCAAATACTGAGGCTGCAAAACTGCCTTATTTCTGCTGCTGCTTTGCAAATAATTAAGGGAAACACAATATCCACATAAAATATATATAATTTCTGTGAGCAGTTCATCAGGTGGTTCTTCTGTTTCATACCTATGTTTCTCTCAAACCAAATGCTTTGCAAGAGAGCCTTTGTACTCTGGTGGGGCCTGACTGTTAGTCTGACTGTTTATCACAGTGTTTATGTCCTTTGTTTTCTGCTCACGTCCATTGTGGTATTTACTCTGTTCAGAATACAGAAGATGCAGGTGAAAGATGGTGAACTTGGTTACAATATATTAGTGACAGTCTCTGATGTCCCTATCCAGTGCAAAATCAAGACATTTTGTTTCTAAACAGCTTTGCTTGGCTCAGTGAGATAATGATAGGATTCACCTCCAGGTCAATCACTGCCGCTGTCTGTGGCCAGCAGTAATTAATGATCACTCTCTGGTCCTTGGCTGGTAAACTATCAACACATTTTTGTAGACCTGTTTGTACTGTTACCAGGTGAGTCCACACTCCTATGATACTAAGACACATGTATCAAACAACTTCAGCAGAGAAAGAGTAACTGAATGAGTTTTTATCCTTAAATCTGTCAAGGTTTGATGGG
Source organism: Apus apus (assembly GCF_020740795.1). NCBI lineage: Eukaryota > Metazoa > Chordata > Aves > Apodiformes > Apodidae > Apus > Apus apus. The sequence continues at coordinate 41,224,556 of NC_067283.1, read as the reverse complement.
ATCATGCAGTGTCTTTTTCTCCTTATTTTTAATGTGGACTTGCCTGTTTTGCCACTACACGAGTACTGATTTTTCTCTTCTCCAACCTGTTGAACAGTCTGATTTTCTGCTGGTTTACATCCACAGCTATAAAAGTTATTATTACCTATAAATATTACCTATAAAAGGCATTACCTATAAAAGGTATTATTATTGGGAAGCAATGGATTTCTACCCTTTGCTCTGTAGGCTTTTTACAGTAATTTTTCAGAATATGTAAGAGTGGAAAGGTTTGACAGAAATGAAAAATATTTTTTTTAATCACTTTTTTTGTTTACCTTGCTTGTCAGCCACACTTATGAATACTTGTATTTATAGAAAAATCATAGAATCTTAGAATGGTTTGGGTTGGAAAGGACCTTAAAGCTGCATGGGCAGGAACACCTGCTGCTAAGCCAGGTTGCTCAAAGCCCCATCCAACCTGGCTTAATCACTTCCAGGGAGGAGGCATCCACATCATTCCTGGGCATCCTGTTCCAGTGTCTCACCACTCTCACACTAAAGAATTTCTCCCTAATGTCTAATCTAAATCTACCCTCTTTCAACTTAAAGCCGTTACCCCTTGTCCTATCACTACATGCCCTTGTAAACAGCCTTTCCCTGGCTTTCCTGTAGGCCCCTTCAGGTACTGGATGGCCTCTATAAGCTCTCCCTGGTGCCTTCTCTTCTCCAGGTGGAACAGCCCCAGCTCTTAACCTGTCTTCATAGGAGAGGTGCTCCAGCCCACTCATCATCTTTGTTGGCCTCCTGTGGAACTTGCTACAACAGCTGCATGTCCTTCCTGTGTTGAGGGTTCCAGAACTGGACACAGTACTCCAGATGGGGTCTCACGAGAGCAGAGCAGGGGGTGAGAATTGCATCCTTTGACCTGGTTATGCTGCTTTTGATGCAGCCAAGGACACAGCTGGCTTGTTTGCAAGTGCACATTGTGGGCTCATACTGAACTTTTCCTTAACCAGCACCTTTAAGTCCTCATTGTGGCTGTGCTCGATCCATTCTCCTCAGCCTGTAACTGTGCATGGGATTGCCCTGACTCATGTGCAAGACCTTGCACTTGGCCTTGGTGAACTTAATGAGGTTTGTACATGTTCACCTCTCCAGCCTGTCAAGCTCCCTCTGAATGGCATCCCTTCCCTTCAGTATGCTGAATGCACACAGTTTGATGTCGTCAGCAAACTTGCTGAGTGTGCACTCGATCCTAATGTCCATGTCACCAACAACTATGTTAAACAACGCTGGACCCAATCCCAACCCTTGAGGAACACCACTTGTCACTGATCTCCAGTTGGACATCAAGCCATTGACCTCAGCTCTTAGAGTGTGACCATCCAGCCAATTATTTATTCACTGAGTGGTCCATTCATCAAGTCCATTTCTTGCCAATTTCGAGACAAGGATGTGACGCGAGACAATGTCAAATGCTTTGCACAAGTCCAGATAGATGACATCAGTTGCTATTCCAGCTTCCAGGAGAATCTGCTCCATGATGTTACCAGGCACAGAGGTGAGACTGACTGGCCTGTAGTTCTCTGGGTCGCCTTTTTCCTTTTTAATAGTGGGAGTCATGTTTCCCCTTTTCCAATCAGTGAGGACTTCACTGGACTGCCGTGATTTCTCAGATACGATGGAAAGCAGCTTGGCATCTTCATCTGCCAGTTCCCTCAGGATGCACGATTGCATCCCATGGATTTGTATGCATCTTCTGGAGCCTTAGGTGGTCTTGAACATGATCTCCTCCTACCATGGCTGGTTCCTCCTTCTTCTAGTCCCTGCTCTTGCCTTCTGTGACTTGGGTGGTGTGGCTTGAGCACTTGCTGGTGAAGACTGAGGCAAAAAAGTCATTGAGAACCTCAGCTTTCTCCTTATCCAGGGTAACCATGTCTCCTGTTTCCTTCTGAAGAGGGCCCATGTTTTTCCTACTCTTCCTTTTCTCACCGAGATACCTATAGAAGCTTTTCTTGCTGCTCTTGATGTCCCTGGCCAGATTTAATTCTTTCAGGGTGTTAACTTTCCTATCCTGATCCCTGGCTGCTCAGATAATTTTTCTGTATTTCTCCAAGGATACCTGTCCTTGCTACCACCCTCTTTAGGTTCCTTTTTGTGTTTGCCAGGAGCTCCTTGTTCATACATGCAGGCCTCCTGGTGTTTTTGCCTGACATCCTTTTTGTTGGGATGCATTGCTGCTGAACTTGGAGTTGGTTTCCTTGATGTTGGGTGTACTCTAGACACTGTGATTTCAGGATCTCTGGTTTCTCTTGCCAAATCAGGGATTTAGTACATTCAGTTGGTATGTAGTTACTGAAGTAAAATACAGTCTGAAAACACTGGACTTAATGTACCTGCTATATTGTAGTATGTTTGGAGTATATAAAGAATGCACTAAGTAATGTAATTTTAAAATCTTTTCTGTCTTTCTGCAGCTGCCTCTACTTCACCGGTCCAACGTGTTGATTTGAACATTTCAAAGCCGAATTTGACACCTGGAGTAGTCTACAAAAAACTCTCACAGAACGATCAAGTGTTCTGCAATCCTGTGTCTCCTCCGCTGCCAAGAGTTGGAAAAACCCCATCTGAAAGGGTGACTCTACAAGCATGGACAGATGAGAGACACGTTTCAGTTGATAGCAGAATGTTTCAGGATCACCATTCTTTTGGAAGGAGCTCTCTGGAAGATAATTCCTGGGTATTCCCAAGTCCTCCAAAGCCTAATGAGAATGTGTTTTGGGAAATAAAAAATAAAACAACCTTGTTAAACTGTCCAGCAGATTACCTGGATCAGTGTAATCAAAACTGTCTGCACAAGAGTTAAACAATTTTTAGAATGAACAGAGCAATTTTTAGAATGGTTCTGAATAGGCACCTTAACACTTGAACTTCTAAAGAGGGAAAACAAATTGCTTGAAATATCCTTTTATTCTTTTTTTTTTTATTCTAGCTTTGAAACAGAAAGCTTTGTCTTCCTCTGCTGTAAAACAGGAGCAAGTTCCTTGAAGTTAAAGCTGTGCTGGTATAATGTAAATATAAAGAAATCTGGCATGGGTCCTAGATAGTTGTGTACTGCAAATGGCATATGTTTGCAGAAGATGACACTGAAACGTGAGTTCTTGGAATAAAACAAAATAATCCAGTTCTGTATTTGTTTGCTATTTGTATGTTATCAAGAAAATTCTTGGTATCCTGTGTTAAAACCTGTAACAGTTCTGACCTTATATTTTGACATTTTGTTTTTTTCAGTTAGACAAAATGAAGATTTGGATTCTCTCTCCCTTCTTGCTTTTAATTAAGTTTGTTTCCTCTGATTTAGAAATGCATTTTAATGTCTTTTTTAACCAAGAAAGGTGAGATTTCTTTTTTTTTTTCGTTATTTATATTAGATAGTGGCAAGTGAAAAATCACTGTTTGGCTACCCTGTTTAGATTGCACCATTTTAGGCCTTATTGTGAATTAGAAAGGATCCTAAATAATGTTGCTGAACACTGTGAATCCTGGATGTTCAGCTTGTTTCCCTCAGTTTATGCTGTAGGAAACAGATTTAATTCTGTGCACAGTGGTGCCTGCCACAGAGTCATCCTGCCCACGGTGCAGTTACCTTTATTGTGCCTCCTTTGCACAGCACTGGAACCTTGACTTTGGTTGGTGGTGAAGGCTACTAACTTTTATTAAAGAAACAAAGCCTTAATTTCATCTGACTTAAGTGTTGTAGCATTGTTGACACACATAAGAAGTATTTTTGTGGTATCTTTAATATGCCATTAAGAACTAAAGTTATTTGAATTGCAACTGCCTGCTTTATGAATTTTGGATGTCCTACTAGTATTATTTGTTTTTTCCTTTGAAGGCAAAAAAAATTTTAGACACATACAATTTAAGCTTTTTTTTTTTTTTAACTGTTCTGCTTCATATCTGGCTTAATACATCAGGGTAAGTGAAATGCCTTGACTGCTCCATAGCTTGAAGAAAATGCATTGTATTTTAGATCATGGTATCATGAGCCATGAGCCAGCAATGTGCCCTTGTGGCTAAGAAGGCCAATGGCATCCTGGGGTGTATTAGAAAGGGTGTGGTTAGTAGGTCAAGAGAGGTTCTCCTCCCCCTCTATTCTGCATTGGTGAGGCCGCATCTGGAGTATTGTGTCCAGTTCTGGGCCCCTCAGTTCAAGAAGGACAGGGAACTGCTTGAAAGAGTCCAACGCAGAGCCACAAAGATGATTAAGGGAGTGGAACATCTCCCTTATGAGGAAAGGCTGAGGGAGCTGGGTCTCTTTATTTTGGAGAAAAGGAGACTGAGGGGTGACCTCATCAATGTTTACAAAGACATAAAGGGTGAGTGTCAAGAAGATGGAGTTAAGCTTTTTTCAGTGATGACCAGTGATAGGACAAGGAGTAATGGATACAAATTGGAGCAGAGGAGGTTCAGTGTGAATATCAGGAAAAATTTTTTTACTGTGAGAGTGACAGAGCACTGGAACAGGCTGCCCAGAGAGGTTGTGGAGTCTCCTTCTCTGGAGACATTCAAAACCCACCTGGACGCCTTCCTGTGTGATGTACTCTAGGTGACCCTGCTCTGGTGGGGGGGTTGGACTAGATGATCTTTCGAGGTCCCTTCCAACCCCTATGATTCTATGATTCTATGATCTAACTTGTAATAGGTAGGTGAGGTATCCAACTTAACGGGTCCAGATTAAATTAGTGTAATAAAAAATAATTTCACAGCTGTTTAGTAACAAATTATCTTAAAATTACTTGCAAATACATGGGGAATGTGTAACTGTAGTGTAGCCCTAGTAATGATAGGCTGTAGAAGTGTTACCAAGGTGCTGCTACATGATCTGTGTGGTTCCAGACACCTTCTTCCCTGTGGAGTAAGTACTTGATATGATGCCCATCTTCTCCTTTTTCAGTTTGTCTATCGAAGTTGAAAAAATGCTTTCCAGATACCTTCTACTGTATTAGTGAACAGCATACATAAATAATGTGTGAGTATCCCACTCGCCAGATAGTTTTTATCTATGATCTTGCTCACGTATACTGGCTTGTCTGTGATTAATGGAAATAGTGTCAGATGCTGGAATTTATTCTGACCAATGAACACGGCTGACTCAGGGGAGTACAATCTCTTGGAAAGTAATAGAACAAAACCCATTATGCATAAAACAAATCCACGTCACTGGGCTTTAGCTGATAGAACCAACTACCTGTGTAATAACAAAGCAGCAGAGAACATTTCTCATGTGGCTGCATAAGCTAGAGGGTATCTAGTTTTAATATAGCTTACTTTTGGGGTTTCCTACCTCAGCTTTAGAGAGGGTTTGTTGTTTTTTTTTTAAGTAATGTATTATCCAGCAGACATCAACATGATTAATACTTTTATTTGTGCAATGAAGGAATTCTACTGTGTAAGTTTTAAAATAAATTTATTTTTGTTTGAAATTGGTTTCACTTCTAAATCTTTTCAGTATTTGGCACCAAATTTTTTACTCCGTTTTAGTTTCTTGATTGTGCATAAAGGTCATTCCAAATAGAAACAATTATGGCTGAGCTTCATTCTCCCGTGTTGAGGAAAAAGACCAGACATTCTCTGTAGACTGCTTCTGTGTATTCTGGGAAAAGTATTCTCTTGGCTATTGAAACCTGAAGGACTTTGTTACCTTAAGCTACATACAGTGTGTTCCTATGGTTTGACTAATTGTGTCAAAAAGTTCCAGGTCACCTGTCCTGGGTGACAGGGAAACTTCAAAGTAAGCTTCTGTCTGCAGTGCCTAAGAATTTGTGGGCTTTGCCTTTGATTCTTTATTTATTTTCTGTGCTGCTTTCCATACTGGAGAAGGGGAGCAGTGATGCTTGCTGAGAGGGACTTCAGAAGAACTGCAGATACCTGAAAGAGGAGGGTAGGACCATGGAGAGTTTGTGTCAGCAGCATCTCTAATCCAATCACTGGTTGCTGTGGCCAAACTGTAACATTTGAAAAGGAAGTCCCCAGATTTGAAGTTATTTGGAAGCTAGCTGGCTGGTGAAGCACTCTGTTGGTCTGATGCATACATTCATTTTCACTTAAGATGGAAAAGTCATTTAAATCCCTGCCCCTAGTGGCTTACAGTGTTCTTTCCATTTTTCAGGAGTGAAAGCTTTTCATCACAATGACAGCAAATTAAATGCAGAAGTAGCTGTAATAATGGGGTTCTGCTGTTTTGTGGGCACACATGCATTTGTTACATAAACCCATAACATTGCATAAAGGACCGAAGCCCTCAAATACGTATGTTAAATGAGACAAATAACCTGAATGCAAACTTTGAACATTTTAAAAATGTCACCTGATCAACAGATTTGACAGTTTTTAATTTAAGAGGGCACCAGTCCCATTTAACAGAAACGGCAGACAGCTTCTAGGGCAACAGGAGGTTGCTATTTTGCACATTTAAGTGAGGATATGGTGAGCTGATGAGTATGTATTTGGATGTTTGGAGAACTAGACTTCTCCTAACTCACATGTAAACGTGCAGTATTTGGTTCATTTTACATTTTTTAAAAATCTGACCACTTCAAGTCTTCATGTCAGTTTTGTGGGTTTACAACTGACTAGTTTTCTGTGAACTACTGAAGAAAGCCAACTCCCCAGTTGGCAGTGATGCACTGTCAAACTGTTACAGCTGTAAAAAACCCAAAGCAGTACTAACCATATGATGCAGTGACAGTAAGACAACATCCATTTCAAGTCCACATAAGTATAACATGAACTATCCTGGTGATGTAAAGCAGATTTCATTTTATTTCAAATACTCCTCACAGTAGCCTTTGAGACTGCTACACTCAGACATCTGTATTTTAAAAGATGCTGCATCCTGGTAAAGGAAGACTGAAAAGCACCAGCTCCTGACTGACTCGCCTGCAGGGTCTTCTGATCCTCAGACACACCCTGTGAAGAACAGTGGCTGCAGAGTGGTGTTTCCCTGTTGCTTTGGGTAGTTTGAATACAAAAACGCATGGGATTTGGGGGGGGGTTTCTTTGTATTGCTTTGTTCTTCTAAAGGTCAGGCTTTTGCCCCTTTCTGTAGGAAGAGTGGTGTGCTACTTGCAATTGTGTGACCATAAGACAGTGGCCAAAACTATCTCTTTTTTTGTCAGCATTAAAGGTATACTCTAACTTCAATCAAGTTGCAAATTCCCAAGACTGACAAGCAGTTGAACCATTAAAAGTAATAATAACGAATTATTTTCTGTAATAAATGTGTTGTGATGTGAACTGAGATCGGTGACCAGCATAATTTGTTTCATTCTATTTCCAGATGGAAAAGACAGTGTGATTCAAACATCAAGGCAATACAAGATGCAGTAATTAATGGGAAAGACCAAATATTGATGTTTGATGTAGGGGAGAAGCCTTAAAAGAAGTAACCCAGGTGCTTAACGATACACTGAGCTGATTTTTTTTTTAACTACATGGAGCACTTGTATATCTGTATTTGACCATTTTTGGACCAGCAGAGAACTGAGGCTTGCAGAAGTACTTAAGGAGGAGTATGGCTGTACTAAATATGAGGCAGAATGGGTTTCTGGCTTACAGATTCATCACTGAGTGAGGACTTGGAGACTGTACTGGTAGGTAGTTCCGCTCCTCTTTGAACACTCTGGGCATTACAAACTGCCACTCATCTTTTCTGAGGTTTCATTTTACTCTAGGAAGGCAAATCTTTTCATATTTGTAGGGGGTTTCTCTCAGGAATCTGAAGTGAGCTTTAATACACTGAAAGCGTAATCTCAAGTGTGAAGTGTGGGTGTCCTGGGCACTTGCCAAGTTCCCCCAAGTGCTACAAAAAGGCAAAGATGGGCCCCTTTGCTGCAGAAACTGAGAGGTGCCTTGCTGCACTGTGCGAGGGTGCTAGGTGACAAGTCTTCTGCCTTTTAAGATCTTGTTCCATCAGTGTCAATTGCTAGTGCCACAAACTGGCAGAGCACATGGCTCCCATTACAGGAGGCAGGCATGGGCTACAGGCTGGTTGTATAGCTACAGCAAAAGCAGAGGCAACTTTGTCAAAGGCAGTTGCAACATGCAGAACTGGAAATGCAAACACTTGGTAATGCCTCCTTAATTTTTAAGACGGTCACATGTTAGGAAAATTAAGCAAATGTTAGTTGTGATGAGCTAGTGGCACTGCCACACTTCAGACTGTGGCTGATCTATTTGAGGTTGTCCCTGCCTCTACACTTAAATAATCTTTTTATATTAACAGGCTAACTTGAAAACACTGGAGACACACCTAGACTGATTTCACCAATTGTCTACTCCTACGCAGGATAATGTGTAAGAATCGTGCAGAATTGGTTTTAAAATGAAAAAACAAAACAAACAAACAAAAAACAACAAACATAAAGAAACAACTAAGGACCATTAATTAAGAGTTGCAGTCCCTGGTTTAGATGGACATGGCTGGGTGAAGGACTGCATGTCTGCACCAATGTCAGCTCCCTTCTTAATCACCTATAGCTACTCTCAGTAAGTACAGGCAGCTACATGTTGTGTTTTGTTAGGTTGGGAGGTGAAGATGCTGAGGGAAAAAAGATAGCCAGGCTTCCCAAAGCTATACCCTCTTGTCATTCAAAAGTAACTGACAAAACAGAAATGTTTTTTTACAAATACTCAACATGTAGCTAAAAAGCTTCCAGTTCACTGCTGAAGCCCAAATGAAGGCTTTGTCAATACTATTGATGTTTTCACACTGCTGCCTGTTAACCCAACTTGGAAGAAGTTGCAGTTGAGACAAGAAAAAAAAACCCCAATTTACTACTATGAGTTTGTCACTTCAAAGTACTCATTCTTTCATTTAAATTTTAAGCAGCAGATGTGAATGCAACTAAAATACAGGATACAGCACAAGACATTAAGAAAGTGAAAGGTGTGAAATCAAGGTTTCAAAACTAGGAAACGTCACATTAAGGCCATGGCTGTATTACAGAGGAAGTGGATGCCAGAGCCAAGGGCAAAGCTCAGCTCCAAGTGCCATGGTATACAAAGGAGGAGCTGCAATAACCCAGTTCTTCCTGACACAAGCAGTAGTGTCAGTGAAGAGAAATAAATGGTTGACAGCATAAATCTCTACATGCAATTTCAGGCTTGACAGTGGAGCCTGGTGATTCGTGTGGAAGGGAGTTATTAAAGCTTTTCAAACCATGTATAGAATGGTGAGGGAGCTATACCTGCAAGTTAAACAGAGCTTTGTTCCACTGCAGGCATTAATTTTCCCCCTCAGCAGCACTGGTCAATGCACTGGGGTTCCCCATCGCCTGCTGAAAATACTCTCTGCTAACCCAGCAAAGGAAAAGCCCGTTGCTGGTGCTGTTGGCTGTATCCACCAGCTATGGTGTGAACCTGAGTAAGACTGAGGTGAGCTCTCACTGCAGGCATGTACCATGGGCAGCACACAGCACTTGTCTCTTAAGAGAATGCTCACTCCAGCCCAAATCCTCTTTAGAAGTGCTTTTGATAACAATTACGAACTCCCTGGTCTGCCTTTCAGAGGCTGAAAATTGAGTACATTTTCATAGTGGGATAAGACAACAGCTGCTGTCCTTAAAATACTTCATCTCCCTTAAGTTTCCTCTTCTTAAATACGTACAGAGAAAAAACTAACTTTCTACTAACTGATCTGGAGTATTATTTTCCAAATGCTTGAACTGAGGAGCCAAGAGCAAGTAGGAAACTTTTTTCCACAGCAGCTCTTTTCCACAGAAGCAAAGGTGATTTGTTTTAGAGCTGAGTGCCTCTTCAGTTTACCTAACAAAGCACAGTGATACTTGTCTTTTCAGTTTCTCATTCACAAGCGTTCCCTAATCCTCCAGCCAATCTGCTAATAGCAGAAGAAACATTATTATTGATTATTCCAGTAAATGACACAGAAAAAAGAGTAAGGACTAACCTGCAACATTAACTTAAGTACTTCACATACATGTGTCTCTAAGTCTGATTTGAACTTCCTGCTTGAATAGCTTTAGACCAGTATTGGTTTTGTAATAAATAAGTACTAAAATAAGTCAAATTTTCATGTTCTGATGGAAAAGTAATAAATCCTACTACTTACTCAAGCAAAAAAATTCTTTTTTGTAAAATCGGGGCATTACAGTCACCATGTGACTAAGTTTTCTACGTGCAGCCCTTCCTTAACTGTAAAGAATTTTTTATTTCAAAATGCTTCCAAAAATACCCCAAAATATTAATATCAAGTTTTACTATCTCTTGTGAAGCCATTTATGCATTTGACATATCTACAATAAAGCAGCTTCAAGTATCAATGTAGAAAAAACTCCTTTGTATGCCCCTTTTTAAATAGGGACTTGCTTACACTTAGTTTCTACAAGAACTGACCTGCATCTTATGTACCTAGTTTAGTGAAAGCTTACACAATCCTCTTCATTCTGGAAGAGGAAAGCAGGGGAGGATACTGCTCTGAATGATTCTGCTTTTGGCACGCCTCCTCCCATTCTCAGGGAAGGTCTCAACCAGATGACTTTTCTCCTCTAGAGCTGAAACTGTCAGTCTGGGCCACAGGCAGGCACGGGGCATCCGCCTCTTCTGATAATGTAGACTTATAAATGAGTCACAGTGTAAGCAAAGGTACTATTAGGCTCCCATATGACTCAACATTTTAATGAAAAAGATAAACTGGTCCAAGAAGCTCTTCTCTTTTTGCATTTGCCACCCTTCTCTTCTAGGAAGACCATCAAGAACATCTTTGCACACCTTCAGCTTCAGAAGACTAACAGACCCATTTTAACATGTGACCAATTGGCAATCAGTTAATACAACTTAAATTATTCACCCTGAAGTTTTTATGTAACCTGGCACACATAACCACACACAAGCTTTAAATTCAAAAAGGCCATTGGTGACAGAATGCTTTGTATCTTTAATTACAGAAAATAAATTTTAAAAAATAAAACCTGTTAAGTTCAGACATAATTTTATTCTCCATTAATCTCATTTTGTGTATTTCAGTTAAATTCCACACAGAAGGGGATACAGCTGATTTAAATCTATTTAAATCAAGTCAAATTAAAGTTGAATATAAAATTTGAAAAGTTAATCTTAACTACACATTTGAAGTTATCTTATGTCTTTTCTTCTTAATTCCAGTTGCTCTGTAGTCTTCTCTTTGCTTCAAATATTCTGTTTTGCATTCTTCATAGAATAATGGATCAGAATAGCTACAAGACAAATACATAATACCATTTTTCATCTTGGAATATGGAACAGATACTGCATGAATAACACTCAGAACTCTTGTTCCTTTCACATCTGTATAAATTTGCCTGCCTTCAACAAAACCTTTATTATAAAGTGCATAAGTGATTAAAGTTATATATGTGAACTGTTAATACTGAGTTGTTCTGCATTCTCTCATGATCCCACTCTCTCTTGAGGCACAGTCCTTTTCAAGTGTCTACAGTAAAGCCATGAAGAGGAAAGGCAGAAAAAGGGAAAGATATTGGGAATTTCAGTTCAGCTGAATAATTTGCTGTTATGTGCAGTTAGCTTTCTCAGCATGGGAAGCTGCTGGAATGCACTTGTATTTACGTACCAAGACAAGGACTGGCAACAGGTTCAACTGTATGTCTTGAACAGTAAAAACATGTAGGTCCTTGAGCATTAAATTCAATTAATTTTTCTCCTAATTTTAAGTATAATTATTTAAACACTAAACTCTTTATTTTCAGTGGTGCATATTTGGTTTGGGTGGGTTTGCTTTGTTTGACTTTAAAAAAAGGCAAATTTCAATACATGGAGTTACAGACAAGTAAAACTGAGTACTTCCAGCAAATTCTCATGTGTTTTTTCATCAATTCCCAAATATCTGAGATTACCTGTGACGAGTTTAATGACATTTAACTTTACACATTCCACCTAACAACAAACTAGCCCCCTTCTCCCCCCAGTCAAACTAAAAAAATCCCCAGCCCTCACACTGGGAAATTCAAGAATCTAACACTTCAGCCTGATGGCACTGGGGATAAATTAGGACTTCCAAAAGAGACATTGCAATCCACCATGGTATCAAGCTGACCTCTCTAATATCTAACAAATTCCCATTGCTGCTGCTATTGCTGTTCACAACAGCAGGACACTTTCAGGACAAAGACTAAAACTTAAAAAAACAGTTCAAGAAGCAAAATCAAAACAAACTTAGCCTGTCTGATGAACAGGGTATGAAGGTGTTTCTACTGCTCACTCCCATATGCAATTCAGCTTAGTGAATACAGGACTACATGTCACCTGGACTGAAAATTTAGCTCAGTCACCATTTAAATCAAGAAGAGAATCTTCATAGCCATATGACAGCTTTATTGAGGAAATAAAATCTTGTCAGGTAGGGCCCTGACCAGCATTTTTTTTCTGAAGTGGAGATGAAATTTTCAGAAAAGACATCAAAGTCACTAACCTTGCAACACCCTTTTGAGGACACCCAAGATTTGTACTCACTTCTAGATTAGTATAGGCCATGCAACATAAAAAGAATAACAATTTGCAAGGGACTTACTAGCCAACCAGACAATCTTTCAGTGCTGTGTTCTCTTGCCGACACTTCACCACCATAAGAAAGCCAGTTTCTTGACAGCATTTAGTAAATGCTAGGAAAAAAGAAGACAATACAAAAAGACAATTAAAGTTAGAAAAATGGCAATTGGTAAAAAAATCCTATGTGAATACTGCTCCCTATGAAAAGCACCTCAGAGTAGCTCTGATTTACTATTATTATTATATAGCTATAGCTGGCCTGGAGTCTCTTATGTTTTGTAAGGTCTTTGTCACTTGTTTATCAACAAGATTTAAATTGGGATTCTCCTCTCATCTCATCTAACACATTCACACACATACCACTGGTGCTAATACCAACAAATTCTTTAAGTTATTATTGCAGTAAATCCATGATTCTTGTACCTGCTTTTCATACTGACTACTCAGGGCTATCACAGCAAAACAAAAGGAAGCATGAAAAATTGGGTAACCTGGGGTTGCTACCGTTTCCTCTGCAATGGAGACTTTAGGAATTACCGAAGTACATCTGAATCTGCAAATTAAGAGGGCAGTAACGTTGACAGCAACTACTGCCTCAAAGAAATGCCACTGGTAGTCACCTCCTATGAAGGTATCCTTGGGACAGGAGATAAGAAACTGTGAGGTCATGGTTCTCTTCTGGAGTTTCCAAAATACTCTCCTCCTAGGAGTGCAAGGAGAAAGCCAGCAGCTTATTAGCTGGGACTGCCAGGTTGTACTCATGGCACTACAGTGGTCCAAGAAGGACTGCTACCTTCTCAGCATTGTGTAGTGGTCTATAGCTGTTCTTCAATAGAAAGTTTCTTCAAAGTTCAAATGATTAGCAAAGAGCATTGCCCACAAAAATACTGATGATCATCTGAATTTCTGGGATTATGATCTCTGGCATTTAAAACAAGTGAATATAAAAGGGAGGAGAGACAACGATCTGTCTCCTCCCATGAGAAGCAATCTTGCATCCATTTGCTCAAGGAATGTAAGTACCTCATCAGTCTTCAATGTCTTGAGACTTAAAAACAATTCAGTAAGATACTGAAACAGAAATAGCTTTGAGGTCTGGAAGGGAAGCAAAGACGCTGTTAAGAGTGCGGTTTTTATCCGGGAGTAACTAAAACTGTCTCATTGTTACCAGCACCCTGTACAGATGTTTCACTAAATAACAGAACTAGCTAAGGATTAAGTGTTATTCCTACCAGGAGATTTCAAACTGTTTTGTTATTAGGGATCTGAGTGAGTAATCATCTGTGTTTAACAGGTGGAAAAAGAAAGATATACAGAGAGAAAGCCAATTGTCCAAGCTCAACCAGTAGTCAGGTCAAGGACAAAGTCAGATCTACTGTGTCCCCTTCCAGAGTTCCATCTATTTCTCTTCTTCTTCTCCTGACAGTGATTTAATATCCAACAAATTTAGGGCATACAGAAATTGTTATATTCTTGAAAGTCTTTAGAAAAACAGCTAATCCAGTAACACCAAAACTCAACGATGCTACATCATACAAAGGGTAAATCCCACTATCTATACTCAATGTATATGTACATACATTCAGTATACGCACATTGAATATCATACGTGTATATATATTTAATGCATTGCTCTTACTCTGTTTTGTCCCAAACCTCGTACTTTATGTACTCACACTAGAATCTTCCCCTTTTTGCACGCAGTGAGCAGACATGTAATATTTATAGAAAAAAAACAATTTTTGTATCACTTTCATTCTTTCAGCTTACTGTAAGAAGATGAAGAAGATACGGGCAGGACTGTTAAACATACCAGCTGCAGCATAGTCCTGTACCTGTCCTTGTATCTTTACAAGACATTTAGCTGAAGTTTCAGATTTGCCTACTAAGTAACTGTTGATTCTGTATGATGATGCAACTTCCATTACATCAAAACATAAATCAACAGGAAAACACAGATTTGTGCTTATAAAAGCAGCAGTCATGTCCTTTGCTCACAGCAGGTGGCCACTGAAATGGGCATAAAGCAATTGTGGACCTTACTGGAACAAAATCCGCCTTCTATTATCCTGGACACTGCTAACAAAAGACTTAAAGGAGAAAGTGATCCAACAGCTACAACCAACCCCTAGGTGACATTAATCTGCATGCCCATAACTTATGAATTAGGTTTTTGATAAAATAACTTAGGAAAAAAAATTACTATTTGCTGAAAGCAATGATGACAGTCTCAAGTGCCCTTACACTGCCAAATTTATACGTATCTTTGCAAAACTTCGCAAAGAATTGACATGATCTACTTTGAACATATTACTGATAAACACCTAGAACGTCCAACATAGCACCTAATGTTACACACTAACTCCACCATACGCCACGTGAAGATATACCAGACAAAAGTATGCACAAAATAGGCTTAAATTAGCCAGTTAATTACTACTTGGGAAGAAACTGTAACCTGTGCTCAAAGGTATCTGTTTACAATCATATCCAGTTTCTAGTTTTGTTTTGTATGTGTTTTAACTTAGACCTGAAATCATACAAAGGCACAATTTTGAGGCTACTTCGAATAGCTGCAGTTTACAAAGCCATGTAAGCTCACAATATGAGAAGTGTGCTACTAAATTATCAAGAAGTTTCTTTGTCTTTTAAAGGTGAATCTAACATTTCTCTTTGTCTCCTGGACTGCTTGCATTGAATGTCCCTATATCAGCATCTCAGAAAAATTATACCTATTATCATGTTTTAAAAAATGTCCTTTGTCTTCCTGGGAAAAACATCAGAAGCCCGTGAAACCTCATGGTTTATCCAGTGACCAGTTTAATTTCTGCTCTCTACAGGCATTTCCTTAAGTGCTGTGTTGTTTTGGTGTTTTTTGTTGCAATCATTCCTTCTGGAAGCTGTGAAGTAAAAAACACACTGAAGACAACAGGAGGTCCCTCTCACTTGTTAACTCACCAGTCTTGATTAGTTCAAGGCGTGATGTCCCAGTGAACAAAACCTGAACTGCAACTGCAAAGCATTCCCTGACTTCAGAAGGCCCCACTTGCAGCAGGGCACTGCTGCAAAGTGATAAAACTGCTTCCAGCAGTTTTAATTCCTAGCTTTAATGTTGCTGATGCTTAACAACAGAAGGAGAGAAGAGCAGGTTAAAGAATATAAAGCATCCTCATATAAGCGCACAAAACTTGATTATCCCTCTCTCCTCTTACTTTCAGCACTTTAAAATCCCTTTGGCAGTCACAAAAGGACTGCAGTGCTAGATACATTTAGTTATAAACATTTACCAAAAACCTTACAGGAGTCTGGAGGATATTGTTTTAATTTTAATGATGACCTGTCTTGCTCACAACTCTTTCATGAAACAAACCATCTCAATGTTGAGTGGCACAAAGAGTGTTACAGAACTACTGGTTTGGAGAATAATCTCACAAATAGTCACAACAGTTCCAGATACAATCTCAAACCAAGAATTAATCTCCATCTTCACAGTCACTACTCATTAGTATCTGCATTGTAGACCAAAGCTTCAGCTAGCAAGATACCACAAAAGGAGCGGATGCACAGGATCTGATTACAAACCTATTGTAGTTTAACACTTTAGCAGCTATGAGAGGTAATCAGAATGCTAGGGAACCCAGTCTCACACTCAAACAAACCTGCTTCCTGATACTGTATGTGATACAAAGAACAATTGTTCTTTCAGAGCAGAACTGATTTTCCAGAAACCCTGCACATCATCTAATCTTTGACTTCAGCAACTGGCTTTCCATTACTTTAAAAAGCTTATGGGCTGATATAATGTCTTATTTCTCCTTGCAAGCAGCAAGCTACGAAAACAAAACCTCAGGCAGCAGTGAAACTAGATGCAAATTTGGTTGAATCTGCAAATTCAGTGCAGATTACAATAAAACAGAAAGAAACATTTCAAATGAACAGTAAAAGTTATCCCAAATATTTACAAATACGAGCTAAATCAGGGATGGAGTCCAATGCAAAAGGAGTGAAAATGCCATGTTAGAAAGAGGAAAAAACCTTGCTCTCCACAAAACAAACCCTGCTCCGGCTTTGCCAGGACAACTACATATGTCCATCACTGAATGTTTTATGCAGAGATAAGGACAGATCCAGCACTGCGTCAAAGAGCTGCAGGTGTCTACCAGTTACCACGGAAACTGGCTATGGACCCCTCTTTCAACTGAAGCAGTTATGGTTCATGACATCATATCTGACATAGGTTATCCCCACAGGCTCTTCTCTGTGCCATAGGCTGTGTCTAACGGGATGCACACTGAGCAAGGAACTCTTCCCGAGGACACAGCTCAGAAAGAGTTCACTGAACAGTTCATCACTAATTTGAGGCCAGATTTTGCCTTCTTCCCCTTCTTCACGAAGAAAGCTTTGCACTACTGTTGTAAGGCAAATCCAAAATAAGTTCTAGGCACTGAGAATTGTAACTGTAATTAGTTTTTGGTCATTACAGCCACATAGATTTTAACTGCTAAAGCAAGGTTGCAATTTAGTATCTTCTCTAAATCAGCCAAGTATGTAAGGCCAAACAGAATCTTTGCTGAGATGAAGGTTTGCTTTCAACTGAACATCAGCTGAACAGTACAGTTTTGCCAGTTCTCACCTGCTCACTACAAAATGCAGAGGTGATCTGCCTGTGACTGGAAGACCACTTAGCTCCTATGATTTTCAGGGATTGACATAAGGGCTTTGTGGCCGAGCCCAGTGATGAGCCCTTCCACAGACTGACTGTTCAGCTGAGAACATCTCAGGCCCTGAGCCGCTCAGGGAAGCTGATGAGTTTGGTTCCCAGCACCTCCAGATCTCCAACTGCCCAGAATTCAAGAGCAGTATTCAATATCTCAACTTACCTTCTTCAGAAAGCAGGACATGGAAAACCAGAGGAAAACTGCTGCTTTTGCAGATCCTGGCACAAGTAAGGTTGCAGAACAACAGAAGAAAAAGTTTTTTAAAGCCTTCTAAATTATTTCTAATGCTGTCTGGACATTCATATTTTGATTTTTTACAAAAATACTATTCCGAGTCTTTGTATAATTCTGTTCAGAGATAGAATTGTACAAATAATGCTGGAGGTATCAAGGATTATTTTTGAATGTCTGACTATTAGTATAGTTGATGGTTGAGTAAGAACCGCTTTAAGCTACAGAGCACTCTTTCATCAAGGGATCTTTATTAGCTAGAAGGCTGACACAGTAAAGAACTGTGTACAAAGATCTTTACAGTCCACACAAATCTGTTAAAAAATAGTCAGTATCTAAAAAGAATGTTTTTCTTTAGTATTTTTAATACCTTTTTTTTCCCCAACTCTGCTTTATAACTTTACTACAAAATAATATGGAAACTGAAGCAAAGCTGAGTCACAGTTCACTTCTCTCAGGACAAATTATTTCCCTCTCTATCCCAGCAGTCAGAGAGGCATATGCAATAATCAGCATATTAAAGTGTTGATTTTCAAATTTTAGAAGAGCAAATATGTCACTAGAAAGCTAGTTAAAACAAAGTTGGTGGGGGTCCTCCAACAGATGTCCTGGTACATACACTTTATGAATTTTTTTTTTAAAAGAAACAAATAGCCTGGGTAGTGCCCATTTTCATCTTAGAGCATATTCACAGGTTCAAGAATTACTTGATCCTATATAATGAAAATAAAAACTTGTAGCATTTAGACTCAAAGGGAAAACCCAACATTGACCAAAATACAGAGCCACAGCTCTGCTGCATAAAGATAATTATTTTCTTCCACACCATTACACCAGATCAGGCTAAATTTAACATTCTTAATCTCAGTGTCTGCAGACCTACAAACAGTGGACAACAAAACCAAAGCTCCGTATTTAAGATGCAATTGTTCTTTGTGTAACTGCAACACCCTTCTACCCCCAAGGACAGAGGGTAGGCTGGTCTCTTCACTATGCTGCATTTAAAATGAAATGGCAGAATCAGTGTGCTGGACTGCAAAAGTTTCAGTTGCAGATATGTAAAGGAAAGACTTCATGAAAAAAATCTCTAACACCCTGCCCAAGCATTAAAAATAAACAGGAAGTTTTTATGTTTTTGCCATTTAACAAAGGGGAACAACTAGCTACCAGCTTATATTTTTAGGGTTTTTTTAAAAAGTTTGGGTTGTTTTTTTTACTTCAAATATTTTAAAATATTAGACATTTATTTATTTGTTCTGCAAACATGAAAGTCTTTCCTTGTGCAAAGCAAGAGAGGAACAAAAAGTGCTTGGGACTTATCTCCAGACAACCAGCTGCATGGAAACTGTTGATGTAACTATGCCAGGGGATCATCATTGTTATTGTCAGTGTATAAATCGTGTGCAGCATGAACGCTATTTCTGAAAGCTCATTTTTTGCAGATTCAGATTATAACAATACTTGGCACTTTCATATTGACTCAACATTGCAAAGTGTTGTGCAATTCATATAATTATAACTGTGGTTTTATCAAACATAATTATGTATCTATTTTGCAGATGTTCTTGTACACAAAATAAATGAAATTTTCTCTATTATCAAGATAAATTGATCCTCTCAGGTCTGACTCTAGTTTATTTAAAGACTTTACAATTTTACTACTTAAGAGAAAGTCCTACAGAGGTGTTATCTCACCATTTATATTTTCTCAACACTTATGATACTGCTATCACACTCTTAAAATAAAAAAAGCTTGTATCATGATCCAGACCAGGCTTATGTTCTATTCCTGTGGTAAGTTTTTTCTTTATACAAAAAAGGAAATAAGTTTTGTCCAATGTTTGGGTCATTCCTTGAGCTCTACCACTAGGTGAAGAAAAGATGCCCAAGTAACAATGGGGATTTGGGGGGCAACGGTGGAAAGAGGTAACAGTTCCCTTTAAAATGTTAACAATGATAAAATTTTTAAATCTGTGTTTGTAAAACATGTAAAAAATATTATCAGCAACATTTTATGGTAAAGTTATTATGCTTTTAATTTTGTATTAAACTTTTATTAGCTTGTTACTTTGAAGATTACTCAGTATGCACAGAACAGATTACTGGTGCATTTAATGAGCCAGAGGAAGTAGTAGGATGAACATGAAAAGATTGTTATACATGTAGAGTACAAGCTATTTGATATTTCCAACACAGTACAAAAGAAAGCTTCTCTGTAGATTGATCATGGTTCAGTTAACATCACTGAATATCTAATACCTCCAACTCAATTAATTCTCACCTGATTAAGATCAGTCTGATATTCAAACTAAATCATCTCTCCAGTCAAGTAGAAATCAATATTTCTGATTTTACTTTTAAATTACAGTAACAAATAAAATACATGCATCGTCAGTATGCCAGGAGTAGCTTTCCTATTCTAGTCTACCACTGCATGCATAACACAGCTGATTAAAGAATTATTCTAATTTGAGCAACAATATATATAAACCAGATTGATTTGAATAGAGGGATATAGCATGAAATAATTAAATGCATCTTATATAGGGCAAAGAGAAAATTGACATAAAATAACCTTTATTCTTTCAAGTGAACCTCTGTTATCAGATCAAATACTTTGTCTCCACAAATATTCATTTGCTGTAACACAAAAATAATAATGTACTTTCCATTTTCCTGCCCATCACCATTCCCTCAAAAAACTGCTCAATTTCAGCTTTTGTAGCCCCAACATATTGCTGGGGGCATCTGTCCTAGGGCAGAGGATCAATAGCTAGTAGCACACAACACAGGACTGGGGAGGAGAGAAGATTCCAGGAATTTCAGGGAAGTGATATTCACCATGTTAAAGACCTCTGCTCTTGCCCAGTCTTTTCCAGGGCACTATCAGCATGGAAAAACAGCTTTGTCTTAAAGTACACAATGCAAAGAGAGGATCCTCCAGTAGACTACAGCATCTCTTGCACTCATCACTGGTCTTGAGATCAAGAGGTGAACATCCAGCAGGAAACAATTGTCAGGAAAGCAATTAGCACAGCCATGATCTGCAGAGGAAGAATGTGTCCCAAAACACTAGAAACTGTTTCTCTAACATATTGCCTTGGGGTAAAGAATATGTGTTATCAATATCCTAGAAACAAATCCAAAGACTTTGCTTTCGGGGACATTTATAATAGAGATGAGAAGATAACATACTGAATCAGACAAAGGGCCCAATCTTTCTCAGAAGCTGGTAACAGTTGCTTCAGAGAAAGGTGCCATGAAGTCCACATCATGGAAAAACATTTTCTTCCTAAGTTCCATCAACTGTAAGCTTGGCTTATACCTTGAAGCATAAAGTTCTCACATGCCTTTCAAAACCTTTATGATCACTTGCATAGTGGGTCTAAACTGACAGGCCTCCAAGACAAGTGGAAGAAGGAGGAGGAAAAACCACCCTAATACCTTATAGGCACATGCTAGCCTGAATTCTTTCAACATCTATCTGCCCTGGTTTGCCTAAGTCCTGCTGAAGTCCCAGCTATTGCAGTTGTGGTTGTTTAATACCATGTATGCGTTTTTCATTAGCAAGTTTTCAAAAAACTGCTGCAAAAGCATCCCTCAGCTGGCTGTAGAACAGGCCAAAGCAGAAGGGAGGAAAGGCACTGTGTGCAGACCAAAAATGTCTTTGTTTTTTGTTAGGGGTTGGTTGCTCTGGAGATGTCATTTGTCTTTGCTTAAAAGCAACAGTCTTCAAACTAAACATGCTCTGCAGTCTAAAAATTTCTCCCATTCAGACTGAGAACTGTGGACATTGTCAGAGGTATACCCAGTAACTCCATGCACCAGCAGAGATGTACTTCAGTCTGTCCCAATTAACCCACATTTGTCCGGGACAAACTGTTGGACCTTTTCCTCCTAACTGTATAATGAGCACTAAAAGACAGTGAATGAAACTGAAAAACAGCAAGTTTGAGAAAAATTGTTTCCTTTTTATTAAAAAAAAAAAAAAAAAAAAGATTGAGGAATGTAGTCAAACACAACAATTCAAGCCAACCTGATCAGCACAACTAACAAAAAATAGACAAATACTTAGATAAGAAAAATATGCCAGATTAAAATCATTAGAGTGGAAAAAAAACAGAGTTCTGGAAAAAATATACACATACAATCTCATAGTCTTTTCAGCAGCTCTTAGTTCTGCCACTCGGACAAGGACAGAGCAGGTGTCCTCACTCTACCTTTCTGTATCAGCAATACACACATGAGATCTGATTAAAATTACTTCTGGGGTGCAAGGGGTGAAAAGATTAAAGTTATTTCCAGTTTTACAATAATTCTGAATGCACATGTAAAACTTCAGTAGGGAAAATGTTTTCCTAAGTAATTACAGAGCCATAAATGTAGATTCTTAAAAAAGGTACACCTTAAAATGTCCCATCGTACCTTCCTGACTATTGCCTAATGCTAACAAAATGCTGTGGTAGGCACAATTTATTAGTAATATTCCTTTAGTTGCTAGAATTTCAACAGCACGGAACAAACACACAGAAATAGAGTACATTGACACATTTACCAACTGCCAGCAGCCCAGCTCTTTAAGAGCTAAGAGCCAAGTCCTCCTGCCTCTGACTAAGCAAGACACCCACAGCACAGCAGTACAAAGAAGAGGGTGATGTCCTCAGAAGACAGGAGAACTAGGAAGTGCACAACTGTTATGTCTAAGGCTTTGCAGTGACTGTACTTTGTCAGGCAAGGCAGATTTAAGTGCTCAAAGATGACAATATGCTGGGCTATTTATTCAGGCCGACTTATCTAGAAAAGCAGATCTCATTTTCTTCCCATTGAAATCACAATGAAAAAATTCCTTTAAGCAAAGTAAACACCATGCTGTTAAACACTTCAGTTTGGTAAATCATGATGTCTACTAAAGATACTTGCTTTAGAAAAGTTCTTGTCAAGTACAAGCACTGTCTTTTATATAAAGTTCCAGGTAAAGCCCACCCAGTGAGTACACCCACCCAGTTAAATTGCTCTGCTTTTAAACAACTGCTTCCTTTAAGACTGACTTGATCTAATTTTCCTCACACCCCACAGTAAGTATCCCTGACATCAAGCGTTACCATACCAGGCACTGGAAGAGGCAGAACTGGAACAAATGCAAGTTCCCCCATGGCTACTGTCTGTCACTGCCTCCTTCTATCTGAACAAGTGCATCCAGCTTGAGCTGCACAGAGTGGCCTCGCTGCTGCTTATCCTCCCACCTCTTTCGAGAGCTGCTGAGCCACTCAGGAACAGCTGAGAAGTTAGCATAACAGAGAATTAAAAGAAACAACATCCCCCTCCCTCTGTCCCGCCGTGACTGACCCCTTAGCTGACCTTCAAAGTAAAAAAAAATAAATCTATTTAGAAAAGATTCACTGAGTGGCACAAATAGCAATAGTGTCCTTCTACCACATGGTGGAGATAGAGCAGGCCATTTACATAACTCTTGAGGAAGCAATTACACAGCTACTCCACCATCACACCAGCTCTAATTTACAGCATGTTGCTTCAGCAATATTTCCCCCCTCTCCGTTCAATTTACTTCATTCCCAAAAGTACGATTTTAACTGAAAGTTACAATAGTGAAGGCTGTTGTTACTATTTCTCCCTCCTGGGAATGAAGCAAAATATCCTCTAAGCAAAACATCATTTCAGGGTTCCAGCTGGAGAGCAGAGGTGAGGTGGTGTGTACAGAATAGGTATTATATTTCAGGCCTTCTGGGTACTTCAACAAGGCTCCAATATTAAAGATTAATACACTCTTGCTCTTTTAAAATAGAAAGTAACTATCCCTTACAGGTGACAATTTATCCTATATCCCTCCCCAACAATCATTCCAACAACTCCAAAACAGGCTACCATGTACTTTATCTTAGTTTGCAGTATATTTTCAGTCTCCCTCTTTTTCCAAAAATTCCTAACCTTCAGCATATGCTGGTGTAGAGGTGTGGGAAGAATTGCTGCTGAATGAGGTACTTTTCAGCATTTGTAAGGATGATGGAACCAGAAGCACAATTTTTCAGAAAAAAAAACAAAACACAAAATTGAGCTGTACCTGTATTCTGAACTGTACACCGCAGAGCAACTTGACACTTTACAATGGTGGTGACAGTGTGATAAAATATCTACAATCATTTTTTCAAAAGAAAGTGCATCATTGATGAGGTTGGCAGTCAGAATTTCAGACTTCTCAATTCATGTAATGATTTTGAAGAGATGAGTTTTAACGATGTGACAAGAAATCGTACTACTAAAGCATAGCAAGATCTAGAAATTTCATGGTAACTGAACAGCATTTCTATTCCATCTTCTGTAAATGGTTGTAAATAAACGGCTGCGATAACCAAATACCTAAAAAGGATCAAATACTGGACAGCAAACAGTCCAGTCACCCTATCCTTCCTGTATCTTTGAAACTGTTGAACAACAGCTTTTTCAAGTGACAAGGCACTACAACTCAGTATTTTGTTTGGGTCCTAGAGCTGTGAGCATTGCACGCTGCCATGCAGGAACAGGGTTATTATGAGTCTCCCTTGATCAGGAACCTCCCCATGCTAGTAATACATGCTTTCTTCAAACCTGACAGAGACACTAAACTGAACACAGATGAGGGCAATGCTATCCAGAGCAATGCAAGACCTGCAGATTACCACAACTGTACTTACAGAGCAGTTGTGTTCTGGACCAAAAGCTTGCATAAAGATACCAGTGAGCTCAGGTGCTTCTACTCATGGATAGAAACCCTCACAGAAGGGTGGAAAAAACAACCATCTCACCCTACCCTCTAGCCTACCATGTCTTTTGGCCAAATGCAGACCTTCCAGGAACCATTCACTACCCAGGCAACTGGGGCATGGCCATAAAGCTTCAGAGAGCAGGTGAACGCAGAACTGTGAGATAGAGCACTGCTGATAAAGTCACTAGTTTTGACAAGAAAGCACCAGGTTGAAGCCATGATGTCATGCCCAATCACACAGCAGATACAACAAAGCTAATGCATCTGTGACACTACTGGCTGTTGGAACCAAACAGTACCAGGCCAAAGCACTGTATGTGTATAAGGGGTTGTAATAATAGACCGGATTCTATAGAGAAACTGAGGGATGAGGCCACTTCTCCATAGCAAAGGTTATAATTTTGAAGACAGTAAAATGAAATATGTGTAGACAGAGGATTTACAAACAAGCTTTTGACAAATCCACAAAGCAAACCAAAATGCACCAGGAACTCTTCTGTCAGCTATGTAAGTCCCTCAAAATAGAGGAACTGTTCTTCAGCATAAAGCTTAACGGGCAAATGGCATAAAACTCTGTATAACACCATAGATTTCTGACACAAATCCAGACTTAGTTTGGTATAATAAGCCTCAAGGACAGTGCTCTAACTTCTGACAGTCAACTATACTGTGCTACTCAAGCTTTATGCACAGATGTACTCAAGTTTGGCAGGAGATGCTTGTTCAGCTGCACCTAGCCTGCCTGCTCCAAGTATCTTGTTTCCGATGCAAAAATATTTGAGTAATAGTCTCAATGCTGTTATGAAACAAACAGGAAAAATAATCACATAAATGTGATTTCCATATTTAGAAAAACAACTGCATTTTCAAGAATTTATTTAGCAATTCTCCAAACAAATACTAGGAATACATTTGCTACAAAATGATTGGCAAAGGAGACATTAGAAGTTTACAGGATCCACAAACAGGGCTCAAGCTGCTGTGGGGCAGATGTGACAGAAGACCTGTGTGCATGAGAGCCAGTGGCAGCTGACACACTAGAAGTTCAAACCGGCATTCAGTGGCTAGGACACAAGCAGGAACTGAGGTCTTAATGATGGTAATACCGTGGCCTTCTCAGCACCACCATTACATCTCTGGGTAATCTGTCTTTGTTGCCTACTTAGGTCTAAAAGCTCTTTGGGGTGTATCCTGACTTCTCTGCAAGTACCTTGCTGGCTGGCACCTCCCTGTGCTATGACTGAATTACTGTGAGTACCTTCTCCATCAGTACACTGAAATTATAAGATCATAACCTGGCTAAAAATCTTGTCACTATTTTCTGTATTCTGAACTAAATAAGCTTCACTCACTGAATGCAGATGTACACATGCCTGCACCACTACAGACTTGTCAGTATGTAAGTTTTTCCAAAGACTTCTCTCACCTTTATTCTGAAAGAAAAAAATCACAACATCCAAAAGCTAGCATATGCTGTATTAATGTAAAACCCCTAGAGGGCAACTAAGCTTCAATTTCAACCTGCATAAATATTCAGCTCCTTAACTAGTTTACAGATTATGTAAACTATTTCCTTCAACCTTGGGTTTTTTTCCCCTCATTTAAAAGAAATGAATCCTATTCATTCTCAAATCACATTACTGCTGCCTATTTAGTGTAAGTTAATCACCACTGCCCAAACCAGAAGCTGAGTTCTCAACCCAACAAAGCTCAAATGAGTGTAAAAGAGAACAATAAAGAAAATACATGCAACGGTCTCATTTTAACAACGACAGAAAACAAGCATATGAACGTCTGAAATCACTTTATTTGCATTAAAGACCTTTAACAATACATCTTGTTTATTATTCAGCTTAGTATTGTTATTGCATGGCATCTGTTTTCTTGTACAGCAGGCTGATTGCAAGTCTCAGAATTATGAATTTAAGTTTATAATGTTGGGATTATTTGCCTGTTTTGCCTACATACTTTGATTTCAGCCTTATAGATCAGAAGTATTCAGGGACAAAAATTTAAAAAGGGTGAAACAGGCAGAAAGATACAAAATTACTCTAGTTTTGCAAGTAGTTCCATTTACTTGTCATTCTTCAGAGTCTAGGACTGCTGCTAGTGATGAAAGAAAAAAAAATGAAAGTAATTTGGGCCATAAAAGTCAAAAGCCTTCACTTGATTCCAAGTGTTCACCCCAAATTTTGAAATTCATAACTCCTGTGTCCAGCTGAGCCTTGCCTGTAATGAAGTAGCAGGCATCAACTGCCTTTCCCCTACTTTCCACCAAATCTTGGTGGGAGCTGACAGGCACTTATTATCCTGCCAGCCCACATCTGTACAGAACCTGCAGACTGGTATTTAACAGTAGAGGACACATTAACAAATCAATGGGACTCCGAGCAATTTGGAAACAACCTGAGGTAGCGAGTAAAAAACAGCTCAATGGAATCCTTAGCAAATGCTCACAAAGCCCAAGGGGTGCTGCAGTTAGGTCCCACCTATGGGATTTAAACAGGATGATGGGTTTAGACTAGACGTAACTTTCAGATTACTAGAACTGGGATGAAATGTCTCCCATTCTACATAACTTAACAAAATATGGTAAAGGGGGAGTTTAAGGAGCTGACACAAATCTCCAAGGCTGGTGCTCCATCTGCAAGGGACTCCTGTCTGAACACTGCAGAACAGTACAAAGTAACTGCTAGCCCAGGGGAGCTTCGAAAGACTGCAGAAGGGAGGAGGGCTAGACACTGTTTCTTATTCAGATTCAAACCCTCTGACTACCTGAAATACAAAGAGCTTTAAGTGAACATTCTGACTTTTTGCCACAAATTCAGCCAAGGCTTAGGGACTCTTTATTTGGATGCTCATAGCACATGATAGAACCTAAGCTTTAGTTTATCAACCTTGTATTCAAACTTAAGACATTGACTATATAACATTAGAAACTAGAGAATTCCACCTGCTTCACATAAAGAAATTATAGTCATTTTTACATTTACCCTTTACGTGAAATGCACCTAGGCAGATCCGAAATATTACTAAATCAGGATTAAATTACCTTTAAGTACTTTTACCACACTCACGGAGGTGTTTATTTTCTCCTCCTTACTAGAATACCAGATTAGCTTTCAGGCAACTCATGTCACTGCAACTCAAATACTCAGGCAATGGAGGTAAGTAACATCAAGTTTGGAACACACAGCACTGCACTGACACCACTGCTTACACCCCAAAGCTAAAATACTCCCGTGAACTACAGGCCTTGAGTAAGACCATGAGATCAGAATTAGGTTGCAGTAATAGAACTGCCTATGAACTGTTGCATCAGTTTCCTAAGTGAAACTAGTTATGATTTAGAAGAAAACTTAATTTTGTAGTCATGCTAATCCAACAGTCTTCCACAGAGACAGTAATACATTTTTGCATTTAAAAATCCAACATGGAATCCTACCTTTCATTAACAATAGCAGTAACAAGAAACTAATTATATTCAGGTACATAAAATGCATATTTGAATACAGAAGTAGTTATCTAGAAGAGAAGGGAACTAGCATATATTTAGCTCAGGAGGAAAAAAAAAAAAGTATTCTCTGCTTGACAACAAATCTTTCTCAAAAACTTATGCACAGTCAGTAACTAGTATGGCAGAGTGAAGAGGACAGGTTCCTCCACAATATTCTGTTTTAAAACTTCTGAAGTTTCATAGTTACTCAACAGATGAAGAAGATAAAAATTAACTTCACAATAGCCTTGCTGAAGTAAGAGGATTCTTTTCTATGCCTTTCTCACTCCCCACAATGGACTTAAAATTTTCTCAAGCTATTTGAAATGCATAAAATAAAAATAACATATACATTTATAGCTTTTTATTTTCTGGCTCGTTAAATCAGGAACAATTTTCAAAAGTATAAGATAAGGACACTTCTATTTAAAAATGAAAGCTGAAGAATCATAAATACTATTACTCAACAATTAGGAAGCATCTTTATATATAGATAATATATAATATATTAAACATCAGACATTACATAGAAGTAATTGAAGAGACCACAGAAGCTTTGAACTGTTAGTACCCTGTTAAAGATTAATTAGTTAATCAATTACTAATCAAGTAGTAGTTTTAACTATTTCATAAATTAAAAACTAGACCTTTGGTTATATAACCCAAACAGTATACATTCTGTGATATATCTTCTTTTCCACATGCTATAGAAAGAAATAGTAACTTTCTGTTCATTAACTAGATAGGTGTCAAATCCTACAGTAAGGTAATAAAGCACAACAGTGCCTCGAAATAAGAATGTAAACACTATGGCCTGGCAGAATTTTATCCTCAGCTTCCCAGCAGAAGAAATATGGCCATTTGAATCCCTAACAGTCTGTGTGCTTGCCCTGCTGTACTGGGTCTCATCAGCATGTCATGTGTCTTGTACCATGATGACTTTTGTTTTCAAATATGTCCCTCACTGAGGTGCTCTGCAATCTGGAAAGAAATAGCAGGGATGTTTCCTGCACATATAAACTTCATGCAAGCTGTATTGCTGGGGTAGGAAATGGGATGACACACAAGCCAGGCACTATCTTCTCTAGGTTACTATATTCCAGCAATACCCAGGATGGGTATCACAGAAAAATGAATACTAGTGAAAAACCTGTAACACACAGGTTTTCCATATTTAGCAGCTGCATTTCTTCAGCATTGTCTACAATATTCTGTTATGCTCCTTAAACAATGGCAAGAAGGCACACTAAGTTGGAGAGTTTATATACATTAAGAAGGAGCATTAAAAACCAGAAACAGCTCAGAAAACACAAAGCAAAGAAACAAGAGGAGGAAATCAAGACAGAGGAGGGATGACAAAGATTACTTTCACCAGAAAAAAATAAAGAGTACTTTTCATCAATGGTCTTAGGAATTGTTTTGACTGGGCTGTCAGATTCACTGCAGGAAATTATCATCCCAAAGGCAGAAAAAAAAGGGGCAACAAAGTATAATATTTGAAGTTGTAGACACTGGTCACTCTTCTTTACTAGTTACCATTTTTTTCAACCTGGAAGCACTAGTTCTCAATGTAAATTTAAAAGGGTGGGTGTTTTTGTTTGTTGTTTTGTTTTGTGTTCGTTTTGTGGGTTTTTTTACGTGACATTAAGGTTTTTTGGGGTTTTTGTTTTAAATTTGCCATGGTCCTGAAAACAACTCTAGAATCTCAGGGTCCAGTATCTTCCCTTTGCAATCTCAGCGACTCAGCAGTAGAAACAATTTTTCAGGATGGTTATTGAATGAGCCTTTTTTTTCCCCTTTTCACCTTTTAAAAATAAAACTGATTGTCCTGTTTCTTCCACACAGTGCTGCTTTTCTTCAGAACACCAGCAAGAATCTGCCCAATACATGAGAACATCAATAGCTCGATATACAAAGAAAAGTTAGACACTAATAAAAACCCCAAAACTTAGGGAACCAAACATTATTTAAATAGTAAGAAATAATTAAGCATTAGAACAGCCTGTCTATAGAAGTTGCAACATTAATCAGATTACAGGACAAACACCAGTATGTTAGATGATGTCCCAAAGTGCCTTCCAAAACCCCTTTCAAGCCCTGCATTCTTCTTACACTGGATAAATGCACCCTCCAATGCAGAGGTAATTTTCTAGAGGACTCAGGCTTGACAATGTCTTTATAGAATTTAAGCTAATGCTATTAAAGCAGTTATACCTATCTATGCATCAAGAAGTCCTGCTTTCAACTCTCTTCTATATGCTTCCACATTATACACTTCCTATACATTTTCCACATATTTTGGCCTGTGCAAGCTGTCTCCATAAAATTACTTCTAAAAGGTTAGATTGACAGACTACAGCCATAAGTGAGACTGCATCTCAAGCCACATCTTTGCAGTGCCTTTTCACTAACTTCATGAGCGTCCCATTACAGCAAAGTGTATGGGGTATTTCTGTCACCAAGAAAAAAAGCAAGATCTGTATCAAGCCTGGTGTGAAAGTCTAATGATGAATTTACATATATAACCACACTGTATGATTTAATGTTTCATAAAAGACTATTTCAATATCCTTAAAATATGTTGTTGATCTAGAGGCTTGGAAGGCATATTTAGTTTATACTCAACAGAAGGAAAAACAAGAATGACTAGATACTTCCTTGAGAGATTCTGGATCAGACAGGAAGAAAGAAGGCTATAAAGTGCAAGACATTGTATGTGATAAAATGCATAGATGGAAATCCTGTTAGAAATGAAAAAGGGCATTTCAGACTTAAAGAAACCTTTCTTTTACCTCACTTTAGGAAAAAGGTAAGAAGGCAGATCCTGTAATACCATAATTAGAGTTCAAAATGGCCTACAACTATTTCAACTCCTTCCCCATACAGTGGATACCAAGACAAGAATCTGTTCACTCCACCCGAGAAAAATTTTCATGCACTGCTCTTCTACACTATCTTCTTCAAACCTCCTAAGGTAAGTTCCCTTCCTATTCACTGTCCCAACAGAATTATTACCTTTTACCCCTTACATGATTCCTTTCAAATCCTTTACTAGCATCTTTCTCATTCTAAAATAAAGCAGGTAAATTGTTTTTCTTGCTCCCTGATCATAAATTTATAGCCTCATTCATACCTTCAATGCTCTGCACAGCTCTATTATTCCTTGTCAATCCCCTTTCACATCCTCTGCAGCTCTTGATTCCTCATGCAAAATACTTCTCACCTTCTGTCATATGCTTACATTTCACGTAAAGGTATCTTTCCTGATCTTAGGCAACACACATTCTAGTCGCTCCTTTTTGCAAGGTTCCTTTCTTCTTATTTTTGAGGGTGATAAACTGTCAAAAATAAAATTCAGAGGGATGACAATTGAGCACAAGTATTTTGTGACATTTTACTACTGCAGCCTTCACTCCCTTCTCCAGCATCAGACCTCTAAGTAGAACACTCTTCAGAGCATAGATCTCCCTACTCTCTTTCTGTGCAGCACCCCAGAGATAACTATTGGAAAACAGTTACAACAGTGAGAGATGTATTTTTGAGGGTTGGAAAGAGGAGAATTTTGCCATTATTAAAAAGACCTGAACAATAACATATAAGAATGTGGTTTTACTCAGGGACAACACCGTTTCTACTTCAAAAAAAAGTTACACTTTGTCGGTGTTGTTAAAAAAAAAGTTATGCCGTCAGTGTTGTTACAACAGGATCCATTAACTTCTGTATTAAAGAGTAAGTACCAGAAGGCCAACTCATTCAATTTAAACTAAGTAATGTTTAGAACTACTGTTCCACACTGAAAAAGAAATTTAAAATGCTTTAATCCCAAAACAGCATGCAAATCTGAGATTTCATTAAACACATTCTGGTATTTCCAGGACACCAGAAAGCATGAAGAACACTTAGACCACTGGATCTTGCTGAAAGTGTGTTTGTTTGCCAAACTGCATTTCAACTTTAACTTCCATTCTTCTATTGCCAGATAAGGCCTGTGATTCCTGTCCTTTTTTTTCTACTGGCTCTGCTGACTTGTAGTATTCCCCACAAAGATATGTACAACAGGTATAGCTCTCAAGTCTGTAAGAGCTCTCCAGTCCCTAGGAAATAATGGAGATCAAAACTAGAACTCTCATAAGACACTGCGTCGTAAAATCAAACCATATTAGATGAACCAGCAACTACTATTCTGACTCCCATTTAGCTCAACTGGAATTAATAC
Organism: Apus apus; assembly: GCF_020740795.1. NCBI lineage: Eukaryota > Metazoa > Chordata > Aves > Apodiformes > Apodidae > Apus > Apus apus. The sequence goes on along the minus strand of NC_067283.1, from coordinate 41,192,589 downwards.
TTAATTTCAATTTCTGTGATTTGAATGAGCAATTTTATTTCGCAAATACACTTGGCAACTTCATGTGTTTTTAAAGAATGGTGGACAGAAGTTTTCTGCTATTACTTTACTGTGAATATCTTATGTTCTTTACAAAGTCAATACAGCCCTCGCAGGCTATCTGAAAAGTCACTATTTATTGTATTTCTAAATACACAGTAGCTTCTTTTTGACCAAACTAAGTTCTGTTTTCCACTGCTGAACCCAATGGTATCTACCCAAAGCATTCCAACTTCAGCAGTTGAAAAATAACCTATTTTCTGTGTGAAAGCAACCTCGGGGTAATATTCATAATTCATATACAATATAATATTTATACACTGCAAAGAGAATATAGCATGACCTCTTAAAAAGTATTAGGTTTATTTACACAAAGTGCTAACTGTTACTGTTGAATGTAGTATCTAAGAAGGGCTTATAATCCAAAACTGCAAAGCAACTTCTTAATACATCATTAAGGACATGCAGTTAAACTAACAGTTTACATAAGTCACATGTACTGGCATTAACAATGTATTGCTATGTGCAACTATGCCACAGCAATACAATACTGTAATAATCTAATACACAAGCTACAGTATCTCTAGGTTATCAGCACCATCAATTAATGGCTACAAAACTCCTGCAGAAACCTAAGGATGCCCTCAGTTGTTGGCAGTAAGAATGACTGACAGAGAAGAATCAAAATGTATCCAAAGGGGAAAGAAATCTATGAGAATCTGAAAATACTGTGCATAACATCTAGGAAAAGATACAAATCTGGCATTAGTAAGATCCTGCAACAGTAACCATCCTAGCCTCTCCCTTTTGTTAAGAGGAGAACTGAAGCATGTCTCCTCTATCCACTGCCTGCTGCCCTATGGACACTCACCTCATAGACAGTTAGCAGAAGTGGTTCTCTAAAGACTGATCTAAGTACCACAAAATACCCCAAGATCAGCAGCTACATGCAAGGTTGTATTTCTCTGTTTTCATAGCTTGCACCAAAATGACCTCACCAGGACCCTAAAACATGGAACAAGCCATTCAACCTAACAGTATAGAGTTTACCAAATTAGAGTATATAAAAGGCAATCTTAGCCTCAAAGAGATAAACACCAGACATAACCCAAAAAGATTCAATTATTTGAAAGTCACAGGATATACATGAATGTCAGAGTCCTTCCTGAAATAAACAAGTTTGAAGAAAGGATGTAAAAGAAAATACTTTTACACTTCTCTTATCACTGGGAAACAAATTCACAGGTACAAAAGTCAAATGAAGAGAGAAGCAATGATCCAGAATTCATAAGGAGTTTGTCAGGGAGTAGTGATATGAGTGAAGTACTGATACGAGTGAACAACTGATGATCTTGGATCTTAATTTCAAGTCCAACTCTTTAAATAATCCAAGAAGTGGTACAAAAGAGTGAAGGCAATTGTTTTTCTTCTTTCTTTGTATACAAAATGCTTCCATTCTGCAAATGTTAAAACACTATTAATCCACAATCTGAAAGAACAGTTTTCCTCCTAAATTTGGATCACCAACTGAACACCAAAACATAATAATTGTATTTCATCATAAAAGCTGCAAAAGAAGCAATCCTATTGTTCAACCTTCAGTAGTTAGCTTGGTCAGTGCTCTTGTCATGGATATTACTACCACATACTACAATAATCTAAAAACATGGATCCATTCTCTATTTAAACCAGCATTTGTCAACATCATATCTATGTTATGTTAATATATTTATGCTGAGCAGAGAAAATAAAAATTAAATAGGATCTTAACCAGAAACCAATAAAATCTCAAATACGAGAAAACCAAATTGAAACACTGGACAAAACATTGGTAACCTATCAAGGTTGTTACCTATGAGCTCTGAACTACCAATATCATTTCTATATCTATACATAAAAGTCTCCACCAGGTAAGAGAATCAAAACTAAGACAGTGCTTGTAGGGTATGGCAACCTGGCTGAAATTGATATTCATTAGAGTATGCTTTGCATGAATAGGAGCATTTGGACTCTGTGGTCTTTATCAGAGCCCCAGCTGGTAATGGTTGAAGGTTAATGCCTTACCCCATTCTGTTCAATTTTCTGTCCTAATTAGTCCTCCAAATCTATAGCTGTGAGCACCAAGTGTCTGTGCTCAAAAGAAACTAATTAATGCTAGCAAATTAGATCAAGTCCAAAGATCCAACAGCCAAACTCTTAAATGCTCCTTGTTAATAGGAAGTGTAGCTGTCAATAACTGCTGTTGGTGGCTATAATGAGGCCTTTTTCTTTCATTGAAAGTGATTTCATTTCTCTTTGTCCCTGTAAAAGCTGTTCCATTCCCTAATAAATAAAAAATAAAAACCCCTATACAACTAAGTTGCAGTGCTAAAGCTAGCAGTCTGACCCAGTTCTTATCATCAGCTGGGCTAAAATGACATGGAGGAAGAAAGAAAAAAAAATATCAAATAGGGCAAGTTCCCTCCCCAAACATTTTCTTCAAAGTCCTAGCACTAGTTAGAATACTTAAATTTTTACCACCAAGCAACACAATATGCTTCCATATTTTTTTTCTACAAAATCCCCTAAATTAGCTTAGCGTAGTAGTTAATGCTTCAAGTATCATTAAAGAAAAGACCGTGAGATCTAGGATCTCATTTCTTCAAATTGTAATTTACATATAGCTGCTCTCTCTTCCCAGTTTGTTGGAGAAAAGCTCAATATACCATAATCCCTCTAGAGATGGTATTAATTCACATAGTTAAATGTGATGAGAGTAAATGTTCATTGGAAATATACAGACCTAAATAACTTTTTCAAAATAAAAGCTATTGTGCACTAACATAATATAAAAAAATCAGCATATTACTCTTGAGAAATGCTGGCAAGGGGAAAACATCTCATAATTTATTACCAGTACTAAATATAGCTATACACTAGCAAAACATCCAAAATAATTTAAATGACAACTGCACAACATGTACAACAGTAATCTCAGTAGCTTAATACAGGGTCATGGGGTCACACACAGTATGATTATTATGTAATTCAATATTCAGATAATAAATACAGCAACAGAGAATAACATTTTCCTTCCCTTCTCTACCTGCAGTTTTGTGCTGGACTGAACCTATGGTCTCAAGTTATATTCACCTTCCTTTCACAAAAATGAAGATGCAGGCAATAAGGCAGCATTCTTTTTTCATCCTCACAAGAGAAAGCTATTCCAGTCATATGATCTACGATTCCATATAACCTCTCAGGCTTTCCATCAAACTCTGAATAGAATGTACACAAGCAGGTGTAAGCAACTTCTAGTCACTGCAGCTTAATTAAAAAAAAGTTACCAGGAGTTGTCATGTTAACTCATTGATTTTTACCAGTTACTTGATCTTTTTGGTCAATTAGAAGATCACTGTGTTCGCAGATACTCCTAAAATATGTGAATTTAAAAACAAAACCTGTAAGGACTATATTTTCACCATGAGGCAAAGCAAATATTCAGTTATAAATGGTGATTTTAATTTTAATTTGTTGCAAGAAAGTAAGACTCATTAAAATTTTTAAATGTGAGCTGTCATCTAATTTCCCACTGTTCTCGGTCTTAGCACCTTCCGGTGTCAACCTCAGAACCATGACTATAGGTACCAACAGGTTAAGCCTCCCCCACCATTCAGCAAGGGTTTGCATCAATTAACAGAACTTGGCCTACAATACAAAGGAAGGCAGGCAATACCACAGAGTAACAGCAAGCTGGAATTGCCAACTATTTCACACCTTCCATTATCTGCACCTCTGTAAAGAAAGTACATATAACAGGAATTTGGTTTTTTTAAAGAAGAAGAAGGAATATCTAAAGGTGTGCCTGGGAATGTAAATGTGCAGCATCATGTGTAGTTCAATCAGAAATTTCTTTGGGTTTATAGGCCTTGATGTGTCAGGTGCAAGGGTCATGGTCTAGAGCAGGTGGCCCCTACAGGGACAGAGATAATGTCAGTGACAGGACTGTTGAGTAACTGCACATTATCAAAAACTCTGGTTGACACTGGTCATGCTCAACTGTAGAGGAGCCTGCAGTAGTGTTGCATCCCATCATTTTCACTAAGAATCAACATGAGCCCTGAGGAGGAGAGGGCTATCGGGGAAACTGGAGAATGGGAGGAGGGTGGCTGCTTGGAAATGTCCTTTTCCAGCCACACTTTCCAAACCATTTTTTAAAGCCCTGCCAAGCATCAAGATTTTTTCAGCAATGTGAATCCAGCTACTTTAATTATACGGTTCCTACGGACAACAGAACCAGGGAAGGTTCTCAACTCAGCAGAGCTGGAAACATCTCACTTTTGTTTCTCTCTCATTAAAAATAAAATAAATAAATAAAAGGACAAAACAACTGGTCATGTCAGCCAAATGGGTATCTCGCACAACAAGCTTCAAATAAAAAATGGCCACATTTGTAGATTTGTAGATTAAGAACCAGGATCAGGTCTTCAATCCAAATTGTTTCCCTTACTTCACTGCATTCCTAAAGGGAGAACCAGGCTGATTTGAACTCTCTGTCCCTGTATTCACCATGAAAAATGTGTAGGTCACATTTCCCACATCAACCTAGGAGTCTTACAAATGTGTCACAATTACAGAAGCAAGTCAGTCTTTACAAACTTGAAAGCCCCAAGCCCAGACCGCCTATCAGTAGTAGATAACAAAATTTAGAACAAAGAAGTTTAGAACTAAAATCTTTTGTCACTGGAGCAAGACTGTTGTTCTCCCAGCAATAAAAGATTGTGAGGTTTCTGGAAGGTGGGCAGAAATGCTTTATAATACAAAAAATACACAAAACATTTACAACAAATATACAAAATCATGATCACATTACTTACTCAATGATCCAGTAATTCCTTTTGGGGATGTCAATTTAAGACTAACTTATTCATAGTACAAATCCATAAGCTGTCAATCAGCTGTTTCTGGTTTTATTTTTATTTTCCAAGCGAAGTAACCCAAAATCAAACTGAATGGAGTGGCAATGGCAAATAAATGTGCCTTGTAGCTGCTTCACTTTGAAAGCATATACTTCTATATGTCAAGGACAAATTGATACAGAACTACATGGATTTAACGCTATTTCAGATGTACTTATGCTACAATTTGTACAAATACAGTGAAAAGTTCCTGTATGACAATGTTGTTGGGTTTTTTTCTTTGCTTGTTTTTTGTGACACTTCTGATACTCCTATAGTAACCCACAACTTCATATACATACAGTGCAAGGATATTAACACAGCAAAGCTTATTTACATGAAGGTAATAGAAAACTGTCTAGTGTTTTGCAGAAAGCATGTTTACCCTCTTAACAAAATTACTAATATATCTGTTTTGACAGAAAAAATACTTGAAAATCTTAAACACAGAGAAATTATTCTGCAACTGAGATGTACTAAGTTCTTGAGAAATATGTAACACACACAAATGCTATACTGGAACAATCTGAAAAAAAGTTCTAAGTTAATTTAAATAAACAAGTAAATATTACCAGATACAACACTTAATGGTTCTTAAAAAAATATCAGATGGACACATTTTCATGGTTATTTAATCCCTAAGCTACTCTGGTACTTTAACAACCAAGCACACTAATGGGTCACCCCATTACCCAACTGTGCTAGGGTAGCAGGATCACCTCTTGAGTTAACAAAAGCTTCCTTTTTATTTATTTTTTTAACCTTTGGGGTTTCTTTTCCCTGGGTGGCTCTTGAACACGTGCTGGACAGGCTGTCACTGCTTGCATTATTAGCTCTGATAAGCACACAGCTATAGGTGGTATAGCTGCAGGCTAAGGTAACGGACTGTATGCAGATGGACCCCTGTGCTCATGCAGAGCACTATTGAATGTATAGGGGCTCCCCGTAGGGACACATATGAACCTAGTGTGATCAAGTAAATTCTAAAGGCCCATGCTTGTAGAATAGCTTGTTTTCCTATAGTACCAATGCATTTATCACAATTTCCTAAAGACAAAATGAAACAAAGGTGTATTAATAGGCGTTTTCAATCAAAATTAACATAAAGCAGAAAAATCATACACTGAGAGCAAGTTAAATGAGTAGCTACACCACTCAATGGAAACAGCACAATCACATGTCCATGTGTGCACTCTGTAGCACACCAAACCTGACTGCAGGAGTTTTGATTACTTAATTACGCAGCTCATGTTCATAGCTTATAATTGTTTACAGCATAAAAACCACAGCCTATTTACTCTGATTAACACCTATCCCTGTGTAATAACAAGACAAGTTTATTCCAGGAATAATTTCACAATGGACTTAAAAGATGGTAAATTATCCTGTTCAGAAAACTGCTTAAGCTTCATTTCCCATGGTTTGGTCTCTCCCTTCCCCCACTCAGATTAAATGGTGTACAAAAGAATAGCTGAACTTTTTTTTTTTTAAATAGGGTTTTGCTTGTCTATTTGATTATTAAAATTGCATAAGAAATTTCCAGTTTCCACCTCTAACCTCCACACAATTTTATCAGCACTAGCTTACAGGTGACAGAGAAATGAAGGGGAGACAGATGCACCCAAAACCCTCAGTTTCCTAAAGATAAACAAAAAATTCATGGAGGTAAAAAAATTGAGAAATTGCAAGGTAATGGTTCACAAGACACAGATCAAGAATCTCCAATATCACTTGTTGCCACAGAATACTATTACTCTAAAGCCAAAGTCCACATCTTACACAGAGAAAGTTAAGTGGAGAAGAACAAATATACAAACACCCACTTGGGTCTACCCCAAATAAAATTACACAAATAGCATGCTCTCAAAATATTTTTAACTGAAATATTCTTTCAATGACACACATTACTGTAATTGCTTTTCCTCTTCTTTTCTTCCCCAACAGGTATAAAGTTCAAAGTCAAAACGATCCGACTATCATTCAAATGATGGTGTATTAAGTCCTTCTGGCAGCACTGCAAGTTAGCTGTCATGTGATGCCACTTTCCTTTAGCAGACATTACCAACTCTTTTCCCACTTACCCATGTCAAAACTGTCACAACACTACTCCTTCGTATCTTTTGGGGAAGTCCTAAAAGCAGCTGCTTGAAAATTTGCTGGTCCACTTTAACTAAACTTGACTCTAAACATTTTGAGAAACGTCTAGAAGCCTCCTTTGAACTTTCTTAGGTAACAGTGAAAGACAAAAAGCAACGCCACTGGGGAAACACTTGTTCTTCCTGCCATGGTGAAACTGGCTGAAATAGTATGTGTGAAACAGTATGGCAACAAACTAAAATGCAGTCCTTTGTCAGCGAACACTGTTGAGAGATGCACAGAAGACACTGCTGAAGACTTGAAGAAACAAGGATTAGAACAAGTTACACAGTGTGGAAGGTTTGCTGTACGGTTGGATGAAAGTACAGACGTTTCTTAACTTCTCTCAGCTGATGGGATTTGCATTTCAATAACGAAATGCACAAAGACCTTTTTTTTTTTGTCAGCCACTAAAGGAGAGTTGTACTGGAGAAGATATATTCTCAACAGGAAATGGCTTCTTTATTAAAGAACAATGTTTTATGGAAAATCTGTGAAATCTTAATCACTGATGGAGTGTCTGCCGTGGCTGGAATAAAAAAGGGATTCCCAAGGTAAGGTTACAGAGATAGCACCTTACGTGAAAATTCCTTCACTGCATCACTTACAGGTAAGCTATTGCAGCGAAGTAGTTGGAGCCAGGGATGCACAAAGTGCTATAGGCTGGCATCAATGTTGTTAAGTTTATAAAAACAAGCCCTTCAAATAGTAGCACCTTTACCAGACTTTGTAATGAGATGGGGAGGGACCATGAACCTCTCTTATACCACACAGAGGTTTGCTGACTGTCTTCTGGCAAAGTGCTTAAGAGAGTTGTCAAACTTTGCACATTTCTCTATTACAAAAAGAGATCCAAATTTTCTGACCTTTTTGGTCATGACAGGTGGCTCTGAGTAGTTTGCCACCCAGCAGATACTTCCAAAAAATAAACTCACTGAGCGTGTCCCTTCAATGTGAAGGCAACACTATAACAATGAGTGAGAAAGTAACTGCTTTTCAAAAGAAATTCTTGAAGAGAGCATTCTGAAAGCAGATATCTGGATATGTTCTCTTTATATGATTTTTGGTCTGTTTTTGTTGCTGAACACAATATGAATATGTCACCCACAAAAAACCTCTTATCTCTACACTTCCCAAGGAAACAGAATTTTATAACCTGTTCAAAAATCTTCAAAAATGAGAGTTTGAGCTTGTTTTGAATATTTTTGTTTAAGATATATAAACATGCACCACTTTCTGATTAGTTTAGAAGCACAACTGGTTGACTTGAGGGAATACGGTCACTTACTAACTCAAATTCCAAGTAAAATCTTCACAAAACCTGAGGATGGAAGTGAAAAATGAGTACCATGATTTAGTAAGTGCAGGCAACAATGCCTCCTTCCACTGAGATCTACGCATCCTTGTGAGGTATCTTTTTCAGCCATGACACTCATTAAAACCAAGTATTGAAATTAACTGAACACAGAACCAGACATTTCAATTGCTGTATCACGAATTGTTAAACAAATACTTTTAAAATAATGACACATATTCAGTCATATAGCTCTCAATAAAAAATACTGTTATTAACAGGAATATTTTCAGAGCAAAAAGTTTTTTGCACAACTGATCTGTTACACTAAAATTATTTTAAATTGCTATTTAAACTTTACCTCACTCTTTTTAATTTCTATTTTCATGTTTTATAATGTACATAATATACTAGTACAGTGGTATGTGTCTAATTTATAAATAAATACACATTTATTGGGAGTGTGCACTCAGAATTTTCTTACTGACGGCGTGTGTGATCAAGAAAATTTAGAGAGCACAAACCTAGACGACAAGAGGCAAGGGCCCTCTACTGAAAGCATGATATTGAATAGAGTAACTCTATGGGCTACTTTTTTTTTTTCCATTTTTACATCCACCTCCCAGCAGCGATTCTTGGCCAACCTGGGCATAAATAGCTCTATCTTTCCAGTACTTCAAATAGTTACAGATTTCCTCCAGTAACCTATGAACAGATGAGTGCCAGAGGAAGTGGTGATACCCAGTATTAAAGAATTATTGTCCCGTATTCTTAAAAAAAAAATGGAAACATGCAAACAACAACCACACGATCCTCTTCCAATGTCTATCTAATAATGTGTGTGTTTTTGTGCATGTATCATTAGAAATATCAGGGCAGGGAAAATATGAAGTTAGTTGCAAATATTTAAATTAATTTATCATAATGAGGGAGGCCCTAACTGAAGGTTCGCAAGACAATTCCATTTATATAATGGGCAGGAATACAGTAACTCTTGTGTTGCTCTGTTGTCACATGGTCTAGACTGTCATGTGGAAAGTTGATATTAATAATACTAAATTCCATAGCTCTCAAGAACAAATAATTTTGGAAAATAGTACACACCACAAAGCAACCAAGGCAAACACAGCAGATTTATACGTTTTACTACTGGTTTCACAGTGAACACATAAGATGCAAATCATACATACTAATTCTCTGACTACTTCACTTCAAAGCCAAGGATTATATCTAGGGCACAAAAGTGAATACATCTGATCTCCCAAGGAATATTTGATTCTTACCTTGCACTTTGTCTGAACACCGCTCCTTGGCTCGATCCCTCATTATTTGTGGAATCAAAACATCTTTTTCTACATGTCTGAGCTTAGAAGCTTCTGCAGGAGTAAAAAAAACAAAAAGTATGAAAAAAAAAGTTATGACTCTTATTTTAGGATACTAGAATTTTTCTACGTACATTATCAGTACAAACCAGCTTTTTTACTCATTGCCATAAATCTGAGAAATATAGCACATACTAGAGTACAACCCAAAATCTGTATTGCTACATGGAAGACTTCCATTCTTAGGGAAAAAAAAACAACTGAGCAGCCTCTTCAATAGAGGCTCTAGGAGTTTTTTCATTAAGAAATTCAACTTAACAAGAACAAATGCTGCTGTCTGAATTCTGTGCTGAAATGTATAGTTGCAGTCTGTTTTCAGTTGTCTGAAAACAGAATTCAGTACTTTGAATAGAGTTAGTGATTCTAAATAGCTAAACAACACAGACCATTTAGAAAAAAAATACTGCATTTCCAAACCCACTTTCTTCAAAACAAAGGCATGAGAATTTATCCAGTACAGCTTTTTACTTCTTAGCTTCTGAGTTAAAAAAACCTTCAAAGGTCATTTTTTAAGAACACTGTATAGTCCAACACAGTTATACCCAACACCTGGTTTTCTTCCTCAAACACATTATTTATTCACCTGGTGATGTGGATATTACACTTCAGAACAGTGTCAACTATGACGCTCACATTATTAAAACGCTATTGTCAGATACCCTCTTATTTTGAGTGACAATAATTTCATTTTAAAATGGCTCATAAAAATTATATTACATGAAATTAAAAGTGTGATGTATTGAAATTAAGAAGCAGAATTTACTGCTTTCAAACACTAGTTTTCAGAGCATCTGCAGTTACTTCTAGATCAAAAGGCAACAGAGACTAACATTTCTCTAGTAATTTCTAACTCACCACGTTTTAAAGTTTATTAATGCTATGAGGTTACACAGTATTGAATCTGTGGTATTTTTAGGGGAATCAGGTAATAAAAGAGAAAATTACAATGAACAATATACAGAATCTGAACTAAAGACTTGACTTTCTCCTCAAAAATTTCTTACTTGGAATTCCTACAGAAAAAGAAAACAAAATGTCTTCTGTAAATATAACAAAAATGCCAAACACAAACAGCTCAGAACTTAGATTTGCTTCTATGCTCTGATTTTCATAACTGAGACAAATAATGATAATTAAAGATTCTTCCTTTTAGCTTTCTGCAGAATACCAGCACAATTATTGTACTGAGAATTTATTTATATTACAGACAACATAAAGCTGTCAGAAAACTTTTAAGCATGTTTTTTTAAGAAAAGGACGAATCAGTTCAGCTGAACGACATAGTAGGAAATGGCACCACCAACTTACATGCCTGTCAAAGCAAGCTGGGACTGCGGCAGTCCTGCCTCTCCCACTCCCTAAGGGACTCTTTTCCCTCTGCCCACCCTGTGGTGAACAGAAACGGGAAGTTAATTCTGTAATTAACTGTTCTGTCATTAATTTGTTTACCTTTCTTAAAGGTAAATAAATTTACTCTCACATAATTTTTCAGCTAGATAAATTCTCCCATCCAGTTCACCATACAACTGCATGAATGGCCCATGAGGGGGAACTGCATGAGACCAGGAAAAGAAGGAAGACTAAACTTCCTGGATGAGAATCACTTGCTCAAACTATACCCTAAGCATCTCGCCCCACCCTTTTTTTAATTATTTATTTAAATTGGTAATACTGATGCTTAGAGTAGGCAGAAACTAAGCTGATCTATGAATGTGGATACAGATAAGCAAGTGGGTTGCTATCTGTCACCAGAAGGGAAGTTTTAATAGTCCCCCATTGCTTTCATCCACTACCACTACAAGAGCACCATTATGCACTTAACCACACAGTAAGCAACCAGTTCAAGACAGAAAACTAACTCAAATACAGAAAAAGAGTGCTTCTCAGCTGGTTTACACTTTGGAGTAACTAGACCTATTTATCAGAGCTCTAATAATTATTTCATTTAACTTTTACATCCCAGTTTCCACAACAAAGCACAGGGCTCCCACACCAGGATCAGACACTCTCTACTGACAGAGGAGACATGGATAGGCACACTAAAAGGCTAAAAAGGCTAAACAAAGGAACCAGGACAAGATTTTGGGGTTTTATCCACCCAATTTTCTGTTTGATAATTCAGAAGGAAAGGGGAATAAGACTGACAGCAAGAAGTAGCTGTACTGGTGCTAACACTAGCTCAAACAGAACCACGATGGAGCTGTGCTCCAGGCAAACTCCCTCATTTTAGTCCCATGTTGTCAAACTGCAATGCAGGAAGCAGAGGGCACATCAGGACACAGGGCAGTGTCCAGTAAAGAATGAGAAGAGAGCTACAACAGTTAACAGTACAAAGGAAACTGGAAAACAGAGATAAACACCATTTATAATCTCACCTGCAGATAGTTCAAATGCAGATGTTCAGTTCGGGCAGTACCTAGTCATGAGTTTCAACTGCAACATCTTAATTATTTTAATATTCTTGTATGATTCTAAACTATCCATTGCATTACAATTACAACGACTCCTTCAAAGACCTTTAAACACTTTACTGAAGTTGGTATCTCTAGCATTTATGCAAAATACTGAAGAAAAATAAGGCACAGATATTAACAATACTGGATACCAGCTAGATAAACATGTTTATGTGCAGAATAACTGCATTTCTAATACTAATGTATAAGCACTTGCAAGGAGAACATCATCCATCCAACCTAATCAGCTCTACAGTAACATACATGGCAAAAACTTTCAAAGAAACAACACCTCAGAAGCAAGACTTCATCAAAAAACATGAGACAGCCATGATGTGAAACCATCGATTCCTTTTGCCTTTTTTCAACTATATTACAATTTCTAGAATAATAAGGGGTTTTTTCCCCTTTTGTAAGTTCACTATTCTGCAGTAAGAAAAATAATTCTTATTCTAATACCGTATTTGCTGCAGACTAGTACCTACAGAAGAATCTGCATTACAACAGGCATACTACTGTTTTATCTTCAAAACATCAATAAAATTATCCCCAGATAAGCAAGAAACACATATTCCTAGTCTGCATTCTGCATTTGAAAGCTGATACCTTTGGTTCCCCCCCAGATCCTCCACACTGTGCCCAGTGTTCTGGGTAGGCTGTTTGATATAATCACCTCCTTTGCCCACACAGTGAACCAACAAGAATATGTTACCTCAGCTTCCAGAGGGCCATACAAATGTTAACAGCAGCTTTTCTTTCTCCCCGTCAGCCAAAACTTGGACATATTTGTTACAGAAACTTAATACTCTGAGATTCTACCTCTACCTTAACCTTACATTCTGTTGGAATTGCCTAGTACCATCAAACATTCAAAGGGACAGATGGATGAATGCTAGCTAATCAAGTAAAGGTTACAAAAAGCAGGCCTAGCCTCTGACCACAGGATCCAGAAGGCCTCAAGAAAAGAACAGCAGCACAGACCTGTGCTGTGGGCAGCAGACCTTTAAGAGGGCAACAGGAGAACGAAACACAAAGCTGCTTTACAGCCCTAATAACAAACAGGACTGTAGTGGCTTGTCATATAAATGAGAAGACTATTATAAAAAGGTGATACCAAGACAAAAGCCTTCCCAGAAGGTGTCCTGAGGAAAGTTCTACCACCTCTCCTCTTCATTTAACATGGTAACTGACTTACTCACCTGGTAACTGACTTACACAGCTCTGCTTTCATCTCTCTCATAACATTTGATAGCAGTGACCCAGATTACTCAGACAAGTTGAGAAAAAGTTGAAAACTTGTCTACCCAGATATTTACAGAAGCCTCATACCTTCTGCATCCAAAAGGAAGTGAATCAAGCAATTCCAGTAACAGTTTTTGAAACATGCATTTCTCATTGTACAACCTACAATGTGGATTTTCTTGGCTCAGTTTATCTATGCGCATTTTTAAAAATAGCTCCAAGTAGTACTTTAAATAATACAGCTATTTCAGTAAGAATCACAGTATATATGAACAATGGAGAAAGTTTTTAACATTTCATTAGTAACTGTTTTATCTCATGTTTTTAAGTCCCAGTTATACCGAGACATCAGCTCTGTTATTTAGTAGCAAAAATGTTGTAGAAAGTTCAGTGAAGCTTCAAGAATCCAAGTTTTAAAATATAACACTTTTAAAACTTTTTAAACAATCACTTTTGTTATTTCAGGAGCCTGGTTCAGAGATGTATACCTTACTACTTAACAGCTGTCACCAAAACAAATTATTTTCGAGATAGACCCATTGAAGTCATGGGTGGAAAAAAAAGTTCCAAAAAAATCTAAGGTTTTTTTCCTATAATTGTACATTTCTTACAATTGTGATTTTATGTATTGATGTAACTAATGCTTCAAGTACCCCATTCTGTAGCCTGTGAGTGGGCTCCTGTACTCTTACTGCTAAGAGGTTCACGGCATCAAAGTGACAAACAGGTTCAGCATCCTGCTTTGCAACCTTAGTCCCAACAAAACATTCAAGATCCTGTTAAAGGTAGTAGATTTTATCCACCAAAACATCCAGTCTGGACTGACTGATGGACCAGGACCAAAAATCTTCACGCATATGTGAAATACTACTGAGTTTGTAATTTCATTTGCACACAGGTGCTTCCATTTCAACTCAAGTCTTAAGTGCTTTGCTCTCTACTAATGTTTTAGAGCATAGAGGGACAACATGAAGCAGCAGAAGTGTTATAATCCAAGTGAAATGCTTGTGAAAAACATGCGTGATCCTGAAACCCTAATTTAAAAGCAAGAGATGCTGATCAGTGCAGATTCTCTATGCAGGAACCTTTTCTTTTCTTTAAATGTATATGCATAGATCTATTTGTATTTTAAAAGTTACAGATGTTGAGATCTTTCTATCCAATAGTAACATCATTTTAAATTAAGATGGAGTACAGGGATGACAACACCAGGGAAAATTTCCAAAGCTTTAACTTCTCACCATTCTATCATCACCTCAAAGTCAATTTTCACCTTTTTCACTGGCTGAATTTGTTATCTTACATTTTGCTTTGGAGCTCATGTTCTTGCAATACAGCAGGATTGGATTATAAGAATACTGACAAGTCTGTTTGCTAAAAATGAGCAATGGCTATATTACAGCAAGTCTGTAATATCTAGAAAGAAACGGAAAAACAGATGCAACAAAGCCTACTTACTTGCTAATTACATGCAGATTGCAAATGCTCATACATGTAGTGAGTAATAAGTAAAGCTAAGTCTGAAGCTGCTTGTGAAGATATTATACACAAGACTATTTTTTCTTTATTACACAGAAAAGCCAGTTACAGGGCCTGAAGAATTAATTACAGATCAGGACTTCATATTTACTATGGAAAATAAAGCAAGCTCAGTAACACCTAGCCTGAGCTATTGTTCAAGTATGAGACACCTGGCAGTTGGGAAAACATAGGGTGTGAGCTACCCATAAGGGGAACACCTCATCTCAAATCCCTTCTGACTACTGTAGGTGAGGATTCCAGCAAAATGCACACAACGCAAAGTCAGTAATAACTTGGGCCATGAACTGGCCAAGGACTGAATTAGCACAGCCAGCCTTAATTCTGCCATTTGTAAAGCTTCTGAATGCTTCATTTGGTAACTGATATAAAATCCTCAACACAACTTTTTGTCACATAAACCAAGGCACTATGCCACAATATTTCAGCAACCAAATACACATTTTGTTGTTGATTTTTGTTTGTTTGTTTGTTTTTCTGGGACAGCAAAAATACAGTAACAGCACAGATACTATTGGATTCCTACACACACAGTTCCACACTTTTTACTGAAGCCAAAACTATTGAGTAACTGTTGTCTGAAACTGGTCCCAAGTGTACAATGTTAATTTCTTCTATGCCCTAATTAACAATGAATGCTGTCCAAACAATTATTGCTGGAGTAAGAATTACTCCACCTGGAGTAAGAAATAGAATCATACAGTAATTCTGGTTAGAAAAGACATTTAAGATCACCAAGTCCAACCATTAACCTAACACTGCCAAGTCCACTACTAAACCATGTCCCTAAGCATCATGTCTACATGTCTTTTAAATAGCTCCAGAGATGGTGACTCAACCATTTCCCTGGGAAGCCTGTTCCAATGCCTTTCAATTAAGAAATTTCTCCTAATATCCAATCTAAACCTCCCCTGGTGCAACCTGACCCCGTTTTCTCTTGTCCTATTGCTTGTTACTAGGGAGAAGTGACCAACACCCACCTCACTACAACCTCCTTTCAGGTAGTTGTGGAGAGTAATAAGGTCTCCCCTCAGCCTCCTTTTCTCCAGGCTAAACAACCCTAGTTCCCTCAGCCACTCCTCCTATGACTTGTTCTCCAGACCCTTCACCAGCTTAACTGGCCTTCTCTGGACACACTCCAGCACCTCAATGTCTTTCTTGTAGTGAGTGGCCCAGAACTGCACACAGTATTATTCAAGTACAGGGGGACAACCACTTCCCTAGCCACTGGCCAAACTCTTCCTGATACAACCCAGGATACTGTTGGCCTTCTTGGCCACCTGAGCACAGTGTTTGCTCACATGCAGCTGGCTTGTAGTCAATACGCCCAGGTCCTTTTCCACGGGGTAGCTTTCCTACCATTCATCTTCAAGCCTGCATTACTGCATGGGGTTTCTGAGACCCAAGTGATGGACCCAGCACTTGATCTTCTTGCACCTCACACAGCTGGCCTTGGATCATTGATCCAGCCTGTCCAGATCCCTCCGCAGAGCCTTCCTACCCTCAGGCAGATCAACGCTCCCACCCATCTTGGTGTCATCTGCAAATTTACTCAGGATGCACTAATCGAGATAATTGATAAAGATATTAAAGAGAACTGGTCCCAACCCTGGGAAACACTACTTGTGACCAGCTGCCAAGTGGATTTAACTTCATTCACCACAACTCTTTGGGCCCAGCCAGCCATTTTTTTTATCCAGTTTTTTTACACCTGTCCAAGCCATGAACAGCCAGTTTCTCCAGGAGAATGCTGTCTTAAAGGCTTTATTAAAGTCTAGGTAGACAATATCCAGAGCCTTTACCTCACTCACTAAGAAGGTCACTTGTTATAGAAGGAGAAAAGGTTAGTTAAGAAGGATCTGCCTTTCATAAACCCATGGTGATTGTGTCTGCTTGCCTTCTTGTCCTGCCTCTGCCATGCGGTGGCACCCAAGTTGATCTGCTCCATAACCTTCCCCACACTGAGTTCAGACCAACAGGCCTGTAGTTCCCTGGATTCTCCTTCTGGTTCTTCTTGTAGATGAGCATTGCATTGCTAGAGAAAGGTCCTGCAAAAATCACAAACTATCTGAAGTATTTAAACCAAACAGACCACACAAAAGATCTCAAGAACGGTGCAACAATTTGCATTAGAAATAAGACAGGAGTAACAGGTAAAACCTACATAGAAAGAGGAAAGTACCCAGCAAATGGATGTAGAAGAAATCTAATAATCAGTGAAACCTTCCAATAATTACACGAGGAGATGCTAACCACCCAAGATTTCCCACCATGCCCAATAACAATAATTGGTGGCTACTGCACTACATATTCCTCTTTACTAATTTTCAGAATTGTGTGATAAGGCATAAAGAAAAACAATGTAAATCACAAGTTTAATTTAAAAAAAAAATAATCTGTGCAAACTTCTTGAGAGCTTGAATATTTAGCTCTTTAGCCATTCCTTTCCAGATAAAATTTACATCTTTCATTCCAAATAGCAAACACCACACACAAATAAAGAGCAAGGCTTTTGAATAACAGGACTGGAATAACTAACTGGAAGTAAGTATTAGAGACAAGGGAAAACAATGCCTAGCTTTGATTCCTGTACCTATGTATTTAATGAACTATCAGTACATACAATAAAAATGAATGAACATCTTAGAAACTAACAAGGATATGATCAAAACACACCAGTGTTTTCCAGAGTTGCAGAGCATGAGGTGTTCTGACATGAAAAGAATGCTGAAAGCCTTTTATTTACATTAACACATGCACTGTAGATGTTATTCTGGACTTTAAACTCTAAATAATTCTTTCAAATCATTATTTACAACTTCTTGGAGAATCCCAGTAGATCTGTTATACTGAAAACAGCACCCTGCAGTTTTAGATATGGTGCATACAGAAATCAACTTCAATGCTGGGCTGCAGCACATTCATTCTGAAGATAAAACAAAATAGTGTAACATACTTTGTTGTCAGATTCATCTACCAATTTATTTACTGGATGCAATCACCTAATGACATAGCCAAAGCTCTTTCCCAAACTGCAGCTATCAAAAAACTTCTCCCATATAAATCATGACATAATTCACAGGTTCTACATTCTAAGCTTCAGAGTCTCCTTTACATTCACTCCCTACTGCCGGGAAAAGCCCTAAGAACACTGGTGTCTTTTGTGAACATAAAATGAAGCATCAGTCAGGGTAACAATTTACTAAACTGTGATTCTTCTTTTTTCTCCTATGTGAGCCAAGAAGCAGTTAACAAAGATGACGTTAAAAACTACTACACTGGGGTATCTGAGCTAACACCTCACTTGTATGAACAGGGCAGCTCACACCTCTTGCCGCTATTGTTCTGGTTTCTCTAAAACCTCACTGAGACACCCCCACTTTTAGTTCAAGTTCTGAGGTTTTGAGCAGAGCTGTTAACAGCTAGGGACTGATGATGGGAGGGAGGTAAGCAAAACATACTGGATAACAAGGCAGATGATTTAGAGAGGTGTCAGTAAGCAAAGCAAAGGCTCAGATGAATCTCTGTATCGGTGTCACATAGCAGGTATGTACCCAAAGTACATCCTCAGCAGTCCTACCACAACTAACATACAACTAGAACATGGATTATGAGAGACATATAATGTCATTATTGACATAAATGGGGAAACAAAACACTGATGAACTTCACCTTGGAGGCATCCTTTTTGCTACACACTGAATGTACAACAGTTTCAATTAAGGTAGTGTAATAACTAGACTTTGTCCAAAGGACAACTAGGATGCAAAATTATGCTGTAGATGAACAGTCACCATCTGAAATGCAGAGGTAAATTTTATATTTTCCTAATTTAATAATACAAAAATATTTAGATGATACAAAGTAGAACTTGATGACTTGCTAAATGCCTTGTTTGGAGGTCCTGGGTCTCCAAGCCCAGGCCAGGTTTCTATCAGAAATCAAAAGCATGGCCTTGGCCAGCATCCTTCAGCTCCTGAAGAAGGCAGTGACATCCCGCTCAGACAGAGGTGCAGTCACAACCACCGCCGTCCACCACCACCTACAGGTGCCCCGACACTTGGCACCAGCTGAAGCACACCGTGGCCTTGCTGGGGTGGTTCTGCCCGGGGATTGGCCTTTTAACACCACTGCACCCAGCCAAAGGCACCTGACTCAGGAACGGCGCAGATGAGCATTATGTGAATGCGAGGGCTCGGGCTTGTACCCCCTTGCAGGGATCGGTGGGTGTAACTGCTCGAACAAGGTCTTCGTAACACGAAGACGAAGACCACGTAACCTTGGATATTTTGCCTTTGACGTGTGCCACACGGCCCGGGAGGCTGCAGCAGACGGGCCGGCAAGGCCCGGAGGGCATCTCGACGCCCCGGGCCAGCACGTGCCGCGCCGAGGCGTGCCCGGGCCCCGCCGCTGGAGGTCACGGCAGCGGCGGGAGGACGCGGCCGGGAAAGCGCTCCTGGGAAGGCGCCGGGTACCCGCGGTGGGCGGCGGGGCATTCCCAGCCCACCCAGGCTGGCGAGGGGCCGCCCGAGCCTTCCCGGAACCCGCCGGCGCTGCGGGGCAGCCCAGCGCGCTCTCCTTCCGCAGGAAGCTCTGGCGAGGCGGGCAGCGGCACTGACGGGGCAGAGCGGGGGGAGGTGGGGAGGAGAGGCGCTCCGCAGCCGCCCCGCTCGCCCTCGCTGCACACGCGAACCGCCCGCCCCGCAGCCGGCGCGGCCGCCCCTACCTGCGGCGCCGGGGGGAGGCTCCATCTGCGGCCCGGCCTGGCGGCGGCGGCGGCGGCTGCGCGCGGGGCCGGCCCGGCCCGCTCCCCTCCCGCGCAGGCGCGGCCCCAGCCCCGCCCCCTCTGCCCCGCCCCCTCTGCCACGGGCCGGGCGCGCGCAAGGCGGAGGCCGTTGGAAGCGCGCGGAAAGGAAAGGGGGGGTGGGGGGGAATAGGGGGGCACGGCGCATGCGCCAGCGCTCGGCGGGAGGGGCGAGGAGTGTGTGAGCATGCGCGGTTGCGTGGGCCGGCAGGTGGGCGGGGGGGGTGGGGCTGTGATGGGGGCGTCGTCCCTGCCCCCCTGTCCCTGCCCCCCTCCTGTTCCTGCTCCTCTGCCCCTGCCCTCCTTCTGCCCCTGCCTCCCCCTGTTCCTGCCTCCCCCTGTTCCTGCCCCCCCCTGTTCCTGCCCCCCCCTGTTCCTGCCCCCCCCGTCCCTGCCACGCCCCCGTCCCTGCCACCCCCCCGTCCCTGCCCCCCCCGTCCCTGCCCCCCCCCGTCCCTGCCCCCCACCTGTCCCTGCCCTCCTGTCCCTGCCCCGTGTGGGGAGCGGCGTGGAGGGAGCTGTGGTGGGCTCGCTCTCTGGTAGTCCCTGGGCACACCAGCTTCCCCGGGAGGCCTGGTGCACACTGTGCCTGGGGGCAGCGCCTGACAGGACTGCGGGCCGAGGGAGTTCTGGGCGTGTCTGAGGCTTCCACAGCAAGGGCTGGAGGTGAAAGATGAGAATTGCTGGGGTGGCCACTTTTATTGATGAGCTGGTTTGCGCCCTTTAAGAGGGTTTCTTAAGTGTATGGGCAAGAGACCCTTCTGCTATCTCTCTGTGTGTCCGTGGCCATGTCCCTGCAACAGGTGCTCAGCTGATGGTGGAACTGGGAAATGTGTTGTCCCACCAGAAACTCAGGCAAAATACTGCTAGGGAAATTCCTCTTGGCATCGTGGTCAGCCTAGCAAAATGTGGCATTTGGGTTACTCCATACTTCAGTTACCTACAGCTTACATTGTTTTGCCTCCATTTGTGCAGTTCAGCATCAAAGGCTTCAGGTATCTCCATTTTATATTGTCTCAATGTCCTGTTACGATTTTCAATCATTGCATACATAAGAGAAAGACCTTGTTATGTGAAACTGCATAATAAATGCTAGCAATGAAAAGGTCAAACAGGCACTTTTGATATATGATAGAGGGATGAATATGGGCTGCTAGCTACTTGGTTATCAAGAAGATGATAGTATTAATCAAAATTTGGAGAACAGGGTAGTTCCTCATGAAAAACTTTAATACAAATTAGGAATTCTGTAGAAAAATTACAAATTTTTTTTTAGATGGTGTGACTAAAAGTTTGATACTGTTAAAAATTACTGTATGTTTTTGGTCTGCCTGTGCAAGCATGGAGACATATATGAAGTATACTTCAATCACAGAAGAGTAATTCTGGTATCTTTTATTTATGAGGCTCTAGTATATTTAATGGACTAGTCATTTTTATTAGTGGCATGAAGCAAGGTTGACCATTTCCAGAAACAAAACATGAAATAAAAAACTGAGAAACTACCATACATTAAAAAACCTGAGAACAAGATTTCCCAGAGGTTAAGAGAAATTAAAAACAAAGAGACATAATAAGAGATGAATGTCAGGAATTGTTTTACCAAATACAGTCCAGAGTTTTCAAAGAACCTACTCTATTTTCCTGCCTGCCTCTCCAACATTTAAGACTGATGGGTGGTATGGAAAATTAGTTGGTTTATGCAGTAGCCTCTTAAATGAGGCAAAAAAATTTCTAAATATAGCATTACCTCTGATATCCTGCATTATTATGTCCTGTTCAATGGAAAAGAACTGAGCTTTAAATATTACATTCTCAGGGAAGGGAGAAGACCAGGAGTCTTCCCCAAACACCAAATAGACCATACATGCTTCTGCAAGACAACAAGAAGCTGTCTAGAAAAGTTAAATAGGAAGAATTTTTATCACAATTCTAATGTTACTTATTCTTAAAATGAATTTTCGTTAAGGGTATGAGTTTCAAGTCCACATTTTTTCCTCAGATTTATATTATTTTCCCCATGTGAAAATTCAGTCCCTTCATTTGAAAACAGATTGTTTCAAGTTGAGGCCACACTAAGAGCATTCGCAGAAATTAGTAGAGCATGATGTAGGCAAAATCTCCCACACAGATGCTTTTGGCCCTACTGATCTAGAGCATTTCTATTACAGAGCATTAAGTATCTTTATGCTTTTCTTTTTTATCTACAAGTTTCATCTCATTCCTTAGAGTAAAATGTGGATATAATATTTATTTTCTTTAACTTTAAACTGTACCACTTCAGTTAATATTTATACACTGATTTGAGAATTTTACTTCAACAGAACTGTGAAAATGCAACATAACAGTTAATCTGTATTTGCTTTATGCAGGATTTTAGGACTATGCTGCTTCAACAATGTATGCAAGAGAGTGGTAAAAAAAACACCAGCCAATTAGTGAAGAGTTATGCAATGAGATAATAAAAGAAAATGTATAATACAAAAAGGAGCGTTCAGCAGGAAAACCAAAAAGGAGAATGTACACTTAAAACAGTAAGTTGAATTAAAAAAAAAAAGAATTTTAGTTAGTTGGTTTTGCTGCTCTTAAAATTTTGGCTTGTGGTATTTCTATACAACCAGCAGAATCAGAACTGGGTAGATGTATTTAAGATCTTTGAACTTAGATGTCTGCTCTGTGTATTGTTGTTTCAATTTGATTGTTTTCAGAGACAGGACACTATACTAGACAGAACTTTGCATTGAAGTAGTGTTTCTGTTCTTTGATGAAGACAATAAATAGAAAAAGAAAAGTCCAACAACTTTGTAACTCGGGGAAGTTGCCCTCTTCTGCTTCTTCTTCCAGTAAAATGCCTGCAAAGCAGAAATAGGATTTTTCTGTAAATCTTATTTTAATGTGTGAGAGAGAAGAGTGAAGAATGCTAAGAATTTCAAGACATTTTCAGTGAGGGAATATGCAGATGGGCATCTGATATTAGCCTCATGCTATTTGGGCCTATTAAAAGCTGTTGGAAATGCAAAAGTATGAGAAAGACTGTTATCTTGACAGAGATTTGAAATTACATCTGGAGTATGTAATTTGTCTTTAGTAAAATCTTTATTAATAAGAATCTTGCACAAGTTCTGCAGCCCTGTGAAGTTATGCTGAAATGTGTGTGCTTTTTGATACAAGTTAGTAGTGTATGCTTCATTTAACTGACATGGTTTTCTGGAAAACTTCCTTAATTGGGATATCTAAGACTTAATACTTCCAGTGGTTGTTTAACAGAGTCCTAATGGTACAATGGATACTATGTAATAGTATCTGCCGGTGGTTATTCACTGCTGCTTACATCATCTGTTACACTCTTTTGGAAATCCTCTATACAAAAAAAAAATTCCCTGAGGGTAAAATGTTGGGTGCTGTAGTGAAAATAGACCGGTGATGGTGGTCACAGTTTCTGCACTGATTATTACAGTGGGGAAAATATGGTAACTTCCCTGATGGTCTTTGAGGTCGCTTGAGATAATGTTTTTCTTATAAAATTAAAAAAATATATATAGTCATAAGCAGTGTTGGATTGCAGTCATTTCTGTGTTTCTAAGATTCATATTGTCATTTGATTAGTTAATTGCCCATTTTCAAAAGTGTGAACATATTTTCACACTTCAACCAAGACAGTGTTAACAATGAAACTGTAGATAGCAATAGAGATTAATTATCTATCACACAAGTCTCCACACCTTGTTCTTACCAGATAAAGAGAGCCTATCTGTCTGCACACAGGTGTGATTTGATTTTATTTTTTTCCGCTCTAAACAATAGCCTTGGTCAAATTACTTCAAAGGAATATTTTCAAATGGCACCTCCTCAACATGTTTGCTGTTGACGTTTTTCATCTTCTTTCATGAAATATAGCTTCCAGTAAAAGCCTGTGATTCTTTGCTAAGCTTACTCATGTGATGTACTTTCAGTTGTAGGTGAGAGTTATGGGGGAGCTTTAAATGAGAATTAATATTTAGAATAGAAGAAACATTTCTTTCTCTTCTTAAGGGAGCATTATTTTACTGAAGCTGCTACGAATTTCTTCAGGGCCTTACTTGAGATTAGCATCTGAGATTTTCACTGACTGGAGACATGGCTTCAGAAGAGGGGAAAAAAAAATGAAGGGGAAGTTTGTAGTGTCTTTTTGTTGTGCAAGTTGCAACATCTTATTGCTACTCCCCCCAGAAGACCAAACCCATCTGTATGCCTATTCTCTAAAGGTTAAAGGATCAGAGGTCTTTACAGCAGAATCTGCTATTGTAGGAAGAGGAGGCACTGGGCATGTTGAACTATTTCTGTCCTGTCTTATTAATCTAGAATTCTGCTTGTTCTAACAAGTGGATACTAGTAGCTTGCAGACTTCTGAACCTGTCTCTGTCAGGTCTCACAAAACTAATGTGAGACTTCTGCAGCAAGCTTCACAGTTTAAGCACTAGCACTGTGTTGCCTTCGCCCCACTTGCTCCAGAGGAACTGCAGCTGGCATGTTTCTAGGTGGTAAGCTCTGTGGTGGCAGTGCCTGCATCGAGTCCTCTGGCCTGTCTCTTACCATTTCACCAAGAACAAAACTTTTTGCTTCATGGGCCAGGCCTTTCCACTTATGTTTCAGGGGACCTGGAAGCATCCGATCTTGGTGACTACCATAATTTGTTGTCTGTCTAACAAGAAGTCACTGAAGTAATATCTAGGCAGCTGACCATCTGCTCAGCTGGAAAAATTGCATCAAATAATAATTACATTTGCCAGTCACTACTAGATCTGATGGGCAGAGTGAAAAACACTTAAGTCCTCTTCTTTTTCCACAGTCCACACACAGCAGCACAATTTCAGCCATTACTAAAGCTTTGGATTTTAATTTTCCCTCCTTCTGGCTCTGCACACAGTCACAAGTTTTCTTTCTGTTTACAATTTTTTTAAAAAAAGCTACTTAGCCATTCTCCTGCTTTATCCTTTGCCACTTTTTAAATGACATGCAGAACCAGGCTGGTCCCTGATCATAAATGTTTAAAAGAAAATGGTTCAATGTTCAATGTGGCTTCTAGGCTATAATAACCACTGTGTGGTGCAGTTGTTTGAGTGTGTGAATTGAAACTAGAGCCATCCCACTTGCTTTCCATTAGTACTAGCCTGGACATTTCCTAATCACTCTCTGGTTTGGTTTCAATTGGTTTTAGTTTTTTGTGCTGTGGTAGAAACACTTATCGAGGCAAGCTCTGAGGTTCTAACATACTTTCCAAATCCGTTCCTTAATGTAGACAGATGTTACAGCTCCATCCTTGGTGTCGGGAGTTATTACAAGTATAGAAAAAGAAACTATATTAGTAACTGAAGCACTCTGTAGTCAGTCCTGTTTGAGCACTAGTTTTGTTTGTACATACTCTTTTTATCTAGTAAATCCCTGCTTAGAGACACAAATCCTCTTAACTGCTGGTTCATTCTGTTAAGAATCATTGTCTTTTTCTTTAATTCCGGAAATGTTTGCTTATTACAGGATATGCCACTCACTCTGTAATGTAGGATTACCATTCTGCCTTGAAGTTCAACTGTAATAGTTGCTTTTTTCGTCCCTAAACCTCTGGAAGTCTTATAGATAGGGAAACAAGTAGAAAGAGCTTAAGCGTTTTGCCTCACTTTGTGGAGCATGGTAGAGGAGAGATCTACCAGTGGTAGAGATCTGAAGATAAAGGTCTTCAAGTCCACTGAGATGACATGAGATTGTAACACCACATTCCATAAAACTTACAATAATTAAATATATTCACTACACTTCCACGTGTTTCAATTTCAAAATTGATGTTTAGAAACTGATAAATAGGATGTGAGTAGAGGAAGATACTTTTCCCACCATGACAGGTATGATCACAATATGGTTTTTTCTACAAAAGCTTTTTCCCTTACTTTAGTTTTTAGGTTTATAAGGGTGATGCAACAGTAATAATGCTGAACACTTAGCTTCTCCGTATTCACCAGTCTGGAAAATGAAATCTGTCTTTAAATTTAACATTACTCTTGCTGAGAAACCTCATGACCAGTACTGATTCTGTGATTTTACTGAGATATGAATGTTATCAAGAAGTAGTACTGGCAGTCAAAAAACTCCATAACCTCAAGTTCAGTAAGGAAGAAAAATTTTACATGTTTCTTTGTGTTCATCCGTTGCTTTGGAAATCAGCTTCTTAAGTTCCTAGTATCTTACCTGTGTTGTGCAGGTAAGTATTTAACTGTTTGTGAACACAGAAGTCTTAGTGTTGAAGGCAGTGAAATTATCACATATTTTTGAGCTGAGAAATAAATCCTCATTGTAGCTGCAAACAAATGTGATTTCTATTCCTGTCTCCCTTTCCCATCCTTTTTTATGTTGCTGAGTATGGTTTTATTTTTTCTGTACTTTTATCTTCTGACATTCATTTCAGTGTTAAGGGAGCACTGAATGTAGGGAAGGGAGATCTGATTTGAAAACTGAGCTCTCAATATGTTTTTCCCTGCAATATGATTTTAGTATGTTCCTAATTATCTACCTTACTGGAATATTTACATCCTTAAATAATACAAGTTTTGTGCAATTACAGTTCCAAAGGCTGGTGGAAGTGCAGCAAGGGTTAGTTGCTGCTGGTGTAGCAAACCATAGTATCGTCTGAAGAATCCTGAGATTTTATTTTTTTTTTAATTGATTAATGTGAAATGTAATACACAGAATCTGAATGAAAACTCAGAAGATTTATCCCATTGATTCCAGTTGTGTTTAGAAGGTCATAAGAGACTGACGACATCTACATTCAAATTCTTTGCTGCAAAACATTGTTGT
This sequence comes from Apus apus, assembly GCF_020740795.1. Classification (NCBI taxonomy): domain Eukaryota; kingdom Metazoa; phylum Chordata; class Aves; order Apodiformes; family Apodidae; genus Apus; species Apus apus. The sequence continues at coordinate 41,165,935 of NC_067283.1, read as the reverse complement.
CTCTGGTTTTGTTGCCAATCCTGAGTCAAACAAATTGTTTGCTTTACAAACAATTTCCAACCTTTATTCACAAAGAATATGAGAGTATATTACATAATGAAGCTGGATACAGAAATAGATACTAATGGAAGTTCTTGGCACAGCTAATAAAATAAATTTTATAAGATCTTGGAAGTGCTAGACACTTCTGAAATTTTAGTGATAGTGGTAACTATTTCAAGGTAAGGCAAACTGAAACTGGGAGTTGACTACAGATACTTTGATTCAGGATTTCATAGTTAATATCTTTGATTGCCAATTAAAGAAGTGTTTAAGGTGTGTCCTATATTTCTCGACTTCTCCTAACAAGTTGCAATTTGGGATTATAGCTTTTACATGATTTTTTGTATTATTTACCTATATCCAGCATTGCTCTGGTCATTGTGCATTGTTAGCATCAGTATCATGGATTGGGGTCTGTTTCTTCAGGCATTATCTGCATAACTGTTCTAAAAATTTCATAGTATAAACAACTGAAAAAACAACAGTCAGAATTGGATAAGGGCAAATAAAGAAAGAAGACACTGCAAATCTCATATTTGTGTGAACACATCTGCTGCATAACTGTTATATATATATAATATATGTAGAATGTAGTATATCTATTTATATGTATGCATAGATACTCAATTATCTTTCCTACCTATCCTATAGAATTAGCAAGGAGCAGGAGCAGAGCACCAAGAAGAGATGATTGAAAAGTGATGTGTGAAAGAGTGTGTAACTAAGGTTTAACTTTCTCTCAGATTTTTACATAACTAAGGCTAAGTGTTAATCAACCCAGAAAAGCAGGGATTTTTAGTCAGGATATTTCAAATTCATTGTTTCTTGGAGTTTCTTTACCCCACTTTTTATAACACCGTTTATTTAGTTTCAGGGACTAATTCACATTTCAGAGAAAAGTCAGTGCTTTAAACTTTTGGTAAGATTCATAATTCTGACATTGCCCAGAACTTCTGCAACAAAATTATGGGAAAGCAAATTTTATATTTCTGGTAAGTCAAAGACTTTAAACAAACAAAATTAAAAATTAACAATTACATAAATTAGCATAGATAAGTAAAAAAACAGAAAACAATTAAAACACCCATCCTCCATTCTGTTTGTGTTTTACTTTGAATGGGAATTTGGAAATGTAACTAAATCCACTAAAAAAGATAAATCAACCTGATCTGTACGAGTATTGGCAGATGTACTAATGCAAATCTGGTTTGTGGTTGAACTGGAGTTTCTGCTGATGCACTTTTAGAGTCCCTTCATATTCGTCTGCTTCCTGCTTAGTCATTTACACATTAGCTTGCTTTTTACCATAAAGAGCAGGCCATAACCTGGAATGTCAAGTCATTAAAAATACTGCATATGCATGGATGCTACCTATTTGAAGTACTGAAATGCACTTGTACTTCTACAACAGTGACAGTAGATATTAACACTGTAACTGAAAGTAGATTGTCGTTCAGCTCTCATATTCATTGAATTGACTTAAAATTGAGACTTGTTAGTCAAAAAATAGGGGATTTTTTTTTTTTTAACCTCATGTAGGGTTGAAACAAGCAGTCATATATGTTAACTTAAAAAAATGAAGCAGTGCTATATCTTTAAACTTCTAGACTGGTATGATGTTTAAGAATGTCTTGCATTGACTTCAGTTTTAAATTTCATTGTGGAAGACAGAGCTACTTATATGTAAGAGATTTAGAATATAATCCTAACTGGGGCCATCCAGCATAAGTGCAAGCAAAGGACCTCAAGGAAGGTGTAACCAGTTGTGGTAGCAGTTTAAGCTCCACTCACATTCTTTACGTGTCTTCAACACAGATAAATGATTGTTCCAAACAAACTACTATGGTACCTCGTATTGTGCAATTAAAGGATCAATTTGAACAATTAAGCATTAAACCAAAATTACTATCCTGACGATGACCAGGACATTCATCTATTGGATAAAAATTTGTATTCTGTCTTATGTAGCCCAAGTGTTGTCTGACCTAAAGCTCAGCTAGAACATGACTATGACACAGACATAATTCCTCCGATATCAGGGGAATGTACATTGGCCATTTTGTTGACTCTCTATTCAGCAAGCCATGTTCTGCTTTGAACTTAATTTAATCCATTTGTATAGCAAAAACACCACAGTGTACCAGCATAAGCAAATTCTGAGTACCAATCATTTTAGGCCTCTGCAGATTTCCAGCTGAGGAGCTCAGGTTCCTTGACAAAGGTGATGCTCAGTCGCCAGGATTGAGGCCATAGAAGGCACCTTAGGGAGACTTCCCACTTGGTGGTGAACCAACACAGAGTCTGAGAAGCAGCTGCAGCAAGAGCAGCTCGCCAGCCGGCCTGCTGGGGGTACAGGGCTATGACAGCACAGAGCTAGGGTGGGGGAAAGCGACAGAATCTCAGCAGCTCGGTTCTTGCCAGGTTAGGGAATGTGTAACGGAGCAGCTGTTGGATATGCAGTGACAGTTACCACGACCACCATGGCTTTGCTGGCCGACAGCATGTCTCCCAAAGGGGGGTAAAGCATGGGCTACTCTAATCAGATGTTCATTCGGAGAAAAATGAAGTTTCTGTCATTCAAGTCCTTGTGGGTACTGCAAACAGAACAAAAGAGTACAGTCATTAAAAATAAGTCACTGGCTACTGACCTACCTGTCAGTAAGCATTAAAGAAATGTGATGCTACTGCTGAGAAACTATCAAATTTACTTTAAAGAGCAATGCTAATGTCAAATATGAAGTCAGAATTGGTGTTGATTTGTAGCAATCATGCTGGAAACCAAGAGATGCTTTTTTTTTTTACTGTGATGGGAAAATCCTTCACAACAGATACTTGCATTATCAAGGGAGAAAATCTGCTGCTGAAATAGGGAAAGAACAGAAAGGGGAGAAAAGATAGTTTTTCATTCCAGCCACAGTTTGGATATAGTCTATTCCTCACAGTTCACAACAGCAATTAGGGTCTGGAAATTGGCAGTAAACCCCGAGAAAAGACGAACATATTGTCAGAATAGTTGTTTTAAAGGGAGGGAGGAGCTTGAGTCTGCAGTGAAGCAGGAAACACAAACTTACTTCAGTTGGGGCTTTTGATTTACAGCTTCTCATTGGACTTAGAAGCTGCACTACAGTAAAACAACAGTTTTTCTAGGAAGCATCTGCAAGGCCCTCCTCAGAAGAGGACATGCACGCACAAGTTCAATTTCTTCAGACTGAAGTTCATATCCTGTTTCAGAAAAGAAGAGCTTTGTGGTACCACTTAAGCTTTTAGTGTATTTGATGTACATAAGAAATACCCTTTTTCCTCTGAGCTTTACATGCACTATCAGTCAGAAGACTACTGTAGTTCTCTAAGTGTTGTGCTGTTCTGGCAAGGTGGTTTTAAACTCCGCTTAGCACTTTTTCATTCAGTTTCTCTCTCTTCTGTCATTTACTTCAGACCATTTCTAAAAAAAACCCAAAAACTTGTGGTGTATACAAACATACGAAATTTGTTTAAAAGAAGTGGGGTTTTAGTTCTGTCTGTTCCATAGTCATGTATGAAGCTTCTTCATTTTTCTTGTATTTTGGGGGTTAGTTGGAAGGCCATCTAGACATCTGGGCCTTTGGGAGAGATTCTTTCTGCTTTTCATTTGAAAGCAGGTCACTGCTCTTATTGATTTCTGGACTACCAGACATTGTATGTGTCAATGTCAAGTTTTAGGTTCCCTCTTCTGCTGGTATTAGTGGTGAAGAACCTAGTGTTTGCATTGTATGGGGGCACATCTAGGTCATTTTACCATTAAAATTGCCAGAGAATGAGAAATGGTCTCCTTTTTTTAACTAACGAATCTCAGCATTGTTCAAATGTATTTATAAAGTTCCTTAGTATAATTGTTTTGGTTTTTTTCCTTTTACATTTCCAGCAAAAATTCAATAAAGGACTTTATATTTATGTTACTATTTTATTAGAATTAGTCTCATTCCTGGAATGTTAATATTAGTGCTACTCATCTTAGAGGGAAAAAAAAAAAAAAAAAGTTGAACTTAAGAGAGGGTGGATTATTTTCTTGCAAAGATTATGATGATGAACAATGACAAAAATGTCCGTGGGGAAATATGTAAAACTCTTTAGGCGTGTAGGAATTAAGTGGTGTTTTCTTCAAGATTTGCTTTAAATTTCCACTATGAAGTTCAGGTGAAAGAGAAACTACTTTAGCATTTGCATTCAAGTATGGAGAGAGGAATGGACACTTCCTTACTTGCTGTGCTTGGCTTTGAATAGACTGGTTTTGGGCTGTTGGAGCAAATATTCTCCACTTGTGCCATATCAATTTTACCTTGGCCTGGAGATTACTTTTTCCAGTAGAAATGGGTAGAGATACCAAGGAGGTATGCTGTAACTCATCCTTATGTGGTCAGCTTGATTCTTTTGTCATGTTAAGATGCTTTTTGGACTACTCGAGAAGGACATCATTGCTTTAAAAAGTCCAACAGCAAGGTAAACTCTGCCTACCTTTAGCATCTGTCATCTTTACATTCTTCTGATCCCTCTTAAGCAGGATCAGACTTTATTTACCTCATGCCTGTGACCTGCAGTAGTCAGTAGTCTACTCTTCACAGACATAGACTTTGAAGTGTCCCTAAACACTCACTGTGCTTGATCTATGGAGCTGTCCTGAGGCAAGTGGCTTAAGGGCAGATTTAATTATATCTTTTAACAAAGCTGCAATTTTTTATGTAATCTTTCTGATACACCTGTTCCATATTTTTCCATCTTCAGCAGGAAATAAAAATATATGAAGATCGGTCCTGTAATCATGTTAAAAATTGTGAGTCTAAGGGCAAGAAAGAAAGGAATAGAGGAGATATGTTCTGCAAAAGAAAAGAAAAACAATAACCAGCCCTTGTGGCCAAGAAAGCCATTAGTATCCTGGGATGCATTAAGAACAGTGTGGCCAGCAGGTCAAGGGAGATTCTCCTCCCCCTCTACTCTGCCCTCGTAAGACCACATCTGGAGTATTGTGTCCATCTCTGAGCTCCGCAGTTCAGGAGAGACAGGGATATGCTGGAAAGAGTCCAACAGAGGACTACAAGGATGGTTAAGGGACTGGAACATCTGTCATACGAGGAAAGGCTAAGACACCTGGGGCTGTTTAGTCTTGAGAAGACTAAGAGGGGACTTTATTAATGTCTATAAATATCTGAAGAGTGGATGTCAAGAATGGGCCTGTCTCTTTTAGTAGTGCCCTGTGATAGGACAAGGGAAAATGGCACCAAGTTATGACACAGTAAGTTCCACCTCAACATAAGGAAAAACTTCTTTACTGAGAGGGTGATGGAGCACTGGGACAGTAGGACAGGATGCCCAGAGAAGTTGTGATTCTATGATTCTAAGTTCACCAGGACATTAGGTAGCTCTTTAATCGAAACTCTAGAACATGTCAAGGCCAGTACATTTATGAAGTTGAAAAAATTAAGTGGTGTGTTGCTTGAATATGGCGTATTGCCAGTGCTTTTCAGATCTCCCCTTCACAGTTCAGCACCTCAGAATGCTCTGCCAGAATGACCAGGCAACCATTCTGTTTGTCCTGACTACATGTCCTCTGCTTCTGTAGCTTCACAGATTCTGTAAATCCAACATGCATCGAGAACAGAAGTTTTTGTTCTAACTGAGATAAGTATTCACATAAAGGTTTTGATTTTTGCTCTCAGTCCTCTTAATGTAAACAAAAACATGCTATATTGTTAAGGAAGGTGAATGTTTCAGGCATTCCAGTGAGTTTATAATGACTGTAGTTGTCTCTCAGCATAAATGCACTGATAGTTTTTTTCTAGTTTAACCTTAATTTGGTGATAGTTTCAGTTTGACTCATTATGACTTGCTGAAAAGCTTAAAGTGGTGGAGACATTTGGAGTTATGGGAGATTTATGTAATCTCATCAGTCATTTTGTGTTTGCAGTGCATACTATAACTTTAATTTTTAGTAATTTGAATTCTTTATAGTTAAGTGGTCAAAGTATCTGAGCTTCCTAGCATAATTTAATTGTAAATCATTACAAAAGTGAGTAAGTTACATTAAGCTGACAGCAAAGCTTGTGGAAAAAGCTTTTGAAAAGAGAGTAGCTTATGACATATTTTATGGGCTTGTCCAGAGGTAGCATGTTTTTGGAAAAAGGTAATTAGGAAAATTTTAAGTAAGACAGGCAATTTGTGAGTAGGAAAAATGGTGTCTGATGAAAGGTGGCTCAATTTTTCTTCTCAGTGAGTTTTCTTTTACTTGTATGAAACATTTTGGGTTTGTGTTGCCTCAAGATAAAAATGTAGGAGGCTGAGAGATTTTTCTTTGGTACAAGGGGAGAGAGGCAAAGAAAGTTGAAGAAAAGAATAGTGGAGACATTGGCCAAAAATAATATTTGGCATCATAATATCAGTAATACATGAACCTCCGAGTTTGAGTAAGTACACAATCTTTTCACAGGTTTACCATTTCAGATGTTTGCATTTGCATTTGAACGAGAATTACTTTTTATATTTATCTCGTATTATCTGATCATATTTTTTTACAATAAATATTTGTGTTACATATGCAATCTGAACTTTGGGAAGTATACCCAAAATACAGTGAAAGTGATGATTGTATGAGCCTTGCTGAAACTACATAAGCTCTTTGCCCCTTGGATAAGATCATTCTTCTCATGTTTTGAGTACTTGCCTGTTTTCCTAACATACCGAATAGCCTGTGTCAAATTCTTTAGTGCAACAACAGTGCCCTGCTTTGGGAACACCAATTAGTCATGCAATAGGGACCAGAATTTGTTGCTGTGTGTTTTGCTGTGCCTTCATATTCTCCATTATTTGTTTGGCAGCACATTAAGAAGAAGTCTTATCTAGTGGTTCATTTAACAGAACAATGTACTTGAGTTTTCTGAGAAAATAAATACTACTTCTCCTTTGAAGGTCCTAAACTGTCCCAAGATGAGTCCCCAGCAGTTGGTTGCCTTACACACTATTACCCAGTAGAAAAAGAATATGTTCTATAGGTAATTACCATGTTAAAAATAATTTGAAACTGCAAGAAAGTTAAAAATAAAGCTCCAGATAAACTGGCAGGCTGTGTTGTGTAAATAAAATGGCCAGCTAATTGTATTCCCTGGTGAATCCAGTCCAAATGGACCAGACGGGTTGAGTGCATAATAGAACACATGCACCACAGTTTGAAAATCTCTGGGAATACGGAGCTGTCTTGTGCCACCCCTGATGGAGCTGAAATTGTAGTGAACAGAATGCTGGAACCATGTTGTATTATCAGAGGACGTGGAACCACTTATTTGAACTAAACACTTAGTGCTGTCATGCTGGTGTGACAGAAAATGGCACTAAAGCACAGCTGAGTGGCTATTTTTGTCTGGATAAATACTCCAGTTTGTCAGGCTCTGTCTTCAGATCTGCTAAAGCACAAAGGTGCAGTTCAGAATTAGACATTAACAACTTTAGGTTAGCTCAGGAAGAAATATCACCTCCTTTTTCTTTTATTGGTTATTTTTTTGATTGATTGTTTGGTTTGGGTTTTTTGCTGTATGCATTTCCAAATGTGTAATAAATTAAAGTAACAGGTCTCAGGTTATTCAAAGATGACAGTTAAGCATATATTTCATAGTGTATTCCATAAAAGTAAATTTTATATACATTTACTTGTTACTTTATTTCAGATAATCAGTTTCTGGCCTTGCTGGTGGTGGATATATAGTCTCCATTTTAAAGAGCATCCCTTGTAAGAGATACTATATAAGTATGACCAAAGTTCCAGCTGATACAATTATCTGTAGGGTGGTACTAGGGCACGTAGGGTATTTGCTTTTGTGTCCCAAAACTAAAAGCAAAATAAAAAAATAGAGGTTGTAGATAAAAAGATTAGAGTCCTACTGGCTGAGCAGCCAGGCTTAGGATGTAAGTGGTCCATTCTTGAACTGGAAGTCTAAATTTGATACTTGCTTAATAATACTTTGAGGTCTTTTTTTCATTAAACTTGAATAAAATTTGGATTCAGGTGGATTCCAGGAAAATCATAAATCTAGGGTTCATTATTTATCTGAAGCATTTTCTGTAAGTCTGTAGACTTTTAGGAACCCTTTTTCACCAAAAGGGTTGTCAGGCTTTGGAATAGGTTGTCCAGGGAAGTGATGGAGTCACCATCTCTGGATGCATTTAAACGCCATATGGACCTGGTGCTTAGGAATATGGTCTAGTGGTGAGCTTGTGCTGTTAGGTCTAGGGCTGGAATGGATGATCTGGGAAGTCTCTTCCAGCCAGGGACATTCTGTGATTCTGTAAAGGTGCACCATTATCCCAAGACCTTGCAGCTGGGGAGTGCTCAGTGGTAAACTGAAGAGGGTCGGTATGAGGCTGTTATCTAGTGTTGGGATGAAGAGCCAATAAAGTCTTGATAGATGGTAGAGGTGTACTTCAGGCAAATCCCAAGGCACCCCAGAGGCAAAGCTGTCAGGAGAAAAAACTGGAGAGGGAGCCTCAATACATGGACTGCCCACATGGAAGGTCTGTGCTTCTGTGCAAGACATCTCCAGGCTTTCTGGCAGGAGTACTTGAATGGAATTTTTTTTGTTTCCAGGTTGATCATTAATGTAGTTAATGGACATCCTTGCTAGGCTTGCAGCTGCATGGTGCTGATGTTGCCTTGAAGCCAGGAGCACTATGCCCAGGGAGAGCAGTGGGAAAAGATGAAAACGTTTTGCTTCTCTGGTGCCTGAAAGACAACACTCTTGAACTTTCACTACCCTTTTCCTGCAAATGAAGGGAAAGTGGTTTGGTCAGTGAAGAGTAGTTTTCTCTTGCCCTTTATTTTCTTTCTTTTCATTTGAGCTTTTATTTACCTGAAACTGATCTGTGTCATGAAAACAGTCGTATCCAAGATACCAAAGTTAAGAGTCAAGAATTGCATTAAAAATATGGCTTATTCAACACCCCTTGCCCTTACAATTTTAAGGGTTTTTGTAACACATTTTTAAACTCTTCATAATGTTCTCAGTGACTCAAGAGTGCTGTTTCTAAATTTTTAGGTTGAAGCGTATTAAGAGGCAGAATATCTCCTAAAAAGTTTTGTTTCCAAATGAAGCATACATTGGACAGCCTGACTGTGCATGAATATCTGAGGGGAAAGTCTGGCCTGTAGTCAAACCTGAGCTGACTTCTGGGAAGTTATTCCTGCTTGTTGTCCAGTAAAAGTATTGCCAAAAATTAATTAAAATAAAACATTGAAATGAATATATTTAATACAATAACATATTAACACAGATCTAGGATGAAAATGTTTTCTTGAATTGTATCCCTGGTTTCGCTGACGATAGGATTAATAGCTAAGGCTGAGATCTGGCAAGTCTTTTTAAGTGCAATTAATTAAATCCTCTAGTTCTAATTATTAATTTAACAATATATTAGCTGGATATCTACCACAATTATTGAATATAACTATTCAGTGCAACACTGTTGGCCATCCTAATAGCTGGGTAATGTATATAAACAGGAAAATACTGAATTAGTACAGGGGTGAAACCATTTTTGTTAATGGAATTGCTTGTGGCATTGCTGATAAAAAATCAGGATGTCAGGCTGAAGATATGAAAGGAGCAAAGAGGAAGTGATACAGAGAATCGGAATAGATTGTGTCCATCTTAGTTGTCAGTATTTTTTTTCATGTAAAGAATAAGTGAGGATTTTTTAAAGTCATAAGAATATTTGTGGTTAACAATACCTGTTTTATAGTGATAGTTATAAATACATTGATAAATTTAGCTTATCAGAAAACGGAGACTAAGAAGTGGATTGGTCCTCACTTGCATGCACTAAAATATTGGGAGAAACTATATGATGATTCATACTATTAGATCATGTCATTAGAAAACAAGACAAAATTAAAGAAAATTAGCAGCATGTTCCATTTTTAACAAGTTATATAATGGGTTCAACATCAGTCAGTTTTCCAATGAAAATGTTTATTTTCTTGCTGCATATCCTGTAGCTCAAGCAGAAACTGTACTCTTTACTCAGCAACTCAGCCACAGTAGGCAGAATTACTCCTTCAAAGTACATATATAAATACATGGAACTAATGGAACATGTGTGTAATTTGCAATAAATTCATTATCCATCTAAATCAAGAGGCCACGACAACACTGGTCCATGCAGCAGTGGATCTGTGAGGATGCCTAACTGTTGAGAACATCTAATTGCATTCCTGTATCAAATATGTAATTTTTCACTTTTCAACATTGTGTTTAGGCACAATGTTCTTTGTTCAGTCATTATAATTTTCCAGGTTAATACAACATTTATTAGTCACAGTGTAGATAAACTTACAGTTAGGATGGCCTGATAGGCTTTTAACTTTGAGATATAGGAAGTTTGAAATTCCTCCTGGTCAGAGTCTGCTTTGAAGCTAACTTGCCTGAAAGGCAGTAGAACAAATAAAATCCATCTGTTTTCTGGAAAAAAAGGCTAGGGAAAAGCATGTTGTTTTCACTGTGTTTGTTTCCTTAACTGCTGCTTTGCTGAGAAAGTCTGTTGCCTTAATGTTTTCAAACAGCACTTTTCAATTTTCAGAGGTTTTACTGTGTGCAAATCTGTTCAAGATTGATGGCATTTTTAGTTTGTGCATTCATCTAGGGAATGTGTACTTAAAACAAATACATCTTACCACTTTACTTTCTCCTGCATGTTCTAATTCCAAGAATCAGAAAGGTACTGAAATATACTGGAATCTTTCTGCCTGTGGGCTATCTTCATCCCTGTTATGCACACAGCTCCACTTGGTGCATGTCAGAAAACACAGTGCTACAATTTCAGCAAATCAGAGTACAAGGATATGACCAATTTATCTGTGATTGATTCTTATGATCAGGTGAAAAGGGAGTATAGCATATACACAGCTAAAAAAGCAGTTTGAAAAACACTGATTTTGTTACGGATTTTTTTTTTCCTGACCTGAATTTTGAATTTCTACTTAACAACTTCAGTTTTCCTGCATTCTTATAATACAGTTACTTACTTATTTTTAAGGAGAAACAAATGCTCATATTTTGAGACAATTGACTTGTAAATACTTATTTAAGGTTCTGGTTTTGCCTTTCAGCAGGGAACAGACTCCTTTGCTACTAGACTGCATCTTGTAACTAGTAAGATTGACAGATACCATCTCAGAGTTGCTGTATGTTCCTCAGGACAAACCCAAAGCAAGTGTAAACTTCATTATGTATCATGCTCTGTACACAGTTTTACATAGCTTTTCCACAGGCTAGACAGACATTTCCAAATGTATTTGTGGAGATGTTTCACTCTTGAATTACATGATGCCAACCTAGAAAATTGACAGGAAGCAATTATTCAGATTCTTCTAAATTTTTAATTTTTAAAGCACATTGTTATGTATTTCTCTGCTAGGTACAGTAAAGCATCTTCCTGGCAAGACTGGAATGCCCTGAGGATCCCCAAAAGCCTTTTAAATAATATTTTATTTACTGTGAGGAGGACTTGAGATAACCCTTTTAGGGTTATCTTGCAGAATTTGTAAAGTATGGTGAAAACAGATTGGCAGTGAACGCCTTCATCTCACACTTTACTGTGTAAGGTTTACTGTGTATGGTTTGATGCTACTGGCAGTACTCTGAGTGTTGAGAATGCCTTTGTAACATTAGTATTGCTGACATGGGAACTACTATGCAGGGCCGAGGCTGAGTGCTGTAGATGCTGACCCACCAAAAATTCAGAAATAGGTCCTTTGACTTTGTGGTATCTGACAAGGCAGACAGAACTTCAGGCAAAGCACTTCTTGTTTATTGTTTATTTGCAAACAAAAGTGAACTTCCTCTCATTTTATATCACAAAGCAAATTGCCTTACCAGTGTCCAACCCTTGGTAGCAGGTAGAAGATCTTTGTGAGGAAGAGTGTTGCAAAAGAGCTGTCATCTGAGCTGGCACAAGAAATGGGATTGAATCTGGGCATGCATACCATTGGAAATGAAAAGGTTTTTAACTTTTAAAAGGAGTGAGCTCTGGAACAACCTCTTTAAAATATTAATGGAGGGAAAAAATTGGATTGATTTAAAGATGACATTTCATCAGTTCATGAACAGGATTACAAGGCTCAGCTGCCTTCAACAGCAGGAGTTTGACGTGAGTCATGAGTAACATATGAAGAGACTTTCGTGATCTATTACCTGTTCTTTTAGTCCTTATACTGCCTCATCTGTTTCCTTCCAAATCTTCTGTTTTGGGAATCCCAGTTCAGCTGATCTAACTAAATGGTAGACCCACAACATTTGTGATCCTTTATAATCACATTTTCACAAAGGAATAAATTCAGCACAGCAGGATCAGAGCAGTTCTACTGCCCTCAGGTTGGTCAGCACAGAGCAGGTTTCTTTCTCTGGTTAATGTGAAAACCCATAATCAGGGTGGTGGGCTGCTGATTAAGAATATTTGGTCAGGCAACAAAAACATAGTCATTCTGTTTAAATGGTATTCAGAACCATCAGAGATGCTTTTGCTTCTGGTATTTGAAGAAAGATTTTTGAAAAAAGACAGGTTGTAAGTAACAATATTGATCTCTCTTTTGTGTATGAGTAATGAAGTCAGAAGTTGACTGTGCCTTATTAAAGGATGGATTAATTCAGTTTAATCACAGGTTGATAGAAATGTTGTCTGGAAGGGACCTATGGACGTTACCTAGTCCAGCCTCCCACTTAAAGTGTGTTGATAGTTCAAATCTGTAATCTCAGAGGTCCTTTCCAACCATGACGATTCTGTGATTCTGTAATAGTCAATATTAGAGCAAGTCAGTGCTGGTGTCATGAAGTCTTGAAAACATTCGAGGATAGAGGTGTGTAGCTTCTCTGAGTAATCTATTGCACAGATACACTGCCCCACTAGTAAAGAAGTCTTTCCTAATCAAGGTTTAGAATAATAAATGCATAGGTACAAGTTAAGATAGAGAAAACTGTCTCTACAGCTTTTTCTTCCTTTATAAAGTAGGAAGGAGTAATTTCCTGTGTAAAAGTGATCGCTTCTCCTTAAAATGCCTACTGCCAGACAAGTGAGAAACCACTAACTGGTAGCTAAGTTACCTGCCAAGTAAAAGGAAAAAATAAAAATACCTTGTATTTTTTACATACTGCTAATTGAAATTTAATTGTGCAACATTACTGAGTATTTTTTGAAAATATTAGTTGCATCCAATCGTGCTTCCTCTATCATGATGTAGTTAAAATCATTCATGCATGTTCTTCTCAACACCTTAGGCTGAGATTATGAAGGTAAGGAGAAGATATAAATCCCTTCCATAAATCTCTTCACTTGCCTTTAGCCTGAGCAAGAATCAGTTTCTCATTTTACCACTGTTGTTTCTGTACCAAACTTTGCACAGGTGAAATACCACAAGTAATTGCACCTATAGGTTTTGGAAAATCTATGATCCTTGTCTGCCTTTCCTGCACATAGATAGGCTATAGCTGGGTTCAAATAGAGAATGGATTGAAAATGTGAACTTGTAACTGAAAATATAAAAGTAAGTAGAGAAATACAAAATCAAAGTAGAAGTACACTTCCCTTCACAAAAAAAAAAAAAAAAAAAAGGGCTTTACTTGATAAAATATAGTGCATCTAGATGTCTTAAGCATGCAGTGTGGTAAATTGAAACAGATTTAGTTCTTTAAACAGTACAAGCCACAAATTCTGAATCTGATAGGTCTGTCATGAGTATGGATTACAAAATGCACTTGCATTAGCTGAGACAATTTTGTAAATGAGCCAAGACCACAGGAAGGTTTCTGACTAGGTTCAGAGATAAAACAGTAAGAGATGTAACCACTTCAGACTTGCAGTTAGTAGCAGTATGCAAACTGATGAATTGTCCCTAGTTTTGCAAGTGTGAACTCACACATCTTGATATATAGAATGTCAATAGATTGATTTGGTCCATGATATGCAAAATGAGGAAGAGTGAACCTATTTAGATAAATGCCTGAACCCTTTGTCAAAGATTCAAACTAAACTTAAATCATTTTTTAAGGGCTGAAAACATATGGTGATCATTCTCAAATGATACGTGCTGTTTTCTTTTCATTGGAATTCTGTCAAAACTAAAAATACTAAGTGGCAGAAATGGTGGTGGCTGTGACTTAAGCAGCAGAACAAATAACCTGTCATCTTGCTGGAATGTCTTTTCCATTCAATTTTGCAGGTTCAAAAAGTTCTTGTAGTGAGAGTAAAATTCACAGAGGTATCGCAATTGTATAAATGTTAAACTAAACTGTATACCCATCAAAATTGGTTTAATTTGGATAACTCTAAAATTATTAAAACTTAGCAATATCAACAAAAATTAAATAATCATGGCTTTACCTGTATGCTGCTTTTTTTTTTCTTTTTTTTGCCCTTTTTTTTTTTTAATATTGGAGAATCTTGTAACAACTTGGAAATTACAAATGGAAATTACTTCCAGCTTTAGCTGAACTTATTTTAAAGGGAACATAAAATCAAGAAGTCAACACAAAACATAAAAGTAATAATCTTCAAGTTTATAGAAGTTAGCTAATCTACTTTTTCGTCCAGTCAAAATAAATTTCATGACTGATGTCCAGAGTGATATCAATAATAAAGATACATGAGTAGCTCACAAATCTTTTAAAAAAATATTAAGATCTTAACAGCTGTAAACTTCTGATAGTAAAAGATGTTCCATACATCTTTTTAATTGATATGATTGGAAGTTTTTAGGGGGAGAGTGATATATTTTAAAAGTTTCAAATATCTGTTTTCCTGGGTGGTAAATGTTCCTTTATTTAGTTAGGCAGTCTTGCAAGAACTGTAGACCAAGAAGGGAAAAGACAAAAACAGCAGCCAAAACCTAGGAAATTAAGACCCAATATTTAAGGTACAAATGTATTTTGTTTTTTAAAGAATTTTAAAGCAGCTAGAATACAAATCCAATCACTTTCTTTGTAAGTACTTTTCCTTGTTCATAGCTCTTCTGAACCATTCACAAGTGAGTTTCAGAACCACCGCAAATTCAGATTTCTGTATTTCCATGGGCATTGTGCATGCTGAAATGCCTTCTAAAGTTTTAAGATTCTTCACAACTGCCAATAAGTATTGCGTATTTATTTCAATTTGAAAGAGGATACCAAAGAAATTCTTCTCCATTATGTTTTTAATAAAGACTGACACCACAGTTAGCTGTGATATGAGTAGTTCTAGTCTTTATTTTATAGTAATGTATATCCAAGTTCCATTCTACTTCAGATGTATTATTTCACAGCTTATTTTTCAAATATGCATATTCATACACTCGTCCATTAGCATCCTAAATACATTCTTTCTTATTCACACACTTGTGTATTAATGCTATCAATAGCATTCAGAGAGATTATGGCAAACATATCTTTCCAAATTACTGTATGCAAAAGATTTTTTTAATTGTAACTTTTAAATAAGCTCATGGTAATAACAATAACCAGCTGAATAAAACATTCCTCTTCTTTAGCTTTGAAATTTTCTCTCAGCTGGTTTTCATGTACCATATGAGTCAGATTTAAAAAAAAAAAAAAAAAAAAGATGTGCAAGTTCTTTGACTCAGGCTACACAGCATATGATTGAAATAAAGAACATCATCTCCTTTGTTCACCAGGGTTTTTTATTATTATTATTTCTCTCTGGTCTTCTACTTTTCTGCTCCTCAAATAAGGCTAATTACAAAGGAAAAAAGTTGAAGCTGGTGGAGAGAGATCCTTTAAAGCCATTCCTTTTGCAGAATGGAACAAAAGAAAGTACCAAGGGCATGGATAGGCCTTGAAAAAAAGAAAAGAGAAAAACCATCTAATGAGGATGTTGAGATAAGTGCTTGTGAAGAAAACTGGCAAAAAAGGGCTTTTAGTCTAAAATCCATAAATAAGTGGGCATTAGATGGGTACTAGAACATTTTTAACAAGAGAGGCCACCAAACTGTATCATCCTATGCAAGATATACAACCCTAAAAACTCTTCTTCTTAACAAGATAAGGGTTTTTCTCTTTGAAATATTAATTTGAAAAAGAAATACTTGAAAATTAAGGAGTATTACTCATGTCTCTGAATCCATTATAGAGGAAGACACCTTCAAAGCTACTTTAGATATAATTATGAATGCTGTAGGCTTTCTAAATGTCAAAGACCCTAAACAGTATGAAGAAATTGTTCACAGTATATGAAGGTTCAGAGAGGATTTGACCTCCAATCTCTCTTTGGGTCTTCTAGGCTGTGCTAAAGAAGGAGCATGTACAGCGTCAACTAGAGAAGAGTTTAAGAATCAAATCATTTGCCCATCCTCCAAACCTATTTCTTAGTACTACTGGGTAATTGGGCACTCAGATGTGCTTGATATCCATAGATGTGCAGGTCAGGTGTTTGAGACTCAGTCTAATTACCAGAGAATGACTGCCAGCTAAGTATTGTCCATTTCAGCTCTCAGTACTGCTCTTGTAACACATAAAGGAGAAAAACAAATCTGAAAGGGAAAGAAGATAAAAGGACAGAGAAAAATAAACTACAGGACCTGATCCAAAGACTGTAGAAGTTAATGGAAAGTCCCATTAGCTTCAGTGGGGTTTAGATTAATCCTCTTTTTTAACAACACTGGCAGTTCTTTATCCCATCATGCACTAGATATCCTTTCACCCATATGTGCCAGGAAGTTTGCATTTAGTAACAGTGATCTGATTTTTTAACATGTTCTGACAGATTTGGTGTTTATTAATCAGTCAGAGAATTATATTCTTTAACTTTGTTTTTTTTCAGAAGTTTCTCCTAATGTGAAACTTTAAGGGCTTTGAGAAATGATTCCAGTACAACAAAAGTAGTCCACACAGTATAATAATATTATCTTGCAAAGCTTTCTGGCCATAATTTAAAATCTGATCTTTTCACTGCCTATGGTGCGTTTTGATTGTGCATAAGAAAAATAATAAAACACTCATTGTGGATTTATGAATAAAGTGTTTCTTAAACATAGGATACACTTTATACTGCTCCTTTCTTATTCACCTTCAATAAAACTTCTGGCATATGTTCCGTGCCACAGATGGACCAGCAAAATACACATATATCCAGTGATCAGGTGTTTGAGCTTGATTGCCACTGAGCAGCTTTTGATGTGATAGAGGATTCACCCACAGGTGTCCTACCCACAGGAGAATAATCTGTTGGCACTAGGTTTTCACGGCAGGCTACCTGTGTAACTGATAGACATTGGCCCCTCTATGTGACTTGCTGTGGTATTTCCCAAAGTCTGGGCCAATGATGAACAAATATAGCAGGATAATACCAAATGGTTTAATATATCTCCTGCAATAATTAAGGATTGTTTATTATAGTTTACAATTTGATTTACTAAATAGTGAAGCTGAATTAGCATGAAGGCTGAGTGGTTTTCTTTGTATCAGCGATTTTCCTTGTATGAGAGTTTTTCTTGAACCACCATAATCCATAAAAACAAGAGCACTGATATTATGATAGTTAATATCTTCAGCATAAATATTAGTAAACCAGCAACAGCTACAGAAGAGATGGTAGGAGTGTTTTTGTGCTAAATTCAAGTTAGAGAGATTCATAGAATTCTTTACTTGTGATACAGTCTTTTATTTTGCCTTACACGTCACAATCCCTATCAGTGAAGCACAGGAAGTAATTCCATAAATAAATTCTGTTAATACTTGCTTTTAAAGCAAAATTATAATCCTTCTGTTTCACACATTAAAGATGGAGTTCAGTCTCTGAGTAACACAGTAACTCTTCAGAGGACACTTGCATTTTCTTTATTACATGTAAAAAAATATTTACTGACTGTAGCAGAGGAAATATGTATAACTGCTCTCTTACTGACATTTTGCATATTTTTCTCACATATCTTTATGTTCAATTAGCTAAATAACCACAATTCCCACAAACTGCAGACTTCAGAGACTCAAAGTGTCTTAAACATAAGATGCTCTTTAACTATTAAAATTGTATATGCAGAGCTATTTCTCTTATTCCTTATAAGCTCCATAAGTTTGACAAAAATCTGTCAATGGAGTTGACTCCTGAGAAATAAGAATTATTTATGTTTTTGTCTGGGGGAGGGAACCTCCTTTTTTTTTTTTCATCAAGGTGTTATAGAAGTTATGTAGTGAGATTGAATCCCACCTCCCCAGCCTATATTCATATTGTAGATAGTAGGTGAATGCTAGTTGTCTGAGACAAAAGGGAAAAATGTGGATCAAATGGATGATGTTGATTGATGTTGAGAAATAATTAAATGGAGAGACTGTTAAATGTTGTTCCTCTATTAAATGTAATTGAATTAAGAAAGGGACAACAATCTGTGTGGATAATAAACTAAGTAATTTAGTTGTTAATTTATTTTCCTTTTGTAATTTGTGTGAATTCGATTTGAGTTTTTTATTCAAATTGTATAAAATTCCTCTTTGGTTGTAATACTATCTTTGTTGTTGCATTTATTCACAGAAGGAATTACAGAAGGCTATTCTGAGATCTGTTCTTATTTTGGACCCTTTCTTTCAAAGGTAGTGGAATTTTTAAAAAACCACCCTATCTTTCTGCCATTGCATATTGTTTTACTCAATAAGACTTAATTTTAGAATATTAGTAATGTGACTTTACTAAAGTGTGGAACTGGAGCTGTGAGTTCTGCAGTAAAGACAGTCTGAAATACTTAAGTAGGCAATTATCTGAGCATTTCTCAGTCAACTTTAGATGGGCTTTTTCAGAACTTGTGTCGGCTGATAATTGTGAACTGTCCACTGAGGTCTATGTTGTCTTACAAGTTTAAACTTCTGTGTGGTTTTTTGGTCCTGCTCTGGCAGGCGGATTGGACTCAATGATCTTCAGAGGTCCCTTCCAACCCATAATATTCTGTGATTCTGTAAACATATTGCATCATATCATGTTTCGTTCACTTCCTTCATGCGAAAAAAATCCCAGTACCAAGTACAAATCAGGATAACAGCACATCTCAAACAGATAGAAACACATTGCATTTTTGCTTAGACAACTGCTGTGATTAAAGGAGAGGCAGCAACTGGCACTGTGTTTTCTCCTGATTATTCAAAACTATTCAGTTGATATGAAAAACTACTAAACTTACTTTCTGATGGCTTCCAATATAAGTTAAAAAGGAAAAAAAAAAACCTGTTAATTTTGTTTATCTTATTTTCCCAACCATGATCACTTGATTGTCTAAAAATAAACAAAAATTACAGCTTATGACAGCAAGAGTATTTTTATTTAGGTGTTATATAAACTTTGGCTGGAAAAAAAATTACATATAATGAATTATTGATCTCCAGTTTTTAAATGTGGTACTTCTTCCTCATATTCATATTTATTTTCTTAAAAATGCCAAACACAGCTACAGTCATCTCTACTCACCTCAGCAAAACCCTTCCCAAGTTCACCTTAAACGACTGTACGCTCAGAAGCCCTTGTGCCTCAGTAAAGCAGCGTCATCCATGTTCAAATTACTACAACTCAGTGCCTATATGTTTTTTTTAAGGACTTCTCCCTTGGGTTTCCATTGTGTGCTCATTTGGAATTTCACCGAAACAGGGAAAAAAAAAGGACATTTTTGATTATTTTTTCTGTTTATCTGTACAGAAGAAAATGTAGAAGGTGGGATTGCATTTCAAATATCTTTGTTTATACATCTTTGTGATTTTGATAATCCTGTGTTATTTTGGCCTCCTGAAATAGCTCTATTAGGATCTGTTGGTGTGATTTCACACCAAATAATGAAGCTGTTCTGGCTTCTGTATTAGGCTTTGCCTTTCCTTGAATATATTTTGGAACACTAACTTTCACTTTGGTATTCTGGGAAGCTAACACTTCACCATCTCAGCTGTGTTGCTTTCATTATACTTCACATCTTTGGCACTCTGAGTAATTTTCTTCACCTGCAAAAATTACATAGTTATTTTTGTATACTCAGGTGAAACAATCCTTCAGTCTCTAGCTGAGGAAAACCATGCTAAACCATCTCAGACTTTAAGATTCCAAGATTAGTAGGAGCAATTTCCCAAGAAATACTGGCAAGCTTGTGCACAGTTAACTACATTTTCTTAGGTAAAGGCCCAGTTCAGTAAAATACATCACTTAACTGGAAACTCTGTGTGGCAGATATGAACTCAATGAATGCACTGGGCATTATAATTTAGTGAGCTGAAAGGGTAGATTGGACATATCTGAGATAAAGAAACACTGACAAATTGCTTTCAGTAAACAACATACAAATATTAAATTAATTATTCTCAGCTCTGAACTTTTTGTAAGCAAAAAGATCTACTTATATTTCCAGTTGAATTATGAATATATCACAGTGACTGTGTGATCCTACCCATTGCATGTGACTATTAGAAAACAGATTTGTGTTTCTTAGTGTGCCCAAGATCTATTATTTTGCCATAATACGTGCTTTGCTTTATCTTACTGCTTGCTGAAGACAAATACTTCAGTGATGGCTGGGAAGCATTCTGTTGATTCTTGGTCTTACATTTAATACTGAAAAGGTGAAAAACAGGAAAGCTAAAAAAAAAGAATCATTGTATTGGCTTTAAAGAAATATTTGGCTGGATGCAATAATAGTATCTATATGGACCATGGTGGCAGCAGTTAGTGTGTTTGGGTGGTTGACACATGGAGAAATTTCAAAACTTGTGATACAGACCTCTGTTCTCCCTTGTACCTAAATGTCAGCTGGAGTTGGTGTAGAACGGTAGTACCTAGCCTGAGGAGCCTTTTGTTCTAGTTTCTATTAGAGGGGAAAAGCAAGGTCTGTAAAATGCTCCTGCTGTGTAAAGGAGCCTGGTTACTGTGCTGCCCTGTTGTCACACCTGACCACGTCACCAGTGCTGGAACCTTCTCTGACATCTTTCTCTGCTTAGTGTAAATACTCAAAACAGCTGGTTCAGGAGCCACCAGGGGATGTGCTCTACTGCTGAGGGAATTCCTGGCTATGTACTGATTAAGTGACACAAAGTGGCCTTCTGTGATTAGACAATCCAGATTGAAGA
Organism: Apus apus; assembly: GCF_020740795.1. Classification (NCBI taxonomy): domain Eukaryota; kingdom Metazoa; phylum Chordata; class Aves; order Apodiformes; family Apodidae; genus Apus; species Apus apus. The sequence goes on along the minus strand of NC_067283.1, from coordinate 41,144,807 downwards.
TAAATTATTAAGAGAATAAACATTTTATTTTAAGAAGGGGAGAGACTATTTTCATTTATTAACCATTCATTTAAGCAAGCAGGGCTATAAATTATCATCTTTACCCAGGTCAAAACCAGAGTAAATTTACCTAGTTCAAAGCAGAAAAATGTCTTCCTCTTTTAAAGCCAAGTGGGTCTGTAATAGGAAATGGACCTCTAAAAATATAGAGTCATGTAGTCATCAGGGTTGGAAGGGACCTCTGAAGATCATCTAGTCCAACCTCCCTGGTAGAGCACAATCACCTACAGCAGATCACAGAGGAATGTGTCCAGTCAGGTTTTTAATGTTTCCAGAGAAGGAGACTTCAGAACCTCTCTGGGCAGCCTGTTCCAGTGCTCTGTCACTCTCACAGTAAATAAGTTTTTCCTTAGGTTTACCTTGAACGTCCTATGCTCCAGCTTGTGCCCATTGCCCTTTGTCCTGTCATTAGACACTGCAGAAAAGAGAGTGGACCTATCCTCCTGACACCCACCCTTGAGATATTTATAAGCATTTATGAGATTCTCTCTCAGTCTTCTCTTCTCCAGGCTGAACAGACCCAGCTGTCACAGCCTTCACTTGTAGGGCAGACGCTCCATTTCTCTAATCATCTTTATGACCCTGCACTGGACTCTTGCCAGTAGTTCCTTATCTTTTATGAACTGGGAAGCCCAGAATTGGATGCAGTACTCCAGATGCAACCTCACCAGGGCAGAATAGAGTGCTAGGGTTTGTCAGATGTGTCTCTGCAGTGAAAAAATTAGTCACAGAAAATGAATAATTTCCCAAAATAGTTCACTTCCAGAAACAACTGTATCACCAGACATTACTAGAATGGTGTAATTATCTCATGTTTTAGAAGTTGTTGTTTTTTAAGTGCAGTTGTAAGAGACCTAAGTTTCACATTTTATTTGGTGTTAAAGGGCTGCTATAAATACTAGGAAGTAATAGGAGTGAAAAAATGAAGAAACAAAGCTAGAAGTGAGGGTGGCGAAGCAAAACAAAAAGGAAGGCTGTGCAGCTCTCTTTCCAATGGTACTTCAAGGTGTTAGTCATTACTGTGGTTGATTTTCTGCTTCTGAAAACAGTTGGATGGGATGAGATATTCAGAACACTGACTGTGCTGCTAAATCTGCAAATAATCGTGTGAGTAAAGATCATTTGTGGAAACAAACTGAATCTATATACATATGCTGTTGGACCAAAGTTATATGGGTAGCTACGCAGCATTTGTAGTAAGTGAAGCAGAAACTAGAGGAACAGAAACTGTTTTCTGAATGGCATTTGGCTTGAAGACTCCAGGAAATGTATATATATCCTAGATACAGCACTACGACATGAAAAAATATCTTCTAAGACGATAGTACTTCATTTTTCTACAGATACTAAGAGTATGTACAAAATGTACAGGCAAGATTTTTTAAATTGCTTAGTGCACACATCTACAAACATTATAGGGCCAAAAGTATATGTACGTTTATATACTACATAAGTTGCTCTGGCAGCCAGTGAATCACCATGATATTTAGCTGAACTTTTGTGCTTATGTTTATACAACCAAAGATTTGAGAATACCATCATCTTAGTGTAGGAGATTTTCACTGACCATCCAAATATGGCTACTTTGAAAATAAAATTATTTGCATCAATATTACACAATATTGTAGGACAGAAAGTGAAAGAAATGTCCTGTTCAATGGGTTTGAAGAACTTTCTCTTTCAAAATTTACCATGTATTAATTATGTATGACATTTCAGAGAGTGAGAGTTGTTTGTAGCCTATGGCAATGAGTCACTGAAATGAGACATTACTGAGACAGAAAAAAAATGTGTCAGCATATCAGATCATACAGATATTGGTACCCTAGATATATTTGCTAGTTTGGAAAGCTATGTTTGATATTGTGAAATTAGAGGTCTGCACACTGTTTTTTAGCTAGGAGTACCATGTTTCTTTAAAAATGACAATACTGCAATAGCTGGGTGAAAATAAATTGAATTCTCATCTTACAGCAGCACTGCAAACAGGAACAATAAATAATATTATCTTCTCTTAACCTATTATGCAGCTAATGAATATGATGTTAGAACTGCTAAAATGCATTTCAAACAGGAAAAAAAAAAGTTTATCAACCTTCTTCACATTCAACAAAATAAGGAAATAGCTTACTGGAGATTTTATGCTGCATCTAAATATTTTATTTATTTTTCTCCTTGTGTGGAGGAATATCTTTCTCTACTAGTACAGTTAGCTACAAAATTCAAAATTAATTTCTATCTTTGCACAGGGGAAAGAAGAACCTCCAACTTCCTGGGGATCAATTATTGTTTTAATTTAATAATACTGTATTTTACAGTATGTTGGTTATTCTTTTTATATCTTTTGATCTCATGGAAAGAGAAGCTGACTTTCTCACAAAGACAAGCTGTTGAAATGGCTGCCAGCAGAACTTGGTGTTAAAAAAACAACAAACAACCCAAAATAAAACCATTTTGCAAAATGGTCAAGCCAGTGGGAAGTCTTTCAACATTCCTTCTACCCTGCCCACTTGGGTGCCTGTCTCCCTCCTGACCTGAGAGCTTCATGAGTATTAAAGAAGCCACTTTACTACTAGTATCTGGAGATTTCGTTCTAGCACCTCTGATATTTTAAGAATGTAGTATTTCCTTTCCTCTTTCATGTTGCTATGATCTCCGTTGTCTCTTTTATTGTAGGGTGATTTGGATGGGAATTCCTCAAAGTCTTAGGAGTCACTGCTGCACAGTGCAAGATAATCCATTCTAAGGCTGTGCAAACCTTCTCATCCCTGCTGACATGCTTTGTTGTTAAGGATTTTACAGTCCTGCAGCCCATCTAAAGGTTAAATGTGTTAGACATATATGATGTTCCATAGACGTAATATTCCAGTTTATCAAAATGTAAAATAATCCCAGGCTTTATCTTAGCAAGCAAAAATTTAAGGTGGTAATAGCTGTTCCTACAATGTGCATACTGTGGCTGTCAACTAGAACATCAGTGTCCCTCTGCATGACTTTCAGTGTTTTACTTTCACCACTGCCCCTGTTAGGATTTCTCTGGTTTGTGCTGTTCATATTCACTATTTCCAGGACTTTAATATTCACTGTTCTTGTGGGAGCTTTTGAAATTTGCAGCAAAAAACTAATAAATTTAATCCATATTGATTTACTTTTTAGATTTTATAGCATCTTCTAGCTCATAGCTGTAATTTGGTTTTAAATGTAAATTTTTTAAAAAAGTTGTTTGTTGCAGGTTTTAATTATTTTAACAGTTTCCAAAGTACTTCGTGTTTGTTTTGTAAATGTAGTGTATATTGTACAATGGCATTTATAAAGAGTCAGAACTGAGACCACATGCTTTATGGGAACTATGAGTGCTTCTAATTTCAGTGACTGATAGCACTCAGCTAACCTTAATAGGGGTTTCTCTGTTCTTACCTTCTACAATGCTAATGCACTTCCAGTCCATTATATCCATACTGAAGTATTTTGTTCTTCATAGTTTTTACGTTTGCATCCATATGATTTCCATCAGTGTGTTAAGCAGTGTGTAGATGACTAATGTCTGTTGGTTTTGTTCTTGGACTCCAGAGAGGCATCAGTGTTTACAGTAAAAAGGCTTTCTTTTGAAAAGGTTATCACATTAGGAAGCTCAAAAGTATATACTCTTAAATTCAATAGGTAGACAAGAGTTTTGTGATGATCTGTAATTACTCAGTGAGTGGTGAAATGAACAAATGCTCCAAAATCTGCATATTCTGGGCAGATTTTCTTGACTGCTGAAAGCTCCACTGAACCAAGCAGAAAACTGTTGTCATCTGTGTGCATTAGGCCCTCTTTCAGATTAATGCATTTTGTGTCAGCAAATAAATCCCCTAACCTTTGATATTCAGTGGCAAACCAGAACAAGGGGTGGAGGACAGGTAGCACCACCTAAACAATAAATCTGTAGGGCTGGATGGATTGCACTGAAGAGTACTGAAGGAGCTGGCAGATGCACTCACCAAGACTTTTTCCATCATTTACCAGGAGTCCTGGCTAGCTGGGGAGATCCCAGTGGACTGGAGGGTAACAAATGTGACAACCATCCACAAGAAAGGCAGGAAGGAGGATCCAGGGAACTACAGACCTGTCAGTCTGACCTCAGTGCCTGGGAAGGTCATGGAACAGATCACCTTGAACGCCATTACACACCGTATACAGAACAACCAGGTGATCTGTCCAGTCAGCATGCGTTTATGAAAGGAAGGTCCTGCTTGGCGAACCTGATCTCTTTCTATGACAAGATGATCCTCCCAGTGGATGAGGGAAAGGCTGTGGGTGTTGTCTACCTGGACATTCATAAAGCTTTGGACACTGTCTCTGACAGCATTCTGATGGAAAATACTGGCTTGAGTGGGCATGCTCTGCTGGGTAAAACACTGAGTGGATGGGTGGGCTCGGAGAGTGGTGGTGAATGGAGCTAAATTCAGCTGGTGGCCGGTCACAAGTGGTGTTCCTCAGGGCTCAGTATTGGGACCACTTCTGTTCAACATCTTTATCAACAATTTTGACGAGAAGTTAAAATGCACCCTCAGTAAGTTTGCAGATGACACCAAATTGGGAGGGAGTGTTGATCTGCTTGAGGGTAGGGAGGCTCTGCAGAGACACTTGGACAGAGTATATTGATGGGCTGAGGTCAATTTTATGAAGTTCAACAAAGCCAAGTGCCAGGTTCTGCGCTTGGGCCACAACAAACCCATGCAACACTACAGGCTTGGGGAAGAGTGGCTGGAAAGCTGTCTAACAGAAAGGGACCTGGGAGTTCTGACTGGTAGGTGGCTGAATAAGAGCCAGCAGTCTGCCCAGATGGCCAAGAAGGCCAATGGCTTCCTGGCGTATATTAAAAATAGTGTGGCAAGCAGGACCAGGGAGGTGACTGTCCCTCTGTACTTGGCATTGACACCAAACTGTGTCCAGTTTTGGGCACCTCAATACAAGAAAGACCTCGAGGTGCTGGAGCATGTCCAAAGAAGGGCAACGAAGCTTGTGAAGGGCCTTGAGAACAAGTCTTATGAGGAACAGCTGAGGAAACTAGGGCTGTTTAGTCTGAAGAAAAAGAGGCTGAGGGGAGACCCCATTCCTCTCTACAACTACCTGAAAGGACGCTGTAAAGAGGTAGGCGCTGGTCTTTTCTCATAAGTAAGTAGTGACAGGAGAAGAGGGAATGGCCTCAGGCTGCTCCAGGGGGGGTTTAAACTAGACACTAGGAAAGACTTTTTCTCTGAAAGGGTTGTCAGACATTGGAACATGCTGCCCAGGGAGGTGATTGAGTCACCATCCCTGGGTGTGTTTAAAAGTCATCTAGATGTGGTGCTTGGGAATATGGCTTAATGCTGGACTTAGTAGAGTAGGGTTAATGGTTGGACTTGATGATCTTAAGAGTCTTTTCCAACCTCAGTGATTCTATGATTCTGCTTGTTGAGAAGACACACTGCAATGTTGTGTATCGGTTATGTCATGCCTGGTTTATAGTATTGCTGTAGCAATCTATCAACCACATGGCAGGTGCAATTTTGGAGAGCAGATCATGGTCTAGCAGGGTGGAGAAGTCACCTAGCTGGAGATGTTGTTCCAATCAATGCTATGCAAAAAAGTTTGTGTTAGCTTGCTAAGCTACATAACAAGCTTGTTAATTGTAGAATGCAAGTCATGAATTGTGTGGCTGTAAAGATAGAGGTTTCTTTATAATAGAAATTTTCATAAAATTTTTCTCTAAAAAATTGATTAAGTTGCAGAAGTATTTCATTTCGTCCTTAACTGAATGGCTCAACTGAATGAGAGGAATTGTGGTAATGGAGGATGGACTAGTAAGAGCAGCAAACTGTGTGATAGCTATAAAACCTTAACAAAAGGCTATTTTTTGAGATAATTTGGTCATATGCTGAAATTAACTGACAGCAAATGGAATTTAGTAAAGTTATTACTGTTAAAAGTGAAAATCATGGTAGAACATGGTGTTAGTTCTTTAAAACAACAGCAAAAACATATCTTCCATCTTTAGGCAATATAAAACAAAAGAAAATTTGTATAAAATATGGAAGTAAAAATTACTAGACTTTAGTAATTTATACATCTTTCACCTCTGGCTATTACTGTGTTCTCTACTACATGTAGTAAATAAAAAAACAGAGCTTGGTTTCGACAAAAGCTAGGAAAATATCTGAGGGTTATTTCTTGGCAGTGGAAAATGAAAAATGGCTCTTGCTTACTTAATCTTCCTAGTCCTTTATGTCTACAAGGACATGCTTTACTTCACTCTTGTCACCATGTTATCTTCCTCTTCAGTCTCTGTTAATGTCTTCTTCTGGTCTTATCCTGCTGTGACTGAGCATTACAAAGTTTTTCACGCCTGCATGCGTAAGTCCATCAACCAATTCTTTTTCAGAGCACATAATACATATAGATGGCATGGCAATGGGTTCAGACCTAGGTCAGCATACTCCAAGCTTTCAGTCAATATGAAAAAAGTATAGGTCTACATTATCAGTTGTATCGATTTAGAGAGTGGATTTTTCATTGTTGTTTCTTTTTCAAGCTTACTTCCAGCTGTGATCACTGCTGTTATTCTGGTTTTTGTCTCGATATTCACCAAAGAATTTCTCACCATGACAAACACTGATTTTAAACAAGCACCTGAAATGTATCAAAGTATGGGTCTCATGTTGAGTCTTCATAGGTTTTTCTTGCACATCTTGCATACCTGTTGTTCAGAACATTCCAATAAGGTATCAAGTTTTTACATCTAACCAGCTTCTGTTTTCTTCTGAAAAAGTTTGAAGGACTTGTTGGTGAGGACTTCTGTGATACAGCTGCATTAAAACTTTATCTTTCTTGTAAACCAATGTATAATATAATGGGTAATGTATTTTAATGGAACTCAAGTGTCAGGTTTTTAAAGTCCAAATCAAAATAATCAAGGATCAGTTATTATTTATTATGTTTAATGTAGATTGAAACAAATGTGAGTAAAACAGTGAGACATCCTGAATTAGAACAAATCCACCTTGGCATTTTGATGGCGGCAATGAATTATTGTATAAATATATTGAGGTTTTCAAATCAAGTGTATCTCAGCAGAAAGAAAGGAAAATACTATTCTAAAAAATATGGTGCCTTTTTTTCATCTATTGCTATCCCCAGCTTTAGGAGTTAGGAAAAAGCTTTTCTGGTGGTTACCTTGTCTTTTAGTTTTTAGTAAAGAGAGAGATTATACCTGCATAATTTCTGTAACTTTATTTATGCCAGCGCATAAACCTGTATCTGGCTGTGTTCTACCTCTGTCTTGTATTACCTTGATTTTTTGAATTTGTGTATATTGCTGTCTTGTCATTATAACTCAAATGAGAAGTAGGCCTAATAGTTTAAAACAATTTAAAACAAGCTTTATATTATCATAAGGTTTTGAGATTAGAAAATAAGATGGTACTAACTACGGTTAAAAAAATGTAACACTGGAAGAAGCTCCATTCAACTGCAGACTGAATGGAGATGGAGAGGGGTGGCTGCAATTAGAAGGTACTGCTTATGTGGGAACTACTTCTGCTTTGTTCTTTTTCCTTTCATTTCTGCTTTCTCCATTCTTCCTCTGCTGTGAGGTAAATGAGATTACTAGCTCCTGTGTAATCAGTAATATTGTGATGATTTATACTAATTCTGAAAAAAAATACCAGTAATTGGAATATACTGATATAAAAGCTACCCAGGGTAAGTAAGAATATTATATTTGCTCTATTTTTATCCATATAATAATAATAAATAATAATAATAACAAAGGTCTAATTATTAAATTTGTGTCCTACTATCATTTATTTCCATGGGGGCAGAAGTTAAGCTTAGATTTAGAAACTTTTTGGAAATCTGGTTAGTGTTCTCAGTTAAATGTTTTTTTGAACAATCAGTCTGTGGAGATCTGTATGATAAGTATTGTGCTGAGACACAATCCCTCTGAATTTAAAGACTACAAAGATCTCCTTGCAGGTGTTCCATAATTCAATGGATCGCGCATATATGTTTAAAGAGTTAATGTTTTGTTGTTGTTGTTCATAAGAAAAATGCTTGCAAATATGGGAAGCTCACTGAAACATGTAACTTTGAATTCAGATTATGATATATATGAAGTCATCAGAGACTCTCCTTATCCAGAGAGTTTCAAAATACCTCTCTGGTCCATACATAAATTGATCTGAGAAGGAAGTTGAAGGTGCTGTTAGACCTCATGAGACTCTCCTGATAAATCAGAGTTTTAAACAAATAAAATGTAATTAGACTCCCACAAATAATTTCAAAATATCCTCAGACCTCTGACATATCCATATTTCTACAGCAACGAGTGGTAAAGATGTCTTTAAAGGAAAGAACAAAAAAAACCCTGCAACCCCTCCACTTGCAAATTCAGACAAGTGGTATATCTTAACAAAGACTGGATCAGGGACTGCCTGCCTACATAGAACTAAAAGCCAGATACGCAGCCAGCAACTCAAAATACTTCTGGAACACCTTTTCAATTTCAATTACATTGCCTTTACTACGTATTGAACTGCTACTGTATTAATAAGTTCCGTTCAAAGAGATAGGAGCTTGAAAAAAATTTAAACTCTAAATAAATCAACTATCAGCACATACCAGGTATATGCCATGAATTTGAAGAAGTGGTTTAACAGGAATTTTTAATAAAAATTATCCCACAAATTTTCACATCCCAAAATCAAACTATCAAATTCAATGGATTTCCATCTTTTCTAGACTGATAACCTCTGCTGGTTCTACTTATTTTGCTGGAGGTTGATCTATTATAGTGCCATAGAATACACCAAATAAGTGCACTGTAATACAATATGCATTTTAAAATAGTTCTGACACTGGTAAAAAAATGTGTTACATATCTTTTTCTATGGCATTATTCATTATCAGAGACAGTGCCAGAATGAGGTTGGTAAAAACTATTTTTCTGCAAGTTAAAAAAAGTTGGCTACCCAAGATAAAAATGTCAGTCCATATTTAGGCATCCAAAAATTATTTGATATTTTAGAAGTAATAATTGCTGTGGACAGGGTGAATAGAAGCTGCTGGGTAACCAGCGGTTTTGATTATGAGTCTGCCGGGCTGGGTAGGTCAGTATAAAATAGTGTTTAATTGTTGACATAAATCAAAACTAAAGATAAAAGGCCTCATGTTCCTTCCTTTATTGCCAAGTGTGTCCTGTTCTGCCTTCATTCCCAAATCCACTGAACTTTATAGTTGTTATCAGTCATCTCCAGTCTGTGTAAACATACATTTGTTCTTTTTTTTGTCAAAAAGAGATAAATTTTGCTCAAATATCTACTAAAAAGAAAAAAAGAAAAAAAGCCAAACAAACCAACAAACAAACAAAAACAAACAAACAAAAAACAAACAAAACAAAACAAAAAAAAGGGAATTCTGAGCTAGAATAGTGTACCATTAAGGGAAAGATGATCTAGAGACAGTTCACTAAAGCCTTTTTTATTTTTCTGTTTACTTTATTTGAACTATTGACCTTGGAAAAATATTCCACTTTCTGTGATGCTTTTTTTGGAGTGGCTTTTGGTGCCTGAGCTTTGAAACATGTATGATCAGACCCAGTTTATCTCTGAGGCTGCTGGGTTTTCTAACTCACCGTGCTGGAAAACACACCAATCTTGGGAAATCAAGCTAATGTCTCTCAGCTGTGCAGAAAAAGTGTGAACAGCTCTGTCAAATGAGCTACCCCCATCTCCTTTTTTTCAGGCAGCATCTTATACTTGAGCAGTCACTTCACATTTGCCATTTGAGCAGTTGTGATATAACTGCTGGTTTATTGCCTATAGGAGAGTTTCTGTGAGGAATCAGAAGCTGGTCTTTCAGCTACCCTGGCCAAAAAAGGTTTTAGTCACAGGACTCTGTTACTGGTGAATGACTAAGGAGTCCTGACAGGATTACAAGAGACTATGAACACATAGCTCTGGCCTAAAGGTTGCTAATTGACCAAGTGATAATACGAGGGGAAGTATTTTGCAGCCTTGAACCTCTTTACCCCCAGTAAGTATATTTAATGCCATCAGTTAACCCCTTGATGCAATGACCCATTGCTGCCAAGGCCTGCTATGATAGACCCTCACTCTTCATAATCAGTGGTGATGTATAAAATACAGTTGTAGGTCCAGATGAGTCATAGATCTGTTCCTTTGTTGGATGGAGAGATGTCTCTGTCCATTTAAAATGTTAAACACAACGTTTTTGGTGTGCAGCTGCAGTGGCTTAAAAACACATGAAAAATATAAAACAAAAGAGAAGTCAGAAAAGAAATTAGAACAAGGTAAAGGGGGAAAAAAGTCTCAGGAGTTTTACTTTGGAATGGATTATGGGTTTTTTATTTGGTTGTGGTTTTTTTTACCCTCCATTTGTTTTATTGAATGTTTACTGTTTTCTCCAGGTATTTTCCTGAAGAGTGAAAGTGCTGAGTTATCTCCAGCTGAGTTCTTTCCCATACTTATTCTCTCATCAGGGACATTACTAAATTTCTCTCAAAAATATCAAAGCTCTTATGAATAATAAATTAGATTTGTAACAAAATTTCCAGTCCTATGAGTTGTATTTTCTCTTTTTTTCTGTGGCATCTTTCATTTAATTTCCAGGCATAATCTTTCTGTTGTCAGTATGTCTTCTTCTAAATCAGTGTTTTTAGTGTGGTAAAAAGATGCAAAGGTCTGAATCAATTAATGTGTGCAGAAAACTACATTCAAGATTTCACTCTTTTTGTCTTAGAAGATATGTAAAATCAAAATTGCCCATTCTAGGACATGACTACTGCCCTCCCAGTTTACTTACGACTAGAATCTTCTTTGTACTTACATTATACAGGACTTTACCTCTTGTCTAATTTCACTGAAGTTACTGGGGTTGATCATGTAATATGGTACCACTCAGAAGACAGATCAATGGCAGACTCAGCCATGTGGAAGCTGTAGTTATTTAACAATTTCTTCACTGACATAGAGATATTTATTTATATTTTACAATGTCATGAATAATTCTGTTGTTTATGATGGGTGTCTTACAAATAATGTATATTTGGCCACCAGAAACCATCTCAGTTGCCTTGAGGCACCTCACATTGTTGCATTAATGAATTAAAATATATATTTGCCATTTCATAATTTCTTTCAAGTTTTTTCATGTTTTAGCATCGAGTCTGATAAATTTAGAAAGAGGTAACTCATAAGCTATGTTGTTGATTCTTGGATGTGAGATGTATTCCAAAGACTTAATCAAAACCAACACTCCCCATCAGAACTATCAGAACTAGGTTCTTCAGGCCAGGCCAGAAAGCAGAACTACAGGGCAAGAGTTCCCCTGAGAGGTGCAGTCATGAGATTTCAGAGACTTTGCATGTTGCCTTTGAGCATGAACTGGCACAGTAAGAGATGTGGCATTGTCTTTTAAAGAGGAACACTGAAAATTGTTTCCAGCATCTGTACTGTATGACTGCAACCTGATCTAAGGCTTCTTACAAATACTAGTTGCCAGTCTGGCATGTGAGGTCCCTCTATCATGAGCCATTTGCCTACACTTACAGGCTTACAGGTGCTTGGACTCAAACTAAAAGGCAGCATGAACCTGAAGTTTTCTCCTTTGTGGAAAGATGACAATTTTGCACTTTGAGTGCTTACCCAAACCCTGGAGAAGCTATACTGCCTAGTTTCTTAGGTGATCTTTTTGGTTTCTTTTACCTCCATATACACACTTGTAAGAAGTTTTAGACTGCCTGGAAATGGCTGAGGAGCACAGCAGCTGGGAATCCCCACTTGAGTACTCACCAGCTGTATGTCAGTTGCTCTGTTGTGTGGATGCATGCCCATCCCCTACAAAATGCAGTGCAGGTACCAAATAAAAACTCAGTATCCCACCTACAAGGGAATAATTGTGCTTGTATTCCACTGTCTTTTTTCCTTACAAGATCCTGCACTTTACAAGTGCAGGTTGATGAGATACATGATTCCTTGCCATAAGACTGTTTGCAGTGTTTGGCTTGGAGACATACTAATGATACAAATAACTGATATAATAATACTAATATCTATGTTGACTGTAACCTGTTTAAAAAAGCATCTCGTCTTTACAATGCTAATAATATACATATTAAACCTGTCTATAAATTGTATTTTTTCCACTTAGGAAGAAATCACATTAAATGTAACTGGTGCAACTGGTAGGGTGGGTATTTTCTAGAAGGAATAAAATTATTCTCCTTTTCAAATGTTAAGCTTTAAACAGAACCAATCCTAGGTTTGTCTTGCATACTCTCTACTCCAGAGCTGCTGGAGAGCTGCTTTCTGCCTTCCCCAGTGTGCATAGTCCCTTTCTTCCATGAGGCATCAGAGCAGACTAGTCAGAAGTCATACTTTTAATATTTGTTTTAATTGGTTTGCATTTCTGCATTATAATAAATTTAATCAGATTATGGTCACTTGACCCCCCAGGGGCTCAACTCTAATTTGTTCTTACTGCCTGATCATTGGTTAACTAGATCTAGACATGAACCATTCGTGGCAGGGTTCTCTACACATTAGTTTAAGAAGCCATCATTTTTGTATCCATCACCCTTGCCTTCATTCAATCACACCTCTAAGATTTCCCAATTATACAAGAGGTAGAAATTTCCTATATCAAATTGCCCTTCACCATGTATTCCATCTTTATCCCATCATGTAGTACACATCATTCTGAACTCCCTTGTTTCTCCTAAGGCCATTCCAGGGGCCAGCAGAATTTGTGTGCATGTACTGTACTTTGCTCAAACTGTGGAGCTCTTTGTCCATCACTCCATTTAAATTCATTAACACAAACTCACAAGTGCACATCACGAAATAGGATAAATGGAAAATCTGTACATACTCAGATCGGTTTTATCCATATCTCCCTTAGCCTCATTTTCTGAGGAAACCAGACTTCTGCAATTTCCCAAGCAACACATATATATTTGCATCCCTTCCCTGAACCTATCAACCAGCTTCAATCAGCTGACAGAGAGGTCTCAGACTGTGCAGTTCATCAAGTTGCCTGAAACAAGGCATCTGAGCAATGTGATAGACCTTGATCCACATGACAAATATTGCAGTGTAAGTAAACCTAAGATTAGATCCCAGAGAATCCACACAGGGGAAGATATTTGCATAGACATATCACAGAAGAAGTTTAATTACTGATAAAACACAAGCTCAGGACAAACCAGGAGACATCAGTTCTACCCATTTTGTTTGTTTGGGGTTTTTTAATAAGTAACATATCTTACTATTCCAAGTAAAGATGTGTGGGTGATGAATAAAGAGTATTATCCTCAGCTTAACTGTAGACTTCGTTATGTAGGAAGTAGCTTAAAAGATGATGTAAAATGTGAAATAGTATTTTATTTTTTTTTGCCTTTTTAGCCTTTCTTAGTAAGAATATTGTACTAGAAGGAAATATTTGACTACTGGGTCCACTCCCTGCTAACCGTGGAGATCACACTGTGTAATCCTTTTAAGTAACTGGCCAAGCTCCACATACAGAATAGGTGTTTCCTCCCATGAATCTTGCTCTACACTGGACATCCTTGATGCATTGTAAGGTCTAGATGATACAGTGAAAAACACCATCTAGTAAAGCCTAAAACTATTTGGTTCATGTTTACTGTGAATGCCTATTTTACCCAAACAATTAAGAGGGAAGTTTGCTGTGTAAGGCTTTCCACATTTTATCTCTTCATTTCAGCGCTAAAGTTCAGCCACAGGAAATGAGTAGCAAAGCTGGAGTTGCAGGAATACTTCCAAGGCAGAAACCAAACATTCAAAAAAGTAATAACTGTGTACATAAAGATAATGGGGACAAAATGGAGAGCACAGTGGAGATAGCAAGAATAAGGGTGAATAAAAGAATTCATAGTCATTTAAGACATAATATGATGAAGCTGTCATTGTGTAATTCTTTACTTGATCCCAAATCCCTGTATCTATAAATAACAAGTCCAAACTTCTAAAAACTTTCTTACTTCCATCACTTCTATTTTATGGCTTTATGTCACAAAAGACAAGTTTAATTTTTCTGATATATTATATTTCTTTGTGCACCAAATATAATTAGCAAGCATGAAGTGCTTTGTTCTTTTGTTTTCTCATTGGGTGAACAGTTGAAGAAAAAAAACCTTCCTGTTTCTCCTAGAACAGTCTGATTCCATTGACTTAATTAGTGTTATTCCTAATTTATGAGGGTGTTAATGTATTTATTTTCTGATAGATTTTATAATAGATCTTTACACAGTAGCTGCCATCTGCTGTAATTAATATGTCTGAATATGTTGTAAGAAGATAACTTTGCTATCCTACCACTTCATTCACTGAGAAACCTTTCTTTCTGTTCTCTCTTTCTCTTTTTAGATGTCTCCCCTCACTATTTATAAATCTAGTAGACTCATAGGTTTCATTACCTCTCCCATCCGGCTGTTCTCCATTTCCCTCATACCTTTGCCCAATTTGTTCCTGATTTTCCCAGTTTTAGTAAACCCATTTCCAGGCATACACACCTGAAAACTATGTGAAGCATTATATTCTGGTTAGCTTGTATAGTCATGAGATCGCAGTAGTTATCCTTTACCTTGAACATGAAAAATAAATCAAATTCTCACAGCAAAAAACAAAGTGGTTCCAGAATCATTAATTGTAGGCAGGATGAAATAGCCCGCATGAGGAAATGTCTGTGTTAAACACTAAAATCTTGCACAATAGCTTTCCGAAGCCTTGATAGTTGGTTTCGTAACATACAATATAAGCCAAAAGGTTCTTGGTTGTTGGTTTTTTTTCCCCTGTTCCTGTACAGAATGCAAAAGAGATTTCAAAACAATAAGATCTCTTAAGATTGGACAGTTTCCAGCATAAAACATGACTGTTATAACAACCGTGTCCCTCTAGATTATGAGTCTAAAATCCAGAACTCAGAAAGATTGGAATAGGTTTCAGAGAGACATCTTAGTCCCATCACTGGTACCTTTCCAGTTCATTGTGAATTTATGCAAATCTAAACAATGGACATAAAGGCAGGGAGAGGAGGGAGGATGTGATCATAGACAGAGTTGGTTTAAGTTTCTTAAGTATTAATATAAATAATAATACTCATATATATAATTCCCATTCAATGACCAACACATGTGGCAAAGTGTCTAGAAGATATCAACATCCTACAAAGCTTGAGAAATTCTGCAGTTGCTTTGTGATGCTATTGAAGAATATTTTTAAAGCCTATGAATGCTATTCCAAAACTCTAGCTAAACCTTTACTTTCACTTCAGATAAAAACTATTAATTTTTGCAGTTAAATCAGTCTTAGCTCTGCAAATAAGCACTGTCAATGTTACACTCTTAGGTCATCTCATCCATTCATTACTTCATTCAAAGCCAAACAAAAACAAAAAATAAAGAAACTCCAGGGAAAATCTCAAGCGGATAAGGGACTATTTATATCACAAGGCCCAGTCTCATAACTCCTTGTGCTTGTTTTGATTCTTAAACATGCAGGTAGGTCTACAGGGCTATCATTTGTGGGATTCACCAAAAAATAGTCTTTGTCAAATACGTCTTCTCTGTAATTCTCAATTATGTGAGAAATTAATAGAAGTGCATTGGCTGTATTAGCAATGTATTTCTTTCTCTTCCTTGAGCTTTATCAAGAGTTGTCACGCATTATAGTTTGGTGACAGTGCTAGAAAAAAGTGAAGACAGAACTGACCTCTCATAGCATTTTTGTGACCATGGGGCTCACACAAGCAGCTTGGCATCTGCCGGCACATCTTTAGCAAGTTGGCAGCCCCAGCGCCCTTTGCAGGTTGCAATCAAACCTGCCTTCTACAGCAGCCTCTTTCTGGCTGATTAAGTTTAATGTAATTTTAATTAAAAACCACAGTGTCAAAGGGTTTAGCTGCTCGAGAAATGAGCACAGATTGTGGCACAGTGGCAGCAGTCACTTGGAAAATGGAAATGCATCCTGACAATATTGTGTAGGGGCCAGATAAACAAAGCTGCAGCTACTGTACCTTGCAAAAAGCTGGGAGAGACCATCATTGCAAGGAACCTTGTTCAAAAATATAGAGCAATTCTGGTTCTTGTTTTTTTAGCAATCTTAAAGTGCATCTCAGCAACTGAGTAGAGTAATAATTGCCAAGAAATAATTTCAGCCTTTCCTCCCCATTTTTACATTTGTTCAGTGAGATGCATAAATGTTAATTCCAGATTTCAGTCCTTATTTGTTTTGAACAGCAAAAGATTTGCTTTATGCAATAGACTAATACAACTTTTCTCCTTAGGCTATGAAGAAAAAATCGCTTGAGATTTTACCAGTGCTGAAAGCAGGTTCCATTTTAGGCAGTTTTTTGCTTTATCTCCATCCAGATTTTCTTGTCCCTTGAAGCAGATCACAAGGAGTTTTTTGTTATTGTTTTTTACTTTACATACTGCAGATATTGAGCAACATTTGGAGAATGACCAAAAAAAAACCACTTCACTGACAAGAAGTTGCATAATATCTACAATATTCAATTTCACTAGGTCCCAGTATACACAGAAATATTTTTAATAATGGTTACCCAAAGAAGTACATCTGTCATATTTTAATTTCTTAGTTACCATGTTTTTTTAAGTAGGGAGAATTGCTTTGAAGTTATTAAACACCCTTGTCTCGGCAGAAGTTGCTATTTTTTAATCTGTTCTTTTAATGCATGTACTTGGGAAACGAAGACTTGATCCAAAGTCCACTGAGATCAGTGGAAAATCCCCAGTGACTTAGGCTTTGGATCAGGTCCTGAGAAGTACATGCAAATAGGTAGGTATTATGGTAACATTGTTCGCAGGAATTCCTTTCAACAAGAAGCCTTTTTATTGTTTGTGAATGCTACTGATGCTCCGGGGCCAGAACCCCAGGAGAATTCCACCTAGTGACGTCAATTCTGTAGAGGAGAACTTCCTCCATCCCCTTTTAGGTTTGTGGGACATTTTGGAACAGATGGAGCCTATATAGGTGGGACGGGTTCCATCTGAACAGAAGGGTCACAAATGCACCGACTGAGAGGATAGACAGAGCTATGGGGGAGAGTTTAAAGGAGTGGACAGGGGGATGGGAAGTCTGTACAGAATCCAGCAGAGAGGAAGAAGCAACTCAAATAAGCAGATGGGTAGACAAGGGTAAATAACATTTAGGATTGGAATATGTAACACATCTAAAGAAAAGGTTAAGAGAGAAAATCAGAAGGCAGAACTTCTGTCGCAGTACAGTTAGGAGTCATGGAAAAGGCATAAATAAATGACACATAAGAAGTCTGACAAAGAAATTTTTAAAAGCAATGATATTCCAAAAGGGTTGTCCTGAGCATCATGTGGTGGATGCAGATACTAGCATATATTTACAGGCATTGAAATTGCTTTGCTTTGTAGGGGGCAACATGATGGCAAGCTCAATGAAGACCTAAATTAGGCCTCTAAACTAGAATTTACTGACAGGTAGAGCACCTTCGATATGAATACATGAAAACAGGATGGATTCTCTGCCTCTGAAGAGAAGAAAACAGTGAAGGCAGAAAAAGGGAACAGAAGGAAACCAAAATAACATCCCATCACAACATTCTAGATGCAGATCACCCTGCAAGTAACAAGCCAGAGGACGGTCAGAAAAACACGACAGAGTATAACCAAATTATGAAGAAGATAGAATGTGCAAAGGTTGGGGGAGGGGAGGATGGGGGCAGAAATTAAAATTGAACTTCAGCAATACAAATTTTTTTTAAAGAAGTTTCACTTCCAGCTATACTGACCAGGGATCTAGATGGAGAAAGATACTCGCATGCAGCTCCGTTTATCAGTTTGGGTACTGGTTTAAAGAGGACTTTCTCCCACCCTTAGCTTACCATCACTATTATCTAAACAAAAATTTAGATAAGCACAACCATCTTTTGTTTAGTAGTGGTTGTGATGTGATGATAAGATTAACTTGTTAGTATAATTTCACCATGTGCAAAATTTCTCCCATAAAGCAGCTATGAAATCACAACCTGTTTCAAATGAAGTGCTATCATCCATTATGCCTACTATTATTACTTTATTAATAAATATGCAGTATTTTGTTTGTTTCTAAAGCAAAGCTTTTAGCTCAAAGCATTTATAACTTGTAATTACAGATTATTCTGAATTACAGAAACATCAATCAAGTCTAAAATTAGTATTTGGCTTTATAATAGACCACAGTGAAGACCGAGAGCAGAGCACTGCCAAGCATTTAAGAATAATAAGATATCTGCCATTATTTCTAACACATTGGTATGTACACAAGAACCTTCTCCTCATGTTTATTATCTCAGAAATCCTTAGGGTAACAGAACCACTCAGTTTTCCTTCTCAGTTCTCTCTGTATTTGTGAACAAGGTTCTAAGGATATTCCATATGGAAACACGCAAGTAATGCTTTTATGAGCATCAAGAGAAGATGTTTCCCTGAAGCCTTTATATGTTTTCAGGAAAAATCTGAGCATCTGCCTGGAGCCCATTTGAATCATATATGCAGTTCACTTCTACAACAAAATCTGACTGTGAATATAAAGGAAAATGCCCAAAGGGTTACACTACACAATAGCAGGATACGTGCAGCATTTCACTGGCATGCATATAATGCTTTTATTTATGAATCAAGGCTTAGGTGTTTATCTATGATTGTACAAATAGCTGGTTATGTGTGTTGAAGGAATTAACTAATTAATGCCTTAGTAATAATAGGCACTTCAGAACTTCTGAAGTGTCAGAACATTTGACTTTCAAGGCATGCTGAAGAAAAAATGCTACTGTTACCTTGCTAAGAATGCTAGGATAAAAATGGAGAGTAATCAATATCCTTTTTTATCTTCTTATAATGGTGAAACAAATATAAGACATAACTATTAACATGGATTCCCTCATATTTTATTAAAATGACATACATAGCTTTGTGTATTTCCAAAATACTAGTAGTAGATGCTGTAGATGTTATATTGCACAATATTATTTTGGGTATGTCCAGTTCTTCCAATTCTGTTGCATGAGTAAAGCAAGTGCAGCTTAAGTTGCTGAGCAGCCATTATTTATTGAATGTATTTAACAACATATAAATTATGTAGAATAAGCCTCAGTGAAACAAATAACTAGAAGTGATGCAGTTCAGCTATTAAGATTGTCTGCAAATGTGCATGACAGAATGCAAAGTGGCACACCTCTTCTCAGAGTTGCACTTTTTCAATATTCCCAACAAATTATTTTATCTTCCTCCTTTGTTTGTACAAGCATAACATTTTAGATTTGTGGAAGATGTGATTGTATAAACAATAATCTACAAAGTATGAGTAAAGTGCTTTTTATTGGTGCTGATTCTTGAAGAAAGTATTTGCTAAAATATTTCCAGCTTTCTATAGCCTATGAACTTTTTTTAAATACTCCACTGAGTTCAAGATAACTACACAGTATCAGGACCAAGTTTAAGCACCAGACAACTAAAAATTACAAACTCTGACCAAAATATAGAATCATAGAATGCTTTGGGTTAGAAGGGACCTAGAATATCATCTAGTTCCAACCCCCGCAACAAAGCTGCTTCTTTAAGACTGAGATCCCTTCTACTGCCAGTGTAGCAGTGTTCTCTTCTATGCTGTTTGCAAGGAAGACATTGTATAACTCTGCTCCTATTTAAATTATTTTAGAGGGTTTTTAAGATTAGTTATGTAGCTTCCTTTCTGCCTTTCTACAATAATAACAAAACATTGGTAGATTGGAAACGTGTGTACTATATACTATCTTTTTTCAGCTCTTCCAAATTAAATTAAATCAAATCCACTCAACATAGCAAAAGAACCCCCAGGCATAATTCTACATTCCACTTATTTGCAGTATTAAATATTCAGATTTTTTCCTTTTAAAAGCATATTTTTACAATTGTAATAAAAATCCACACTAGATCGTATTTGGGGTTGCATTTAACCTTGATTTTTTTCCACATTGTCAAAATAAAGCTTTTCATACTCATCAGTCTTTCTGATATATAAAAACTGAGTCAATTTGGAAGGAAATGTTGAAGTAGTATTTTCTTTATATATTGAGCTTGCATGCAAGTGTTCTTTTCACATAATGCAGAAGAGTGAATAAATAGGTATGGTGGTCCAAGCATTAATCCAATATACTCATGAAAGTTCACAATTCTAAGCCATTGGCTGTCCATTGGGGTCAGTCTGCTCTGTAAATTTCATATATTCTGTTGACTGACAGTCCACTGCAATACTCCATTATTCATACTGGAATCAAACATAGACATTTAAAAATGTAAAAAAACCCTCAATCATAACATTACAGCACTACAGTGGCAACATAATATTGATTCTTATGTTTGAGTCATACTTGACCTTTATTTATGTGCACGGAGGCTGATTTTAGTTAAGATATTATGCATTAATTTGAAAATCTGCTTTTTGATTTTCCCTAAGTGTCTCTCCGATATCATGCTAGCAGGACTTTTAGGACCAGTCAGTAGTGTGCTAATTATCATATTTGAAACAAAATACTGCTGAATAAGGATATGACTTGGTTATAATTCCACCTACATTTTATTGCAGAATTTGTGTACACTGTCAAATTAGAATGAACAACTCTGTATTTTGCAGGGATATGAGTAATGAATTTTGAAGGCTTAATGCATATTAGAGTTATTTAATAGTACAACATAAAATACCTTGTGGACTCCCAAGTTACCTCACTGACATTTTCCAAATCCGAAGTATGTAAATAGAAGTCTTTAACAAAGCTGTTTTAACATTAGTATGGCTATTTTTTCCCCCTCTCAGATTGTATTAAGAAATCCTGCCTCTGGTACACTGAAGCAGAAATTAAATTTTCTCATTAATTAATTATTAATTTATTTGATTATATGGTTTAAAAACTTTAATGATATTGCAGTCCAGCTGTCAGGGTCCAGCAGTGGCCAGGGCACTGCAAGCCAGCAAAGCAGGAGCCTTGTCAGTCAAGGCCTATCCCACTGCTCCTAGCAATGCAGCATGGCAGACACAGAGATTATGGCCAGGTCCAACCAAGTGTTGAGATTGCCGGTCAAGTTCATGCTGAGAAGGCAGGTCTGAAGTCAAGCTCGAGCAATGAGTGAAGGCACCAAGCTGAGCCTACCTACATAGGGCTCCTGGGCCATGAGTTACAGTCAGGTCTCCTTTTCTGGAGACATTCAAAACCCATCTGGAGGTGTTCCTGGATGATCTACTGTAAGTGATCCTGCTCTAGCATAGGGGTTGGACTAGATGATCTTCAGAGATACCTTCAAACACTGATGACTCTATGAGGCCCCAAATGAGGGAGATCTAGTGCCCTGAAATGTTCAAGTGCACTTATACAGCCTTAACTATGAAGCTCCCAGTTTCAGATGAGCTGAAATTTAGCTGCATATAGGAGGCAGGTTCCCCTAAGCCCCTGGTCAGCAATATATTCCTCTTGAGCAAGACTGCATTTGCTACTTGGGCCTCTCTCCTGTTATCTTGGTGCATCTACCCTGAGCATTACTCCATCAGAATAGAGGAGCACTTGACCTTTCTCCTTTGGTGTTGCTATTACTTAAAAAGCTGGGGATTTATCAGACAACACTGGCTATTGAAGACCATCAGGTGTTGAAGATAGCTGGAGAGCAACACTGGAGGCCTGTAATGAGCAAATGTGGTGTGATGCATTGTGGAGGTCTGGAATCTGTTAAGGACAGGCATGATGCACAGTGAATGGAGAAGTTTCAGGATACAGTAAAAGCATTGATGTTTCTGATTTAAAATTAACCTGAGCAGGACATAAATAGCTGCTACAAAGGACTGAAGTAGATTAAGGGCAGGGGAATCACCTGTAGATCATAAAAGAAATGAGAAAGCAGTTCTGCTTACTCAAATACTGATAAACAGATGCAGCCCTGCCAGATGTTTTAATGGCTTATGTATTAATAATTTGAAATTATAATCACCTAACTCTCTTCTGGCTGCTGAATACAGAAGTGATATATTTTCATCTATAACTATATTGCCATGTTTTCATACATAGCTGTTGATTAGTGTAAAATACACTTGGAATGCTGTTGAGTAGTGTATTTATTCTTTTTCAGAAAAGACTGTGACACAATTATTGACCTGTGGCCTATCCATCTGCAGCTAGGAGTGGAAAATAGTAAGTGTACTAGAAAATTAATAAGGAGATTTGTGTCTTTCTTGTTATTGCCTTAGTTTGAGATTATGATCTACTTGTTTTCTTAATGCAAACGGAGACATTAACAACTTTGTAAATACATAAAGCCAAGCTCTCATTCACAAGTCAATACCCATTTTAACTTCCTGACCACAAAGGAAGTAGAGAGGATAAGATGGCTCGTTATTTTTGTTAGGTGTACATCTTTTTGTTAAGTTCTTCTTTTAGAGTAAAGGAGCAACATTTGGAACTGGAATCCTCTTTATTATTAAAATTTTATTGTAGAAGCAAGTATTGAACAGTAGCAAAGCTGTATTTAAAAAAATAAACAATATTAACCTCTTTCTGGGGATCTTACATGAGACTTTCAGGCTGCAATGTTGTCTCTTACGCTATCCAGTTCAATTCATCCATCTCCTGCCATGATCTTGATGTGCTCTGAAATTGTACCAAAGTATAGCTGGTCGCAAATTTCACACTTACCACTTTAGACAAGTGAAAGGTCAAGGGCTCCCAACAGTTGAGCAGCTCCTTATCAGTACCACAAAGCACAGACAGGCATAGAAGTGACTGCAGGTCAGATCAGCTGTAATTTATACTAACTATGTAAGTCCATACAGATCCATCTAGCTATCCCCAGACAGCAGAATATGTATATTTGAACACTGCTCACTTGTCTCACTTCTCATTTGCTCTGTGAAACACTGGAGTCAAGTACACAAGCACACTTTCTTTTATTGCCGTCCTTTTGTTTTCAGAATAAAAAACTTTAAGTAGTTCCTTCAATGAAAAGTCTTACCATATTTTGAGGGACAAGTTTAACTCCAAAGATAGAATTAAGACTTTAAATTAATCAACTAACCAAAGTAAGACCAGGAGATGGAACTAGAGATAGTGTAATATCTTGTTGAGAACACTGCTAGAAGGAAAACATATAATGACACATTCAGTACATTTTAAAAACTGAAAAATAGGCATTGCTTCTAGTCTACATTGAGAAATGATAATCAGTGTTAGCTTGAATGTTACAATATCAGATAAAGAAAACCTAAAAAGTATTAATTTAATTTCCTTAAATCAATTACCAGGCCCCATTACAACTGGCAACAATGGATTTATATATTTTAATTTACATGAATCTAACAGTATAGGACAACTGTTGAGTATTTTAATGTTCATAAATCACAGGACTGAGTTCTGGATGTCTCTCAGGTATAGGTACTCATTACTATGTATTTGTTTCTGTTAAGTCAGATGAGAAAGTTCAGAACAAAATTTGTCTTCAGAAATTCCCGTATGGTTTTGAGTAACAGCTGCTGTAGCAAAAGCCAAGAGGCACACTCAGCTTTATGTAACACTACCTACATTGTGCTTTCTGTTACAGGGTTCCTTTCACTCATTCCCTTCTCTGCAACAACTACACTGGTCTCATCAGTTAGAATATCCAAAGGAATTTATTTTTTTTTTTCATAAAATGGCACTGCTAACGGTTTCTGCAGTTCTCCTGATGTCTCATAATATTAAATGCTTATTTGAAAATAAGCTACTGTTCCTAATTTTGGCTTCAGTGACAAAATAACTTGAAGATGCTACTGCTGTATGTATCCCTCATAAGACAGTGAAATGGTTGAATACCAATCTAATATTGGCAAGATATCTGAAATCTACCAAGAATTTTTAATATTGCTCTATCCTCAACACACCATTTGCTAGGGAACATTTCACTGCTAGATAGGTGATAAAATTAAAAGCAATCACCCAAAGTGAGACTTAAAACAGCAGCAAGTTCTTCCTTGGTAAGATTTGGCAATGCTCTGTTTCTGTGCATCTGCTCAGGGTTTTGGATATGCACAGGAGAACATCAGTGGTACTTTCATTTTCTAAAATCAGGGACTTTACCACAGAGCAAAGCAAGGGCTTACCACAATGCTTTTTCACTGAGATTCTGTTGAAATTAAAGGCTTAGCTGCTCAGGTTCATGCAAGTTATGCTCACAGTCCATGAAAAGTATTCTGAGAAACCGCTGTTCTCTAAGGCTTTTATGCTTATTTGCATGAAGGCATTGAATCCTAGCCAGGAATTTTTCTGATTATGTGGATTATCAATCAACAAAAACTTCCCATGGATTTTACACATGCAGAAGAGCATAGTAGTCTAAGCTCACTTACTGGTGAGGAACAGATGTCTATTTCAAAATGTCAATGGGAAAAAAATATCTAAGAGTAAATCCCAAGTCCACCACTTTTACAAATGAATTCCATGTAATTTACTACTGTAAATATCCAAAGAACTTAATTTAATGGTTATCCCAAAACACACTGCAGAGCAGAATTATGGTTGTTGGTTTCATAAGCTTGCTGTTTGTTCTTTCTTTTTACCTTACGCTAACCTGGAGTCCTTTCAGATGAACTGCAGGTATGGAAGAGGTATGCACTATGTTTGGTCTTTAGTGTTCAGGGGTGGTCAGACACCATGCATGTTCTCAGCTCCCCATTGTACTCACTGGGGAGACAAGATGCAGAGCAAATGAAAACTTCTTTCATTTCTGTTGGCAGCACAGAAGTGTCACAAAACTGAGGAGTGATGTTGGCTTGTAATTTACTACCCAAAGTTTCTTCTTCAGGTTAAGTGATTTACTAATATTTTCCACAAAAGCCATAAGGTGTCCCTTTCCATGTGGGAAGCCATCAAATGCCAATACTAAATTAAAGCTCCTCAATTAGGGGACTATCACTCACCACAACAACATGGCAGGCTAGAACAAGGCACTGCAGAAAGAGACAAGAAAATTAGCACTGAAGTCGAGGCTTTCAAGGGTAACAGAGATCAGTACATATTATGCTAGTCAGCAGTCTAGAACAGGAAGGAAAAACTTGAAAGGGGAAAAGGTGATATTTTTTAAAGCTTCTCTATTGCAGTAAAATTCCAAGAGCTGCCCCTGTTGTATTCACAGTAGTGCTTTAACTACATGCTTAGTTCTCAGTACCATGCATTAGCCGTTTTTACAGTTTTCATCAGAGGGCAGAAAGGGCCCTAGGGTCTCTAAGGAACACAGAGACAAAGGCAATAATGTGGTCGGCAGAGCAGGTGTCTCATCATCCAGGGGCCACCTCGCAGTACCTGAGCAGGACATTGCTCAGAGATAGTAGGCAGGTCCAACCAAGAGTTGAAATCACCAGGCAAATTCATGGTGATAAAGCAGGCCTGAGGTCAAGCCAGGAAGTCTATTTGCATGTCAAGAGTCAGGTCCAGCAATTGCCATGCAGACCCCAGGTCAAGAAGAGAAGTCAGTCCATAGGGGCGAAGGTCAACTAGACAGGGGCATTGCTGAAGTGGTAAACAGTACTCCACCAGAGTAGCTTAAGGAATAAATGAATGCACAGGGCTGAGCTTAAGTAGAGCTCCTGGGCCCATTTGTGTGGATGGAAGCCCCAGCTGAGGCAGGGCAGGGCCGTCAGGCACCCAGACTAAGCATTGTGTGCTACCTAGAATATCACTACCTGCTGTATTATCACATCTGTCAAATAATGTTGACCCTTGTGCTACATCAGGAATGTTTTAGCTGGTTTTGCTACATTTGTGCTGTAGCTTGAGCACTTCTTAGATAGATTCCGTGGCATGATGTTTAAAAGAAGCTAATTTCTCTCACACAGGAAGACTTTTCCTCAAAAAAAATCCTAAAATCTGCATCTAAAATACTCTTTCTGTGCTTTTATAAAAAACACCTAGAAATATAATGGTCTGTTCTTCTGTTTGAACAATAGATAAGATGGTACAGTCTGGAAGGACAGCATGAGAAATAGACATGACTAGACAGAAGCAGTTGTAAGTCTTGGACCCAAACACTGAAGGCAGGATTCAACTGTCTAAATGCAAGTACTCTGCATTTGAGGTGCCCTAGAGTATCCAAGATATCCACACATATGATCTTTGCCAACAGGCTTTAAACCAGGTACATCAGGGGATGGTGATGACAGCTTGCAGATAAGTGAGGGAAGAGAAATCAGGGCAGTAAATACACGGGACAGGGTGACAGGAACAAGAGAGCCCTCAGGAAAAATAAGACAAGTTAAAAGAACATTTGCCTCAAGTGTTTGTGCACAAATGCACACAGTTTGAGAAGAAAACAGGAGGAAGTAGAACTCTGTGGGCACAGAATGAAGACATCATGAGAACAGCTGAGATGTGGCAGCATACAGGCAGGCTCTTTAGGAATGACAGGCAGTGAAGACAAGGAAGGGGGCTGCTATCTATGTGAGGGAGCAGCCTAGATGTATGGAGCTCTTTTGTGGAACAGAAGGTAAGGTGAGGGCCTGTGGGTCATGATCAGAGCAAGAGCTGTTAAGACCAATATTATAGTGGGAGTGTTATAAATCACATGGTCAATATTAGAAAATGTATGAAGTCTTCTTTAAGCAACTCAAGAAAGTCACCAATCACCAACACTGTTTTTTTACGGATTTCGCCCTAGTATTGGAAGATTCTGCTGAAAGGACCAGGGGGTCCTGCTGGTCAGTGGACTAAGCATACTGGAGGTATCAACAGGAGTGTAGCCAGTAGATCAGGCAGAAGATTAGCACATACTAGGAGGTATCACCCAGAGTGTAGCCAATATACGAAAGAGTGGTTATTCCCCTCTATTTGACACTTGTGAGACTGCATCTGGAATACTGCCTTCTTTTTTGGTCTCCCCAGTACAAGGAAGTTGCTGGTAAACTTGGGCAAGTCCAGGAGAAAGCTATTGAGAATCGTCAGGAGGCTAGAGGACATGCCCTGTCAGGAGACCCTGAAGGAGCTGTGCTTCTTTAGAGAGCAAGCTTGTTAGGGAAGGTGCAGGACACCTAGTAGCAGCTTTCTGATACCTAAGAGGAGGTTACTAGGAAGACAGAGCCAGTTTCTTTACTCAGGAGCGCAGTGGGAGAACAAGAGACATAAACTGAAACAGGGAAGGCTATAGCTGGAAATAAGGAAAAAACTGTTCCAATGTGATGATAATTAAGCACTGAAACAGAAGCCCAAAGAAATGATGGAAACTCCATCCCTGGAGGTTTTGAAGACTGAACTGGACAAAGACCAGAGCATACTCAACTGAATGCAATGTTGACCCTCCTTTGAGCTGGCTATTGGACTGGAGACTTCTTGAGGTTCCTTCTAGCTGGAAGGATATTCAATTCTACTCTATGTGGGACATACATGGTACAGAAACCACAGGAGACCTTAGCTGTCCTGGAATGATGGATACAGGCTACATGGACCACTTCAGATGGCTTTAAGGTCTTGTGTTTAGGCAAAAGAAAGCCTGCTTGACTTTACAAAGTGGCCAGGTGACACACTGATCTTCCCATCACAAGTGATGTACATTCAGAGGAGTACATGCCTACCTCTTCTTTTTCCATCTCTGCTTAGCCATTTTATTGTTTTAGAATTAATTTCAGAGAAGTTTGTTGTTATGGTCTTTTGACCAGATGGAAAGACTTTTCTGGGAATTCCTAACAAGTGAAATTCTCTTTCCAAAATGCCATTCAAACTAGGGGCTGGGTTTCAAGGTTGGATCAGCACATTCTTGATGTATTTCAAGTCCATGCTGTAAAACACCACTGAAACTAAAAATAGGGACAGGAACAAGATAGACTTTAAAATGTTCCATCAAAAAGGTAATAATCCAATGTAAAACAGTCTGATTTATTATTCTGGACAACTCACAACAAAATCTTTATTCTGCTGATGTGCATGTATTATGTTGTGATATTAAGGGTGTGTCTGATACAGCTTCCCTGCCACAGGTCTTGTCAAGACTGAGATTTCATGTTCACATACCAGTGAGACGGGTTATTGCTTCCAACTGTTTTTTGTTATTTATTAAAATATAAGGGAAATAAAATACAGAACAGGGATTTTCTAACTTCCATGACTTAATGCAGCTTAGAGCAGACTCAAGTTTTGTTTTCACTATCTATATATTGTGCTGTAGTGTTGCCTATTAAATTCAAGCCGAGCAGAAGAAAAGGGTAAATTTGCATATCCATTTCCATTCAAGTTATGGACTTTTAAATCCATGTTGCTTGTGTCTATAGACTAACGAGTACACCATTATGGAAGAGGTTTAGTATGTCACCGTACTTGGCATGTCCAGGTTTTTGCTCGGCATATAATATTTTGAGAGCCATTTTTTTCAAGCATAGCGTAATAGGCTTTAACTTTGCTAAGCTTTTCTGCCAGGCCTCCAGTGCCCTGCTGTTCTATTATATTGAACTTGTAAGCAGGATGCTCTGCCAGGCTCACCCAGATTACTGCTGCAATAAGGGCCCTGCTGAGTGACTAGTGTCATGATAAGTGCTAGGGAGGGAGTTCACCATCTTGGCATACTGTTCTCATCTTATTAAATTCAGCTTTGTGGAAGCAGGGAGTCTGCCTCTCGGCCTTACTGGCTCTGGCTCAGTCCAACTGCTACTGTCAGACAATATGAAAATAGGAACCACCACAGCTAATGGCAGGTGCTGCACCACCACAGCTGAGGAAAGAAAGAGCTTTTTCTTTTTTCTGTTTTCTATTTTTTTAGTAGGCACTTGACTGGATTGATTTGAAAACATTTAGCTTTTTATTATTATTATAGCTCTTATACCCACAGACACTTGCTGAGCCACTGTTCTTTTTGAACATGTTTATTCTGTCCACTACAGAGCCTCCTTTGTTCTTGTTTACTTACATTCAGGAAAAAAAAGTGTAGCAAACAAGCCCTTGAAACAGGTATGATACCATTCAGCTTTGGTGAAGGATTGTATTGTGAAGATCCAGTCCTGACATCCATATTCAGGCAAAACTCCCTACAGCATGTTGCCAGAGGAAAATTTCCTGAGTTCCAGTCTTGGTTTTCTACTGGGGGTGAAGCAAGTTAACCGTTCAAAACCCCCCAACTCAATGACACCTGCTTACATAATTCTCATATTTCTTTTAAAAATCTAACTTTAGTTTTAGATGGAGGATTCAGAATCTTCCCAGAGCCCTAAAATGACCAGCTGTGATCTAAGTGTAAGCTAGGCTGCTGAATGCAGCAGGAAAAGTGCAACATTCATAGGGGAAAGAGAGAACAGGGGAATTTGCGAGCCATCCCTATGGAGAAGAAGAAAACAAAAATAACTCATTTTGTAGCATGAATTTTCACAGTAGTAGTTCTGAATATCCATTTCTGAAGGAGTATTTGCCCTTTATTTTTGAGCCTAAGGTTCTTTTGAGCTAAGAACGAAAAGCACTTCCCAACAGCTTGTGGAAGGATAGATAAATTACTTCTGCATTTTCTGGTTTCTGAGCATGTATAAAGTCTTCCTTGATATCAGTAAATACATTTTTTTCCTCACTGTTCAATAGTAAGTATTCAAATAACCCCATTATTGTGACGTCAACATTTTGTAAATTCGAAATTTTTTGTAAAGGAAAATTGGCTTCATCCTGGCTGAAACCAGGACAGATATGATCAACAAATACAGTATAACCTTTCTGACAGAAATATCGTTATAGTCCAGCTACGGAAGTCATTGTATAGCAAAACCAAGTTGGGATCAATAAAAAAATCCAGGTTTTCAAATGTGTTTGTGGCAGGAATTGCTAAGTCTGGCAGGTTGCAGTTCAGCAGCACACTTGTTGGCCACGTCAGTCTTCATAAGAGTGACAGGTTTGATTAGACTCTTTGAGAGAGGCTGATTAAAAAATTCAGATTAAATAAGATCTTTCTGCCAATTTGCAATATCACATTCACAATCTATTTCAGAATCATCAAAGGTAAGCAATAAAAGACTTAACATTTTAATCACCCCTGAGAAAACTAATAAGGAAATTATGTCTCCAAAATGTATTATTTTCTTTTT
Source organism: Apus apus (assembly GCF_020740795.1). Classification (NCBI taxonomy): domain Eukaryota; kingdom Metazoa; phylum Chordata; class Aves; order Apodiformes; family Apodidae; genus Apus; species Apus apus. The sequence continues at coordinate 41,114,616 of NC_067283.1, read as the reverse complement.
TTTCTTGAAAAACAAGTGGAGAACTATTAGTGAAGCTGACTACCATTAATATTGTGTGTCAGACCTTTCAAATCCTAGGCAATTGGCATGCCAGGAATTCTTGTCAAAATTCAAGGGCAAATGAAAGGATAAAATAAATCTGTTTGGTGAAGTTCATTTGTTAGACAAGCCCTGTTTGTTTATACCTGTCCTTAAGTTCTATATCACATTCATAAAATTGTCATTTGTAAAGCTTTTTAAATATTTCTTCTAAGTCATACTTTTTATTCCTTTTTTTCTTTTTAGTTTTTTTGTTGGTTTTTGTTTTTTTTTTTCTTTAAGTCTTTTTTGTTACCGTGATTCACTGTGGTAGTATTGGGAGAGTGGGAGGTTTTGCTGTGGTCACTGTGCAGGCTACACAGCAAATTGCCAAGAAAAGACTGATTGATTTAGAAGAGAACTTTAACTTTTCTCCTTTTATCTACCTCTTCCACTGTAGACTTAAAAAGTTTACTTGAAATTCAGAACACTGCAGCTAATGAGCAGATTACAGTGGAATGGTTGCTGGAAACTGTCTATGTGAAGTGTAACCAGAAGGTAAGTAGAGAAAGCTAAAAATATTGAGTAAAGTTTTACATTAAGTTAAATTTGTTTTTTTTTTTTGTTTCACTTTGAGAAAACACAAAGATCTCAGGCATAAATCTTTGCCAATGAATCTGAACTTGGAATAAATAAACGTAGGATGTTTGTTGGAAGATTCGAAAAATATTTAGTGAGGAAGGTGTGGAATCTACTCCAGCTTAAAACTGATACTTATCTGGTCAATTTACCTGTGGATGTGGAACAAATAAGGTATCTGTATTTATCTTTAGTTTTTATGCTGTAATTTAAGTGATTCAAAAGGGCACTGCTCCTCTGTCAGATTCTGAGGGACTGAACTGACTTGGGATGTGACCTCTCTTCGTAAGGGGGAACATCACCTCAGGATTTAGTTGTTTCAGAACTTTCTTTGTTTTAAAATGGAAGAAGAATGTCCCTGAGATATTACAACTAAGTAGTGAAATTGGAACAGGACAGCAGAGCTGGAGCCACTCTTTTCTGTGGTAAATCTGACTTGATTCTATCTTCAGTGACTTTGCATCTGAACATGCTGGTGGTTTTAAATTGACACAATCAGGTGGGCAACTGTAAATGAAGATGGGCCTATAAAAACTATTAACACTTGTCTTCCATTCATCACATAAAAGTAACAGAGTGCATTACCAAAGACAAGTGCACCTTGTCTTGGTTAGCTAACAACCTCTTTCTGCAAAAGAATGTTATCAAGTACAAGAGATAGATACACACTAGCTATATAAGCCCAGCTATGTCTGTGGTATGCTGGGGAAAGTAATCAACATAAAAACCTGCAATAATGATGTAGTCATTTTAATAAACTCAAGTTATTTATGTATGGGTTTATGTGTATGCATATATTTTTCTAACTATATGAAACCAGCATTTTTAGATATAGCAGTTTGGAGAAAAGTATACCCTTGCAATGTTTGTAGCAGAAACACTGAAACATTATGCTATCACAGAAGAGTGAAAGAGAAAAACAAATTAATCTATTTTCACTGTCCAAATTGAACGAAATGTGAAAAATAAACAAACAGCACAGATGGTAAAACTGTTTAAGTTTTTAATACTCTTCCAGTGTTAATAATTTCCGATGTTTATAACAGCATGCTAGCAACATATATTAAAATATGTTATTTTATTCTAAAGAGCCGTCTCATTTAAGAAGATGAGCAATTCACAATTGTCGGCAAAGTCATATTAAAAAAAAATATTTTTGGAACATAATCAGTTTAAATTTTCCTGCATGCGTATTAAACAATCTGTTCAAATGCTAAGTCTTTGGCAGGATCTTATTTCTGTGTGCTGTGGATTACATATCTGAAAACTTACAGTTCTGTTTGCTCATTTCTTTTCCTTTATTAGTTTGCTAAGTCCAGAAACGTAAATGCAGACAAACATTCTCAGTAACTCTCTTCATCGTTTTTCAGTATTGTCACAAACAGAACACAAATTTTGGAGAGAATCCCAAATGGCAGGTGCTGACAATAAGTAGAGACAGGAACAGCCTTCTTGTTAACATATTATCTACTCCTCACCTACCGCTGCTCTGTTACAAAACTCATTGACAATGAAAGCTAAATGAACTAACTGAAAACTAATTTGTACTGCTACAAATATTTCAGACAGCTGCATTAAACTTTCTGCAGCTTAAATCCAAGCCAAGTAAAGAACCTCTGAAATCTTTTCTGTGCCTAGCCACATTGGATAACATCCAAGCAGCTATATTTTCTTTCCAGAGCAAATTTAAAGCATTCTTTGCAAAAGGTGGTGTCCTGGAGAGATGATCTGGGAAAACAGAAAGACAGATGGAGGAAATAAAATGAATCAGGTACTCCTGCTTGCACAAGGAAGTGAATGAGGAGGACAAGTAGTTGAGATGACCTTGCTAGTTCCATATTGCTGTGTAACAGACCCATTAATAAATTATATGATGTTACAGTATACTATACATTAACAGCTGATCTAAATAATCTCATCCCAAGTCACGAGATACTTCATCTCCTTAATCACCATCTCTAATCTCTCTTTCATCTCCCTGAGGGATTCCTAATTTTTGAAGGGAGAGAAGAATAGAAGGAGTAAGTTAGTTTATACGGTGTTGCAAGTAGTGATTATATTTATAATACTTCTTCAAATTACTTTTGCTTTTGATACCAAAATGGCAGGTACTTAGAAGCTAATATTTAGGTCCCTTAAGTAAGAGAAAATTGTCATTCTCACAGGCCTTACTCTTGTGTTCAGTAGTTTCCTTCGAATACAAAGAAACAAGAACACTTTCAGGTCTGTTACTGTCCTGTTGCCTTCCCATTCTAAAGATGACTGTGGCTGCTTGGTGGGTATTGACAAGTTTATCAGGAATATCATGAGACCAGTTCTGTGGAGGTGAAGTTTTCTTGTCAGAAGCAATGGAATGGTTGACTGTATCCTTATTGAGTGAATTTAATATTTATTGAGAGAACAGACAGACTGCTCAGAGGGGTAGAGGGAGACGGAATTATTAGGATTTTCTCACAAAAAATGTATTTTTTTGCTCTTTACCTCCCAAAATATGAATGTAGATTTTTTTTTTCTTTGCGGTGAGATTTTTGATTTATCATTTCGTTACTCATAGTATTCTTTTCTTCATTTCTTCCACTGGAAACAAAGATAAGGAAGAAAAAAAAGGAGAAACGGAAGCCAAAAAATCTTTGAACTGAATTCTTACCAATGGCAGTTGTAATAGAAAAGAAAGGAGAAACCTCTGTCAGCTTCTTACAACTACATAAACCTCCTTTTCATTGTTACTCCCTTCCTTCCATCAAAGCCCATAATGTATCTCTTGTTCTCCTAGTCTGAAAAGCCAAAGAGCTGTTTTGCATAAGATCAGAGAGGTATGTGGGCAGTGACTATGAAGGATATCTTTTCTTTTAGAGGTGCCCATGAAGGATCATTCTGTTGAAGTTACTGACTGGGACTGTCGGTTAATAGAGCTTTCTTTTTTATTTTCTCCTTTAGCTTGAGGGTTGAACTTTCACAAGACCTAGCAGGATAGTGATGTTCAAATTATTCTAATTGTGTAGCATTCTGCTATTATGGAGTTGTTATGCCTCCTTAATATGCCTTACCTTTCTTCAAAGGGAGCTAATATCCTGGTTTTTCATACTTCTTTTGCAAACTAGATCCCTGTGGTAGATGCTAACAGCCTTGTATGTTTTGCTGGGTACATATGAAACTGTAGTCTTAGCGTGCATCTGAGAACTGATACAGGGAGGAGAGGAAGCTCAGCATGTACCACCTTAACGAGAAGGTACATATTGCAATGCCAAGATTTTCCAAAATGGTTGGTTGGTGGCTGAAGGTGTTTTGGCTGGTGGATGCTCCAGCTGAGATATCTTATAATGAGCCTGCTTTTTGGAAAATAGCCGTTGAAGCCAGGCCTCTAACAACAAGCACTAGTCACTCTCAGATGGTTGGCAATATGCTGCCTCATTTCCATCCTTTATTTTTGCAGGCCTTACTGTGAATCATCTCTGGTGACTATCACAAAGCCCTTCTATATTAAAAGATAATTTAGCTGATACCTGTGATAGATTCATATCCTTTACATATCAACCACAAGAGGGGGATGTGGAATACTCACTGAATAGTATGTTTTAGTCCACTGGTTTTGACAGTGTTTTTGGTAGCTTCTGTGATTTTTACCATTCGACGACTTAGAGCACTAGGCTTATTTTCCTGAAGATCATGGATTGCAACAGTTTATTTTTAGTTAGGAGCAGCCCTTAGAGGGGGTTCAGGTGGAAACAGTCTATCACCTAAGTTTGACGCCCTTTTACTAGCAGAACAGCTACAGTTGTTTAGCACTTTCAGAGAACTATGCAGCTATCTCAACACAGACCAAAAAAAAAAAAAAATATTAATGGTACAACATGTTGGGTTTTTCCCAATAAATAAATTATAAGTGATACATAGGTTCTAATCACAGGAAACCTGATACACGTCAACTGTGCAGTGGTGGGCTATTTTAGGAGCAGAGTGATGCATAGTGTAGAAAATTCGTACGTGAGGGCAAAAGGAATAGACAGTTGCTTTTGGGGACTGTGTAGATTAGTACATCATTGCATACTAACAAAGTGCTAATTGCTCCTTTTGACCATGGGCCCAGTTTACAGAGCTTTAGCACAAATATGCCCTGTGCACTAAATTACAAAACTAACACTGCATTATTTCTCAGTACAGCTTGCAAATTCTTGTAGGGCAGTATGCATTAGCCTTAATTGGATGCAAAGAAAAAGGATGGCATAGAGATACTCACTTGCAGTTTAGAAAGAACAGCCCTGGTGCTAATTGCTGACATTGCAAATGTTGCATTTGCTTTGTGATGATACTAGTAAAAGCAAACGGTATACATATATTTATATAATTTTAGGGTTATGGTTTCCTATCATATATAATAACTACACAAGCAATAATTTGTCTCTACTTGGTATTCTAGCTAAAAAAACAGGTGTGAACTACTTTGAACAGGTTGTTGTTACTGGTTTTAGAGACACTTTAGAATAGCAGCTGTTTAGAAGATTTAAGTTAGTTAATGACCATATTCCAATAACTGGGAAGGTAGAACAGAACCACATCGAAAAATCTCTCTTATTTTTCTTTGTTGGAATCATACTCAGAAAGGTAGATGTTTTCATTTGGAAAAATAGCATCTCATTGTTCTAACCCTCTTCTAAAAGTCCAGTTGTGTTTGCTCACAGACTCTTCCCACCCCTCAAAGAGTGTGGCTGGATACATGAAGAGCCAATAAGAGACTTTACTTGTTTGGAAAGGCATACATCTACAGGTGTCATTCCCATTCTGCTGCACATCACACAAATCTTGCCTGCACCAGACTCTTGATTTTGTTCTGCTAACAGGGAAATTTGAAGATCCATTATCTTCCACCTATTAGTTTAGTCCACTTTTTCTTTTCATACAGGAATTCTTATAGGTCTGACACTTTCTTTACACAGGCAGCCTAGCACTAACAGAATATATTTTGTACTAGAATTTAATTCTAGATCTTCAAATTCTTCATTTGGGATTTGCAGGCACTAGTACTGGAAGCCCAACTGAAGACTTCAGGCGTGTATTGTAGTATTTGTTGGTAGGGCACTTTTTATAGTATTTTAGTAAGGAAAATGTATTTGAAAAAAAAAAAAAAAGCCATATGGGATAACCCAGTGTTGTGAAAAGACAAAAATATTATGTACAGTTTCCTTTCACACATTGTTAAACAATATGAATACTGAATAGCACAAATTCCATTCTCTAGTCTGTCTTTTATAATGAACGAGTTGATTTTAAAAATAAAAAAAAAGTATAAAAAGCAACTGAAAAGGACAGGTATGTGTCACCATAAGGGCACTCTGTGTCACAAAGCAAGTATGCCTTAGCGCCAGCCAAAACAACCACCCACTCAGGGTACTGAAGGGTAGGCATGCTGTTATGACCCAGATTCAAATAGTGAGAGTAGGAGTGAGAAAGTGAAAGTGTTAATAGAACTTCAAGCACAGAGCTAATGGGAGGGAAATTTCTGGGATTCCCCTTTCATTCCTATTCTCTCTCAAAAGAAAACTAGTGAATTCCCTCTAGAAAAAAAAAATAAAATAAATTGAATTTTCAGAGGGAATGTTGTGCTGCAGAGCTGTGTACCTGTCCTGGCTGGACATACTTGTGTGAGTACTGAAGAGGCATAGATTAATTGAGAGGCATGAAAAAATCTCAGGGGACTTTAAACTTTGACTAGTGCTGAACTACTTTTTGAGAATGGCAAAAGATGGGTAATTTAAAATGCTGACATACTTCTTTGTTTTGCTGCAGCTGACATAAATTTGAAGGACAATAAATCCCTTGCAGCCATCAACACCAAATCCAGCAGCCTGCCCCACCAAATAGTTTGCACAATGACTTTTTGGAGCGGATAGAGCATATGCTTACCACACTGCTGCAAAATCTCCTTTTTCTTACTCCTTCATGTGTCTAACTTAGCTCATTCCTATTAGAATGAGCCTTGTTATGTTGCTGAAGTGTTTAATATTTTATATTTTAGAAAACTGTTATGAAGCCTTGCAACTCAGGCTTTGTATCATAGTAACACTGAAAATATTTGAACAAGAGTTAACATGAACAAATTAAACCATTTTTCAGTGGTTGCTTTTTTTAGTTTTTAATTAAGTTTAATGATTAAAAAAATGAAAGCTTGATCAGATTCTTGCAGCTCCTATGTTGAATAACACTTATAGATACAAATAACTTGATCCATTGTAAGTAGTTAACTCATGTAGGTAAATTCTGTATAAAAGACAAAAGGATTGCAACATCAAGCTCTCTGAAAACCTCTGTGCCTCAGGAACTCCTGCATTTGATGCATTTTCACATAATAAGTGTAGGACAGTAAATATAATAATGTGGCAGTTATCTCTTTAACATGTTAAAACTTAAGTGGGTTACAGGGCCACCACTCCCTCTTTCTGTTAATATTTTCTTGCTTTGATGTAGGCAGCTTTCGGTCAGGAAGAATGAAAAATATGTAGCATGTGGTTGCTTGCAATATTTAGAATTACTCCAATAAACATGACTTTTTTGTAAAATAGAGATTATTTATTTACATTATCAGTTTTACTTGCAGAGAGACTCCACTAAGGTAGAGCGTAAGTTAATTAGAAGTGGGGCTCAAGGGTGACTTGTTAGCCTGCCTTCCTCTGAAGCTTTCCAGTGTTTGCAAGAGGGGGTGATGTAAGGTTGAGGAGAAGGAGAAGGAGATTATCTCCTTCTGTGATGGCTCTTGTCAAGTTTTTTTCTCCCAGTGACTAAATGCAGATATTGAAAGTCTGTTCTATCTCCCCAAAGTCCGATGTCAACATCAGATGTCATCCTTAGCGGCAGCAGCAGCCGCTGCTGTGACAGTAAAAGGCAAACAGTGGAAGTCATAGCCAAAATGTTGAAGTCCCTGCTTCCCTCCTCAGGGCTAACAAAGCATGCAGAGACCTATGCTCTGAACTTGGGATGCAGCTGTTAAAAGCACTTTGGTTTCCCAACCTGTGTGTCTGGAAAACTTTGTGATTGCAAGTGATTTGGACAAGCCTGGCTTTTGAAGCAAAGCAAAAACTGGATTCTGAAAGTTTGAATGTGAGTAAGAATGGCAGAATTTTACACCTCTTATTTCAGTTTTTCAAAAGAGGCAAAATAATGTGCCTGTTTTTTTTTTTACTCAGCTTTGTTTGAAATTAAATAAAATATATTACAATATAAAGCTATATGAATGGAATTAAATGAGTCATACATTATACCCCAAAAACATAACGAGTTGCATAGATATCTGCATTCTAAGGGACAGTTTGAAAAGTATTCACTTCACATAGAGCTTTTTATTAATTTCATATTTCCTGGTACAACAGAATTGTTAGCAGTATTAGAAAACACTTTAAAATTACTGTATCCAAGGACTGGAGTGAGTTGCCTTACAGTAGGTTGTCATGCTGTTTCTTTTTTTTCTTTTTTTTTTTTAACTGCCATCTGTGCTTCAGTATTTAGGTTTTCATTAAAGCAAAAATCAGCTGTAAGGATATCAGTTTCATTCACATTAAAACCCCTTAGAATAACTGAGAACCTGATTGTACAGTTACAAAGAAAAACTCTGAAATTCCATCTTCTTATTTTCTAGTTTGTATGTGACCCTCGTCAGTTTAAAATCTGGGCAGTTCTAGAGCTGTATGGAGTCATCTGGAGGCACAAACAGAAACCAGATACCAAGCATTGTAATGAAGCACCTTCACCCCTCTGCAAGCCTGCAGTTGCATCTCTGAGAGGTCAGAAATATCTCATTAATCTCAATGCAGTATCAGCTTGGAGACCAAATGACAGTAGCTTAACTGGCAACTCTATGAACCATTTCATTTTTGTTCAAACTGTATGACATCAGGTGTATGGAGACTGGCACAGGTTGCTCTATGCAGTAAACACAAGTAACTGGAGAGAATAATTACCAGCAGTCTAAATAGCTAATTAAGACAAAATCTGAAATTTCCTGTGGTAATTTAAAAAATATATTTATTTTAAACCCACTGGGTTGTTTCTTTTGGTTGGGTTTTTAGAAAAAGCACTGCATTTTTTTCCATCTTGTGTCTGCATAATTTTGAATTGTAGAACTCGGGTGGAAAACAAATCTTACTAATTACTATTTCCATCGATACTACTATCCAGAATGTTGAGGAAACTCAATAAGTGGTTCAGATGTTGGTTTTGTACCTCACATGAAAGAGGCCACCTGCTGGTGCTGGTATCAGCATATCTGCAGCTTGTCAATGGTGCTCAAGATTCATACAATTATTTAGGTTGGAAAAGACCTTTAGGATCAACAGCTCCAACCATTAACCCAGCACTGGCAGCTCCACCACTAATCCATGTCCCTAAGCATCACATCTATACCTCCAGGAGTGGTGACTCCACCACCACTCCACCACCTCCACTGTTCCAGTGCTTGACAACCCTTTCAGTGAGGAAATTTCTCCTAATATCCAAACTAAACCTTCCCTGGTGCAACCTGAGACCTTTTCCTCTTTTTCCATCACTTGTTACTTGGGAGAAGTGACCAATACCCACCTCACTACAACCTCCTTTCAGGTAGTTGCAGAGAGCAATAACATCTTCCCTCAGCCTGATTTTCTCCAGGCTAAACAACCCCAGGTGCCTCAGCTACTCCTCATAAGACTTTTTCTCTGGACCCTTCACCAGCTTCATTGGCCTTCTCTGAACACACTCCAGCTCCTCAATGTCATTCTTGTGAGTGGCCCAGACCTGCACACAGTACTTAAGGTGCAGCCTCACCAGTGCCAAGTACAAGGGGACAATCACTTCCCTAGTTCTACTGGCCACACTATTTCTGATGCATGCCAGGATGCTGTTGGCCTTCTTGGCCACCTGGGCACACTGCATCACTGAAAGTGATGCCATCATGAATTGTTACATGAATAACTGTAGATTCAAAACCAGAATAATCAGTGAATTGCTTTCTTTGACCTTCTCCATGTTGGTATTTTGGGGGAATCATTCTTTTACACATACTTAAATACAAATTGTTTGTATTTTGTTAATATTTGTTACAGGTTTCCTAAATGAAAACATGGTTCTTCCTGTTTCAAGATTTTTTTAATGGCATTGACAGAAACAGGCTCAGCATAACTCTGTGAAAATGAGAGCCTTTTCAATCTGACAGTTTACATTCTGAAATTGTTTCCTCTTTGTCTGGTTAGCACCATCCATTGGATCACCCACATGATTCATTTCTGAACTTCAGGGACTTGTTGTGGGGCAGGAGGAAGGTCTCCATTCAGGGTTCTAAGCAGACCTGATTTAAGTTGTAAAAACTGAGATTCATGAAGCCTGAATGAATGTTTGCACAGGCCTTTAAAAGTACACTGTGCAGCATAATTACTGAGTGCAACATAATTGTTACTTATTTTGATGTGGTTTCAGGCAACATAAAGCCAGCAGTGTTCTCACACTCTTCAACTGCAGGAGACACCAGAAATCACAGTATTAAAAAAAAAATACTGTATTGTATAGGCCAGTTAACTGGAAAAAAATGGTGTGGAGGAGAGATCCTGCCATTCTGAAACATGACTCTGCTAAACCACAGTATTTTGTGGGAGATTTGTGTGATTTTTTTAAGGTAAAATATTTATCAGGAAACCTCGTATTACGTTGCAAATGGGAAATATGAGTTCTGCTAGCATTAGTTAAAGTGAAAGGATGCAAGGCAGGTTCCTGGTTAGAAAACTGTTCAGAATATTTTTCTTTTACTAATGCAACACAGAATGAGGCAACACTGCAAAACAGAAAAAGAGCTTTGTGAGCAGAAAAGCCAGTGGCCTGAGTGCTGGTGCAGTTCATGCATTTTCCAAGTAAATTCCATAGAAACTGGTGTAATTGGTGTGTAATGTTTTACTGATTTGGCCTCTTTAGATTGTCAGTGGAATGGAGTGAGAAATTGCAGTGTGTGAGTGCCAGCTGTGTGCTGCAGCTGCAATTCTTCATGAGGCTGGGTCTAACTTCTTGCTGAGTGAAGTCTGGAGAGATGACGGAAGCTTAAAGCTCCTTGCTAACCTCATCAGAGATGTCCTAGCGTGACAAGCTGATTCTGTTAAGTCAGTGCCAAAGCTCCATCTGACTTCAGCAGAAGCTGGATTTCAGCCTGCATTTTGCCTTTCAGAAAGTAGGGACCACAGTGCACTTAGGCATCTTCATGAGAATCATGCTTTGTTGTGGTTGTGGCTGGGGAAAATTTAATCAGCATGGAACTGTACTTTTTACCTGGCTGACACCCATCTTATGTCAGCTCCATGTATCATCTCAGTTTCCTTGCCATGTGGCCTTGACAGTTCACGTGCTGCGAGAAGGTCAGAACTCTCTCTCCTGTGGGTGTCTTGTGTAGGTTCTGATCCATGGAAATAGAAAGGGTTTGCAGACCATACTCACCACTGTGCCATGGGATGAAGTTGCAGGCATTGTGCACTGTGGACATGTACAAACAGGGAGTTTGTTAAAGTAGTTGCTGTGGTCTCCAAAGTTTTTTTCTTAGGTTTCAGCTCACGAATATGTGCAAAGTAGAAGGAGGTGACATGAAGCAATACTCAGAAAGCATTTGATTCCTCATCCACACATACCAGTGCAAAACTGAATCGTCAAGGAAAGGTATTTTCATATAGCTGGTATAACTGAAAGAGTATCATTTCAGAGTACAACATCACTATGGAATTGCCAGGCCTTGTATGAATTTGGTTTATAGCACACAGACTAGTGTGCACCAGTAAAAAATTAACAACTGGGTATTTTCAAATGAATGGTACATATTACTTATATGTGGGTTTCATGTTGGAGACATTTTTTCTGATATTGGAGGTACTTTCATATGCAAAACTTCACCCACAACAAATTACTCAGACCTCAGAAACCAAGCCCAGAGAGAAGGCTGCTTGGTAAATGATGAGCTGTCAGGGATGTACTGATTATATAGAAAAAACAGTTTGAAAACATCTCTTGTGACTAATGGGGTATGCTGCCAGTCACAGTCTGTCTCTACTTAGTATAGCACATGTACAATATAAACCCATGTTGTTTTACAAAGCTTTTATGTATCTAAGAGACATTTAGCAGTACATTTACAAAACTGGTGGAAATCTCTTCAACGAAGTTACCTTTGTAATCTTGTAGCTTGTCCCACTTAAAAGATTAACACAGATCCAGCACCATGGTACAAAGATATATGTATTCAGCTGTTAATAAGTTTATATTAGATCTGCTCATCCATATACTGTTTGTAGAAGCTTTGTGGGGATCTTTTTCTTAGCCACAGTAATTACAGCTACTCTCAAACATTTTATGTCATGGTAATACCCTTGCAGATTACTGCATTTATTGGAGGAACCAAGGGGAAAAGTAGCTAGAACACTGAATTGCTGATGGGTTCAACAAAGTGTGATATTCAGGGGAGTTTTAAATCATCTTCTCTGGTTTTTAGTGTACAGTGGGGCTTAAAATATTCAACTAGTACAGTAGGGATATTTATGCTAAAAAACCAGCACTTAAACGTAACTGAATTTAATACCCAAAATGCTTAAATGTAAGTGGAGTCACAAATTTTTCAGATCAAATAGCTATACAGTTTAAAAAGTGCTGAAGTTGAATATTACCTATATGCCACTGACTAATCAAGATAGATCAGAAGATACAGGAAAAAATGACTGATTAACCCATCCCATGTTAAAAAAATGGACTTTAAGTGATTATTTAACAAGGAAACAAAGGTAAACTGAGTTTTTGTTATGCTGGTACAGAAGAACTATGGAGAATTATTTGAGAAGAAGAAAATTAAGTGCTACAAGAACATACATTCTTCGACATCAAACTCATAACACAGATTTGAAATATACATGTCTCCTTGAGAAGTTACTTTGCATTTCCAGAGACAAGGCTCTCTAACATAGTGATTAGAAAAATCTTTGCATTCACTGTAGGCTTAAGGGGATGGTATTACTTATCATTTATATACAGTTTATTCAAATATTTTAGAAATGTGATGAAAAGGCCTAAATATGCATGTGGAGAAATACTCCAGCCATATATCAATACAGCTATCACAATGGATCTTTTAAATTAAAATAGAAAGTTAAATTAAAATATAGAAAACTGCCTTTTTGTATGAACTACAAAATGTGTTAAAACATTTTAAAATAGCAGAATAGTTTAGAAGTCTTATCTAAACCATAAAATGGAAGTACTTTTCTATATAACCAAGTATATCGATGCTTTTAAGAGAATTAGATTCCAGTGGGTATGTCAGTTCAGTTATTGCTTAAAACAAGAAGTTATTGTGGAAGAAACAGAAATCCTGCTTATATTTTGGCTCTTTTTGTTTCTTTCCTACTGGATTCCCTTGGGATGTAATTGATTCAATCCCAGTGATGGGAAAGCAATACCAGTAAGCACATAGTTCCAAGACAGTTGAATTATAAGCCAAGAAAAAAGAAATGCCAGTTGGCCCAACATAGCAAGTATAACTCTGTCAGTTTGTTAGTCATTATGTCTCTGTCACAAAGGAAAATAGCATAAAGAAGGTCTGTTGTTTCTCACTCCTGATCATACTGAAATATTGCTACCTTATGATAATTTTGAAATGGTTATCTCTGCTATGTTGATAGTGGTATTTTCATTTGAATTTGTTAATATTTCACATGTAGATTCATAATTTTACATCCCAGCTTCAATCATGGAGAACTAAGATCTAAGCATGCCCATCTAGCAGTTAGTTGTCCGCACCATGTTACCCTATCTGACTTACAAGATGGTCAAAGAAAATGGTGGCAGAATGTAAGTGATGTTTAATAACACTAGTGCTACTTCTATCCTTGTTAAGAAGCCTGTTACTTGTCATAGATGGAAATTAAGTTACCTGATCTGATTTAATCTTAACAAAGCTATTCTAGTGGTTACTTTTTTCTTTATTAGATCCTGAGGATATAAATACCTCATGTGATTATTTGTTGAGCTGAGTTAGACTGGCCAGGTGTTGGGTATGATCATGAAGTTATGTTACCAAAATTAGCTAGGACTCGGCAGTTTTCCTCCTTTCACATCATTAGTAGACAACGTCCACAGCCTTTCCCTCATCCACCAAGCAGATCAACTTGTTGTAGAAGGAGATCAGGTTTGTCACGCAGGACCTGCCTTCATAAACCCATGCTGACTGGGCTTGATGACCTGGTTGTTATGTATGTGGTGCATAGTGTCACTCAAGATGATTTGCACCATCACCTCCCTGGCACTGAGGTCAGACTGACAGGTCTGTAGTTTTCTGCATCCTCCTTCTAGCCTTTCTCATAGATGGGTGGCACATTTGCCACCCTTCAGTCCAGTGGGACATTCCCAGTTTGTCAAGACTTCTGGAAAATGATGGAAAGAGCTTTGGTGAGCACATCTGCCAGCTCCTTCAGTACTCTTGGGTGCAATCTATCCAGCTCCATAGACTTGTGTATATTTAAGTGTTGCAGCAGTTTCATCAGGTGAATACATTTTAGAAACCTCTAACTCATTAAAGTAGCCTCTGACTTGTTCTTGCTCTTTCCTAGCCTGAGTTATTTACACCACTGCATAGATAACCTTGTGAGGCTGGAGTTCAATATTTGTTGACTAAATAGTATTCCTGTTCCAGTTGCTCTGGCATTTATCATGGAACATCACCCTTCAAGTTTTGCTGGTGCAAGTGGTTGGGAGACAGTTTTGTGGATTAAATCGGGGAATTTATCCAAGTTGAAAAAGTCATGCTTTATTAAATTGTTTTATTTTAACCCAAATCCCCTAGGGGACAGCATGCCAATAAAAACAAGCCAGGGACTGGGAATACCTTAAGCAACTGATCACTTTCTATTGTGAAAACAAGCCCCTTCAAAAAATTCAGCAAAACAGCTTCAGACTTACATGATTGCAGCAGAGATTAAAATCTGGCCTTGGTGCATCAACCATCTGTTTCCATCCCAAGAAAGGAGACTCAGCAGGAATATTTGTAATTCTGAGTACAGGATTCTGATTTCATTCCTGTAGTTATATATCACAAATAACTCTACTGATGGTGCTGAAGTTACTTTCTCATCTATTCCAGTATATATTATTTGAGAACCTAGACTCCAGAAAAGTACAGAATGGAAGGCATGCATTGGAACAGAAATGAATTTCAGTCTCTCCAGGTTTACACCAACAAAACTCCAGTGGAGTTCCCTGGATTCATACCAGTCTAGCCCAGTATATAGCCTTTTTTTTAGGCAATATGAAATGCGTATAATTTTGTCTGAATGACTTCAGAGAGTGTACCTCACCACTACTATCTTGGTAGTTCTAATCAAATGTGACATTTTTACACTCTGCATTTTGGCCATATTTGAAGTGACCTGCACAAGGAGTGTATTAAATCTGTGAAGCAAAAACACACACAGATGCATGTATTTTTATTTTCTGCAAAATCAATTAAAATATATAAAATAAGAATTAAAATGAATGTAATTAGATTAATTTCACTTAAAATTATCGTGATGCAGGGGCCTGTTCTTGCTGATCATTGTGTTTGCTAGCAGTTACAGAAAAAAATTTATTATTAAAAGTGTGGATAAACATTTTGACTAGGTTGTTGAATTTTCTGCTGTTCTTTTTTATCTATTACTTATTTCTGTTACACAGTGTCACCCACTGCTTAACATTGTCAATGGTATGATGAAATATGCACTTTGGTTTCTTGGTAAGAATTAAAAGAACTGGGAATCAGTGGTTCTAACACATGCTGGAAGAAAAGGTTATGTATCTGTTCACTTAATAGCTAAAGGAATGTAGCAAAAGATCAGAGAGATTAAATGCCCTAATGTTTTGTGTATATGTATGGGCTCATGTTTACACAAAACATGACACATAATTTGGAATACCTTAAAAAAGTTTTGCCTTCTTGTCTGATTTCCGTACTCCTTCAAACTTTCACATAGCATAGGAAACATTTGATCAGCATATATTTGTTTTAATAGTGTCTTCTTTTTTGTCACACTGTTCATCCTTTCTTCCTATCAGAATCCTGACTTGGCCTCCATTTTTGTCTTGTACCTTCATTCTTCCTGCCATGGTTTGCATATAAGGTACATGAATAAATACATCACAGAAAATAAGTCAGTATTTTGGTGATCTCTGCTCTGGAACCCAAATATTTGGGATATTTACAGATGTTCCTCCCTTTACATCTTCTCTTGTAGCACCAGCAAGTCTTGCCACCTTCACCTTCTGCATGACCACACAGGAACTATCTGTCTCCCTTGCAGGCTTAGTTTCAGTCTCTCTGCTTCTGCAAGTTCAGCAAGCATATCCTTCATCAGCTTGAAAATTTACAGGCCTGATTCTCCACTCTACCTGTAGAGGATTTCCTAAAAGGCATCATCAGCAGAGCTGGCTTCTTCCTTCTTAATGTAACAAGGCAGATGCCTCACTGTCACCGTTTGACTTAGATCTCATTCTGAAGGAGAAAACATCACATGGAAGCACACGTAGTATCACATATTTCTGAAATAAGGTCCTGGTGGTTAGTCTGTTAATCCACAACCAATTTGTTGTTTGTTTGGTTTGTTTTTTTGTTTGTTTGTGTTTTTTTTGTTTTATTTTGTTGTTATTTTGGGGTTTTTTATCTCAAATATGTCCTAGGATGCTGCAAAGCACTACTGTCTTCAGGCTTTATTTTTAGAATTTGTTGTGAGTCATGACTGTAATTTTTGTAGGTGATCCACTCCAATCTAAAGAAGATAAAATCTGCAAGAATTATATTCGGTAATCATCGGCATGTATGATGGGTACTTATTTTGCATATGTGCTTTAGTTCTTTGCGGCAACTCCAGGGGACTTCTCAGTAAATGTATATGGGCTAATGGGGAGATTTTGGTGTTCTCACCATGTTAGAGGTGTCTAAGTGGTAATATATAAAAATGTTCATATGATGTTCTGGTCCTTAACGTGAGTCAACAGCATGCTGTTGAAGGCTAACCACATACCACATTAGTAAAACTATGGGCAGCAGGTTGAGGTAAAGTACTATTCCCCACTATCTGGTACCTGTGAGGTCACTTCTGAAAGTCTATGTCCAGAATGAAGCACCGTGGTACAAGAAAAATATTGAAATACGAAGGGTTTATACTTTGGTAAGATATGTATCTTACCAAGATACATGGAGGGATCTTACCAAGATACACAAATACCTGAAGGGAAGGTGTGAAGAACAAAACCAGACTCTTATCAGTGGTACCCAGTGACAAGACAAGGGCAGTGGGCACCCACTGAAACACAGGAGGGTCCTTCTAAACATAAGGAATCATTTTTTTCATTGTGAGAGTGGTTGACCACTGACACAGTGTGCCCAGAGAGGCTGTGGTGTTTCCATTCTTGGAGACATTCAAAAGCTGTCTGGACATAGTCCTGGGCAACCAGCCCTAGGTGGCCCTGCTTGAGCAGGAGCATTGGACCAGATTGCCTTTAGAGGTCACTTCTGACTTCAGCCATGCTGTGATTGTGTGACATGCAGAAGCAAATTTAATGGGATTTCAGAAAGATTATGACATAAGTGTATGTTGTAGAAGACTATTGATGCAGTGATATTTAAAGCAGGGCACAACATAAAACCCAAGCTGTTGGCAAAGATTAATAGAATTAATGTATTTTGATATCTCTGTTATTATTTTGCACTGCATTTGTGGAGCAATGACCAGAACTGTTGAATGTGCTACATAGGTGTATGTGGTATGGCCAATATCCGTTTACACATTATTGCTCAGTAGAGTGCCTAAAGATGTGACTACAAGAAGCTGGGGTATAAGGTATGCTGTACATCAGGCTGTTTTGGTGATGTGTTAATACCACAGACTTTGAAGATATTACATGAACAAAACTTTCCAGAGAAAATTTGGATGTTGCTCTGGAAAAAAAAAGTTTATGATAGAATCATCCCTTCCTGCCATTTCAGCTGATCCTTTTCTGCTCTGGTTTATATCCATGTTTCTGCAATGCATGTGAGGAGATCAAGTTTCCCCTGCACAGGAACAAAAAGATAGTGGACAGAAGTGTCTTTGCACTGCCTCTACTCATAAGCCTTGGAACAAAATTAAAAGCAGGATTGATTGAATCACTACCTTCTCATAAACCTGTATTAACTCTGGGTTTTAGCTATCTAGGAAAGGAAAAGCACCAAGGAAGGGAAAAGTAAGTGTTGAGATGGCAGTTAGTGAAAGTTTCCTTAGGATAAGATCAGGAGTCAAGTAGTTATGTTGAATTTGCAAGAACTAACAAACTGGGGGCACCTTGAATCTACTGAATTGATTCAAGGCTACTAGCACACACTGGTATCATCAGTGGGTTGTGTAACTTGGACCACATCCTGGGAGGCACTGGCTGCTGTAGGAAAAGATTATAGCATCATAAGTACCCCTCATGAAGCAAAAGACACCCATGGAAGGCTTTCTGAACAGCTACCTGGAAGCCAAGGATGCTTCAGTGTGATCCTCTGCTTTCAAGTATGCAGTGAAGTTTTTCTTCCAACTATTACTCATTGGCTGGTAACCATGAGTGCCTGTGTGAGTGAGTAAGTGAACGTGTTACATAAGTAGCTGTCTACTATCAATAATAACAACTTAATGGTCAAAGAAATATTTGTTGTGGTCTACATCTCCCCCATTCACACTCCTATCAGGGAAAAGTGAATTTACAACACTTCTACAAAAATTAGAAATATAATGAGGCAGATGGGTTCTATGCTGCTAATTTCCTGGCTTTTTATTTCCAGTTAAAAATAAGTGGAAACAGATCAAGCAGCAAAGTTTTAAATTAAAAACATTCAACTGATAGCTTCAATGTCAATATGCATTCTATACAGTATTAATTATTTTTATTCCAGTTATTATCCATAGAAGTGCCCAGAGTGAATCAGATCCAAGGCATATTGTCCCAGCTTCAGCAATAGCTAGTACTAGGTATGTCAAAGAAAGTGCAAGAAGCCTGGCAGTATATTGCTAGGGAGTTGGTTGCCTGTGTAGAAGAGTGTGCTTCCAAAAGCTCTAATTGCTGGTTGATGTATGTCCCTAAAATAATTATCTAATATTTAATATTTAGAATTATATGTAATTTTGCTTTGTGTGAGGAGGAGTTTCCTGTTGCCACTTCAAAATTGCTACTAAATTTCCATTTCAGTGAATGCTTCCTTGTTCTTGTACTGAAAGCAGGTTATTTATTACTGGGATTCTTTTCTTGTGTCCCCACTGACTTGCCTTCTGTCTAAGGCAAACACATGAGGATCTTTCAGTGTATTTCTGCTACTTTTTGTCTCAGCTAATTCTTGTGTCCCCTTTTCAATTGGGGTACTTAAAATTGTGCACAGTGTTCCATTTGATAAGCAGTGTATTTAATTTACAATACACAGACATACATCATTATATTTCTGTTCTATTACCTATATAGTTGGTGCATAGCACAGTAACTGCTTACTTTTTCCATGATCACTTCTTCATGAGTAAAGGTCATTTTTGATCTATGTACAATGTTTGTTGAGTCTTTTTCTGAGATACAGTCAGTTTAGAACAAAAGAAATCCAGCAACTCCAGTGATTTCCTCTAAAGTGTACTGAAGAACTTTGCCAACATTTGGTTTCATCTGCCATCATATTTTCTATTCGCTCACGTTGCTTAAGGCCTCCAAAGTTTTTCACAGTTTCTCTGGTCTTGATCAACTTAAATAATTCTGGCACGTCAGCAAACAACTTTCCAGATAGTTGATAAGCAGCAGATGCCTGAAGGTGGAACCTTGTAGCACACTGTGGATAACCTCATGTGGTAGCAATCATTTTTCTTGCTTCTTGTTTCTTATTACATCACTGTTTTTGATCAATATAACTATTTTGTCTCCTCCTCCTCCTTCTCCTCTTTGCCACCTTAGCTTCTTTAGTTGAAGAATTTGGACAAAGGCATTTTGAGACCTTCAAAAATTATGTCTGTCTTCTCTTTTACCTACTGTACTACTGACTCAAATAATTTTAACAGGTTATTTCCTTTGCAGTGCTCAGTGTATTATATTCAAAGTATTTTATAGCAATGCAAATAACTTACCATCTATTGAAAGAAAACTATTGGTCTGCAACTCACTGGATGACTGCACACACTTTTATCTAACTGCATGTGCAACACTGTCAGCCCTCAAATATGGTAGTTGATCCTGCCTTCCCACTCAGGAAAGTGACATTGTGTGTATAAATGTACTGACTTTCAGTACTCTGTGTTTGTATAAGCATATGGTACTATCACATTCAATGCAATGAACGTAGCAAACCACTGAGACATTGGGTTATGCTGGTGTGATTGCATGTGTTGGCACTAACCTTTTACTCTCTCCATTTGAATCTCACAGTTTCTCCCTTTTTTTCCATATTATCTTCATAACAACTTCACGCTCTTGGAAACTACTTGTACAAATGATAACACATCCGAAGTTATGCCAGGCAGGAATTTACATACACCATTTTCTGAGTCCCATTTATACAGATACTTTTTTTTCCAAAAATGTTTAATCCTGAACAAATCTGTGATCAGCTTCCTACTCTCTACTCTTCCTGAGGGCCACATTGCCAGCTTGTCTCTTACAGCTTGTCAGTGTTTGCTTCTCTAGCATGGATAACGTAATGTCCAGTCTCTCCTGACTACAGGGACTAATCTGTCTGTAAGAGAGCCTTATGTACTGTGTACCAACCAGCCTGTATTGACTTCAGTGCTGTTAGATTAGTCTATAGCACCAGATGGCCTTCTGTCTTTTTGGCACTCTCACAAAATGGCCAATCTTACTCTGCTGCTCATGGGATGGTGAGTGTTTGCACATGGAGGATGACGGCTGCAGTCAGAAGTCTTTCCTTTTCTGCAAGGTTGTTTTGGATTTAGAACAGAGAGTCCTGGATGCTCAGGTAGCACACACTGACCCCTTTCAGATTAAACAAGTATCCATCAATACTACAGTGAAAGAATCTAACTTGACTTTTCCATTCCATCTGGAAATTAGGCTGTAGAGTTTTTGCTCCTGGGCAATGCCTAGATATACTGGAGCTCAGAATGAGTGAAGATGTCAGGAATCTGCAGTAAGCAAAACGAGGTATAAAACTAAGAATTTGTTGCAGACAGCAGGAATTATTTGGCTTTGTGTGTTTTGATCTGATGATACTAGCTGAGCCAAATCTGCTGTAAACAGTGACTCTAGAATAACAGATTCATCCTCCTGGAGGATCCTGTCAGAGAGGCAACTGCTGTGACAGCTCCCATGCAACTGTAATTGCAACCTCTGTCTAGGAGCGTAGAAGCATCACTCTTTACACTATCTCCTAGGGCTTTTCTCTCTCTCCACCAAACTAGGGAGAGATGATCTCTAGCAAGGAAGATAAATTGGCTAAAAAGGTGGAGATATAAGTCATTACAAGGAATTTGTAAAAAATGTAGAAATCAGAGTGCAAACTTCAGTTTTCCCAGGAGGCAGGATCCTGAACTCTTGCACCTTGCCTCTTCAATGACCCTTACCTCAGCAGTCCTCCTTTTTCCAGAATGACCTCACACTCGTTGTCTGGTCACCTTCTGTAGAACCAAAGTGAGAAAATAAGATGGCATTAGATCTATTAACACATTTGCTCAAGTTAAACAGAGAGATGAGGAGTCAAGGCCTTGTCATGTTCTGTGCTGAGCATATGGAACAGGCTCTGCTGGGGCCCTGGGGTCTGGGCAGTACCTGTCTAGGGACAGTTAAAACTTTGTTGTCCCTATTTTAGTGCACTGCATCTGGTATGGATTGTTTTGTGGCTTCCACAGTATATGACAAGACAAATTATTCACAGTGAGCTCCTCTTGTACAAGTGGTCAACACACATTTCATTACAGAGCCAGGAACTATCATATCAAAAGTGAAGACCTGGTACCTTATTAATTCACTTTCCATCATGTTTTTTCAGCTATTCTTTTTTTTCAAGATTTAGCCAAATATTTAACCAAATAAATCTCTTTGCTGACTTTATGGAGAGATGACTAGCAAGATTCTTGGTTTGAGTGCACAGCAAATTAGTAGATTGATCATTCTTCCTCTAAGTGTACAGTGTGTTAGTGAATTACTCTCCTCGTGAGCTATCCTTCTCCATTTTTGAAAGATAATGAGGAGTTTATGCCACAAAAAGGCTTTTCTAACCTACCATGTGGGTTTCCTTATTTAGTGCTGTTGAGGGCAAAGACTTAAAAAGAAATCACAGTTTTAGAAATGCATACTTTTCACATCATACAGGAGGCAGTGGTTGATTCTCAGAGGAGTTACCTGAGTTAACTTGAATGCTTATGGAAGGAAAACACTTAATTCTGAGGACTGTCTAAGCAGATTCATCTACCATCATGCATGGGAATTTCAAAGTGCCATTGAGTATTCAACACTCAAGTACAGAGAAGTAGCTGTTTGAATCACTCTTAAGGCATTCTTAAAAATTTCAGTCTGTACACAGCCAATGTCATCAGAACATTTTTTCCTTGAGGGAAAGAGTTTTGCAGAGACTATGGTGTTCCAATGTTCTGAAAAGTTCACTGAGTTATTTTGTCTCTGTAGGGATAAAGGTGCTGAAATAACTTTAACATTAGTGTTTCCTAGTTCATTTGAGCATTATTCCATGGTGATTTTCTTTAAATATTGCTGTTTGCCTGTTAATTCTTTTTGGGTTTTTTTGTTGTTGGTTTTTTGTCTCAATGAATGGTAGATGTGAATTTAGTACAGCCTGGGAAATCTTTTACTTTCTAATGTGCAAAAGCAGCTGTTTAAAGTTCACTATAACATGGCCTTGGCTTTTGTAGTGTTCCTGGAGGGCACACAAAAAGTATTTGGAGCATTCTTCTAACCATATGATCTTCAAAAATGGCCAAAACACCCTTGAGCTGTGGAAGATCTGTTCATTCACAAATGAAACTCCAATCCTAATTTTCTGGATTATATGTTTGAATGTGGCCTAAACAAGTCTCTTTCTTCAACTGTGTAGGAATAAAAGGTTTTATCGACAGCAAAACAACTAAAAAACTTTACCAAAAAATACCCATCTTTTGCAGATTATTTCCAGGTAGCACACTTCAGCATATGTTTAAGCCAAGTGTGGAAGGACACTTCCCTGGTTGTAAGCAAGTGAGGACATTAGTATTTACTAGAGATTTTGATAGCGAGAGATAATGGTTGCTACTGTGAGTCAGGGGTACTACATGAAACTGATGTCCTGCATTATTACCATGAAAATCTACTCCCAGCAACTGGGGAACTACACAAGAAATGAAATAAATTAGAAATGTTTACACTAAAAAGCTGTGGAATAAAGAAATCGTTCTGTCAAGCAAATTCTTCCTAGTGAAGGCTCCTTTTGACTGACTGAAAGAAAAAGGGATCATGTTACCATTGCCATCAAATCCCTGTTGCTTAGATAAACCGTAGCACTGAGTTGAGAGAACAATGTTTGTGTGATGTAAGATTATGGAAACTGTGTGCAATGGAAGACTGGATGTTAGCTGGGTGAGTGAGTAGATTCTGAGCAATGAAGCATTGGTGTATGATGGTAGAACACAACACTGAAGCAGTATCATATCACATGGGCTTCTCTAGTCTGGAAAGGCAATGTAGGTTAGATAAAGTCAAACAGACAATGTTCTTTGCTTGTTGTTGCCTCAGAGGGAAGCTGCTGGAAGAAGACATTTTTCTGAAATACTCACAAGCTGAGTTATTGATTAATGCTATATATTCACCTCTGCAGATAAAATCCCAGTTTGCTTCACCTGGTAGTAAGCAAAATATGAAATAAAAAGCCATTTTACTCAAATCTAGCTAAATAAATATTTTTTAAACTAAATTAATAGTGTCCTAGTGTCCCTATGCCAAGATTTTCCTTTTTTTAGATTATATTTTCTTTTGCCATTATGGCCAGCCAAGGATCACCATCAATAAGACTACTATCCCTATTTAGATCAACTGGCAAACATAAAACCCATCTGTGTGTTGCTTAACAGGTGCCATTTTAGATCCATAGGGAGCAAAGTAAGCTTTGTACAGATGGACAGTCATTCATTGAACCCTTGCTAGCAGTAGAATATTTATTCAGTCACTGCCTGCCTACAGGCTCAATATTTGGAAGAGTGAGTGAAAAATGTTTCTGGTGGAATATTTTCATGAAGGTAAATAAGACGAGAAAGCTCAGGAAATATCATTAATTTTTTTTGCTTACATTCACTAACAGCCCCATTTTGATCAAGAACTACAAGTTGTGGCAAGTGTTCCAGGGAGTCACTTGATGCTACCCAAAGGCTTTACTTATTAACAGAAATACTATTAAACTGTATACTCTTCATGGAAAGGAGAGGAAGTCCTTTTGCTGACAGCAGTTGTATAAATTGAAATGAAAACTAGCAAGTTCCATCTGCTACGCCCAAGTAGTGAGGAACACTTTTCTCCACTTTGGTCATCAGTTTCTTTTTCATATTTTGCAGATAACCTAGAAAACAGAGAGGAGGGTATATAAAAGCTTTCATTTATATAAATAGCCAAAAATTATGTGAAAGATGCCAGCATTCCAGGGACAAAAGGAGATTTTATGGCCTTTGGAAGAGGGGGCAGGCCTCTCTTGAGGACTACAAAGATGTAGTGAGGCTACACAGGGAGAAAACTAGGAGAGCCAAAGCCCAACTAGAACTCAAGGTACATACAGCAAGTAAAGACAATAAAAAGTGTTTCTATAAATACATCAATAACAAAAAGAGGACTAGGGAAAATCTCCATCCTTTATTGGATGCAGGGAGAAACTTAGTGACAAAGGATGAGGAAAAGGCTGAGCTGCTTAATGCCTTCTTTGCCTCAGTCTTTACCAGTAGAATGAGTTGTTCCCTGGACACCCAGCCCCCTGCGCTGGAAGACAGGGAGAGGGGACAGAATGAAGCCTTCTCAATCCAAGAGGAAATGTTCAGGGACAGGCTGCAACACTTAAATATACACAAGTCTATGGAGCTGGATAGATTGCACCCAAGAGTACTGAAGGAGCTGGCAGATGTGCTCACCAAAGCTCTTTCCATCATTTTCCAGAAGTCTTGACAAACTGGGAATGTCCCACTGGACTGAAGGGTGGCAAATGTGCCACCCATCTATGAGAAAGGCTGGAAGGAGGATGCAGAAAACTACAGACCTGTCAGTCTGACCTCAGTGACTGGGAAGGTGATGATGCATATCAGCCTGAGTGCCATTATGCACCACATACAAAACAACCAGGTGACCAGGCCGAGTCAGCATGGGTTTATGAAGGCAGGTCCTGTGTGACGAACCTGATCTCCTTCTGTGAAAAGTTGATCTGCCTGGTGGATGAGGGAAAGGCTGTGGATATTAATAGAATTCCAGGTTGGAAGGGACCTCAAGGATCATCTGGTCCAACCTTTCTAGGTACTACTAGAGTTTATATGAGATGGCTCAGCTCCCTGTCAAGCTGAGACTTAAAACTGTCTAATGTGGGGGAATCTATCACTTCCCTTGGGGGGCTATTCCAATGTTGGATTGTCCTCATGGTGAAAAATTTACCTCTTGTATCCAGTCAGAATCTCCCCAGGAGTAACTTGTGCCTATTGCCCTTGTCTTTTCCATGTGACTACTTGTAAATAGGGAGTCTCCATCATCTTGGTAGCCACCCTTTAAGTACTGGAACATTGCAATAAGGTTTGGCCTAAGCCTTCTTTTCTCAAGGCTGAACAAACCCAGTTTTCTCAGCTTCTCTTCATATGGCAGGTCCTCCAGTCCTCTCATCATCCTTTTGTTCCTTCTCTGGACTCTATCCAGCCTGTCTGCATCCTTTTTGCATAGTGGGGTCTAAAACTGAATGCAGTACTCCAGGTGTGGTCTGACAAGCACTGAGTAAAGCAGGATGATGTCTTCTTTATCTATGCTGGTGATGCCCTTGTTGATGCAGCCCCGCGCCCTGTTGGCTTTCTTTGCTGCTGCAGCACACTGTTCACTCATGTTGAGCCTGTTATCCACCAAGACCCCCAGGTCCCTTTCCACAGGGCTGCTCTCCAGCCAGGTGGATCCCACTCTCAACTGCATTCCTGGGTTATGTGTTCCAAGGTGCAAGATCCTACACTTATCACCGTTGATGAGGGAAAGGCTGTGGATGTTGTCTACCTGAACTTTTGTAAAGACTTTGACACTATCTCCCACAGCATTCTCATGGAAAAAACTGGCTGCTTATGGCTTGGATGGTCATGCTCTCTGTTAGATAAAACACTGGCTGGATGGCTGGCCCCAGAGAATGATGGTGAAGAGAGTTAAATCCAGCTGGTGGCCGGTCACGAGTAGAGTTCCTCAGGGCTCAGTGTTGGGACTACTTCTGTTCACTATCTTTATCAGTTACTTCAATGAGGAGATAGAATGCACCCTCAGTAAGTTTGCAGATGACACCAAGTTGGGAGGGATTGTTGATCTGCTTGAGGGTAGGGAGGCTCTGCAGAGGGACTTAGACTGCATTGATGGGCTGAGAGAAATTGTATGAGCTTCAATAAGGCAAATTACTCACGGATCATTAGTGACAGAACAAGAGGGAATGGCTTCAAGCTGGGTAGGTTTAGACTGGACATTAAGAAATTTTTTTTCACAGAAACAGTGGTTAGACACTGGAATAGGCTGCCCAGGGAGGTGGTGGAGTCACCATCCCTGGATGTGTTTAAGGATTGTTTGGATGTGGTGTTGGTGGATGTGGTTTAGGGGAGAACTTTGTAGAGTAGGGATGATGGTTGGACTCAGTGATCCCGAGGGTCTTTTCCAACCTGAATAGTTCTATGATTCTGTAAGTGCTGGGTCCTGCACCTGGGCCACAACAACCCCATGCAAAGCTACAGACTTGGGGAAGAGTGGCTAAAAAGATGCCTGGCGGAAAGCGACCTGGGGGTGCTTGATCAACAAATGGCTGAATATGGGCCAGCAGTGTGCCCAGGTGGCTAAGAAACCAAATGGCATCCTGGCCTGGATTAGAAATAGTGCTGCAAGCAGGTCTAGGGAAGTAATCCTCCCCATGTAGTCAGCACTGGTGAGGCCCCACCTCGAGTACTGTATTCAGTTTTGGGCACCTTAATAAAAGAAAGATACTGAGGTGCTGGAGTAGGTGCAGAAAAGAGCAACTAGGCTGGTGAAAGGCCTTAGAGAACAAGTCTTATGAAGAGCGGCTGAGAGAACTGGGGTTGTTTAGTCTGAAGGAAAGGAGACTGAGGGGAGACCTTATCACTTTCTACAACTACCTGAAAGGACATTGTAGAGAGCTAGGTGCTGGTCTTTTCTCACTAGTAAACAATGATAGAACAAGAGAGAGCAGCCTTAATCAACACCAGGGAAGGTTTAGACTGGACATTAGGATTTTTTTTTTCTCTGAAAGGGTTGTCAGGCATTGGAACTGGCTGCCCAGGGAGGTGGTTGAGTCACCATTCCTTGATATGTTTAAAAGTTGTCTAGGTGTGGTGCCTGGGGATACGGTTTAGAGGTGAACATGGTAGAGAGGGTTAAAGCTTGGACTTGATGAAGGTCTTTTCCAACCTAAATTACTCTATGATTTCAAAGTGTACTTTGCTAGAACAATGGAATCAGCCAGGCTGACTTTGTAGAGAAGAGGAATGTCCTTTGCTGTGGAAGCAGCTGCAGAAATTCTATTCATTACTGTGAGTATACTGTGCATGCACTGACATGATCCTCTTGTCTGAAGGCTCACAAAAATGACCAAGTGACTAAAAGGCGTGTCCATGTAAATGACAGTACATCTCCAGTAGGTCAAGGCAAGCAGCTGAAGTGCTGCACGTGAAGCTGTGGTTAGCACTACCTGCAGTTAGTTGAATAGTAATCAACCAATAAGAACAGTCATTATGGTTTTGATGTTAAATATAGCACCCTTGATGTTAAACAGCATAGAGACTCATAAAATCTAACATCATTTGTTGCAAGATACACTTGCAGACCTGCCAACTCTCAAGCACTGTGTTGAGCTTCCTGCCTATGGCCACTACCTTTTCTCCCACCACCACTTCTAACTCGTGTGAAAAAAGGAGCACAAGATACAATCACTACATATTTGAAGTTAAAAAGTGGTTTGTGAGGCCTTGGTCAGGTTCCAGGCCTTGCTGAACAGGGGTCACATAACAAGATCTTTTTGTTACCTATTATTGCTCTCAAAAGAGTCTTAATTGCTTCAGGTTGTCCCTCAAAACTCACAGTCTAAATTTTAGGATGTGGGAAAAAAAAAGTATGGTAACAGCAATTAAATGTTAACAAAAGGCCAATCATGGTAGACAAAATTTCCATTTCTATTACTACTATGATTAAAGTAAAAATATTACAAAGAAAAAAAAAAAAGAAGTTTAAACCCTTGGGTAAAAAAAAAGGGACCAGCCTTTGGCAATTTGATGTTATTTCTCCAGAATTGTAGAATCCTTGAATTTTTGGGTTTGGGTTAGAAGGGACCTTAAAGATTGTCTAGTTCCAACGCCCCTTGCATGGGCAGGGACACCTCCCACCAGACCAGCTTGCTCAAAGCCCCATCCAGTCTGCCCTTGAACACTTCTGATGATGGAACACCCACAACTTCTCTGGACAACCTGTTCCAGTGTTTTACCATCCTCAACAAAAAACATTTTTTCCCTATGTCCAACGTAAATCTACCCTCTTTATGTTTAAAACCATTGCCCTTCGTCCTATCACTGCAGGCCTTGGTAAAAATTCTCCCTCCATATTTCTTATAAGCCCTCTTTATATATTGAAAGGCTGCAATTGGGTGTCCCTGGAGCCATGTCTTCTTCAGGTGAAACAACCCCAAATTTTTCATCCTGTCTTCATAGAAGAGGTGTTCCTCTGATAATTTCTATGGTCCCCTTCTGGGCCCACTCTAACAGCTCCATATCCTTCTTGTGCTGTGGACCCCAGAACTGGAGACAACACTCCAGGGGAAATCTCACAAGTACAGAGAGGAGGGCCAGAATCACCTCCCTTGACCTGCTGGTTATGCTTCTTTAGATGTAGGTAGTTCTGTTTCGTGTAGTTCTGTATTCCTTATTGCAAGGAAGATTGTTGCTTCAGGAAAAGCACAAACTCAAGAGGCTGCTGATTGGCTTCAGTAGGTCATTGCAAAGTGCCCTTTGACACCAACACCAGATATTTTGGCCTCCAAATGGCTCTGCCCTCATCCTCCTTTTAGTGGCTGCCTCTCCTGCTCAGACTCCTCTTGTGTCCTGGTGAACATCATCCTTGCAGTCTTGTCTTCCTATTTCTTTGCTGTTTGACAGTCAGCCATCTCTCACTGTGCATGTGTCAGGGGAAGCCTTTCTCCTGTTCCCCCTCCTGGCAGGTGTGAGAGAGCCCTGATTTGCTAAATGACACACTTAACCACCCACTTCTTTTTTTCTAGGGCCTACTCTGCTTTCTTTTCCTTTGGAGACCATACAAGCCTTTCTCAATATGCTCCATTGTATTTTATATCTAAGTTCACTTCTTATTTTGTATTATTAATTTGTTTCCTTTGGGTTTGCTAAGTGCACTAGTCTGTGCATGCCTCATTAAGTTACTTCTAAACAGCTACAGCCAAATCTCAGCCAGAAGCTGCTGCTGAAGGAGTCTTTTTCCTGCTTGTTCTCTCTGCTCAAGGAAAGTAATCATGTTTGCATAATTCATGTTTTAAGTTCATCCAATATGAAAGGAAATCCTTCATCCTGTTGTGTTGGGTTTTTTTTTTATCCTCCAAGTGTGAAAATTAGATTTATCAGTTATTAACTTGTTTATTTTTTTTAAGTATCTAGCTTTGTGTCACTGTTGATTTCACTATTTGCAAACTGGCTTTGTCATTTTATTGATAGCACTTGAGTGAAGAACTCTCTGATAATATATGCAAACTCACAGCTCTCAAAAAGCTTTACAGCTCCGTTAATGAGGGGATTAACAGGAGCACTGCAATGTATTTAACCTGCGGCACTAGCTCTGTTTCAATGAGACTTCAACAGCCTATTAAATGGAGTGGGGGCTCAATTAACCCGGACAAAGGCTACTCTACAGAACATGGCAGGGAGGACCACAGTTAGCATCTGCCTAAGCAGCTTGTTCTGAGCTGGAAATAAAGAGGGTGACATGTTCTCGCCCCGAGCTATGATATAACTGAAATGGTGATTCTAGTTCATCTGGGCTGACTGAATAGGTGACGGCATTGAAACCCACCGCTATCTCGCCATATGACAGTTTGTAAAATCAGAGTGCACTCAACGGTCACCCCAGAGCCTCCTGCCTGGTAGGATGGAGGTATTGTTCTGAGGTTGGTTGGTGGGAGCTTTTGCTAGCACTAGGCTGCAGTGCCAGCATGGTGTGATGCCTGGGCAGTTGGGGAACCTCGTGTCAGTAGATCTTTCAGGGAATGTTTTAATAATCGCCTGCTGGAGAGGGACCGGGCATAGAGGTGTTACTGGATTTTGTGTAATCTGATATTTCGTTGGGAACTGAAACATGTTGTGTAAGCTGGGTGGGAAAGAAATATGCTTTTTTAAAAATGCAAATTGTACAATAGCAATATACCTACATTTCTCACTAAGTTCTTGGTTAAATTTCAAGAGTTTGTTTTAAAGGGTGTTACTCATGCTTGCAGCTAAACTTCTGCTGAAAAATGCTTTGCTGGGTAAAGATTTAATTCTTCCCTTGGTTTTGGGATAAGAATAAAGGGTTCTTGCTGTTTCTGGGAAAGAACTATTTGCAGAAATAAGGTCGTTTGTGAATACTGGCTATTCTTTTGTTATGTCTAAGTTTAGGTTTCTCAACAGCTATTGTTACAAGACATGGACCTTTATCTAGAAATAGGTACAGATTAAAGAGTGGCACCAAGGTACTATTGTAGTGCCTTAGTGTAAGAATCTACAGGCCATGTTGCAATTATTTGCAAGAAAACTGAAAATAATAGAAAATGGCTTTTTTTTTTTTTCAGTTGTGAAAGGTAGAAAATAACAAAAACTTCTAGCTAACAACCAATCAAAAGCACAACAAGCTAGTAATTATCTACTGCAGACCATGCTAGAGAAAGAGAAACAGATAGGAGACATCCATTTTTTCCTGGGTTAAATGTAAATTCTTTCTGAAAAGACAGCACTTTGTTTTAATTTTTTTTACATGTAGTGTTCTTATAGCTCAAATCTCCTCAAAAGAGTGAAACAGTTTTCTTTCATTTCTTTCTTTCATTGAGGAATGTTGTTTGTTCATTAGAGAAATTCATGCTCATAAACATACATCAAGCAGCAAGCCTTCTAATGGCACATGCCAGAATCTGGTGACAAGGGCCAATAAAAATACTTGCATTATGAGCAGCATTAATTGAGGAACCAGGTCAAGCAAAATAATCTGGAAAAATTGTATGGACTGTATAGGGCATAGGTGAGTGCTAAGTACCTGGCTTACCTGAGGATAAATGTATATAAGTGTAACTTACCCATTTCTAGGTTGAACAACCTAAGATACATCTGTTTCTTAAAATTTCAAGCATCTGAATTTATCTACCTTGTATGTAGTGATAAGCACCCATGCTGCTTTTTCCCATGACCATTTATTCTAGTGCTTTCTGTGTTTGGTTTTATGTGAGATTCAAGGCCAAAGAAATGTAAAAATCCTTCCTTTTTCTGCAAGTCACTTCCAGGTTTTTTGGTTCTTGTGAAGTCTCATTTCTCAAGGCTTTCGAGGCAGAAAACCTCTGCGTTTCTAATACAGAAAACAAACAAAAGACTTTTTTTTTTAATCCCCTCCAGAGACAATTAAGAGAGACATAAGAGTGGAGACCCAGTTAGTTTTGCTTTGAGGTCAAATTTAAGTACTTCTGATTGCCACAATAAGGACAAGTGCTACTAATTTTATACTTTTATAGGGAGGGTAATTTTCTTTCCTTGGATCTATGTTATTATGGTTTGAGGACAAAACAGGTGAATTACCATAGCAATGTATTGATTTCCAGCAGAGAAAAATAAAGGGAAGTCATTAAACAAACACTGGTTTTCTGTTGGGATGCATTTCCTTTAAGTTTTTAAGTCTAACCGGAGGTTAAGTGGGCATCTTCACCTCTAGTCACATCTAACTAGCCATGCCTCATTGGTAGAATGCAGACATTAATACAAGTTCTAGATGTGGGTGTGTTGTTTTTTTTAAAGAGGAGGAAAATTAGAACAAGTTATGTTGCCAAAGAATATAGAAATTACAATATATGATGAGCATATAGGATGTGATGATGGTGCTATCGATGGTCTAACCCAACATGTCAATTCTTTCATTTCCTTTTCCTATCCAATGTACTGTCTCCCACAGTGACAATTGCAGATGCTTTTTGGGAACAGCATGCGGCTCCAGTTACTCTCTGTGGTCCTTTCCCCTTCTATTTCCCCACCATCCACAATGGCTGGATATGGGATGTTAGGGAATGCCTCCCTGCCTCTTTATTTTAGTGTCTGCTTATGGACATGAATTTATCCAGTCCTCTCTGAACCTGTTGATACCTCCTGCCTCCACAACCTCCTGTGGCAAAGATTCCAGAAGTTCATTTCTGTTGTTTAATAACAGAAGTAGTTTTAAAAATCCTTTTTAGGTGGGTCTCCTATTTGCTGTGTCCCCTCTAGTTCAAATAGTGTGGGACTTGCTGAATAATCATTTACCTTGTCCACTGTCATCATGAGCTTCTAAACCAGTCCTTTAGCCCTCACCCATATGCTGTTCAATTTGAGGACTCCCAGCAGCTTCATTCTCTAACAAAGCAGTAGCTCTCTCTACTTAATGATTTTATTTGCTATTTCCCATACATTCTCTAATTTTACTGTCTTTTTTAGGTATGAAACTGCAAATAGTAATTAAAGAAGTTCCACAGCTACAACAAAGTAGTGTTCCTTTTGTGTATCCCTTTCATCCTTCCCTTTTTTTTTTTTTAAATCATTGTCATTAAATGATAGTGATTTAATCATTACAAGATAATAAAGAATTAGGCAAAGTGATATAATAGGGGTGGAAATGCAAGGAACATGTTGCTACTGCTCATCTTCCAAACCATTTTTTTGTTATTAGGAAAAGCCTATGCAGTACATAAGCAGCACATGGCTCTTTGCTCCCTGTCAGTGCCACACAAGATATGCTGGCTTCTGGCCAGGCCAAGTTAACTGGAACTCAATTCACATATTTAACACTTTTAAGCAGTTATTTTCTCTGCTTTCGTTGGCAATTGGTTCTCTGCAACTTGAGCTGCACAAGAATGAAGATGTTTCTTAATTTTTCGGCATAATAGATGGCTTTCAGGAGAGGACAAAAATCAGTGTGATATTGGAGGCTGATGTGTGAACAGAAAATGGATGAGTTTGTATATGAAAAACAGTAGTACTTCCAGAGTGTCAGTAATACACAAATTGAATTAAATATAAGTCATGAGAATAGCCATTAGGAAATACATCAGATTCACTGCTAAGGAAACATGTAAACAGTGTTTGGCTTAAATTCTTGCAGAGTGTTAGAAAACAAGAACAAGTGTGGGCATTTGAATGAGGGGGGAAAAAGAAAGAGGATGAAAGCAAAATAGAGTGGTAGTTAGAAAAGAAGTACACAAAAAAACAGTCTGTGAAGATATCTCTCAGCCAATTTATTCCCACAATTAAGAATTGTTTTGTGGATTCAAAACAACATTCCCTTACCTCTGTCCCTTCAGGTAAGAGGTTTCCTGTAAAGGGTCACCAAACCTGGTAAGGGGTTAGGCTGTGCAGCTTTCAGCTGTCACAATAAACCAGGAGTTCAGGAAGACACTAGGAAGCCTTTGAGCTAAGAAAATGAACATCTTTCTGGGATACTTGGACAGCTGCCAACTCACACATTAAGCTCTGTTTTCCAAACCAATTGTTCTGTTGTTTCAATTGCAAATAGTCTTCACCCTCTGCCTGGACTTCTTGTTTTTCACAAAATGAAATTGCCAGCCTAGACAGCCTAGGTTTTTTTCCTATAACCTCCTGATATATCAGCATTTACAGTGGTATACTGCTTTATATAAGTCATATGAATAGGAGAAAAAGATGATAGGTAAGCATTGCAGGCATACTCAAAGATACTCAGGAAACACTGTTCATGGTTTTTGCTTTTTTGTTGTTGTTTATTAAACACTGTAGTTTACAACTAAAATACCAGCTATTAATTATTAGCTAAAACTTATAATACTGCAGTCTGTTTCAAAGCTAAATACTGCTAAATTTAAGATGTTAATGTTTTCTCAGAATTAAAGCTATTAGACAACACAAAATATGTAATTATACCATCAATCAGTCATATCCTGAAAAATATTTGCAACAGATGCCAAATGCAGTATTAGGTATGTGCCAGTAAAACCTCACTTATGGATGGTTTTCAAATGCTGTAAATTGCTTTACGATTATCAAAAAGATACACACATGAGAAAATGTGTGAATGAACTTGAATCTTTCAACCAAATAATGAATACAGAAATTGCTACTGTTAGAGCACAGCATCTAGCATCTGACATCTGATACTTTTAGTATCTTCCTATGTAAATGGATCTTTATCTTTTCCTTGTAGAGTGGAACTTACCTGTATTATGCAATTTTTATATATGCTTCCACAGTTATTTTTACCTTTTTCTAATTTCTCTAGTCACAAGGAACTGGAGGTCAAATGGATAGTTACCTGAAGTTCTGAATATTATCTCTCTGCAGGTTAGGAGAATAAATGGAAGGCTCAGCATGTAAGGGTTACTTTTGTGATTCTAATCAGAGAATTTACTTAGGATTTTATCAATTAGCCTTGTAGTTACAGAGAGTTTATGTTAATAGGAGCTAGAACTCTGTTCACTGACCTTTGCTTTTGTGTCAAAGAACTGAGACAGGTGAGGACCAAGAAATATGTTCTTCCTCTCAGCTTCATCGAACTGTTTATGATCTTTTGTCCTCATTGAGCCTCTATTCATTTCCTGTTCAGAAAGTTTTAAGTGTTTGAAAACATGCAAGTTCTGAACCTTTATGAAGAGAGACGTGAGGTCTTTTGTACTTACGATGACATAAGTGATTTTAATTCTTTTAGCCACTTATATATTGAATGTGAGAATAGATGCTAGCTTATGTGCATTCAAATTAATACCTTAATTAGGCTTTGGAGCATTAGGCATAGTAACAACAAAAATGAATAGTTCACAGCTAACAATTATGTCAGGTAATCTGATGGAACAGTAGCAAACCCATCCACTGGTTTATAATGTTTTCCATACATGAATAAACAGGTACATTGGAGTTCTCCATGCTTCGTAAATCTGTATGTTGTAATGTTCACCCTGTAATAGTTATTGTGTAAAGCAACGCAATAGGCTTGATCTCTCAGTCTCCTCTTGTCTTCTGAGGTTCTAGCACTGCCTTGTCATGGCCCAGTTACAGATGAGCATTACTGCATCACTTCCTGGAACCAACTGTGGCTCCATTAGGCTGAATCCAAGTCCTGTAGTGTTTTTAAGCTGACCCACTCAACTGCAGTAAAGTATAAAAGCAGGAGGAGAAATGAGAGAAGGAGACATCTGTGATGAAACTGTCAGGTTTAGACTGTTTGCCGAGGGCAGCTTGTTCAAATTTGGTATGCTTTATTTTAGCTTAATTGGCTTGTGCTGTTCCTGTGTACACTGCTGCTTTTGATGTTGCATGCATCACTGGTGAGAAGTGGAATTCTACTTTTTCAAAAGGCCTTCCTACAGATCAGCTCTGTGCATAGGCTTTCAGGAGCAAAAGCTTAGCACTTGGATTCTAACTGAGAAAATACAGCTGCTGCTTCTTTAATTTTAGATAAATTTCCTTGACTCCTGTAACAAGATTTTGTGGCAACTGTTATAAAGCTAGTTTGCATAGATAATGCTACCTCCAATTATTTCTTTCTGGGGAAGATGGATTTGGCCATTCATGCTGGCCCCACAGTCCCTCCTCAGCTCATCTGGAGGTGCTAGCTACCACTATAACTTCAAGTGAAATGTTAAAGAGTCAGTATGTAAGTTATTTAATATGAGTATTCTTCACCCCTTTTTACCAAAGAATATCTGCCGCTATAAACATCTCAGCAAGTAGGTGTATCGCTGGTGCCAGTGGGAAGACCAGTAGTGGGTTTAATACAGTTTAGCTAAAGACCCATGGGGGCAAGTTTGTATTAGGCTTCAGCTCATGTTAATATAGGTTTTTTGCTTGGTTTTTGTTTTTTGTTGTTGTTGTTTTAAGACATTAAGTTCATCTATGTGGACAACATTTCAGAACCTGATACAACAGAGAAGGTTTGTACTGGAGGCAACCTCCACCTTGTGCCCAAGCTTTTAGTTGGACACATCTCTGAAGATTAAATGCTGCACTGCTCTGTCTGCCTTTTGATAACCTCAATCCTTTCAGTCAGTAATAAACCAAGGGAAAAAGGACTTTTCTAGATACTCTTTTAATCAAAAGTGTTATCTATAGCACTGTTTCTAAGGGGAAATTGTAGTATTTGTTTGGCTCAACAGGGAAACCTAACAATTATAAAGTAAACACGGTTACTTTTTTTTCTTTTATGTTTATGATAACAGCAGTGACTTCATCATCATGATCCTGAAAACACTGTAATATTGACCATAACAGTAGTTTTCATACCCTTTTAGCCTTTTAGGGTGGGGAAATGCAGATGTTATTTCTTGTCATCAAGGGAAAAGAGACTGACACTTCATAATGTTAAGACAAGACTGTCAGACTCCACTGGAAATAATGAAGCTTGACAGTTCATGGGTTAATATGGCAAGTACCAATCCTGTAAATTTCAATTAGCCCTGACAGCAGTAGAGTTTAACTTGATGTTTATGTGAGGTGGTATGTTGGTAGCTTTCCTTCACACTTACCAGGAAAAGGATCCCTCTCTCTCTTTCCCTCTCTCTCTCTCTCTCTCTTTCCCTCTCTCTCTCTCTCTCTCTTTCCCTCTCTCTCTCTCTCTCTCTTTCCCCCTCTCTCTCTCTCTCTCTCTCTTTCCCTCTCTCTCTCTCTCTCTCTTTCCCTCTTTCCCTCTCTTTCACACACAGACACACACACACTGAGTAGGGCTCAGCTTTCATCCTATTTATTTCCTGAAATGTGATGAAGATAGCTTAAGTGTCTCAGACTATCTCTGTGTACACAAACTTAGGATCCCAGCTATTCAGAGGATATTTATTAAGCTTGGGTGCCTAAAATTTGCCACAAAATATTTGTATTTTAGCATCTAATTTTTCCACAAATGTTCAGTTACCTTAACTCTACAAGGTTCTAGTGGATGGCAGAACACCATTACCTTCCTGTGTAAACCTGGTGCTGATGTAGTCCTACAGTTGTTTTACCCCTAACAGATGCAGCTTTTACCAGGAGCTTTGCCAGAGGGGCTAACAATTGGCTTTGTCCCTCCAGTCCCTTCCCCTGCAGTGTGTACCAGTCCAAGACTTGTGTCTGTGTGTTATGCTGTGATCACAGCCATGAATGCACCAGGTTTAGATCCATATTGATGTCCACCCTAACTTCTATCAGCAGAACACCTTTTTTGTTACATTTTTGTATCAGTTGCCGGAATGAAATAAGCTTTTCAGGCAATAAACAGTTTTTTTAACTGTGTCTGTGCTAGCACTCTTGCTGACATTAGCGACGCTGCACTAAAATCACACCTCTAACCAACTCTGTGCTACTTGCTGCTTTACCAGAAAAAGTTTCTAGTGCAGTCCTGCTGTCATGTAGTCCTCCATGTCAATTTGGTGCTAAATATAAGTGCTAGGTGTGAAAATTTTGGTTTACCTGCAGTGCTTTAAAGTCAACGATAATCCTCAGTTGGGCTAAGGTTCCTCTTGGAAAGTACAAACATTACCAACAAAAATCATATCTATGCTTGAGATGAGTATAGGTATTTTTTTAAACAACAAGTAAATGTGACACATATAAATGTGGGGGACAAATAACACTTAGATGGGCTTGGAAAGCACTGAGTAGTGTACTTCCACCAGTAGCTTCCTTGTAGCTGTCAGGACAAACATTTTGTGTACGTGATCACGGAGAGCCCAGCCTTGCTAGGACTGACTGACTGACTGACTCTGCTCTCGCTGAAACTAGCACGAGATGAAAGTGTTGAGTACATTGGACAAAAGAAAAATAGGTCCAGGGCTGTGTTCTCTAACAACTAAAGATAGTAAAAATGTATATTAAAGATAGCAAGAGCCTGAAAAGGGCACCTAATTTTTATGTGGTATAATACCACTGAAGCTGACCTATTGACAGTCTCTCCACGCTGCACCAACAGAACATTATGCTCAAAAGTATCAATAGCTTAGTGATGAATTTGTGAATCATACTAGTTTCAGAGCTGCTGCCTCAGAGTGGGAATGTAAGGTTGGAAGAAGTGTTATGGGGATAGGTGGTACTGGAGCAAGTGGGAAGCAGATCTCTCTTTTTGGGTTATGGCAAGTTATTAGACCATCTTGGATGTGAGTTTCACTGATTATTTTCAACATTCTTGTATGTAATTCTGCTCAAATCTTATTTCAACATGTGAGTTTTATCAGTCACAAAACTGGGGAGGTATGCATGAACTTTTATGATAACACAATCAACCTAGGCTGTGTTATAGGTGTTCTTGCTTTTCCAATAACTGCATTAAATGCAGTTGGCAGTGGCAAGATAAACAAAAATTCAACTTGTTGAACAACTCAAATAACTGAAATGCTTGTAATTTTAGAGTGACTTCTGCATGAATGTAAGATACTCAGAATAAGATACTGAAATTTAGGAAAAAATTCTGAAGTATCACAAATGTGAAAAAATAGGAAATGTGAATATTTTGGATTTGAAACGAAGTGATCTGACTTTAAAATAGAAATCAAATTTAAGGCTGACATAGAAGATTTTGTCATTTCAGTCAATTGAGTTGGGAAGATGAATCAAAATCACCACTTGCATGTAGCAGCTGTGAAAGAAATCTGCTTCTAAAGTGAAAAAAATCAAAGAGTTTAAATATTGATGTACATATTCATTATGGCATTCTGTGTATGTTTTAATTTACCCTATAATCTGTCTGTCTTGTATCCTTCCGCTCTTCGCTCTTCATCTTCCCACCTCCCTTGTTACTTGTTAGGTGATTTACTTAACACTTTGCAAGTGCCTCTGCTGTGCTATGCATATTCAATTTGTCAGAGCTTCTCAGAACAGGTGTCCTTTGGAGAGGAAGTCTTTTTCTTCCTAGCCACACTTTCCCTATACAAACAGCAAACTGCAGTAATTGTCTCAAGAATTTCAAGAGTCAGACAGCAAAGATGAAGGTCCTCTTTTTTGCCTTGTCTAGCAAATGTGCTGATTCACTGCCATTACTTAATTCAGAGCATTAGTTCCTTTTTAGAATTAAGAAAAGAAACGTTCCTCACTGGCAGTAAGAAAAGAGTGTCTTTTCTTGCTGTTTGATTAGGGACTCCTACTGCCCTGGCAGTGTCTAAGTTGTATTTCTTTTAAGAAGCAAATTTTCAGAAGTATTCCATTTTGTTACAGCTTTGCTCTGCTGAATTAATTAAGGTTTTATAATTAGCTTCAGTGGGACAAAATTGAATGAACAACTGCTCCACTGCAAAATCTAGTTCTGTATCTTTTGTATTTTCACTGTTGTTTTTCTGTCTCTCTCCTCCCACCCCCATTTCTGTAAACTTCTGCCAGGAAGAGACAACCATCAGACAGTGAAGATGTGTTATAGTGTGAGGGGAGTGTTCAGCTCAGAAAGGAATTTCCATCTTGGCTTTCACCAGTTTAAATTTACTTTGGTTTTATACACTCTTTTGCACCAGCATTGCAATGCCAGTGTATTTGTACTTGCATTACTCTTCCATTTTTTTGTGCTTTAGCTTCTGTCTATGGCCTAACACATAGGAAAATAACTTGTGCAGGTTCCTCACTCCCAGAGAAGCTTAATCTTCAACCATTTGATTCCAAAGAGTCTTGTGATCCAAGAAGCCCTGTCCTTAAGCATATGTATTGATAATATACTTGTTATATATGTGTAGGCTGAGGGCTTCATTCTGGGTGAATGTCTGGACCGAAAGTGGGACATGCCAGACGACAGGATTTGTGTAGCTCATGGTTCTTCACAGAGCTACAGTGCATGAGCAGCTTTGAGAAACCAGTCTCAATTTTCACATCTGGGTG
The DNA here is from genome assembly GCF_020740795.1 of Apus apus. NCBI lineage: Eukaryota > Metazoa > Chordata > Aves > Apodiformes > Apodidae > Apus > Apus apus. The sequence continues at coordinate 41,074,696 of NC_067283.1, read as the reverse complement.
TGCAAAAATTTAAGCATAAAAAATGATCTAATGAAAATTATCTAATTAATATCTAGAAAATATCTAGTGAATTATCTAGATCACTAATGAAAGTGTGATCCTTGGTAATGCCCCACAGCCAACAGGAAAAAACAGATTTTACATACTGAAAAAGAAATCAACATTCACAAAGTCACAAACTACTGAAGGGATTTACTTATCATAGCCAGACAAGCATTTAAAATAAAAATTGATTGCATTTTCTGTTAGTGATGGCCTTCATGGAGAAACAAAACTTGAAAGTAGCATAACTTGAAGGCTGTGAAGCTCTGATGGATTTACTTAAGGTGATTTAAGATACTACTGACCCAAACACTTATTATGCTTTTTGTCTGGATTTCGTATCTGCATTTGTAGGTGACAGAAAGCGGCTCATGCTTGTACATCAACTCTCCTGGGCCTCATTTCAGCATATGAGTACCAGCCCACCTATTTCTGGTGAGAGAGCAAATGGGAAGGAATAGGGGAAGACTGAGACATAGGTGAGAGTTACGAAGGAAACTAATTTGAACCAGTACTGTCCTACATCTGTCAGAAAATAAATAAAATAATTTTGTGCTGTGAAGATGAAGTAAAATGTGCACGTAGCAATTTTCCTTCAGCACTCATAGTTAATGTTCTTCAAAGTGTAAATGAAAGGCCAAGCCCTGTAACACAGCATTATTTTATTTCAGCACAATTGGGTTTTAAAGGTAGCTGAGTCAGTCCCACACAGATTTCCTGGAATGTTATCAACCTCTACTGTTAAGGAAACAACTTGATGATGGTTTCTATTGCATTCAGTAAACTGCCAACCTCATAGCAGGAAGAAATGTGTGAAACAACAGCAGGGCAGTTGCTGCAGTGACTGTCAGCCCCAGTTCTGACCCTTATGGCTGTAGAAGCACAGAAGGAGTCTCACCAGGACTGTAAACTGTCATGGAGACTGTCTACCAGAGAAGACCCAAAACCAAGTCGATTGACATGAGCTTTATCTCCTCCTGAAACAGATGGTTCTTTGTTCACTGAGTTTCAGTGTAAGTTTTACTGCAATCAGGAAGCTGGTAACTGGCTTCTTGATCCAAGTCCTGGTTTGGAGAAGGTAACGCACCATTGAAAAAAATCCAAATATACTTTGATTTACCCTGGTGATATTTGTCATATGGGAATCTTGCAAAATTTAGGACAGGAGATTTTTTTTTATTAAGATTTGTCTACCTTTATCTTGAATTCTGTTTTTACCGCAACACAAGCCATGATGAAGTGGCAGGGCTGTGAAGCTTTCACCTTTATTTAAGGGTGGGAGGGAAGAGCAGAGAAGGGGACAAAGAGGGCACCTGCAGCAGGAGACACTGTGTGAGAGAGTACTCATGCTAAGTGAAGTTGCCCTACTTATATGTTTGCTCAGGACAGAATATCTTCCATCACACATTTTTCTCATTTGTTTGAACTTACAAAAATTGTTCATAATTGGAGCTTTTCTTTTCTTGTGAGTAAATGTTTGGTAAAATGATGACAAGACAGGTTTTGCAACAACTTTCCATATTGCTACTTCAAACTGTGTTGATTTGAACTGATCACCTCTTGTCACTTATTCATTATGGTACCTTTCACTGTGATGCTGGAGCCACAGACAACTGCCATGGTGGAGTAGCTTATCCTTCCCTGCTCTTCACTCACCACTTCTCTTGGTCTGTGCGACTTCCCTTATTCTGGCTGTAGCGGTCATTGCACTCTCCCATGAGCCAATTTAATTTCCTGAACAATATCAAACTGTCCTGGTCTTTTTTTTCTTCTTTTTTTTTTTCCATTTTAGTGAATTAGACTGGCTCACATGAGACTGGTTCTGATGTGGAGAGCAGCTGGTAGAAGGTCACACCTGTTCTGTAAAACCAAGCCCTACGTGTGTGTCCTCCTGCAGATATAATTGAAATGATGTGGATCATTTTAAATTTTGAGGGGTTTTCTCCAAGTATCTGAGACTCGACTTTCCTTTCAACTCAAGGTTAACGTTATTGTGTCAACCTTGCTACCTATGCCTCAGGAGTCTCCACATAAACATCCATTTTGCCCTCTTAGATCTCCTGACATAAGACAGACTTAGTGCTAAGATAAAAGGAAGGTAAAGGGATTTACGCTGATGTTTCTAATATCCACATGGCAACATTAACCATCTTGCAGGGAAGTCAGTGCCTACTTTTGGCAGTGATCAATTAATTGCCAGTTGGCCAGACAAGTGATCACTGCATACATGCAGAGAAGCATCTGTGGCTTTTCAACATATTCCAGACACTGAGGATTCACAACACATGTGGAGTAGAGTGATCTGAGCATGCAGAGCATGTGTGAGAGTGTCAGAGTCCATGCGTGCATGCAGCAAGACTGATTCATGGAAAGCCAAGTGAATGCAGAAAAATGTTACCCTTAATGAGCTAGTCAGCAGAGCTTGCATAGTAGGTCTCCACTGGGTGTGGTCAGATTCCCATCACTTTGTTCATGATAGATGTTGGCAAGTGTGAGTGAGTTCATTCAGTCGAAGCGAGCTCCAGTTTGACTATATTTATCTGTACCTGTTATCAATACCCAGGATTAGGGTTACTCTTAGGTATAAACAAAGCCTTAGTTATCCTCTTACCTCATGAGATAGTTAGGATGCAATTAGTGAGCAAGTTGGCAGAATTAGATGGAACATGTTTTTCTAGCATTGGGACAGTTAGATTATTTGGCTTGTAATAATAATGATCAAATGTTCTTTAAAAATATTTTTTTAAAGTCAACAGAAGTTCCTGGGAAGAAACACATCTAGCTATTTCTTTATTCACTGAGGAACAATAAGATGTGATGTTGCCTATTTTGTTATACAACTGTTGACCACAACAAAAACTTAGGAATTTTTGCTCTGCCAGTAGTCTGTACAGACAGACAGAAGGAGGGAGAGCTGAGAATGGGTGAGAAAGTGAGTGACCAGGAATTTCACATTGCTATGAAAGCCAAGCCTTCACTTTGTCCTGTAGAAGAGAAGAACAGAGGAACAGGAACACCTAAATTAATGTAGGTATTCATCCAGAATGGATGAGGAGGGTTAAAAAGCTCTTAACCCCTTCTCTGAATCACTGTAGCAGAACCCAGTAGCAAAATCTTTACAAGTCTTGGAAACAGGCAAACCTTAGTCTTTCTCAGTCTGAGACCTTTTTTAAGCACCTTTATATAAAAGTGGTGCATGTCTCCCTGAATTCCAGAAGCGGGTAACTCAAGGAAAATTATTTGTTTATGCAAGTCAAATAAAAATGCCTGTTCTTTGGCACTAAGTGTGTACCATCCACAAAAGCCTGTCATTTTATGCCCTGATCTGTTAGCCCTGTTTCCACACTGCAAATATGTTGATGCAAAAGTTCCTCCTGACACTATTCAGTCCTGCTTGTTCCAGTCCGTGCTGTATGAAACAGACATTTTCCAGCACCTGTGTTCTCACTGGTGCCTTCAGCAAAGCTCTGCAGATGAACCATTAGAAATACATGCTGACCTTAACAAAGAAGGAGCTGACATACTTCAGTCATAAAACTCAGAGAGCAATCGGATGGCATCCCAGTGACATTCATCACAGCTGCTGGCAACAGCCTTTAATTCATCTGGTATTTAACCAGGGTGAAATGCCTTGTAGCTATATCATGTTTGTTGGTGTTACATGAACCCAGCTCATCGCCTACTCACTAAAGTTCAGGATTTAACACCAATCCATGGTTTGCAGGCAGTTCATCTCCTGCACAAAATACTTGTCTCCTCTTTGTCCTTTATTATATTTTCTACTATCCACAATTTTCTTAACTCTCCTCTGCTCACCTCCAACATGTAACTGAATACCTTTGACTGGATTTGAGAGCTATTTGATGTTCTGGCACAAGTCAGGGATGCAGTCCACCAGTGACATAATTAATCCCAGTGATTACAGGGAAGTTTTCCAGCTTTCATCATTAAAAGTTAAGGATATTCAGGATGTGAAAAGTGTGAGTGTATTTTCAAGGTTGAATACTTAATTTTTGATGTGGCTGTAGCATGCTTTTAAAATGATGAATGAGAATGGGAGCTAATTAAGAAAAATAGCTCAAGGAATAAATAGTTTTATGTCACATATTTATTGCTGAGTCTTGAAAGAAGTTCATTGGGCTTGTTTCAATGTGTTTCTGATCCAATGAAGTCAATGAAAGCTAATGTAGTCATTGGGGGCTGAAGCAAATCCAGTGAGTATTAAACATGGCTCGTTGCAATCTTATAGGATTATCTCCCCTGATTTTGTGAGGCTTATGTCCTGCTGTATTTAGGATATGTTCTTACTGAATGCTCTAATGCTGTAAAGTTGGAGAAGTAAAACTTTCTGGGGTAAATCCTGGTTTCGTTGAAGTTTAAAAGCTCCCACTGATTTTAATGAGACTGGTTTCACGCTCTGTATAACTCTAGGTACAAACAACATCAATGGTTGTGATAAATTAAAAAAAAAAGGATGTAGCCCACCTTAATCCACTTCACTTACACAGCTTCATCTGCTTTGGATCTAATTTAGCTTCTAATATCACTAAAAGACTTTTACTATTTATTTATTTATTTTTCCTTAAAATTAACCATCTGTATATTAAAAAAAAATTCTGAAGACTCCTTATTCCTCCAAAAACTAGCTTTATCACCTTCATTATGTTAACTGGTAGTCCTAGACAGGAGATCTTCTTGATCTAGGAAACAAGGACAGTGTGACTATATAGAAAACACAGGGAGGAAGTTACAACTCTTCTGTGAATTATGCTAAAGAAAGAAGTAAATCCACAACATTCAGAGATGGATCAGGTTTTCTGGGCTATCTAAAAAATTTACAATACTAAAATACATTTTTATGGTTCCCAGCATTCAAAAAGCATGAGTGAAGGTCCCCAAATAATTAAATTTTACATAATCGTAAATCTTGAGTACTTTTTAGGGCAAGGATAAGACCTGCTTTTTGTTTCAAACTTCTTTTAATCACAATGTTCAAGGGTGAAAATGTTCTCTTTTTTTTTTTCCAGATAAAAAAAATATTGAGGTTCCCACATGACCACTTGACACTGGGAATTTGCTATATAGACAGAACACCAGGTACAGTGGAATTCATGTTATATCCATAAGAAGTAGCACAAGCAAAAATTTTTTAAATAGTAGAATTAATTTTGGCGAAGTGCCAAGGGAAAACAAAGTGGGAGGTGAACATAAGAAAAAAATCAGATACATCTTTGAATTGACAGTGATGCTCAACTTAAAATTATTGAACTAGCTGTACTTCATAGAGCTGGCTTTCTGAAGATCATGCTCAATTTATCCTGCCTAGTAAGTTAGTGCCATAAATTTAGCCCTTTTATGATGTATGAATTGACAGCAAATTTTGTTCTTCTAGTTGTGTTTATTTTTAATAATTATTTGCTGTGTTGTCCAGCTAAGCACATTCCTTCTAAGAATGGATTCTTAAACCAAGCTCCACCTTGACACTTCAAATATGTCTTATGGCTGATTCAGTATGTGTTTGGGGGACTCTGAGAGTCCTGATTGTTAAAGGAACTGTTCATAGTTGCAAGATGGAGTCTTTAAATACCTTAATGAAAGGTTCCCAACTTCCAGAACATCTTAGAAACATTTGTCTTGAAAGTGGAGAACTTGATATATAAAACCTGAAGGAATGATTTAGATTCTTCTTGCCCACTGAGCAAAATATCCACAAAGCAAATAGAGGTGTGACTGCAGAATGAGCCCCCGCTCCCTTCAAGCACACCCTTCAAGCATCATGCTAGCTTCACTCTCAGTTGCATAGGAAAGCTCAAAGAAGACGTGTGCTTCAGTGCAGACTGTCAGCTTCACTGCTGCTGAATACTCTGCTGCTCAGTGTAGCTGTGTCTGCTTGTGGTGCAGTTACTTCCAGCATAGGTACTTAACCATGTTTGAACAGCCTTGGTGCAAAGGGTACATTTCCGTGTTCATCAGTGCTGAACGATCACCTGACAGTGCAGGATCAGGCACACTCATTCTTGGGTTGAATTAACATGAGTGCAAGATGCACAGTTTATGCCATTTATGGACACTGAGGGCTTAGTTAATACTGGGTGCCCTGGAACCCCCCATGTATTGCTTTGTGTCCACTCGCCCAGACTGTGCTGAGGCTAGAGGAACTCCGCTGAGTTGATCTTTGTGTGCAGTGATATAACTGAGGCCAGCACAAGCAGTTTATAAATTGCTACCCTAGGTGAGATACTTAACTGAATAGACTGTCATTATCAGGAAAACTCCCGTGACGTAAATGGCCCCTCATATAGTGCTAAAGGCCCAGATTGACACACACACATACACACACCCTGAGAAGTGTCTGTTGTCATGGGTGAAAGTGTTGTTACCTTTGCCTTCCTATCCATCTGCTGGAGATAACAGCCCAGAGCAGGAATAGAAGAAAAGGTCTTGCTCCTCAGCCTGATTCTCAGCCTGGTGTGTGAACATAAAGTAAAACCAAGGGTGGAATACAGAAACATTTCAACCCCTGTTCTGAAACGTCAATGCAAATTGCTGCTTGACCATTCTGGCACCGATGCAAGGGGGGCTATGACCTCTGATAGGAGGGGCATGTGAGCAATGGGGTGCAATAACACCAGTAGCTGATCCACTAGAGAAGGAGGCGAAGACCTCTGGCCCTCTGTCCTTTAGATGGAGCACTCTCTCTCCCCTGATGCTCTGCGAACACAGATGATTCAACACAGCCATAATGGGGAAAAGTGATGCTGTTGTAGGCAGGCTCTCTGCGTCTATGGATTGGTGTATTCAAATAGTCCTGTGAGTGACACCCACACAAACAAGTTCAAGCTGGTTTGAGTAATTAGATATGACTATTTAACACAGTGAACACAGAACAGATAAAACAGCTTATCTGCTAGTGTCAACCCATTACTGGTTGTGTGTTGACACTTCCTACACTCCAGGATTTATGTTTTATTACTGTGATTTCTTGTCAGTTTTGCTGTTCTGAAATGACCCTTTTAAATCTGATTGGTGCTCCATAAAACAGTATTGAGTCGATCATGGGTTTTAAATACACATATTTATTCTCATATGCATATGATAGGTAAACTCAGAATGAGAGAGAGACCTTAAAATATATTTAAGTCCACATATAAACAGCATGTATGTTACATGTATCTAGGTCCTATGGTATTTCCTATGCATTTGGTAGCATACATGAATATTCTGAAGGCATCACATAAATGAGGGGGGATGTGAATGCAATGAAAAATGCAGTTTTGTGGAGATTCACTGGAGTGATGAGTTAAACAAGAAAAAAGCCCTAAACGTCAAAGCACCTGTCTGGAGTTTTTAAAGCTGTATTTGACATTTAAACCAGAATTGGTGATGGAGTTTCGTTTTTAAGAACCAGGACATAGCATAGAAGGAGTTTGTGTAGGTGGTTCATTGGAGGTTCATATTATGATCAACTTCACAACGGTCCTGCTTCATCTTTGTGTGGAGAGGTAAGTTGTGTGGTTTTGCAATACCAAGAGGTCTGGAGGGACTATTAGTTTGAAGGACATTACAAGGGATATCAACAGAAAATATAAGAATTACTTTTGTCATTCTTATTGTGATTATAGTTATAAAAATTATTCCATGTTAAGATGGACTGACACATTGCACTTGCCAGAAATTGTTTCTCTTTCACCATTTTTCAGATTCACTGTTGTAGTTGCTTTGAGTTTTCTTGGTTTTGCTTTATAAAGCTTGCATTATTTTGTCATATTTTTCTTTTTCTTCAGGGGTGTAGGTCTGTTCTCTCTTAGTTTCCTAACTCTTTACGTAAACAATTTGATTAGTATTTTTTTAATCTATAGAGCACAGGATTATTTTATAATTATATCTGAGTAGTAAAAAGTAGCTACATTCACACAGAATAGTAGTCTCAGCAATTAACTCCACTAGCAATTACTCTGAATAATACAGCGTAGCTAACAACAAATACAAATCACATGTTTTGCCTGAACTCCTGGTATTCATATCAGTGTACACTCCATCTAATGACAATAAAAAATTTGGTCTATCAGTGAATTCCCCCTTCATTTTCTATTCTAAACTTTCACTGGGATTTTTCTCTTCATGAAGCTTCCCTGTCTTTTTGCTGATCCCAGCTTCATACACGATTTACCTTGTCTTCAGACACTTAGATTATAACACTGGGGACAAAGACACTGTCAGTTTTGCCTGTTGTTTAAAATGACAGGTACACCACGGTGTTGTACAATTAATTGCTTTCATTAGAAAAGCAGACAAAGGTCTCTGTTTCTTTGTCTGTGCAGAGGGCCAAATGGTCATGGCCATTTCTACATGGCAATCCTTGCAGAGAAATCCCCTTTGTGCAGAGAGGTGTACATGGAGGGGTGTGGGTGGGAGGATGTAACCTTCCCTAAGTTTTCATTACATGAAGTGGCACAATGGCTTGAGCTGCCTCTTAAAGCTATGCTCCAACTTTGGCTTGGGGAAATTCAACACTAAGGTTTTTGTTCTCTTGTCCAGCAAAATCACATCCCCAGACACTCTAGAGGTCTTCAGAATATTGGAGCCCCAGTAGTCCCCAGGAAATGGGGGAAACAATTAAAACCAACATGATAAATGTTTCCAAAAAGCAAGATGAGCAAAACCTAGTCAGTCTATTAGGAACACGAGACCTCCCATAGACGCCAGTCTCTATGTCCAGTCCTTGCTGTGCTCTAGAAGAGCTGGTGGTCCCCACTCTCTTCAAGCACACCCACAGATCCAGTTAAATTCAGTGGTGCTCAGGGAGGTTTTTGCTCTGCCTATTGGCTCAGCATCCAACCATGTGCAAAACATTCAGCCATGCCAGCCTCCATTTCAATATGGAGCCACACAGCCCAGCGCAGCAGCATCCATCCCACTGCGCTGGCCTTGGGAAGTCAGCTCCGGGGCTCACTGAACAGGCAGTGCTGTCACTGCTGCCACATCAGCTCTGATCTAGCTTGATTCAGCCTGCTGCTACAAAGTCACTTGAGGGGATCCTTGTGAGGATACCAAAGCAAAAACACTTCTTTCTACTAGGATGAATATTTCTATTTTGGACACAAGGAACACTCCTTTCCTCTAGTGGGATTTAGAGCAAAGACCACTGCCAGCTGTACCACCTGCTGGATTGAGCTGCTGGAGGGTATCATCTCCCCAGATTCCTTTTTGTGCAGTTCTACTTACAGTCTGGTTTAATATATATACACTAGATGTTTTCCCTCAAAACAGCAAAATACTAGTTATAATTATGGGAAAGCAACATTTTACTTCATGCAAAGAAGGCTGGTCAGGTCATACTGTTTTTAACCCAGGTGTGGCACATGAATAAATTTTGCCCAAATGCCAGGCATGTGATGTCTTCTGCATTCTTGCAAGGTGTCCTGCATTTCTTCCCACTGTGCTGGAATGCTGAGCTGCAGCAGCAGCAAGTTACCAAGGCAAAAAAGACCCAACAGAGATGAAGGCAACACACCTCAGCTGCTTCCCAATATTGAATCTTAGATATCTATAAGCCTAAATTTCCACATTTTTGATGCAGACTTCCTTCCTGGGAATGCATTGGCTATGGTGCCCCTTACAATGGCAGACAGAAAAGATTGTGGGGACATGCCTGTTCAAAAATGGGTCATTTGTCAGGTCGAACTTTCAAGCTCTCCTCTTTGAATTGTGACCTTGTTAAAACATCAGATCAAGGGGAACTGGAGTTGATCATTCTGTTACGGTTTTGTTGAGCAGTAAAGAAGTAGGCATTTTTTACTTGACTGTTCAAAGTATCTTTTTCCTGGATGCACATACCTCAAAGGATGAATATTGCCTTTGAGTTAGGTTTTACAATTGTCACTGGCTGAGTTCTTGATAACTGAAATCAAGAATGCTTCAGACCCTTATCTAAAAAGTGCGGGAGAAGAGATAGGTAAATGTTTCTTCTCTTGGCCTATCTCCATTGCAGGACAGGGAAAGGTTTGTTTGCCTAATCAGCCTGTGATCTAGGAGTTTGTTTTGCAAAGGAACATGTGAGGCTGGTTTCCTCGGGTTCCCAAGCCTGAGGCAATAGTGCTGGGAAACATGTAATTGGGGCCCAGTCTTAATATTCATAAAGAGGACATAGGCTTTTCTTTTCCTTTTTACAAGCAAAGCCAACCATGCAGCAAAGCAGAAGTTTGTCAGAAATAGCTGTTTTACTTATAACTCTGTGCATTAAAAACGAACTAAATAAAACCAAATATAGTCCAGTTCAACCTTTGTTTTATGTCACTGTGTTGTATTTGCTCTTCCTCTTCTCAAGATGACAGTCCTGGGATCTTGGTGCTGATCTGTGGAAGATGGATTCCCAGACAGAGCATCTGGCACCTTGTGTGAGTCCTGAGGCAGTCAGTTGTGTTGGTGGCCGTGGAGATGCCTCTAGCTCTGACATGGGGATAGATTAGTCACCTGACGGGGATCTGTGGCAGCTCTGCCCTTCTGAATGCCTTGTTTTGACATCTGTGCCAATTTTCACTTCTTAATTATTTCTGTAGTGATCATTCTCTTTAGGAGGTATTGGTCTTCCCTCCCAGCCTTTTTTATTCCTATGGCTGGCTACAGTAAGAGAAGTACTGTAAACAGCAGATTCAACCTGCTGAAGGGCACTGACTTCCCCAGTCCTGTGTTCCTGGGCTCATCTGATAAACAGAATTATTCTCTCTTTTTTTTTTTTTCCTTTCACTTTGTAACTTAAAGCACAATTCTTACAGCTCCCTCTTGTCAGAGGAACTTAGAGGAACTACACATGGAAGTAAGGATATGGATGTTGAAGGCACAGAGTGGGTGTAAAGCAAGGAGGACTTAAGCCTTTGACACCTCAAGAGGCTTTGATTGCTCACAAGACCAAAGATAGAGAATGGTCAGTGTATGCTGTGTGCCCTGACTTTTGCTGATCTGGTGTGGGAGTGGTACACAGCACTTTGCAGGCCAAAACCCCTCTTGTCTGAGGGCTGCATACTGCAGATAGATCCACACTGGCACAGAATCAGACACAGATCTTCCCTCAATAACTGACATACAACAGTTTTACTTGCTACTTAGATTATTAATGTTGATGATTTCTCCCTCCCTCATTGGTAGTACTTAGACTGCCCCAAGAACACATTTCAATCCACTCCCCCAACCAGCCTGAGCCATTACCATAGATCAGAGCCAATAGACATGAAAGCTGCAAGTGCACAAGGAGGGTATGTAACTCCATTACAGGAGCGAAAGTTATACCCAGCTACAACTGATGTGGAAATTGGGTATGGCTACTGCAAATCACCCTGGAATTATACAAGCTGGTGTTAAACAAGCAGCAAGGCTAATCAGCCCTGCTCTGAGCTGTGTGCTGCTGCTACTGAGTGCCTGAGTTAATACGTTTAAATGCAGCACAGCTATTTCTACATAATCCTGCATTTTGCTTGTAGCTATATCCAGTGGGAAACCAAAGGAGAGGGACTGCTTAAAGCAATTTGTCTGCATTTCTGCAAGTTTTGTCTCAAAACCCGAGAGCCTATTCTGTGGCAGGGGAAAACGCTATTTGGTATTTACCAGCCCCAGAGACCACCTTCCTGCAGACTGCTTTGTTGGAGCTAGAACTGAGAAGTGCTGCATTTGTTCTTCAAGCTAGGGCACACCATGGTTGCAAATCCTGAATTTTTATTTGTTAGGGGGTATGCAGCACTACCCCATGAGCAGTGGCATGGGACCCAGGAAGTGGCAAGAATTTCTTGGCCTGGATTCAAGTACATTCAGTGAGGCTGGTGCATGCAGAAGGAGCCCATGAGATGTATGAGATGTAGGTGGAGAAATCCTGGTTAGGGATGCAGAAATGAAAAATTGATTACAGACAGAAACACCTGCATAAAACTGAGCAAAATACTGAAATAAAGCATTGTAGCAGATGCTTTTAACACCAAGTAGGTAGATGATCAAGATACCATTTTCCCCAAGAGAATGTTCATCTTCTGCCTAATGCGTAGGTTTGATATCTCTTATTGGCAGTAAGACAGAGATGTACTACACGTTCTTTTCTAATTCTTCCTCAAACACTGAAAGCTGGGTCTTCCAATTAGACATACACAAGCACAGCCTGTTTGGTAGAAGTAATGTTAATGTTTTGTAGACTAATGTTAAAAGTCTGTTAACAGCAAAGCTTCTTGCCCTGCTGTAATTAGCACTATGCAGTTTTCCCTTTTGCTCCTTTCTCAAAAAATAATTACTTCAGAAATAGTGGTAAAAGGTAAAATATAAAAGAAGAACTAATGACCTTTCTATATGATCATTATTGCTGGCAAGCGGATTGAAGCTTAAATGCAAATAGACTTTATCAATCAGCTACTTTGGGTTGGTCTTGAAAAATGTATTTTGCAAATGCACACAGATTCTTTGTCAAATTTTCATACTGTTTTTGACTGAGCAGAGAAAGACCATCTTTAAGGGGCTGCCTTGCCCATCTGGAGTCAGTGAAAAAGAATGGAACAGATTTTTTTAATAATTATTTATAAGATGTCTGCTTTCATAACACTGTTCCCTGAGTGTCAGACAACCTCGGGGGCCCTTAGCCAGCCCCCTCCGTGTGTTGGTCATCAGCAATGATTCATTCCTTGACAGGCATGGAGCAACTCTTAAATCCATGTAGGTTGTCCTCCCTCCCCATGTTATCCATCTTTTGATATGCTCCAACCAAAATGCCAGGGATGTGAAATTTAAGAATTAAGGATATCAGGAGCACAGCATTTCTTAAGGTCTCATTAAGGACTCAGATGCTGTTTTCCATCGAAACATAGTTTACAATGGATTTGTATTGATTATCTTGATCCTACAGCCCCACCCTGACAAAAGAGCTCCTCAGAGGTGTACTCTGGGCATTGGTACTCTCTTACCCACGGTCTTGTGATTGCTCCCTTCTGCTATAATTTGTATTCATAGTTTGATAACTCTAGGGGCCCCAATGTGCTAGGTGCTGCACAAACCTTTAAGGTTTATCTAGAAAAGATTTTGCATTCCTAGTTTAAATGGCTTGGCTGATTGACTGATAATGTAACAATATACTAGGTTAGACAGACCACTGATCCTCATTCCAGGATTTGAGTGTTATTGGCTCTCTTTCCTGTAAGTACTCCAGAAATGATTGTGCTCTGGGAGAAAAAAAGTGCAGTGTCTAGCTCTTTCAAATATATTGTCAACAACGAACCTCTGCTAAAAGTGTAACCTAAACTGCCAATCTAGTTCAACCTTCCAAGAATTGATAAGGTTTATAGTCTAAGACCGTAGTTGAGGGTCATCTTGCAAAACTACCTAATGTAGTCTAAGGCACCTGTGGCACCTGTGACACCTGCACACAGCTCGTGAAGAGAGGAGGGTAGGATTTTGGTCCTGCTATTCACTATCACTGAGTGGCAACAAGTTGAACATGGGATGAATGCATTAGATTGATCTACATATGGCTCTGTGGCTAGAACTGTAAATACAGTAAACTACAGCCTGCTTCATACTGCTTGGAGTGGATAAATGCATTGCCTGTGCTTAGCTTTGGTTATATAATTTTCCAGCTGCACTACAGGAAAATAGGACCAGACAATAATCCCACCCAGGGGCAGAGCTGTAACAAGGACCTTTCCATCAAGTTCCTGCCTTTTTCATTGATGGTGTTTGGCTTGGTTTGGTATTGTCTGAAGATCTCTTGAAAACAGAGCAGAATGGTTTGTTCCCAGTTCTTGGCAAAGCCAACACACTCTGAGAGCTAATTGTTGGAGATGATTTCTTCTTATAGAGATCCTGTCTGGGAAACAGGTCAATGTTGCAAGGGAATGGCTAGATGAAGAGGGAGGATGTTTGTCAAGGAAAACTGAGGTTGACAGGAAAATTAATCCTTTCCTGAGATCTGGAGACGATGTCACATTTGGAGGTGCTTTTTCTATCATGAGGCCTTCTGGTTTCAAAGGTCAGCAAGTCTGGAACAGGGCTGTCCGATTCAATGTCATGCCTCAACCTGGCTTTACACAGAGTTGAAGTTATGTATGCTATCCTCCCTCTTTTCTGGCTGCACTGTGATTTGGCTCCCTTATGCAGAGCACTGCAGAGGTGGGTACATGGTCTTCCGTTTGGGAGCACCTTTAGGGCACAGCAGCAGAAATTTAAAAGAAATATACCACTAGAGGGCATCTACACATTCTCACAACTGTAATGCAAACCTGTTCACAATTACAAAAACAGTCAATGAAGCAGTTATAGCTAAAGTTATAAGGTACTGGAACTCAGCCCCTCTGCATATGAATTTTTAATTATTATTTATTTTTTTACTGGACACATCCCTCTGCTTTGTGTCCTCAAAAGAAAACACTGAGGTGCCTTAATCAACAAAGTTTCACATGGTGTATCAAGCACTGAAGGTGTCTAAGGCATAAGGTTTGAGAAAACTTATACTGCATGAAAAAAAATGAGTGTTTTCTTATTTTCACTGTGGAGCAAATGGTTGAGGGAGAGAAAATGGCCTTTGAGAGAAAGAGAGAGAAACTGGACTTGCCTGGGTCCCCAGTGAATACACCCGGAATTCATCTATATAGAGATGCTGAGGGAAGTCAGGAAAGCATTGTCACTCTCTAATAATGGCCTTTTTTGCTATGCTTTAAATCTTCCCTAGAACTAAAGAATTACATAATTTACATATTTTCATTTAGTTGCACTCACTTCACAGGTTTTGTTGATTTGCCTTTGCTTTTCCAAGTACTACATGTAACTGTGACTTCACCATGGTATGCTAGCTTTTATGAACCCTGGGGAGCTCATCTGGCAAATGAAGAGTGGTCTCTGTACCACACCACATCAGTAGGACCTGGACACAATTTGCTGGAGGTTAGTTGGGCACAGCCCACAACATGTCATTGCGACTACAGATTCATCAATATGGGGTTGTTTTCCCCTGTGTGTATACCTTCTCTCCTCCTCTCTGAGAGAAGGGCCCTGAGCAAGGCATCTCAGTCCTTCCCTTCAATGCTGCCACATACAGAGAGGTGGGAAATTATTTTATTTCAAGTGTAAAGTAAATCTCCAATGGTTTTTCCATTTGGCAGATAAGATTCCAGGTTAAAGATGATCCAGCCCTTCCTGTTCAGATCTCCCCAAGCTTGCTTTCTGCAGCTAAGGGATGTTACAGTCCTGCACTAAGGCCAGCTAAGCCTTCTCCCTCCCTCCTCCCTTTCCGAGCAGGGATCCTCAAACATAACAAACTGTGCCAAATCCTTCACAGTGGTTTTGTGATGTGTGCTAGTATCTGCTGGAGATGCCAAACCGAGACATGAACTCATTTCACAGAGGGCTCGACCTGAATTCCCTGAAGTGAGACTCCAGTCCTTTTACTCACTGAGCTCCCTCTTTTTGTACTTAATCAAATCTTAAATCCTCTGAAGTGAAAAAATGCACATTTTGTTTTCAATGACTTGCTGAAGCTGAATGCTTCTCACAACCAGCAAGGCCTATGAAACTAGTATTTATTAAGGATGAGTGATTTCTCACACTTATTCTGTTTCTATCCAAGACTGCCAACTTGGTCCACCTGGGTTTCAGAACTGAGATATCACATTTCCCACATCTCATGCCTTCTCTGCACTTGCCCTGCATTATTTATTATGGCACTGAGTGCTCCTGGGGTTCGCTGTCAGGCTGGGTTGGGCTCCTTTGGGCTCACCTCTGCTGTGGCAGTGTTAGAAAGCTGCTGCACCAGGCCAGGTTATTGAGCAGGCTGGTCCTGCAGCTGGTGCTGCAAATGGGAACTTAAAAGCCACTCAGTGGAGAAACTCAGAGGGAACTGGGAGACAAAGCAGCAGTGAGGACCTGGAGTTTCTGACTCCTCAGGAAGATAAGAGGGGATTTAATTGGCGTCTCCCTTAGAGCTGTTTGGCTATTGATTCTTTCAGGGCAGGCGAGGGTGCAATGGCTCCGCTGGCAGTAACACCCTTAATGACTGAGTTGATCAAATCAGTGTCATCTGTTTGGGCCTTGCTCGCCAGGTAGGGAATGCTGCTTGTAAAAGGCTTTCAGCCACTTTTCACTTGAGGGGCTTCCCAAACTGGTGCAGAGAAAGAAAAAAATGTTACTTAATACTGAAGATTTGTTGCCATTTCTAAACTGCTAATTGGTTGCCCTCTCCAAGTCATTCCAGATCAAACATGTATGTTGTTAACTAAGGCACTAATTTGGACACTTGTTGCACCATCTTTTGGCCCAGTGAAACAAGAGTTGTAGTGGGAAGGCCTGCACAGACACTTTGTTTTCTCTGCACCTGAACTATTTCTATAGCTCGGGAGGAACAGTGGTTGATTGCAGTAGAAGAAAAAAGTAAACAGACATCTACCACTTGGGAAAATAAGCTCTAGAAAAGATTACAGAGCTGTTCATTTTGACGGTGTTTATTTCAGGACAGTTCTAAGAGATCTGCAATGTAGCCCCAATCTCCCTGCCATGGTGAGGAGTATGAGCTGCTCCATGAAAGCTGCTATTTGGATGAGATGTTAAAGTATGATAGTAACAAAAGAAGACGGGGACATGCAGTTCATTTTTAGGCTGTAGAAGAGGGGCAAACACCTCCCAGATCTTGCAAGGCAAGTTTCATATTTTAAAATTCTGGATCACTTCTTTAGTTAACAGGTTAAACTTTTAGAATTGTTTCTAGTCAAACTGCAGCACTGGGAACTGGAGTATTTTTTTGTCTGAAGCCTGTATGATCTATCAAAACTTGCTGCATGAAAACAGCTGGATCTTGTGTTTGAGTCTTTGTGACTCAAATGAACGTTTAGACTGTCTTTTTCCATCAAATGTGTGATTTAACAGTGCAGCACTGGATGAATCTAGGACAGTTTCTGAATTGCAGATTTCTGTACTAGCCATCTGCAAAGTAGGAAGAAGAAGAAATGACAGGCTGCTGGCAGAAAACTACATTGAGACTACAATAAGCACACACCACAGTTCATTTGATGGACAGCAGTGCCTACTCCTATAAAAAAGGGTTGGGATTCATGTGGATTAGTTCCTCGTGAAATGTGCATAGAAATCCAAATGTTCTCAAACGCATTGGTCACCATTCTGTTCTCTTCTGGTCACTTACCAATATTAGAAACGACAAACTGTGAAACCAAACTTTCAGAAAAGGCATTGTATGTTTGCAAAAATGTTAAGCCTGCATGGGTCCATCCTGCAGTCTTTTCTCCTGCAAAGCTTCCCACAGCCCTGTGTGTGTCTGTGTGCCTGCCCACGCACGTGGGCTCCTGGTTGCTGCAAACAGCTCTATCCCTTTTCTCCAGGATCTGTCAGAATGGGAGTCTGTAGAGTGTTCTGCTCCGCGCTTGACTGAAAGCTTGAGAACTTAAAAGCTTTTAGAAGAGTCTCAAAAAATCAACAACATACACACATAACTGAAAACACATGAGAGATGAGAAAAAGAGAAATAATGCATCGTGCAGTAACATTTGGAAGCTTTCTCTCTTTTTGCCATTATCAGAGAGGCTCAGCAAGAAAAGGACCCCTGTAATCCACAGGGTCTCTGTCAGGAATAGAACAACAGCTGAACAGTGCATGAGGGCTTAGGCTTCAGGGAAAATCTCCTTGAAAAATAAAAGGAAGGGAAAGAACAAGAAAGCAAAAAAGAGGGGTTTTTTTAAAGCTCTTTACAGATGCGATGACAATTTGATGAGTCCTTCTGATTTTTTTGCTTTCGTGCAAATTGATAGCCTGCTCTTGGGAAAGTTCTATAGTGCTTGTAAGCATCTTATTGTCTGCTTGAAGTTACAGGCTGACTGGAAAAGCTAAGAAAAGCAGCACTGTGGAAAAGGGAAAAGGTGTTTGGGAATGTCAGGAATTATATGTTGCTGTTGGTACACACACTCAGAAATAAGGACTGCAGGCAAATTCACACTGTTAAGCAAAGTTGCAGTGGAACCAGTGTAGTGCCAGAGCCAAGCACTCCAAATATACTAAGTTTTGCCTCCCAGACCCATGAGAGTATTATAATACTGCATGGCTTTTTCAGGCCACGATGTGCTGTTGTGATTTGCTTTCTGGTTTTTTTAACTGCTGTGGGTTATGTTCTCACGGTTTGCCTTCAACCACAAGGATACTTGTTGTATTTTTACATGAAAACTGTTCCTTCAGCTTCTTCAAGAAGAAAATTGGGAGTGATTTTAGAAATTTTAGAAAGCAATCAAAGGTGACAAGTGTTGCAATAAAGTCACAAACACTAAAAACATTTTTTAATGAAGATTTGGCTTCTTATGCATAAGAAGACTCTGTTACACTTGTGTTTTGCTTGCTCTCTAAGGCCTTACATATATAAACCTTTAATTCCTCTGTCATATCAGCTCTGCTCTGACCCCAGAGAGGACAGCTAGACTAACCAGGCATGGTGCAGATAGTGTTGCCTCTGTTGCCTTACTGCCTGTCAATATGGGAATAGATTCAATGCAGCATTAATGGGGATGAACATCTGAGCTTAAGCTGTCGCAGGGGGTGAGCAGTCACAGTGCAAAACCATGTACAGGCACTGTATGTGCTCTGAGGGCTTCTGAGGACTTGTCCCCTGAAATTTATGACTGTGGTAAACTGAAGTGTTCTGTGATCCTTTCCTAGTCTGTTGTGAAAGGATTTAGCTTTCTTTCCTATCTCATCACAGAGAGCTGCAGAAGATGTTGGAGAGCTGCTGGCCACATTGAATGGTTTTGTGTTCACAGTCACTGCAGAGTGAGGGGGTTAAGACCCCCTTATTGAAGGTTTCATTTGGGAGTTTGCAACCTAAACCAAGGCAGGCTAGACTGAATTACCTCAACTGTAATGCAGTAGTAGCTTTCTTGGCAAGGGGACACACCAAATTAGAGAGCATGAGTTAATTTTGCAGGTAAGCTATGTGCATGGGTAAAAAATGCTGTTGACCAGATTTTATAGTTTATTTATTCAGCTTCTCTGTTGAGGGATTATTGTGTAAGTAATAGGGTGGTGGGAAATTTACAGTGAAAAACTTCAGTTGATTTGACTTGAAAACGTACTTGGAACCTGGCTGTGCAACTGAGTACCCTCCTCTGTGTGTTTTGGTCCAGAGCATGTTGGGTCTGAGTGTCTATTGTCCCAAAACAAATACCTATTCACACCTATGACAAGTAAGTGAAGGAGGGTGTAAGGCAGGAGTGCTCTCATGTGGTAGCATTTCACACCCACAGGTGTAACAGGTGTAAGTGACTGTACAAGATGCAGGACAGGGGAAAACAGGGCTGGTTGTTATTAGGTCCAAGCCATGACCTTTGTCAAGAATCTGAGCTCATCTACCCTTGAAAACACTAGTTGCTAGAAGTGTACAATAGAACCCTGAGTGCAAACTCAGCTTATACTAGCAAAAGAGCTCCTTTACAAAACAGCCTTTTTGTAGGAGTTCAGTCTTACACATACAGCAGTAAGAATGAGTTTAGTCTCGGGACCTGAGTGATGACCCACCCTGATAGATTAAAATAATTTGCTGTGAGGTCATGAATGAATCTGCTACTGGGTTTCTCCTATAAACACACTAGGATTTGGGAGTGCAGGGCATGACTGGCAATTTTCTGTTAGAGATCATAAATAAAGCATAGATAATGTTTGCAAGAGAGTTTCTTTGTGATTGTAGCTACTCACTTTAAATTAAATAAGCTATGGTGGCCAAAGGTTGGGAGTTATGGCCTTTTATTTTCTAGCTTTTTACCACTATGGTGTTTTCCAACTCAGAGACAGCACAGCTACACCAGCAAAGCCTTTCAGTGGGAACCAAAACGCATTTGCTCAGCCTGTGTAGACAAGACATCAGAGGAAGACTTGCAATATTTTGAACAGCAGTACTGCAGTCTGAAAGTTCACAAGGTGAGAAGCACTTCTCACCAAAAATATACACTGCAGACTGTATTTGGAAATAACATTTTTAATTAAAAACAGCATTTCTGATCCTGTTGGCAGTAGCTATGGGGCATAAGTGAGGATATATTTTCTGACAGGAGATGTCTGCGATCCTGATGCAAGAGACTGCAAACCAGTCTCAAGCCTGCTTGAATAATCAAATTAAGAACTTCCCTTCTTAGGCACAGCATTTCTGAAGTGGCACATGCAGGTCTGGCACAGAGCACTCATTACTGCCAATAACAGAGCTGACATCAAGGGCTTTCCTATGTTATGGAAATTTATCAAGACGCAAATACAGACCCTTTGTGTAGATGTTGGCTGCCATTTCACAAGATGCTATTTTTGGTGGCACAACCAGCTTTAAAAGTTACAAGAGTTTAAAAAGTCCCATGCTGCCACACTCCTTTAGGATCCAGGTGAAAAAAACTAAACTCTTTTATTTTTAGTCATTAAGATTTTACTGATCTACTTTGCAGCACAGCCCCCTAAACAGTGACAAGGCATGTGTGGTAGGTGGTGAACACCACATGAATGTGGCAATACCTCATTAGGAGTGGGATTGAATGTGAGTGGGATCATCTTCCACTAGATTCATGCTGCAGGCATAGTCTTGTGAGAATGCACAGTGCTGGGAAAGCCCACCATTGCAAGCCCCACTGTGTCTTCTTGACTCTGGGGCTGGCAACCTTGGCCCCAGAAATTACTGAATAGAGTGCTTTGCTGTGCCATCCCAAACTGCAAATCCATCTGACCCATATTGAGAAAGTGGACTTTGGATCTGTTGCTCCTTTATGCTCTTTCTGTGAATACATGGACCCATGGGCTGCCAGAGCCTTCTGGTATAGCTCCTGCTTCTGTCAGGCTGGCAGTAATGGCATTACTCCTATGGTCAGTGCAGGGTTGTCACTGCCATGGCCACCACAGGGTTGCCACTGCATTGCAGGGTCTCAGCCCAGCTGTGAGCATTGCCTACTTTGAGGTTACTATGCAAAGCCTCATGCTGTGAAAAACAGGGCACCTGTGTGGGACCCATGGCCAGGACTCCTGTCTCCCATAGTGACCAGTGAAGAGTAAAGGACCAGAGCAAGCATCTCTGCCCCAGCCGCTGATGCATGTGGCTCAGCATCCGCCTGTGCTCCAGGGAGGTTTGTATAGGAGGCGGAGGGATATCTCTCTGGCACAGTGCAACACCACAGGCAGGGACACTTCTGGAGAAGAGGGGTCATCCTAGCCCCAGTCACTCACCACACATGGCTCCCCACGTGCCACAGCCAGTGCAGGGGAGAAAGGAGGCAGCAGCAGGGTCAGGCTGCTCCACTAATGCCACCAGCCAAGCAGCCACGTGGACTATGGCTTTGCCAAGCCTCAGCCCTTGCTCCCTCCACAGCTCCTGTTTGATGAGGAGAGCTTTGTTTACTCACCCTCCCTGGCACTTGGATGCTCACTTGGTGGCTTCACTGCCCTGGTATCCAAGTACCTGGCAGCAGACATGGCCCCTCCGGCCTGCTCCCCAAGTAAGGGCCGCACGGACCTCCCCATGCTTCAGGCAAGCAGCTCTGGAAGGAAAAGGCAATATACACCCTTGCCAGTGACACTGTGACTTATTTTATACTGCTGGTTTGTCTCAGCACTTGGGGTACTGCACAGCACGGTGAAAACTAGAAAGTAGGCTGAATGCAGCAAATAAAGGCAGTAAAGCAGGGTCTTGCACTTAGTTCCTCATTGATCTTAGTGTGTCTTGTCTTTCCAAAACACAATGCTGAACAGCTCTAAACAAGATGCCAGCATTTTTTCTTGTACAGAGATTTTAATCTCTGATGGGACCTGCAGCATTACGAGGGGGTAATGTAAGTGCCTCCTGTTTTAAAGAAAGGCTTTTTTGGTTCTTTTTTCATCTCTCACTCCAGCACAGCCACCAGTGGAACAAGCAGGTCTGCTGCTCTCGTTCAGTGTCACTATCTTTATCGAGAATTGATCTTGCTTCCGTCACTGCAAATTAGAGATGGGTTTGTTCCATTTAGCTTCTTATGCCCAATTCAGAAAATCTACAATAGTTGTAGAGAAACCTGAAGATCTCTTTGCATCTTTGGAGCATGTCACCATAAATCATCCCAGCTAAAATGCCATATGCCACTTCGTGCTACATTCTCTCAGCTAATAAAATGCGTTAGGTCTTAATGCCTTGGGGCACGAGGATGAGTCTTATGGGTCATGCTTTATGTATTTCGACATGCCAGGTAAAAGGATAGTTCTGCATAAATGATGATTGCTTTAACTAAGTTCACACCAAGAAGCCACAGAAGAAACAGTAAAAATATTTTTGATTGCTATCAGTGCTTTCAGCCACTGACTCAAAAATAATTCACAGAGAAGGATATTAAGTTAATAATCACACTTTGAAAATGCCTAAGCAGACATATTCCCACACGTCCCATAAACACAGACAAACGTAGGAAGAGTGTTTCCCTTGGGTTTTTTTAAGCCTTTCACGTTCAGCTTTTCAAGCTACCTTACAAAAAGTAGAAAGGTTATTTCACTGAAAAGAGCAAAAGACCAAAATCTCCACTTGATCACAAGACTGGAAAAATCCACACTTAAATAACTTCTTAAATCAGCCATAATACTAAAGCTATGATAAAATTGTGAGGCTTGACAAAGCTGATATACAAATAAGCTTTACATTTTCATTTTGAAAGACAATCAGGGCAGACCTCATTTGTGTTGGATACTATAGAATTATAGAAGATATGTTGCTTCTTAAAAAGGTTCTCCTGAAAGAGGTAGAAAATGTTATCTTTGGCATAATTTATGGAAAACCAGGAGCTCTCTATTAGGTCAAGAAAAGCAGTCCAGGGTACAGGATTTTTCACAGACAAGTTTTCTCTTTTAGTCATACACTAGCATATAAGGCAAAGTGAAAATTACTGTAGGTTGTCCTGACAGGATTAAACAAATACCTTTTTCATTTTATCCCTGATCTATTAACCAAAATAAAAGACAGAGAACAATTAAAGCATTCATCTCAATTTAGGACCCTAATGCACACCCATGGTCAGTAGCCCTCATAAGTTCTTAATTTTCATCAGCATTCATTTTTAAATGGTTTAACGCTGCCTCTGATTGTCAAGTGCTAAAATATGAATCTTCACACTTCTGAGTCACTGATGTAACTAAACTGTGACTTCGGCATCAGAGAGTTTCCTGGGAGTAATGCAAGCTGGGGCCATGAAAACATCTGAGTCATGATTTCCAGGGTAATTCAAGCCCACCTTTGTCAAAACTGAACAAACTCCCACGTTCTCCCTCTTTGCCTCACCAGCAACCTCCGGCAACTCCTTTCAGCAGTCGCTGGGTGGTTGCTGCCTCAATTTTGGGCTTTTTGTTCAGCCTGAGCTTTGGTCACTGCTCCCACCTCTTCTGACAGCATCAGCACTGGCTTCCATAGAGGTGTGAAAATACACATATTCCTTAGATAAGCATATTCGTCTTGACTGAACATTCTCAACTGATGGATGCGCAGGTGAGCAGGAATAGGAGCAGGTGCAGGTTTGCTTCAGGTCTTGGGCCTGCAAGCTGTGAACACTTTGTGTCTCGCACTCCCCCAGCTGCATACGTGATGCAAAGGGCCAAGGGCCATAGCTACATCTTCTAAATCTTTTTAGACCCGAGGGGCTGTAAATAGGAAAGATGGAAGCTACAAATCAGGAGACCAAAAATACTGTCTCTAGTGTCAATGTAATGAGCTAACCACTCATTTTCTTCCATTAATAGAGAGAAAAATGGGGGGATATTTTGTCACATTGAAACAAGCAAGCAAAATATCCTTCATGTTACTTCCACACTCTTAAAATTTAGCTAAAAATAATAATTAAAAAATAATCTATAAAATTGAAGGAAATTGCTTTCCTTCTGTTTTGATTTTCTCAAGTCTCAGCTTCTGGAGTCTTCTAGGATTGCCTGGGCTAGATAGACTTCTGCCTTGTTGACTTTGTGATAGGTTTTTATTTGCCTTAGAGTCTGGAAAACCAGAAGGAGGGAGGAAATAGGAAGTGAAGTTGCAAGGAGGTGGATGTTGTCCTCCCAAGTGCCTGTCATACCCTACAGTTGGGATGCAGCACACCCTTAGCTGCACGTTTTCTCCAGCAAAGAGTCCACTGAACCCCTCTTCTGGAACAACTGCTGTTAGCAGCAACTGGGACTGGAGCCAGCCAAGCATAGTAAAGTTATACCAGTACCAAACCTATTCAAATAATTGTGCAGTGCTGGTTATGAGCATATTTTCACCAGAGCCTGAAAATTAATTGTGCTGTTTTCAGAAATTAACCAATACTCCAGCGCTGCTGGAGGTCTTTCTGAGGGTTTTAACCCCAGTACTATTGTTTTCATTTGAGTCTTGCTCAAGGGGTGACTGTAGAGAGAAATCTAAAACTAGGATCAGATGAGAGAGGAAATTCTTCACACTGAAAATAGATCACGGAGTCATCTTTACCTGACAAAGAGTTGTGTAAGCCCTTGGGGACTTCAGTTAGACCATGTATGGGTACAGTGATCTGGTTTCATAGTATGAACTTAAGATAAGGAGCAAAAGGTTCAATAAAGCTTCCTCCAGGAGCAATTTCTAAAGGCTATAGGTAACCTTCTGAATCAGCTGGTCTCTTGCTTGCACAAAATAAGCAAGAGGTCTTTTACTGAGGCCTTTAATGATCTAAATAAATCTGTGTGAGCTCCACTTCTTCCTAAGGACAGCACCTTTTTTTTTTTTTTTTCAGTATTCAGCCACGTGCTTTAAGTCAGTAAATTAATTTGAAAACAAAACAAACAAACAATATTTAAAAAAACCAAAACACCAAAACAAGAAACAAAACCACGACCTAAACAACCAAAAGCAAACATAAAGCAAACTGCTATTCTGGGAGATACCCTTACCATTTTCTATGGTCTGACACCTACACACCAGCTAGACAAAGGCCACCAGTATAGTTTTTTTACTAATGCTGAACAAAATCTATATCTAACACGAAAGCATTTATTTCTCTCTAAGGGCTATCCATACACTGGAATTATCCTTTGTGTTTTGATTTATGGTAAAAGAGAATAATACCACAATTAAATTGATAACACAGCTAAAAGAAGGCCAAACACCCGTTCTATTTATGTTGCAAATGAAGTTACTCAGAATCTTCTGTGGACTTTCAGGTGGGGCCCCGTATTTACTAGACAGTTAAAAGTCTTCGGGTGGAGATGTTGGCCTTTGGCTATAATCAAAGGTGGTGCAGGAGAACACCTGGAGAACAGTGGCAGCAGTTTTACTTTAAATGGGGTTGGGCATTTGCCTTCCAGAGTAGGATGAAGTGATCTCATGGGGGGGGAGGGAGGGGGCAAAGAGTTTTTACTCCTCTGAAACCTTCCTCATGTTTAGCACTGTGGAACTGCCTGAGAAGCTAAGTCTGCTTTCAGTGCCGCTGGTGGAAAAACAACTTGCTCGTGGTGTCCCTGCTGATGCTTGAACACAAACAGCAGTTCCTTCGTGTGTGCCTGAATAATTGTTTCCCGCTCAGCCTCCTTCTCCTTTTAGAGTTACTTGCATGTAAATGGTCCTAACTTGGCTTTGAAGTCAATATTTCTTTGAGGGGAATGAAGTGATGTACTTACGTCTTCCATTGTTAGTTTGGTGGCAGTTGTTTACAAGACTGGAAGTGGAATTCGGGGAGTTTTACATTGGCAGTAATAACCCTCAGCATTTCTACAGCCGCTTCTGTCTTCAAAGTCCTGTGCAAATACGAGCTGTTTAATCACACTGATGAGCGCCAGATAGGCCATCGTTTTGAAAAGAAAGCGTTTTGTTCTGTACGAAAAGAAGCGGTAATGAGAAGCTATTAAAAACCACGCTATCCTTTTACTCCGTCAGGGTCTACTAGAATAGACTGAAGCTTCATATACCTTATGGGCAAAACCAAAGACACATAAATTGGTGATGTAAGGAGTGGTTTTTCCCCTTCTGGTGCCTCCGTTATCAGCCTATTTTTCTCATTGTCTTTTCATTTTTTTAGGATTTGAAAATTAAGAGGGTGTAAAGCGAAAAACAAAACAACCCATCACAAACCAACCAACCAAACAGCCCAGGAATTCAGCTTCTTATCCACCTGGCTGTTAAGGTAATCACTGGTAAAATGCACTGTTGTTTGAGGGGAGAGCCAGACCGGCTGGAACAATGGCAGTGTGTATAAACTTTCCCCATTCGCTTCAAAGGGCTTCGGTTGTAACACCTCATTAAGATTGTTTAAATGCTAAATGTGCCGTTTTGTTGTTGATTATCATATCAGAAACCTCCACCTAACATATTTAATCAGTACATCTACAAGCCCTGGCATGTCTTCGTGGAGGAGTAGGTTTCAAATTTAAGCTGTCTAAATACTGGAATCTCAAGTCAAGTGCTCCTTAAGGCTGGTACACAGCTGGCTTTGTCAATGCTAGTGGCACTTGTAGTGCTCTTTTCTATTAACTGGGTTTTTAATTCTTCTTCCATAGACCTGATTTTGGTTTACCCCATGTTGAATTTGTACCCACATCATGCTTGCCATTAGGATCAGAGTTGTACCCCTGCAAGAATTAGTAAACTTTTTCATGCAATTAGGTGTGATGAATAACTTTGAAGAGTGAATTTCTTCCCCTCGGTCTTTCCTTCCGAACACTCATTGCTATAGGTATTGTTAACTTCTTCCTCCACATCTTGTTAGTGCTATTTCAGCTCTGTTAAAATGAGGCTTTATTGGCACGACAAGCTATGCAAGTGTCACCAAAGTGTTAGGGAAAAAAGAATCATGCTACTGAGAGCATGAATCGATAGCAAGCAGCTCAAGGCCAAGGAGCTGAGCACTACTCAGTCCCCAGCTCTGTAGGACTTGCTGGGGACCAACCTGAGGCAGCTCCTTGTGAGTGCTGAACTGTGCCCAGCAGTACTGGGATCTAAGGTGAAGAGGGGAAAAGATGTGTTGAGCAGGGAAAATGCCAGGCCCGTAACACCTGCACTGTAGCTTGTGAATTCCCTGAATTGCAGTCAGATACCATCAATGTGAGTGTGTCACACATGCCTAGGTAGACAGTTTAGGAGAATGAAATTCATTAGTTGCCTTTAAATAACCAGATGGACAGATAAGATCTCTACCCCACTTACTTTGCCTACCCCATAAGTGTTCTCTTTCTGGTACATCTGCATTTCTACAAAAGAGCACAACTAAGCTAGCATCTGGATGTTTTTTGAGAGAAACTATAGATTATAATACTAGATTTTTATGACAATAGCTTGCCCTTTTCTCTGCTTGCATCCCCAAATTGTTTAGTTTGCATTCAAATACACATAGGGCATTACCTCCACCTGCAAATGGCACTTAAAGTCAAAGACACCTCCTCCGGCTCAGAGAGTCCTTGAACTTTGCGTTGCTGGCGAAAGAACGGCTACTTTGCGGTGCTTTTATACAATGCCTTAGGTAAACACCTCTGCCGTTGCTGGAGAGTGGGACACTGCACTCAGTGGACTTAGGTCGAGCTGATAAGACCATTATTACATTTTGAGACAGGGTGAACATACGTGCTACAAAAGTTATTCACACTCAGCTTCTGCCTAGGCTGCATGTTCGAAACAATGGGGTTTAGCACAGCTTCTTGGGGTTGTGCTCCAGCACAAGCTTTTCCCCATCTCCAGGCGCTGCGGCCACCTGTTGTTAGCACTGGCTAGTTTATCTACTGTAAACAGAAAGTAATTATATTCAGGCTAATTGTCAGCTTGTCTGTTGACTCTGCTAACGGAGAAACCAAATTGTTTCAGTTACCAATAATATTTTCAGGGGAGAGAAGTGGAATCGGGAGGAATTAAGCAGATACACGAGGTTCTGTATAGAGACTGCTAATCCCTCTGACACTGTAAACAAACCAAGCTTCAAATGTAAATGATCTTGTATGTAGCTGGTTTCTTATAGTGGAAGATTGCTTCTTGACTGGGTTATCCCAGCTTCCTCCTCCCTTAGGAACAATGTCAACTAAACCCAAAGGAACACCTGCTAGTTGTTGTCATGATCTTATATTTTCCATTTTTCCCAGCTCACACTGACTATGTGTTGGAGTTTAAGCAATCAAGCACACATCCATCCACAGGTATGGCTGTAAAACTTCATAGCATGTGGCCCTATCATACACCACTGACATGACTCTCCTTTGATCTGAGTAATATGGTATGCTAAAATGAGCTCTGCTGAAGAGAACTCTTTTATTTTCCTACTTAAAAATGTTCTTTCAAGCTCCCCCTCATCTACAGTGCAATTTTCTCTGTACCATAAGATGGATTTTTTAGCTATTTAACTTAAGAAGTAAAACAGTTCAGCAAGAGCAGCTTACTGCAAGCATAAAGCAAATGGAAAAAAAGGTCCAAAACAGCCTAGGAACTTGGTTGCTTTAGCCAGCTGCTGTCATATAGGTTGGAGTTCACCTACGACAGCAGTTATTGAGGAATAACCCAGGAGGATTTTTCCTATTCTGTTCTGAAAGAAAGTTAAAAAGAACAAGCTCTTTGAAAGTTTGAGGCTTCATACCTGAGGTTTTTTAGGACTGATCCAAAGTGTGGTAAAACCATGCTTAGACTAGTTCCTGCTACTTAACACTTAAGGCACAAATTTCTAGTCCTTATGATTCTATGTTTCTATTCATGTTGTGGAGCATCTGTGTGAGTAATAGTTTGACTAGAAGGGGTCCTTGCATGATTCAGTGTTCATCAGTATGACTGAGACTTACAGTCAGGTCTCCAAACACTAAGGAAAAAATCTAGTGTTCTTTATATTTCAGTTGTGTGCACAACCTTCATTAAATTGAAGATGACTGGTTGTTAGTCCTGCAACGGGAACAGTTTCCACTGTGCAGGGTGATCTCTAAGGAGCTGCTTCTCTTATGAGGAATTGCCAGTCCCCATGCACTAAGACATGGGATTCTTAGACTAATCTTAGAAGAAATACTGTTCCAGAAATGTTCAGACTATCAATCACATTAGTTTACTACCTAATATCAAAGAAGGAAAGCAGGGAAATATAAAGCAGATAAAAGAGATTTAAGACTAGTCTTTTCTAGTATGTAATGTAATCAAGAAGTAGGTAATCATATAGATATGATTTGTTTGGAACAGGAGTGCAACCAGCAGTAGAGAAACATCTTTACACCTCATCTTTTTTTAAAATAATGACTTCTTGTAAAACAGAGGGAAGGACTAAATTTGCAAAGAAACAAAAAGGAAACTAGACTAAGCAACAAGGTGGGGAGGAAGGCGAGCTTTGTGGTTATAACACTCAACAAAGACCAGCTCAGAAGATCCGGGTTTGCTTTCTTGGTTTCCCAGAGATTGTCTTTGGGCAAATCACTTACATTTTGTACTTCAGATGTCTCTATAGGAGAAGGAGCAGAACACTTCATTTGGACTGAAATATCTTCTGTGCCAGGCTTGCCTCTTCACCTGTGTGTACCTGTTACACATAGCACATTCATGCTTCTCCTGCATGCCCGGGAGCATTATTTCTGGGTACCAATAAAAATCTTATCATTGTCATAGCAGTAATAGCTATACCTGTCAAGGTGTAGAAAGGGAAAACAACACCTTCCCTTAATGAACAAGGTGGAACTGAAGTACAGGCTACATTCAAACTCAAATCACCTGGGAACTTGGCATAAAACCAGGAACAGAGCCCAACTCTGTTCAGTCTGGGTGTTACTTTGTAGACTATAGGTAGATTTCAACTTACCTAACTTTGGACAAAAGATCTTTGTTAAAGTCGGGGCCTCCTGTAATTGAGGGAAGGAGTCTTTTTAATTAACATTTAAATCACCAGCACTGGAGGAGTATGTATCTCTCCACTGAATATACAAAGAACCTCAATGAGATGCTTGAAATTGAGTTATGTAAGTACTTAGAAATACCATTTCATTTTTCTTTGCATAATCCTTTTTTCTTCAGAAACATTCTTTGCCACAGAACAATGGTGTTAAATGCCACAGTCTTGCCTTAGACATTGGTGACATTATCTAATTTTTTATTGTTTAAATCACTTTTATACTTAGATAATTTTTAAAATCCTTGCCAAGAGACATTCTGAACTCAGGGTTCTGGACAAGTAAAGCAAAAGCCCTTGACATTTCTTTCTTTCTTTTTTTTTTTTTTTTATTTGTTTCCCCTATGAATCCTAAAATACTCTGTTACAGGCTGGAAATTATAAGTAAGCTGCTTGTGTAAGGCTGCTTTAAATTTCATTAATCATTAACAAAAATAGGGTGGCAAAAAAACCATAACAGTGAGAGAGGATTTGACCTGATGTTACCAATGTGAGTGAATAAAAAAAGAAGCGAAGCTGTATGCTATGTGCTGTCTCATAGCTCCACAAAGTTCTGTAGAGCTCCTTTTATTTCTAGTGTTGAAAATTACCACTTCTTGTTTGTTTTTCTTAAAATAATTTTAGCTCGACTACAGTCCATCTGGTATCAAAAACATTTAATTTCATTTTCACTTTGTGGCACTTTCAGCAAGGCATTAAAAATGGCTTTGAATCATTGGGTGCAAGTGGATTGCTTTCAGTAGTGTATAGGCTCTCCATTAAAATAATGTTTAGAAGGTATTATCGTATAATATCTTGGTGTAGCCCTTGATGCAGTTTTCATCTTCCACCGGACTGGTTTCATTCCTGTGTGAGATCCCTATGCAAAATAAAAACAAACCAGCTCGCTATGAAAATAATTATATTAATTAGGAAATCTCCTTGTAAATGGAGAAAAATTATGATGGGGGAGATCTAATATGTTATAAGATTATTTATTGGGAAGGTGAAATGATAATATAAAAAATAAAAGGAAAAGCAGAAAACAAATAAATGGGAGGGTGAAAAGAGTGAAAACTGGACAGTACTCAGTATACTTACATGTGTATTTCCCATGACAGTATCTTTAAGTTTTAACTAAGACAAGAGTTACTAAAATAACACAATCCTGTTCTGTGGTTGATACACAAGATTTTCTTTTATTAGACATTTTTCTAACAAATAGTAATTATCAGAACATTAGTCCCTAAGATGGCAAATTCATCTCTATATTGATATTACAAAATGAGGCAGGCTCAAATTTCTTGGCTTCAATGACTTTTCACTATTCTTAATCCCTTTAGGCAACAGCACTCTGTGCAGTTTATATTTTTGGTTCAGCACAGGCTGAAAAGAAATAGCCTTTTGAATGGATCTTTGACAATGCACCTTTAAGTGCATCCTCAATAGAAGAAATTTACTGGTAATACTAACTGAAAACTTTTTTTTGGACTGTAGATAATGTTTGCAAACAACATGTTTTTTATTTCTAAATGAACAATTGTTCTTGTCCCAAGTGTAGCTTCATAGTGGAGCTAACCATGGGCAGCCATGACCTTAACCTGGGCACTGGGCTGAGCGTTGCTCATATATGAGCAATCTCACTAAAAAACCCAGACATACACTTTGCTCCTCTCTGGTGTTGCAAGGGACCTGTTGGTTCTGTGGGGCTTGTTCCATGCTTTCTGGTCCCGCAGGGACCTGGTCTGGGAGACTTTGTGAACAAACAGCTGTAAAACATGCCCAGTGTTGACACGTGGAGAAACTTGTGGGAAGGTGCTGGAGGACTGTTGGCATTCCAGTGGGTAAGTGGGCAGCTTTACTGCAAAGTGAGCAGGTTGCTAACTCAAGCGAGGAAAATAAAAGCAAACTTTAGGTTTCTGAGTGTCATTGCTAGCTGGAAACACCAAAAATATTGCTAAGCTCAGGTTGGAGGTTTCTTTGAGCTGACGGGGCTGCATGAAGGATGGCATTGGACTTGCTTAGTTCTGCAACTAAGGTACATGAATAGCACTCAGCAAAACCCCTGAATTGTGTCCTTAATGACCTAAAGCATATTTTTTCTCCAACAAAAAGGGCAAATCTAAATGATTCTACTAAAAACATGAGAAACATAAAAGGGAAACCAAAATTCTCTGCAAACATTGCCACATGATTCATCTAGTGAAAACAGTGTCATGTCAGTGCTTTGCTTAATTTAAGAGACAAAAGACCCAGAAGAAAATCTTTGGAGTCCCCAAGAACTCTGAATGGTGTAATCAAACTCCTTGCGATCTGCTGTTGGTAAAGATTATTTATCTTGGTTCACGTTATATCAAAAAGTCCTTCTGATATGGTTTTTCTGGCAAGTGTGAACTGGATTTTTGGGTTGGGTTTTTTCTTTATTTTTGAGAACTGTCTTAGTCAAAGCCTATTCATGAGTTTGTCTTTGTTAGACTTTGATACCAAAGGACAGTAAATTAAGTTACAGGGCTCCTAGTATGAGATCCATGTGTTGTGCTTACTCTGCAAGGTTTGTTTTATTTTTAAAAGTGGAGGTAACTTCATCCTGGTAGGCTTTACACCAGTTCAGGTATTATCTGTCACATTGTTGCCAGTGTGGAATCACAACTCATCCTTGCATCAAGGTGCCACATACCCCATGGTAAATTCAAAGGGTGCTGGGCTGACTATGGATGTATACAGCTGGTGTAGACTAGCTGATGAGCTTTAAGGCCACATGGTAGTATGGGCTCACTACTTCCTGTGTTCATATCCTGTATATCAGAATGTGTCATTTACCACCCAAACATCAAAATATTGTGTTCAATGGGAATTATTATTTTTTAAATCAATATAAGCATTTTAACAGATATAGTGAAAAAGATGTAAAAGGCTGTACAGACCCTGCTTTCAGGCAGGGCTATTGTAAATTGATGGAAATTGATGAGAAACAACTTTTCTTGCAAATACATCATGTGCATACCCTGCACTAGAATACCACACATCATTCTGCTGTCTACATGGGGGGCATACAAAGGAGGCTGGAGAAAGCACCTTCCAGTGAAAACACTCGTAAGTCAATATTTTAACAAAAGAAAAATCAAAAGCTACTTTGTTATAGTTTGTATATGTATAAGTCTTACACCTAAAAATCAAACATAAAAAGATTCAGTCACTGAAAAGGATAGCCAAGTCTCTTCACTTTAGAAATAAAATGGGCTTGATTGGTTGAATTGTGAGGAGGGTTAATGACCAGTGGAAATCACCAGCAGGAGTTGTGGACTTTCAATGTCTTGCTGTTTTCATACCAAAGTCAAATGTCTCTTTAGAAGATATGTTTAGTCAAATACATGGTTTTTGGGATCAGTTCAGGTGTGACTCTGACAATGTTATACAGAAAGTTAGTGTGATATGGTAGCCCTAAAATGTAGAAATAATCTATAGCAAATATTTGTCAGCTGGATGAACAGCCTTGTGTCATCATTTGCACAGTGCAGGACTGCATGCAGACAGGTATGAGCCAATTTGGTTAGATCTGTGTGAAAAAGCCTCATGAGCACATTTAATTCAGACTGAGATTTGGCCCATGCCCCCCTGCTGTTCTGCCCCTACTGAGTTTAAATTCTTATCTGCTCCGTGAGAACTTAAACTGCTGGATCAACTCCAGCTGGCAAAAGACAGATCTAGGGTGGCCCTGTTTGTGTAGCTGTGACCATTTGAAGACTATATGAATATTAGGGTAGGACTGGGAATCAACATTAAATCTATTAGATTGACAGGTGTATTACAATTTGCTGTTACAGTGTACAGACCCGTTCCTGGTCATTTTGCTCACAGTGCTGCCTGGGAATTGCCTTCTGCTCCAACAGGAATGTGCCATTATAAACCTGGGCATCACAGTGTACACAGACGTATGTGGACTCGTGGCCTCCCCCAGGTACTATATTCCTCAGGATGCCAACTGATGTCAAGTGCCTGGCCTCTGCTGTTGTTTGTGGCAGTTCAGGATCTATAGTCTTTGCCTGAAACAGAAATTTTAGTGATCAAAACACTTCAGTTTCACCCATACCATGGTCTTATCCACTCCTCTTGGTGTACTTATCAACACAAAAGGCATGTAATGATAAATAAGGGTCAGGTGTTAGAGCTGGGCAGTGAGAAATAAGCAAATCTTGTTTTCAGGGAGTAGGAAAAATCGAAGTGAGACTGTGCTGCTTACCTTGGCTGTGGCACTGCCCACTGCTGTGCCTTGAGGGGCTGACGGCACAGGCCCTTAATGCAAGCTGAGGAGTTGAGTTCATAACTTCTTAATCATCTTATTCTTCCTGTTCTGTAGAACACAAAGTGTGAGTTTTTCTTATTTTATGATGCTTCTTGTGCCTTCTAAAGAAAGCAAACTCCTAGCAAAGGCCTTGGAGATGGAAAATTACAATAATCAAGCCTGGAGAAGACAGAAGTGTGAATAAGACTTTCAGCAGAAGTGTGACTGAGACAGTGTTGAATATAGGACAATATAGTGAAAGTGTTAATAAGCAGATTTACAAAGACAGGAAATGTGAGAAACAAAGGTAAGCTCAGGATCAAAAAGAGCAGATGGATTTCTTTCTTCAGACACAAAATGGCATCAAAGACTTAAAATCGCCAGCAAAAAGTTAATGACTTTTCCACAGTGGCCATCAGTAGGGTGAAATAGAAAAGATAAGTTAGAATAATAATAAGATTGATCCTTGCAACAAGGCAAGCAGAATCTGGTTAACTTAATTTACAGCTAGTAGATATATACCTGTTTGTAATAGAAATTGCCGAAGACTTTTGAGCAATAGAAGAGTAGAAAGCTTTGCTAACCCATCTCCATGAGAAGTTTCATATCCACAAATTGGCACCCTGTGATAAGAGGCATTTTCTAAAAAATTCCTGACTGACGCTTTTTTTCTGGATTTTAAAATGTTGTATTTTCTGATCCATTTGCACTACTGCTGGTCACAGAGAAGCTGCTGCGGTGTCTAGCAGTGCTGCCAAAGGCAGCAATAGCGACATGGAAGCCATCTCCAGCACCTCATTGCCACTCGTGTTGTGTTTGGGGTTGTACTGGTGCAGTTTTGTATTCAGGAGCACAGTACCTGGGTGAGGTCCCCTTACAGCTGATATAGTGTTTTGCTTCCCTTCCTGTAGAATCAGTTTCCCAGTCTGCTTCATCACGTGGCCTTACAAGCAGCATGTCAGTTCAAGTGGTTGAGGAGAGTTCTGGAGCAGTATTTCTGAGTTTCTAGCCTTTGACTAAAGCAATTACTCCTCCCAGCCGTGTGCCTTGCATTTCTAGTGGGTGTTCTGTGTCTATCCGAGAATATCTGATTTTTCTCATCTAGCAGCAGTGTCACCCAGTATATTCAGGCCAACCAAAGCTACTTTAATTGGCCAAAATCATGCTTCAGGAGATCCTCATAAGTGGATCAGATGGCTGTATTTTTAGGAGATCAGCAAACACTGCTGTAGAGTGGATTATTATGAACAAAACCAGTCCTGGCTATCCAAGTTAAATTTGCTGCCCAATGTCTGTCATTGTTCTTGAATAGGAATCTATTCCCTGGGGGTCTTTTAGCAGTGGCCATGATGTGCCTATCAAATTGCACTAATTGCTTAGGACGTGAAACACTCCTGGGATACCCCAGGTTTCCTTTAACAGAGAAATTGTATGGGGAAAAGGAAGATTTATAAGACAGTCATTGCAGAATTCAGTTAAGTGTGGTCTTGGAGATTGCTTTTACCCTCTGAGTTTTGCCTGTCAAGGTTGAGAGTTGACAGTCACATTTTCCTATTTTTAATACATTTTTCTCTCCCTTGTTGCTGTGTGAAGCCACACAAATGGTGGGCAAAACTGACAGAGCAGCCGGGGTGGGGGAACTTGAAATTGACTGTAAGTGAAGTGCTGCCAGATGTACAGCGTGCACAAATGGAAACCTTGCTTCTTACAGTCCAGGCCCCCTGGCCTGCTGAGGCCTAATATTCAGTATTGTCTTTTATTGCTTATAGATAAAGACTTGCCTGATAGAAAGTGAGCTTCAGATTTTCACAGCACTTTTTCGTTTTTTGAGTGGCTTAGGTGGAGAGAAAGTATATGGCCCTGGGTAGGGCCATCATCTCTTTGACCTTGTTACACAAGGTTATCAACCCAGATAAAACCTAGAGGGCTGCATGAAGCCTCCCAAGATTCTCATACCAAACAAGACTTCCAAATTCAGAAAAGGGAGTTTTAACTCAGAAAGGGACAAATGAGCTTTACTCCACCATAGCCCCAGGTGCCCATTGCACACCCTACCTACCTGAGTAAGGAGGGAGAGAGAGTTCCTGAGGTCCCAGAACTGTAGTAAATCAGAGGAAGAATGAGTGAATTGTGGTTGAACAGAGTAAGAATGAGATAAACCTCCAAGGATGTTCTGTCTGATTATATTTGTCTTTAAATGTAATCAGAATGCTAGAGCCCACAGAGGACAAACTCAGAGGAACATACCCATTTAAAAGTCAAGGTGAGGCCAGTACCTCGCTGGGGTCAGAGCTCAGTGCAAGGTGGACAGCACCACTTCCCAGATTGCCCTCAAAATGTTGCAGCTTGATACCCAGCTCCATACTGACCCAAACCATAGCTATTTTTTAATATCCTTGCCATGGTCTTCCAATCTGAGGAACAGAAGGGATCTGTGATGCTACTTTGAAGTCTTTTGCGCTTTCCAACTTCTGAGCTGCAGCAGTACCACAGGTGTCTTGTACCAGACCTTGCTCTGTGTGGACATGAGAGTTATCCCAGAAAACAAGCAAATTAATAAATAGGTATTTTCTGATTCCCTATGTTGGATTCTTCTCCCCATGGATTTCTAGTAACTATGTCTTAATCTTAGAATTACTATGACAAAACCAAAAGTATTAGCTATGACAGTTACTTCAGAAAAAAATGAGGGCAAGCTCTAAGGTTCCTTGTGGAGGTCTCCCTCCTGAAGCCTCCCTTTCTCCTTGAGCATAAAAACAATCCCAGTTTGGTAACCAAAACTTGGTAGCTGGTCCTGACTTCATACAATTGGCTGAATGCAAAGCAGCAGAGTATTTGTTTTGTAGGGTTTGTATCTGGATCACTGGGATATCACCTGCCAGTTCCTTCCGTCTAAATTGGATTTCATTGGTTTCCCAACAGCTTACCAGTTATTTCTACAGTGTAGTTATGGGATATGCACCCTGAGCCAACAGGAAAATAGAAATACCATTTCCTGTTGAGTTTAGCTTAGCTATGATAAGTATGACCACAAAAATGTCTGCATTGTATATAAAAATAGTAACACTGAGTTTCCTATCTAACCCACAGAAGCCAGGAAATTCATAATCTCTTCTAGGTCACAGCACAAAAATATAAAAAAGGATTAAAAACATAAATTAATGGGCACTACAAATACCAGTATCTGAATGTCAGGATGTAATTTTAATCCAGTTGTATTAACAATAAATAGTAGGGAGAGGGCAGGAGGAAGGGTTCCCAATGGCCATCCTAAAATGCCATGCAGTGTCTCATACCTTACTCAGGAGATCTCTGAAATCAATTGCAGTTTTGCTGATGGGTGGATTGCAGGAGCAAACTGTGAAAGCTACAGGATAATCCCAGGGCTGGACTGGGGCAGCCCAAGGGAAGGCTGCGACTGTTTTGTTCCCTAAACTCTTAACAAGGCCTAGTCAACACTTAGCTCCCACTTCTGTCTGTTACTTGTTTGGTTTTGACATTTTGTTGTTACAAGAGCTTAAAGAATTTTTTTCTGTCTTTCCAATTCTTTCTGTGGGGCTGTTGACAGCCTTTGGTGCATACACATTTCCATTGTTTTCTCTGCTTAAACAGTTAGTCAGATTTGCCCATTTGTTTGTGGGTTCTTCAACTGGCAACAAAAAAGATTATTTTAATATTTTTTTTTTAAGTAGGAAAATGTGATGCAAAACCACAAACATTATTGAGGGGAATTCAGGGACAGGTGTAGTAACCAGGGCTGCTGCTTAATTTGTTTTTGAAATGGCCTAGGTTTCAGCTGTTTCTCAGTTCTTTAAGTCTTGCAGGAAGGCAGTAAGTGCTTTCCACTTTCTAATTATAAATAGAGAATGAAAAAAAAATATTAAAAATATCACAAGAGCTGAGCAGGAAAAGTATGAGGAAGGGGAGAAGAGAAAAAGACAGTCACTGCCTCATCTTTCCAGCAGAGGTGGAGATTTCCATGGGGGGAACCTTTCCAGCTCAGTGCCTCCCACAGGTTTCTCTTGAAGTGCTGACCAGTGCCCTTGGCTGATCCTGTGTAGGCATCACTGTGTTTTGGGGTGGGACAGTGCCTAGAGACACCTGCCAATGCTGGTTAGAGATAGTGTTGGGTGAATGTCAAATGATCTTGGTATAAAACCATCCCTTCAACCTATACAAGTTGGTTGACCTTGCTGTGAGAGACAGCCTTGACCTGCATCTCCCTTGGCTTATGCAGCTGCAGCCACTGTCTGATCTGCCTAGCAGAGAGGAGCAGCTCAACATCTTCGTGCAAAGGCTCTGAAGAAAGCACTGCATGAAGATTGTGGTGTCCCGAGTGACAGCTGGAGTATCTCCAGTGAGTGACACTGAGGTTGCAGGAGGGCAATGATTATTTTGTCCAGAGATTTTCTGCAAAAGTAAGACCGGGACTTTGGGACAGTGGCAGAAGCACGCAGCAGGGTGAAAACTGTGACTACTTCATTGTATGAAGATGAGAGAACTGGCAGGATGACTTTGAGCATGCCCTGAAATTGCCTTGCTTTTGTTTGCTGGTTCTCAGACTGTGCAGAGCTCAGGCAGGCCAGGGTGTTAAGTCTCTGGTGTCAGTGTGATTTCTCAGCCATGCAGAGCTCTCTGTACTGATGATTTTTAGGGGAGAATATGGTGGGGGAAGATCATCTCTTTGATACAGGTATAGGCATATATTTGCCTTTGTGTGTATATATTAGACAAATTAATTCAGCACAAATGTAGAGAAACTTCTAGTAACACGCTAAGCATGTCATATAAATACTGTGTTAAAATGCAGGCATAAGCCAAATGTTCTGTTGTATTGGACTTAGACATGCTGAAATAAAACCACATGCACAACCATATCCATTAACTGAAATGTGCAGAAGAAATTACCACCTAAGTGACTGGTCTTTAAGCGAGAGTGCCGGGTGTGTGCCTTCCAGCATAAGGTGCAAAGAGGGAATAAGCAGCGGAGGTACCAGGGGTGTACACAGTCATACGTTCCTCTTTTTAACCTCAGTAACCTCATTTCTCCCACTCGTAGCCCACATACCTCCACCCTCACCCTGAACAGCCAATGAGTATATAAAATGAAAACTGTGTTTGCTAGTTACATGGCTCATGATGACTAATGGAGACTCGGTTGAATAAACTAGTGGGGTTTTCTTTTTTTCATTGGTGGTAAAAGTAAATGAAGAATTACTCACGAGCTGCAAATGGGGACTGTTTGAACTTAGTATTGCAGAAATGAAATTTATGTGAATGGGTGAGCCAAAATGAAAATTATAATTTGGAATCAGTTTTAATAAGCTGAATTGTAAATCTTAATGGCTGTAAGCTAGGATATCTTAAATGAATGATCATATGTAATGTGGGTGACTAGTTCTCAGAATGAGAGTTGACAGGGGAAATAGAAAAATTGGAGGGGGAAAAAATCAACAGCAAGAAGAATTTTTTAAAAAATCAGTAGAGGACTTGCACAGGAACCTGCAGTTCTTTTTGAGCAATTATGCCTTTATGTTCATGTAAAAGGCACCACGCCCTTTCTTTGTACATATTTGTACATATTTCTTTGTACATCTTTGTACACAATCTTTTATATAAATAATCTTCCTTTGAAAAAAGTTAATCTATGCATGATGAAGACACATGGGAAAGACATAAAGATCCTTGAAACAAAACAGCTTCAGATTTTTTTTTGTCCCATCTGCCTGCCATCTCCCCAGATCTCAATTAGTTTTCCAATCAGCTTCAACTTTTTGCTATCAATCAAATTTTGTAAAAGAAAAGTCACAGAAGCCAAGGTTCAAGCACTACATTGGCTGCATTATAAACATTCTGGGTGGAGTGTTTAATTAGCATGAGTGATTGTGGATCTGCTTGGTTTGCTTTTTTTTCTCAAAAAACCTCCAAAGAAGCCAAGAACCTGAGCTTATTATCAAGCAACATGATTTTAAGAGGTAGGACTTCAGGAGATGTGCCACGTTCATGAGATTTACGATAATCTGTACAGACTGACAATGCTGAAAGTCAACAGGCCTAGACTGTATGTAGACACTAATGGACCAAAATGCTCATTTCCAAGTTTAGCTTCTTTATCAGAGTAATTACGTTTGTGTTTGTCTCTAAAACAGTGCTTGCACTCTTGTGAAATCATACTAGCTTACACATGTGCTTCTAACACTTCATAATTAAGTGAAAAACAGTGTCCCTTTTCTGGACTCTGTACTACAGGGGCTGTTAGCTGTGTTCCTTTGAGTCCTAAATATGTTGATGAACTGAGCATTTCAATTTAAAGCATTCCTGCAGAGGACTTCCTCGTGGTGTGGAAGAGGAAAGACTGATGTATGCAGAGAAAACCTGTTCTCATGGTGTTTCCTGCCTCTCTTGCAACAACAGCTCACAGAAATAGTATTACCTTCTTCAGTCCTCATGTGTTGCTTAGAAGCTGTGAGAAATTGGGGTAGCCCTTGGGACACGTGCCCCAGCACTCAGGCAGACCAGCCTTAACCTCCTAATCCTATCATGTCTCACCATCACATCTTCGTAGTTAGGTGAGAGAAGCGCAAATGTTTTTGCTATTTAGTAAAAAATGTTCCTGGGCTGCACTTTTTTTTTAAAGAAAAATAAAAAAGTGCAGGCAGGGAAGCACTGCAAGCCTCAGAAATGAATGCAAACAGTGAGGTTTGCATTGCACTTTCAGTAAGTTTATGGCAGTGGTTTACTCTGAATCAATGTCACTAATTGCATGGACAGCAACAGCCATTGTTCTTGTAACAGCCTCCAACCGAAGACCTTTGGTTGTCAAATTGGTGTTGGACAGAAAGTGATCTCCGTTTCCATCATATTCCTCTAAGGTGTTGGCTTGAGGAGCATAGTGCTGGCTTTCAGCTGTGTGCTCCTCCACTTTCTGAGGCTCAAAGTTGTGTTTTTGATGTATTCATCAGATGCTGAGGTGATCTGGAAATGATCAGCGTTTCTGGAAACCAGGCTGTGAGGTCAGGAGACTTGCTGACTCATTTCTGAGGACTGGGTGTTAACCCGTGTCACATCCAGCTCAGGCAGGCATTGCTGCTCCTTGGGAAGGAGGAGAAGAAGGTGTGGGGGAAGGAACAGGCACCAGAGGGTTGAGATTGTGGTAGGGAGAGGCTCTGAACTCTTGGCAAGGAGGCCAGTGGTAGACAGAGCCTTGGCGTAGCCTGAGTGATCTGCAAGCAAGGATGGGCTCCATACGTGCTAGACAAAAGGGCTGGCGGGCAGCCAGGGGCTCTGCAAGGCAACAGTGTGTGCTGGTCCTTGGGGGTGAGTGTCCTTGGCGTGGGGCTGGAGGGGCCCTGCCATTGTCAGCCTCCTCTTGATTTGCCCTGTGGGCCTGGAGTGGGATCTGTTGTGTGTGTTGTTTGTCATCCTTTGTTTGCAACTTGAAGCAGTCCTGCAGAGGGGGATTTGTTTGTTTCTGACAGCCCTAGCAGAGCATCCTCTGTTGTTTGTCAGGCCTTGCTTGTGTGCATGGGAACCTGTGGAGGGAGGCCAAGCCAGCCACGGGTCCCTTTGCCTGGTGCATCCGAAGCTCAGCGGTGTGCCTGGACCAAGGGGAGTTGGGGTGAGATTGGCACTGGCCTCACTGTCTGCCAAAACACTGCTCTGCAGCCAGGGCTGGCTCCTTCCCTCCAAACAGCCTTGCTGGGTGGTCACTGGGGAAGGGCAGGGAGGACCCTGCCAGCCTGGTGCAGATGAGCCCAAGCTGCCCTGTGATCTGCAAGGAGCAGCAGCCCAAGGGAGCTCGCCATGCTAGCGTTGCCACCAAGCACTTCATACCATGAAGTCACAGCCATGGGGGGTGGAGCTGAGACCCAGGTCCAGCTCACCGGTCAGGGCTGAGCCTTTATGTTGGCTCTGCCCATCCCTGGCTTTATATCTAGAAAAAGGCCATGTTCCTGCTGGGAATAACTTTTGGGGATAAAAAGGGGCACCAGAGGAAAAGCCAACACTTCCATACAGCCCAAATGGCAAGCACGGGTGCCCCAGGTCTGCTGAGGGACCGTATTGTCCCACTGCCTGCCCACAGGGTTCTCCAGCCCTGACTGAAAAGCGAGAGGTGTTGAGGTCACCATCCACACCCCAAAAAACCCATCTCCTGAGCATCACCTCCTCCCTGAGAAGGAAGAGAGCTGCTGGGCTGCCAGGCATGGTGTGGTTGAAAGTTCATGCCAGATCACCACGCTTGTCACTGTGGGCCCCATTGCAGTTGGGAGGCCATAGGAGCCAGTCCCCGCTGTATCAATTGGCAGAGATCCCCTGTCACGGGCTGGCGTGGGAAGTGTGCTGACAAGCAAGAGGGTCAAAATCAGTCACATCCTGAGAAGTACGAGCCACGTTCCAGTTTGCAAGCACCAGGGTCCCCTCAGTGGTTTGCACCTCTCCGATTATTTTTAAAAAATTGTTTGATATGCTGCCAATGTGAAGAGATGTGGTTTCCGTTGGGCGGCTGCTCTTTTTAATGTTGGGATTTTTGACATGTTGTTATATAAATGGTTTGTATTTTGATTTAATGGTTTTTCTCCCCACCCTACCCTCTGGGTTTTGCCTTGGCTGTTTGGCACAGAGGTGTAGGGC
Source organism: Apus apus (assembly GCF_020740795.1). Lineage (NCBI taxonomy): Eukaryota > Metazoa > Chordata > Aves > Apodiformes > Apodidae > Apus > Apus apus. The sequence goes on along the minus strand of NC_067283.1, from coordinate 41,031,934 downwards.
TCCCAGCCACGTGCCCAGACCGCTCTGCTAACGCAGGGACTGTGCGTGCCCTGTCCTGGTCACATCACCTGGTCGCAAAGACCAAATCTAATTCAGAAGGACTGGGAAGTGTAACAGGTTTGATGCTCATCATCTGCAGCGCTTGGAAATCCCATTTGAATTTTGTTTTCCTGCCCTAGAACTCACTTTTTTTTCTCCTTTCTTCTCCTTTTTGTGCTAATCTCCCTCTCTAAAAATTAACTGTGAAGATCTGAGCTTCATGGTCTTTCTGTGTCGCTGTTCTGCAATGCGTTAAGATGACTTGCAGTTTTGTCTGTTCTCCCATTGACTTTCTCCTTAGAAACACTGAGGGGGCTCTGTTGTTACTTAAAAGCATGTTTTACTGTGACCTCTCTCACCTTAAAATGTTAAGAGTAGTGCATTTTTAAGAAAGATATCCCTTCTCTGAAGTGTTGATCTAGCATTAAAGCTATATAAGTATTAAAAATAAAAACACGCCAGATTATAAACTTTCTAATTAAGGTCTTGTCCACAGGAGTCAGGTGTCTCTCTTCTTCTGTGATGGATGTCAGAGATGTTCTAGCCTCTAGGACCAGAAAAAGTGCATTTTGAATGCAGAAAAAAAAATAATAAGCCTTATTTCCTTCATTTACACATTTTTTTTAATTTAAAAGGTCTCCAGGCATTCTCTATGGATAAAAAAGGTGTATATTTCATAGGGTATGTCATGAACTAGCTGATCTCAGTTAATGCTAGGTTTATAATTTGACTCTGTTTATTTTTAAAAGACTCAAACAGAATTACAAACGAAAAGAATATTAATAACAACCACTAAGAATAAATTGAATTATACTGTTTAAAAAAACCTGTTGGAATATACATGTGATAATAACTATCAGATAAACCATATTCAGAGATGTTTTTCACAAAGTATTTTGCACTCACCATGCATTATGTTGAAGTTGTTGTTAGCCTGCACTATGGTATCAAGTGGTATTTTGTTGTAACTCAGTGATGAGACTATTCTGCAAGCACAGTAAGTGTGTATTAATGTTACCAATAGAGTTTATTGCTTGCAAACCTGGGTAGATGAATTTTTTCACATGGGTTTGAAATGGGAACAAGCAAATTCATACCACATAAAGTCAAATGCAGCTGTTAAACAGAAAGCCCATCTTCCGGCTTACAAATTGCCTGAACTTCAAATAATTGGGAGAATAGTCTCAGGAAATGTCAATACATGCTTTTTCTCTTCTTATGCACTTGCCTGTCTACATGATGCTGTCTAAATGCAGTCTACCCAGGACAGATTTTATAACGTTTTTAGGACATTGCTTATATTTAGAAAAACATCAAGTCCTTTGCCTTCTGTGTATGTGCCTTTAAAAATCTGTGGGGGTTTTTGCGTTTCTGATTTTGTGGTGGAAAAAGTCAAACTTTTGTAATGGTCTGCATTTTAACTGGACAAAGAGACAAAATGAGAACCAGTGCTCTGAACTTCTTTGGCTTTCTAAGTATTGTCTCTGTAAGAAAGTGGCAAACTGGTTTGGAAACCTTTAAATGGTTTAGGAATACTAAGAATCTACTTTGGTTTAGAATCCTTTAGGCAAGGGATCAATTTAAATTAAAAAGACTGCCAATGGGGTTTTTTTACTGGTTTAATTCTGTTTCCACATCTGTTTGGGTCATGTTTTGAAGCTTCTGGGAGCTGAAAGCTAATTTTTTTTCATTGTAGCTTTGATTCTGGTTTAAATGTAGATTAAAAAAAAATTTTAAAATTGCAAATTTTCCTGGAGATACAGGCTTCATCTTGACTGAAATTGGTATCATGTTGCATTTTTGTTTTCCAAGACAACTACTTCACCAGTTTCAGCCTGAAAGCTATGGGAACAGTTAATTCCTAGCTCTGATTTTTTAAAATCCAGATTCTAGTTTAATGCTAGTCCTGCCATTTTTCTGTCTGTCATACTGTTTCATTTTTGCCTAGATGTCCTTTCTGAGCAACCTTGTATCTTTGAGGAGGGACTGGTGATTGCAGATATCCATAACTCTGAAGGGCTTTTGCAATGGTGCTAAAGCTTTGGGGTTTTTTATTAAAACTTTATTTTGGGACAAAAGAACCCTTTTGAGGCATAACTGAGGAAACTTCTGCTAAGCAGCTCAATAAGGAGAAGTCATGGGTCCTGGAAAGATGGCTTTAGAAATAACTAAGTGCTTGCTATTGTAGAAAACTATAACTGTGCTTGATGCCATCAGAAAGTGATTTATTTTGTAAGGGAGCTCAGAGATTTTGAAAGGAAGGTAGGAGGGAGCAAAAGAGAATGAATGGCTGGGACCTACCCAGAGAAGTGAGCTGGACTACAGCTCAGGGCAAGTTATCTCAAAGAGAAAGGAGGGCTGAAATCTGTCCTTTTGCTTTGTCTCTACTTCATTGCTGGTATTTTTCCATTACTGCTCTTTTACAGATGTAAAGTTATTATAAGCTTCAGAATCTTCTATAAAGCAATATATTCCTCCTGGTTATTACTAGCCTGAATAACAAAAGAAAAAGGCAAATTTTCTTAACTCTAACTTCTACACCCACTTGTAACCTTTTGACTGAAACCCAGTGGTTTCATAACATAACTTGTGAAAAATCCTGCTCTATGAAAAATCCCTCCATGCCACCCCACACACATTGCCAGGGTAATTTCATTTCTGAACTCTCTGCGAGTAATTTTGTCCAGTCTTTAATCAAGCTTCAGCTTTGTGCTGAGCTCTGGCTTAGAAGTCAAGTTCACAAAATAGTCCGGAAGGGCTGAGAGGGATCTACAGAAGGGAAAGTTGTGCTTCAGCTGTCCAGGGGCAAGTTAGAACAGTGTTGGGCTTATTGCACTTCGTGTTTGCTGCTGGGGTTGTAGGCTGAACCTCCTCACTCATTAGCTGCAAATTCACAGTTGCCTTTCTCAAGAAATTTCTGCTGCAGCAGTGGGATCTGCCTTCACCAGACCAGCTAGGGAGTAGAAACCTCCTCTTTGGGCAGCAGATATTATTTAGACTCCATGCTCCAGCCACAGCTCTAGCCGGGTAACCAAAAACATGTGGCCAGAGGTCTCTTAAAACTGATAAATCAGCAAGAAAAGCATACTGTGAAAGTGGATATTGGTAATCCAGTCTTGTTCAGTGGTATTATCCAAGAGCACCTTCCCTCAGCTCTTAGCAGCAGTAACATGGTCTTATGCCTTTGCAAACTAAAGAGCCCTCTGCTGCTAAAAATCTTGCTGACAAGGTGCTCAAGCTGCTGAAATGTATTGAGTATAATTGGGTATAATAATTTATCCAGCTAAAGTAATATGCCCCCGTGCTGAGACTCAGGTCAGAATAAAGGTTTTAGAAATTTTGTAGTGGCTCTGGTTGAGAAGGGGAAACACATTTACAGTGCAAGGTGCATTCATTTCACTGTAGCTGCATTTGTATGTGAGATCTTCCTGATATATTTATCTGTGAAAGAACAGACTCCTCTCCAGCGTGGTTACCACTTCCAGGTTTAGACCAGGCTTCAGAGGAACTGAGAGAAGACCTGGCTTCATGGAGAGCTGTGTGAGAACCAGCTACATGTTGCCATCAGTCTCTAGACCCCAGTTATTTTTATACTGGGTTTTGCTTTCTTTTTCCCTAGATTGTGCATCCTTGTCACTAAATAGCTTCAAACAACTGTGAAATAACTTCTATTAAAATTATGTGAGAGCACACACAGGCTCAGGGTGCAGACCACCTAAAGTAGTACCCACAATCTGGAGGTTAGCTCTGCTGTGGTCTTATTCAAGCCTGCCAGTGCCAATGGGCAACAAATTTGCCTTTTATAGTCACTTAGGGCCAGGCTGCTGTACCTCCTGTGCTTCAGTTGTGCTACCAGAGTTCAAAAGCACAGTCATGACAAGATACTTAAACCAGTGCTGCTGTGGTGACTCAGGTCACCAACCTGCTGCCTCCAAAACTGAGTGGTTGGTATCCTCCTGACCTGAGGCAAAATAAAGGGAAACCTGCCTCCTGCCACCATAGGATGCTTCAGAAAAAGGGTTTATTTTGAAGCAGGGATAAAAGAAAAAACTGTTCTCAGGAACATCCCCAGGAGAAGTTGTCTGTGCCTACTGAGGCTCAGGGGCTGCTGCTCTCAGGCAGCAACAAGGAAAGCAGCTGAGACAGAGCACTGAGGCTGCCTCATTTCTGCTAGGGGCTGTCAGGCTGTTTTAGCTGAGTTAGTAACACATTGTAGTTTAAAGCTTCTCACTTGTGTTTTTTTAAATGTCATCTCTGAAATCCTCTGCCAGAAGCACGCTCACCGGAATCAACCTCTGTGGTTTCGATAGATGATAGTTATGCCAATTTTCAAAAATGCCATATTTTATCTCGGTATCTGCACTTCTGCCATTGTTGCGCTTCTTCACTGCCTCTGGGCCTGTACACAGAAGAGACGGAGGGGAACATCTGACAGCAATATTTCACCTGGACATGTGAAAACAATCAAATCTCAAGAAAAATGTCTCCTCATATCCAAGACAATGTGAAAGCTGCAGACAAAGGTTAAGCTCATGGAAATGATGGTTAATACTAGATTCCTAAAATATGACTAGCATCAGTAAAAATGAGGCATAGATGACATAGCTGTATGTGGGTTGTGTCTGATAGATGTAAACCAACCTCTGCAGGGCAGGGGATTATTGGAAAGGAATCCAAAGGAAGCTTCTTGTCAACATTCACAAACCTGGTATGATAGTGTCCTGAATGGTGTCAGCCTTTGCATCCCTCTTCCATCTCTCTTTCATGAGAGGATAAATTGTTCATAATGGCACAGAAGGCACACCAGTGGTTCTGCAGAGGCAGACTAAGGTTGGATGTTTTCAGGTGTGCCATCCCAGTGGTGACTTCTCTCAAATATGACTGCGTGATGATGTGGTCTGCCTCGTCCACTCCAATATCAATAAATAGTGGAGGAGCACTGTAAACAGTAGAACAAATAAGGACAGAGGCAAAAGAAAACCCAAGATTACCTTAAACTGAGCTCAGGTTTTTTTCTGCTATTAGGTCCAACTGATTATTCTAAGCAAAAAATGGGGATATGTTTGTAACCATGGGTTTCCAAGAACACGGAGAAACATCTTGTACCATGCAGTTAACTTTTCAAACAACAGAAGAGAGAGGCACCCCCCAGAAGAAGAGAAGCTTCAGCATCAACATGGCCTAATCTCTCTGATTTCTGTAAGAAATCTGCAAAAATAAATAGTTCTGAAGCTGATTGGATCTGATCTGTCCTCAAGATAAACCTGAGGCCACTGATGAGTTGATTGAATGGCTCCATCACTGTACATCAGTGGTGTTTGGAGGTTTTATTTTGCTTTTTGCACAGCACTAAACACATGAGGAGTTGGCTGTTGTTGAATGGTGCATTCAAACTTTTAGAATATGCAAAAATTGAGTCTAAAAACCCTCAAGTGGAGTGTAGCAGCTATTTTGGGTTGGGAATATTATGCTGCTGTTGGTTTTGTACAGTGCAAGCAGGTAACCAAATCCTGAGAAAAGAATCATGATGTTCAGAAGGTATTCATTTTTTTCTGTGAGAATCTTTAAACGTAGTGTTTATTTATCCTGTAAACTGTGAGTGCATCTCTCCTTCCCAGGTAAAAATTATCCATGTGACATTGTCATTTAACACTTCCAGCAGTGTTGGTAATACAGTACATCTGTCATACACAGGATTACATTTTGGTTTCACACCTCAGTCATCTCTTAAATCTTTAACAATAACAAAATCACAAATTGTGAACAGAATACAAATGTCTTTATGTTTTCTAACAATTTAAGATGTTTCAGGGCTTCCTAGAATCCCAGACTGAAAGCAAGAGCCATGTCACGAGATAAGGCACCCATCTTGAATTAATTCTGATCTAATCAAATCTGATTTGATCTAATCTAAACTAATGTCTGTCCAACCAGTAGAACTTAATTATACTATCTGCAGACATGATGCTCATACAATGGCTTGGGAAGTTACTCCCTGCTTTAGCCATGCATGTCTTGATAGCTCTGCTGGTTAGTTCTTGATTTCTGACTTCAGGGATTATGCCATGGAAAAGGAAGGCAGATTGCTCTGACAGTGGTGTGAGGAAGTTGTGTCATGTCTAGGAGCAGCAGGTTTGGTTCTTCTAGGTGATCCACTCCTCTGCAGAGAGCCTATGCAAGAGTAATTTTAACAGTAATAGCTGGGCTGGTCTTAGGAGAATAGCAAGGGGGAGGCAATACCTGTTACTTGCTCAAATGATAACCAGAAAAAAGCTATAAGCTTTTGGGCAGATCAAGTTATTATTTTTTTAAAGTCTGTTATTGCCAGCTGCCTTAATTGGTCTAGTAGAAATCATTACTTGTCCCTGCAGAGCTTTCCTTGCTTACAGGAGCTGTGGCTGTCGCATTCTTTCATGGTTTCTCCATTCCCTTGGCTCTCAAAAGCTGTCAAGTCACTGAGATACATCAAGCCACTGTGGAGGTATGGCAGACCTGCAGGACCATCATCCTCTTGCACAAAGAGAAGCAGGTTCTGGTTATATGCTGTGCAACCCCCATGACACACACCATGCACATGCTGCAAGGCTGCTGGAGGCAGCCAGAGGAGACCTGCGTTTCCCTTTGCTGTGGCACAGCACAGAAACAGGGCTTATCTATCAACTGTTTCAGTTGTCTTATAGCTATGTGTATGTTTGCTTTGCTGAACTGTTCTTTGTGAAGACTGCTGACCTGAGCCTAGAAAGTCCTTCTGTGCAATAACCTAAGCTAAGATCTTCACTCTGAGCAGACACCTTGTCTGCGTCCATCTGAGTCAAAAAACAGTGGCAGGGAAAATCCCTGGGACGGGAACTCGATCATCTGTGCTGGTTCCTGGTCCAAGCAGGCAGCAGCCCTCCCAGCAGGTTGCAGGCAGTGCTTGGGAGCCAGCGTGGGCTGTTCCCAATGACCAGACCGGAGGCAGCCACATGGTTTTGGGAGAGAAGAGCAGCTGGTAGCATAGACACAGGCCATCCTGTGCCGGCTGGCCTCAGTGGCCAGGACCCATCCCCAGTAGGTTTAGTTTAAAGCTGTACAGGTACAGCTTTAAGGCTGAAATGTCTTTATGTGACAGTGGGATGGCAAATAGTTTTTCATGCCAAATATTGATGGGTATTTAATATACACTTTGGGCACATGCTGTGACCAGGGAAGATTGCCTACTGATGTTGTGTGAGTGCTCCTGATTCCTGCGGTGCTGTGGTGCGGTATGAGCACAAGAGAGGAGAATCACAAGTGTAAAGTGCTTTAAGATCACACTCTAGCAACTTTTACCAGAAAAATACTCTTGATTAGAAGTGTGATTTTTTTAACAGCATTTCTGTACTACCAAAAGCCCTTTGTGGATATGGTTGCACTAAGGGAAAAGTAAAAGCTCTGGCCGGTACAGCTTATTTAGCTTGGGGTGTCGTTATAATCTGCACTGTCAAAAACCTGGTGCTGTAGGTAGAAGCAGTTCTTCACATGGAGGACATAGGTACACCAGCCAATGTTTCCCAGCATTCGTCTTCCAGCATAGATTTATCCACTCATTACAGCACTACTGAATTTTCCATTACAAGCCATTTTTGCATGGGTGGCTGTAGGATTGGTCCGTTCCCAAATGAATGTTAATTCTTGTGGCTCTCCCTGCCAACAGCAGTGAACAGGTATGGTCTGAGCCCAGGGAGGGCTTGAGGACTCATGCTTGCCTCTTTGTACCCCAGGGGGTCAGTTACTCTGAGTTGGCCCTGCACTAAAATTGTATTGCTTGGTTTCTACTCTGTTGGTAATGTGGCTAAACTCAGGTATAATAATGATGTTGAGATCACAATGGATTTAAAAGTGAGAAAAAAAATTAAACAGAAGTTTGAAGTACTTTATTGAATAAATAAAGCTACATGATTTCTGAGCTACATGAGTATTTTAATTAAAAGAATGGTGTGAATATGTGCCTTCATTAGGTCAGTGTGTGTGTGCACAAACAGCCTCAGCTGCAAAGGCTGGATCTACGGGTGGCAAAACAGTCATTATGCTGAATTCCCAGTTCTTTTCTCTTATTAAATAATTACTTTTTCACTGATAATATATGCTGATGGAGAACCTTGTATAGGTGTTTGAGAAGTGCTGATAACAAACTATATGTTCTGGGTCAGATCAAAGCTCCATCCTGGCCTGTTTCCCATCTACCCAAAAGAGGATGCCCAGGGAAAAACATGAGACTGAGGAGTGCCTCTGTTGATCTGTTCCCAAAAGACTTCCTTAGCCTTAATGAATTATGGGTGAGCTTGTCCCTAAGCCTGAGACAGGACCTTGATATTTGTTTTTGGACAGTTGTAGTGTTGCCCAGAAACTGTGCTAAAAATGGATCCAAGTCTCCTTTTATAATTTCAAATTAGAAATTTTAACAGTTTAAAAAATAAGATAGTTTGCTGCTTTCAACCATAGTGTAGCAAACTGTCTTCTGATTTACCAAGACTGAACTCTAAGTCCAGCTAGAGTTTAAATAAAAGCTAGAGTTCTGCTATGGCCCATTTCCAGGGAAATGTGTGATTGTGTTAACTGCTGTGCCCTATTCCATGTGAAAAAGTATTTTGTCTGTCTGTCTTCCTAATACAATACTGTACATGAAGCAGGGTAAACAAAAGCTGCAGTAAGGGATTAGGGAGGGGGGGAAAAAAGCAACATGATAGAGGCAGGAGAAGGAAGCTGAAAGAGGCAGGTCTTGGGGAAAATTAAAAATAAGTACAGTAGGAAAGTAGTAGTAAAGGTAAAATTAATTAAATCTAAATTTGTCCTTAACTCTACCTGTGGGGTGCTGCTGAAAGGGAAGCCTCCTTTCCCTCACCCTGACCCAGATGAGAGCACTGAAGAGGGTTCACAGCAGCCATGGGATGCTAGATCCCCTGCACAGGGGAGGAAAGGGCATATGGGCAGGAGTTTTGGCAGCTCAAGGATCAGCTTAGCTATAGCATTGAGCTGCACTTAGAACATTTAAACACAAGTGAAAGCCAAATACCTCAGAGTGTCCTTGCTGTCAGTGGAGAGAAATAATGCCTCTTATGATGGGGTGAAACCTCACCTCTCTCCTGTGGCTATGAAAAGCACTTCAGGCAGGCAGTTTAGAAGTCTCAGGAAGATGCCTAACATCAAGTAGATTAATCCTTCTCCAAGGAAATCCTGTGAAAAACAGAAGAACTCCTGGAAGTGCTCTATACGTAGTATAAGAAAGGATCTAAAGAGACACTTTAACTGATACCATATCCTTTTATGGATTACGTAAGGTTTACTGTGCAAGCACCATGAGTCTGTACTCATGCACACTCACTTGTGCCTCTGATATGACCAATAGAAAATCACACCTGTTTATATGTCTGGTCTGAACACAGCATAAAAGGAAAACCCTTCTGTAAGCAAACTTACCATTGTTTGGATCCTGCATTAACAATGCTGTAGGACTACCAATAGGTAGGTGGTCCCAGGAAGAAAAATAACATGACTATTATATTTTCCATTTCTGAAAGGACAAATCAGTACCTCTGTGCCAACACACCAGTGGCCCATCTACTCTGGCAAACATCTACTCTGTGTGCAGAAGACAGGGCACAGCAGGGAACTGTAATGCTGGCACTTAGTGGATTGCATGTTGGCCTCTTCTCAGTGGGCTTTTCAAGTCCATCAAGGACAGAGATAGAAGAGCAGAGATTTAGCCTCCTACTGAGAGAGGCTGTGAGAGCAAAATGCAGCTACACAGAATGCTTTTCTCCTCTGCAGTAGACATGTTGCATGAAAAAATAGCCTCAAGAGCAAAGGGTAATGGGAACAGTTACCTACCCCATGTGAAATGTTCATGATGTTGCATAACAAAATGATTCAGAGAAGACAAGTTGAAAGGGTTTGGGAAGAATCCTCTTTTTCTATGTGCTCTCTATATAAAAGATGAACTATTCATCTGTTTCCTGCTCACAGGTCAGGAATCCACTATGCCAGCAGACTAGGAGACTACCAACAGAAAGATACTTCTCATCTTGAAGAACTCGTGGTCTTGCAGCTGGAGAAGAAGCTCTAAAGAGAAACCCAGGTACACCAACCTATCAGAAACAGTGAGGCTTTTCTGCCTGGTGCTCTGGCTGCCTACTTGCCTAAGAAAGAAGTGGGGGTTGGAAAGCAAAGCATTACTCTTTGCTGTACTTTGTGCTTTGACAAGATGTGTTTCCACAGAGCTAAGAGTGGCAAGGGTGAGTGCTGGGGAATTAATTAACCGAGTCACAATTGTGTGGGACAAAAGGCACGGATTTCAGCAGCAAGCAGGTTACAAGCCCCAGGGCAGGCGATGACATGTCTGTCATGTGATGGTCTCGAATCTGGGCTGGGCGTGTCTCTGGCATTTAATGTGGCTTAAATTGCCCTTCTGTTGAGCATGGGAGAGAAGATGACTCTTGAATATGAGCCATCACCTTTAACACAAAAAGCTGGCCATGAAACCTGTCAGTGAAACTGCAAATTAGAGAAGGCATAGCTACAGCCCCAGTCAAACGAAGGCTGCATGTCTGAGTGTTTGCAAGCATCATGTAGAGCTCTCCAGGAGCTGCCGAAGTCCCCACATGGCAAGGCTGCAGCGCTGCAAGTCCACTTGCTCTCACCTCTCCTGGCCATAAACCGTTAAGGGCTGAGTCTTTGCTCTTTGCATAATCATTAACACTACTTCCAAGAGTTTGGTTAGTGGGAGTAAAATACTACCAATTAGTAAGGTATCATTTTACCACTACTTCACGCCTCTGAAGATGCAGCAAAGAACCCAAACCAAATTGTTCACTTCATTAGAGTATCAGTTGCTGTATAAATGAGAAACAGCAAGGGCAAATCCGTCTGTTCTGGAATTACATGGGTTGTCTGAACTTGGATTAGAGAGTTTAGTGGAAAAGGAGAGCAATCTAATAGAATATTATATTAATATGCAGTGTCAGTGGGTTTAGAACAGGGAGTGAATTTTACTTCCCATATTCCTGCGTTTATGTGAAACTTCAAGCAATATTTTTCTCCAATCTGTTTAAAATAATTCGTGTAAATATATAATGTATGCACATGCAAACAGATGTTTGTATGTAGATAGTGTAAATATATATTTGGAGATGACACTTTTCTCAATATTTTTTCCAGGGTATTTCTCTTTGAAATAAAAAATATTTTGCCCTTTCATGTGGATTCTCAAGCCCTTTGCATGTGCCTTGCCTGCGGAAGGTAGGTACTTAAGTCTTTTTTTTGTTTGTTTCCTGGTTTAGTTTGGGTGCTCTTTTATTTTTAAGTCTGCTTTGCTGTAGGCCCTGAAAACAATAATAAAAAAATACTGTGGCAGTTGCTTCCATGTGGTTTGCCAAAGGGGTGCTAAGAAATTTTCCTGGTTGTTCTGTATGTGTGAGCTGCAAAGAGGTGATAAATTGCTGAAGGAAATTAAAGCGGGGGTTTGAGGCTAAAGTTTTGTACTCTTCTGGTTTGGGCAGTCTTGGATTACAAGCTGCTGGTTGTGTTGGAAATCAAAAGGTTAGTCACTCTCTCTGACTTACCCAGGAGTGCTGTAAAGGCAGATTGATAGATAAAAACATCACGCAGCCTCTGGTGCTTTCTTTGCTTGGTTTGCTCAGGTTCTGGAAAAAGAAACCATGGTTCATCAGAGAGTGGCAGCTAAAGTTGTAATTGTAATATTTTGGACAAGCAGTAATTTCTAATCGTGGAGATTCCCACAGACCAGGGCTCTGTACCTCCCTCCCCTTGCTACAACATGCAGGCGCCCACTTGTGCCCATCCGACCTCAGCTTCACCTGTGGTGCTGGCTGGATGGCAGTGAAGGCCCTTGGCTTGGTTTCAGCTCAAAGTTGTTTTTTGGATTCTCTAAAGGCCATTTAGCAACAGGCACCTCTTGGTCAGCGACGCTTTTCTGCAAGTGGGGAAGTCACGGCTGCCAGGGTGCTGGTCGCAGCTTGGTTATTCTGCTTTGTCTTACAGTAGCCTCAGTGCACCCACCCTTTCCAAAATTATTTTATTTTTTTTTTTAATTTATGCATTCTACTCTGGTATTGTTTCATGGGTCCACACAAAGAGGATTTCTTTCCCTCTGTCCTTCCTCCAAGTCCCAGACTGTTGCCATTCTGTCTTCAGCATCATTGGCTGAACAGAACTAACGCCTGCTCTTAGCTAGAGCTTTGGAACCAAACATTTTGCAATGCCTCGTGAAGGAAGGGAACTCTTGTGGGCTCTGCATTGCAGATGGAGACACCAAGGCATGGGGCTGTTACAGGAGTAACACCCCATTATTCAGGAAGAGGTGAGGAAGCCTGGCCAGGCTGGGTGAGGGCTCAGAGCAGTGTGCTGTTTCACCGTGTCTCCATTTAGTGGTCAGGGTCAACCAAAACCCAGAGAACAAAATTGCTAATTATTACTTTTCTCAACCCTCCCAGAGGAAGATAAAAAGCAAGTAAAGAAGATAAGCTTTAAGGTTGGAAGTTAAAACTAGAAAACTTTTAGTATAACAGGGAAGAGATTGTAACATGTGAGATAACGATGAAAAATATACAAATTTATACAAAATCCAATTCCTGTGGTCACTGATACAAGTGTCTGAAAGTCCCTTATGGAAGAACTGACTTGGAAAAAGGGTCCAGGGTTCTTCCTAGCAACTGTGAGAGCAGAATTCTGTAGAGCACATGGTGAGCTGAAGACAAAGAGCATGAAACTCTCTCCAAGACATCTGAGCAATGGAAGGAAGAAGGGATGGACTTTTCCACCTTCCTGTTTTTTGTAAGGTATAGCAGCAAATGGGAGGGAATACTGAGCCCTCTCTGTTCTGCTCCCTGGATCCCTCTGGGACCTAAACAACACTTTCTCTCTTGGCACTCGTATTGATACCGTAAAAATAGCCTGTGCCCCCTCGAACCGTAACACATGACTAGCCAGACCCTTCCATTTTTGCTACACCATCTTACTTGAAACCTCCCTGAAGCTTGCTTCAAACCCATCTCTGACACTGGGCTGAGAGACAGGGGCTTGGAGAGCTGCCCACAGCCACTTGTGAGGTGGCCCAGGCTGTCGCGCCCTGCTCTGCAGCTCGGGCTGACTCCTTGGCTGCAGCAGTGCCAGGTCCAGACCAGCATCTGCAGCCACAGTTCACGGTTCAGCCCCCTTCTACAAGCTGGTTTTCTCTGCCCTCTGTAGCTGTAGCCTGGGAGCTGGTGAGATGTGAGCCAGCATCCTGCTACCTGCTTTTGTCGTAGGGGCAGAAACACCTACAACCCCCAGCATGCTTCAGATGTCGGTAACTCCCAGAAGCCCGGTTTTCCACGTGTTCTCCTGGCCTTGCTGCAACTGGCAGGATGGAGGAGAGGGGGCTGTGCCTGCTGAGATCAGGTGGATGTAGTGATGCAATGGGGCAGGGGTTTCCCAGGCTGATAGTCAGACTGGAGCTGCAGTGTTGATGTTCTCAGTCTACCACTTTCTTGTGAGGCTGTCACTGCTTGAAAGAGCCGTACTTTGCATTCGTTTGCAAGGCTGTGAAAATACGTGCACAAACACATATCCGGGATGAGGCTGAAGTGAGACATTAATGCTCACCTTCCTACAAATGCATGTGAGGCTTCAGCATCAGCTCCCCCCCGTGCAGCCTGGCATGGTGTATGGAAGCCCTGCCACCAAAAGCTGCTGGGCGAGGGGGTCCCAGCCCATTTGCCTTGGCTCCCACACCCAGCAGTGCAAAAGCATGTACTGCCCAACTGCAGAGAGGGTGCACAAAGGAGGAAGAGGATTGCATCTGTCCTTTTTCTCTCTCATATTCCTTGGCCCCATGAAACACCCCACAGTGCTGCCCCCTGACAAAGAGTGGGCTGAAGACCCTTTGCAGCAGGTTGTGATGTCCAGCAGGTCAGGAATGACATACAGAGCTTAGGTACCAACACAGAAGCAGGCATCTCTTCTATCCCTCCAGGTAACAAGAATTAAAAGTAAGGGACCTGCCCTTTAAAGTATGTGCCCCAAACCCCTTTGTTAAAATAAATATTACTATATGACAAAGAAAAGCATTCCATTTAGGCAAGTTTTCAAAGCAGCAATGGCAAACTATTAAAACTGAAAGTAACAGCACGCTGCCCTCAGATCACACTGTTTGCTGTTCACTTCTGAACCATGGGCCCCTTTGAAACACTAGCAGCACGGGGGAACCTGGTGCAAAAGAAGGGGAGTTTCTGTGAGCACAGACAGTGGCCTACTGCTGCATCTGCTGCACTAGCACTGGACGAGGTCATGGACCACCTCGAAGGGTCTGGGAAGATGTTCAGTTGTGAAATGTGAAAAAAAGAGGAGTGGAAAAACATGATGATGTCCAATTGGATGATGCCGTGTCAGCCAGCTTGAGTTGTAAGTACATGTGGTAACCAGTCCACTGAGAAGCCAGAGCTCACCTTTTACTCACAATGTGATCTATCCAACAGTTGCAAGTAACAAATCAATGTAGTCAAAATTGATGTGTTTATTTGTTTTCTTAACAATATATCACAAATATTCCTCTCTGTCCTTGCACAATGCAGTTTAAGATCACTTGTAATTTGTGCTGGAGGGAGGGAGTCAGCTCTGTGTCTCTACTCCATTGTAAACTCATACTGGAAATCCTTTCCTTGCATTCCACATTTGATATGCATTCGTAAACATTCATGACACCGACATTAATCTGGGGTGAGCTTATAGTGATTTGTTATATTAGATAGTAAAAAAAAGTAATGAGACCATGATTTCATAGTGTTATCTCAACACCTTGCATAGAGAAGCAAGGATGATTTGGTGACATATTATCCTTGACACATGACACATAGAGACCATGCCTCAATCAACACGCCGTGCCTCCAGGCAGTGTGGTGTTACGGCCTCTGCAGGGGAATTGCCACTGCCTGCAAAACCACCTCTCTAGCAACTAGTGGTGATGGCAGGGCTATGGAGACTGTGGGGCAAGAAACCAAGCCTGGTATTCAAAATCAAATACACCCCAAAAAATATGACAAGTTTCTTGCACAGTTATCAATGTTTCATTTTTTGCAGACTTGACTAAGCAAGTCAGAACCTGCTTTTCTTTTAATTATTTATTCTGCAGATAAATTCAGGAGTAATAATCCCAGTAATGCCATTGGCACGAAGTCTGGGGATAAGTCCATCATAATTTGTGTCACTTCATTTTAATTCTGCCTTACATCATGTGTTTAATTAAAGTCTAGTTATCCTGATTTACTTGAGCTTGGTGTGCCCATGCAATGTAACTCAAAATACCAATGGGGTGATGTTGTGATCAGTAAGTTTATACCAGGTACAAAAAAACCTGGACTGTTATCATTTGTTCTGAAGTGGAGTGAGGGTGTGTTTTCACAAACAGCAGTTCAGTCTGGTTTTGCTGCAAGCAGGATCTGCCCTTATCTATCCATAGGCAAAGAAACAGCAGATTTTGTTGCTGCACCACACTGAAGAGGAAGAGGAGGTTGACAAACCTTCCCTAGTGGTAAGTGTGAGTGGTTGTAACATGTCAGCTGAGCAGAAAATACTGGTAGAGATACTTATTCACACAAATGAGACTTCACACCCAAGCTCCTTTTCAGTCTGTTGAGAAAATTTAGTGATGTGGACATGCCTGTTGTGTGAGGTAAGTGCTGACTTTTCTCAATACCAGGGGTAACAAAGGGTTACAGAAATGCTGAAACTAAAAAATACAAACACAAATATCAGGCCTCCAGCCCACCTACTGGGCATATCTAATTGTCAGGTGAATGGATGAGAATTGTTGTGATAAATGTCATGTATCTTTTAGATTGTAACTCAATGGTGATGAGGAAAAAGAGAAAGTGCAGAAAGAAGAAAGCTGGGGCTTCCTGCCTCTGCTCAGAAAAACAACAAGCCTTTCATTAGACATGCCTTTTAAAATGGCACAAGAGAGATACAGACCTGTTGGAGAGGGTCCAGAGAAAGGCCATCAAGATGATCAAAGGCCTGGAGCACCTCTGCTATGAAAACTGGCTAAGAGAATTGGGGCTGTTCAGCCTAGAGAAGAGAAGGCTCCAGGGAGACCCTATAGGGGCCTTCCAGTACCTGAAGGGGCTACAGGAAAGCTGGGAAGGGGCTTTTCATCAGAGAAGACAGTGATAGGACAAGGGGTAATGGTTTTAAACTGAGAGAAGGGTGATTTACGTTAGATATTAGGAAGAAATTCTTCACTATAAGAGTGGTGAGGAACTGGAATGGATTGCCCAGGGAGGTTGTTGATGCCCCATCCCTGGAGGTTTTCAAGGCCAGGTTGGATGAGGTTTTGTGCAACCTGGTCTAGTGGTAGGGTTCCCTGCTCATGGCAGGGGGGTTGGAACTTGATGATCTTTAAGGTCCCTTCCAACCTTAATGATTCTATGATTTATAAAAAAGCATGGCAGGTCCTGAAAATACTGGGGTTTAACACATCACTGGTGAATATCAGGTTTCTACCAGGGCTCTACAGACGTTGGTACTCCAGGCTCAGTGGAAAACAGGCAAGAATACAGGTAAAGGCTGGACAGGGAAGAAGATGCTCCCATGCTCGGCCACTCCAGTCACTGCTGGCACAATGGTTTTCTCTCCTTGCAGGCAGCTCCAGGCTTTGATTCACTCAGTCCCTGACACTTAATTGCCAAAATTAAAACCATATGTATACATATAATTGCTGGACTGATCAAAATACTGCCTATTGGCAGCAATATTAACATGAGGCAGGATCAAAATTACAATTTAATTTTCCAGGTTGTAAATTGTGGTAACAAAGGCTTACATGCAATTTCCACCTCTCCTAATGCCTGCATATAAAGGCAGACAACAGCAAGCCTCCTAAATCACCCCAGAGGGACTTGCAGGAGCTAACAAGTCCTCAAGGATTTATGGTGCAGTATGCAGACACTGGAGTTTGCAGAAGCAGCATTGATCCTGCTAGGAGAGTTAAATTAGAACTTGGGTCCTACCTCATTCTTTACTTGCGCACATGATATAATTTTTATACCTTTGTGCCTATTTTCAAATTACTGTTTTGAGGGAATGTCCTATAATGTCTCCTCTAATGTCTCTTCCCAACTCAGGGAGGCAAAACCCACCCTGTGGCACGATGTAAGCATCAGCCATAGCTCCGTAAGCATGTGCTGACTTTGATTAGGTACAGTGGCTGTGGTAAATGGCAGCAGTTTTGGCAACGCTGTGCTGCTGTGTACATGACGTGGCAGTTACCACAGGCTAGTGCTAAATTTGCAGTGTCACAGGTAGTAAGAACACACTCTTCAAAGCTTCACATGCTCAGGGAACTTTCAATGGTTTAACTCAAAACAAGTTTCATACTGGGGAAAACTGTGCAAGTACTTGGTTTCACTTTAAACAAAATGTATTCTAATATCTCCTGGGGGGAAGTATGTTTTGTTTGGGTTATTTTTTTTTTTACCAGAATAAGTGAAGGAAAATGAAAGGTGTGTGCCTACAAGCAATGCACTGGATGCCCTGGAACTGGCGCTGGGGCCCTTGATTTGCATAGACATGTTGTTTTTCATTAAAGCCTGTCTGTTGGTGTGGTTGGAGGTGAGTCTTGGACACACCATAACATCAAAGTGCAAGAGGTTTGTCCTTGGGAGCCAAAGCTGCAACCACTGAGAGAGGAAGAGGAGTTCACTTAGCTGCACCTAACTCCTGAGGGCCTACAAAAGCTCTTTGTCAAAGATTCTGACTGTCCATCTCCAGTTGGAGAAATTAAATAATTTTTTAAATCAAATCTATTCATCTTCCTTTTGCATAGCTCTCAGCCATGAAGCTCTGGCTCTACAAAATGGTACAGCTGAGCTCCTACACAGAGAACAGCATGCACTTAGAGGGTGTATGTGCTTGTGAGGAAAGCCACAAAGGTTGCCCTCCTGTGTGGAGATCTTTTCCCATGCCCAGTGTTGTCTTAGCTGTATTTTAATCACCTCACACTCAAAAAGATATATTAATGGATGTGCAAAACATCACAGTGAAGTAAAGCCAACAGCTGAAGTAAGGACTTCCATCTCAAACAGGGGTATGTCCCTCCAGACTTTGAACCTATGTTAGAGCCAGTGTTATTGTAATGTACATTTTGAAAATACATGTGGTAGCACCTTATGGCTTTATTAATATATTTATACTCATTAATTGCTTTTTAGTGAGGTCCTAGATGCATGAAAGATTCAAAAAAAGTAAGTTTTTTCATTGATGGCAAGTTTTTAAAAAATAAAAGCTGGCTTATTACTTGAAGTAGAAAAAAGGCTGTGAAACAGGTAGTTTTACTTAGCAAAAGAGAAGGTTTTTAGCTTCTAAATATGCAGAGACACTATATCAACTATCACAAATGTGCGCTGGTGATGCAACCAACAACACTTAATTATCAGTTCTGCAGGAAAATTAGGTGAGAAAATTACTTGTCTTTTTATATTTATTTTATTTATAAAAGAACCCAAAGACAATGATAATTCTCTCACTACAGCATGTTAGACATAGATGGCTTGCCTGTCTTACTCTTCTCCTTTGGTGATACAGATTGATAGATTCCTTCAGTGTACACCATTTATTTTGTGTTCCTCTTTTACAAAGTTTTTTCTGCAGTTTTGAAGGAAGCTGTTTTAGTAGAGATGAAGTAGTCTCATCTTTTATAGCATCTTAGATTAGAAATATTTGAGATATAGGAGCTATATAAGAAAGGTATTTGGTTCAATACATTGATCTTCCATGCAATGTGTGGGTCATTGCTTTTATATGTTGCTATTATTTGTGTATGCATCTCACTTCTTTATTCCTCCAGAAATTATTTGGGGCATTAAGTGATGTCTAGCTTTTTGTCCTGCTCTGCAGCAAGAGGCAGCCCGGAGTCCATCAATCTGAAGGGTAATCTTTATTTTTGCCTAGTTACGTTTAAGCTGAATTGGTTTCTTCGCAAACGGATGTAGAAGTGGATGGAGCCATACACAAACATGGAGATGGTGTGGCATGGGGAATGCTGAAGTAGATGTTGCCAATGAAAGAAATGTTCTTCAAAGCCAATCTCTGTCCCATACTGGAAGAGAATATCTGAGAGAGCAGCAACAGTTACCATGATGTGTTTGATTTTCCTCACTCTGGTGGATTCCAAGGGACTCTGCTGCATGGAGCAGAAGATAAGTCAAGGAAAGGTAAAAAAGAGGAAGTCAAATCATCAAGGTAAGAAATAAACCACCAGGGACTAAACTGGTTTGAATTTTGTCTCTGTAATGTAGGGCTCTGGTGCACATCTGTCACTATGATCCAGCATAGCTGCTACACAGGAATATGACAAGAAAAATCTTGGCTCAAAAAATTTCACTGCACGTGCCTGATGGAGTATGAAAGAGAAGAGAAAGATGATATTGAAAGGGAATGGTCATCTAGGTCTCAGCTATCTGCAAGTTTCCATCCATCCAGCATATTATACTACTCCATCAGTGACTGATGGTTCTCTAGTGGTAAGGGGAGAGTGCCCCTGGGAGTGCATAGCATTTCAAGGAAAGCAGATCATAGACAACGTCCTTTTGAGAGTGGGTTTGGTTGTTCCTTGAGTAAAATAGGAATAGTAATGCCTGAGCAGGAGTATGTTTTTCCCAGCGTGAAGTGTAAGGGAAGTTGTTCAGAAAATGTTGGTCCATCAATTAGAAGGAACATGTTAAATTGTCCTTGATTTCCATCAGGTGCTAAACCATTAAGAGCCTATCCTGGTGGATTAAAACTAGAAAGAGAGGGACGAATCTGGCAAATGTAAAATTTCAGTGTGTTTCCTTCCCAGCAGCCTTCCCTCTGAGGTGTTTGTGTGGGCTCACTGGTGAGCCAAAGCCAAAGCTCACCAGTCACTTCACTAATAGCTGGTGACCCCCCACAGCAGCATCCTTTCCAGCCAGCCTGGCCCACAGTGCCTGGAGCATTTCCTCTCTCTGCTCCACTGCTTACCTGCTCTGTCAGCAGAATGGCATGGACTCCTCTTCCTCCACTCAGTGCCACACCAGGTCACCCTCAATTCACAAAACATTTACAAGTGGTCGGTATAAGTGCCAAGAGGTTGGGGTAGGCAGGGAAGGGACACTGGAGCCAACCCCACTTGGGCAGCACCCTGCTGTTTCCCATGCATCATCTCTGGATTCATGGAGACAACCATGGCCAGGAAAGGAAGGGGCTGGTGGTAGGCTGGCTGCCTGGAAGGGCAGGCCTGTGAAACAGCAAGGTTGTTCCACTTGCAGTTATGGTTGTTTTTTGTTTGTTTGTTTGTTTTTGTTGTTTGGTTTTGTGTTTGGGTTTTTTGTTATTGTTGTGTTTTTCGTGGGTTTTTTGTTAGGTTTCATTATTATTATTATTATTATTATTTTTCCTGATCTTTTGCTAACATGCAGGCAAGGGTCTAGCTGGCTCTCGGAGTTGGTACCAGTTCTGCTACTGGTTTGCTCAGCCATTTTCTGTATTTTCTAGGAGTGCACATGGCATTGCAGCCAAGGAAATCATG
This sequence comes from Apus apus, assembly GCF_020740795.1. Lineage (NCBI taxonomy): Eukaryota > Metazoa > Chordata > Aves > Apodiformes > Apodidae > Apus > Apus apus. Next base: position 41,011,338 of record NC_067283.1, on the reverse strand, counting down.
CTCTCCTGGGACTCAGATCTAGCTGTGTCTAATAAAAGGCCTGATGAAGAGAAATTTCTGCAAGATTTATCTTCCCTGGGGAAATTAAGCATTGTTATACCACAGCACGCATGGCATATGGCTGCCTATGCATGGGAACACTGAATCCAGCTCCTGATCCAGCAAAGTACTGTAAGTAGTGTTTAGTTGTGATAAATGGGACTTAAGCCCAGGTCTAAAGTTGGGCATGTGTTTAACTGAAACCAAGCCTTTTGCATTTGTGGGTAGACAAATATACAACACTGACATTTGTATTGTGACCCGAAGCTAATCTTTTTCTTGAGCAAGCACTGGATCAAAAAATGGAAGTAAGCCTATTTTCCAGAGTAATTCCATTCATTTTTGATGTGTGTATCTTTACCTTCCAAATATCACATGCAAAACAGCCAAGGTATGCATAAATTGGTTTGCAAGACCAAGTGCACAATCCACATAATGCAATGGGTCTTGTGTCTGCTATCTTTATTCTTGCCACTGTATCGCCCGGCTCTGGCATCAGGAGACAACAGCCATATATTTTGCAGTGGACAGTTAAGGAACTGTTAATTGACCAGATTTGTTTTCTTGGCTCATCACTTACAGATTTGTGTATGCTCTAATGTGGAAGTGTTTCTATCTTGGTATGTCTTGCTGTCTAAGAAAGCACTGACACTGCCAGCCACCATGAAAGTGTCCAACTAGGTTTTTAATATTAATGGTAGGTTGTAGCAGAGAGCACTAGAACAATATTTTAAGTCTTAAAAAACTAGTCTCCTTGGTGTTATTTGCTTCTTAATTACTTTGAAACTTTCCTTGCTCTTGCATTTAAAAGAAAAAAAAACCCAGTATGTAATTTTTCTAAGTAGTGATACTTCAAAACCAGAGACTGCTGCTGGGTGTCATTCTATGCTTTCAGACATCACCACATTTCTCTTGGAGGTTCAGAAGTCGATATACAAATACCCAATACCTGTTTATATTAACCTCATTAAGGTTAACACAATAAACCAGTAAACGTTTCACTTTAAACAGCAGTGCTCTGAAATGAGATAGGTGGAGGTCCAACCTGCTTATCTCATTTCAAACAGGTGAATCCATAATTGCTCTCTTAAAAACTGGAATATAAATCAATCTCTCATCTGCAGCTATTACAGCCTGTGATGCAATGTGGTTGAGGTTCAGTCGTTCTCACTCTTCCTTTGGTGGCTACTCAGCCACCAAATTCAAACACAATCTCTTAAACATTTGTGTAATCATGCTAGTCACTAACATTTGCACTAATTTCTTTGTTCTCCACTTCGCATTCAATCTAGAAAACTCTACAAAACCACCACAGGGAATCTGGGGGCAAAGCAGCAGTGGCTGGCAGACAGAGGCCCCAACCATGTACAACTCTGTTCCTGCTGCAGGGTGGAGGGAGGTTTTATAGGGGACAAGCAACACGTGTGCAGACACATGAGTACAGTGGGGGTGAATGAAGGGAAAGGCAAAGGCACATAGTGCTAAGACAGAAAATGGAGGTTTTGTGCTAAGCTTAAAAAGCAAAAATTTGTCTCAGCATCCAAGCAGGAAGCAGTCAAGACAGGCTTCTGGACCTTATTTCTGCCTTTGTTACTGTCTGTGGTGAGACTTTTAATCTGTTGTCATTTCCTATCTTTGTCATGAAGGTTGTACTTGCTAAAATGGTAAAAAGCAATGGCTCTGCAGGACCTTTGGCTGATAGACACAGAAACTACTTGGGATCTCTGCTGTAACTCGTGACAAATTTTTACTACACTTCTTAAAAGTCATACAGATGAAGTAAATGTCTGAATTGAAAAAAAAAAAAAAAATCAAAATTTGAGCTAGTTTGCTTATACATATATATGTTGGCCTCTAAAACATTGGGACCTACCCCAGCCTTTGTTTTTCTTCCAGAATTCTTTTTCTTGCTAAAATAAAGTATGCAAGACATGTAAGTCAGGAGATGAGACTGTGCCCCCTCTCTCCTCCCTCACACTTGGAGCCAACAGCTGAGATTCAAATGCAAACGCTAGTACTCTCTAACTCTCCAGGAACTTTTGAGTCTTGGTGTCTTACACCTATGTGACAAGTTTGGGCTAAATTAAAAATCAAAGAGATTTCCCCTGGAGTAGGTATTGCTTGTTACAAGTGAGGATATCATAATCCAAGCTGCCAGGAGGTTTATGAACTCCACTTGCTGAAGAAGGCTTTGGGACTGCAAAGCACCGGAGTCCATATTTTTTGCCTGTAGTCATCCCAGCTACTGCCCTCCCTGAGCCAGACATAAAACATGTAAAATCTGCTTCAAATCCCGTTTAAATGCCAATATACCCCTTGCTTATGTGTGAACTTCATGGATTTGGGGGTCTGAGATTGTGTCCCAGCTCTCACCCTGCTGCTGCAATGGCAGAGTAGAGGTAGGGTGAGAGGAAGGTCCTGGGTACAGGTGCCCGCTGCAAGGATGCTGTGCAATCTCCTTGTCACATCTCATGTTACTGGAGCTGAGTGATGTGACAGGTCAAGGTCTCAATTTTAGCTGCCAGTCTGTGCAGTCTAAAGCTTTGATTCCTCCTTGCTTTTTCCTCTTCTGCTGTTCCCTAAGCACAGCCGCCCATTGTAGCCAAGGTGGTAAAATGGGGGGGGGAAAGACCTTTGGTAGCTTTATTTTAGCAAATCTAGGCTGAGATATTCAAAGTCAGCAGCAACATTGCTAGAAACACAGAGGGAGTTTAATGGCAGAGGAAAAATGTCTTTGATCTCTTTCTGTCTGCTCTTCATCTTTGCCTTTCCTCAGTAACTCAAATGTCTATCTATTCTTGAAGAATACATCATAGCTGAGGATCACAGCCAGATTTTATTATATATGTGAAATTTCAGAACCACTTCTAAAATCTAAATTATGGGATAAAAAATGTACTGTGCCTCTGCTAACTTGATTTAGTCACAGGAGTCATGTGCATGTGAGGGAGAGAGAGAAAAAACTACTGTTTGGGAAAGAGCATAGCCATCAAAACTTAATGGGAGAAGCTCCAGTAAGTTTTCTAACTTCTGTAAAGTAGCAAAATTTCAGCTTTATTTGGCATGTGATACATTGTTGTTTCTTCATTACAAAGAAAGGTAGTTGAAGAGGAAAAAATTCTCTGTGCAGACACAACATTTTTTTCTGTCTTTCACAAAATTTGAAATTAACCCTTTTATAGGGGAAGGGTTATTTTAAACACAGAGAAGGATTGTTGGGAGGGTTTTTTTGGTTGTTTTTTTTGGTGGGGTTTTGTTTGTTTGTTTTGTTGATTCTTTTTTAAAGGGAAATCTACAGAAGGAATAAACCTTCTGTAAAACACAATAGACAGAGATATTTGTTAGAACCACAGTAATGAATTTGCAAAAAGAAAAATACTATTTTGTTTATGGTATTTAACAGACAGAATTTGTTCAGTTGTATGGGCCTTTCTCCAATTTGTTGTGACTGGGAAAAATTTCTATGGAGTCAACTCACTATTGTCAAGCATCGTATGACAGACATTTTTTGATAGCAAATAACAAGTGTCAAGTGCTGCCATCTTGCAGCTGGCACTCACTTTCCCCAGTGCAAAGGACACTACAGAAGGAGAGCACTGGTAAGTGTAACCATTACACCCCACTGGTGTTATTTGGCTCTTCCACAAGTTAAAGGTTAACACAGATGCATTGTTTTGGGGATTCAAACCAAAAAAATTCTATAAAGGTACTTGTGTGTGCACATTGCTGGATCCATCCAAAGGTCCATCCATCCTCTTTTTGTTAGAGGTGTACGTGCCACACTGCAAGCCAGGGGTGCTTCAAGGGCTCTCTGCTTTGCACAAATGTGCTTGGCAGCCCACCTGGCTGTATTTTACCAGGTCTGTTCCAGGCCATTTTGCATCTCTCCAGCACTTTGTCTCACTGCATTATCACCATTTTTGCAATTATCACAGTTATCATTGTCTTTCTGCAAGTGAACAGTGAAGCAGCTGAGGTTTTTTTAGACAATGTGAAATATTTTACCATAAATATTTTTTTCTTACACTATCATATCTCGTGGATGCTTCTTTTATATTTTCTATCAACCTTTTACTGTTACAACTCCAGCATCTTTGAGTTGTTACTCATGAATTTCAGAAATACCAGTGCAGGAAGGCTCCATGTACACACACACCCCCCTTCTATTTCTGCACAGTAACTTCTGTATTTGCAACTGATTACAGATTTTTTTCTATTACTGCTAATTTATTTATTTTATTTATTTTTAATGGAAGGTGTTCTACATCCATTTTGAAGAGATAAAGCAAGATTTAGAAATGTGTGGTTTGTGTGGGAGAGTTTACTCTCAGTCTACAGTTTAAGGTTTATTTTCTTAGATCTCACGGGACAAGGATATTGCTGCTGGGGTAGTTCAAATCCATGAGAACATCCTCATTGAAAAGGACATCGTGGATTGCCTGTTAATCCACAGGCTAAAACTTAAGTAAGCAGAGGCTAGTGTCTCTTTACTGGTTTAATTAACAGCGATTACTTGTCTAAAGATAAGGCATTTTCAGTTAAAAGACATGTCCTTCAACTCCAGATCAGCTGAGAATAGTCCAAATTAGTTTTAGGGTAGGGTCAAAGACCAGAATTTTAGGAGTTTGAAGTTTTTTAACTGATATATCAACATGTATCTGCCATCGGAGAATCCACATCTGAGTGAAAAGAGGGAGGCTGGGATTTCCATCTGCATGAAAGTGGAGTGTTTGGGGGGTTTAAACAAACGACTTAATGAGGTGGCACTGAGGCACACATCTGTTTTCGCTGGGCTATTTGAAGTCTGATCCACCAACTCATGGTCCATTTTAGTGTCTCTGGCAGAGGCAAGAAACTGGGATAAACCAAACTGAAGCTTTGTGTAGTGCTTTTTAGAGTGGGGTGATTTGGCATGTTACAAATCTGTGCAACCAGGGGAAGAAGCAACATCTAGAAAACAAGTGAAAATGTGCAGGAAAAAGAACAAAGCAAAACCGAAAGCTCCTTTGTGCTGCTCTGAGCAGAGTTCTGGTGCAGGTTTTCTGCCACACAGCAATGAGGTCCTCCTGCACACACTGGTGCTGGCAGGGCTGGTTGAAGGGGACTGCCTTGGCCAGTCTTGAACATCTCCAATGGGCAGCACCCCTGGGGAAGAACTCATTTCAGAAAAGTGTAAATCCTCACTCTGATTTGAATTTTCTTTGTTGCAAACAGGAGCCAGCTCCCACGGCAGCCCTCCGTCACCAGGACACAGCGAGTGAGAAATGACAGCGAGCATGGAACTTCTGTCTGCCCTCACTGAAGGCCTCCCATCAGGCAACCCACTCTCACTTGCCAGCAGGGCAACTCAGCTACACATGGCCAAGATGGGTTTGGATGGGTGAAAGCTGCATAGCTCTGTACTTCAGCTGTACCAAGAAGCTTACATACTGCCTGAAGGTCTGTAGGAATGCAATCCTGCTGCTGCTCAGCCTCCTTCACCCTGCCCTGGCACTGACCTCAGTGCCCAGGGTACACAAATGTTTTTACCTCCTGCAAGAGATATTTCTGGAGATGTTCCTTCAAGAGGTGATCTTGACCCAGGGCAAAGCTCCTACTGACTTGTTATAGCTATGGACCAAGTGGAGCAGGGACAAGGACCATCACTCTTCCACCCTAAGTTTGTGCTGGGTCTGGTTTACTGGTTTGCAAAGAGCCCAAAGTGATGGCTGAGGGCTCATACCACTTTTTTTGTGGGGATTTAGGTTGGTCCAGAGCTCTCACAGTCCTGAGGTACTTAGCTCCTATAATCTTAGGATTTGGATAAAATAGTTTTTGAAGTTTGATGCTAGGATCACTTTGTGGATTTACTTGCTCTGTTATTCTGCTGTCCCCCCTTCTACTTGGTAGTGTTGTTCATGGTGGGTTAGCTGCCTTACAGGTCTTGGAAGAGGCTTTGCCATGATACAGCCCCCTTGTGATGCCAAGGTCAAAGCTTGCCGGACCACAGACCACAATTTCAGCTGGCCAGCCACTGGTGTCTAAAGTCCTCCTTGTTTAAGGCCCAGGGGAAATTCTGCTCCTGTTTAATTCACTCTGGTCCAGGGATGGGGAATTCACACCTCTATCCAGTGTGTCAGCTGCTTAAGTCCAGCAAATGTGACTACATGTGGATACAGATTCTGAATATTTTCAGTGCAGCATCTCTGGTTTGAGCAAAATCTGCTTTAGACCACTGTGAACAGTCTGTACCCCTCATCCTGGAGAAACCCACTCCCCAGCGTGGATGTGCTTTTTCTGCATGTGTGTGGCCCCAAAGAGCCATTTTTGGGAGTCAAAGACCTGAGGACCTTATACCCTTTCCTGGTCCTATGTTTTTATACTGTAAGAACTACAGAAAACAGTACCCCAGAAGCTTCTCAGGTTTTTGCCCACCTCTGCTTAGAAAAATACCTACAAGTTTTTGCCTCTTTTCCCAGTTATATTTGGCAAAGCTGCAGATGAATAACAACAAGTAAAAGGGGCAGGATAGAGTTATGTGGCCACCTCATCACTGGCCCATCTCTGGAGCAAGCTCAGACTGAATTTATTCCCTGAATGTAAACACTGGAAGTTGTGCCAGGGATGCTGGAGGGTCAATGACCCTTTCTCATGCAGAGAGATGAGACTGTGGGCAGAGGGGCATTCAATGCTTGTGTACAGCAAAAGAAAACGAGCCCTTTTTCTGTCTCTAGTTTCCAGTTTGGTTTGACCATTGTCTGATGCTGGTCAGTGAAAGCCAGGCACTGGGCAGGGAAGTGGCAGCCACTGCTCTAACAAGTGGCTTGTTAGTGAGGAATGTCCTACGATAAGAATGGAGCAGCCTTGTCACTTCTCAGCCAATCCTCGGAGGACAATAAGGAAGGAGGACAAAATGAGTGCAGCCCCCCTGGGCCTCCCCTTAAGAGTTTAAAAGCAAAATATTGATTTTGAGTTACCCTGCTTCAACTCAACTTCACTCTCCTGGTATTTTTATTCCCTTGTAGATTTCTGACTCCATTTGTTTTTTAAAGAAATCACTGGTGAAATTGTGGTGTGCCCATGTAACATTCCTGCGCCTAAAAATATGGTCAATTGACACCTTGGAGGTTTCCAGGCAACTCTAACCATTTGTGACATCTTTAGCTGCATCTCCAGTACGTTCAAAACAGATGAAGTGAACGAATTGATTTTAGCTGTATAAAACCCTTGACAAAATCTCTTTGTGGCCATCCAGTTAGTCTCTTGATGATTTGTAGAATATTTGCTTAAGCCATGAACTTGATCCTTCCCACCTCTCCGCTTGTTTTTCAGCTAGCTCTGCCATGGCTTCCCCACTCCTGGATGCACTGCAGTCACCTTCCCCAGAGCTAGAGTAAGAGCCAGAGTCAAACATGAGGTCAGACCTGAAGCATTGTGTATGCCATAATGAACCATCCAAACAGCAAGACATAAGGAAGCAACTTTATTAGGTGTTTTAAATTATTCCAACACCCAATATGCCCAATAAAATCAGAAGATTTGCATAACCTGATTCAAAGCCCTAGCAAAATCAAAATTATTCTTCAGCTTGCTTAAGGAGATAGCACATAGAGCTAACACAGCAAAAGCCCTCCCCTCAGAAAAAAAAAATAAAATAAAATGAGCATTTGCATGTGATGAAACACGCAATAGGCCAGGAATAAACTAAGTACAGAATCTCAATTCCCTTAATCAAATAATCTCCTAAACTGACATTTATGTGTGTGGTCGAAAAGAAATTCTTTTAAAGACATATGGTCTTTGCACTGTACCCTATTTTGGCTCAAGTTCAGTTGTATTAACAAACATATAGATAAATTGTTAATGAGCTTGATTGTTTGGGTTTTTTTAAAGATGCCTCTCAGTGTTTCTAACCCCAGGGATTCAGGCTTGTCCAAGTACAAAGCACAGTAGTCACACATGATAAGCAATCATTTCAGAGCTCAACATTTGGTGTCCCAGCTCCCCTTGACAAAAATGGCAGACAGAGAATCCTGAGATTCTCAGAATCAAGAGACAAGAGCCTGCTGGATATGCTGCTGATGGAACCGTAGTGCTGGGAATAGAACATCCCTCAAGAAGTGTAAGGCATTCTTGGTTAACTAGAGAAAAACTTATCTGAATCCAAGAAAAACAGTAAATGCCTCTACCGGTAGTGTGTGCAGAAGGCTGTGAGCAGGACAGCAAGTATGGTTTTGGCAAAGTATTCGATACATAAAAAAGAGTTTTATGCCCATGCCTAGTGCCCTTGGTTGGCTAAACTGGTAATAACAACCAAATGCTTGTCTGCAACATAAGCCAAAGGATTTCTTTAGTCTCTCCTGCATTGAGCCTAGCCTTTCTAGTTGAGCCAAGAGCCTTTTCTGAAGGAAAGCATCCAATCTGAAGGAAGAGTGACAGATTGTCAGGTAAGGTCATCTTCTAGTGTTTAAAAAAAAAAAAAAAAAAAAAAGGCAAGAAATTTGGTCCTCTAAAATATCTGTTGTTAGAGGAACTGAGGTGATGCCACAGAGCTCATCTTTGCCATCAGCAGGAAGATGTGCTGTTCCCTTCCTCCCACCCCTTCTCTTCTCCAGATGCCCAGTCTGCTCCTCAGACCCTGCTGTGATTCAACTCAGCCAACTATTAATACAGAGAAAATCAAGATTTTAATGTGAATGGCCACAGGAGCATCACACGGATGGTTCTCCATCAGCTGAGTGACCTAATGTGAAGGGCCACGTGAACAGTCAGACAAGTGAGCAGTTCAAAGTGAGAAGGTGGGCAGTGAGCCAAAAATGGGGAAGCAGAGAAGCAGGGGGTGGGAGGAAGAGGGATCATCACTTGAGACCAAAACAGCTTCAGCTTCTTTGAGGACTTTAGTTTTGTGGGGAAAAGGCTACTTGCATAATGTATAGACATACAAAGGAACTTATTTATTCTGCGGTTATCAGTATCAATAAGAAAAAGCTACCCCCTCTCCCACAGCGCGTGGCATCCATATTATCATTTCTTTATTGCATGCAAATAGGCAAGACTTTGGGCTCTGCATCCTGCAGGTGTGCAGCTGCAACCCAGTGTGGAGCAGGAGCTGCTGGAAGATTTGCTCTGCTCGCCATGGTACTGTGCTGTCCTCCTGCAAGTGTGGCTGTTGCCGGGTGTACAGGGACATGCAGGCTGTGTGGCAGCCCAGCCAGTGAGGGACAGCTGAAGGAGCCTTTCCAGATGCATTGGGAGCAGGAGGAATAGCAGCCATCCATAGATGCAGCGTCTGACTTATTCTGCATTGCGGAGGTGAGACCAGATTCCCACTGGCATGATGGCACTGGCTCAGGTTGGGGAGGACCTGGCACCAGTTCTGGTCAGGGAAAAGCTTTAGCTGAGAGCAAGGAACAGCACTGCAGTGTGGTAATGAAGCATGCAGGGCTGCTGCAGGCGGTGATGAAGGAAGGGAGAGTCCTTGAAAGCCTGTGGACTCATCCTGCCACCTTCCCATCACCTGCAGCTTCACCTCTGAGGCCAAGGGGTACAGCATCATGCCCTGGGGTTTCTGGCTGCTCTCTGGTGCATGTGTGGCTTCCTGTGGAGCTGCTCCAAATTGCACTTGTTGGGAGCCTCTACAGCAGCCAGCAGCATGCTGAAAAAAACATCTGAGATGTCTTGGATTTTGCAGCATATGCTTGTTTTAAAAAGCTGCGACCATGTCAGCAAACAGAGCCTGACACATTCTCCCTACCCTCCTGCTGAAACCACAGCACAGTCCATGCTGACCACCCGGCACAAGCAGTGATGTTTTCTCCATCTGCCTGTGTCCATGTTTCAGGATGGTCCTGGGAAGTCTCGCTCTCCCCTCAGCCTTGGGTGGGCAGGATGGGGGTCCACCACAGAGCCACCAGCGGCTGAAGCAATCTCAGCTTAATGCTTCTGGGCTCGTTGAATTTGGGAACAGGCCATGGAGTCTGGAGGGCTGCTGGGATGGGGTGGCAGGGGGGCAGGGGCATTTGCTTTCATGCTGTGCCAGTTGACTTCTGAAGTTTTTCTTTCTCAGCCAGCCAGAGCGAGCCAAGGCAGATTTGCTGAGTGGGTGCTGCTTCCTGCCCCTTGTGCCGACACCCGCCAAATGGCAGGGAGAGAAACAGGGCACCCAGAGGATGCTTCCTCCCTGTTCACCTGCACAGAGGAGCCTCTCCAAGGCACCCATGACTGTGAAGAGGCCGAAGAGCAGCTGCTTCTGTTGGTGAATGTCTGGCAGGGCATCTGCTTGGGAATGATGGGGGAAAGTTTGCTCTCTGATTCCATCCCCGCTGCAGGTGAAGGACAAGCAGGGAAGCTGCAGAAAAAAGCAGGGCAGAAAGAAGTGGGTTGGTGCTGGCTACCAACTTTTGGTTTTGAGGGCTTCACAGATGTAGTCTTTCTGTAGCTGACTGCAGCATGTGAAGGGGGTTGGGGGAGGTGCTGGCTCTCACAGGAAGGATGTCTGCACCATGGTGCAGCCCAGGCCCTCTGCTCTGCAGTGGGCATCCTGGGGGGGTTTTCCCCTCATCCATGAGGCAGATATGTCTTTATACCATCCCTGCTCTCCTACCTGACCGAGGAGTTTTGGATTAGAAATCAGAGCAGCTACAGCACTTCCCCATGGGATGAAGTGCCCCAGAGAGAGAAGGTAAAGGAGCTGCCAGGCAGCAGTGGGACTGCATAGGGGACTGGCCAAAAAAAGTGCAAAGGTAGAGTTAAAAGGTCATGCCTATGGTAAAAATAAGGACTTAACAAAGTTACAGAAACTCAATTATCAGCTAACATGCCCTGCCTACAAATATAACAATCCCTCCTTAGGTGATGAAGTCTGTACATGAAAAATAGTTGACAACCCTGGCTGTGGTTTCCCTAGACAGGCTCTAGCATGGTCAGTCACCCAACCCATTGCTCTTCAAACATGGTAGTTTCTCAAAACCATTTTTTTCTAAGAAAAAACATTCTTCCAAGCCTCCAATTTAAATATACAGAAATCCAGATGGGAGAAGTGTTAATTTGAATTTACACATATGATATCACAGCCTCTAGGGGTTAAGGAGAAGGTAGGAAAATGAAACCTTTCCTTTTTTTCTTGTAAGTAAATTGCATGATTACTTTTTTTAAAGAAAGTGCTGTCTTCCAACTGCCATGCTTTTAATCCTTCCAAAAAACATATTTAGCCATAAGTGGAGTGTTCAGTAAGATCTGTCCACATTCCAGTGTTTAAAAAGGACAAATTATTTTGGTAGCCAAGTCAGGAAAGGTAGCCAAGCTCAACCTAAGACTATTTCTGTACTTGTGCACTGGAATGTAACATAATAAATTTTTAATATTATGCATATTCAATTCTAGAGTGTCAACACCACTGGCAGAACCGTCCTGACTCAGCTGATGCAAGAAGATCCAGAATAATAGTAGGAAAAGGCAGATACGTTGGTGCTCAGGTTATTTAGCACAGCCTTTCCCAGGATGCACTTTCTGAAGATGTCAACAGAGAGTAGCGCCCAGCCCAGGTGCCATCTGCTCTGCTTTTTCATACAGTAGAAGTTTAAAGCATTGAGACCATAAAAAGCTGTTTATATATCCCAGAGTACTGTGATGCTGGCTGCAGGAAACCCAGCTGGCCATGGACCACCATCAGGTAAGCCAGCACTTGATAGGTCTCTGGATATGGAGTCCTGAGAGACTGATGGGGTAATTCAAGGGTACCAGCCACTCTGAGATGACATTAGGGCCTGTCTCAGTGTGCAGCCACCCTGGCCATCCCTGTGCGATGGAGACACATGTACAGTGCAGCTCATGGGGCAATGAGACATGAATCCAGAGCATGCCTGGGAAGGTGGGAAGCAGGTTTGACCTGGGTGCTGGGAAGAACCAGCTCTGATGTAAGAGAGCTCGAGTAAGGATGCCTACACAACTGCCTTACCTGCTCTGAAAAAATAAGAAATGATAAAGATGTAGCTGGGTCACTGGGGAGGAGAGGGTCCCCAGGGATGCTGAGCCTGAGAAGGATGGAGGTGTCAATAAGAGTCTCTGTGGGGAAACACGGCGGGTAAAGTTACAGGGTTCATTTCAGCCCTGGAGAATATCTGCTGACTTCACATGAGCCACAACTGGGAGCATTGGTCTCATTGCTACTGAGAAATATGATGGGGAGGAAACTTGTCATAATTTTTTTTTGTTTAGTCACTGGTTTATTTTCCTGTGAATGGTAGTAACAGTTCAGCCTACAGAGCTGATGTAATTGTGAAACTTTTTTTCAGCTCAAATGCCCCTGCATCTATGCTTTAAAGGAGACTGCCTTAATGGCAGTTTGGCTATAACTAATATTTTTACATAATCTTTTTATTTAACTTGTTTTTTTAATTATGATATTACACTGAAGATTTTTTTATGCTTCTTGTTACAAACATTTTTCTACCTCTTTTTTGCTCTGTTTGCAAGCTCTATAAAGTCAGAATTTCCAAAAGCAACAAGCTATGGCAAGTCAAGTATTCGATCAAGATTTAATAAACATTGCCATGCCCTTCTTTCCTTAAAAGGTTGTTCACCTGTGCCTTTCAGGGCTTCACTATAGCAGAAGTGGGAAGATTTTCTAGTTCATGGACCTTCAAACATTTTCTATGGAAACTGTAACCTCCTTTGGAAAAAAAAAAAAGGTATACGTTACTGGAATTCTTGCAGTTTAACGGGGGATACTATGTGACTGTACTTTTCATAGTCCAGTTTTGGGAATGCCTTAGATATATTCACTGAAAACTATTAGTGTTTGTTAAGAAAGGCTTTGCAGTAAGCTAAAGCATCTCACATAGACCTGTCACTAGTTGACTGAAAAGACTGCAGCAAACTTCAGATGGGTAGCACTGTACAGAGTCCACATCTTTGCAAAGAAATAAGTCTCTGGCAGACTCATATTTATTTGGAAGGAAAGGATGGGTAATAGGGAACAAATTTAAAGACAACTCTGGCACAACCTTTGCTCAGAGTACAGGCATGCAGTTCAGCTACTGAAGTTGGCAAGGCTGTGGTTTCAGCTAGGCATGCTTTAGCTTTTATGGATTCGCACCAGTCCTCTCCTGTAGGTTCTGGCCCCTGGAGCACAGCATATGACCCCTAGCATAACTATGTGGGGTCTGGGCTATGAGCATGGATTTTAAAAGCTGATTTAAGTTTCTGGCTGACAAGATCATGCCACCAATGGATGGCCTGACCCAGCGCAGCACATCATCATTCTAGCTCTTAGCCATATCAGACACCACCAAATTACACCTTGGTGAGAGACACAGAAAGTGTAACTAGACTTGATCTGCCATTGCCCGTTAGTATTCTGAACTGGCAAATTTTTAACTCTGGGTTTTATGAAAGTGAGTATTAAGGAAGGCAGGCAGCGGAGTTGGTTCAGAGAGGTGTAACTGCTTCTGTCCTGGGTGTTTGAGATCAAATCTGGAGTGAGAAACCAGTGCTGTCTGCTTTAACACTCTAATCACTGTTCTGCTTTGCTCAGAGCCAGGAGGGCTGACAATGTTACTGTCCCAGCCCCTGCCAGCTGAGCTGCAGCCAGACCAGCTGCTGAACTGCCAGAGTTGGGGATGCAGCACTTTCAGGAAAATCACCATGTATCTCCATGTGCCTTAAAATGCCACCATAGGTCAGGAGCTGCAACCAGATTTTTGTTTCAGCAAATCCGGTTTTAAGATTCTTTGTGCTAAATAAGAAGTGCTGTGGCCATGGGCCTCAGATGGCTGGGTGGTACACCCACACACGGGCTCGGATTTCTCCAAAACACTGTGGTGGGTTGACTCTGCACCAGCAGCCTTTACACACAGCCTGGGTGCTGCCTACTCCCCTGCAGCTGGTTAAGCCTCCCTCAGGCGCGGAGACCGACTTGACAGAAACGTGACCTGAGCCTAAAGTGGGTCAGCAAGCACCCCGAGTGTTCCAGTGCTGTACGGGTCTACCTCTGCTGAGCAGAGCCCCAGCCCTGGGTGGCTGTGCGGCAGGCAGGCACCAAACCTGGCTAACCTGCCCCAGCTCCTCTGCCACAGAGGGTTCAGCAGGTTGCCTGTGAAATCAGTAGGGGAAGTTTCTACCCCACAGCCCTGGTTTTGTTCCCGTAACGCTGTTTGTCGCCTCCATTGTGCTGATGCAGCTGTTGGTAAGATGGCATGTTGAACCCAGTCACTGAAGTAAGCAGGGTTATAAACACACTCTTTTGGGAAAGTGTAATTTTTAAGCAGAACTAACCCCCAACACTTGATTTACAGCACGGTCTTCCAAATGTTCATACAAACTGAGTCAAGGGGTGAAGACCTGAGCCACAGGGGTAGGCAGGCACCCCAAGGGAATGGGAGGCTCCACGGTCTGGTTTTGTCAATAAAGACAATGCCTGGTGGAACTGCAGCCATAGCCCTTTCGCTGCCTCTTGTAAGAGCTGTTCTCTACCTGGTATGCAGCTCTTGGACTGTAGGTCTTTCATGTGATGCAGAACTGTGCTCTGGTACGTACTTTGTATTCCTCATCTGAGCTACATGCACCGCTTTGATTCCTTCCTCCCATGGGACAGGGTTTTATTGGCTTGCAGATTGCATTCCCTCTGACACAGATTTCTTGCATGCAAATCAAGAAGTTGAGAGGAAGACAAGGTAATGAATATGCTAAGCATGGAAAAGCAGTGTATTGTTATGGTTACATTACAGTGCATTTTAAGCAGAGAACAATCAAATACAAACCGTGCAGAACCAAAAGCCAGCAGTTCTGCATTGAAACATATGAGAACAAAGACATGCCATTGCAGGATTTAAAGTTCTGCTGAAAATAAGTGATAGTGGCTTAAAAGCTTTAGTGAAAGCAAGTGTCTATAATCTGTAAATTGTCACAAATAAATTATTTTCCATATTTTGAACATTTCTGCTTTAATGCAGATTCCTCCTTTAGGTTGCTGAATAAGGAATTGTTATACGGTCAAGTGAAAGGACATGGAGGTGAAAATTTCAATTAAAAACTGCAGGAAAGGCTAGAAAATGGTTGTGTTTAATGATTCTTTCAAGTCACTGAATAAAAACATCATCACAGGGGTTTATCCACTTGGTCAGCACAGGATTTCCACATTTCTTATTGTCCAGCTTTGAACATCAAATATGTGAGCCTATCTTTATTCATCACTGTACCCCTGGATTATAGTTCTTCCAGTTTGAAAAGAACTGGTGATGGTTTGTCTTAGTAGGTTCCCCTATAAATAATGAGATAGCCATAACCAAGGGGTCATTTGCTGCCCTCCCCCTGTTCTGTCTGGAGGTTTTCTGCTTCCCTGAGACACTGGAGTGAGAGGAAGCGGGGCCCATCTGCAACACAGCCTTGGTGGCATGATGCTCTGAGCATCCCACCTGGGCCACCCTCCTAGGGGAGGCAAAGAAAGAGTCAGGCTCACAACTGGGACTCTGTGGGAGGTGGGCAGCAACCTGCTGAGCCCATGCAGCTCAGTGTGTGAATACAGGCAGCCAGGGAATTGGGCTAGGGAAAGCTGCTGGGCTGTGAGGTGTTAGGTGAAGGCTGAGGGCTGCTGCTGTTCGGCTTGGAGACTAGAAGCTTCCGCAGAGCAATTGTGGGAACAGTGACTTCTACCTTGCTGACATGTTGTAGCCCTGGATGCCAACACTTTTTCTCCCGTATTTTCCTTAGTGCTTCTTATTTTGTCTTTTCTCTGCCTTTCAGAATTTCTGAAGGAAAAGAAAAGGCCGTTAAAAATCACATCCCAAAATGCAGCTTCTGTTTTGAGCTTTCTTTGGTTCCAGCAGTAGATTAGTTCTCATCTGTAACACAACGTGCCTCACCAAGAAACCGAATTCTGCCTTGTCATATGATTCATATGTATTTTGTATCTTTTCTATAAATACTTTCTAATTCATTAAAATTAATTCATACAATTATTAAACTGACTTACAAGGCAATGAAATCAAGTGGAACCCACAAAATTCAGCAGCCTGGTCTTCTCTTCCCTGCAACCTTTCAAACAGAGGTGTGCAAGACACAGATTATTGCTTTCTAATTTCTTTTAAATCTTTCCCTCAGCATACTCCTAATAATTTATTTTTCTGTGAAACTGAGTCTCTTGCACTTTTTAACCTTTTTTTTTTTTTTTCTAGGTGATTCCTAATAGTAAATAGTAAAACCAGACTTTAGCAGGAGTTTTGTTCGACTATGGACTTAAAGCATTTTGGCCACTTTGTGTTAAAAGAGAGCCTGTAGATTTGTGTGTGTGCACCTGTGTGTGTTGTACACATACATATATATGTGTGTATATACAAAAGTCTGTGAAAGTGCATAATTTCTTGGCTCTCATCCTAACCTTTGTGCAACTGGGTGCTGGGATCTGGATATTCAGTGTGCTTAGCAGCACTTTTTAATGAAGAGGTGTTTTCTCCCTTGGAGCTGTCATCCTCTGCCACATCACAGACTCTTTCAGACAGAAAAATAATTGGCCACTTTCTCCGAGCATGGAATCGGAGAGCCCCAGAGACCAGTGAAGTGCTCAGCAAACTGGGACAGCAGTTCACAGTGGCACCCACTGGTGTCCCCCTCACCTGGGCTGATGCTGCTTCCCATGCCAGTCCTGCCCTCAGGGGCACCACCCACCCCAAAGCACTTGAATGAGGTCTGGTAGATGCTGCCATGAAATGTGACAGGCAAGACTTAAAACCCCAGAAGGAGACAGGTGAAACAAAGTGGACAATTATTTCCAGAGCTGTTCAGCTACCAGATGGAAATGCAGGCTTGCTTTGCTATTCTGTTTTGGTTTGTTGTTTGTTTTGTTTTTCCTGAAACCTATGTAATTGCTGCCTGGTGGGACCGTTTTCCATGTCTGCAGTACGATTTTTTTAATTATGCTTTAAAGGTGGCTTTTTGCAGCATTTTTTCTACCCAGGCACTCCTGACATCCACCTTTCATCAAATACTCCCCAGAGCTGTTAGCTTTCAGAAATTAGCAGTGCAGTAAAAAATCACCTTTTAGGACCTCCCACCTACTACACAGCTTGTAGAAAAGTGATGAAGGTGTCAAGGTATCTACACAGTCCTCGAGCCCCAGGTGGACATTAAGAGCTCTTGCCTGACAGGAGTGTTCCAGTATCCCACTCCAACCAAATGCTCAAACGCATATACCAAACAGCTTGCCCTGCCCAGGAGAGTAAGTCACTCTGGGTCCAGCTCAGCCACTCACTGCTCGCTGCCCTGATCACTCTTTTTTGTGACAGCACCGACCATGACCCTGCGACATCCCTCTTCTTTTCCCAGTGGCTGGTGACTGAAGCAAGGACAGCCGGTGCCCTGCTCGGCTGCTGGTTGCCATCTGTCCCATGCGTGGAAGGCTCCTGCTTTTGTAGCTAACGCGACCAAAGGACAACATATCCTTCACCTTGCCGTGACACCTCATGGGCTGATCGCTAATGTTTCATTTAGGGGGAAAGGCTGGACAATAAGCCGGAGGTGCAGAGGCTAGAATTCCTCCCAGGAACTAAGGACGGCCATCCTGCAGATCCCGGGTTGTCCCTTGCAACCAGGCAGGCACGAGGCGCACGGGTTTAGGAAGACGCCAGTCACCACCCCACGGGATGGAGGGGCACAGCCCCCTGATCTCTATCGTCATGCTGGGGCTCTGATTTCTACCGGCCCGTGTTGTTCCGCAGCTGTCAACCTCTAAGCTTTAGGCTGTATGTGGGGGTAATTGGAAGGTGGGATTTTAGCTTGAGTAGGGCTGAATAAGGTGTAAACTAGGCAGAAATGTTGCCATTATAAGTTTGCCGAGATCTCACCACCCTGTAGACATCAGGGTCTGACTGCTGACACCAAGCTCCTTGCTACCTTTTAATGGGTTGTACTAAAGAAGGTTGTACTTTAATTTAGATCAACACCGAAGACAAAAGACCAGAAGATTATATTTTTTTCTCACATCCTGTTCATATTAATTACATCCATTCCCTTTTTGCCATTCAGTTCGTAGCTGTGGGCAACAGGAAAACCAGTAACTGCCTGAAACTTGAACGGTGGAGAAAGGAAAGAATATAGTAAAACAAACAAACAAAACCCAAAAAATCCCGAAGTAATATGCTTTTGTGAGATTATTTCAAGTTCTTCTATGATGTTGCTCATTAGTCTGCTCTCGTCTGTATAACTCAAACTCTTCAAGATAAATTATTCCCTCACTAATGTGCTAGGAATCAACATAATCATCTGTGCTAGAAAAAAGCAGGGTTCATACTTCACTCATTGAAGCTAATTGGAGAGAAGTGGTGCAGGGCTCCTTTCACATTGTCCTTGTGTCATCGAGAAGCAAATCATGGTGGCAAAGACGCGATGGGTTCTGTTGTTGAGTGAGGGGTGTGGTTTTTTGTTGTTTTATGGGGAGGTGGAGGCGGATGCGTAGGTTAATTTTTTCATTATTGCATCTTCATAACGTCACTTCGTTCTGCGCTGCATGTCTTAAACATCTGCTGCTAAAAAAACAAACCAACAAACAAAACAGACAAACACCAAACTGAGACGGACAATTCTTCAGGGCTGATAACAACGGCAAAAACTTCCTGCCTGGAGTGAGGGAACATCTCACCAGGGTGTCCGCAGCCGTTTCCTCCTCAGCTAGTGTTTTTCTGATGGAAGCTGCCCCCTTTTTTTTTTTTTTTTTTTTTTTCCTTCCCTCTTTGCTATTTTTTTTCTGGTCTTTCTGGCCATTTAAGCCGAGCCGGGTGCCAGCCCCGGCCTCCGGCCCCGGAGGGTGCAGGCTCCGCAGGTGCGGGCACCTTTGAAACTCCCGCTCCTGCCAACGGGTTTCCGAGACGAAATTCACGTGGCAAAGAAAGTGCCCATTTGCTTCGATTATTTTCTAACGACTCTGCTCGCCTCCGCCTTTGGTCTTGCTAGTACCCAGATGGGTAATTTTGGAGCTATCTGCGTGCATAAACTTGTTTTGAAGGCGCAGGGTTCTGTGCACTCAGGTACTTAAAAAAGCTTAGTGGGAATTAACAACTGAATGGGGAGCCCTAAGCACCCCGACGTGGGATCACAGGGACTTCAAAGCGCCGGGCGTTAATCCGCCCGGATCGCTCACCACCGCCCCGCGCTGGGGTGAGGATGAGGATGAGGATGGGATGGGGATGAGGATGGGGCTGCAGCGCCCGCCCCCTGCCCGCCGGACCCCGGCAGGGCTCGCTCGGGGGGCGGCGGCGGTTTCAGCCGACCCTCCCCGCGTTTGGTGTCGGGGAGAGGGGAGAGCTCCCCGGTGCTTTCCGCAGGTCGGAAGATTTGGCAGCGATGTTTCACACAATGGTTTAAAAAGCGGGGAAGGTTGGGCGGGGGCCGGTATTACTCCCCCCCGCCCCCGCAGCCCGAAACTGCCTGAGGGGCGGCGGGCGAGGAGCTGGCTTGGAGCAGCGCTCCTGGCCGGGGCCGCTCCCCGCCTGCGATGGCCCCGCGGCTGGAGGGACCGCGGGTGTGGGGAGTGTTTGTACGGACCTGGAGCTTCCCCTTTCTCCCTTCCCCCTGCCACAGACCCCCCTGTTCGCTTGCAGGGCACTTTCGGGGCGAGAGGCCCCTGCGGTCCCCTCTCTGTTGTGCTCTCCCCTGCCCTGATCACCCCTCCGGGTCCCTGTCCTCCTCTCCCTACCCCGAGCAGGCCTGGACCGGCTGCAGGGAAAGATGCCGGCTCCATCCCTTCCCCGATAGCAACCGGCTGCTCGTGGAAACCGGGGCAAGCGGTAGTAAACCTGAGCCCTTCCCAGGAGGGGAACCCTACAGCTCTCTTCTCACCTTCCCGGAGAGTACATATGTCGTCCCTGCTCTGCTTTCTGCTTATTTTTATAGCGGACTCGCCCATCACGGCAGCTATTTAATATGTGGTTCCCTGCTAGGCCTTGCTGTTTGATTGCTGTCACAAATGTTACCAGGTGAAATTCCTCATTGCTTCTGCAATTACATGGTAGCCCACTGCTACTGGCTCTTCCAGCCCCTCGAGTTAATTGTTTTCCCACTGTAAGCCTCATACTGCATGCACAGAGAGCAAACAAAACCCCAAACCCTCCAAAACTCATATTTCTCAGCTATTATGTTATCAGCGGGAAATATTTCATGGCTCTGACATCATAAGCCCTGAGCAGCATGAAGTTTGTCAGGGCCTTCGCGTGATGAATTTAAAGTGTTAGAACAAAAAGCAGACCATCTTTGTACAGCATTTGATCTGCAAAATACAGTTGCTGAGATTTAAACAGCACAGGTGAATCCAGTCACTTTCAATAGTTGTTTCTGATACAGAGCAGGGCAAACAAGCCCAAATCAGCAGTTGAAAACTATCGGCAATACATCTGTAAATACAAGTAAGATCAAACTGCCTGGATCTGTGGCTGTAACACCCATGTCATGGATCCTATTATGTTCTCACGTGTCTATTACATGACCTTCAGTGCGGCTATGGGCACAAGTCTATAAGCCAATAAGTGATCTTGCTTTAAAACCCTGGAAAAGGTGCTAGGCATCCCTCATTAAACCTACTGGAGGGTGAAAAGGCAAGCATTTAAGAAGGGCTGTTTGGAGATCCCTATGCATGAATAATACAAAATATGAACTGTTGATCGTGGTTATGGTGGGGTTTGTGATCCTAATTGCAGTCTCTTCCTTAAGTTTCTACAATTCGATTTGGAGTAAGAAAAGTCACCGGAAGCTAAAGCAAATTTAAAACTTTTCCTCATCTCCCATATTGTAGGTTTCCCAATCATGTGTCAAAATGACAAAGGCATCTGCTTTACGAAGACTTTATGTTTCTCAAACACTTTCTTTTTTTCTTTCTTTAGCCAGTAGGGTACCACAGGCCCAATGACAGAAAGCTGTTGTGTGGTCTTACCTAGCAAAACTATCCATTGCCAAGAATTCAATCCAAGTGCCATGTTTATGCTTGTCCATGCTTATACTGCCATCTTTTACCAATTAGAATCAGATTTTGACTAGTTTTCACTAATAATTTTTCCCTTTAAATTTGAAATCACAGACAAAGATTTTTAGGTGCTATTTTTCTTTGAAGGAGAAGAAAGGAAGTGACCAATAAGGCTGCTTTGAATACCACTTTCTTTTCAAATACTGAGTTGTTTCTTCCAGCTTCTGATTCCTTGAGTCCCGTCTGTTCTTTTTGTTTCACCTCTCTCAGCTAGAAAAGGCTATTCTGTCCCATTTTTATAAATTACCCCCATACTACTTATGACGCTCATGCACACTTATGTCCTTCTATTTTTTTTTTTTTTTTTCATGTGTATGTCTGCATGCTGCCTTTTAAAATTGGTTTCGATAACTAAGAAACTGACAGGAAAATGGATTTAATTACCAAAGAGTAAAACTGCTGTTCACGCGACACCATCGCCAGTTAATATTGAAGATAACAGGTCTTGGGTTTTGTAGGGTTATATCGACTTCTATTTCGTGTCCATATCTGCTTCAACAACAGTTGACTCTAATTTTTAACCCTTTGGAGTTTCAATTTTCACAAAATAGTAGATTTTAAGTTATACTTGTATCTTCGGGACAGTGTATGTCTGCACACTAGAAGTCCCACTTAGCAAAAACTAAAATGGAATCATGGTCTTTGAAGCTAAAGCGGAACTTCTTTTAATCAGAAAATAAAGAACATGTTTAATTAATTTTGTCTCCTAGCATTCCCACAAAAGACATGGCTGCTGTCTCTATTTGATGGATGAAACAACCTGAGCACTGGAAGAGTGTATTTGGCTTTTTCATAAAAGTAGCTCCTGAAGTGACAAACTGAAATGCCGAGCCTTGTGCAGGCATATTAATACCTTCTTGATTTTTCTGAGTGATGTAAGCATTCATCAGACTTGGAAAGAAAGATATGAAGATTTGAAAAAGGCAGCACTCACATATAATTAGCCACATCTGAAAAATTTCTGATTTAGTGATTTTTAAAGTAAAATTGAGAGGTGGTGGAAGAGTGGCAAGTCCTCTGAAGGTGTTTAGAAGTATCGTCCTTCCTTTGCATATACACTGTATGTAGCTGAAGAGGAGGAGGGGAAAAAAAAAAAAATAAAATTAAAAAAAGCCAGACTGGATCACTGGAAAAACAGAAAATATGCAAAATCCCAGCACATAAGCTGAAAGTATTGAAGCCCTTTGGGGATGAGATGCTAGCAAATTGAAGAGGACATCCAGAAACTAACAGCCAGTTTTAAACCCCAAATAGGGGCAAAGCAAAAAATTACCTCACAGAAACTCTTCAAACATAATGCTCAGAAAATACCTGTCAATCCTGCCGTGGTGGCAGCAGGACTTCAGGAAAAGTCTACAGTGATGGAGAAGCATGGCAATTGTTTCTGATAAATTTGTTAAGGTGTCTATATAGACTCAGTGGTGTGTGTATCCATATTTATAAGGACAAAGAACATACTTGGCTATAAATGGTGATACATGGACTTCCATATATGTATACATAAACATATACACATGCATACGCACAAACTCCTGATAGAACAGATTTTATGGATCCAAACTTCTTTCCCCCTCTTAGGCCCTACTGAAAGGTACTTCAGTGGAATAGTTTCAGTCCCACGAGTCTAAGCCATTTGTTGAAGCGATTTTCTGGTATACTGACCTCCGACGACGGAGGAACGGGCTCAATCCCAGCCCGAACGCGAAGGACAAAATAATTCAGTACGGTGGCACGCCACTAACTTGGGCTGAGGAAAATGAGCTCTTCTGTAGCAGCTTTTCTGAAAGTCAGAGACGCTCCTAATTTGAATAAACCCCGGGAGTATATTTGAATAAAGCCTGACAAAAGCACGAGAATCTGCAACCCTTCAAAGACCTACATTTTCTTTCAATATTCTTTTTGTGGTTTGGAGGTTATTTTAGTAGATTTACGAACCTAACATGCTCCTTTCTGTTTCACCAGCCTCTGCTGTTTCTTCTGTCTTATCTCTAAGATAACATCTAAAGCATTGCTGGACCCATTCAGAAATCTCCTGTCCCACGCATGACTTGAAACATCCCGCAGCTTCGTATGGGAATGTTCCCCTGCCAGACCTCGCGGGGATCGGGGACAGGGAGCCGTTTTGCAGGAGTCCGGGCTCGGGGGACATTCCCCGGCTGCCTCCCCGACCCTCAGGGAGAGCAGATTTGCAGGCTAAGGGAATGACAAATATTGGGTCCCAAGAGTTTCGCTGATGACTGCGACAGTGACTTTAATTTGAGGTGTGCGGGAGGGGATCACAGCTCTTCCCGTACCATAAGGAATGAATGAACAAGCCACCGAGTTACAGGCGGTTCCCTGAAACCCTCGCAAGGTCTCCGGGCCGACAGGGCTCCCGGGGGGATCAGCTCAGACACCGCCGCCAGGCTCCTGGCTCAGCGGGAGCTGCGGGGTGCGAGGCAGGGATCGAGGCCAGGCTGCTGCTCTCCCGAGCTCAGCTGAAAATAACCCCGAGTCTGGAAAGTGCTGGAGGAATCCTTCGTTCGTTAAGAGCCTCACCCCAAGCGTATTTCGAACCAAACTGGAAAGCTCTCCCTTTTCTAGGACGGCCACTGTTTTCCCGCCCCCCTCTTCGGAGACAGTGCAGTCCGCAGGAAACCTAAGCCACATCGCAAGCTTTTCTACCTTTATCTGTTAAACGCGAGGCTAGCCGAGTTTTGGAGGAAAAAACAAACAAACAAACAAAAAAACCCCACACAACAAACTACAGACCCGCAGCAGCCCTGAACTACACGATACCTGTCCTGCGGGGATGCTTTAAATCACGGGACACTTTTAGTCTATAATCTTGTAAAATTAATTCCCCGAAACCCTGCGTAGTAGTTCAGTAAAACCTTCCCTCTGACCTAGCCCAGGAAAGGCAGGACGGGGGCGGGGGGGAGGCTCAGTCCGGCAGGATGCTCCTAGTTTAGTTTTGCTTTCGAAGCAAGGCTAACCCGGCCGGGCTCTGCTCCCCTTCTCACCCTGCGGTGAATGCCAACACCTTGCCAAGAAGCAGCCCCGGCGAAAGGGCAGCAGCGCGCAGCGGCAGGTTCGCTTCGTGCTGGGGCACCGGGCTGCTTCCACGCTTTTTTATTGTCTTCTTCGGTAGGACGAGATCAACGCAAAAAATGGGACCAAATGTTATCCCGGAGAGCACGGGTGGTTAGGGCTGAGGGCAGGGGATTCAGTGCCTCTCCTCGGCTCCCGCTTGTCTGGCCGCAGCCGGACGTGGGCACAGCAGGAGCCGGTTTTGCAGATTCTCGACTCCCATCTGGGCTAGGGATCCAGCCCCGGTTGGCCTCAGAGCCCGCGGTGCCCGTTCCGTGTCCCGGCGGGCACCCCCACCCGCCACCGTGCGAACCCCAAACTTGCGCAAGAGCCGCATCCCTGCAGGGCTCACCCCAGCAGGGCTCTGCCCGCGCCGCGGCCCGGGGCTTCGGCTGCCGCGGTCAATTGCTGGCGATTTATTGCAGTTACCCGGGACCCGGCGCGGCTCGCAGGGAGCGGGGGTCGAGCGGAGGCTCGGCGGGGCGGTCGGCGGAGCTCGGCTGCTCCAGCCCGGCCGTTTCCCCGCTCCCGCCGGATCCTTCCGTCAAACAACGAAATCCCCGCCGCTCGGCAGGTCTGGTTTAAAATTCGGCCGTGAGGAGGAGGCAGGTTTTTTGCAGCGCTCCCCGCGAGCTGTCTGGCGGTGAGCAGAGGGCGAGGTGCTGCGGATTTGTGGCTGCAAATCGTTCACGCAGGCTCTGCCAGCTCCGCAAAATCACACGGGCATCTACGCCTTCCCAAGTTCTGTTCCCTTAACCTTTGGGGCAAAAGGGTCCGGTTTTTGCGCTGAGAGAAAACGCCAAACATATCTGGCACCTGCCTGAATTTTAAATCTGCCTTTCCCTGTGGGAGATGCTGAAGGGGAACGCGGGTTGCGAGGAACGGACTGCCGAGTTCCTGGCAATTGAAATTGCGATTCGAGCCCGCCGCTTCCCATAGGGATGGCGAAACGTTTCACCCCCATGATAACGATGCTGCCCGGGGAGCGGAGACAGGGGAAGGCGGATGCAGGGCTCAGCTGAGGCACAAGCCCAATTGTTTGAACGGCGAGACTGCCAGCAGGGGGGCGGTGGGGGTAGTGTCACCCGCCCCGTCTCAGCGGCCCGGCGGATCGCCGCCCTCCCTCCCTGCTGGGTGCCGGGACTGGGACCAGCTCTCTACCCCGTTTTCCCTTTCGTCCTCATCCCTCTCTCCTCGCAGCGGATTCTCCTCTCCGTGCCCGAGCGGCTCTGCGCCCGGGAGAACGGTGGCACCTGGGCAAAAGGTCTTTTTTGGGGGAAGGGAAACCCGGGCCCTTCAGTGCGGCCGCCGCGGTGTGAGGCGGGCGCTCACCGCACTCTGAGCGGCGCGGCTCGGAGCCCCTCCGGTAGCCGGCTGCGGGAAGGAGGCACGAGGAGGGGGGATACACACTAGAGTCACAGGTGACTTGTTCCAATTAGTAGCTGTCTAATTAAATTAGTGTCACGCGGCCCAGCCAATGGGCCGGCGGGGGTGGAGGGCGACGATGAGACAGCCCGGCGCAAGCCCCTCCCCGGCGGCCCGAGGAGCCCGCCGCGCTGGTATAAATCGCCTCGGCGGAGGCTCCGCCGCAGCGCTGCGCGGCCGCGGGTAGGGTTGGGTATTAGGAAGCGTGGGCGCTTCGCCGCGCCCGCCCGCGGAGGATGCAGCTGGGCGAGCCGCTGCTGGCGACGGCAGCTGGGGGGGCTCTGCCGGGAGCCCCCTTTTACCCGCTGGAGGGCGGTGGGCGCGGCGGCGGGGCCGGAGCCGGAGCAAGCGGCGGGTCCCGCGGGCCCCCTCCCCGGCCGGCTTCACCGCAGCGTCTCGACCTGGACAAGACGCCCAAGAAGTTCGGGGCAGCCCCGGCCATGCTGAGCGAAGGGGAGGCGGGCGAACCGCCCTTCGCCGCCCCCAAGCCGGACGGCCGCAAGGCCACCCCCTGCGGGGAGGAAGAGCTGCCCCCGGCCGCCGCCGCCCGCTACTCCATGGACAGCCTCAGCCCCGAGCGCTACTACCTGCAGTCCCCCGGGCCGGCCGGGGCCGAGCTGGGGGGGCCCCTGCGCGCTCTTCCCCTACCCGCCGGCGGCCCAGCACGGAGCCGTCTACCAGCCACCCGGAGGGCCGCGTTACCCCTACGGCTCGGTGCTGTCGCCCGGCGGCTTCGCGGGCTCCGTCTGCCCTCCCGGCGGCCGGGCGCAGTTCGGCGGTGGCAGCGGGTACCAGTACGGGCAGGCGGGGGCCGGCGGACCTCTCTACGGTCCCTACCCGCCGGCGTCGGGCTCCTGCGGCGGGCTTGGGACGCTGGGGGTGCCGGCCGCCGGCCCAGGGCTGCGAGCACAGGTCTTCCTCTGCAACCGGCCACTCTGGCTCAAGTTCCACCGGCATCAAACGGAGATGATCATCACCAAGCAGGGCAGGTAAGAGGGCAGGGGGGAACGGAGAGAAGTGGTGGGAGGGTGCTCCGGGCCGGCCCAGCCCGGTGCTCGGCAGCATTAGCCACTCTCCCGGGAAGGAGATGCGTGCCCTCCCCGTCGATGGGGCTGCGGCCCGGGGATGCTTGCCTCGAGAAGTGGCTTTCCCTTTTTCCCTACAACAGCTGGGCGGATGATGAGCTGGGGAATCGGTTTGGGCTCATCGTCTGCCTCCCTGGTCCCTCTGGTGATGGGTCAGACGGGGCACCCGGAGGGGCCGCTCCAGCTGCCGCAGGAGCCCGCGCCCCATCCCCTGGCCCGCCTCGCATGCGGTATGTTGTTCTCCTCTCCCCAGGAGGATGTTTCCTTTCCTGAGTTTTAACATCACCGGCCTCAATCCCACGGCCCACTACAACGTATTCGTGGAGGTAGTGCTGGCGGACCCCAACCACTGGCGTTTCCAAGGGGGCAAATGGGTGACCTGCGGCAAAGCAGACAATAACATGCAAGGTAGGTGTGGGATCTCTAGGGTCTCCCTGCCGTCTTCCCCTCTGGTCGGCTTCCTAGAAATGCTTCCCACTTCGCCCCCCTCTGCGCAGGGGATTCCCCACCTCCGGTATCCCACTGCGTGCAGAACTACGCTTTTAAGGGGGGGTTTGCAACTTAATTTCCGTCCCCTCGGTATGTGATGCTATGGGGGGGTACATCGGGGGATCCGAGGTGCTCCCTGGGCTTTGCTGCCCGCCCTGCGTCGCTGCTCCAGGCTGTCGGCGCTGGAACGAGGCTGCTGTGCCCGGCAGCCGCTTCACGGGCTTGTTTTTCTCAGGCAACAAGGTGTACGTTCACCCCGAGTCGCCCAACACCGGAGCTCACTGGATGAGGCAGGAGATTTCTTTCGGGAAACTGAAGCTAACGAACAATAAAGGTGCTAACAACAACAACGCGCAGGTAAATGGGGAGGGGGAGAAAGGCAGGGGAAGGCAGGCTCGAGGGGGTCTTGGTGACTCAGCCAGGGGAGCCCTGGGCTTTACAATACTTAGCGGAGCCGCTAGGTCACTGTTCTTCTGACTTGTTATCTTCTTGAACTGGATGGGAGAGCTTGTTTTGTCTTCTAATTGTCTTAATAAGAAGCAATGTCAGAAATAGGTGTGTGAATGGCTTTGGTTTTGGCTAATGTATTTATCTTCGGAGTTGCCCTAGAAGTGGGAGTGTAGCTGATAACTCTTGATTTCCTGCGTTTACAGGTTTTAGCATATTAATAATCTAGTGAAACAGGGCTACAAGATCTGAATCTCCTGTTAACAGTTAAAATTGTTCCATTTCCGAGTCAAAATATTGCAATTTGCAGGAAGAAAATGTCAGGCTATAAAATAGGTATTTTAACATTAGATGCAGTTTGTCTAAAGATCTTGTTTCTTCCGTGGTTCCTTTCAGATGATAGTACTGCAATCTTTACACAAGTACCAGCCCCGGCTTCACATTGTAGAAGTAACTGAAGATGGTGTTGAAGATCTGAATGATTCCTCAAAGACTCAAACATTTATTTTCCCTGAAACGCAGTTCATAGCAGTTACAGCATATCAAAACACTGATGTAAGCATGGATGTGTACAATTACAATAAAATTGTCTGAAAGGTTCAACATGGCATCTTACTATATTCTGCTTTCACTTTTAGATTACCCAGCTCAAAATTGACCATAATCCTTTTGCAAAAGGCTTCAGAGACAACTATGACTCGTGAGTACATTTGTCTTCTCTAGCTGCTGTTCCTGTCTGGGAGGAATGATTCTGGCCTGAAATGTGTGTGAAAGTTTTTCTTTAGATGCTATTTGGGTATTCAGAAGTTGTAATACTTCTACTGGCAGCTTTACTAGCTGATGTGCTCCTTTGCAAGACATTGAATGTCTGTCTAATGCCATTAAACTGTCTGTTTGAATAGTTACCATATTGTCTTGACATATCTTCCTTCAAGTTTCTGACTTCTGGTAGAAAATTCATACTAGCAGAACCTAGCTGGCCTGTAGATTGGCAGTAGTGTATCAAGGATCTCCATAGAGCAGGCAGCTTCTTCAAATTGCTAGCAGAATTGCTTAATGCTCAGCCTCTAGCATCAAATGGCCTTTGAAAAGCTGTATGTATACAAGTGTGGCTTCTGGGAGGAAGGTGCTGTACCTCATTTAAAATAGGTTGGCTGGCAGAGGACAGTGTATATTTGTAGCAGCAATACTATTGATAAATTTTATACTGCTCTTGGGGAAAACAATCTCAACTCCTAAACTGGATAAAAAGGAACATCCAGTTAAACCTAGTAGTGATTGTAATAAAGAGTAATTTGGCTTCTTCCTGGTTTTGTTTTGTTTTTACTGCCATACTAGAATTGTAAAGAGCAAAACTCAATATTTCTCTTTTATGTTGTAGCATGTACACAGCTTCAGAAAATGACAGATTAACTCCATCTCCCACGGATTCTCCTAGATCCCACCAGATCGTCCCTGGTGCCCGATACAGCGTGCAGCCATTCTTCCAAGAACAGTTTGTCAACAACCTGCCCCCCACCAGGTTTTACAATGGTGAGAGAACTGTACCTCAGACAAACGGCTTGCTCTCCCCGCAGCAGAATGAAGAGGTGGCCAGCCCTCCTCAGCGGTGGTTTGTTACGCCTGTACAGCAGCCCAGTGCCAACAAACTGGACATGAACTCTTATGAGACAGAGTATTCTCCTAGCACCTTGCTCCCTTATGGCATTAAATCCCTCCCCCTTCAGACATCCCATGCACTGGGATACTACCCTGACCCTACATTTCCATCCATGGCAAGCTGGGGGAGCAGGGGCTCTTACCAGAGAAAAATGACAACAGGATTACCTTGGACCTCCAGAACAAGTCCCCCAGGTTTCTCTGAAGACCAGCTTTCCAAGGAGAAGGTGAAAGAAGAAATCGGCTCATCCTGGATAGAGACTCCACCCTCCATAAAGTCTCTAGATTCAAATGATTCTGGGGTCTACACGGGTGCTTGTAAGAGAAGACGCCTCTCCCCTAGCACTTCTAGCAATGAAAATTCCCCAACTATGAAATGTGAGGACATTAATGCTGAGGACTATAGCAAAGACACTTCTAAAGGCATGGGCTACTATGCATTCTATTCTAGTTCTTAAAAGCATCCTTTTATTCCAATTGGCTGTTTTTTTCAGGGTGGCCTTGGTTTGTTTGTTTGTTTTGGTTTTTTTGCATTACAATTGCCAAAAAGACTCTTGCCTTCCACCTTGAATTGTTGTGTGCAATTCTAAAGAAGGTGCCAAAGCTTTTTGACTGTTGCAGGGAAAGATCAAACTATATGCTAGAATCCTTCCCCTCTTTTAGAAGGAACCACTTCTGAAAGCTCTAAGCTGGAGCCTAGATTTTTACAATTATGTGGCTTATTTATTGGAGACACTAAAGTGTACAGTTGGGCTTGGCTCAGAGGCCTGATCAAATCTATGCACTCCTGAGCAAGGATATAGCGGGGGTAGGATTGCAAACTTAGTTT
Organism: Apus apus; assembly: GCF_020740795.1. Taxonomy (NCBI): domain Eukaryota; kingdom Metazoa; phylum Chordata; class Aves; order Apodiformes; family Apodidae; genus Apus; species Apus apus. The sequence continues at coordinate 40,981,313 of NC_067283.1, read as the reverse complement.
TCTTCCCTGCTGCCCCTCTGATAAAAGGGAGCTTGGTTGCAGGTAGCTGCACAAATGCCATAGTCAGTTTTAGACTGAGCTGGCTTCTTCAACCCTTGTCTGCAGCATAGTTAGCTGAGTTGAATATTGCTCAGCTAAGGCTTTCTTTGGCAGAAGATGGCCAAAATAAGGCCTGCTTGCCAGGCAGGTTTTTGACTTGAAGGTTTTCTTGCTTAAGATGGGGTTACTGTGACCAAATCAGACTTTTCTTAGTGTAGAACTTGCATTAAAAAAAGCCTCCATCCCAAAAGCCTGTCCTTTATTGAGGTGGCCAAAAAACAAAAGTGTACAGTTGTGTTTTGTCTAGGTACATTGTAGAATATTGTGGCATAATGTATAAATAGTTGACCTATAGCTGTTCAGTCAGAAGGACCTCCACTGGTGCTTTGAAGTTCAAAAGGCTTTTCTTGTTTTTGTTAACCAAACGGCGTATGGTGCATTACAGAAAATATGAACAGATTTCTGTTTGTGTCTGTAAAGCTGCCCTGTACAAAACTGGAAGTGATGTAACTTACCCACTCTTCTTGCCTATAGTTTCAGCCATTTTCAATTGATTAACCTGAGAGCACTGGCACACAAACTTCTCCCAGCAAAACTTGGTTCTGTTTTCTTTTTCTATGTACAGAGTAGTAATTTTTAATAAATGTGGTTGTGCCAGGGGTAAAAGTGGGGGTGCCTCTCTGCATCTTTTTTGCTCTGCTGGGTGTTTCAGGTGGGGGTTGGAGGAGGGAGTGCACTCCTGGGGGTCTGAGTTGTCTCTGAAATCTAGCCATTCCTACAGAGTTGGTTTTGTTGTTGGTTTTTTGTTTGGGTTTTTTTTTTTCCCTAGGTTACTTATCTCTCACGTTGTCATCTGTGTATGGATTTTTTTTTTTTGTTATCGTAGTTTGCCACAGTTCTCATATGCTTTTCCCCAGGTTTAAGCCCCTGGGCTTCGTCCAAAAATCTGAGGGTGCTGCTTTTTTTTTTTCCCCCCCTTGCCACCTCCCCCTCGGCGGGAGGCGAGGTGTCAGCTCAGCCCGCGTCCTGGGGAGCTACTTGTGATCTCTGCTCGCCTCCCCCAGCACCAGCGGGACTGTCCCTACTCCCCCGCCCCCTTTCCCCCCCGCTTCCATTTCCCGGAACAAGGTAAGAAATTCCCCTGCCCGCTTATCTGGGGAGAAAGCCCCTCCTGGTAGAGCAATTTAATCCGGCTCCCGCGGCAGCGGGACCTTTCCTGAGGATATGCAGGCAGTAATGGGATTAAACCGGCTGCAAACAAAATAAACCAGGGACTCAACTCGGGGCCGGCCCCGGAGGAGGTAACGCGATCGGGGGGCACGGGCGGCGATCCCGGGGCGGCTCCCTCCCCTCTGGAGCGGAGAGCGGTGAATTTCCGAGGACATTTCGATCAGCTCTTCGCTTCTCGGTGCGAGGCTCCGGCTCCGCGCCTTGGCAAGAGAAACAAATCCGTGTCTCAGCGGCGAATCTCTTGCGCAGGGAATCCTTCCAGTTTGGGACAGAAGGGGACTCGCGGTAATTTTTAAGGGTCCAGGGACGGAATATTTTTCTTCCTATTTTTTTTTTTAAGTGGGGAATATACCCTCCCGGCAAAGGCTCCTGTGCGTCCCCCTTTTCCAGAGAGGGGGGGCGGTGACATTCGGGCCGCACCTCGCCCGCCCTTCCCGGGCTACGAACCTGGATAATTCAGCCCTCAGGAGCACGATTCCGTCTCCGCATGTTATTAAAAGCTGTATATTTTTGCACCGCACGGTAAAAAAAAAAACTTAATACTTGCGAAAAGTCCTCACACTGTTTAATAGAAACATAAGTGCCTGGCTGGCCCCAATTAACACCTTGTGATTATAATGCATTCCTAAAATGGGGTGTCAGACGCCAAATTGTGAATAAAGGTATCTAATTAATCTTCATAGGATGACACCGATAAACAACTCTATATTTAAATAAAGATCAAGGAACTGAATGCTTCTTATTTGTTTACATTAACAGAAGATAAAGTTAACTACCCTTGCACTTTGCTTCGTAATGAGATTTACTGAGGCAAACAGTGGGCTCGGGGTGGAGCCGCCTCTCCTCGGCGAGCTTTTTATCGGGAGTTTGGAGGGAGGGGGCGACCCCGAGGATGCGTGCCCCTTCCTCCGCACCCCCGATACCCGCGGGGAAGGCTGGCGTGCGGCGGGAAACGCGGCACCTCCGCATCGCAGCTTGCGGGCAGAAAATGCTGCAAGAGAAAGGCTCCGGTCCGCCCCGTCCCTGCAATTTCGGTCGCTGTGTCACGGAAACCGTGCGACTTCGAAACGGGGATGGGCAGAGTCTAGAAAAGAAAGAGAAAAAAAAAAAAGAAAGGGTATCTAAACTTTTGCGGTGCTGCGCAGTGAGATGCGAACGGTGAAGCTGCAAAACCTAGTTTTCGATAGCGGAACCCCCGGGATGTTGGCTGGAGCCTGCCCGCTCCGGCTGGGCTCTGCCTGCCCCGAGGGAGCTCTGCTTCTTGTCCCCCTGCACCTCGCCCGGCCCGCGGTCCCCCTGAAACGGGGCTACACCGGTGTATCCATTTGAAGCTGTTCCCTACAAATTAGCAATTCTCCCCACTCAGCCGAGGGGCTGGTTCGGTGCTCCGCGTGCGAAGGTTTTATTTGTTTTTAAAAGCAGGGAGGCCCGGGCCTCCCGAGGCAACAGAGGCAGCGGAGACGGGCTTGCCCGAGGGGTTGAGGCCGTTCCTCACCGAAGACAGATTTTGTTGTCTTTTTCGTTAAAGCAGACCAGACAGCTCACCGCTTATTCCCGCCTGTGCTCTTTGCACGTCGGGAATAGCCGTATGATACTTTTTAATTAATTATTTTATTTATTTATTTATTTTCCAAACGAAACTTCGTCTCTCGCTGCTTGCTCCAAGTTCTTTCACCGATGCTTCACACACAGAAGGAAAAACCAAACGACCCCGAAGCCGCCTTCTTCCGACGGCGTCTCCCCAGTCCCCTCGGGAGAAAGGGGCTCCTTCCCTCGGGCGGCCTCAGCTCTCCGTGCAGGACGGACCCACGTCTTTTTCGGTGTGTTTTCTCTTCTGATAATGCCATGGGCTTTTACTTTCGCTCTGAATTTCTACACCCACCTTCCTAAACGCCGCTTTTCCACCACCTGCTCTCGTGTTTCCACCTCCTCCTCTTCTTTCAGGGAAGAGCGGCGTTACCGTAGCTCGGTTTCCCGGGAATGGTTTTTTTCTCAGCCCCCCCTCAGCTGCCCCAGCCTTCCCCTCGGGATTCTCTCAGGGGGCCCTGAGGGGAAGGCTGCGGTCGGGGCGGGAATAGGTCCTCGATGGCTCCTGCGGTACCGTCACGCTTCAGAAATACCCCTTCGCTACCGGCTTAGGGGTGCCGGGGGAGCTCGCAGGGCGAGGCCGTGGGGTCCCGGTCCTGCAGAGAAAATGGAGGCAGGGGGGTGAGGGGAGGGAAACGGGGTCCCCCGGCACTTCCCTCACCTCTGTTCACCCCATGAAATCGGGTTTTGCTACTATCGTTATTATTATTGTTAATATTAATATTATTATTAGTATCCTGTCGTCACTGTTTGCCCCAGATTTTTTTGTACATACAAGCCCATTCCCCTGCCCCTTGAAGTGTCTGTCTGTAGCCCACTCCTCCCCTTCCAAAATCTCCTTAGCCCTGTTCATAATAGTATCAGTATAGTTAATATAAATATTAATCTAATCCTTATTGGAGGATTTTAGTGCTTGCTGGATATCACAAATATGTAATCCAGGGGAGAATGACATTAGGCTGAAAGTGCGGAGTGCAAAATATGATTTGAATAAAATGATAGGGTGGTATCTAATATTTCCTTTAGGGAGTACTATACTCTGAGCTGTCACAACCGATTGTGTAAATAGACAAGACTGAGGGATGTGATCCTAATCATATTGATGAAACATTCATCTGAAAGACCGAGTGCAACCAGAAGGGACTCACTAGGAATACAATTAAATCCTAATCTGAGGAGAAGGAATCCTCTGCAGGCTTTTCTCTAACCTGCTGCCCTCTCCCCCCTTTTCATTTTGAAGTCAAATAAAATGCAGGAGAGGAAGAGGAAATAAAGAAGAGATGGAGTGCTGGGTGGTTTGCCTGCCTGAAGGACTACATTAACACAGGGAGTGCTGGCTGGGAAGGAGATACATCTGTAGTCCTGACCCTGCAGATAATAAAACATAAAGGCCTAACTTAACTCACTTACCTGCCTGCAGAGGGTTTTCACCTCTGAGTGATGTTAATCAGGTGCAGGAGGCCTCTGTGCTTGAAGGTAGAGTCTCTCTCTGACCCAGGCTTTGACCACTAACTTCAGTGCTAGGCTCATGAACAAAATGTAGTCTTCTGTCTATTTGACACCATTTGGTTTCCACCCATAGCAGGGAACTGATTTATTGCTGATAATATTTATTAGCAAGGTGTGGGGTTTTTCCAACTACCCTATTAGCTGGTTCATGTTTGCCCCTCATTGCCATGGTCTGAGGCTGCCTTTCAATAGTGTAGTGCACAGGGTGAAATGGCATCAGGCAGTTTGTCTTCTCTGCATGTGGTGATATCTCCTTTGACCATGAGAGAAATAGGTTAGTTACTGCTATAAGGGGAACAACTTGTTTTGACCATTGCCCCTCAGAAGATGGTCTGAGAGGATGGATGGGACAAGGCATTTGTTGTAGTTCCTGTAAAAGTCCTAAAACCAGGACTTCTTTTCATAACTTCTTGCTTTTGGGGAGGGCATTAGACAGATTCATTTTCCTAAAATGTACCACCTTTTGGCTTATACCACTAAAATGAATTCAAGCTGGGAATACCTGAATTCACATGATAATGTTTGCAGCTTGAAAATCAGCCTGTATTCTTCATCTTGCCACTGTTTAAAGTTAGGCTTCCTATGGATGCCTTAGGACCCAAATCTAATCTGATGTTTTCAAAGCTTTTTCAAAGTTAGTCTTTTATCAGCAAGCTTGGGCAAAGACCAAGGCTAGTTCCTTTTGTCTGGAGTGTTCTCCATGGAAAGTAAGACCCCAAAGACATAATTCAGTTTTCTTTTAGTGGGACATTAAATCTGTAAATGCAGGAAGGAGGAGTGGAGTGGGATGTCAGTTGACAAATCCATAGCAAAAGCTTATATATTCCTTTCCACTGAACTGGGTTGTAATGTGTTGGCCCCTGCATGTTCTTAATTATACATTCTCAATACCGGAGATGATGTTGCTTTCCTCTCCTGATTTCCACTGCCAAATAAGGATTTAAGAACCTGATATCCCTGCCCTAATTAAGGTACAATTTAGTTAAGGAAGGCCCTTGGACTGATGCTGCAGAGGACATGTCAATGCAAAGTACTTTCAGGAGCTATTCATAATAGCAGGTAAATTTATCCTGTCTGGATAAATCCTGTCCTGCCTCTGGATGAGGCAGACAAATCAACCTTGTCTTCACTGATACATCAAGTAGTTTATTTTATGGTAGCTTTGTGTTTTGTGTCTCAAGGTTATCATTAACCCAGTTGTGCTGTTAATTTTTTCAGCAAAGGCAGGGTTCTAGTCTGCTGCCTTTACATCACAGCTCCTTTGCAGGATCATTTGAGAGAAAATATTGCATAAATTTCTTAGTTTGGGTGTAAATGTTTTAGATCTGGAAGAAAAATTATGGCAACATCTGTGATATTTAAATGGTTTTGGTTTTACTCACAAAAAGAGTAATGTTCCTAAAGTTTGTGCCAGCAATGATCTGAAAAGCAGATAAATCCATATTGTAAAGCTCTGTTTTCAATGTGCAATATATTTCTCTACTTTATCTGCTTAATTTATATGTACATAATAGACCTCTGGAAATGCCTGCTGCCAGGATGGGTTGGTGAGTAAGGTTAGTGGATTGGAAGTGAAAAAACAGGTTACTTTTCAGTCAGATCAATTTTCAAATTCAGTTCACTGTGCAGCAGCAGAAATGTTTGTACTGGCACTGAACAGGAAGAAGAAAAAGAGCAGAATGTAAGAATGAAAAACAAATATCCCTGCCAGAAGTGCCAATTACTTCTTTCATCGGTTTAAGCAGCAGTATTGCCATTACTTTTTTTTAGTTATTACTCCCATCTCCCCTCTCCCCCAACAACAACATGAAGCAGCTAATGCCGGGATGACAAGGTCAGTGCTCACAGTCGTGGCCAGTTTAGGTTCCAATTTTCAAAAACATTTGAGAAGCTTGTCAGAAACACCCTATCCAGAAAGTGGTGAGGGGACTTACTGATCAGGTAAGGATGCCACAGTGGTTCTTTCACAGTGTTTGGGCAGCTGTTGGGGATACAGTGAAGGTTTATAGCATCTCTCATACCCCACCGCAGTTGTCGTGGACACAGGCACCCACCATAGTTTACTTTGTAGTCCCTTGCCTATGGTTAGGTCTCGTGCTTTCCTGATTTCGACCACGAGAGAAAACCATTCCTATAGGTATTAAAACACAAGCTCCCTCGTTTTGCTGTGCTGCAAAAGGCTTACTCATTTTGTAGTATAATGGAATGTGTGTAACAGCCCGTGTGCAGTTTCAGTGTACAAAAATGTTGATTATGACTTGGGTTCGGTTCTTGTTTCTGTCATTCCCATTGAGTGAGAATCCCTAGGGAGGTGCAATTCCCCTGGAAATGGCCTGAAATATTAAAAAGTTCCAGTGCAGTGTCTTTGATCAGCAGCTGCAGAAGAGCTGCTATGTGGCAGGCTGCTTTCCCTTTCACATTTACAGTGACTGACTAGAGGAGCAAAGGGTGTGTTTGGCGCCAGCACACTACACAAGCAATGAATAAACGACCAAAGTAGTATTTCACTGGACAACTAAAAAACCAAACCTCACAACCTTTGATGGCCTTGTGACTGATTGCTGCTGGGACTGTGTTTTTGGTAAGTGGCTAGGGTAGTTACCCCTGTCTCCCCCTCTCTCAGTTGTACTGAGCCTCTGTAGAGAAGCATGGACAATACAAGATGAGAGGCAATGGCCCTCTGATGTTTTTTCAACCCACCCAAGACCTGGAGATTAGGAAAAATAAAATAAAACAAGATCCTTTTATTTTTTGTGGGGTGTTCTCCAAACCAGGGAGAGCCAGAGCAGCAGCAAACAAGGCAACTTGTGTTCCTCCCCCTATTCACTTCAATCAGATTTGATCTGCGTCGTTCTCCACGCTGGTATTAAGATTGTTACCCCGAGAAGTGCTAATGGCCGCCCATAATGTTTGAAGGTCACTGAAGTATAGAGTGAAAACACTGTTGAAAAGACTTAAAGATTGGCCATAACCACACCTAAAAAAAAATAAATCCCGATAGAGACTAAGTGGATTAACTCTGTCTTTTGTCTAACGGCTAAAGAGCTTTCAGCCCCCTCTATTATAACAGCTACAGAAGTTAACAGCGAGTACAATGCATTTCAAGTTTTATGGCATATCTTTACTGAAGAGGAATGCTGAAGCTATGGGAGAGGGTTTGAGCTGATTGAAGGTTTCACTTATTGCTGAGAAGAGAGAGAGGTTCTTTTCCTTCCTTAGACTTTCCTTTCTATGTTTGGCTTGTGAGTTCATTTCTTGCCTTGTAGGGCTCATCAAACTGCTCTGAGTCGATTCATATTACAGATTCGGCAGAAAACTTACCCTGGAGAAAAGGACAGTCGCACCCTGCTGGGTTCACAAGTTAAATCGGCTCAGCAAAAATCCCAAAAGAGTCAGAGACAGTTCAAAGAAGAGGACAGGATTACACGAACAGGATTGGTGAAGAAGGGAGTTGTAAGCAACCTATGAGGACTGTAGGAAGAGAATACAGGATTTGGCTTTGGTATAACCTTACGTTGACTTAATTTGTGAAATTGTGAAATTGCAGGTTTATCATTAAAAGAGACAGAACTCTCTCCTTCAGATTAAATAATGTTTTCCCCAGACTGTTGGGATGAACGCTTCAGCACAGAGGCCTCAGGGTCACCCTGCAGCTCCATTGCTGGTTGGAGCGGCTGCAGACTAAAAAGCAAACATATGTGGAAGCAGGCAGTGAAGGTGTTCCTCAGGCAGCTTTCTTGAATGTCTGCATTGAGAACTGCTGCCGGTGACCATCCTAAACCCATTGAAGATTCACATGCTTCCATTTGCACCCCTCCATTGTCTCTTTTTGTAGAGGTTCCCAAGGAAATATCCACGTACAGTGAGAAAAGCTGAAGAAAGCAAAGTGCTACCATCTGGACAAGTTAGACAGGACTGTGAGCAACCTAGTCTAGTAGGTGGTGACCCTGCCCATGCAGGAGGTTGGTACTAGATGATCTTTAAGGTTCCTTCCAACCCAGACTATTCTGTGATTCGTGCCTTTCTGTTCCTTCTGAGTGTCCAGAAGCGCCAAGGTCCCTGGAAAAGAATTATGAAGACACTCATTGTGCCATGGCTTTAAGAAATGTGGGGTGATCAGGTAGGAAGAGGTGACTGAGAACACAGTGATGCAGATAGCAGTTGGGGTGTGTGATCTTTCTTGTGCAGGCTGGTGACTTTACCATATAGTCACGAACACCCAAATTTAGCTCTGCGATGAAGGACGTGCCTCTCAGGGAAGGTTTCCTGAGATTAATTTGGGAACAGGGAGATACACACCAAATTAACACTTTTTGGCTCGGGCCCTGGAAGACTGTTTCTTTGAGTAAAGTAAGCCTGCTTAAGAAATCCATAAGAACGGGTTATATTTGTGTCATCTGCTCAGGGATATGGGGAGTTGGGTACATTTCCTTGATAGTAAGCTACATTAAGAAAAGACCTGCTTTGATGTCTCTGCCTTCTTTTAACAATAAGAAGTAAACATTTAGGACCAAATATGAAAAAATCTGCTCCTGCCTGGTAAGGGGGGCAAAATCATCAACGTCAAGACGAAAGCCTTATGTCGCTAATGCTACCAAACATAATTTATACTGCTGTGACACTTCCTTCTGTAGAGCTGAGGCCGCCTGGAGTAAATTGCCAAACTTGCTAACGTTTGTAAGATTAGACTGTAAGCAGTCACTACCCAACTGCAAGGAAATCACTCTATAAGCTGAAAAAAAAAAAAAAAAATCTAAAAAATAAACCACTGAAATAAGTGGACAGTCCAACGGTGCTACTTGGAAGAATCCCAGTTGTGCACAACACTGGATTTCAAAGGGAGTTCTGCAAAAGTGAAAAGTGAAAACCATTGAAAATGGTTTATGATATTGACAGCTAATTATTTTAATTCCATTTTACTAACCCTCTAGCTAACTTTGTTGGTAAGATAGAGTTGTGTCCCATGTCAGTATTTTTACTGTTTTAGGCAGACCTTCCCTGTTTCTTCCTCTTTTGATTATAATCTATGTTTTTTGAGACCTATATATCTATAATTAGGACAAGTGTAATGGAAAATGAATTGACTGGTACAATATGCCTTGCCTCTAAGAAAATTTCATTTTGATTGGTGGGAGGAAGCTCCCTTCCCAGTTGGAGAAAGTTACAATCCAGAATGTGAGCAGCGGGTGTGCTATGAACAGTAATTTGATAAACTAAAAGGTCATTATTAAAGACTGACTGATTGAGCCATGGTAAATAATGCTGCACATCATATTTTTTCACTGTCATCTCGCAGGACACTTGGAAACTCCAGCCAACAGTAGTTGAGGAGAGAGAGAGATGAGCGCAGAATTGTGGGGTGGCCATGTAGCCAGCTGAAGTGATTTGCAAAAAAATCTTAGTGTCATTTCAAAAAAGATGAGTGCATTCAAGAAGTTTCAAATGAGAGCTTTGGTAAGCCGAACAGTTACAAATAGTTGTGATTTAGAGGCAAATTCATACATTGTTTAAGTCCATTAGATCCCACTGAAGAGTTATTTTTGGAGGAAAAGGAAGGAAGATCACTGTCTGCATGGTAGTGCTTGCAGAAATTCATAAAACTTTAAAGCATCTGACATAACAGGAGACAGGAATTGAGCCTAAGAGACTAAGCACACTCCTGCTTCTACCTTCAATATACTTCCCTCTTTTGTCTGAACACAGGAATATGGAGCTCTCTGTTCATCCATGCTGGCCTCCCACCATGCTTGCTTGACTTCCTGCATTCAGGAATGGGCTTTCTTGTGCTTTGTGGAGCTTGTCCTTGAAGATCAGCCAGTGCTCACAGGCTTTGACTTCACCTTCCACAGCAGTCTTCATTGAGATTCTCCAAAGAAGATTCCTGAACAAGGTGAATTCTGCTCTCCTGAAGAGCCAGCTTGTGATTGTGCTGTTTGTCTATCTCACTTTTCTCAGAATTTTACTTCCACAATCTTATGCCTGTTCTTTACACCCTACACATATTCTTTATAAGAAGTCCAGAAGACTCATTTGTCCCCTACATCAAGAAATTACCACCAACACCGACTAGAAATCTGGTTTGCTTATTCCCAGCTGCATTGCCCTGTCTACAGATATTAGGGTAGTTCTCATCTCCAGTGAGTACCAGTGGGGACTAGAACTGAGTACCAACTCATTGAACTTCCTCCAGCTTTCAAACAAAGGCTTTTACTTTGCCTTCTTGATAAGGAGGTCTGTAGCAGGTGTCTAGCACAGCATCACCCGTGTTGGACCATTTTCTGATCCCTACCCATAAGGTCTTGACTGCTTCATCACTTGTTCCAAGCAACACAGTGTGTGCTGCAGCCAGCCCCTTGCATAGATTGAAACCCACCCATGATCATCACCTTCCCAGCCTGTTTTTCCTCAAGAGCCTGTATCTATCCATTGCAGCAATCCAGCCATGTGGGCTCTCCCACTGCAATTCAGTAATCCCTGCCTACACCAGTCTATTCTCTATGATTGGTTTCAGATCCCAGGCATTTCATGTAGGCTCCTCCGGGATTTAATGTTGCAAGTTGGAGCTGCCTTCTCATTTCTTCTTTCCCTCCCTGAGTACCCATCCCTCTTTCAGCAGTCTGTTCTGTGTTCATGTCTCCCTATGAAGTAAAACACAGTGCTAACTGTACCTTAGCCTCTCTGCACTAGTTTCATTGTAGTAGTATAAGAACTCTCATGCATATTTCCCTCCTGAGCCTTCAGGGAGGCTTGCCTGAGGTGCTGAGCCTTAGCACTGCACCAGTTCAAGTACCCATGCTGCGATATTTGTTTCCTGGAGGCAGTAGTGGTAGATAGAACTCGTCCTCACATTGCTTGTCAGCTGCGTCTTGCATGGATGCCCTCTAGCCTGGTGCTATTCCTAAGGGTGCTTTTTCAGTCATGGCTGACTGGTGTGGGGACTTAGTTCTGTCTGTTCAGCAGCAGCCTGCACAAGGAGGAAGGGTGAATTGACAGGTTTGAAGTCAACAGGACGCATCAGTAGCAGAAAAAGGAAGGCCTGACTCTGGTGGATGTACGAGGGAAAGAGCAAACTTGGAGGCCTGGACCAGCACTGAAGGACGCACTGGGCAAGCGTTATTGAGTGCTGGGAGCCAAAAAGGGGCAGGGAGGCACAGAGTAAAGGTCCGAGATGACTGAGGAAGGTCAGCTTCAGAGCAATATGAAGATGTGATACCCATTAAACAAAGTCTGCTCAAAGAATGTTACTTTTCAAGACTTAACTCATTGCTCTGAGCAAGCAAAATTATTTGATGAGAAACTTAGAGGTTTAAGTAACGTGCTTCTATCACCTTTCAAACTCTGATGTCAAGTGCCCTAAAACCAAGCTTACTATTCTATGGAACTGTGGCTATAAACGCTGTGTTTCCATTTTAAAAGAGAAGTGTTGTTAATTCCCAGAAAGTCATGGTCAATCCTCAGTCACAAGATTGTCAGTGTCATCATGTGTGTTTGATATGGTAGGAATTTTGAATGCTATTATTATTTTTAATACGAAAAATGCGCAATCAATTTCTATTTTGCCACTGCATGGAAAACTCAGAGGATGCTATAAGGTTTATACGTTATTACAGACTCACAGAGTATCAGAAAACCTTTGTTGAACCAATAAGTTAAATGGCTGAAAAAAAGTCAAAGTAAAAATAAAAGGTGCTAGTCGGTCTGGTAAGTGTATTTTATTACCCATCCTGAAAATACCATTGAAGTTTCTACAGAAGTGCAGTAGCCTCCAGCAGCAGTTGCTCCAAAATCATGTGTGATATAAGGAAAAAGGCAGTTCTGCTTTCTTTTAAACTGAAACATTCTGGTGTGACCTCTGAGTAGAATAACATTGCTTATGGGACTAAATGGACTGAATTTTAAGCAAAATGATTTTACTCTGTATTTTTTCCAAAAGGGCCCAGAATGTTTCCAGTCAAATGACTTTGAATGTTTTGTACCATGGTAGATTTTTGGGACAGAGTCTGATTTTATGACTTCAGCCTACCACTGCAAGAGCATATTTAGGTTGCTGCCTTATGACAGTCCTCATGAGCAAATAGTATCTTGATTTCACTGATACTTAAGAGCAGAATTATACAGACAGCAAAACTTTCACTCAAATAGGAGCTGGCTCAGTGGTTCCAGTGTCTGCTTTCTGCTGTGCTTTCTATGCAATATTCTGACACTTTTGAATGTTTCCATTCCAAATTAGCAATGCCTCCTTAATTCTGAGTACAATCCTGAAAGTTCATTGTCTTTTTCTGTGTATCAGGCAAAATAATTGAGCTCCTGAATTCTGAAGGTGGTTCATGATTTTCTCAGAGATGGTTCTGGGTAGGTCAGGTACCTTCCCTGACAGAACTTCTGATGAAAATATTTTACTTAAATCCCTAAGGCAGGGTCTGGGTCTGCAGAGGGTCTTGGGTACAGGGTGTTGAAAAAAAAGAAATGACTGCAGCAAAAATCAAGTGGCCAGCACTTCCCTGGGACAGGCCTTTGAGCTGTAGCATTCAAATGCCAAATCAGAGCTTTTGTTGTTTTCCCAAAACAAGGTCCAATCCTGCAATATGAAGTCCAGCACAGAGTCACATCAGGAGAAGTTGCATATGGATTATCTTTGCTGATGGTCTTGGTCCCTCTCACATATCATTTGTGTCTGTCTGCTCTGAACTTAATTTCATCTGGAGTCACTTAATCTGTGCATAGTGTTTCTCACTGCTGAAGATGTTCTACTCAGTTACATGTTGATAATAATCTTCAAATTCTCTAGATGTTTTTAACTTTTAAGAATTACTATGTCACTTAGCACAGAATATCCCTGTGAGAAAGCTCTCCCCAGTGTGGAGGGAGGTTTCAAGTCACAGTCTTGAGGGATATGTCTGACTTTTGTAAGCATGTAGCTTCAGTTTCCAGCTTCAATGCCACAACTCTGACAGAGTTTACAGACCTGTTTTCTGGGCTTGCTCCTCTAGTACTTCTGGTTGCAAATGTTACACTTAAAATTTCATTTGTTGTACTAATGGTTATGGACCATCCACACACTCCTAAACATGCAAAGGGGTATCTGTATACATGAAACATAGTAACAGAGCATGCAGTCATTCAGATGCAATCTGAACAAGGCAAATAAAGGAGTGTGGGTAGGAGAAAGATATGGATACTCTGCAAACACAAGTAGGAAAAGTTTTGCTATAGAAATAGCGTACTGGCTGGAATCAGAGACTACAAAGCCTTCTGGCTAGGTAAGAGAGACACTGTCATAAAGGACTAGATGTGGTGGTCTACACACAGAGTAGTACTTAATCTGTGTAAGTAGTCTCAGGGAATACTATTCATTCATCCATCCATATTGAAGTCAATATGAGCAGAATATGTTGAAACTGGCCCTAGGTTAGTAACATAAAACTGTAGCTCTTTAAGACGGATCTGAAGAGAGATGTATGGCTCTGAGAGTTTGTTGGTTTCTGGGTGTCATGAGCCGATGCCGATTTGGAATTCTTGTTTGGCAGGGTTTTTTTAGGTGTGGGGAATGTTTGGGGGAAGAATAACATTATTATTTTTCTTACAAATCTAATAAGAATAAGCCTAGAAGAGGGAAAAAAAGAATGTGCTCCCTTCTATGTTACCTAAGATGCTGCCTTATTCCTCTAAGAAATAGAGCTTTCATGTGTTATATTACATAGTATCCCCCCCGCAAAAGATGCATATCTTTTGCCTGGGGTGAGCAACTCCTGAGATTTCTGAAGTCAGCCTAGTACATTAACACCTTAGATTAAGGTAGCACATGGCTACAAGCAAATGTCTGTGGATGATAGAAGCAAATCAGACACTGCTTTTGTGTGTCACAAGGGATTATTCTATTTTAGTGCTATGCCCTTTGGCTTTACAAATGCACCTGTAGTGCTCCTATGGTTAGTGCAAAGAATCTAGGTAGAATTCATTTACCATAGTTGTTTTGTCTTTGTAAATAGCAAATGTTAGAACTGACTATACCAAGCAGCTTTTCAAACCTTACATGTATTTTTTGCAGCGGCAGTTCATAGATAGGCAAGGCTTCCTCAGCTAGCACTGAGCTAGATCGACAGATACAGATTTTAGTTCTGTCTTTGTAAATCTGAAAAACTTGTATCTGATTTAATTTAATCTAATTTAATCTGCTGTGTGTTGTGGTTTTTTTAGTTGAAATAAATGGCTCTTAGAGCTTATGGTGTTTATATGGCACTGTTATCATACAATAGCAAGCTATTAACCATTATCTGGCATTTAAGGACAGATCTCTTTGGCTGACAAATACTGTAGTAAATATTGTAACTTTCAATCTTTCAAAGAGATGGGAAGAGAGCTAACTGTTTGTATATCATGAAGGTTTGAATTTTACCAGCATACCCTGCAGAAAATATTTTTTAAATATTTCTTTTTCCCCAATTTTGACAGTTTTGTGATTGTTTTGGGTTTGTTTGGTTGGCTGTTTTTTACATGGCATAAAAATGGTGGCATGTGTCCTAATATTAGATTAAGTGTGCTGAATACTCACTGTGCTTATAGTACTCCAAATCTCCTTTGCATTAACAGAAGACAAAAATGTAAAAGTGAAGAAAAAAGAAGAGGAAGGACAGAGGCTGTGACTTGTAATAAGACTAAGTATTCTAATAATCTTGCTTTTACAGAACAGAGAGTTCAGCATATTAACTCGTAATCAATGTTAGGTACTGAAGTCACAGGTTTTTAGCTGCCTCTCAGGATCAGTAAGGGTATGGGTCCCTCTGTGTCAGGGTGGATCATAGGAGCATGGCGGTTGTACGGCATTACACTAGAAGTCCATCTTGTGTAGTACGTTGTCTCGAGAGCAGCTAATAGCAGAGTATAAGAATAAGATAAGTTACAGATTGATGGTTCTCCTGAGAGCTTCCAGCAAGCAGCTTTAAGGATTTTCTGAGGTATTTCTGGACTGTCATACTTAACACTTCCTTGGTGTGGTTTAATCCTTTAAGCGAACCTGATTCCCCAAAGGAACCCCTTAAATTCTGAAGTCTGATGTTGCAATGTTTTGGTTGCAGATTTCCGCACTGAAAATCTCAATCTACATCGTTGAGATTTGTTAATTTCAAACCACTTCTATTTATCATCGATGCCAAATGAAAAGCACACCAGAAGTGAAGTGGTATTTGCATATTCTCTTATTATTTGGTTTACCAGGCATAGGCCCCTCTGTGGCTGATTTTAAATATTATTTTCGTCTTCTAATTTTTTCCATCCTAAGTTTCTTTTTGCTAAATAGGCTTCATCTCTACCCAATACTTGAGTCAAATCAGAACATAAATATAACTGTATGTAACAGACTTCTCTTGTTCCTAGAGCTGCAAACCTCAGGTATTCTGAGGCTCTGAGCTAGGACATAAGTATTTCACCATTTTGCTATTTGTTATTCATTTTTATAAATGTAATTGAAAACATTAAATGGTGAGCCTAAATCTATTTAACTCTGACAGGTATCTTGTGTCACTGGTAGCCTGATATTCTGGAGTATTTTTTGCTTATTATTTGTCTGAATCAGTGGGAATAGTGAATGCTCTGATCCTGAAGACAAACCATTTATTTGGAAGCATAGACATGCTTGAAGATTTGTAGGTGACAGACACACAAGTTTTTAATACCGTTTGTCTCAAACTGTCATGAGCTTTCTTCCAGGTTCCTGTGAATATCTAGGAGATTTCAGTTTGACAGTGTAATCTAAGTATTCACATTATTACAAGCACAGAAGCTGCTTTCAACAACATGAACTGGAATTTAAGGTGTTGTGTGTTTTTTTTTTTTTTTTGCTAGGAGCTTATGATCGTTTCCCTGACTTCAGCTCCCTGGACATGCAGGTAAACCTTAACTGTCAAATTTTATTCCAAGTTTGGAACTGGGATAAAGTCAACAAAGTATATTTTACCACAGAGCAGTCTGTCTGTGCAAGGTGTACCAATGCAACACATCAGCATATACTGCTCTTTTTGTTACCAGCCTGGATGAGAAGACAAGGGCTCTTAACTTGAGGGAAGAGTTGTTGAAAGCCGTTTCTTGCAGCTAACCAGCTTGCTGGGCTGAGTCACTCCGCCCTGATGTGTGTGGCTGCAGTGCCCTCTTGTGTGAGGGAGCGCTGCTCAACAGCGGTTGAAGCAAAAGGTCTTTCCAAAACACCTGGCTGCCAGATAAGGAAGGAAGCAGAAAACAAAATCCCTTCCTGCTTTGGCCTTTTGCAGTTTGTCTCTGTGATATGATACAAATAAAAGCACAGCCCTTGGGCTTTTACAGCTTGAATTATGCTTTGTGTTTTACCAGTACTTTGGCATCAGCTGGAAAATGAACACTTACTATTTTTGTTGGGGTGATGCCCACAAGACCTGTTACAAACAGGAGCTCTGGGTTGTGCTAGGTGCTGTCTCCGCACCCAGAGGCAGGGCCTTTGTGGTGTTGTGGAGCTTTAATTGTCTAGATAAAATAAGTAACCAAAACTGGCAGGAACAAAGACAGAACTGTTTCCTCTTCTCCCCACCACAAACTTGTCAGCTGCATTTCATCTGCTTCTGAAATTAGAGAGATTGAATTAATACATCTTGATTGGAAAAAAGAAGAAAATTTCAAAGGAAGAAAGGGCACAGTGATCAGAACTAATTGAGCAGGACAGACCCAGGAGGGTTTTGACACATTATCATTTGAAAATGGCAAAGCAAAAATCTGCAGTGACCACAATGTTCCAAGATTACAGTAAGCCGAGAATACTCACCTATACAAATAAATTTCACCATGACATAGAAAATTCAGGGAATGTGTCCCAGTCATTTGATCAAATGCCTTTTGATAGTTCTAAAATCATAACTGCCCTATGAGGGTATAATTCATGACAAAACTGTAGGGAATATAAATGAAAATTAAGCAAGAAAATTATTATTTTATTACCAAGACTTAAAATGTGTAAGAAAGAATGTAAGTCAAAAAAAAAAAAAAAAATAAAACCCCATTGCCTCAATATAAGTTGTCAAACTGTATAAACCTAGAAATAGAAGGGTTTGACACAAGTTTTTCCAGTTGTTAGATACTCACTTCACCTGAAGTCCATGGGTAGAGGAAGCATGCAGTATCTCTGCAATCAATGAGTAAGCAGACTGTTAATTTGGTTTCATTTTTTTCCCCTATCATGCTTTTCTGTGGTTAGCATGTAGAGTCAGAAACCTACTTTTCTCTTAATGTTAAACAGTATGAACATTTGCTCTTGATGTAATTAACTGTGAGAATTCCACCTTAGTTTTATTTGATTGAGAGTCCACAGAGGAGAGGCTGGAGAGAGAGAGAAAAAAACGAGGGGAGAGCTATTAAGGTAAAAGGCAAACTGAACTGAGCTGCACAGAAAGGAGAAGAGAAACAAGGAAGAAGGGGAAGGATAGTGTCCCGAATAGAAAATAGATGCAGTGTGCCAGAGGACCTGTATGAAAGTAAATGGGAGCAAAATTTAGGTATTAATGACCCTAAATAACACAAATTTGCCTTAATTTTTAATCCAAGGATCCTATTAATTAAATGCCAGTGCTGCTCAGCAACGTGAAAATGTAACATTCCATGATACTGAATCATAGCCTAAGTACTCAGATTATATAAACACAAAGATATTGGGGTAAAGCCTCTGCCTGCTGAGGGTTGTCCTGAAGACCAGGCTGACTTATTCATATAGTAAAAAGATGTAAGGGTTGATTTGAGCTCTGATTCTCCTGGAGTAGTGCTTAGGCAAAAAAGTGGTCTCCAAACTTTTGCTGGTCCTGGGACATGTGCAGTGATTGTAGCTATATTCTTTCAAATGACCCTGTATTTGTGCAGGAGCACCTGGGTCTGAGTATTTACTGGCATGAAGTGTGTGAAAAAGCAGAGATGATAATGTATGTCAGCCTGGAGTTCATCTGTTGGCAAAAATGTTTTTCAAGCTTATGTCTTTAATAGCTTATATTAGCAACACCCCCAGGTTGGACATGCTGCAATACCCAAGGGTAATAAACCCGAAGCTTTAAGAGTGAACTACAGGTTAGCTCTAAGCTGAGAGTGAGCAGCTGCTGGAAGAAATCAGGCTTTTCTTTCGCAGTGAGTGAATGGTGACTGCAAACCATACATCTGCAGCTTTGTTTGATTTCAGTAGCTCAGGGAGAAAACACTGGTCACTCTCAGTTATTTGAACTAGGTGGTCCTTCATTTGCAAGGAGACTGAGTTTTAACAAGGTTATTCTATTTAGATGAGAAGTAATGGTTTCATAGCAGTCTCAAGGGCCTATTTAATATGCATTGATCTTTGTGTATGTGAATATAGAAGACATGCTGAAGCTGTTCAAACAGGTGCTTGGGTGGGTTTTTGTTTGTTTGTTTGTTTTTGTGTGTGTGTGGGTTTTTTTGTTGTGTTTTTGTTTTTTTGTTTTTTCCTGAGGAAAAGAAAAGAATAACAGGTAGAAGTGGGACAAGACAGCTTTGGTAGCTGGAGGGTAAAAATGGGTAAAAATATTAGAGGAAGATTGATATTCTCAGAGGTGTGGTGCACAGGTGCAGCTAGTAGGGAATTTCATAGGGAAAGGAAGGCACAGGTATTTTTATCAGGTCAGTGCTTCCAGAAGACTCCTCATTATACCAGCAGTTGCCTTCTTGCATAGACTTAGGTCCCAGGGTCAATGATGTTCTCTTGGTAGATGAGGTGTTTGGACGTTGTTCTGTAGCACTGAATAAAATTGATTGTTTGGAGTTTGAAAAACTAGTTCACTGTCATGCAAAGAAAGAGACCGTATAATGTAAAGAAGCATTGTTTGTGTACAAAAAATATCAAAAGTGTCCGTTTCAAATTACATTTGGATTATCTTTTGTGTTTACCTTTTTCTTGTTCTTCCAGCAGAGGGCAGGTTTGTGTCACAAAACCTTTTGCTCGTTTTGTGAGAATCTAATGTGAACTTCAGTGATATTCAAACCTAGTTAGGAAAAAAAGTATTATTCTGTGGTAATTTTCCTTGAAAATTGCGTCAGGTTGTTGTTTTTATGTGATTTTGGTTTTTGTTATTGTTGATTTTGGTTTTCTTAGAATGAGAAAAAAACCTACATGGAATCCTACTGGCAACCATGAAGCTTCCTAAAAATCTAGTGTCCAAATACATTCCTCTTCTTTTCTGAAATTGCTGTGAAATTATCATTGGATCATTTCTCCAAGTGCATTTCTTCCCTGTTTCTATCATATTGGAATATCTAAGATGCTTTTAACGTCAGCTTCATATGAAAACAACCAAGTGATGTGCTTACTCTTGTGGAGACATGAAAAAGTGACCTGTTAAAGTCAGGTAGCATTAAATGCTGTTGTACCAGCAACACACAAATATAATTAAGGCCTGGAGGCTAAAAATGGTAAAAAATTTATAATCCTAGCATGCAAAACACTGAGGAAAAAATCAGGTGGTTACATCATGGTAACAAGCCCCAGCAAGGTTAACCACATGCCCATGTTTGTGTAATTCTTCTCAAAGCCATGGCAGTGCCAGAAGGAGACGTTCTGAAGCCAAGGAGGCAAATGCTTCTCTAATTCATGTGTCATCCCCTGGGAATCCTGTTCTTTCTGCTGCAACTACTTCACCTCTCGTTGCTTAAATGTGAATCAACTGGATGGTTTGAACTCATCAATGGATGCACAAGTTTTTGTCGCTACATCCTTAGTGTCTCATCCCTGCTTATTTTGTTTTCCATGTGGGTTTCAGCCTTCAATATTTTACTGTTTGTTCAAGTCATCACTTTCTGTCCTCCGCCCCCCAGCGTTGTGATGAAAACACACATACTTTGCAAGCATCATATACCCATTAGCCAGTGTCACTGTTCATTTTACTGTTTACTGTACAAACACACACTAATGGTCTTTAAAAAAATTGCATTTTCATGCACTATGTTTTAGATTTATGTGATTTTGAAAAGTGTGGACTAACACAACAGTACTGCACTCATCATTATATTGTAATGTTTTGACCATCACTGAAATACTACAAGTGTAGTCTACTGCCAACAAGCTGTGCACTGCTGCATAAGGAGCTTTTGTTTGACAGCATTGTCCAGGGTCGTGACTCTTCTTCACCTTCAAGCTGGTTTTGTAGTTTTGCCTTGTCCATTCTGAAGTGAATGGCAGCAGTTTACTTTGCATTTGGAAATCAGCTCTCACACCCCCAGTCTAAACATTATTGTTTTTATTATCTGGATGATTCAGTAGTATCTAAAGAGAGAGTGAACTTCGAGTCAGGAAGCATAGCCTTCAGTTAACTGGTGAAATCTCAACAGCCTCCAGTGTATATCTGGCATGGCCAATATTGAACTCAGGTCTTCAGAGGTGGAAGACTAGAAAAACTGGCCCTGGGGACAGATACCTTTTCTGACTCCCATCACATTTCTAATAGTTAGTAGGGCAGAATAATGTTTCATGACCTTTGTGTTGTCCCATTACCACAACGTAATCTAGCTGTGCAAGCTTTGCAAAGGTCACTGTAAGAATAAAAATATTTCCTGCTGTGATCCATGCCCTCAAACACAAATAAAAAACAGATCTTAATAAATGTAATGACATTTGCACTATAGGGCACAGTGCAAAGATCATGAACCATTATTCTGCACTAGTAATAATGTCACAATTTTATTCTTGCCCAGTGGTTACTCTGTGACATTTGCGCACACAGGTAGATTCCTGTGAATATCAGTAACTAAAAATACATTTCCTCAAGGTCCTGTTGTTCTCCCATTGAAGTCAATGGAAGCTTTGCCATTTGCTTACCAGTAACTGGCAACAGGACTGACCCAGCATTTCTCATGATGAAAATTGAGTTAGTTTTAAACTGGGTTTGGTGGTGGATTTTTTCCCCATTAAAAACTATTTGTTCATTGGACCCCTGATGAAACATGTTTCTTAAAATATTATAACAGATCAGTTTATTATATCCATGAGAATTGCCACAACTATATTTGTAGAAGACATTACATGATGAGTCTATTTTTTTTTAATTTTTTTTTTCCTTTCTTTCTTTTGAAAGAAGTCCTGATACTTCTTGGTACTTGTGCAATGATTTATGTCTTGGGGGACAGACGTTACCTAATTTCTTCACTACATTCTTATGTGATAGGTAAAAAACTGTTCCTTCTCTTT
Organism: Apus apus; assembly: GCF_020740795.1. Lineage (NCBI taxonomy): Eukaryota > Metazoa > Chordata > Aves > Apodiformes > Apodidae > Apus > Apus apus. The sequence continues at coordinate 40,959,754 of NC_067283.1, read as the reverse complement.
CTCAAACAGAGAAATAGATTAATTCAGAATTTTTGTTAAGGTGACTGGAATTATCTGAATGACAAAACCTATGGAATTCTTAAAAATAATAATAATGAAAGCCTGAGTTTCACGGGTGTGGAAGTTCCTGGTCTTGTCTGATAGATTCTGGTTCTTACACTAGTTATTTGCAAATGCCCTGGAGCAGATTTTTTTGTTTTTAAGCTAACGTATGTCAGCCTTGATCAATCTCTACGACATTATGACTGAACTCTTGGAAGGAGGACATGGAGGATTTGTATGCAACTTAATTCGTGTTGGCATTGGCTCTTGTCTAGAAACACCTTAGCAATTAATATGTTTAATGTACCTCTGATAATATTTACAAGTTTGAGAAGAACTCCACCCTTCCTTGTTTGTTAAGGAGAAGTCTATCTGAAGGAAAGGAAGCATTGGAAAGCTCAGTTGATGGTAGGATCACCTTATTCATTGTTTTGGATAAAATTGTGCTTGCCTGTAGTCTGGCTTCATTGTGGGGGCGATAAATGTTTCCTTCCATGGTGTCAGTATGAGTATCAGAGCAAAATACACTACCAGTTCCGAGAGAAGTGCATAGGATTGTTATTTCTTAAGAGCTTGTGGTGAGTAAAATTGTCCCCAGCTGTAGGGGATGGCTCATGTTTATAATTTGAGGAAGAAGGCAGCATTGTATCATCCACTATGCCGCCTCCTCATATATTCTCAAACATGTGCTGCAGTCTGGCTTGCGATGGGGGAAGGTTTCCGGTGCAGTTGGTTGTGCAGGTAAAAGAACATGGGAAATCAGTGGGTGGGATCTGGTGGCCAAAGAGCTGTAGCCTCTTTGACTTTGTGATCCACTAAGCTCACCTCAGCTGTCACACCAGCCTGTGGCTCTGTCTCGAACACAAAATTTACTCCAGCTTCAGACAGAGGTGAAATCGGAACCACTGATGTGAGCCAATGTGTCCAGTGCATGAAACTGAGCAAATTCAGTTAGTGTAGGGCTAACATTCAAGGTGTACTCCAGAGAGATGTGGGAAAGACAGAAGCTGCTTCTCAAAGGGCTAGCCACTAACAGCACAGTCCTATCCTACTCTTATTTTCCTGCATCTTGTCCAGGCCAGTAGACCAGACAGGCTTGCATAGTCTGTAAGCAGCTGAGTACAATTTTTCCTGTGGGTGATAGCATTTAGAAAGTGTCCCGCCTTGCTTCTTTCAGATTGCTATCACCCTCCCCTGATGGGATTAGGAGCCTGACTTCACAGGCATTGCCTGATCCAGCTGGCTTTCATAGGGATGAGGTGGATAGTGGTGAGAAAACAGGAGGGGTAGTGACTCTTTAGCTGTGCTAGTAATCTTTGCTGGGGGGAGAGGAGTGAGGGAAAGATATAGGGACAGAGTAAAAAGTTCTAATTCCCACCCCTAGCAGGAATTCCTTTAAACACTTGAAGGAAGTCACCAGGGAGCAGTCATGCTTCTCTGATTTACTGTCACGTTTTCAGACAGCATAACCCTCCGGTCTCCTGCTGTTTTTAACACTGCTGTCCCAGTTTAGTTCTGTGGAAAGCTATCACAAGAATTTTCCTCTTTAAAATATAATTAAAGAATTAGTGCTGTAAAATATGAAGTTTTGAAATATACTGAAAGAACTGAGAAAATTAACTCTCTTTTTTAAAAATTAAGAAGCAACAACACTCAAATTATTTACAATCTGAATGGTTTGAGGTGCTCTTATGGGCCCTTTACTTCTTTAAGAAGAGTCTGCCCTTCTTTCGCAGTTGATCTTATCACAGGATGTCTACAGAGGGGGATAAAGTACAGTTTGATCTTATAATAAATGGTTAACTGGTTGCTCTTTTCCCTGCCTTTGGAAGAAGAAAGACCCAAAGAGGATAAATATTCTGAACATCAGTAGGATCCATGAAAGAGCAGGAATAAACAAAAGAGTGGTCTGTGAGGCAGGGAAGCAGGTGAATCTTGTTGCTACTTTTGTTGCTAGCATGATATTTGGGAGTATGGAGGGACAGGCAGCTGCCAGTTTCCAAGTTTCTTTTATACAGTAGAGCCTGGAGGTGTAACTGGAGTAACTTTGCAGTACCCTCATGAAAGTTGCTGTGAAGACTGACTCTGCCAGAGGTACTTTTGAAAGCTTGACTTAGCATGTCTTCAGCAGCAGCCACAAATACTTTCAGTTCAGGGTCCAGAGCTTTAAGGATCAGCTTAGTCAGCAAGGGAAACTCAGTCTTCTCATTTGATAGCCTTTAATTAAACATGTATACATATAAAAATTGATATATTATCTACTACCTCCTACTGCAAATTTCTCACTGAAATTAATGAGGTTATTCAAAGAGTAAACTATGAGTAATAATGAATAATATTAATACTCAGCATGACTAATAGTGGTAGGAGGGAGAGTCTTAATGACTTAGACAAGGAGGGTCTGCTGAGAGTCAGCATCTGATTTGCAGGAACAATTCCTTTTCAGTGTGGTGAAGCTGTTTCTCACTTGCTACTAATCATTCAATTACAGCCCCCATTTTATAAAAGACTTCTTGATCTCTGTCTTTATGCCTTTCTCAAGGCATAGTTTACATGTGTGGCAGAAAATGAGTCATGCCCAGGCAGTTGGTCTTCTGATCCCTTTTCTGTTTAGTTTTAGTGTAGTCTACTTTTCGTTTAAAGATCATGTTTCAAAAAGCCTGTGACAAAGCTCCTCACAAGAGGCTTTTTTGCATTTAACGTGGGAGAGCATGAGATGAGGAACTGGTTAAGCAATAAGAAAAAAGCAGAATGAGATCATATTTCAAAACAGTTAACGGTCCCTGGTGCAGCGCCTTGGAGTCTATCTGAGGCTAAGCTGTACTGTCACATCTTGGTGCATGTGAGGGGTCTGGAAGATTGGAAAAAAACAGATGTAAAATCAAGAGAGAAAATATTTTTAGAATAAAAAAAACCACAACAAACATGGAATTGTTTTTGCTGATATGGGGTGTTACATGGCCAGCTCTCCATAGATGTTACTGAATTTTTTAAGCCACTAAAACAAACTGGTGTGTGTGTATTACTGCAGAGTGGTATGCAATAAAATACAATCTGCTGCCATCCTATTCCTCCTTACTATAATTGCAAGTTTTTGGGGAAAGACCTGCAATGAGATGGGGAATGAAGAAATTAATATTCCTCCTCAAATATAAAGCAATCTGAATGCCTTCAGAATTAATTGGGTGAAAAGAGGGGTGAATCTTTTTTGTCAGTCCCAAAATTCACACCAGTTCCTTTCTAGTTCTTGTTTCCAGTTCTTGCCACTACTTCCCAGTCTGTGGTAGCCTCTACTTCTTTCCTGACAGAATTTTCAGTAATTTCATGTTACTAATACAAAAATCTGTGAAATGTTAACAATTTAATAACATGGAGAGATCCTGGGTCAGGCTGGGTTTAGGAAAATGAGGTCAAGAGGTCTGGGAAAGTGGCAAGGCTATATCATTCCTGGGTTTGTCCTGATGTATAATTTAGATTATGATATGCCACTTAATTTTAACAAGCTCCATGAATAGAATAATAAGCTAAAACAAATGGGTGTGTCAGATCATGGACACTGAAAACCAGGTCATTTCAGGCTGTCCTAATTGAAAATGTTGTCTCAGGGATTTATTATGGAGATCTGGACCAGAGTAATATCTAATGGTCTCATCTTTTAAATGTCTACTGTTGGTTAAGGAAAAATATATGGATCAAGGTGTGAAAGGCTTAGTTCCATCAGATAATCTCTTTCAGGTGCTATTAATGTATAATTACAGCTCAGATCAGAGAAGTCTCTCTCTTCTGGCCACATAAAAACCTAGAGTCAACCCTCTGTCTGCAGTTTTGCAATGTGAATAAGCGTTCACCAGAGACTTACCTAGTCACTGAATCCATTTTAATTCTACTTTTATATCTTATCTGGGTCTAAGTTTTCAGATACTGTAGGCTAGTGTAAAATAATCCCTATGTCGCCTGTCCTAAAAGGGAATATTCCTATAGATGTTCCTGAGGAGCTGGCTCATAAGCAGTACCTCAGGGATGTAATTTTAAAATACTTCTTGCTTGTACTCTTCTCGTTACAACAGTGGGCTAAAAATGATCAGGCCTAATCTGTTTAAATACAGTTGTCTGGTGCTGGCAATATTGCCTATTGTGTGCTAGCAGATAAGAGTTTTAAGGTTGATGTGGCTCCTGGGGTTCAGTTAGTTACTACAGCATGGCTTTTGCATGACTTTGACCAATACAACTACTCCTTCTCTGTTAAATGGATTAGATGAATAGGCTACCAAGATGTGCACTTTGCAGAAGAAGACTCAGCAAGTTGCTTGTTTACATGAGGTAATGAAAGTCAGGAAAAGGGGCATTACAAAACTGATGAATCATTTTGATTGATGGAACTTTTATTCCTAAGCATGCAAGAATGGAAACCTCTTTTCTAGGAGCTAACAGAAGGCATGCCAGAATAACAAGAATGTTCTTGTTGATTTATCTGCAAATGGTATCGGGTCTCTGGTGTTGATTTTGTGTTACATAAATAACTAACTTCTCATTATCTCTATGGATGTCTTCCAACTTGACATATTCTATGATTCTATAAAGCCAGCAGTTCTATCAAGTGTTTGCAAATGTGAGCAAGAGCAACAGCTTTCAACAACGCAACAAAACTGAATCCAGATCTCTGGAATATAAACTTGGTATAGATTGAGCATTTTCATGTGTCACAGAAATTCACTAGCAACATTCTCTAATCTTACCATTAGTCTGACGAATGAATACTAATTGCACTTAGACTTTAAAGAAGATTGTAGTATCCTTGTGGCAAGTTGCAGTTTGGTGTTTCTTCTGGAATCTTCTCTGAGTTTTAAATCAAAGCCTTAAATTGAGCAAAGCCTCTTTGTGGTTATTTGTATACCATCTGCATGTCAGTCAGCAGCAAATTAAGTAATCTTTTAAAGAATGTTTAAACATTTAAATAAGTTATAGGGGGAGTTGTTGTTTTGTTTTGTTTTTTTATCTTGTTCTGTTTATCTTGTTTTATCTTGATTGACTATTGAAATGGATTCAGGAATCTCAACTGCAAAAAGAATCATGTGCTATTAACTTTCATATGTGACAGCTGTTAATTGCATCCATCCCCCTTGCAAAGGAAGTCCTTCTCTGTGGTACAGGTTTTTGATATCTCCTAAGTTAGCTCTTTGTTTCATCCTCTAAAAAAGGCAGAAGAGAGAAATACTGCAAACATAAGAGATTCTTGATAACTTTGGAATTACTCATCCATTGTGTTGGAAACTGTGAAGAAATCTTTCTTATTGTGTATCCTTCTTTGTCTTTTATTTTGGAAGAAAGAAGCTGCCATTGGCCAGTCAGAATCACCACTGAAGTCTTCAGTAAGCAGAAGCTAGCAGTTTGACTTAGAAAGGCAACAGAGACAAGAAGAGGAAAAAAATCCACACAAAATGGATAGGAAGAAAAGAGAGGAGGTAAAATTTTTAATTTTCCTTCTTGCAAGTGCATTAGTTAAACAACCAGCTTTGTTTTTCAGGAGGGAAATACTGCTAGTGAAGACATTATGGGTGAACTGTTCTCTCAAGTTACTTGTTAGGGCCTGGATGTGTGTTTCAGATCTGATATTGTTTTATGTTGGGTGCTGGTTCTTATGCCAGTAAAGTTTTGCTGTTGATTTAATTTTGAGCAGGCAATGCTCTGTCTCCTTACTAGCTTGCAAAACTGTATGTGATAGCTAAGACCTTCCAGTTCTCCCCAAACAATGTGCCCTTCATAGAAGACTGCCCATCTGATCCTGAGATATTCAACTTCACTTTTTTCTTTGTCAATAGAGAGTTAAATTAACATTCTGCAGCTTTAGTATTCCGTAATTCCAGTAGTCCACACAAGCATGTAGAGTCTAACAACTGGATAAATAAATTTTGGAGAAATGACCGTGTTTACTCAGAACTGTTTTCTCATCATCGCAGTGCTTGCACAACATTAACTATTATACGGCTGCCTTGCACTGACTGTCATCACATTCTTCAAACTAGGGAGGAAAACAAATCATTGCAAATAGGTTTGAACAGTAGAGGGTGAAGCTGGAATGTACTTAATAACTCAAGAGAAGACTATTGTAAAGTGTTTGCTGACTGCCAGTTTGCTGACAACGAGCAGATGGGTTCAGGCAAACACATCTTCCAGGCTTAAAGCTAGACAAGACCTAGAAATGAACCCATTTCTATCCGAGGCTCAAACATGTTTATTGTTTATCCATTTTCTTTCTAATTTTTTTGTACACTTTTTTTGCTTGCTGTCCATTTCTCTGTGAGTTCTCATCAGTTTCTGAGTTCCTGTTTGAGACAGAAGTGGAAGTACCAAAATAATCTGCCATGATGTAGTATTTCAAGCGTGCATTATTTACCCTAACCAGTTAATAGTATTTGCCCCCGCCTGGCATGTTTAGATTGGGCTGGCTCTGTGTGCTTGAGAGGAATTATGTGAGGGTAGTTAGTTAATTGTCACTGCAAGTGAGAGAAAAGTCTTCAAAATATGGCTTAATAAACTTAGGCTTGTGGATTTCTTGGAAGCAGGGACTGATGGAGGAGAAGGAGTAAGGCTTAGAGTTCAGGAAGTCAGATGTTTTCTATCTTCACTTGAGAATGGTTTTTAAACAAATTACTCACCAAGTTACTTATTTTGCCAATGGAGATGGCCTAAATATCTCCTGTTTTCAGACTCTCTTCCTGTATTGGTCCCTTTTTGCACCCCTCCCATGTGTCCCTACAAGTTGTGCTGCTACAGGTATGTGTGGGGTGGAGTTATGAGTAGAATTAGAAGACTGACCTGGCTGAAAAAGGTTACATCTCCTGGTGTGGTTCACTGTATGGCCCTGGTACAATTGTCCTAGCACTGGACAGCTAAACGCAGGTATGAGCAAAGGCCTCGTGGAAGTAATGTAAACTGCTGCTGCTACCACCAAATTTCTGTGTTATAACGCCCACCTGGGGACTTCACAACAGGCTGCAGGTGTGCAGTATGGGAGCACTGTGAAGGAACAGGCTTGTGTGTGTTTGCTACACAGCTACCTAAATGATGAGTGTCATGTCTCCTCAGCTCTGATTTCACAGGAGGAAGAAGGAAGGAAGTGCCTTAAATTTGCATCCGCTTGGCAAGGGCAAAGGTATTACAGGAGAGTTTGCTCTTGTGCTGTTCTTATCTTTGATCATTTGGAGTAGGAATTACTACATTTGCCTTCTAAATGTGCCTGTGTTGAGGTAAATGCATGCAATACTGGTGGGAACTGGGCAGCAGATATCTAGCAGAGACAGTCTGTTCTTAAGATGGTTGCTGTGGTCTTTTTAAGGTAAAATCATTCTGGACATTGTGACTAAGAGAAATGCAAACAATCATTAGCTGTGGCCTGAGAGAAATACTTGTCTGGACTCCCCAGAATCCCTCCATGCATTATGCTTTGATTTTAAGTTGAACTTTAAACTTTCTTCACTAAGATTAGACTATTTTCCATATTTTGTCTTTTTTTTTTGTCTTTTGTTTTGTTTTCCTCTCCCATAAATCTAGAAACAAAAAACAGTGGGGTTTTTTTGTGAGTGTTTTTTTGTTTGTTTGTTTGTTTGTTTTTGGCCTTCTTTTCTTCCCTAACTTTTTCCTCTTTTGCTCTTGCATTTCAAGAACAGAGATAGTTTGAATAGGGAATTTTAAGAACCTGGAATTATTTTCTAGGTATGGAAACTTTCTTTGTGATATTAAAAAACTACCTAAGGAGATTGCTTGCAATAGCTTGGAACTGGATTGATAAATCAAATTGTATATATAAATTAATTACAAACATATAAATCCACATCTGATTTTGTTTCTCTGTTTTATCAACCTAGATATCCCATGCATTAAATAAGTAAAAATATTGAACAACTATTTCCATAGTTGTGAATAGCTGACTGGAATTTGTCTTTCCAGAGTGAAAGACGATGTTTATTTAGTGATCCTTTATATAATGCTCTTTGCTTACTAGAGAATTGACAAAATATGAATAAAACACACACCTCTGAAAACACACAACTTCAACCAGGAATCTGAGGAAAGGCAAAATAATAGGGTGATGCCTGAGACACATACCTTTGTTTAAGCAGTGGCATTGATCTTTCTAGAGGGATGACTGTTCTAGAAGACTGGAACTCAGGTGCCAGTCATCAGGCTGCTCATTTTGGCTTTTTCTCATGAAAATGTGCTTTCCAGAATCATTATCTGCATTACATATATGTTTGTAGTACTTATGCATCTGCAGGCCATTACCTTTTTGTTGTGGCATAAAAATGTTTTTGAATTCTCTGTACCAAATTAATTAGAGAAGATAAAGAAGGTGATCACAGGGGGTTAATTCTTTTATTCCATTAAAGAAACAGCTGAATTTGCTAAAACAAGTCAAAGAAGGTTGATATTTTGTGCTGACTTTATTGATGCTGTAGGTACAGGAACAGCCATGAACACTGTGCAACTGACTAATGGATTTACTGGGTGATTAATGCCTATTATCTACTTCAAAGTTTGATACTTACTAAACTGATCTTAATACCTTGAAATGTGTTGAAATCACCTCAATTTCTTGCAAAATTACTTCTCATTAATAGGGTGGTGCTTATTGCAGGCTGGAACATGCAATAGGTGATAGCATGTGGTACTGTGTCTTTTTTCCCTATACTTTGTATCCCCTGTTGGACAGAAACACTGTCTCAACCAGTGGCCTTGTCTATACTTCATTTCAGGCTCATGTGAAATGCATGGAGGGAGGCAGTTCCCAAAACCTAGTCAGATGCATAACTCGTAATGAAGCTAATGGAATGATGTTAGTGTGTTACTATCCTTCCTGATTGTTCTTTGCAACAAGGCAATTTTCATAGAAGCAACAGGGACTTTTCTGCAGGTGTCTGCCAGGCTCTTCCTTCCAGACTTGGCATGGGTGGCTTAAACAGGTTTGTTTAGCAGGAAAGTAGGCATTTCTGGGAAAAGTCAAGTGGTGTGGGCAGGCTGTCCAGACAGTGCTGTGCAATTTCTTCTTGCCCTTGGAGCTATAGGTTCGGGTTTCATTCTTTTTCCCATGCCTCTTTGGCCCCAGCAGCTTTTCAATGTGTGCGTGGTAACCTGGAGAACTGCAATAAACTTCTTTCCTTGCAGCATAGGAAGGCAAAACTGCAAGCTAGGCTGCCCTGCTCTGAAGGTTTATAGCCAGTGAAATGAATGTTTTGAGTGTAACGGCTGCTTCTTGTCAGGAGAGAGAAGGAGAAGGCCTGTGCAGGGGGAAATGCATGTGGCAAAATGCCCTTGATGGCAGGGCCTCAGATGAGGACTGAATCAGCTGTGTGTGTGCTCAGGTGCTTAACAACTGTCTGTATGAATGTGGTGACCTTGAGTCCTGTAGTCTTTGCTACGAGTCTGAGAGCCAAGTACAGATCAAGCAACTTGAGGAATATGTCTCTGCAAATTCTGGCATGTCTTGGCCTTTCTTCTTGTGCCAATGGGAGACTCAAATCATTTACTTGATGCTCCCAGCACAAATTCACCCTTTTAACCTCTTAACACGCCTTGTATATGTGCGTGCACATCCTCACGCTCTAAGGTGAAAGGGAGCCAGGGATGGCAAGCACTTTTGGAGAGGATAAGTAAGTACAAGTCGGATGAATCTCCAGTACTGGTAGGTCTCTAGTTCAAGCAGGCAAATTAACTGGAGAAGGAGGAATGCTTCAATGTTTTATGAGCTACCTATGCAGGAAGCTTCCTATAACCTGCAGTACAGAAGGTAAAATCAGCTAACAAAACTTTAACAGGATTCTAAATCTGTAACCAAATAGCTGTATTTATATGCCTTGGCCTTATTTCTGAGGGAGGGGGAACGGAAAGAATAAACTGGGGAAAGCCCTGAAAATCTTAGTTTTTACTCTGATGTTAACCTGCTATTGTTGTCAGCAAATATTTATCTCTTTGTGCTCCCCCCCTCCCCGCTTCTTTTTCTTCTCCCCCTCTTTACTCTTCTGTTTCTCCCATTGAAAAGTCAAGTCTTGCCCAGGCATCTTGCAAGGATTATGGTTTGAATAACCCATATTCCCTCATGTGTTTTTGACCAGAATTCTCTTGCTGAGAGTCTGATCCATGTGGATGCAATGTGAAATTTGCTACTGGCTGTTGAAGCTTGTGGAAATGTGGCATGTTTTGTGAGAGCTCCACACCTTTAACCACCAGGAGACTGAGGCATCTCCTCGTGCAATATATAAAGAGATATTTATTAATTTATTTGTTACATACCTACTGTAGTCTGGGGTCAGGGCTAAAGCCTAGGGTTTCTTGTCCCTTTTCCCAGAGCCTGCCCTATCTCACAGGTCTTGTACTTGCAGTCACTAGGCAAGTACATTCACAGCAAGATTGACACCTAGAAGATGAGTTAGCACAGATGTGCTGCTTTTTCGCTTTTTATTTGCATTACTCCTTTCACAGAAATAACACTGCAAGCGCAGTTATACCACAGAAATGCACTATAGTTGTCACTTTCTGCTCTCCCAGCCATACACACGTGTGTGTTTGTGGAAAGCAACAGAGCAAAACGAAGCATCATCTTGGTAGGAGTGCATCTGTGCAGGGCGGGCTGTTGTAGCAATGCTTATATCCCAGCAGCGTGTTTCCAGTGTGCCCTAAGTTCAGGTTGGTTTACAGTCTGAAGTCTTCCCTGGCTTAGAAGGCAAATCAGAAGAGCTTCTAGCAGTTAGCGGAGGAGAGGAGTATTGCACTGATGATCAGAGCCTCGTGCTGAGTGTTAACTGTGTGCTTTAGCCAGAGCTGAGAGAAGCTGCCTGGTTGTTTGGAATTGGTGAAGTACTGTTCTTCCAAGTACTCACACAAGACTAAAAGTAATGAAGTTCTGTTGCAGAAGTCTGTCTAGTGCTGGCTGTGTTAATTGCCATCCTGTGAGTAGCAGAGGAAATGTTACAGGGTTGGGCATAAGTGATTTTTAAAAAGCCCACTATAGAATTCGACATTTTCCTTAGAAAATGTCACTCTTATCTTTTGGCTTTAAGCGTTCTATAGAATGGGCTGTACAATTAAAAGTCTTCCTAAAGACTTCCACAAAGAGGGAATTAGCCAAGTCCTATTCATAGAACCATGTCTGTGCTGAAAAGGTAGTAAGAGTCCATTCTGCAGTGAGCTCTCCCACAGCAGCCAGGAGTTACTAAGCCTTTCAAAGGCAATAATGCTTTCAGGCTTTGTGCACCTCCTGTCCCCACAAATGACCCTATAGTTTGCTTGAGTACTTAGAAGAAAGTGTTTCGAATAGCCCATTTTCCTCAACTTCCAGAGTGCTAACAGTTTCCCTGACAACTTGGCTATAGTACTTTCTCTAGCTTTTTTTCTATGACTATTTCCCAAGAACTGGTAATTTCAGTTAATTCCCCCCTGGGAATTACAGGAGTGAGATATGTTTGTTTTCCTGTGATGAATTCTGCATGAATGGTTTTGCCCTGCATGCAGGATGCAGGGAAGGGAAATTTAGGAAAAGCTTATCAAACAAAGGAAGAAGGGAAATAAAAGGGAAGGAATGGTGAATTAAGAAGGCTTTTAAAATATGTAGAACAATGAAAAGGATATAATTTGTGTGCTATGAATAACTTACATTTTTCAATTATTTACCTTACTTACAATTGCATGAATTACTATAGAAAATAGCGTTTGAATTATTTGTTGAACTTGATGATCTTGGAGCAGGAAAAATAATTAGTGTCCATAGCCTATAGATCAAGAAGCTCTGAATCTATAGTTTAGTCCACATTTCAGAGGAGTTTGTGTGAATTGAATTCTCCATTCTTAAAGGAATGGATCATCTTTTCTATTTTGCTTGTCCACAGCAGACCTATATGGCCAACTCTGACAGCAGCTTACAAAGGAGCGGGTTAGCTTTAGAATGTCTTTGTTTCAGCTTATTACCATTTACTGTTGGGATATATGGGAATTGTACCTTCCCAGCTGTAGCCTATATGTTCTATAAGGACCATTAGTTCTCCAGGGGGTGAGACAGCATCTTATGCAGTGCTGGATAGTGCTGAAGGTGCATGTAGGTGTTACGTGTTGTGAAATTGTCCTGAGAGTGTCCCAGCTTTGCCTTGCTATCTGGACTGCATTAGTAAGATAGTGTTTCTCATTCTGAAAAAGTATCAAGGTATAAGGTATTTTTTCATCAAGTCTGTCAGCAGTTGAGCTTTTAAGAAAGACTACAGATAGGATCAGATATGAAATTGCTGTTAGCATGGGCTACACGATAACACCAAATTATGACTTTAGTGGTCTTCAAAGAGTAAAGAACTGAGATTTGGTAAAACCTCTGTATTTAACCACTGGACTCTGGTTTTACTGAAGAGACTTAAAAGTTCACCATTAGGATCTTAGTTTTCAAAATCACTTAATAAGCAGTATTGCTGCATCAGATGTTGTTCTGGAGTCCAAGATGAAAGATTCTGCAAAGCAAACGTCCCCTTTAATCCTAGGTTCCCAAGAACCACCCATTGCACTTGCTCAATGTGACCTTGCCTTCAAAGCATTTCACTGAGGGTTTTAGCATCGAGGAAGAGATCCAGGAGAATTGTGCCCAGTTCATCATTGCTTGCTTCATCACACAAACCTTGTCTGCTTTAGGGTTACAGAGAGACATTACAAAAGTGTGTCAAAAGAAGAGGATGGGAGGAGACCTTATCTCGGGATTCGTACTCTAAAAAAACTTTCCTTTTGGGAATCAAAGTATTCCCACGGTTTTAGCCAGTAGAGGGAGATGTTACACATACGTAAATCACATGCTCTGCATGAGGTAGCAGTGCACTTCTTAAAGGGGGTCACCAAGCCCAGCCCAGCACATATAAACTGAGATATTCCTATTTCCCTCCTCCATGACATGGTTGTTTTAGTATATTTACCAAAGCTGCATCCTCCTAGAAGAAGCTGACAACTTGGTGTGGAAAATTCTATTAAAATGAAGTTCTTCTAAGCACACAGTGAAAGAAGCAAGAGCTTATTCATTTACCCAAGCAATAATTCCTCAGGCAAAATAGCTCTCAGTGTATACCATTTTCAATGGCACTTTCATGTTTTCTGTTATATGACCTTTAAGAGCTGTTCTGATAACTCTGGAATTAGTAGTATGAAGTAATGATCAATAATGGTAGCAGTGAGCTGCAGGGAGAGTATGGAACAGCTACTAAGTGCTATAATATTAGTGTCATATAACAATGTCAGAACTAGGTTTGTGACACTCTAGCAGTCTGTTTCCCTGCACATAGAAAAGCAAAATTACAGTTTATTATGCTAGATGTTTTTTGTTTGTTTTATTTTGTTTTGGGTTTTGGTTGGTTGGTTTTGTGCATTTATATTGTTTGGGGTTTTTTTGTTTCTTGGGTTTTTGGGTTTTGTTGTTGTTGTTTTAATTGTAGGTAAAAGTGATTAGCCCCTGCAAAAGGAAAATAGGAAGTGAGAGAGCAGTGGAAAAACACTGCCATCCTACTAGTTTTTGTCTTTCTTTATAGTGGGATTGATCTGAGGCAACATGAGAGGGGAATTTACATGGATGGTGGCTGTTTTCCTGTCAGATGTCTGTGTATATGGGAACACAAGGGTGTTATTCACTGTTTGTGAAAGAAGGGACTGCTCTCTATCAGGACACTTGGGAAATCTTGTATTTCTCTTTGTGTTGAGCAACAGGATTCCAGGTCAGAGGGATGAGCTGGGTATTTGAGCTGATACAGTCACAGGCTACACCTCTCTTCTCCTTATGCTGAACAAGATTTCTTGGGAGGTGGGTGGGCAAGGTTGCTTCAGTGCGCATTACCTGTATTAGTTCAGTTTTTGCCACAAAATGAGTTTGACAGGTTGGGAAGCCATCTAGCTGCCATGACAATTGCTGTGCTCATTTTAAACACGGCTGAGGTAATGCCTAATTAATTAAACTCCCTTTGATTTGTTTGTTGCAAGATTAGATTATTTTTTTTATGTTAACAGACCGTAGGCCCAACTATCTTTTGTCTTTTACTGCTCCTCATAGAGGCTCTTTGGGGCCATACTTTGAAACATAGTATTCAGTTGCAAATGTGTTTGAGTTTGGTATATCCTATAGTTCCATTCTTGGGCAGCATCTCATAACCATCTTAGCCAAAGAAAAAACATTTGCAAAAGGTCAGATACTGCCTCAGGCTTTACTTCAACAACGCCCTCCTATTGATCTGCCTGAATAAAGGCTACAGGATATGACCTTGATATCTTCCACTTTAAATGGCTGTATTGAGTGTATGAAGCATTCCTTGTGTATAATTTTTTTTTCCTCCTTGCTATTTTAGAGGTTTTGCTTTTGTTCTTTAGATTGCTTTGCATGCTGACTTAGTACTGCAACATTCTCGTGGCAGGAAATGTCTGTATATGGAAATCTTGCAGCTAGACTTAGTAATTCCCACACAGACTGTCAGTCCTATGCAGTGACTATGTATACTCTGTCCTCATGTTGGCAAGAGAACTCAATTGTGTTCCTACAATGGGATAGGATTTAAAGCTCTGAGTTGCTTTTGTTTCTTGTGGAAACGATGGCTTCTGGCCATTAGTGTGGAGAGTGGCATGGCCTCTTATTACACAGGACTTTTACCCATGGTTAGGGAACTGATCAAACTTGATTTTAAACAAAAGTTTCAACCTGATACAAAAGAGGCTCTAGGGTCTGATCTTTTCCCTCCCGTCTCTCTCAGCAGCTCAAACTCTTAATGCAGATTTGCAGAAATTAAAGGACTTGGTGGACACTGAGTAAAATGTCAACACAGACAGGCAAATTTAATTGTTTTCTGACAATCTGCCTGCCTCCACTGCAGACAATGACCAAATATCCATGCAAGGCAACCTCCTAATATCATGACAGCACAGTTCCCATGGGAATTATCACTTCTAGCCTGTATTATAAAATTCCAGGTCAATAAGAGGTGAA
The DNA here is from genome assembly GCF_020740795.1 of Apus apus. NCBI lineage: Eukaryota > Metazoa > Chordata > Aves > Apodiformes > Apodidae > Apus > Apus apus. The sequence continues at coordinate 40,944,729 of NC_067283.1, read as the reverse complement.
GGTACTTGGGACAACTGGAGCTTAGGCCTTTCCAAGAGGATAATAGTTGACACCGTGTCACGTTGCCCATGATTTGGTTTAAAGGAAAACTATAAAGTTAAGTGAATTACCATCTTTTTGGCTATGACAAATGAGGCCCTCACCTGCAATCAGTTTTTGCTACCTTATTTGTGAAGTTCAAGCTTATCCTCACACCATTATATCTTCAGCCCAGTCTCCCTCATTCTTTATATTCCTTAGCCACTGCTTACTCTTTCCAGACCTTTTTTCTAACTGCTGTATTTGGTCATATTTGCCTTATGGAGTCAACAGAAAGACTCTTCTTAACATCTGTGAAACTGGACTAAACCCTTTCCATTTTTCATCTTATAACTTTTTTTTCCACATGTTATATGTTTATGAGGAACACTGCTAGTTCTCATGCCTAAGTCATGTCTTTTTTCAAACTTCATTTGAAAATAATTTCAAATTTTTAAGGTACTTATTCAGAAAAACTGCCTATAGTTATCAGCTGTAAATGCCAGCAGTACCTGGAGAAATTTTTTTCCTGCTTTTATTGTGTTTGATCGTTAGGTGTATTTGTTTATTAGATCCTTGGAACAGTGACCTCATCTGTTCTTATGACCCACGTAAAACTTATGATAATCTACAAATAATGTATCGGAAAAAGCACAACTCTGAAATCAGCAGAGCAGAGATTTTCTTTGTTTACTGCTTAAGTCCTAAGATAACAGCACTCAGTATGTGGAAGAACATAATTGTGCTAAATTGCAGAGTTACCTAATTTAAAACAAAGCAATCTATTATGTACTCTGACCACCTTGCCTGTATTTTCACCTTTAATCTTTCTTTGTTAGGGGTACTGCTTAAATAGATCCAGTTTTAGATAAAATTGGCGTATTAACCTGAACAATGGCATCTATATAGAGATAAACTATTCTACTTAATCTTAGAAGATAATAAATGCATCAAGGAGATAGTGTTCTCTTTCCTAGAATTGTACTGTTTGGACTCTTGGCAACTAGTGGAGCCCGGATATAAATTAGCTAGAAAATAGCCCAAATATATAGCATATAGTAACAAACAAAACAGCCCTCTCAACCTCAATTATTAATGTTTCCAAAATTATTTAGAATCATAGAATCATCAAGGTTGGAAAAGACCTTCAAGAACATCAAGTCCAACCATTCACCCTACAATCCTACAACTTGATTCAAAATTACTCCATTTCTTCTGGCCATGTGTAATGCCTGTTGCTTACAGCTGTGGACTGGAAGGATAAGGTTTTCCATCAGCTTTCCAGGGATGGAGGTGAGGCTGACTGGTCTGTAATTACCTGGGTCCTCCTTCTTGCCCTTCTTGTAGACTGGTGTGACATTTGCTATCCTCCAGTCTTCAGGCACCTCTCCTGTTCCCCATGACTTACCAAAGATGATGGAGTGTGGCCTAGCAATGACTTCAGCCAGCTCTCTCAGCACCTGTGCATGCATTCCATCAGGACCCATGGATTTATGAGTGTCCAGATTGCTTAATTGATCCCTAACCCAGTCCTCATCAACCAAGGCAAACTCTTGCTTTATCCTGACTTCCTCTGGGGCTTCAGGGGTCTGGTGCTCCTGAGGAGTCTCCAGCAGTATAGACAGAGACAAAGAAGGCGTTCAATAACTCTGCCGTCTGTCACCAGACACCCACCTCATTCAGCAATGAGCACATATTGCCTCTAGTGTTAGTTTTGTCTGACAGTGTATTTGAAGAAACCCTTTCTGTTGTCCTTGACTTCTCTTGCAAGGTTTAATTCCAAGAAGGCCTTTGCTTTCCTAGTTGCCTCCCTACATCGTCTGACCACAGTCCTAAATTCTTCCCAAGTGGCCAGCCCCTCCTTACATGATCTGTAGACTCTCTTCTTCCACTTGGAGTTTGCCCAGCAATTCCCTCTTTAACCATGCAGGTCTCCTGGCTCCCTTTCTTGATTTCCTACCCATTGAAATGCTCTGATCTTGAGCTTGGAAGAAGTGGTCTTGAATGTTAACCAACTATCTTGGGCCCCTTTACCTTGTCCCATGGGATTTTCACTAAGGAAAAGGCTTGAAAGAGGCCAAAGTTGGCCCTGCTGAAGTCCAGGATCATGATCCTGCTTGGTATTCTTTTCCTAGTGCACAAGATCCTGAACTTTGTCATCTCATGGTTGCTGCAGCCAAGGCTGCCCTCAACCTGCACCACTACAACCAGACCCTCCTTGTTAGTGAGTATAGATCCAGCAGTTCTCTGCTCCTAGTTGGCTCATCCACTCTTTGCACTAAGAAGTTACCATCAGTGCACTGGAGAAACCTCCTGGATTGTGAATGGCTGGCTGAGTAGACCTTCCAGCAAATATCTGGGTAGTTAAAATCCCCCATGAGAACCAGGGCCTGTAATTGCGAGGCTGCTTTCAGCTGCCTGTAGAAAGCCTCATCAACTCCCTCATCCTTATCAGGTGGCCTGTAATAGACACCCGCAACAGTATCACCCATGCTTGCCTGCTACTTGATTCACTCCCACAAACTCTCCCAAGTCCTTTTCCTCAGGGCTGTTCTCAATCCATTCTCTGCCCATCCTGTAATTGTGCTTGAGAATGCCCTGACCCAGGTGCAGGACCTTGCACTTGGCCTTGTTGAACTTCATGAAGTTGGCATGGGCCTACCTCTCAAGCCTGTCAAGGTTCCTCTGGATGACATCCCTTCCTTCTGGAGTGTCAACTACACTACACAGTCTCCTCTTGTTGGCAAACTTGCTGAGGGTGCACTGAATTCCACTCTCTACATTGCCAACAAAGTTGTTCAACAGTGACGGTCCAAATATGGACCCCTGAGGAATGCCATTTATCACTGATCTCCACTTGGACATTGAGCCATTGACTGCAACTCTTTGAGTGTGATTGTTGAGCCAATTCTTTATTCACTAAGTGGTCCATATGTCAAGACTAGGATGTTGTGTGGGACAGTCAAATGCTTTGTACAAGTCCAGGTAGCTTATATCAGTTGCTCTTCCCACATGGAAGATCTGTAGTGGGTAATAACCTGAGGGCTGTACTAGGCTGAGAAGTTTCCTAGTGAGGTCCTTAACCTGGGCCCCAGGGAGGCAGAAGACTTCTCTAAGAGTAAATGACCTTGCCCAGCCCCCCCAAGGGGTCTCCTCCCACCCTGTCCATGGCACAGGGACCCCATTTTAGCCCAGCCTCAGGTGGTTGTTCTCTGCCCCAGTGATGCTGCAGCAGGACTGTTCAGTCTCCAGCTTCCCACAGCTCTTCGCTGCCCAGCCATGGACCTTACAGCACCTTGATACAAGTCACAGGATTTGATGCATTTTCAGGTCTGCTTCAGCATGACAGCTCCTCTCCTCTGGCAGTGGTCAGTATGGGATGCTGTAGGGGAAGGCTCAGCATGCCTTTAATTAGTATATATGAGATAATCTGCTCCTCAAAGTAGCCTCCTCCTTGTTGCAATGCCTCGGAGCCTACAGTTAGTTGTGCTTCACCTCTGAAAAAGTGGTTACTGTAAATCTGCTTTACAAACCTGCAAACCCTGGTGGAGTCTTGCTTAATTTGTATCTTCACTGATGCTGACTGTTGGGTTTGGCTAAAATTCATATGTTCTATATAACAACTTTCTTATCAGCTCTGAATTTATCATCATGCCACTTGCTTCAACATTTTCTTGATTCTTTAGATGTGAGGTAAACAAAGTTTCCACTGTGCCTATTTATTTTTTTTTAACCAACCAACAATTTCTGTATTTGTATCACCTTGCCCCATTAATATTTTCTCTAAAGTCAGCTCCAATGAAAGAGCCAAGATCTTGCCTAATTCAGACCTGGGAAACAAGGCAGTAAGATGTGAAGGCCTAGATCTAGAAAGCAGGTGCCCAGTTCCCCTGTGGCAGTGGAATTACATGCTGAAATATCTCATATGAAGCCTGTCATTGACCAGGCCCTTTAAATGCCTTTAGTCCTTTAAATCAGGCATAATATTCAGTGCCCCTGATCTTGTGTGGCAGCTGGAAACCTGTCAGCTCTATCAGGCTGGGCAGCACTGTTGTCTGGGACTTCTTGATACCGAGTGGCCGCTTCGCTGCACTGTAATTAGTTGCCAGCTGTTTGTTGAGCTGCAATAACTGACCATGTCATGAACCTGCCAAATTTTAAAGAAATTGCACTGGTTTAGACCTGTGGCAGATTTTAGCAGTGTAATGCCCAGTCCCTGCTTTTTTAAATAAGCATGTAAATATCCTTGGGTAAACGTTGCCTGACATTTGGTTTAGTGCATTTGAAAACAGTGAGCTTGACTTCTCGTTCCAGGCTGTTGCAGTTCGGACAGTTGTTCTATCACTGGACTCCACCTGGGAGGGGGAATCAGGAAAAGGAAAGGAGACCCATGGGTTGAAGTGAAAACAGATTTAATAAAAGAAATAATAATTAACTAATATTAACCCAAATGATAATATAACATACAAAGTCATACTCAGCTCCAGAGAGTAGTTGTGAGCTGTGCGCTTCTAGCAAGGAGCGCTGAATGCCAACACTGTCATCATGACAGCTCCAGTGAGAGCATGACAGTCACAGCAAAAAGAGGAGTGGGCTCAGACATGAGATGACCAGTGAGACAGATGGGACCCTCCAGAGAAGGCAGCCATGGTAGAAGCCCTCAGACATCCTCGCAAACTTCCCCATTTATAGTGAAGGTGACTTCTAGGATATGGAATATTTGGGTTAGCCAGCTTGGGTCAGCTGCCCTGTGCTTCATCCCTCTGGGCCCCTGCATCTGCATGGTTCAAACTGCCCTTCACCCTGGTCACTACAGAAACCCACACACCAGAGCATCTTACCTCTTCTGTTCTCACAGAATTGGACTGTGCAGTCTCTCAAAACTACAGTTTATCTAAGCAGAATTCTGTCCCAGCAGAACCAGGTCATATGCACATTGTGGAGCCATGAACATGCTGTCAAAGGATGAGGGAGATGCCAAAAGGCCAGTCTCCTAGGTGCTAGTAAAGGGAGCTCGAGGGGATGGATGAAGACGAACTCTTCAGGTAGGAACAAGGCCTGCAAAATTAAAACTCCTCACTGGTAACTTCAGGTGTGCTGTTATGCACAATCAGTAATAGTGCCTTCTACTGAATTGCTTTGTTTCCCATCTCTTAGTGTATATAAATGTAAACCAGAAGTACACACCTTCCTATTTTTGCAGCTGGAGCTATTCTTCTGGTATCTTTGATGTTAGCTCCTTTTTTTGTTCTTGAGATCTTTCTTTTCCAGTTGTTTCTTTTTTTCAGTCCTCTCTGTTGTTTTTGTCATTCTTCTCCATTATTTATTTCTGTTTCCTTGGGCCACACACTCTTAAGAACTCAAGATAAACATTTGAGGGGATTGCTATCTGGGCAAGGCAAACCTGTTGTGGCCAGAAACAACATTTCAGCGGCATGAAACTATCGCGGTTGAAACCGTAGACCTAGCAGGTGACATTGCAGTGAAGAAACCACACGGATATTCTACACAAATACTAAATACCAGGAAATGTAAATCAGTTACCATCTTCTTTGCAAGGTTAACCCAGATTCTTGCTTACGTGGCACCTCTCCTGTGCACTGATGGACTGGAGAGAATTTTCAACAGCTCCAGGACTTCAGACTGCCTTGCATGTCCTGTATGTTACCCTAAGCTTTCTTGACAATGCAGTCCCTATGATTTTGTACATGGTGTCCAGTTCAAAGTTGTTAGCTCAAGGGTGTTTCATACCTATCAAAGCCCTGGAGCTGCCTCTGTTTAGCTAAGCACCCATTCTTGTTCCCAGGCAAAGAAGCCACTGCCATTATAAATAGCACTTTTGGGTAGCCTTTACCTCCTCCTCCTCTTCTCTGTACCAAGGGTTGTGTTGGTCTCAGCAGCTGAAACAAGTCCTCTTTCTGAGTTGGATCTGTGCTTTGACACTGACCGAAAGGAATCCCACAGCCAGAAATAAAATGTGTCATGCTGGAAATAGTTCATTTCAGTTAAACTGTAGTCTGTGACCACCTCTACTTGTGTTCAGACAAATTCTCCAACCACAGTTATTAGATAATTTCAGCTCTGTGCAGCTATTTCAAGAATCACAGGATGTAACCCACTTCCCTGCAGTTGAATTGGGTGTGGATACGGCTGCTTCCACTTGCCCAAGGCCAACTGGAGTGATCTTTGGAGTGAAAACAAAGGAACCGCTTTTATACTCTTATCTCTGTTCTTAGGAGAAGACTAATTTCTGCTAGCTGTATGCCTCAGTACTACTCCATGGCTTCCATCTGTCTCCTTTCTTAATAGGCCCATCAGTATCTACTCTTTGAAAAGCTCCCACTCATTAAATAGTTAAAGTTAAAATTGCTCAAACATGTTCTTGAGAAGCTTGTGATACAAATAGGTCTGTTGTCATATGACAGTATAATCTTACCAAACAGTGCACTGACAGGATATAATAAGGATGTGTACACGCCTGCTCACATAAGGACTCCTCTTGCTATCTTTTTTCACTAAGGAAGAAGGGTAAACAAAATTAATTTAAATTCATTTTAAATTCAGAATAGTCCTGATGGACAAGTATTTGTCCACTGATCATGTCTTCTAGAAACATTTTTTCAAACCAAGTTGAAATAAAATACAAGTGAGGATTTTCTGGCATTATTTTCCTCATAGTAAAAATCCTAAAACATTCTGAAGGCATCAGGATTTACTACTGGCAAAATCACTGGTGAAAATAATTTGCCATGTTTATGGTGACTAACAGCTCTGAATTTCTTCAGGTGGAGAAAGCAGAAGGAAATGAGAACGAGCTAGCCTAATGAAAGCTTGTTGGCCCACGGGTTCTGTCTGTCTGGAGGAGGTGCTGCCCAGTTTACCGAACCGCTGAGGTTCCGAACAGCCGCCTGCTGCGGCCGTGGTTCATCACAGCAAAGCTATGTTTCAGCTTGTGTAACGTATTCTAGCCTACCTCAGCAAAACAAACTCTAGATGCAAAACTGAGCCTCTGCCACTGACATCTGAACAGAGGATGGCTGCGCCAGGAGGGATTAGTTGTAATTACACCATACGTTGCCTTAGATGGTTTCTCCTCTGTTGTGCCGCTGCCTCGCAGCCGGTTCTGCACCGGTGCCCTGCTGCTCTCAAAAGGAGGAGACGGTGGCAGCGGTGGACCTGGAGCACTGCTGCCGTCATCTCAGCCCTGCCTATTGTGTCCTGCTGCCGTACTGCGCAGGGTGGGTAGTGAACCTGGGTAACAGCGTTTTGGCTCGTGCTCCGTGCTCTGCTGAGCTGAACTGGTGCAGTAGAGCAGTGCTGAGAGAGCTGTGTCTACCACTTCCTGTTATACAATGCAGAAGTATTAGCCTAAAAGTGGTTGTTGGCATTATTTTCCCAGGCCAAAGTCAAAGGTATTCTGCTGTAAAGCACTTTCCTGGTGGGACTATTTCAGTTCTAATAGCTCCATAACTACAAAACCTTTAGGTTGACCCTGCAGGGACTGACAAGTGAACATGGTTTTTGGAGTAAGCAAACTCCAGAGAGGAAAATGTACGAAATAACAGTGTCCAGAACACTTTCCTGTCAGTTGTTTTCATTAATGAATTAAGCTGTAGGATTTGAATCTCAGTCCCAGTTTACAAGCTAAACTCTATTATTTCTGAATTTATTTATTTATTTTTCCCCATTTCCTTTAAAAAATGTGTTATGGAGTAGGCCGTGTATGAGGTATTTAAAAGGAAATCTAGGTTACCAGAAGGCAGAATGTAAAGTCAGTATCAGGCTTGAAGGCTCTGATTGGATATTGATATTATGAATCACTGATGGAAATTCAGCCAAAGAATTTGAATAATGTGCTCATACTCACAGAGCATATTTGTAACGGTCAGTGATAATGGCCATGTCTCTTAAGTGTCAAACCTATGTTTTGACTGTGGCATCATCCCTTCTGCATTCCAGTCATTAAATCATAAAACATTATAGCATATGGAATCCAGGCATATTTGAAATCCTCCATAGATTATTTTTATTTTTATTTTTTTTGTGTAGTATAATTTAGGTACCTTTTAGGATCCAGTGAATTGCTTTCTTTCTTAAGAAAGCATTTAAAACCATTAAGCAAATGAAACTCAAATCTGAATGACTTTTAACAGTGAAGAGGAGGGGCATCACAGGATGGGGGCTGGCCTTTCAAAGACTGTGCACATATGTATTTGCTTGGCTGGGAGTTCGGAAAATACCAGTGTGGTGAGGGTGAGGACAGTCTGTAAAAGCCTGTGTGATTTTATTCTTGGCTTTTATGTTTTCACTGTCAGTGAAAATACAACATGTGATTCTGTTTCTCAGAACTGAGTGAAAAGGCCATAGGTGCCAAATGTGAGGGTTCTTTTTAGTGCTGCCTTAGATCCAGAAGCACTACAGAGGTTGTGTAGGTGCTAGGGTAGGGTAGTAGCAGTGCCTCTGACACAGAATCACAGAATTGTCATGGTTGGAAAGGACTTCTGAGATCATTGAGTCCAACCATCAACACAAAAAAAAGGTCCGACCACACACACTGCACCAGAAAACACCTACAAAAAACCCCAAACCCTATAACCTTGGCCATTATAGCATGCCCTGAAGTGCCACATCTACCTTGAATACCTCCAAGGATGGTGACTCAACCACCTCCCTGGGCAGGCTGTTCCAGTTCCACCCCATCTGCTTGCCAGGAAGACTTGACAGTGGGTGTCTACAGAAAGGAAAGTTCCAGGCATGGGCAAATGGGTCTGAGCAGATCTGCTGGACTTCTCTGTAGCACAGGAAACATCTGGTTTCATCCTCTTTTCTTATGCCCTCTGCTAAACCTCAAATCTGTAGAGCCAGACTCTTTTCAGTAGTTCCCAGTGACAGGATGAGAGGTAATGGGCGCAAACTGGAACACAGGAAGTTCCATTTAAATATGAGAAAAAATATCTTTACTGTGTGGGTGAGAAAACACTAGAACAGGCTTTCCAGGGGGGTTATGGAGTCCCCCTCTCTGGAGATACTGTAAACCCATCTGGATGCAGTCCTGTGTAATGTGCTCTAGGCAATCCTGCTTTAGTGGGGTAGCTGAACCAGATGATTTCTAGAGGTCCCTTCCAACTCTGACAATTCTGTGAGTGCTTATGCACGTACTTTACTACTGTAAATAATTCCATTCAACTCAATAGGCTTATTCATCGTCAAGCTGAGCATGTGTGTTCAATGTCTGCAGGATCAGACACTGCAGAAGCTGGCTGCTGAGCCATTTAGGGCTGGTAATTCCATCCCTTAGGCCTTGGTGTCCTTGTATGGAATGATTTCATTTTATACAGGCTTTGCTTCATTTTCCACATGTCAGCCCTCAGTACGTGTGCTATTAGGACATACCAGTCCTGAATACTCTTCCCTTAGGTACTGCATGAAAAGAAAGCTTAAAAGTGAATGTAATTTAACTTCAATTCCTGTCCAGTGTGCTATCTTGTTCCAAAACATTCAGAATACTTCGGTGTTGAAAATAACAATCATCACTTTTGACAAAAAAGAGGCTTGCATGATTTAGATTGGATTTTTTCCCCTTTTCTTTCCTTTCCTTTTAACTGATTTGTAACATGTAAACTGCTAGAAATCACAGCAAAGGTTTGGAATGTGCAAATACTGAAAAGCAGGCCCCTTCCCAAGGAACTTGCAGTCAAGCAGCAAGTTGTGACAGCCTGAGAGGAAGCACACTGTTGTTTAGTTTTAGCCAAAAGGAATTGAATGAAAACAAAACATGGATAAGGCAAAGCTTTAGGAAGTGTCCAATAAAAGGATTAAATCTTGTGCTTTACATAAGGGTTAAATATGAAGAAAAATGTGGGCATAGAAAATGGGGCTGGAGGGGACCTGGAGCAGTCACTCTTTGCTGTCCCAATTGCTTTCAGTTGTAACTTTCCAGAGTCCCCACAGCTCCCTCCAGCTTGACCTTGTTTGCAGATGTATTAAGTCTCTACTGCTTCCAAATCACAAATGTGCATATTGACTACCAGGGGCCCTGCAGCAGTGTTCTGCCTAACACAGGTTGATGTATTTTCCAGTTAGAATAAAAGAATCACAGAATGGTTTGGGTTGGAAGGGACCTTAAAGATCATCAGGTTCCAACCCTGTGCTGTGAGCAGGGACACCTCACATTAGACCAGGCTGCTCAAAGCCTCATCCAACCTGGCCTTGAACACCTCCAGGGAGGGGACTTCCACAGCCTCCCTGGGCAACCTGTTCCAGCACCTTACTACCCTCATGGTGAAGAATTTCTTCCTGATGTCTAACCTAAATCTCCCTTCCTTTGGTTTAAAACCATTACCACTTGTCCTATCACTATCCTCTCTGGGGAAATGTCCCTCCCCAGCTTTCCTGTAGGCTCTTTCAGATACTGGAAGGCCACTATAAGATCTTCTCAGAGCCTTCTCTCCTCCAGGCTGAATAGCACAAACTCTCTCAGCTTGTTTTCATAGCAGAGCTGCTCCAGCCCTTTGATCATCTTTGTGGCCCTTTTCTGGACCCTCTCTAACAGCTCCATGTCTTTCCTTTGCTGAGGGCTCCAGAGCTGTTCACAGTACTCCAGGTGGGGTCTCACCAGAGCAGAGTAGAGGGGCAGAATCACCTCCCCGGCCCTGCTGGCCACACTTCTTTTGATGCAGCCCAGGATGGGGTTGGTCCTCTGGGCTGTGAGCACACACTGGCTGCTCACGTCGAGCTTCTCATCTACTACCACCCCAGGTCCTTTTCCTCGTAACTTATCTCTAGCTATTCTCCCCTCAGCCTGTGTTTGTGCCTGATGTTGTGCCAACCCCGATTCAGGACCTTGCACTTGGCCTTGTTGAACTTCATGAAGTTGACGTTGACCCACTTCTCCAGCCTGTCAAGGTCCCTCTGGATGACGTCCCTTCCCTCTAGGGTGTCAACTACTCCACACAGCCAGCAACTTGCTGAGAATACACTCAATCTCACTGTCCATGTCTCCAAAAAAGATGTTGAACAGCACTGGTCCCAATACTGACCCCTGAGGAGCATCACTAGTCACTTGCCTCTACTTGGACACTGAACCAGTGACCACAACTCTCTGGGTGCAGCCACCCAGCAATTACTTATCCACTGAGTGGTCCATCTGTCAAATCTGTGTCATGTCAGTTTGGAGACCAGGATGTTGTGTGGGACAGTGTCAAATGCTTTGCACAAATCCAGGTAGATGACATCAGTTGCTCTGCCACTATCCACCATCTCTGTAGCCTTATCATAGAAGGCCACCAGATTGGTCAGGCATGATTTGCCCTTAGTGAAGTCATCTTGGCTGTCACTAATCACCTCCTTATTTTCTCTGTGCCTTAGCAGATTTTCCAGGAGGATCTGCTCCACAATCTTGCCAGGCACAGAGGTGAGACTGACCAGCCTGTAGCTTGCCAGGTCTTCCTTTTTCCCATTTTAAAAAATAGGGGCTATGTTACCTTCTTTTCAATCAGTGGGAACCTCACCAGACTGCCATGACCTCTCAAATATGATGGAGAGAGGCTTAGCAACTGCATCTGCCAGTTCCCTCAGGACCCATGGATGGACCTCATCAGGTCCCATAGACTTGTGCACCTTCAGGTTCTTTAGATGGTCACAAACCTGTTCTTCTCCTACAGCAGGGGGTGCTTTTTTCTCCCAGTCCCTGCTTTCACCCGCTGTGATCTTTGCAATGAGGCTGGAGCACTTGCCAGAAAAGACTGATGCAAAGAACTCATTGAGAACCTCAGTCTTCTCAATATCCTGGGTAGGTAGGTCTTCCATTTCCTTCAGGAGAGCTCCTACATTTTCCCTGGTTGTCCTTTTATCCTCAATATATCTACAAAAGCTTTTTGTATTGCTCTTTACATCCCTGGCGAGATTTAATTCCATCTGGGATTTGGCTCTCCTTACCTGATCCCGAGCTGCTCAGACAACTTCTCTGTAGTCCTCCCAGGGTACCTGCCCCAGCTTCCACCATCTGTATGCTTCCTTTTTAAGTTTGTGTTTTCCTAGGAGCTGCTTGCTCATCCACGCCAGCCTCCTGGAGTTTTTACCAGACTTTCTCTTAGTCAGGATGCATCGCTCTTGGGCCTGGAGAAGGTGATCCTTAAATATCAGCCAGCTTTCATGGGCCCCTCCTCCCTCCAGGATGTTATCCCATGACACTATCTTGAGCAGATACATGAAGAGGCTGAAATATGCCCTCCTGAAGTCAAGGGTAGTAAGCTTGCTGTGAGCCCTCCTTGCTGCCCTAAGGATCTTGAACTCAACCATTTCATGGTCGCTACAACCAAGGCTGCCCTTGACCTCAGCATCCCTCACCACCTCACCTTGTTGGTGAGAACAAGGTCCAGCATAGCAACTCTCCTTGTTGGTTCCTCAATTATTTGGAAAAGGAAGTTGTCATCAACACACTCTAGGAGCCTTCTGGATTGTTTGTGCTTTGCAGAGTTGTCCCTCCAACAGATAGCAGGGCGGTTGAAGTCACCCATGAGTACCATGGCTTTTGAACGTGAAGCTGCAACTATCTGTTTGTAGAGTGCCTTGTCTATACTGTCCTCCTGGTCAGGCGGCCTGTAACAGACCCCCTCTGTAACATCTTCAGTGCCTGCCTTGCCCTTAATTTCAACCCATAAGCTCTCAGTTGTTTCTTTATCTGTCCCCAGGGAGGGCTCCGTGCAGTCCGGCTGGTCTTTGACATAGAGGACAACACCCCCACCTGGTCTTCTCTGCCTGTCCTTCCTAAAGAGTTTGTAACCCTCCATTCTGATACTCCAATTGTAGTAGCCATCTCACCAGGTCTCAGTGATGCCAATAAGATCATAGCCCTTCAGGCACGCACACATCTCTAACTCCTCCTGTTTATCCCCCATGCTGCCTATACTTGCATAGACCCATTTAGGCTGGGCCTACAGTGAAGGCAACTGACCAGCTGGAAGGACTGGTATTTCTTTACGCTGCTCTCCAGGTGCTCCCCTGCTGACCTGCACCTCTTCTGCAGGCTCTGGGCATCTATTACTGGTGCCAGCATCACATTGACATTGATCAGCATGGGATGAATGGAGGTTCCCTCCCCCCAGCTCTCATCAGCTTGGCTAGCCTATGTCTGAGGATGCCCTTCCCCTTTTCTGACAGGTGGATCCCATCAGCCCAGTTGGATAATTTCTCATTGATAATTCATCATTCTGAATATATTTTTTCTGTGCTGTTTGCATCTTTCTTATGGTATTGTGACTTGTCTGTGAGGCTGTTATGTGATAAAGTATCAAAGTCTTAACAAAGGAACAACTGCTCTTATCTCCACTGGGTTTTAGGATTGCTGCTTGCCTTAAAGGAAATCAACTTTAAGAGGCTGAATTAACTGAAGGGGCTTGTTACTGGCAAATCCCTGCTGATGCATCCTTATCTTTGAGGTGCTTACATAAGATTTGTTCTGGTGTCTTTCCAAGAACTGGAGTGTTAGGATAAGTGCTCTGTCGTTTCTAGGATCCTCCTTTCTCTTTATTTTAAGAGATAAGCCCTGTATTCACCCTTTGCTGTTATCCTTCCTCCATGAGTTCTCAAAGATACTTGCTAATGGCTCTGAAATAGCTTCAAGCAGCTCCTGAAAATATTCTGGTGCAAACTTCACCAGGCTCAAGTCAAACCCGTAGTTTGTTCTCTTTTTTTCCTTGCTCACATTGCCTCCTTTCTTGCTTATGTTGTCTAATGGCAGATTCTTAAAGTGTTTGCTAAACAGATTAGTGGCCGATAGTGTCATTGCAAAGGGTTTATGTTGTTGTTGAGTATAGATGGTAGGTCAATAATATGCTGAACTAATAGAGACACCAAGAAATTGTGGGACATCTTAGAAGCCAGAATAAGCAGAGAGTACTGAGTAGAAAAGAAGTGACAGTGGAATAGTTCAGAGGTGGGAGATGTCATGAAGGAAGTGTTTTGCCAAGGTTATACTGAAAGTGGTACAAATCTACAGTCTTGAAGACGACAGAATAGAAGATTACGGCATCTGTAGTAGTGTAGTTCAGACATTGCTGTCTCTGAAGGCAATGGTATCTTGGAAAGTTTATTAGCTTTGGAAAAAAAGTGGAAGCTTCAGTGTAGCTCGGATGCAAGGATTCATAGAGAAGGCTGTGCCCCTAATGCCTGTTATGGGCTTGAGATGCTGGGGCCAGTTGATGAGCAACTGACTGGCTCCCATCTGTGCTTAGATGATGCAGAGGTACCTACCTGACCAGCTCAGGTATTTTGGAAGCAGTTGATGACATTTTAATACATTTTTGTTGAAATGTACTGGCTGTTACTCAGTCTGAGAGGAAATAGAAAGAGACAAATCTAAAAGGGAATGATACATGACAGCATATAGAAATATTTTTTGAATTGTTCTTGTTCAGTCCTCTATCCCCTGCTTTCCATGGTTGGAAGCATAAAGCTCAGTGTTATAGTTCTTTACGAATATTCTTACCTGAGTGGGAACCATTGAGAGGGTTTTGAAGGATCAAGTCTCCAACTCAAGACAAGTTATTTTTAAACGTTTGGATTAGTTACAGAGTCTGCTTAGTTATGTAAAGCCTCATTTAGTCTTTTTTTCTCTTTGTCAAGACAAAGTAAAAAAGTAGTGTCTTTCTCTTCCCTTTGGCTGTTTTTCTAGAGAGGTTTAGTTGCTGGTTAATTAAGATGTCTGTACCTAACCCCACTAACAAGAATATTTAGCCTGCTTTCTGTGGTTGGTTCTTGTGAAGAGAGGTTGGAAAGCTAACACCCTTCAAAAAAACCCATACTCAGACATCACAACCTGGTTTCAGCTAACTTGGATTATTTACAGTACTCGCTTTCTAACAGTTAATTACAGTGCCTGATCTTGTTACCAAGGATGACGAAACCAATTTGTCTGTTTGCTAAACAAAGAGCTTTGTGAGGTTTTTTGTTGTTTTTTTTTCACTTGCTTTGTTCCTTCATTGCTTTATACTGTCAGTGTGCAATTTATTGTGATTTACTGCATTATTACTTGCCCATGCAGATGGCATTGCAGTGGTCATCTCTAACCATTGGCATCTAAGTATTCCACACTGCTCCTTTTACCAAATGATGCCAAAGTCTAAGCATCACAAGTGCTAAGTAATTTGCAGAGCAGATACACCTTCATTTTTACTATTGAAATGTCAGAAAGAACTTTTTTTTTTGGACCAGAGTCTTCACGTTAATTTATGACTGGGCTAATTGTCTTGTCTGTGCACCCTTACTGAACAGATGTAGTTTTCCATTCTAACTGTGGTTGTTTATCAGTTGTTGGTATGGGTGAAGTATCTAATCAAAACCTAGACAAACACAAGATACTGGAGAAACTGAATAATGTGTTTGTAAAAAGGGAGGGCAAATAATTCTCTACATCTTAATTTTGCTCCTAGTTGAACTATGTTGGCTATGGCTGTTGTGAGCAGGTGAAAGGGTAGTTGATTAGAAGAATGGCATATTCTTCTCACGTGTTATAGAAGAAACTTGTAATACCCAGGGGTTTCCTGTAGTCAGGTGAGCTGCAGAATTTGAGCTTAAAAGTTCTGTGCATTTACAAATTATTCCTTTTCACAGCACAGTGGAACAGTACATTTCAGTGGTAAATGACATGAATACATTTACTAATGAAGAGACAAAATGCCTGTTTGTATATGGTATAATCATAATGATTTTTGAAATCCATGACAATTAAATACGTTTTTGAAAGAGTTCTTCAGACACATAAGAAAGGTGTCAATATGGCAATCAATCAAATGCTGTGCCATTCTCTCACTGGTAACTTGAGGCAACATTTAAGACCTACAACACAAGTCTGAAAAGACGTAAATACTTAGTCTAGGAAAGACAAATCAGAAGAAAGAGAGACAAGATGGCTGCAAAATGGAAAGGAATTAATAAATCTGTACATTACTTGTGCATAGCACTTGTTGTTTAGCAGCAAGTGATGTTTAGGCTGGATTAGCAAGGCCTCATTTAATAGCTGAGGTAGTTTAGCACTCACAGAGCAATTCTGCAACCTTCAGGTGACAAGGTGAAAAAATGTAAAAACACAGGGTCAAGAATCACATAGGTGCTGCTGATCCTGTCTTGTGACAGGGGAGAGAGACTTCCAGATGAGGCTCCTTCTGGACCTGGATTCTATTACTTCCTCTCAATGGGGCCTAACAAACCAGAGCCCCTTCAGGCAACTAAAACAGCACAGGCTTGCTGAAATGCAGCAGCACGCTGTGTCTCTGAGCAAGGCCTCTATGTCTAGGGAATCTCCACTTAGGTGTTTAAGCCTTGCCTGGTTTTCTTGAGTCTCAGGAATACGTATCATGATCCAGGATCATGTTTGTGAAAGAGGAAATAGGCATCCTATGAGAATCTCCTTGAAACCTGAGAGAAAAAAAAACTACCAAGCAAAAATCTTCATTGCTGTTTCCCGGATCAGTGTGTTTTCAGGACTCCCTCTGAAATTTGTTGGGGAACTTTGAAGCTACTTTAAAGGAGGAACTAATAGGATTCCCTTATACATGTGAGTATTGTGAAGGGTGCTGCCCATATTCTTCAGCACTAACCATTTTGGTACCTGGGTTCTGCTCAGGTAGAGTCTTCCTCCACTGAGTCTGCTAACTTCCTCCTCCATTACAGAGTCTCTTTCAGGCATGAAAATTGCCAGTTGGGCTGCATGATGTCTGAATTTGTTTTCTGAGGCCTGTTGAGTGCTTTTGTTTTTGAAATCCATAAGACAACATTGTATCCCCTCTCTCTGTGCTTGGCTCCAGCAGACAGAGGTGTGGAACCTGAAGACAACCCCAAAACTGAAACATACATGCTGATCACTGTAGATAATAGACCAGTGCGAAAGGGTAGGTTTCTTATCTTTTTTTCAAATTTCAGATCAAAATTTTATTAAGATCCCTAGCATTTACACCATAAAACTGATAAGGATATTTTCTGGTGACCGGTGATGATTTGCTTGATTTAGGGTATTTTCTAAAATCAATGTTCATAACTTTGTAGAGAAAGGTTCTCTGTCATCTTCCTATGGTATATCTTGCATGTGAGACTAATCCGTGAAGCTTTCAAACCTCCAAAATGAATAAAGGATGAAAAATAAATTAATAACAGCTGATACACAGTGCTCAATATGCAAGATGCTGCCTTGACCAGCTGTAATGAGAAGTCTAATATTTTTTCTCATCTCTCATACTTTGTAAGTTCATTAGAAGTAGACATGAGATAGAATAATAGAATCATTTATGTTGGAAAAGACCCTTAAGATTATCTAGTCCAACTGTAAACCAAACATTGACAACTCCACCACTAAACCATGTCCCAAAGTACCACACCTACACATCTTTTAAATACCTCCAGGGGTGGTGACTCAACCACTTCCCTGGGTAGCCTGTTCCAGTGCTTGATAGCCCTTTCAGAGGCTCAAACACCATAATGGGCAAAGTATTTCCTCCTCAGAATTCATAAGAAGTCTGTATGAACAGTGGTGCAGTTTAGTACAAGGCTGCCATTTACTGGCCCCTTTGTGCAGCATTGTCTCCTTAGGGCACGGGAAGAGAAACATACCAGGGAATTGGGAGTGGCACTATGAAACTGAGTAACTGTGGCTTCCTGCTGTATGCTGTAACAGGTAGTGGGGAAGCGCTGACACTGCCTGTGCTCCAGATGCAGTAAGTTGCATTCACTTTGTGAAGCCCCAGACATTTTCCACCAGCTCACCTGCTACCCAGTTTTGAATTACCACTTGCAAGCTGGTTAGAATTGCCAGTTTTTTGGAAGTGTAAGTAATTTATTTATTTGCTGCAGGAAATGTTAGGATGTGGATTGCAGGGGGCAGAGTGAATAATCCAAATCTGGTATTGGGACTTGGTAAGGATGTGCTTCTGACAGCATGTTTTTCAAATATGTGTTCAATGACTCAGGTTGAATCACCTGATACTCAGTGAAGCTTAGGATTGGATCCTCAAAGATACACAGCTGCCTGAATTCCTCAGATTAACAATTAGACACTTTAAAAGATATAGGTGCTAAATACTACTGACAAGTACTCATAAGTAATTTTCCTAGCAGCTCTGCATGGCTGATAGGCATGAAGGTGAAAGTTCACTAGGAGTCTGAAATACGAGTGAATGTGTTTGCTGTCTGTATTTGAATGAGCTGTGCTTGGCACTGCTCTACGTGGAACATGTTTTTACCTGCTCTCACTTATTTTAAAAGAATCACTGTACTCAGCTCTTTGATGATGATGATTACTATTATTGTTATTAGTTTTATTTTCCTGTGGCATCACAAATATGTGACATGGGGAAAGCATAGTAACTCTGCAGTGTCTGCTCTGAATGCAGCTGGCTGCAGAGGGATTCTGCTTAAGTTATGCCAACCTGAGGCCACTCTGTTTATGCCAAAAATGACACTCTGTACCAGAATTTTAATACAGAATCACATCTTTTTTTCTTTCTTAAAGGCAAGAAGGCACTTTAAGTGAGATGTGAAAAAAAAAAATGTGGCAGTACCTGTGTGTGTGTTGGAGGAAGGTTTTTTTAAGTCTTACCAAATACATTTAAAGGAAAAAGCCAAATGATTCTTTTTGCAAGTAGGACTGTGAGAAAACGTTGCTGAGCATGGTTCCCAGTTCTGATTTTGCTTATTTCTGCTTATATAAATCTGAAATATCTGCACTGAAGTAATTTGAGCTGCACTGAATTAAGCAATTGCAGAATTTATATCAAATGGCCCCCAGAGCTGTTTGTGCTTCTGTAAGCAGTTACAATTCATCACAGTAAATGAGCTAATATGTGTATGGGACATTCCTTTTGGATAGTGTGCAATGCAGAGACTGTCAGTCTAATGCTCATGAATTTTCTACAGCAACACTGATAAAATCTCATTTCCTCTTAGTGGAACTTAGGAAACTTAGAGATAAAGGAAATTCACCTGTAGCTAAAAAAATATTCCTTTGTTAGTATCTGGGTGATACTCTCGTGATTGTTTTGCAGTCCTAAATTAAGGCATAAAGCTGACAATCTTTCAAGTCATTTCTGCCAGGTAAAATGGGCCTGATGTTAAGAGTCCCTGTTACTGCAAAACTAGCCTTTTCTCTTTCTGGTCCAAGAGCAGAAACAATCTTTTATTTGGATTGCCCTGTCTCTAGGGAAATAATGTCTTGCATATACACCCTTTGAACTACCTAAGGATTTGATGCAACTTTTTGGTAAAATAACAGTGTTCCACACAAAGCATTAGATTTACTGTATCCAAAATTAGATAGGATGTGTTCGATCAGAGAGTTTTCCTTAGGCAAGAGCTAACCACAGAGCTAAATAAAATCAAAGCAAGAATCGAAACATTTTATGGAAAGCCATCAGTCTCTTTTGTCCCTTGCATCCTCTCTCTCTTGCTCTGATTAATAGATTTTATTCATTTAGTATTCAGTGAGTCTTCACTCACCTATCCTTCAGCTGGAAGCAGCATATTTTACTTTGTCCCTCGTTAAAATAGTGTAATGTGTGTCCAAAACTGGTTCTTCAAGAGTGTTGATAAAAAGCATTTTAATTACTTGCACTTATGACATTCAAAATGCATACTTAGCATATCCAACATGTATAGCACTTAGGGTGTAAAGATACCATATAAATCATGCATTGTATTAAAACCAGTTATAGTGACCATTAACTAGGAGATAGGAGGAGGTATCTTTTTCTAGGTAGAAACATACCTACTAGCTAAGTTGGAAAACAGTTAAACTTACAGGAAAATAAATTAACTGTAAATGCTTTCATGGACATAGAAATAAAGAAAGAGAAGTCCATGGTTGGTCAGATTAATTTTTCAAAAATAATATCCTTTGCAAGAACAGCAGAAAGATAAAACCTGGCTTTTTGATAAGGAGTTATTAAATTACTTCTATGTCTACGAAGCTGTTGCAATAAGATAACACAAGAAGCAAACATTATATGCACAGTAGTTAATAAACAGAAAGTTGGTTTCAGCCTAGCAGTAGTGATTTGTGTGACACAGGCTCAGGCTGCCAGCATAAAGCCATGTACTTTGGTACAACATCATAAAACAGTGAATACAAATCAATCTCTGCTAGCAGGAGCACTGCTATAGTGCTTAGGCTAATTCAAAATAGACAAACCCAAAGAGAAGACGGAGGGATGACCTCACTGCAGTCTATGGCTGCCTCACGAGGCAAAGAGATAGAGCAGGTACTGATCTCTTCACTCCTGTGACCAATGACAGGGAAATGGCAGGAAGCTGAATCAGGGGAGGTTTAGGTTAGGTATCAGGAAAAGGTTTTTCACCCAGAGGGCGATAGAGCACTGGAACCAGCTCCCCAGGGAGGTGGTCACAGCACCAAGCCTGCTTGAGTTCAAGAAGCATTGGAATGATGCTCTCAGGCCACATGGTGTGATTCTTGGGGTGCCCTACACAGGCACAGGAGTTGGACTCGATGATCCTGATGGGTCTCTTCCAACTCAGCATATTCTATGATTCTAACACAGAACAACTGTTCAATTTCTTGTTCTTCTTCATGTCTGTCACCAGTCTTGGCCAATGAGACTAAAGCCAGGTCTGACACTAAAATCTAGAACAGATAATGGTCTTTGGCTTCTTGGCTGTCATGTTTGTGCTTGGGGTCTTTGTGATATATCATTATGGGAGACCCCAAATGCAAAATACACAAGGCACCATGAAGAGCATCCTGCTACTGTCCAAAGTACTGTTCTGTAGGGCACTTACTGTGCTCCATGTCCTGCAGATGCTGTACTCAAGGTCAAGTTTCCAAGTTTTTCATTGCAATAATGATTTTCTATTCCACATACTCACTGGGATTTAAAAATGATCTGTCGTTGCTTCTTATCTTTGTCACCTTGCCACCTTTCCATTTAAATAGAAATGGTGCATTTGTGCGTCTCTTAGGACTAACTTTATCAGAGGGACTGTTCAGGAGATGGACTAGTGCTTTTGAGGCTGCATGTGAAATGAGTACATGTTGCTGGGAGGTAGTCCAGGTGCCCATTAGTGATCAGAAGTAGCAGCAGAACTTAAAGCTTGGAAAAGATGTTTCTCTGATGCAAGAAAATTTGATTTGTAATCACACTCTGGAAGCTTGAAATCCTGCAAAGCTCTTGATTGGCGAGTCACTGCTTTTTCTATGAATATTTAAGGGAGAGTGGACATTGCTCAGGTGGGAAGTATGTCCTTGACTTAAATGTAACTATTCTAGATTTTGTGCCAAAGATAAGAGGGGTTTCTGAAATAATGGTTTTCCTTGTGTGCCAGCAGAGCTCAGCACTGCCTTCCTTGGCTGCATGTGACCTCACCTCAGAGCACAATGAAGAGGGAGCACTTTGCTGATGTAGGATGGCTTTCTACGGATGTTTTTCCGAGCACTGAAGGAGCCCAGAAGTACATCTTTAGAAGTGCAGATCTTTTTAAGAAGCTGCAAGCAGGTACCTCTTCCTCAGACCAATATGGTTAAATTGATACCATTTCAGTGTGCATAACAATTGCAAAGGCTTTGGTCTCACAACTCTCCTTGACTCATAGACCCATTCATTGGATAGGAGCAAGGATGGATTTCATTGCTACCTAAACAGGCACAGGATGTTGAGTTTAGTAGCTTGACTGGCCTCCAGCAGGCCTAGATTTTGTATTCCCATTGTACATTATTGTACTATATTTTGTGCCTGTATGGGGCAATGTAGCGACGGGCGGAAGGGTCAGAATGTTCAGATATTTATTGGTAATTTTTAAACAGACTGCACAGCTGCAGGAACACATTCAGTAACGTAAAACTGGGTGAGGCTTGATAAGATAACTTAAGCTTTGTCAAATACGATTCTAGTATGCTGATATTTATGCACTATGTCAAATGTTTGTTTAAATATTGTGGCAAGATGCTAACTTTTGACCTGCAACATTATTTGATTGTATCTTAATTTAAAATGAAAAAGTTTAGCAGTAACAAACCAGAAAATATTTCATTAGTAATAATTAACTTAAAAGACTAGCAATTCTTAATGATAATTTGTCTTAAAACACATAGATTAAAAAAAAAAACAAACAAACCAACAAACAAGCAGAGGAAACTTTCCAGGTATTTATTTCTTCTGTTGCAGTCAGTTTGGTTTAAGTACAGTAGAGACAGATAAGGAGGCAAGCTATGATCACCAAGCTACCCATGGACTGAGTAGTCATTGGTTTTGTAAGGGTCCAAAAAAATTTAATCTTTCATTCCGCGAGATGCATGAATGCCATCCAGTGAGTACCTTGTCAAAATTCATTGATTGAGAAACATAGTTGGGCGTGGGCACTTGCAAATCTGTGTTAGCAAGTGCCTGTCAGCTGCACTGTGGGAACTGGTTGCATGTGTAATCTCTGTTTGCCACAGCCGTGACATGAAAGGTGTTAATTCAAGGTGCAGTAGGAATGCATGTAGCTGCATATTACACATGGGCTGATGGGCTGTCACACTACTCTGCAGTGTCAGGGCCGCTTTCAGTGCTCTGCTAGACTCCTGGTGTGCTTCTCAGAGCAATTTCTTGGTCCTTTCCTTCAGTCTACTTTGATGGGACATGCCTCTGGAAAAAGTTGGCCTTTCTCTTACTTTGAAAAGGAGGGGGAATGTAGATTGCAGACTTTCTAAGTGCAAAATGTGTGTGCTACAGAGACACTTGAACTGTCTTCCCTTGCTCTTACTGTGTCTCTTTCAAAGTCTATGTTTAACCTGAATAAGGACAGAGTTATTCCTGTTGTACATGAAATCTGTATTCTCTCCTCAATGTATACTTGCCATCAGGGACAATCTCTCAAATCCGCTCTCAGTGGGCACTGCCAAGAGTTCTCCTCCTGGGTCTTAACAAAGCACAAGTGACAACACTGCAGTGACATCGTTGCCAAGTTTGTCTAGGACCTTTCTATTCCGGATGAGAGCAGCCTGGATTGTGTGTTTTCCTCACTTCTCAGTCAGGCTCTTGCTGTGACCCTGCCTAGTGTGTTTCTTAGCAGAACCTACTTTTCCTTTCCATGCTGCAGCAGCCATATAAATGTGTCCTGCTGTGGGATCTGAGAGGCAATACAGGCCCACAGGCCTAAGGGATCCAAGAATCAAGACCAGGTTGGATGGGGCTCTGAGCAGCCTGATCTAGTGGGAGGTGTCCCTGCCCATGCAGGGGGGTTGAAACTCGATGATTTTTAAGGTCCCTTTGAACTCTAACCATTCTATGATTCTAAGAATCTTTTAGCAGGCAGCAATACAGCTTTGAGCTGAACATTTTGTGTGGCAAGGTGGGCTAGGAAATGGGCTTTGCAGAAGAGAGGGACAGTTCAGTTCTGGTGTCTGGGTTCCTGGGTGGTAGAGCTCCAGCAAATGACTGAAGTGGATACTACCTCAAGAACAAAGACATTGTGGAACAGTTGCTCAAAGATTGCTCTTACCAAGACCAGTCATGTAGCACTTGTGCTGGCAATCTACTGTCAAAGTATGTCCAAAGAGTACTGAGTTTCTGCTGTCTTATTTTAGTAACGGAGTCTAGATTTTGCTACCAGAAATCATGTTTGGACCTGCTAGCAAAGGTAATTTGGGCTGCCAAAAATGCATAGTATGCATCTTGCTTGAGGAATGTAGGAAGGATAGAAGGAACTGCCTTTGATTTGCCCCTAACTTATGACCTGACAAAAACATGCTGGTGGTGCTGAGTCACCTCCTTTTCATCCTGTGAGCTTGGTGTTCTTGAGGAATCTCAACATTTGAAATAGCATGGGAGGCAGTGAGGCATCTTGTGTCAGCAGCATGCAGGCGACACTCAGGGCTCTTTCATCACAACTGAAAAGTGTGGACTTGCTTTGCTAAACCAGGCTGAAAGTGGGCTCAAGGTTAGAAAATGTGCATGAAGACAGAGCAGAAGAGCCTGTCTGTGGTCTTAAGACAATTTGACAGGAAAATCACAATCCCTCCTCTCCCTTCTAGTAATTCCTGCTGGCTTGGGTCACTGCTGCTCCTGAAGACACACCTGCAGCTGTAGTGGCTGTAGCTGCTTTTCATCATAGAACCCTTTTTGTCTCCCTTCAGCCTCAGAGTAATCCACGTGTTTCCCTCCTTCAGACTAAACTATGGAAGTGCAGGCACAGTGAGCATGCATAGAGGCTAGTTTACTTAGTAGTGTCCAGCCCAGCAGTATCACAAGTGCTCCTCACTTCACAACCCTTTTGGGGGCTATGCATCAGTCGTAGTAATGGCAACAGCGACCAGTACCACCACTGAAAGTATGGCTGCTGATACACCCATTAGATAGTCCAGGAGTGACTGCTCTATGGGATCTAGGATATGTAATTTCTCTTGTCTTATGTCTCCAGCTGATATTTTTTTCTGTATTTGTACAGTATCTAGTGCAGACATAGCCAGTACCTCAAAGATTACAGTCACATAAACAGGTCTGGCAAATGGGCAGGGTAAGAAAACAAGAGGGATATTTTTGATCTGTGTTTATAGGAAGTTGTCACTGCAGGTCAGCAATTTCACCCATGTTAAGTGCAGGGGGATTGGAGGGGAAGAATAAGATAGCTAGGAGATGCTTATGAGGAGCTCTGGCTGACTGTGAGAAGCTGCAAGAGGAAAGCACAAGGCTCTGGTTTGAAAATCTGATGGAGGATACAGAACAGTCTAATGTGATGGGCAAACTGGAGATGAGAATAAAGATGTAGTATTGCAGCAACTGTAGCTGAACTACTGGGGGCTGCCATGGTCCTCTATCCTCCAAGGCCTGAGCCAGCCAAAAGTTAATCCCTTTTTTTAGGATTGGTTTTCAGCTGGCTCACCTCTCTGAACAATTGCAGAAGCAGCAATGCTAGCACAAGTGAAGTAACTGGTAGTGTGCAGAGGAGACCAGGACTGCAGCAGCCCAGATTCAGGTTAAATTGCATAGCTCCAGCCTTCTGACACTGAGAAAAAATAGGTGCAAAGGAATGAGTCTAAGTAGTTATGAGCTGATTTTTCCTTACTGCCGTGAGCTCTGCAAACAGCTAACATAGTCTCACTCTCAGGGACTATGTTAGAACAGAGTATTTCAGTGGTAGAAATAAATTGTGGGACATACTCCCTTGTATGGAACATTGTGCAAAACTTGAAACTTGGTAGTAGCAATAAGCACTAGGATTGTAACTTGTCCCTGGAGGGGGCAGTGAAACACTAGAACATTTGAGGTATTTTGGGTGTAGCTTCTCACAGGGGGAAAATCCTTTCCTTCTGCAGTCAGAGGGAATGTATGGTAGCCAGAAATGTCTGATTATCATTGCTCCTGCTCTGAGACATAACGGAATCTATCATCTCTGTCATAAAGCTGTCCTTTTTTGATGGAACCATTTTTATCCACTCTGGGTCTTCTCCAAAAATACTATTGCCAAAATAATTATATTTTAACCAAAAACTGAGAAAAGGGAAAGCCAGATGGGTGCTTGAAAGGTAATCTTTCTGGCTCTAGAAGGAATTGTTTTCTGAATAATGTAAGTCCTTGCAGTCTGTTCCTACTAGTGCTGGAGTTCTTTGGGGAGTTATTCTAAACTCTAGTCCTCAGCAAAGTAACCTTTCCTGCAGCCAAGCATTAGAGTTAACCTCCAAGCTTTATTTTTATCTACAGTTTTCTTGGCAAATTATGAAGCATATGTTTGGCATTTTATTTCCCTCTACAATCTTCTATCTTTGGTTTGTATTACACTTTGCAGAGCTTAAGAGTTTATACAGGGCTTTGGGTGGGTGATATAAATTCTAATAAGTTTCTATATAACCTAATTTAGAAGCTTAAACAAAGAAAGCCATATCCTGTATTGGAAGATTTGTGCAGGGCTTTACTGAACTGATGTTAGTGTTGAATGAACAACTATTTTGAGTAGTGTTTTGTTTTTCTTTCAAATGAAACTGTAATGGAGAAGAAGGTGGAGAGCAAATTTCTGACTACAATGCAGTACAACAGTAACACTTAAATATCTTGGAGAATCTGAGACTAGAGGCCAAACTAGGGGCCCTACCACTGTCATTATATTTTGTATTTTATCTAAGAAATCAAATCCTAGAAACTTTGTTTATACAGACGATTTTGGTATGCTAGATTTCTGGAATGTTTTTCTCTGCAGCTATTGTAGTAATTTTATATTACACAGAGCAAAAGATGAATGTGCATAATGATTGCAAGACTGTATGTTCTTAGTGTACCTTGCACTTAGGGAACAAAATGTATTTTAAAACCACTGGTTGTACTTAGTCCGAACTGAATGTGTAAACCTAACTTCTGTATCTGCTGGTGTAAATGGATGTTTTACTCACAGCTTAAGCAGGACTGATTAAAAATGAAATTGCCAGAAGCACTCCAAACCACACCACATGGATAAGAAGAGTTGCCTCCGTATGTTTTTACTTTGACAGAACAATACAAACAAAAGCTTAAGACAAATGCTGATGGGGAGATAAGGTGAAATACCAAACCATTGACAGTGCCTGTTACCTCCAGAGTTCACCAGGGTGGTGGCAGTTTAAACTGGGAAGTCTTGTATGGGTTTGTTAAACATACATCTAGTACTGGATAATATCCAGAAATTGAGAAGGAATAAAATAAGAATATTTTTTGGCTAGAAATGGCACCTGTCATAAATGGCAAAGGAGAGTCACAAAATGAAAGCAACTGTCTGAGATTGTGTCTCTACAGACTACTTCTCACCAGGGTGATTAGCCCTAGCAGGTGGCCATGTTAATGTGCCAGTTTCATTCAGTTCAGAATGGACTCATGTCTGGTCAGTGTTTTGTTTTGGTTTTGTGGGTTTTTTTGTGGGGGTTTTTGGGGTTTTTTTGTTGTTGTTTTTTTTTGGCCTGTCTCTCCCTGCACAGTTTTTAGATGATATAATGCTATTGCTTAGGCTATACAAGGACTGCTTGACACAGATGCAATCAAGCCAGGGTAGCCAAAATTATTTACACAAGCTGCAAATCTTTAGTAAGGGAGACTTTTGCTCTGAGCAGATCTTGTCCAGGAAAGAATGAAACAGCAGAGACTGTATTTGTCTTTTTCTACCCCTCCTACATCGAGGCCAAGATGTTCTTCTGTTAGATGTATTTGAGTCTTTACATTCAAATAGTGTTGGAGTATTAGAACTATAAATATGAGGGCAGAAAAAAAGAAAAAGAAAAAGAAATGTTTAAGCCAGGATAGTGAATTTTTTTTTTTTTAAGAAAGAGTCTGAAAATTTGTATCAAAACCAGAGGTGAACAGAAGTTCTGTGCAACTCTTCACAGAGTACTAGTGAGTCTGCTGATCTGTCTCAGAGCCACTACTTCTAGATACTATTGCTACTAGGGAAATAATACTAATGTCACTGTGGATGCTGCTGTGGAAAAGTGAGCTCAGTGCTCAGTAGTGGGCAAACTAACCAGCAGAATGTTAGGAATGATTAGGAAAGGAATGGCAAATCATGAGAAGATATGGTAACATTAGCCACCTGCAGTTTCAGTGCTGTACACAGCTGTGCCTCTGACTACAGCAGAGCT
Source organism: Apus apus (assembly GCF_020740795.1). NCBI lineage: Eukaryota > Metazoa > Chordata > Aves > Apodiformes > Apodidae > Apus > Apus apus. Next base: position 40,917,134 of record NC_067283.1, on the reverse strand, counting down.
GAAGATGTGGATAGGGGTTCTGTGGTACAAACTGACTTTTATGCAAAAGAGGGACCACAGTGACTTTGTCTTACTGGTCTACCCTAGGAAATGAGAGCCTCCTCTCATTCCTCAGAGACATAAAATGACAGAGGTTTACAAAATCACTTGTGATATGGGCAACATAAGCAAGAAGTGGATATTGGCTACCTCTTGTAACTTCAGAGAGAGCTCTTAACTTCTTCAGTTACAAAGCAGTTTGTGCACAAAAGACCATTGCTTCATAAGCAGAAGTATGAAATCATTCAAGTATGTGTTGGAGAAAGTCATGGCTGATTTGTCTACTGGCAGCTCTTGAACATGGTGGTCTAAAGACAGCCTTCAGACTAAGAGATCCCTACACTGCTTGCTGAGAACTGGCAGGATGTACCATAGGAAAGATTATTCTAAAATTGCTCTATTTCTTTTTCTTTTTTTGTTAAGCCTCTGGTGTGTACCTGCGTCAGAAGCCACATATGGAACATAAAGAGATACGGCTTGATCGGGTACAGCATTTTTTAACATTTTACATGTCTTCTTGCAGATACACTGAACAATGAGCCCAAATGAGTTATGTTCCCTACACAATACCACACCTCAGGGAGTAACACAGGGATCCTTGCTTTGTTTGGTACTTTAGACTGGGAATAGTTTAGTGGATGCAACAGTTACCAAAGTAAGCAGGAGTTTTGTAACTGGCAGCTGACTTAAAATGAGAGTCAATGAGATCAACTTCCTTAATTTTTTTCCAGGTTTGACAATTTGAAGTTTAAATTGTTACATATGCACTAAGTAAAGAGCGTAGATTTTCTTAAATTTTAGAGTAACCACTGGCACCCATTTGGCACACGTGGCAATCTAGCCACCAATACAGACATCTGGTTACAGACATAAAACACTTCAGATTAGGTAGTTCAGTTTGAAAGATGTAAGAATTTTTTTGTGCCTTGTAAATCTCTTTCCCAAGTAATCCATGTCCACATCTGTTTCCACCTATTTTGCGTTTTCTTGCTGTTTATTTAAACTTACCTTCTCTAGTTGTCGATTCTACTTCAAGTCTTTTGAAGATGAAATCTAACAGACTGAACTACATTTGCAGATAGAAAGTCTCCAGAAAAATAGTCCGTAAATAGTATTGAATAAATAGCAACTACAATGTATTTCATAAATGGCCCAGTATCTGATTTTACTAAACTAAGTTTGGATTAATTCCTGAGTGACTGTTGTGAATGCAGGTTTTTTCTGTGGTAGGTGAGTTTCATAAGCACAAAGAGAAAAGCTTTGACTTTCAAGAAATTTGACTTTTCTATTATTGAACAGGAATTTGAGACCGTCCAACTATGTACACCTTTAAAATAGACCATAGTAAAGAAGCAGGTTTGTGAAGTAGGATTGTGAAGAGCGTGGAGAGCATTTTAGCAGCACAAAGATAGTGTGATCTATCGTATGTACTTGTACAGCTGTACAGAACAATTTTTTGCAATAAGAAGTAAACAAGAAATGAAACTCATAGTACAAAGGAATTTTGAAGGCACTTAAGTGGAAGGTGACTGTACCAGTGCAGTCATTTCTGAAGGTGAGAAGATGGGATAAAATTTTAAATTTGCAAATTCAGAGGAAGAAAGTCCAAGAATCTATTTAACTTTTATGCCTAAATTTTTATATGGACAGACTCAAATGGCCTTCTCACCTCTTTCCCCATTAATACCATCAATCAAAAAAATTACACTTTTGAGATAAAATAATTACATTTTACTAAAACTGAAAATCTGTGTAGTCTCGCTATAAGCATGTTAATCCTTTGCTAGAAAAATGCAAGCATATTAGCAAACTTTCACTGAAGTTATGTATATTTTTTTTTCCCAGATTGGCCTATAACTTGACAGGTAAATTGTTTTGCAATAGCTGGTGAATCAAGGTGAAGTCCATAATTCAGATCTGAAACTATTAAATGCAGCTTCTCCATAATTGGAAATTCAGTGCCTAGATGTCTGTCAGGGACACAGCTATTTGTATCTTGCCAAAAACAACTTGGTGGTTCGCAATCACAAGGGAAAACTTGGCTTCCCAGCTGGCTGATGGGATGTAACCTGACTCCTACTCAGTTACCAGAGTGCTGCAGAAACATGCATTCCATTTGTGGATGGAACAATTGTCCTGGATAGCACTTACTTACAAATCAGTACTTTCATAAATATTATAAGAACTTATGTCATGTAGCACCAAAAGTGCAGGTAGCAGTTTCCATTTCCACTGTGATGGCCTGGGGCCATCACTTCTAAGCAGACTGCCAGCTCACTCAGTAAATCCTCTTAGACTGAAGTACAGGCAATTTAGGAATTGAGACAGGTCATGCTGTACCTTGCTTTACTTAGCTGGCCATTCTCATTTCTGGCTGCTTTCTTCTTGCTCTAACCCTCCTAGCTTATTTGCCCCAAATTGCCTGATGGGTGGGATTTGTGCCTCAGTGATTTTGAGACTGGAAATAGAACAAGTCATTAGAATAGAAAGCACACGCGTGGAGTCCCAAACAACAAGAACAAGAGTGCACTTAAACAGTGGCTCAGGAAAATACTCAACTGCTCTGATTTTTCTAGATTCCTTTGTGGACATCCCACCTCTTAGAACAATCTGATGAATGCTTCTTCCTTAAGAAAAAGATACAAGAGTAGATCAGATTGCAAGGACCTAGAAAGTATGTTTGTTTTGTGCTATCTAGTGGTGATTTGTCTTTGCTAAGAAAAATATCCAGAGGGACAGTAATCTCTGGATTTGTGGTGTAATCACTTTATCTCCTGAACAATGCAGCTACATATGCCATTGATTCTTTCTCCTTTCGAGTTGAGAATCTTAATGTGGGGTTTTGTTATGGTATTTATTCTTCAGAAGTCTCAGATAGGAAACTTGACCTTTCTAGCAGTTGCATTTACATGAGGAACTTCGACAACAGTCCTCTCATGAGGAGGTTATAACGTCAGTAATTCCTAATCTGATTTGCATTAGGGAATAGATACAGCTCATTAGCAGCACTGTCATGTGAAAGTTAATTACAACATAACAAAATGTGGGACATGAATTTGACTTGTAAATAAATGTTTCTTATACCCCTGCTCCTGTATCAGTGCCAGAAAACCAGACACAGTGGGGATGATGATCCATGCAGTAAGTATTTCTCTTTAAATGAGGGAGGAAGCAAAGTAGGCCACCCACTTCCTCCCCCAAAATATCACAAAGCTGTGCCTAGTAGGATGTGTAACCTCATTTGCATCAGTCATGTCCTTAATAATAAAAAACATTTTTCACTATCCTTTCCATGCTGTATTAGAAACAACATTCAAATCTGTTCTCTCTCAGGAGGCAAGGGGTGAAAGAGTTGCCTCCTTGTCTTTACTGGTAGGTTCTTGCTTAGTCCAGTCCTCATGCTTTATTCCCCTTTTAAAATAAAGGTTTCCTAACTCTTCTGGAGAAAATAGAAATACATAGGGTTATGCTTGAACAGAAGAACTGGAAAAGGCAATGTTTCGTAAATTTGATAATATTCAGTAAAACACTTAAGTTGCAATCTGTAATTAGATAATATTTTAGTGTGATTTGATTTATTATAAAGATTTATTTAAATGTTAAATGGCTATGACTTTGTTATGCTGCTGTTTTCTTTACCTAAGTACCCTAAGTGTCTTGCTTCCCAAGAACTGAAACTTCTCAAATATAGAAGAAAAGTATCTGAAGTTAGTCATGCTTTTTGGCTATGATGTTGGTCAGAAAGCAAAGACCACTAAGAGCAAATTGAAAACTTAGTATGTAGTAAAGACAATTAATTTGGAGAGGTGATTGCATAAATGTAGCGTCTATTTTTTTTTTTTTTAGTTCAGTTACATAGTTTCATAAACAAAAATTAAGCTAATGATAGCACACTGAGTAAAGAATGGGTCTACTGATAAAAAGTTTAAAGAGCCACAATTTTATGTTTAAACTAATTATTTAAAGAAAGGAAAACTATGTTAATGCAGATGATGTTTCAGTTGTTTCTAAAGGTATAGTCAACAGATCCTGATGAAGACCTTGCAGTACGACATTGTGAAATAGAAAAGCCAACTCTGAAGGCATTTTGTGTGTAGATAATTGGCATGTAGTTAATTGGGCATTTTGGAACAGAGTCCAGAGGGTGTCCAAACTCATTTAGAAGTTGGCTTTTCATCACAACAGGTATGATTAAACTCCCTGGGGTGATGGAAGAGAAATTGTGTGGGAAGAATATGATCGTCTAAAGAGCCTTATGGGAAAAGAGATTTGGTGTCCCATATTATTGCACAATTTACCTCTTCTACCTGGAACACAAGATATATTAATATCTTTGGTGTTTATTTGCTGTTTTCCTTCTGTGTGTGTGAACATTTTTTACAGAAGTTGACTAACCTTCCTTGGCTGAGGAACGGGTTAAAGGTTAAACTTGGGACTTCAGGCTAAGCAGTGCTGTAATAAAGGGTGCTGATTGCTTTGATGATGTGAAGGCCTGCATGGGTGAGATTAGAACACTACACTGAGAGCCTGTATAGATAACAAGGAACAAGTGCAGCTGCGAAATGTGTGAGACCACAGGCTTGAAAAGAACTGCTTAGAAGCTTTTCTTGGAAGAGTTCTCTCCTACTGCAGGCATTTACATGCTAAAATCCTTAATGGCTACTTCAAGGTCTATCTTAAACTAGGCAGTTTCTTGCTTTCTCAAGGTTGCCCAAGACTTGTCTGAAGAGAGTTCCCTAGACTTTAATTCGTCTGGTGTCTAGAAAATTTTCCACCCTAAATTGTACCAATGTTGTCTTTGAAGTCAAACAACTGCTCCTTTCTTTATCCTAGGGAAAAAGTAAATATCATGACTACCACAAAGCTAAACAATGTGAAGGTGGAATGCCCAGAAGGCCTCCTCTTGCAGTAAGCTGGCCATGGTGATGCTGAGTTGGTGCCCTGATCCAGTGAGTACTGGATGAAGTCCATATGATGAAGAAGAACACATGATGAAGACTGAGGATGGATTTCACTGCTTTTCTATATAGGGGGCCAACATTTCTTATATTTGAGATATTGCACACAACTTGGATGGGGAAAAAAGGCAAATTTGTGTTAAAAATCACGCCTATATTTTCACGTCTAGAAATTTAATGGGAAATTGTATTTGAAGTCTGCTACTTCTATTGCTGCTTGCTAAATTCTTTATTTGTGTTACTGTACTTAGACAAGGTAGGTACTGCCTAGGAGTAAAGTTAGTTCTAAAGAGGGATAAATAGCAATAGATACCTTTCATATTTATCTGACTGGCCAGGTTCTGTACACTGAGGCTAGTGAATCTTTTCTTTCTGTCAGAGGTCTGTACTGATTTCAATATTGTGACATACCAGGAAATTATTAAGCAGTAGATTTTTTTTTTTTTTTTGAGAAAAATTGAAACAAATTTTCCTGGACTAAAAACTGTTTTTGAACTATGTAACAGCTCAACTACCTATCTGTTTTAAAATGTGTATTTTTCTTTCTCTTTATGTGGAAGGAAAAAGAAACGTAAACTCATCCGATCTTACAAAAGACAGGAGAATTGAGGAGAGAAAATGAAGTGGAAGTGATTTTATTTCCTAAGTAACCTGTCTTGACTTGCTCTATACCTTCCAAATCTACTTTACTCATCTGAACCTGTATTCATTCAAGCTAGTGACTGTAATGATGGTGACATCACTGTTTTGTTTACACTGAAATATCTTTTGAGGGCAATCACAACAGAAGTGGTTTTAGGAGAGGTATTGATTACGCCTCAACTTTGGAATTTGGTAATTTTGGTATACCTCAAACATGCTACACTTGTCCTCTAGTCTGCTTTTTTCTTAGTTTTAGATTATGAACTCCTCAGGCCTGTGATTATTTCTTCATAAGAATTTATTAACCACATAGAACAATAAATCTTCTGGAAAGAAAGAAGCAAAACTTTGATCTTTGACCATATTAATATACAATAAATATTTAGTCACAATTTTGCATTTAATATTACATCCACAGACGGTACAGAGACAGCACTCAACACTTGTAAATCTTCATTTAGGATCTGCCAGAATGCAGGTTGCTATTAGTTTTGATTTGACCCTATTGTTCATATGCCTTATGAGGTGGTCTTCATTTGCGCAGTTGCTTCAAGTTGTTGGTTGGGTGTTTTGGGGTTTTTTTTGTTTGTCTGGTTGGTTTGTTGGGTTTTTTTGTTAGTTTGTTTTTGAGGGGTTTTTTTGTGTTTTTTGTTGTTTTTTTTTTTTACAAGACCATTCTTACTGCATTCAGCACAAAAAGTATGACAACATTTACTTAATGAACAACTTAATGGTGTTTTATCTTAGTTGTGCAGACTTACGATGTATTCAATACTTTATTACTTATTGTTCTGGGGGTAAAACTACTATTTTTCTTTTGTGCTTTTTGCTCATATTCAGCTTTATATATCTAGTTGTTTTATAAACATCGACTTTCATGATAGCTTTCACAAGTAAGGGAAGGGGTATTTATCCTTTTGCAGATGGCTACCAAATAAATGTTAAGAGCTTCAACTAATCTCCAGTATCCAATTCTAGACACCGGCAACTGGTAATTCTGTAAAGTAGTAAGTATTGTATGGAACTCATCTTCAAAATGCAACATCTTCTGGCTCTATTTGCTAATGTCTTTGACTTTTTTGCAGTCTGAACCAGGCAAGCAGATACCTAAATATAAAGAATGCACCATTTACTTGACCATGTAGGAGAAAGTTTAATTTTTAAAATGGTGTTGTAGAAAGTACATTGGCAGGGGTCCTAAGACTCTTCAGTTAATCTGCTATACTCTGCCTCTTAGCAGAGAACTCTCATTTCCCTAGACCCTTTCCTTGTCTTTAAAAGCATTAGGCTAGAATGCTTATTTCTCCTTTTGCAGCTCTAGTTTGTGTATTTCTTTCATCACTCCTTCTTCCTCTCACCCTGCTTTTAACATCTGATACTTACTTTTCCTTCTGATCCCCAAGACATCAGCGTCTGTCTCCTCAAGTATACTCCACTTCTTTGCTTGGAGCCAGTCTTCTCACCATACCCAGGTGTTTCTCTTGACTGTTTCCTTTTGCACCTGTGATTGTTTGCACTACTATTTGTGTCTCTTTGCCCTTACTTCTTTTGTTCGACTTTTGTGAGTCCAATTTAAGTGTTCTTTGTCCTAGTGCAGCTCTAGGAACTGGTTGTGTGCATATTACATCCCTCTCCTCCTCACACAGTAATTTCATGTCTTGAATTTCTTTTTTCTTCTGCCAGCATCAGATGCACTAATGAGAAAGAAGGGCCAGTGCCCTTACCTTCTTTCCTCTTGAGCTCCTCTAGCTCATCCCTCCTTTTCTCTTTCCATTTGTGGCTTTTCAGTCTGAGACTCTGTCCTAGCCATGGCAACAATTTCTGCTTGGGAGGAAAACATAACAGGGACTATGGAATACTGACTCCTAGCATTTTCTTCCTTCACCATTCTTACAGCTCTTTTTAGGGAGCACTACTGCTACCAAAATAATGTCCTCTTGTGATTTACCTGCATCAGGTACACTCCATCATTAAAGCTGCCAATATTTTAATTTATGATGTTGTGTCAGCCTGTAACAACAATCAGTATTGACAGACAAAAACCTTGAGACAGGGTCTGCTTCAGTAGAGCTGATGGCTGTTGCAGTTATCCCATCAAACGCTGTCTTTTCATCCTGTTCGTGAGGTCTGTGGTAACTTCCTGCCAAAGGTCATACTTGCCAGAACAGCTGATGACTAGAGTGGATCAGATGCTGGTGTCAGGCTGGGTGGAAGGTGCATTTATCAGCCCCTAACTTACTTCCTTTGAGCCCTGTAAATGCCTGATATTTGCAAGAAATTAAACAGCAGGAGAGTAAAGTGTAAAGCGGACACTGATGGCTCTTCATTAAACAGACAGGGAAATTCCGAATCATAATCTGGCTTCTCCAACAATTTCTGCCTCTTCCATTCATGTCCAAGAATGTGTAAAGGGTGGGGGAAGAAAGGGGAGGAAGAGGAATGTAGGAAAAGCACCACCAGGCCACTCTTGGTGGACCAGGTACATTACCGTATTAAAATACTGATGATCCACTTCTTCGGTGCCATATGAGCCCTATCCTCCTCCTTTCATATGTCATCTGGTGTGTCAGTGACAGTTGCACTTATGCTTGTATGGACAAAGTTGGCCTGTTTCTTTTTCAATAACAGCTTTTGGAAAACATTATGAAGTTCTGGTCAACCTGATGTGAATAGAGGCATCCCTTTCTTTTCACTCAGGCAGCACAGCATGGGGAAGCTAGGTTAGCCCTTTCCTCTATAGTTATACATATGTTGACCAGATGGAATGCAGTAAGCAAACAAGTTTTTCAGCTCAGCAAATGACTGGGTGTTCACCTGGAGATATTGTTCTCAGTGTATGATGCCAAAGGAAGTATGATGAATGAATGCTGGGCCCTACTGCACCTTGATTTGTCTGTTGGGTATTCCCTGATGCCAGGGAAAGGAGCACTAGAACATCTCATCAGAGATCCCCCTTCAGAAGCCTCTTCAAAGCTCAAGAGGATAATGGAAAAGGAACATGCTTTAGTGCCAAAACCTAACTGATGTTCATGTCTGCAGGTTCCTTTTTGATAGACTGAACATTCTTCTCACTCTGAGATTTTAGAAACATTCTGTCTGCTGTCCCCTGAGGAACCTCACCAAATATTCTAGTTCACTACACATTATGGGAAGTCCTTACTTACAGATATTACTGTTCTCTGGGATGAGTCCCCAGAAAATGGAGGAGTTCTGTGCTCATGAAGATGAACTGTGTACATGCTAATATCAAAGGAGGACCTCTGTGATCTGCTTCCTAAGACACCTATTTAGGACTAATTATGTGGGCCCTGAAGTTACAATTCCATCCTCCCCATTACACCCATGCTGCCCAGTGCAAGACAATTTTCCTGGAAGAGGAAAGGACAGAATAGGTAACAGTTATATTGCAGGTGTATCAAGCCACTTTATATCAAGGTTATTTTTTTGTAGTGGTTGTGCACAGTGCTTTATTTCTGTCTTTTATCTGTTCAAACTCAGCTGAGACCCTATCTGGGTCATAGTCTTTGATTGAAGAGTGTGTTAAGATTGTTACCTGTTCAATCGGTTCCACACAGCTTGCCTTATTTCATCTCCTCAGTACAACTAGGCAGGTGTAGCTTACATTAATGATATGTTCCTCAGAGTGCAGGTTATAGTGACCTGGTGTAGACCCGTGCCAAGTCATGCATTTGAAAGCTTCTTCCAAGTTGTATGGGTCAGGAGCTCTGGCCCTATGGCCAGGACTGTATCTGTGCCCAATGGCATCCAACAGAGTGTGTAGCTGCTGTTCCTGCAGGACATCTGCTTCTGTTGGGAGAACCAGTGAACTATTTTCATCTGCAGACTGATCTGTCTCTGACAGTCCCTTTCCTGAAAAGCACAGAGAGGACTACTGGCCACCAACCAGCTCTTCTTGCCCACACTCAGGCGAAGGCTCAGAGCCTTTTGCTGTCCTGTGGCCAGCCTCCGAAGCAAGTGGGTCTCCAAAGCTGTGCTAAGCCTCCTGCTGGTAGGCGGTAGGAGAGGCCTGGTTTGCCTCTACAGCCAGGTTTACATTTTTGTCCACAGGCTCTGCAGAGCCTCCTTTTATAGTGTTCTTAGGCCAGCAGGGTGTTTGCTGATGCACGAATTCCTTTGATTTGCTGCTTCTAATGCTACTGATAAGACCAGCTGCTCTCTTCTCCGTTTGAGAGGGCTTGTCTGAGACCCAGTCTAGTTCTGATCCCCTTGATCTGTCTGATCTGTCTTGACCACGTTACACCTGTGTCAGTCAGCCTGCCTTCTTTCATACTCTGTCTCCTGTGATCCCAGTCTGATCCTGAAACCTCTGTGCCTCTCTTCAAGTGACCCATCCGGACGCTGTCACTTTCAGAAGACAAGCTGGGACTGGGCCTGTACTGGAGTCACTGATGTTTTCTTCCTGACACTTCTCAGCCATTCAGAGCTCACATGCTGCATTGTAACAAAGAAGTCCAAAACATCCCAGAAGTGGCCCCGGGTTGGGCTGTACTGCACAGGCTGTGGAGCCGCATGGCATCTCTGCCCTGTGCGTCAACTTGCTGCATCTCTGGTTTCGGAGCTTCATGGACAACTCAGAATTCCTGGGCAAATGAAGGCTGCCCTTCTAGTCAGGCCGGGCAGGGTTTCAGGGTGGGGAAAGGGGCCACAGCTCTAAACTCCCCCCCAGACTAAGAGGTGTAGTTAAAGCCCCAGGGCCATGTCAGCAGGTTAGCGAGCCTGGGGAGCAGGGGGGACGGTTCATCTGCTCGGCGGGTGCATGTTCAGTCCTATCTGGAGAAGGTGTTTTAGAGCTGAGGGTGTCCAGGGAAAGTGCCATCTTTAGAGGCAGACAAGGCAAAAGCTACCTCTGCCAGACAAGTGTAAACAGCCACTTCTTTCGAAAAACTTTTACTGGAGTGAAGCTTTACCGAGGCAGCCAAAAGCACAACCTTGACACTCCCCCCGCTCGCCCCCCTGCAAGCCTTCTGAATAAAGGATGGTTGGAATATTTATACAAGGGCAAATAATATTATTTTTGGAAAAGAACGTATTACTTTGGTTACTTTTTTTCCAGAAAAAAAATAAAATAAAAAAATCACCCCGAGGCAGGCACCTGGCATGGAAAATTTCGGCTTGCGTGGTAAAAGCTTGGCAGAAATCACCCGCAACTAACACGGAGGGCAGGGAGGGAGGGGCAGGGGGGGCTTGCAGTGCGCGGCAAGCGTCAAACACCCGCGGCCACCGGCCCCGCCGCCGCTCTCCCTAGGCCGGCGCCAGCAGCTCGATTCCCCCGCTACCCGAGCCCCCCTGTGCAGAGGGGGCTCTCCCGGCCACCGGAACCCCCGGTGCAGAGGGGGCTCTCCCGCCGCCGGAGCCCCCCGGTGCACAGGGGGCTCTCCCGCTACCCGAGCCCCCCAGTGCGGAGGGGGCTCTCCCGCCACCGGAGCCCCCCGGTGCAGAGGGGGCTCTCCCGCTACCCGAGCCCCCCGGTGCGGAGGGGGCTCTCCCGCCCCCGGAGCCCCCCGGTGCAGAGGGGCTCTCCCGGCCCCCGAGGCAGCTCAGCCCCGGTTGACGGGCCCGCCACGCGCCTCCGCGTGCCACCGCGCGCCCCGCCGGCCCCCCCCCCCGCCCCGCGCGCCGCCGCGCCCCGCCAGCCCCCGGGGTCTCGCGGCGGGTGGGGGCGGCGGCGCCGGGCGCTGCGCCGCCTCCCATTGGCTGGCGGCGCCGCCGGTGGCGCGCGGGGCGGGGGGAGCGGGCGCGCCGAGGCGGTCTGGGCTCAGCCCCCGGCGCGGCGGAGCATTCGCGGCCGCCCCGTCCCGAGGGCAGCAGTGCTGGCCGCCGTCGCCGGGCAGGCAGCCGCGCAGCGCCAGCCCCAGCCCCAGCCCGCCTCCCGTTCCGCCTTGCTCTCTCCTGGGCGATCTCGGCGGGGCCGCGATGGAAGAGGAGCGGGCGGGCGAGCAGATGAGACCGTTGCTCACCACGGTAACGCCGGGGTGGGGTGCGGCGGAGGGCGGGAGGGCGGCGGGTGGGGGGGTAGCGCGGCGCACAAAGGGCCCCCGCGGGGCAGCGCCGCGGGGTCGGGACGTCCCGGTCGCCTTTTGTCCGAGGACGGGGACGCTGCTGGGTGCGGCGGGGACCCTCGGCGGCGGCGGCAGGACGCGGAAGCGGCGCCGCCGGTACCTGAGCGCCCGGGGCTCCGCGGCCCCTCCGGCTGCCGGGCGGGGGGGGCGCAGGTGTGCCCGCGTGCCGGCCTCGTGCGCGCGGCCGTGCCCGCGCCCCCCTCCCCCCGCCCGCCCCGGGGCGGCGGGGCCGCAGCCTTTGTTTCACCGGGGGTCTGGGCGCCGCGCCGGGCGCCGGCCCCGCCATCCCCCCCCCCACCCCCGTCCCTTTGTGAGAGCCCCGCGGGGCCGGGGCCGGCGGCGGCGGTGGGCGGCGCGGCCGCCCCTGGCCGGGCCTTTCTCCCTGCCCCCGGCCCCGCTCGCTGACGAGTTCCTGGGCGAGGAAGAAGTGCGCACACATGGCAAGCCGCGAGCTTCCCCTTGTCCGCGTGTTGCGCGGCCGCCTCGTCGGGTCAGGTGGGGGATAGGGATCCCCGGCGGGTTTCCAGGTTTTGGGTTCGGGGAGAAGGGGGACGGGAGCGTTGGTGCGGGGAGATGGATAGAACTACGGAGCTTGGGTGAATTTCCTTCCCGAGCCAGTGGCTAAGTGAAGCAGACATGTGTTGCCTTACTTCCTGTGCTACTGAAAAATACATGTGGTTCCACAGTTGTAATTTCCCCTCCCTTCAGATGACTCAAGGTCTGGATTTTGTTAATGAGCCTCTGAGCCCTTCCTCTGATATTCTCCTTCAAGGCCTTTTCCGAAAAGGTGTCGCACGGGAACTGGTTTTCAGTGCCTTAAGAGGAGGGATGTGTAGTTTGTGTCACAAAGAGTTCTGTGATGGACAGAAACACAACATTGAAAACATGTGTTTTGCACCGTCTTTCCGCTACTCTTCAAGGGGAGATTTGAGTCACCTTTGATAAAATTGGCAGTCTAATGAAGTGCTAGCTTCCTGTGACATCAGTGTGTTTAGTGTGTCTTTCCTTTGTTACGAGTGTTGACAACTTTGTGGCTCAGAGGTCCATGAATTTTGCACATTCCTAGGATTCTTACAATTTTTGTATATTGCTTAAAAAAATTAATGTATGGGCTCACCTCTAAAGGTTTTGTAGATCTGTTTTAGACTTTTTCTCCACTCTCTTTGTCTCTGCCCCAAAAAGACATGTTCCCAATTCATGTTAGCTTGTTCAAGATGAATTCTTGATAAGAGCAGACTGCTTGATAGGTTTAATTGGTGTTAAAACTACCTTGCCTCTCCGTAGGAGGTATCTTTTAGCTGGCAGGAGAGTACTCCTGTTTATTAAAGAGATGCTAGGCTTTGTGGAGCAAGTTGCAAAAACTTTAGGCTTCAAGTGTGTATGGAGTTACAGTGGAAGATGCTAATGGTTACCCTCAGGTGAATCCAAATGAAAAGCGTTGCAGACTTCATGAAAGTCAGTGTGCCCTGAGTGCTTCTTTGTCAGGCCCGACATGAGTTAATTTAAATTGTGTTGTAACAGGAATTAACTAGGGGCTTTTGGGACAGATGCGTAAGTTGCTGTACTACTGCATGGTCATTTTTTGTAGGTGTTTTGCACAGAGGTGCTCAGTGGTGTGGTCCAAGGTGGGTATCCTTGCAGCAGCAACACCTAGTCAGAAGCTTGGCCTTAGTGCTGAAGTGTGTATGCAGGAGGTAACTGTTGCTGAGACAAAACTGAAACGGTTAGAAAAGTGAGAGAACAGAAGAATTGGTAGGAACCAGAAAAAAAATGCTTTTCTAGGGGAAAACTCACCAAGTAAATGGCTCAAAGGAAATACAGGACATTCTGATCTTTGGGCAAAACATAGTGTAGCAATATTGGATTTGTTGTGGCTTTTGTATGCAAGGGATGTTTTTTTTTTTTTTGTTCACAAAAGCTACCAAATCCAAAATATGAGTATTTTTGACAATACAACTTGATTTCATTTTTATAATGCTGTGCTTCTGGTAATACAGACCACCTTCCTGCTAGCAGTGCTTTCTGAAACTGCTTAAGTGTGCATAGTTCTTTTCTGAAAAAAGCATCTCAGTAAGATGAAAGGACTTTGTAGAAGGTGTGCATCAAATCTGAGAACTTCACCAGTGAGGCTTTAAAATACAAAAAAAACCAAATTGTGATCAAACAAAGAACTCCCTAGTGCTTGAACCAGGACATCTTCCTTCCTTCAGTGTTGGTGAATCAAGAGGTTCTGTGTTTGTGCAGTATTAGATGTGTAACAAATAAGCTCTGGTGGTGCTTGTATGGAGAAGCACTTCTGTCAATCAGCTCTCCTCCCACTGGTTTTATTTCATCAAAAGTGTATAGTACCTTTTAACTTTCCTTGTTTTGTATTTTAGGTCAAGTCTTAAAGAAGAGAATCATCAAGTGTTTAGGACATTGGTATTTTAAGGAACTGCTTGGTGCCGATGTGTACATGGAAGTTGGAAGGGGGAGGTGAAGGAAGTGCCTAACATAGTTATTACAAACAGAAAGTAATCAATGGTCAGAATGTTTGGGATGACTAGAGAATACTATAGGAAGAAGACCTGATGTACTGTAAGCACTTCTGGCCCTCATCTTAAAAAAAAAAACAAACAACAGTATTACTGTAAAAGGTTCACTGAAAGGTGACAAGATACGAATTCCTAGATGTTCCTAGGTGAGAAATTATTGTGAACAGGCTAGAACTTGCAGCCTAGTAGAGGTGTTGGGACAGTGATATGGAAAGGCTCTATAAAACTCCTGTGGAAGAGCAAATGAAGATGGAGGAAGAGACACATGGTCAAATCAGACTTAGGTGGTAGGTTTGGAAAAGACAAAAGAAGTTGGCTCTTCCTTGAGTGTAGGGAATTCATAGGTATACTTGCTATATGATCTATGCACAAGAAGTTTTTGTGGGCTTAAAAGGAGTTTGGACCAGCATTGGAAGACAGATACGTAGAGGTTAGTAAATGGATGAGCAACAGTGGAGGTTGTGAGACAGTAAAGAGTTGTATGCTTGTCCTGTTTCTCCTCTTCCCTCAATTTATAGTAATTCTTTTTTGTCTTGTTTAAATAGGAGTGGAGCATGTTAGTACGTTGCTTTCTGTACAGTGGTGAGTTTGGCTGCAACAGTGATGGTATTAAAATGCTTGATACTGTGTACCAGTGATCTTGGTTCTACCTTCTAGCTTTTGTCATGCTGATGTTCATAACTGGATAGTTTGGTGGGTTTCTTTGCAACAGCTGTAGGCATTCTGTCTCTAGGTATTTTGCAGGTAATATTTTCAAAATACTTGTTTTCTTAAAAAATTGAAAACTTCTGCTTCAGTATTTGAAAGGTTCATCGAGGTCTTGGACTACGAAGTATGACTACTTAATGGGTGTGTATGTTTCTTTGTGTCTTTCAATGAAACCAATCTGGTTTTATCACTGTTCTACTGTAGATGGTGGTAGAACTGAAAGTGACTCTTGTTGGACAAGGGTATATTTCCAGGTTTCTCCTTCTGGCTCTCCTGATGAAAGCATTACAGGTGTATGGTCTGCTTATCTCACTGAAGAGGGCATTGGTGTCCCTGTGCTTTTTCTGAAGTGGCTTTGTGGTTGGCTACTGTGTTTTGTTGTTTTTTTTTTGTTTTTTTTTTTTCTTAACAGCTTGGCATGCACAGTATCAAGTGGGTTTTAGACTTTCCTGTTCTACAGTGGTTGTGTTTCAGTGACAGCTTTGGGCTTTCACTTCAGGCTTCATTTCAAGACTCCTTCAGGTACAGCCCACTTCGCCAACAGACTATCATTACCTCAGTGGGTCTGTTCTTTCCTTTATACTGATGCATCATTGTAATGAACAGGATAGTGTGTGGTACTCCAGCTTCTCAGATCCATAACAAAACCTGTGAAGGCTTATAGGAATATTGGGGTAACAGATGTCAGAGCCACTTGAAATAAAAAAACGCACAAATTGAGAAGTATCCTAACTGTCAGAATCTGCTGCTGGTTACAACTTCAACAGTTCAATAATAAAACCCACAAAGTACCTTTTCAAGAAAGATCTCAAATACAACTTCATTTTCATGAGTTAATTTCAAGGAAGAACCAGGTAATTTTTGGTAGTTGGACTGGAATATGTGGTTTCTGAACTAAGCTTTGTTCTGGGTATTGCGTTTCAGATAGCTTGGTAACTTCGTCTAGCTATGTATTACTCTCTTATGTGGTTATTGAAACAATTCTTTTAAAATATATTCTATGTCTTCATTTATCTTGGTGATACTTCATATGTAAGAATGTAAGTAGCATCAGTACTGCAAAACAAAGTTTTACAGAACTGACCACTTCCTATCTTTCCATGTGTCTTGGATGACATTATTTTCGAAGTTAAGTAGTGGCAAGTGTTCTTTTGTGTGATTATTTGACCTCTTAATTAACATGTGGCTTTTGTGATGGTAAGTGAAACGACGGGTCTCTGAGGAATTATGCTGGTGCATATAAATTTTTTTCATATTAACATAGTAAGCTTGAACTGGTGTTTTCTCTTCATGGCCAGACAAGGGTAACTGAGGGTATGTTTGTACTGCATAATTGAGGGCTGTGCAGGAAACTCTCCTCCCCCACGAGTTTGTGGCGTCTGGCTGAACACAAGTTAAAGCAATACAGTTATACTGGTGTGGCAGTCCACTAGCTAAATGGACCTTATGAGAGAGAATTTTACTAGCTTGATAACTGTGCAGACTTGAATCTCTGACTTTTGAAATACAAGCTGCTTTTCTGTGTTGTGTTGTTTGGGTAGGGTGCATACCTTGTACAACTTGTGGGCTATGGGCAATGTCTCTGATCATCTCTGGATGGCAAGCTTTATTGAGTACTTAAAAAGTTAACCATGGCTGTCAAAAACTTCAGGTGTTACTTGAGAACTTTAATTAGGCTTCATTGCAGCAGTTCTATTTGCTGTCAAAAATAAGTTGTAGGGTGTACCAAGTTGAGTAGTTACTGCCTTGTAAGCCATGTGATTGATCTGCTTCTGTAGTGGACTTTTGACATGTCACCATGATTGCTGTTGACTTTTGAGTATTCATCTCCTTTACACAAGGCTGTTGTTACGCAAGATCTTCAGTGGCCCTGAAGTACTACTTACTAAATAGAACTGCTCTATTGCTAGTGATTGATAAAATACAGTATAACTTAAATATACTTGAATTTAGCTAGAGAAGATCTCTAAAGAATACTGTCATGTTTTTGCTGTAGCATATTCTGCAAAGATAAAGTTTAGAGACATTTCAGGTTTTTTACTAGCTGTCTGGCTAATTCTTTGAAACTGTGGTAAGAATAGTGAGATTCAAATGAGGTTTTTCTAAATAAGCATATGGAGAAAAGAATCACAAATTACTTGATCCTGTGAATCAGTGAATGTCTGAATGGAAAATGAGATTTGGTTCTTCTACAGACGATTTTACAGTGTTCTTAAATTTGTGTTTCTGAGTTTAGCAATTAGCACTAGATGAAAATAGTACTTTTTTTTAATTTTAAACCACAACTTTCTAATGTAAAAAGTCAATCCTGACATCTTAGAAGCTGCTTTTTGTGTTACCAAAAATAAACATCCAATTATGCAAGCATCCAAAATCTACCTTACTAGCATATCTCAATAGTTATTAGAAGGGATTATCTGTGTAACAGTCTGTATTTGTGCTTGTTTCACTGGGAGTTAAATTTGCTGCAGTAGAGAGCACGTCGGGACAAAGGAACTGTATATTTTAACCAGTAGGTGGAGCCATTTCAGTTACATATCAGCATGCCTGTTTGTGCAAGTTTTTGAAAACTTAATTTCTTAAGGTTTTTTCAGTAATTTCTAGAGTATGACTCATTTTATAATTTCTTCATCTAAAGAGAAGAGTAAATGTTTTATTCTTCCAATAACAGTGCCAGGATTGTACAGTATTCTGTTTTTATAAATGTGCAAAAAAGCAAGTGGTTTATTCGTTACGGAAATTAGTGTTATCTCTGTAAATTTTCCAGTGTAATGTGAGTAGAGCTTTATAACCTTTGTACACCTTGTGTTGCCTGAAGTAGCATTTCAGAATATTGTAGTGTTGTACCCGACAGTCTGGATGCTCTTGTGACTTCTGTCCAGGAAAGGCTGTTCAGCATAAACTGAGATTTTGTTTTTCCCACTCCAGTGCTTTAAGTTAAATTGACTCAAAGCAATGTAATGGAATGGTTGTCCTATTTGGGTATACTGGCACAAGTTATCTTATTTTAGCAATGCTGGCATGCATCGTAACCTTGAAACACCCCTGGCTTGTTAATTCTAGCAAGTCCCATTTTAGTAGAAGTAATCGCAATGCCTTACTTGTTATATCATTTGTATCCTCTTCCAGCATCCACTGTTCTAAAAGGTATATTTGTTTTTCTTATATTTTGACTCTTAAGAAAAGAGTACAAATGCCCCCGCATTTGTACTTAGTAATGTACCTGTGTGTCATTCTTCCCCAGATTCCTGTTGTGAGATACTTTGAGATTTTTGTGATTCAGTTTCTTTTGGTTATTTTTATTACTTACTCAATCTCATTGGAAGTTTACGTTTTTTTTACAAATTACATAGAATGAGTACTGATATTTTTCATGAGATGTAGTTGTGCTGGAAGGCATCTAGACTTGTTGGCAACATGGCTAAGACAGTATCCTGAAATACCAAAATATGTTTAAACTTAAAAACAGACTGGAAGTTTTTTTAACTAAAAGAGTGTTTTCAGTGGAAGTTTCCAGGTTGGACACCTGTTGTTAAACTGTTGCCTCAGTTTAACAGAATTTCTGGAGTCTGCCTCCAAACTGGAACTTCCTGTGAATGAGGCATGTGGGCAGAGGCTGCCCAGAGGAAGGGGGAATTACAGAGCAGCGATCCCCCACCGTCTGATGTATGTTGGAATTCTGCTGTTTGACCGTGTATTCTGCACTCTGCTCCTGTTCCTTCTATAGTACAACTGTACTACTGAGGATCTCTTAGCTGAGGTCTGCTTTTAGGTGGGGAGAACTGAAAGCTCATAGGTAAACTTTACTGTTTTTTCTGTCAGTACCTTTCCACTGGGTTCATGTGTGCATTAAGAGTATGTGTGTGTGGACAGCATGTCTTGAAAAAACTGTCTCCGTAAATAGGAATACATTTATTATTTTATTTTTTCCCCTGCTCATTGTTGCACCAAGCTGGTTCCTCTGCATTTTCCATGACTAATGTCTAAATATATGCAGGCTGTGTCTTGACTGGGATCTCTCTTGGGATGGCAAGAAAGACGGCAAAGTGATTGTAAATACCTAGGTTATGGCAAGAGTAATGATAGAAATTATTCCTTGCTAGAAGAAGCTAAGAATTTGCTTCAATGAAAGTGCCACTTCTGAACACCATGACTGTTTCACTAGCAGAGTACAATCAGAAGATTATAGAATCTTTCATCAGGCTGTCAAGTTTGTGTATCTTTGTTACCAAAGAACAGAAAGAAGTTAAAGCAAACTCATGTTCCTAGAGGTGTTGTAATAAGGTCCTGTTTGGTATCTATTTCTGGTATGTGATTACTCCTCAGTGCAAAAATTCTGCTGCCATGTCAAGGGATTCAGTCTGCTGCATTCTGGATCTCAAGTCATGTTAAGCAGAAAAGCACATGTGATTTCTTTACTTTAGACAGGGTTATGAGTAAGCTAGTACAGCTTGTAAATCATGTTTACTGCTAACTGATCAGACTACAAGTTCACATTTGGAAGCCTTGATTAATCAGATTTTCTCTTGCATGTTTAAGAAAAGGATGCATAGCAGCTGCTACGCATAACACTTTATTGTACAAAGATCTGTTTTCTGTTTCTCTTGTATAACTTTAAGAGGAAAAAAATAAAATGTGTCTTTTCCCCTTCATACTGCCCTCCAACATCCTTTGTTAGGTTCAACTCCAGCAGAGCTTCGGCTTGTCTTAACTCCACCCCTGCACAATTAGATAATGTCTGTATATTCCTCCCACCCCTGCTTCCACTGTGTACTCTCTTTTGCATGTGAGCTCAGCCACCAGTTCCCTTTTCTTTCATGCTGGTCCATTGTCAGGCCTGCTGGAATTCCTGCATGCAGGAATGGGCAGTCTTTTGACCATCAGCCAGCTCTCACAGGCTTGCCCTTTACCCTCCATGATGGTCTTCCATGAGATTCTACAAAGAAGATCCCTGAACAAGCTGAAACATGTTCTACTTAAGTGTCTTGCACTGTACTGTATGTCTTTCTCACTTATCTCAAGACTTTAAACTTCAATTTCATGGTTGCTGTGACCAAGGTTCTGCTTGACTTCCACTTCTCTGTCTGGTTCTTCCTTGTTCGTGATAACAGGTTCAGCAAAGTGTCTTCACTAGTTGTCTCATTGATCACTTGCACCAAGATACTATTTTCAGCATGTAAGGAATCTCCTCGAGTGCTTGTGCTTGACCATACTCCACCAGCAAGTGCTAGTGGTTTTAGGCCTCAATGTGTACCAGGCCTGCAGTCGTGAAATTTTCTCCAGCCTTCAAATGAAGGCTTCTTCTACTTCTGCTTCTTGATAAGGAGGTCTGTAGCAGACACCTAGCACTTCATTTATGTTGGACAGTTTTCTTATTTTACCCCCAAGGTCTCGATTGTCTTATCACTCATTCCAAGCAAAGCAGCATATGGAGTAGGCAGCTCTTTGCATAGATTGAAGCGCGTGTTTCTGGACTTCCTGGCCTGGCTTTTCTCGAGAGCTACTATCTATCCATTTCAGCTGCTCAGCCACCGTGAGCTCTCCTACTGTCATTCACTAGTTCTTGTGAGGTTATAGCTCTGCAACTCTGCATGGGCTGAGTCCTCCTGTGACTTCCCATGCTGTGTGCACTTGCATGCAAGTGCTTGACATAGGCCCCAAGACATGCCTCTTTCACAAGGGAAGTGAGAGCCTTCTCTGACATGTGTTCCTCATGTCTTCACTTCTCTTGAGTGTGACAACCTTTGTCCACCATGACTAGTTTAAAATCTTACTTGCAAGCTTAATGCACTTGGGGGCAAAAGATACTCTTGCCACAGTTTTTCAGATGTATCCTTGTTCCTGGAAAATGTTTCTCTGGTCAAAACAGTAAAAGCCCTGCAAATAACCAGATATTCACCCTCTGGATGAATCTAGTCTGCCATGAGTCTTTTCCTTCTCACTGGAGAAACTGAGAAACACTGCCTGGGCCTCTTCACCCTTACCCACAGTCTGATCAGTAGTCACTCTAGATTTGCTCAGTGATTGCTTTTGGAAGTGTCACTGGTGTCCACATGGCTAAGTATGAAAATGCAATAGTTTGAGAACTGTATGAGCCTCAGTCTTTCCAAAACGTTATTCAGCAAGCAGCAGACCTCCCAGGACCTCACATTTTATCTTCCCTGTGGTGCAGTGTGCTCATCCACTCCTGCAGCTCTCTCACCTGGCCACTCAGCACCTCACTCTCAGGTGAGGCCACTGCTATCAGCAGCACCAGGGAGGAGCAGAGGCTGATTTCTGCAGCCCAGCACCTGGACTGTAACATCCTCACTGTGGAATTCTTGGAGTTGGGATCTCTGATATGCAAGGGAAAGTGTTGTGTGATCTTGAGTGGTGTTTCAGGGCACTTTGTAGCTTTGTCATGTGAACTGCTGTGACATCTGTTAGCTGCCTCTGTTGGCTGAGCCCTGGGAGATGTGCTGTGCCCGTGTTTATGTTATTGAAGTATTAAGCTTTACCATCCTTTTCTGTTTGCAGTATAGATTTAGAACACGTATTTATGTGAATGTTTTGTTTTACTTGCAAGTGTGAAAGACTTACTTATTTTTTTTAACAACTCCATTATTGTCAGCTTACTTGTAATGACTGCTATTTCTGCAAGGCAGCTATTAATAATAATTGATGTTTTAATTGGCTGGTGCTGTTGTGTTGGCTGATGATGTTGCATAACTTCTTGGCTTCTCAGCTTGGAGGACCAAACACAACTGATTTTCATGTTCATGCTTTGCTGGGTCATGTATCTGTAGTAATACACATCTTTTTCCCTTACCTTGAAATACTTAATGAATTAAGTACTAAAGAGTGTTATGTAGAGGGGGACAATTCTGCCATACTGAAGATGCTTCAGTTGAAAAGCCTAAATATCCTTTTTCTCTCTGATACCTGTACACATAATTTGTTGCAGATGGAAACACTGTGGTTTCAGTCCGTTATAAGAATTAGTTGCTTCACCTGTGACAGAGGGGTTTAACTAGATAATGCTATTGGTGCATGCTAGTGCTAGATAAAAGCAAAGTATCCTCTTTTCTAGTTCCCCAGAAAGAGCACTTAAAAGTAGGAATCTTTTATTTTTTGACATAATTTCTAGTCTAGCTTGTAAGTATAGCTTGTTTTACTTAATACTTTGAGCTTTTTTAATGATGTCTGTATACAGTGTGTTAGATTATTATGTTATTGTTTCTAGATAGGACAAGGTGCAGCCAAATGAATTTGGGGCAGATTAATTTCGGTCTTCAAAGCTCTAAGTACTTTTCATCTAACCAAGAAATATTTGTAGTTCTTGCGTTACTGCAGATGGGAAAACTCATATGTGGGGCATGATGGTTCAATTGTTTTTATGGGAGTACAGCACTAAAGACCAGTTTATGCTCATACAATGTTTGGAGGTCTATTTTTGTACATTTCTTCTTATAGCTGCAATAATACTTGCTCTGAGTAACCTACTTGTGATCTTCGCTTTTATCCTGGAGAACTGTCTGTTCTGCTTGTAACCTTTTGTATTTTGACTTACCCGAAGTTACCCAATTATACTTAGTAGAAAGCTGTGATTAATAAATGGCTTCCACTGCACATGCATGGGATTAGGATTGGACATTCTTTGGTAATTATCTCAGGGTTCATTTAATTCTTAAGATTTTATCTCTTAACTAGTTTCATGTTTATTTATAGGTAAAAAAAAGCTATCATTCTGTGGGAGGTGCTGTAGGCACCGATGTCTGTTGTGGATGCCTTTGGGGCAAGTCACTTTTGTGCTTAATTCTTCCTGGCTAAAAATGTCAAGACATTTAAAGACTATAGATTTTACAAACGTTCAAAGCAATCTAGTGTAGATGTACTTAAGTATGCTGTAGAATGTATTGTAAGTTTCAGACCCTTTAAAAGTTGTATTTGGTGTTACAAAAAACAGCTTTCACCTGATTTTGCATACTCAGTTGTTTAGGTGTTTGTTTTTTGGGATAGTTTGACAGGTCATGGCATTTCAGGGTTTTGAGTTTCTGCATTGTGAACCTGGATGTAAAGCCTTGTAATTTTCAGCAATAGCCTAGTCTTTCATGAACATTCACGTTGTGCTTTGATTATCTGTTTTCTCTGTAGCAGGACTCCATAGCAGTCTGTCCAGCTCCTGTTACAGTTGAAAAGCTACTGTCAATATTATTTTTTTAATAATTTATGTAATGTGGATGTGTATTTTACCTCTTACTGTATGGCTACATTTATTATACAGCTTATGGCCCTCACTTGGACTTCAGGTTATGAAAGATGCTTCGTTGTCTCCAATAACATGTCATATCCTGTTTTGTAGGTGTGTTGGTTTCTCTTTTGGCCTTAAATCTTTTCAGAGGAGTAGTAGGCAATTGCTTTGAGACTCAAATGTGAAGTCTACTGAGTCTCCAATTGCATGCAAAAAGATATTGCATAAAAGGCAACTTCATTTAAATGAAAAGAGTAAATCTACAGAAAAAAGCTTGGAAAGAGCATCAGGAATTATTTTTTTAAAAAAAATTGTTAATGAAAAGAAGATGAATATGTAAATTATATAAAACAAGCTGTTGGACAGTTACGTTATGAACTAGCTTCTCAGCATTGCTTTGGACCAAAACAGGAATAGCTTACTCTTCTGTGGATTCTCTGACTAACCTATGAAGTCAGAGGACAGATTGATTGCAAGCTCTTCAAATATCACATTCTAAACAATAAGGTGGAATTACTAAGGCTACTGCTAGATTTATTGCTACGTGTTTCTATTAAAAAAAAAAAAAGGTGATTTGAAGTATACTTAAACTACTGCGTGTTTTAGGGCTAATGATTTTTTTTTCATTTTTTTTCCTGTGACTTGTACAGCACTATTGTGAGGATATACTATTATGTAAGTGCATGCATTTCTTTAGCATGTCAAACATATTTCCAGACAGACTTGGTGTACAAAAAAGGAAATGAGAAACTTCTTAGTGAATAGCCACAGCTGGTGTTACTGTTGGTGGTAAATTCTTCATTTTGTTTGTCAAATGACTACACCCTACCAGCCATGCATTTTAAAAATGTTTATATAAAACCAAACAGATAGCATCTGAGAATTGTTATGACTCATTTAAGGAAGTGATAAAACCCAAGAGTAGCAGAGATCCTTTCCTTTTTCAGCTTCATTTTTATTAACATTGCTGTTCTTGCCTGCCATGAGAGATATAAAAAAGGAAATTAAAGGGGCAGATCCTCTTGTAATTAATATTTGTTTGAATTGCATATAGTTCAATAACAATAACATGAAGATACATGTTGCAGCTTATAAATTAAGTATACAATACCAGTTATTGGACAGTTTTAATTTTAGATTGTAAATAAAAGCAAATTTATTAAAGCCTTACTAACTGAATTTTGTGGAAATTCTTGAGTTTTGAAAACTGGTGGTGTATGCCAATCAAAAAAGAATGAACATCAACCAGGTTTGGTGTTTTTTTTATTGGCATCGTTGTTGCCATCCATTACCTGCCCTAACTACTGATGCTGTGTAAAGTGCTTGCAAGTATTTGATTTTTTAAGATACATAACCAGAGTTTATTTTCAGCATATTTTGTAAATTCATGTAGTTAGATTGAATTTGCTTGCTTTTAATGAAATATGTAACCGTATATGCTTCTGTATATAGTAAGGATAAATAATGTTTGTTCTTGTTTTATACCCAGATGCTCTAGGTAGAGTTCAGCTGAGGAAGATCATTTTATTAAGAAGTTGAGAGTAGTCTTCCTTGAGTTTAATAGAATGAACATTTATTTTTAAACTAAGAAAAATTATAGATTCAAGCCTTCAGAACAGGACACCCCAAAAAATTAAGTTTCTGATTCTCAAGAAAGAAAATTAAAAAAATAGGGGTAGGATGCTAGCTTAATTTTTTTTAAATGACACAGCTCTTCACCAAATGATTTTATTTGGCATGATAAAAACTACTTCTTAACGAAAATATTTTGTTTGATGTGATTATATGTACTTAAATTATGGTCCATTTATAGACACAAAAATTCCAATTGTTTGTAACTTCTGTATAGTGCAGATGTTCTTGGTAGGTACCTTGTTGGCCTATAGTTAAGGAAGAAGATGGCTGTATTAGTCTGAGGCTTTTAATTATCAAGCATGAGTAACTTGCCTTTGCTGTGAAGAAGACACAAATGAAGGGCAAAATATAAATAGGGAACTGAAGAAATTTGATATGCTCAAGGCCAAAGAATATACCTACTACTTTTATTATGTGCTCTGACAGAACAGAATGTTTTGAAAAGACAGGCAAACAAGAAAGTTGAGCATGTTTTTGTCACTGGCAATGGCACCAATTTACTGTAAACCATTTGGTATATGGGGTTTTAGTTAATCCTAATCCAGCAAAAAACTTGGCATATACTGCTTTGTTAAATAAGGTGACTAATTTCTCTCCGTCACATCCAGTGGTTGGTTGTATGACTGGTATTTACTGTTTGCGTTTATGGTAGCCCAGGCTGGATGTCTGATAATTATGAATTTCCGGGTCCTGGAGGCAATGTAAAGGTGAGAATTTGAATGTTAAAACAGTAGTTCTCAAACCAGGTGTACTTTCCCAGATCATATTCTGTATGCTTCACTGCGTACAAGGGGTGTGCACTTACCTGCTTGTCCTCATGTATCGACTGCATAGCTGCTTTTCTTTGGGGAAGGGTTGGAGGGAGTTGATGACCAATGGTTAGATAATGAAGTTTCACAAGCAGCTAAGGCTGTTGTCTTGTCTGTTTCTTTAAGAGGCTGCTGCAGGATACTTTGAGTTGAAATTACCACTGGTGTGTATTTTGAGTAAAGTCACAAGTGTCCATTTCCAAGTACTGGGGAAGGCTGGATCCAAAAGGTGAACTGAATGGCAGTGAACGCACCAGCAAACTAGGAAAATGTGTATCTGCTTTCAGAAATGACTTCTAGATAATGGTGTCAGTATCTCCAAACAGAGACTGCAGAGGTGGCAAGAGCTGACCAATAGCAGTGTGGGTCAAGGATGGGAGTGGTGCTGTGGAGCTGTTAAGAGCCTGAGGGAATTGCTTTGACAAGGCCACTTTTCTCCTCTTTCCCCTTTTATTTTGGTTTCCAACTCTGTAAAGTATCCAGTGCTTTTCATAGTGAGAAGCTTGCTTGGCTTTTATAGTCAAGCTTGCTTGGCTTTCATCCATAACCTCACCTTGAGAGATGTTCTCAAAGGAATTGGGTTGTCACTGAGTGTCAGCAGTGAGTCTGTATTCCTCTGATGTGGAAAGATTCCCCTGGGATGTCTCCTGTTTAAAAAATGTGTTTTGCAACTGTGAAAAATTGGATTGCTTTCTCCACATACCTGCAAAGATTGATAGCAATTTGTACTGCAGCGTTTAAGAGAAGTTTCTCTTGGTGACTGTGGACAAGTGCCCCTCTGTTCAAGTGAGAGAGACCATCTGCAACTCTACCATACTTCTGTGTTTCACATACTGCTTCATATATAACTTAACACTGAGTTCCTTCTAAGTTGTATCATGTCACCTTTCCTCATGTTACTCTGCGAGTATCTCTCAATTCAATTGGTGTGAATTCCTAAGCTCCAAGTGAAGTGTGTTCCTTGTTCCTTTTGATTAATGTAATTTTACAGCATGGATTCTCTATATAATAACTAGGCAGAGTCCCACAGCAGCTTTCCAGAGTATTAATTCTAGATAGATAGTAATGAAAACTGAATTATAAACAGTGTCCTGGATGTCCCGATGTCCTATTTTTTGAAGTTTGATTCTCCCTGCCTTGTGCTACTTGTATTACTGAACAAAGTGCCTCTAAACCCCTTAGGTCCCAAGAAATCAGCCTTGTTAGAAGTACCAGAAATTGAAGAACAGAAAAATAATCCTGTTTTCCTTTTGAGATACATAGTGATCATGCTTTCAAAAAGTCATTAGCAGTCATGTCCTAATTGTGCATCTCCAGTGTGGACAAAAGTTTCAAAAAAAGTTATATGCTTTATATTACATGTCAGTATTCCTATATCAATTCAAGTAGTAGAAAATCCAATCCCAGTAATGAACTCTTCTTGGAGGTGGAACAGAAATAGTCCAAATCTGCTCATGTAGTGTTAAAGGAGCAAAGCTACTGGTGCAGTTGATCATGGAGCTCTTAATCGGTGAGACAGGTCATGTTTGAAGTGTTCTCTGCTGATTATGTAAGCTAATGTGTTAAAATTATTTGTAGCAAGTAGTTTGACAGAAATTTTATTAATGGGAATAATGGTTTATATTAAAGTTGTTCAGAGACTAGATGTGATGAAACAGAGCCAGAATTACTTGCTTTAAATGGAATTAATTGGCTGTGATCCTGTCACAGTATTGTAAGACACCACTTGAGCAACAAGCAAGCCGTCTTTTCATCTTAGGAAGTGCCACCCAGCATACAGCTGCAGCACAACAGGTCTATGATTGAGCACAGGGCAATTTGTCTTCTCTTGCAGCTTAGGTCTAAGTGAGGTTATCTGGTTTTAAATGCTTATTGGTAACTTGGGTTTTTTGAGTTGCTATTAGTTATTGTTACAGAGAGAGGCTGTAATTCGAGGCCTGCTTATGATGTGTTGGTAAAGTGGTTCCTGACTAACAAGGCAGTATAATGTGGGAGAGTTTTGTTTGTGGATTCTTACATAATATGTTAGCATTATTTTATTGAAAATCGTAGTGTCTTTGACTTCCTAATTTAGAATAACAGAATTTTTCTCTAGTTTCATAAAATTCCAATAAACGGAACCTAAGCAGAGGGATATTTCATTTTGTCTTTATCGCTTTTTGTTCATAAAATCTTGGTAGAGAAGATAGTGTTTGAAAAATTTTGAATCTATCCTTCAGAACTACTGTAAAATGTTAAGGATGTTACACTTCAGCAGTGTAGGCATTGATGTATCTCCATTAGACATAAAAATCATAGAAGTGTTTAGGTTGGAAAGGACCTTTAAGATCATAGAGACGAACCCTCAGGGTTTGTGCTTTCTATGAATATGTATTATTTGGCAGTTGTATTGATAACATCAGTCAAAAATACTTGAGTGAAGTTAGTTTGCAACACCTAGAACATACATGTATAACTATCGGAAATATTTTTTTGTTTTTTTTGAGAAAGCTTAGCT
Source organism: Apus apus (assembly GCF_020740795.1). Lineage (NCBI taxonomy): Eukaryota > Metazoa > Chordata > Aves > Apodiformes > Apodidae > Apus > Apus apus. The sequence continues at coordinate 40,889,002 of NC_067283.1, read as the reverse complement.
TTGGAATATAACATCACTTTAATGTGTCAGTAACTACACAGACCTATTAAAATAAGAAAATTGTTCTTTAAAGAAAAAAAGAAGGGGTGAGTGTCAGGAAACCATTGGTGAACACACATGGAGCTCTTGGAGTGAGTCCAGAGGAGGGCCATGAAGATGATGTGAGGGCTGGAGCACCTCTCCTATGAAGACTCCTATGAGGGAGTTGGGGCTGTTCAGCTCGGAGAAGGCTCCAGGGAGACCTTGTAGTGGCCTGCCAGTACCTGAAGGAGGCCTACAGGAAAGATGGGGAGAGGCTTTTTACAAAGGCATGGAGTGGTAGGACAAGAGGTAATGGTTTTTAACTGGAAGAGGGTAGATTTGGGTTAGACATTAGGAAGAAATTCTATAGTGTGAGGGTGGTGAGACACTGGCACACGTTGCCCAGGGAGGTTGTGGATGCCCCGTCCCTGGAAGTGTTCAAAGGCAGGTTGAATGTGGCTTTGAGCGACCTGGTCTACTGGAAGGTGTCCCTGCCCGTGCAGGTGTGTTGAATCTAGATGATCTTTAAGGTCCTTTCCAACCCAAACCATTCTGTGATTCTATGACAACCTACCACCCTTTTCCTCCATCCTTCTTTTTCTAAAGTGCTAGGCTGTGACTGCTGCTAATGTCTGTCTCCAAATGCTAATTAATTATTTTAGTGCTTTTAGAAATATGGGGTCATCTTGCAAATGCAAATTGAGAGTCAGAGTGGAAGTGATGCCTGCTGACAAAGTGGTTCCAAAAGTCTGGTATTGTGGTGCAATTTGTTGTGCAGTGTGTTGATGATGATACTGTTTAGGGGAGCATGCACACTTTTCTTCAGTCTCCTTTCATTGCTTCATTTCTTAAACATTAAATATGCATTGCAGTCTTTTCAACTGCTTTTTGTTTGGCATACTACTTTAACAAATCAGTATTTGCATATGCAACTTGATAATTTTCTAAATCACCTGCCCATGACTGAGAATATGGTGTTAATAGCAGCATCAGCATATGAAAGTGATGTGTTTTCAGGTTCCCCCTAGTGTCCTGGTACGAATGTTGTAATTCTAAACTGAGCCACAGTTCAGTGTTCCTTTAATGGGAGAGCTTTCTTTTGGCACAGTTTTGTCCCAGTGAGAAAAGGGTACCTTAGTTTCTTTGAGCCCATGTTAGTAAACAGGCACCTCGGAGAACATAAATAGCTTTAAGTAGACAGTTAACCTTATAAATATTTTTAAATATTCATTTATTTCTCTCATTATGCTTGAATGATTTTGTTATATAAATATATATTTTAAGTAATGCTTCAGCTGCTCGTAATTTTGATAAGTGAAAATAGTTTCAAATTTTAAAGGCAGATCTTTTTGGAAACCTCAGAATTTGAGGAAGTCTGCAAAAGGTTAAAATCGGATATGAAATGATTGCTTAAATTAATTGTACCTCAGTCAAAAGCTCTGAAAGTACTTCAGATCACCAAAACCTAAATGTCGTACTGTTCTCAAAAAAAAAATAAAAATTAAAATTTCAGCAAAAAGGTACAATTTTCTACCAAAGTTGATAATTCCGGTACAATCTCATTCAATTAAGGTAAACATAGTACAAACCAGTTTGATTCTGTTTGTTCTGTACCTAAGTGGTCTTTACAGCATGTTGTTCAGTGGCACATTTCCAGCCTGGTTTATGGGCAGGGTTTTTTTTCTGTAGAGTCAGTCCTGTGATGTGAGAATATGTGAGATATGTCAGAATAAAAGCAAATAATTTGGTGGATAGGTTGATTTCTTTGTGTTTGCCCTTAAATGAACAAACACTGTAAAAAAGGGATGGATATAATATGCATATAATCTAGGCAAATGAAAAGCTTATCAGTAGAAACCTGGGGAATTGCCTGGAGGACAAGTATATTCAAATGCTTCCTATTTGAATATTTCTTTACATATTGCTTTTGGCTTTAGGTAGGAAAGTTTTAATATTACCATATTTAGCTTTTTCCTCATACATCTTGTATTTATTTTTTTAAATTATTTACTGTATTGATTTGAGGTGGAGAAGAATTTTTTGGAGTCATGGAATGATGAAGGCTTCATTTAGTTGTGAAAAGTCTTCTAGTGAAGATGTTCTTCCCCCCAGAAAAACGCAGTTGAAAATTAAAAGTTAAATTAATACATGTATGACTAAGATACCTGATTGTAGAAATTTGTTTGGTATAGTAACACGGGGTTGTAAGCTGTAGTTGTTCCTATTTTGTGTCACAGTAAAAGCAAGTCTTGCATTAGGTGTAGGTGGCTTCTCTATGAATTTGATAGTATCAGAAGGATATACTTGTTCTAGAGACTGGTTTCTAAATTGTTAGAAAAGTCATGCAATTTTTTTTTTTTTTTTTTACTTTCTCTATTTCCCTTAGAGGAAATACTTCCCTTTTAGAAAGTCTCTTTGGATTCCAGATGCAGTTGCCATTGTATAGATCAACTCTTGCATTTTTTTCAGCGTTTAAAACTCCCTATTCCCTGTGAAATCCTGAATTACAAATGTTCAGATAAAGTTCTTGTAGTCATCAGTTACATCATGTTTGATTTCTATTGCTGGAACATCTTTTATTTAGGTCTCTAGTCTGAATGATGTATTTTATGCATTTGACTTAATTTTTATTTACTCCATATTTGACTTAGTATTTTAGTTTTCTGTCTTTTAATGTGATCAGTTATGGTCAGAAGGTCATCTTAAAGCTATTGAATCTCTTTTCAATTTTAGGCGGGGAATGCAGGAGGAGAGTTTGTATCTTGGGATATGGCTTGATATATCAAAGCCAACTTATACTTCCTAAGACTGATCAAAATTGCCATGTTGGATCTCAAGGAGTATGAGTCTAAATGTAAGTTTACTTTGCAAGTTCAGATATGCCTTACAAAAAAATCTTGGCAGTAGAATTTTTATGGGTAGACTTTATGCAAGGCTAGATAATGGTCTTCCAGAAGTCAATGTCGAAGGCAGAAGCCTATCTCAATTCCTTGTTGTGCATGCTCTGACTTCACTTAAAATCAGTCTTTCCTTGAGCTTGTATTTTTGCAGCTGACTGCCAGTATACAGTTTAAGCTTCATGGAACTATGGTTTAACTATCACTGGTAACACCATTGCGTATTGCAGAATTATTAAAAATGCTTCTGTATTGTTTGGGTAACCTTTTTAGAAAGCACACTTTTTAGCTGCTGGCTAGTCAGAACTCCCATGGAAACTCAAATGTCAATGTTTTCTGAAGTAGAGAATTCTAACTGTTAAACAAATAAAGTGTATCTAATTTGCCTGCCATGTGTTGGATACATTCAACTACTTTTACTAAATAGCCCCTCAAGTCATAAGTTAACAGTAAGAGTCCTACTCTACATTAGTTTTTCCTATTCACCAGAGAAATGCTATCTTAGAAGTACTATGTTGTAGGTTGTCTTTTACATGTGCTTACTCACAAAAGGAAAAAAATTTAATAAAATAGTAAAAATAATGAATCAGTGGTGGTTCTTGGTACAAAGGGTGCATTAGCTACAAAAGAGAAGGGTTTTCATTTTTTTAGCTGATTTTTAGATCTCTGCCTCTGTTTCCCCTTGCATTTTGGCAATTGAACTTTCCTGGTAAATAACGTAACATGTACAATGACATACTGAATCTGTTGTGGCAGACTCAGCATTTTTTCAAGTGACTTCCAGAACCTCCAGATCCAGACACAGCAAAAAAATTACATTTCTTAGTACATCAGAAAACCACCTGTGCTCTCTTTAAACAGAAACAAAAGGAGCTCATCTGGATAGCTGTAAATGATGTTAGGCAAGGCAAATAAGAAATAGAAATGGATGCCCTTTTAGTGTCCCTGTCTTCAGTGATCACAGAATCATAGAATGTCTTGTGTTGGGTGGGACCTCTAAAGATCATCTGGTCCACCCCCCCTACAACAAGCAGGGACATCTCCAACTAGACCAAATTGCACAGAGCCCCATCAAGCCTGACCTTTAATTTTTTCAAGGATGAGAGACATTTAGATCCTTCTAAAGGATCTTAGTCTACCTCCTAAAACTTCTAAGTTCTGACAGCTTTTTGTCAAGCAACATCTTCCCTTATAAAGGTTATTTCGGACTTCAAAGATACTTTGTTGTGCTTCGGAATTGCAGGAGGAAAATGGAAGAAATTTTGCCAAGAAAGTAAATGTCTTTAAGATACAGCTTCATGCTAAGACTGAGCTTGACTAATTAGTTCCTGATCCTTGACAGGGAGACATCATTCCATCTTTGTCCAGTCATCTTTTCTGTAAGCGGATTCAACTTGTGAAGCTGGCAAAAAAACCCCCAAAGCCTCAAAAAACACCCAATGAACCAAAATAAAATTTGTTTGGGTCAGTTTTCTGAAGTCAGTGCTCACTGAGTTACTTGTTTACTTGATGATCAGGAAAGCATCAGATCTAATATAAGGCAAGCATGTCACAATGTCTAGTAAAAATACTGTGAGGAGAAGAAGAAGGGAAAGTGGAATGAGCAGTATCTCAGTTTCTCCAAGCTGTTGATTTTACCCAAGTTGACATGTGAAGCTACAGCACTGAAGTGTGGCTCCGCAACTGTCCACATCAGTTTTGTCTTGAGTTGCCGCATGGTCCTACCCTTCCTGCTCTGGGCTCAGCACTCCCACTGGCCCCATTGCACCTCCTGTGCCCCGCCAGCCACGAGTGGCATCGGAGCTGAAGTGGCTAAGTACTGTCCGTGTCACGTTGCTGGTTCAATGATTGCTCACACCAGCACAAGGATGGGAAATGCAGGTTTCTGTTCCTCTCTGCTGTATGAACAACAAAAAAGTGAATTACTAGAACTTTTTTTTTTTGGTAATTGTGAATTTATCGTGGTGGAGGCTTGGTAATGCATTGGTAACTACAGAAAAACATTCATCATAGAACAGTGGTAATAGGCTGACTGTTATTTGTGATAAAATAGTTTTCAGGCGTCTTGAAGTTATCCAGTGTAATGGGAAATGTGATTTGTGGAGTATATTTTGTATTAAAATAATCTGCATACAAGAACATCTGAATCCTGTATGTTACACCACTTGGAAAGTTAAAAATCTGTGACGAAATTCTACCCTCACTCAAATTGCAGTGGTTATGAGCAGGCCTGGAGTTTTACTTCCATTCTACCTGCCTGGTTTTTAAGAATAAATGTTGTGGGCCATGGAGTGCCGATACCTGCTGCTGTATTGGTCCTGCTAGTTTGCTGAGTTTTGATTTGTAGGTAGTAATTTTTGTTCACTGTGAGAGTAAACGTGTTGCCAGTGAATTATTACACAGATACATGGTTTGACTGGGATGCAGTTTTATAGATAGAGGAGAATTTGAGACACAGGGAAAGCTGAAGGTGAAGAATTAGGCCTTGAATTCATGTGAATTGATGAGATTAATGATATTTTACTTTTCTATTAAGAGACATGCAGATGAGTAATCATTCAAAAATTTAAAAAAAAAGTGGGGTTTTTTATTTTTATTTTTTTTTTAGCTACTGATGTTTGGTGTTGTCAAGGAACTGTTCTGTGTGTGTATAGCTTGGTTTGGTTATATTTGGAGAGTCTGTCGTAGTTCTCCTACCTCCTTTTTTTTTTTTTTCCTCCCAAGGGTCTGCTGTCAGGGACAAGCTTTCATGTGCCTGTGCTTCACATAATGTCAGTACAAACGAGATAATTTCATCTGCCTCACATTATACTGCTTCATCAGCTGTTCACTTCTCTGCCATGTATTATTCTAGGGAGATGAATCTTTAATATTTACACACGTGATTGTAGAGCAGTTAAATATGTGGCCTGGTCTAAAGGTCTTGTGAACTTGCACAAATCTAAGACTTTTTTAGGATAAAGAAAAATTATATTAAAAAAAAACCTGCCAAAATGCCTGTAGATGAATTTATGTAAAAGCAAGCAATAAGGGATATGTTGTAGTTGCAAGATGGGCAGCTTTGCATTTAGAAAGCATCCTCATTCTTTAATAAATAAATATATAACCGCAAACCCCTCCTAGTCTAGCTCAGTGCCATTTGCGTAGTAACCACATGCTCATACATGTTGAAGTGAAATTGGTGGTAGCGTTCTATTTGAACATGGTGAATTTCTTCCATCTGTCTCTACTGAGGGATGTTTTTTAGTCCAGAAATAAGTACTCTAAAACTTTGTATGCATCCTTGTTTTTTCTGCTTTGTCAAATGTATCAATATCAGGACTGCAGGGTGATTAATGAAGTAGTGTGTACAATAGAGTACATAGTAATCTTGCTGTTGATGATGATTCAGGTTACCAATTTCAGTGGTATCCTCTCTAAAGAATAAGTAAGTAGGCAGCTCTCAGAATGGTATGTAATTCATACTATCAGTCTGCCTCATGCTTACTCTCTGCATCCCAGTGGCTTGTGATGGCTGTCCTGCAATGTTACTGGAAACCCAAGAGTTCACTACTGGGGCAATACACCAGAGACTACCTGCACAGAAAATGTCTTTTTTTCTTCCTTTTCTTTTTTTTCCTTCCCCTTTTTCTTTTTTTGGAAACACTTAGTTCCATGTGTACGTGCAGTACAAACTGAAGCAAGCTGAAGCGTGCTGTCCAGATGTACATCTTGGGCACCAGCTGCCAAGTGGAAATTGTATTCTGAAAAATACTTGTAGGCGGTTGAACTCCTGGTGTTTATGGATAACTGTAATTCGTTAAGTGATGAGCTTCTGCCTACAAAGATTTCTGTGCTCCCTTGCTAAGGGAATAGTGTCGTATTAGAGGAATAGCTTGTATTTAATGCATATGTAATGGAAAACTCATAAGAAGCTGTTCTTAATATGAGTTAGGAGGTTGCTGTTAAATAAGAAGTTGGACAAAACCATCTTTAGTAGTATGAGATATACTGACATTAGACAGTTTGTGTCATAAAACTCGCTCTTGTGCATCTTAATCCCTTAGCACGTTGTCTCCTCTCCTGACTTCCCCTACCCTGCTCTGCAATCCAGAATAAAGCCTCATTTAGAAGTATTGTCTCATGGATATTTCTTCTTTTCTGAAGAAGGTGCTTTGAATTTGATTCATGCTATCTTTTCACATACATGAAGAAAGGTGGCAGTGAACGGCATTGTTTTGGGTTTTATTTATTTATTTATTTATTTGCTGTCATGTTAGAAATTATCATGCTCATTTTGCATAATTAGTTCATGTAAGGAAGGGTTGAGTTTGTATTATGAATGCAACTCTTAACACCCCCCACTTCCCCTGAAACACGATTTTAAAGTATCAATAGTATCTCTTACCAGATCTGTCAATTTACAGGACTAGATGTGTGGGTATGTCAGTATGGCCTCTTTGCAAGTGAGGGAGCAGCCACTTTTCTTGTGCTTCTTCCTGGCTAAGACTGGTAGAGCTTTGCTTGAGCTTTTGTGGTAAATCCTGCTGAGAACATAGTCCTGCCCACCTCAGCTACCTGAAATAATAGCATGCTTGTGTCCTGCCTCTCGGAATGGCAAACTGGGCACAGTTTGGCCTGCTAGAGAGTCTGCAGACCCTGCAATAAGGCAGTTTACTGCCAGTTCATGATAAACTGGAATTATAATTGCTGTCTCATTTTAGAGCAAAATTTGGAGGACAGGAAAGAGCTTGTGGCTGTAGTAATATATGCAGCTTGCTGGTGTGTTAACACTAGTGTAGCTGTAAGATGTGATAGGGGGTAATTATATAGATTGATCCAGAAGCTAGTTATAAAAAGTGATGTGAAGTTTACTCTTTTAATCCATTCTAAACATTTCTGCATTCCTCCCTGTGGTTAACCAGAGGTTTTGGAATTAATCCAGTTTAGTTGATTTTTCAGGAAATTTTTAGTAGAAGCTTATACTGTTTACGAGGGAATAATGGGCTATATATTGCTTGTGAAAAGATTAAATGTTTTGCAGAGCTAGGTGCTCAGACAAAATCTTTCTTGTCTGGAGAATAATAGATACATGCTTTCTGAATGTGTCTTTCAAAAAAAAAAAAAAAAAAGCTTTTGTGGCCAGAGAGAAGCTCCAATAATTGGAACTTGAAGGGGTATGAAGATGAAAACTGAGAAGGAAATACTGATGGACAAAGTGTATGTTTCATGATAGCAGCTTCTGTTTATTTAAAAAAAAAAAAAAGCCCTGGTACACTTCATATTAATTTACAGCATCAAGCATATGTTTGAAATATTGCTTCAGCACAAATAATTTTGCTCTCAGTTCTCACAGTGTTGTCACTGAACATGTTCGAGGATGTGATAATTTTGAATGTATTTGCCTACAGTTTGTTTTAGAATACTTCTGTAGTGAAGCATGTTGAGACAGTTGCAGTTTGAAGTTGCTGGGTTTTTTTCCCTCCAATACAAAGCTTTTTCCTGATGTTCATTCTTAGGGAAGAGCAGATATTTATTCACAGAGTATTTTGGTATAGGACTTAAAAGAGAGAACCCTTCATCTGGTTGAAAAAAATGCAACAACAAACTTCTTTAGTTTTTAGAATGTTGGATTTTTCAGCTTGGCTCCACATGCACCATTTCTTGGAGTTTTTTTTGTTTTGGTTTTTTTTTAAGAATAAAGTTGCTGAGTGTTTGGGGTGTTTCCCCCCCCCCCAAGATTGAGTAGCTATTAAGTAGGAATTGATTGACTAGAAAGAGATTTCAATAAACGGTTTCAGAGAGGTGGATTTTTTTCAAGTTTCTGAACAAGTTTTTACAAAACTTGGAAAAATAAAAAAATCAAAGGTGTGAATTCCAGTCTCTTCCTTTATTCTGCCCCTGAGGAATAGACAGCCTCTTCGCTGTCCAACCTAAACAAACTAACTTTGTACTTCTAGAAACTGAAGTACTTCTAGTATTGATCTATGCTAATGAAGACTGCATTCAAGTGTGGGAGAGCTACCAGAACATAGTCCAACCTGGCTGTTTCAGTATTGGTCTGAATAGCTGAAGAACTGTGTGAATCTGTGCTCTGCATTAGGAGAAGAATAGGTTTGGTTTAGGATGCTCAGTTGAGAAGAAATCATGAAGAGTTAGGGTATCTGATATTTTTGTTTAACTTTGTTTTTCCTATATGGGTAATTTAGCTTATGGTCATGTACATGTAGCCACAGAGAGGCCTTCAATAGCTTGGAAATGAAGAGATTCACACACTTCTTAGAGTGAAAACCTATTCACAGAGTGGAAAAAGCTACTTTTGAATACTCTTGTCAGCACTATCTGAGAGTACTTTTATTAGTCTATGGCTGGACAGTTTTCTGGACTGAGGCAGTGAGGGGAACTGAATGTTGTCTTCTGATTTCTGAACTGTAGGTGATAAAGACCATCTTCACAGTTGCACAGTACATTTATTTGGCTGGTTGTATTTGCCTCAAGTTTATGAGCAGGTTGTTTTTTATATGTGTGTTTTTTTGTTGTTGTTTTTGTTTTGTTTTCTTTGTTTGCATTTTGGTTTTGTCCCAGGTTGGTTATTTGTTTGTTGGTTGGGGTAGCACCAGTCCAGATTCATTACTAGAGTTTTTGTCATCCAAGAAGTAGGAATGAAAGAAGAAAAAAAGAACAATGTCATGTCATGAAGGTAGAGTTATGGATAATGCCCTGAGGAGCCATTGTTACTTGATGGGACAAGGAGATTAAGGTATGTTAAGTGATGAAGAGTGGAATGAGGCTCTGAACTTAATCTGCCAGCTACTTGAATTGTAACTTAATCTTTGATCTCACTCTGGAAGGAGACATGAAGTTAATTGTTGCTAACAGCATGGATTCTTTTCTCCCTTCAACAGGAAAAAGAAACCACCCAAACAGATTTTTTTAATAATGTTTTATTTTGCTGAACAAGAATATATGGCTTATGTAAAAAAAAAAGAAAGCTGCTTTGTTATGAGTAGTGAGTGAAAGGTTGATAATACAGCTATAAACACACATGGCAGATGTTTGACTTCTGGGTTGTTCTGTTCTGGGACCCAAGGTACAAATGTGCTTTCATTTTGTAGTGCTAATGAAGTCTTGGATCAGAGCAGAAATACAACCTTGAAGCTGATCTTCACTGCTGTTGATGCAGAAAATGCTAAGTCTGAAACTCTGTTTCAGTTCCTTTTTTGGTATTCTCTGAGCTGGAATTGAAGGCATGCTGTCTTGCCCCTTCTGCTCTTGTGCGACCCTGTGGTAGCTGTGATCGGGGGCCTGGGAAATGGAGGACTGGTGTGGTGGCGATTGGCTGCCGGGCTGGGGAGCGGTTTCCCGGAGAACATCTGTGTCAGGCAGAGCGAGCTAAAGCAGTCATGTCTGCGCAGCCTCGGGCCTCTCGGGAGGTTCATTACAGGGTCTCGTACAAGGGCATTCTCAGTTGCTGCACATCAGCATGGAAGAAGCTCCTCCAGGGAAGAAAATGCAACCTGTATGTAAATAGCAGCTGTATAACTTAGGAATGGTTCAGACATGCTGTGATTCAAGGGGTATTTACCAACTGGGTCTTAGAATGGTGTGATACCTTAGACTTGCTGTTGTGGAAGAAGTTTTTGAAAGATCTGGTGATTGAAATAATACTTCAAATAGAGGTTTCTGTATTAGGGAAGATATTTTCTGTGTAATTAGAATTGCTTAATTGTAGTAACGGGCTTAATTCAGAAAGTAAATATGCATTTACAATTAGGAGAGTATACTACTGAATTTTGAGTCATTGGTTGTGGGGGGTTCTTTACCCTTTGCATTATTTTGAGTTAGCTTTTTTTAATTTGAAGGTTAGCAGCTGTGGCTGAGTAATTCTGTACAAGTATAGCAGCGAAGTTTCTGGTAGAGAATCTTGAAATAACCTATTGATTGTTCCTTTTGGCAAAAAAAGTGAACTTAATGAGCCATGTTACTGAAGTAGAATGTTCATGGAGACTTTTCTTCTGAGTCTAGGGGCACAGCTACAAAACTTTTTTTTTTTTGGATTTTTACAATGAGGGAGTGAACTGTAGTATTAGTGTTACAAGCTGTTGCTTAGTTCTTGTATGAGTAGTCCTTTTAACTGCAGTGCAGCATATTACAGGGATTACTACTTTAGAGTTTCCTGGAAACAAAAATCTACAAGATGGTATTTTGCTATGCTGTAAAGTTTTAAATACCCCTGAATTGTTTCATGTAACTTTTGTAAGATTACCACTAAATTTTCTATTTCCTTTTGTGTGCATAAGAAGTAAGAGTTTTGTTTAGACATGCTAAAATGCATCTCACTGCAGTGATCTTGTTTGTTAGGGTCTCTGTAATCCAGTGATATTTTTGTTTTCATTGTGGAGCTGTGCTACCTTCAGCTCTGGACACAAATCTTATCAGTCATGCATATGCCTAGGAGACTAGGCAAAGATTTGAGACAACTTATTATAAAGATTCTAGTACATCGCATACTATAGGCACAGGACTGTTGAATTTTGAATTAAAATAGTGCAATATATAAACTATATACCTCACTCATAGTGTATGACTATGGTGTAACAATTTTTAAAAAGCCTTGAAATTTAGAGGAACTTCAACTTGGCGGTTGGGAAACTGATTTTTTTTTTTTAAACTAATTTTAGAAATTGAAGTGAATGGAGCTATGATTTTTTTTTTAAATGAAATTAGTACTGTGAGGCAGTGTTAAATGCAACTTTGTAGAATGATTACTATAATGTTAGATATGCAACTTGATACGTTGTGTAGGATTGATGACCTTATTTGCTAACTATGTGTGGTGGTAAATTTTCTGGCTTGCAGAACATTCGGGCTGAATTTAAAACGGCCTTCTGATTTTAATCGAATATGCTCTTGGATTTTAGTCATGCCTTAATATTAATCAAGCCATCCCTTTTTCTTGTGTTCACTCTAACCCAATTTTTTTATTATTATTAATTTTTTTATAAATTGCTGCTGCATGCTATAATTGACAGCCAGTCACTACTGTGACCAGTCTCTTGTCAGTATTTATTCTTCCTTTTCTTTATGACTTTTTCCTCTGAGTTTCATGTATGTTCTCATTAACAAAAGCACTTTGTGTTTACTGTCCCAAGACTAGACTCTGGTTTGTCTGGGAAATGGCTTGTCTTGCAGATTGTGTTGCTCGGCATTGCAGTGGTCCGAGTGGTGCCTGCTAGAAGCACTGAAATAAAATTATTTCTAAACATTAAATGTTCAACTGTGCAGGAAGCAGAACTTGAGAATTATTTTTTTTTCCAAAAGGGTGACATGTGGTGAAGTGTTGTTGTTGTGGTTCTTGTTGGTGTGTTGTTTTCGTGTTGTGGGTTTTTTTTTATTATTATTAAGTACCACATATACATGTCTTTACTGTCCTCCATATAGTTTTTGAAAAGTAAAATGCAACTTCTGGAGAGTTTTATGGAAGTCTGTTGATATGTGTTGGACATACGTGTCCAAGCTGAAGGTATATATAGCTTCTGTGCTTTTTTGTGAATCTTCTAGAAGCAAGTTGGTCAGCTGTATTAGATGTATTTAGAAGGGTAAGCTGAGCAGTCAATGAGAGGATTAGTAGGCCAGAAAAACTCTTTAAGTATTCCTAACCCCTTTCGTTATAGCTATGGTCTTACTGAAATCTAAGAATCAGACCTTCTTGTGAGGCTCCGAGTATTTCTTAATTAGGAAGTGTCTTCATTTACATGTGAAGATAGCTGCCTAAAAATAGTAATTGTATAACCGCAGATAAAAATCAGAAGGCAGGAGGGTGGTGTGGCAACACCAAAACTCTTCAGCTGTACTGGAGTGGAGTATTTTCTGTAGTGTTTGAGCAATACCAATACCCACTGTTAGGATAGTATGGGGAGGAAGGGGGGAGAAAATCTGGAAAGCAGCTGTTCCTGTGCAAATGAGACCATAGCAAATACAACTGAGGGGAACCCATCAATATGGTATGCTTCTGATTTTAAACCTGGCAAGTGTTCTGTTTGTGAATTATTAATAATTCTACTCTCATCTGTATATATTTAGAAGGCAAGGCCAGCTAAAAGTTGTATGCTGACAAAATGAGACAGGACCCATTTATATTTGGTGCATTTTCTTTTGGCTGTTAGTTTGTGCTAGATTTGGAACTGGTAGTGTTTCATCACTTGGCAGCATCTGAAGGATGTGGTATTGCTGGGCAGACCAATACTGTGCCCAAAGAACTTCCTTCAAATGCATTTATAGAACTGCTTTGCAGTTCAGTTAAGGCTGTTTAATAGGCTGAATAATACCTTTACTTATACTATTAAGAGAGAACATGGATTTTTTTTCATAGCCTGACTGCCCTTCAAAGGGGCAGCAACTTAAGATGCCCACCTTCTTGCTTACCAGTATCTCCTTATGTCTGGTTTAAAAGCAGAATTAATCTGACAGAGAAGTAAAACAATATATTTAGAATTTACCAAGTACTGGTGAACAGCATAAAAAAGCTCTTGCTAATTTACTCACTCTTAGCTAAGGGTACTTGGTGCTCTGCATCATGGGTAGCAGTGGGAGAACATAGACCTAGTGCTGATGATTGCCAGAGGCAGAATGATTGTCATTGGAACTGCATGCAGTAGTCACAGATGGCATAAAAAAATTACTGATTTTCTGGGTTCTTATCAATTCCAGGCTTGCTGTCACTGGTAGACGTGCAGTCTTAACAAAAATAAGAAAGAGCACTGGTCTTCTCTGGGATTTATTATTATTATTTTTTTCTTCTTCTTGTAGTTTTAGTGCTTATTCACTTGCAGTTCTGGGAGATGGAGTGGATAGAGAAGATGCTATATATGCATTCTGTGCATTGAAGATGTATTTTAGTTCCTGACTACACAGAGCATTATGTGTGCTTAGAACAGAAAAACAGGCTTCTGAAACAAATCACTTTGAAAATGCTGCTGTGAAAATGAATAATGAATTACCCTATTGGTAATTTCAGTAGCTATGTGATGAAACAAATTAGCTTGTATGTGGATCTATAAAAAAAGTTCAGGTTTAAAATATTTTATGTATTTGTATACACTTACCCAGAAAATAGTTGAAAAATGGGTTTTTTTAGTTCCTCTTCAGTTATCTTTGAGCTGTGTGCTCAAAGTGAAGTTTTAAATTTTATTCCAGCTAGTAATTTTTAATATTGGCAATTTTTCTTCATCTATTTTTTTTTTGTTACCACAGCCTCGATGGCTGTCATAGCTGTCTTCTGAATGTAGCTCTGACAAAGCGAGGGCCTGTGGTACAGCAAAAATACTCCTTTGACTGTGCTTCCTAGGTCAAGCCATCATTTTCGATTCTGTTTGCACCGATTTCTAAGTTTATTGGAAGTTGATGTAGCCCTCTACTGTTAAATCTTCTTGAAGACAGCATGCTGGGTTGGATGGATGGTTTGGTCCAGTTTAACTGCTCATATGTATTTATGATGGAAGAATGAAGAGTAAAGGATGAAGAGCAAAGTGCACTGCAAAAATTATTATATGCTGTTGATCTTAGTACATAAATGTACAATATCATGCTCTATAGGCTTACCGGTTGGGTCTACAAGCATTGTGTGCTCATGTTTTGAGAGGAATGGTTTGTTGGTGCCACATTCCAACCTTAAGCTAAATCCCGTCTGCCAGATCTGATGTCTCTACAAAGGCAGAGGTGTGTCCATAGGTTCTTGAGGGAAGAAGGGGGGAAGTATTTGTTTGCTTCCTGCTCAAGCTGGAGAAAGTGGATTATGATTACAGTCATAGAGCAATGTGTATGTTCACTGTGTAGGTAGGCAGTTGTAGTAGAAGAGTGTCAAAACTAGAAATGGCCAGGGAAAGACGTGCAAAGGGAAAAAACTACGATATGAACACCTTCTCCCCCACTCGTTTTTTGTTTTGGGTTGTGTTTGGGGAGGGGGGTTATGGTCTTGGGAGTGGTTTTGGGTTTTTTGTTTATTTGGTTGTGTTTTTTTGTGTGTGTGTTTTTGTTTTTGTTTGCTTTTTTTAGCATGTGCATCAGCTTCAATAAATACAGTGAAGGTTCTTTGTAGCATGAAAGTGGTAATGTTTGTTTTTTTTTTCCAGGGTTGGTGATGGGTGGTTTATGTCCTTCTGTGTCCTGCTTACTCCCATGGACACTAGTGCTGTCTCTTCTGGTGCTATAAGTACTTGGTACAATGTTCTGGACTGAAGGAGTGTAAATGGAGCATAGGAATACTTACTAAGTAATGCTTTTAAATGTCAAATTCAAATTATTCTTAACATACTACTGTATTATTCCTACATTTCAAAGGTTTACAGTTAACTGTATCAGCCATTTATACGATCACTGTCACCAAAAGGAACAGATTTCACTATGTTTCAAGTACCTTAAAAATGTGTTGCTAACAAGTTGTATCTCTTGGAAGTGGTTATTCAGTGACACGCTTTGGCAGCAAGCCCATCTGAAGCCTGTCGTGTGTGTGTGTGTGTGTGTGTGTGTGTGTGTGTGTCACTGCGTAAGGCTAGGCGAGTTGCACAGTAAGAAGAGCTTGTACAGATGACAGTGGAAAGTTTCCTTTAGATTGAATATTCTCTGCGTCATATTTGTGCCAGTCCACTAAACAGTAACTAACACATGCTACTGGAGATTGACAACTTAATTTTTATAATTAAGTTGCTTTTTTTATAATTAAGTGCTTTCCTTAATGATTAATGCAATTTAGGACTGACTTTTAAAAAATACTTCTTTAAAAAGCCTGTAATGTTAGTGGTTTAGGTATGAAGTGTACTGTACTAAGTGAAGACAAATGTTTGAGAAAGTATATCAGTAAAGTGTAAACAATTTGTGGATACTTACTTGTCTGCAGTGAAAGGGGAATTACTCTTTTCCTCCTGGACTAAAAAGAGACAATTGAAAATCAGAGGTGACAAGAGAAACCCTGCTGGGATTTTGCTAAAGCAAAAGCTATGTGAAAGTCTTGTATGATCTGCAGCAGTTCAAAGGCATTTTCACACTGGGGAAAGTTGAGAGGGTGAGCAAGTGTGCTGTAGTATATGTAGGGACCTCTGGCTGAATATGAAGATTTTACTGAAGCGTTGTTTCTACAGTGCATTTGTGAGTATCCTCAGATTTGGTTTAGGAAAAAATATACGTAGTATATTATAATACAATGTACTAGGATTGTGTGGTCGTTATTTATTTATTTATTTCCCCCCCTTTTTCTCGTTGAAGTACTCTGGAATTACTCTGTTCTTATAAATGGCCATCTCTTTGTGAAAAAGCAAACCAAAGGTGAAGGCTTAATCTCTCCCTGGGGCACCTTGCTTGCTGCTTATGTTGTTTTTTCCCTTCTCAATTGTTCAGCCTCCTTACTAAAAAGAGAAGTTACATGCTTTCCAAGTTAGTATTAAATTTTACTTTAGCTCATCTTCAAACAGTTGCTTTTTGGGCTTAATGTATGTAAAGATTCACATGAAATGGATGGTAAACTGCAGAGGAATCCTTGCTCTAAGATTAAGTAATTCTCTGTGGCTTCAAAAAAGTAAAGTTGACAAGTTTTAAACAATCCCATCTTTCTTTTTTATGTATGTAAAAAATAAAGAAAATAAGAGAGAAGTAGAATGATAAAGTGTTTTGATTAAGCAGCTTTAGCAGTTTTCTCACTTCTGTTCCTTAAACTGATATGATGGGTCTATAATTACTGAGAACGTATGGCCTACAGACATTATTTTTAGCAAGGAAAAGGTTGTAGCTTGGAAATAATTTGATAGCGATTTGAATATTTTGGGTTTTTTACCTGACCTAAGGCAAAAGTTTCTTATGGTGGAATTTGCTATTGGCATCGTAAACAGCTATGTTAAAATGATGCTTTGTGTTTTTCTAAACAAAGGCTGTAAATTATATGCTTTCTTCATGGATGATATTTGTGGTTGCTAATGTTTTATTCTTGGAAGAGTCTTTGCATATGTTGAGTACTTTAAGATAGTGATAGAACAGTTTGCAAGGACATGCATGCCTTTCTGTAATCTAATCTCAAAAGACGTTACTTTCACATAATGTGGTTTTGAAGGCTGCTTCTGTACGTATAAAGTTGGCAAAGTACTTCTGTTTCTAAAGCAAAGGGTGATAAATATTAATAAAATGGTATAAGGAATACAGCAAGTAGAGATTAAAAATATTGCTGGGGTATAGAACCTTCTCTTGCTTGTGTGTTTTCTATAGTGTGTGTGCAATTTTCTACCAGGGTGCAGCAGTCCATATAAACTGGAGAAAAACTTTAGTCTTCTTTTATTGCTTGAAAACTCTGGGAAGCCTCCAAGTGTCCTAAAAGGACTGTTAAGGGAGGAGGGGCAGAAAGTTTAGGTATATGATGTTTCAGCAGTCCTTGGCTGTAATCATAACGCTTAATTGTGGAAGAGGTTTTGATAGCAGTTTGCTTTAATATTAGGGTTTTTTTCTCTCTGATACTGTAAGACACTAAACATAATTGAGAGAATTTGTAATACTTCATCTATTTCTATCTCGCTTTTGAGTTTTCTGGTAATGTGCAGGATTTGTGTGCATATCTGTTTCTGTAAGCTGGAGTGTACTACAGTCCTATAATACTCTTTCTGTATCACCAAGATAAATTGGAATGTAGGTATGCTTGGCTCCTCCTTGGCAGTGTTACAGTCTTACCAGTGCAGTTAAATGTTTTGCCGTACTTATTTGGTGCCTCAAAAGACTTAAGCTTTTTAGTGCTTCTGCTTAAGAGATTTATTTTGCTTGAGTTTATGCAATTTACAAATTTTTCCCTCTAGCTGTGCTCGAAAATACATCTTCTGTAAATATAAGAGCCAAGATTCCCTTTGCAACTGTGTTTTTCCCTACCTCCAGAATGGTTATCTAAGAGAGGCAGTTACAGTATGAAGGCATCTTCTAGAGTGTCCTTTAATTTCGTATTGGTGTGCAGGAGACAGGAGTGTAATAGTCCCCCCATCCCTTAATACTGTAACACTTGCTAAATTTCTGCCACTTCTTATTAATAGGTCCTTGTAGCATTTTCATGGATTCGTCTATAACATTACTTCAGTTTAATCACCTGAATTTTTTAAATGGTTACTGTCTGAAGTGTGCAGGAGTTCTCATTTTTCTAACATGCATGCAGCACTCTACTTTTGCAATGCAGCAGTAGTGGCCAAGTTATGTTACGGTGTAATGCCTTTCTTGAAAACACCGTTCTTAGGGACACCGCTCAGAACAGACCTTTTAGTTTTTGGAGGTTTATTCCGGCATGTGCCACTCACTTCTTTTGTGTCTTGGTTATCTACATAGTGCCAGCTATGTTTTTTTTTTATGTGGTCTAACTGCTTTTAACTTTTTTTTTTAAATCTCATCTGATTTTTTTTTTTAACTATGTCTTGTTTGTCATCTTCATATTCTTCAATCTGCTTACCTCAAAATTCAAACAAGGATTTGGATTTTTTTATGTATGTATAATACACTATTTTAAATATTGTATTTTAGAAAAGGCTAAGGAGTTACATGTTCAAAATATTTTTTTTTTTCTTTTGGGTGGTGGTTGCTATAGTGTGCTTTGACTTACATCTGTGTTACACAGGTATCTTGGTTTTATCCTTGTCACTTGTCACATCACCTGTGAGATGACAAACCTGTGCTATATTTAAAGCATTGCACTATTGAGTCATTCCAAGATCAAAGTTCAGCTGAATGTCAACACTGTTTTAAGTTCATTAAACCCTTAACACATCCCACATAGATCCATGTAAATGCACCAGTGGGCTGCTGCCAGAAGAAGTGATCAGATAGATTTATTTGTGGTGGATCTAGCTGTTGTATGGCCACAAGAAAAGTGAGTTTGGTGAACGGATCAATGGAAAGCTAATTAATGATAATGATGATGACGATGCTTTTGTATCTGACTTAATGATTGACAGATCTGACTTAAGGAAAACAGTGCGTGCCCAAGGGAGCAGAAAGAGCAGGGATCGTTCTTCAGCAGTTAGCCTGCTATTACACATCGTTAGATGTAAAGCTTTTAAAGCATTACCCTTAGGGTACGTAGCAGTTCTTTTGGAGAACCAGTTCTGCCAGGAGGCTGTAATTTGTGAGCTGTTAAAAGTTGTCTGTATTCTAAGGATTGCAAACATTTGGAGAAAGACAACGTTAATGTTGTTTTGATGTCAAGTCTGAGATAAGATAGAGGTTTCTACTGCCCACTTATTTTAAGGTGTTGTGTTTTGTTTTTTGTTTTTCCAAGATTGAACAAGAGGAAGTGTTTAAAGGTCTGCTTTAGTGTTGTGCTAATTGTGATTAGAGGACACGTTCAGAGACAAGCCTCATTCTTGGTTGTGTATGTATTTCAAATAACGTGCTTTTGTGTTATGAGTAGTATGGTTTCAGTAGTAACATAAACTGAACCGATCGCCTTGGAACTGCTGTTTTCTAGCTTTGTGCGTTAAAAATGTGAATTAGGTAAGGGTGTGGTTAACAAGCTGTCTGTTGAAACCTGAGTGGGACAGTCATTTTGATATTTCCAGAACTCTTGGTCTAGGAGAGACCTCCATATTGTGTAACTTAACTCTTTTGCCACCCTCATATGTGGTTCACAAAAGCTGTTTACTTGTACTGAAAAATCTCACACAAGAATTGTCCCCAAAGCAAATGAGTTCAAGATCTCTGAATGTTATGTAACCTTTTATAAATTTGCTGGTCTTTTTATTGAAGTAGATTAATTGCTGTTGAGTATAAAACTAGAATATTGCACTACTGAAATGTACATTCTGATTCTTTATGCGTTGAATTCAAGAGCTTTGCAAAAGGAAATTACATCTTACTTAGCATTTCTGTTGATTTACTCTGTTTTCACTTAAATATGGGGTAATGCTTTCTTGAAGAATTGGATGGGTGGATTTTCAGTGGCGTTTTCTTAGTTTCTAAGAGGTTGCTTTAGCAAACTTCGACAAACAGCTTCAGAATTGCAGAAAATATTTAGGAATGTAGAAAAATAATAGTTCTGTTTTAGTTTTAACTTCATCCTGTGTCTTATTTCTTCAGGGTCATGATGAAGAAGCTGTTGTGGATATGGGCAAAATTAGCTCTACTATCAATACAAACTTTGAGAAAGAAGAACTGGAGAGTAAGTTTGTGGTGTTTTTCTGTTTGCTTAATGTGCATTTTTTGTCTTGGTATAAAACATCTATTTTCCTTCAGCTGCAACTAGTATCCCTAAAAGGAAGCAGAATTTTGCGATTGTCATGAAATTCTAGGAGTAAAACCAGTTAATGGCAGATGACCTGTGCTGGTTTTGTCTCTGTGTGTGCTAATAAATACTCAGGTATTCAATCTGTCACAGAATAAAATACTTTTTAAAAAATAATTTATGGAACTTCCAAGGAAAGCTTGCTTCTGAGAATGTCATTTAAAAAAAATTGCTTATGGTTGGTAAGTAGTTTTCTCAGCATGAATGATGTTAAGTTCTACAGAATCAAAACGCAGGGAGCAGAGACCATGAGGGAGGTATTTGTTTTGTTTTCTTGAAGTAAAGCATCCTTGTGAGTGTGGTCATGCACTCGAAATAACAGAGTCTGAACAGATAGTAGTGCTTCTAGGTCCATGGTAAACTGTACATTCTTCAATCTGCAGTCAGTTAAAGCATTATGGAACCCTGGTATTCTTTGTTTGGTTTAGGATCCTGCATTTAGGAATGAAAATGGCATTTAGATTAACTAATTTACTAATCATCTAAAATACAATTTCTTACTGATTTGAAAAGGAAATTTGCAAATGCTAGAAAGCTATCAGTAGATTCATTAAGCAGTATTTCCTGGCAGTACTGACTCTTGCTGCTACGGAACACGGGAGAGCCATTATAGCAGCAGTTTCTAGCTGAGAAAGGTTGATTTAGGTTGCTGTCACATTTTCTTATAGTGTGGTCTAACAAGAGGCAGTTCAAAGTGATTAAAGATATTGCTGTTCATGTTCTTGCTCTGTTCCTTTCAGTCTGTTACTGCTTTCCGTCTTGTACTGACACTTTTGTTTGTCTGAAGGTATCATAAGCCTGGTTAAGTATGTTAAGCCAGCTGAAAGCACAGTGCTTCTAACAAAGGAAAATAATAAGAGAGATCTCAGCATTTGAGCAGCCCAAACCAATTTGCCACACGGATGGATGCGTGCCAGTGCTGAGCAGAGGAAGGAAGTGTGAATGTGAGACCAAGAGGTGCAGCGGTGGAGGCTGCAGCAATGCCAATTTACATAGGGTTGAGCTGTGGTGAAACCACTGCTGTGTCTGTTTCTGCATTTGTCTTCAGTGCAGATTTAAGCCAGCTCCTCCTTCATTTCCTCCTTTTGCTTTTCTCTGAGAGATGACCCAGAAGCAGCGTGTGTGCTTTGCAGGGAGGCAGGGGTTAAAGGGAAGCAGACATTCAGCTGGAGTGGTTTGCAGTGCAGCAGCACGAGCAGATGTAATGCCTCAACTACGAGGGAGGAATGACATGGGAATGTGAAGCAGGATCACTTCTCCAGTCTCTTTCATAGCACATTCTCACGAGTGCTTCAGCTGGTACAACACTGCAGTTACACAAGGTCCTGGGTGGGAAGGCAGGGGGTTCAGGCTGCTTGAGGCATTTAAAGCACTTGTATTGCTCACTGTGGAAAATATTTTACTCATGGCCAAAGAATAAATTAAGGTGAAATGAAGCAATTGAATCATCATAACGGCTGTTGAAAGGAAAAGATCAGATCTCACTATCCTCACCTTGCACTTAACCATGCAGCCACACCTTTCCTTTGGCGATCTTGCAGTCTCTTTGAAGTGATCCAATGGAAGTGTCTCAATGCAAGGGATGGCTGGCTGTGCAGAGGTTAAATAAATAACTATTAAGACACATCTGACAAGAAAAATGTATTCTAGTAGGATTATCAGATACCTAACGGTTCATATAGACACACATTTTCACACATAAGTAGGAACAATTTCTAGCAGTTGCATATATTTTGTAGTATCTTAAATATTTGTAAGAAAATTTGTGTTCCCCCCTTTTTTTGTGGTAGAATGGGGAAAGGGAGGTACAGTATGTATTTTTACTTTTATCAGTGAAAACTAGTCCAAAGTAAAAGCAAGAAGTATTTATTTTCCTGTACAAAAGAGAAGGGTATCTAGGTACTGTTTATGACTAATAGAGTTATCTTCTCTGAGATTCACCATGAAGTGCTCCTTTCTTAAATTCAAGGTGGTTTAGAGCATAGATTTGTGAACTTGTAGCTCTGTTTACAAGATCATTGTTTCTAAGCTGTTACGATTAAATTAGGTATGTGAGATTTTTGGGTTTTATGTTTAATTCTAGTATTAAAATCTTACAAAGGGAGAAATGGAATTGTTGACTGCAAGCAGTAAAAAACCCTCTGGATAGTGTTATTTTTCATTACTGCTTTGTGATGGGAAGACCTGTAGTCAAGCATTTGGTATTCTAAGTGTTCTAATACTTGAAACTGTTTCAGTCCAGTCTTCCAACTTGTTTTTCTGGTGATTTGAAAAAGAGTTCTAGAAGTTTGGAATTTTCCAGAAGTGTGTGTTGATTAATTTGCAAAGTTATGAAACACCAAACCTTTAGAAGGTGATATTTAACTGCTTTAAAGCCTATACAAACTCAACATTGATTGATTGGCTTAATTTTGTAGAAGGCATAGTTTTGCTACTGATACTAAAGCAAAGGCTTCTTAGTGTTGTCAGTATGAGATACTTTGCATTTCTTGAAATTTTTTGATGCAGTTTTAATGGAGAGAGGGCTAGATGCTAAAAGGAGAAATAGATATTGGAGTTAGGGCTTCCCAAGTTCTGCATTTTATTTATGGTGGCTGGGAAAGTGTGGTACATATCCAGAGTGACAGTGTTTAGGTTAGAAAGGTTAGGCACAGGCTACTGGTTTCATAACTCTATTCCTGTAAAAGAGAAATGGGTGGAGATGGTAAACTGCAATTGTGGGCAGGCTGTCTGTGTACTAAATAAAGGTACTGCTTTTAGAGCCTGACTTTGAAATAACAAATGTCAGTTTACAGAAGAGCTAGAAAGGGGAATAACATCTTAAAATAACATTTTTAAGAGCACCTAATGTTCTTAACTTGATGCCAGACTCTTTGAGCTGCAATGAATGAGAGTAATAACAAAGTAAGGCAGGAGTTGGAAGTAAGGCTAGAATAGTAATGGCAGAGGTATTTCATACCATGTTTTAAAAATAATTTTCTGTTAAGAACCATGTTTAAGCAAAGCTTTCGTAAACCTGAGTTAATATGCTTGGCTTGATATTGCCAGAATCTATTTTTTAAAATGTGTAATTTTCCACCTTAATTTGAGGATGTATTTGCTTGATACTGTTTAAGGGAAAGAAGATACATTCTGTTATTCTTAGGAGACCAGTTACAGGCATAGCAAAGATAAGGAGTTAGGAATTTGTACATAACAAAAGTCTGTTCCAGAATCAATCTGAGGTCAAGTGTGTGTGTCTCAGTAGACTAGTTTTCTATGGCATAAATCCAAGAGTTAAGATGATTTAATAGCTACTCTACTCTCACACTATCCTGTGGCAGGTGTAAGTAGTGTTTACATTTCAAGTGACCCTATTATTTCTGGTACCTTAATGGTTTAGAACCTCATTTTTCCTTTTAAGAAAACTGTTGTGCTTTTCAGTTAATCTTACTTGGTAAGGACAGGTAATTAAATAATCCATTTTTTCCCTATCTAGAATGGAATATTTTTTATTTAAGTGGAAAATTGCTCTACAAGTGTGGGGAAGAAAAGAAGAACAGTTTCCCACAAAGTGTTTTGCAGTTGAATGTGTTATGAGTAGTTAGAAATGGTTTTGGTATAATAAAGGGTTTTGGGGAACTAAGAGAACTTACACATCAACTTGTAATAGAATATACTACTGATTTTTTTTTCAGGTGGTGGGTTGACTATTCTGCCTTTTAGAGGCATGTAGATTACAACTGTTTGAAAACTCATTAATAGTTTCTGTAACATCTTTCAATAAAACAAGTTGTACAGGAGCAGGTAAACACAAGTAATGGAACAGAACATTGTAGCTGCTGGTGCTTTTAAGATTGTGCTTAATATTTTGCTCCCTGTCATGCAGAACAAAACATTATCTGTGCTCTGTTTCTCTGTAAGTCACAAAAATTGAGAATGTTTAACTGATGCTATTTTTAATCCAGTCTTAAGTGTATTTAGGAATTAATTTGCATTGCTACACCTTTGTCACATGTTCGTTGAAAATTTAGTTATATTTTGCTGTGGGAATCCTGCATTACACAGTCAACAGGCAAGTTCCTCAGGATTTCTTGTCCTGTTCATTTATGCAATATTCAGACTTCTGTGTAGAGAGAATAATTGTCCTCAACTTATTTCATTACTTGTGTTGTTCATAACAAAAGTAAATCCTTAACAAATGCTATCAAAACTGTTTTCAGACTGCCTTTTGAGAAGGAAAGTTGGCAATCTGATTGTGTAGATGTAGAACTCAGTAAGGCACTGAAAGTGACTAAATACAATTTTCAGCATCGATGTGTTGTTAGTTTTGGAGGTTATTTCTAGTTTCTAGAGCAGAGTACTTAAAAATGACTATAAAATGACTATAAATCTGAATTTTTTACTTGCTTGTTAAATTACTTGCAGATTACTGGAAGGATGTAGTGTAGGCTACTGGAAAGTGAAGCTTAATAAGGCAAATGACTTGAGGCAGGAGACTTTTTTTTTTCATTTATGATACTTCTTGATAGTAGCCTCATAACAACCGCGTATAAAAAGAGGCATAGACTAGTGAACTTCAAAATTCATATTCTTTAGCTAGATAACAATTACATGAAACAAAAAAGTTTTTTTTGTTGATTTTGATACCACTGTTTTCCTCATCCGTATGAGGGAAATTACTCATTATTCTACAAACAAATCTTAAGGAGTGTCCTTGAGACACTTATTTCTTATTTGTGGAGTGGTATCAAAAGCTATGGAATCCTTCTGCATACCCCAGTTGATGAATGGCTGTTGACAGGGTGTTTCATCTTGCTAAAAAAGATGTTAGCCAACTTTACTATCTTTCTGACTGAGTTGGAACTGAATAATAGTATTCATGCTGAAACTAAGTCAGTATTTTGCATTTATTGTAGGTAATTAATTAGAATAACAGAAATATTACTTATTTGATTTTTTTAAGGTATCATACAGTGTATGTATGTTATGTATGGTCTTCTGTTTTACAGCAAGAAAAATGTTCTCAGAAAAGTCAGCTTTTGTGATTACTTGGATCTATTTAGTACTATGATCTAGATGTTACTTTGTGGAAAGAGTGGACCAGTAATTTCACTGACTTGTGGATGGGAACTGGGATACATGTGGAGGGAATTATAAAATTCTTTTTAGCTATGCTTGCTTTCTACTTTAAATTGGCTAGTTAAGATACTTTTATAAATAGTGAACCGTAAGTGACAATAATCTTTGAAGGAGGCATGCAGCAAACTCTTAAGTTTTTCAATATGTAACTACTTTTTCTGTAGAGGTAGAAGGCAGTACTGAATATGCATCCCTGTGAATTACTATGATTTCTAACAAGTAAGGCTAGATTATCTGATAAAACAGACAAAACTGCTAAATCACATGGTCTTTCCTTTAGTGATGTTTTTTCAAAGTGAATCATGGTATAAACTTCAATGTGTTCATGAAAACCTCTGCAGCGGACAATACGTTTGCTTGTGCTTAAATCTTAGAAGTCATTTTGGGAAATGACCATGGTAATTAGCAATTCTTCTTAAAACAAGGTTGTTTTTAAAATAGATACTATTGAAAACAAATGCCTTTTACATACAGATGTAAAATATTTCAAGTCAAATAGACTAGGATGGAAGCAATGCATTTTAAAAGTTAGTGAAATGAAATGTTACAACTTTTTTGTTTTCAAACTTGTTATATGTGAGAGAACGTGATGTTACGTTTCTGTTCTGACTGCATCAGAAAATTTATAAAAAGTAAATTAATGGCAGTTTTATTATCTGAAACATATGTAAGATTGTGCTTCAAGTAGTAGGGCCATAAAACCAAAGAGCACCAATTGAACCATAAAACTTTGAGTTGACTTGTTAGCCCCAGATTGCTCAGATGAAGAATATTCAAGATGAGGCAGAAGAAATAGGGGATTGTACTTGATCTGCAGCCCATTGTTTCTTGATGGCTTTCATAACATTTATCTTACTATTTTTAATACCTTTAAAATCAGTTGTTCTGAAACTTGGCTAAACCTGTGACTTGATGGTTTTCCCAAGTCCATTTTTAATCCACTGAAGGCTAATGTTTCAAAGCTTTAAAAGTGTAGGATTTAAAATTTTTTTTCTGAACACTTGCTATTTTATAAAGAAAGTGTGAAAGTTGGAGTTTTTGTCAGAAAGAGTAACTCTTACATGAGGCAAGATTCCCTCTGTAATATTTTTCATATCTTAAACTATGAGGAAATAGGTGCATTTGGGGGAGAGCCGATCCATTTAAAGATGTATGCAGCAGTTGTATGAGCGAAGCATGTGATCACATTCCTAATAAAAATGTATTTGTGACCCAATGACAAAATGGGAATATCTTTCCAAGGGCTTCTTTTGAAATATTTTACAAGCACAATGTTAAGGAATGTGGAAGTCTCATTTCTTTCTTATGGCATCCGTGAAGGGCTGAGAATGTTGGTTTCTGTATTAGTGGATGAAGGGTCAATCTTTGATCTTAAGTGAACTTGTCTTGCCTGTTTCTACATTTTTCTCACTTCCAACAGAAACAGTTGTTTCAAATTGTCTTGGGTGTGTATCCTTTTTCCTGAGTTCTGCTGCAGAGATAGGCTGCACCAAGACTTTCAGCTCAGATAAAGTATGAGGCCCAACTACAGTCTGACTTGGATGTCCTTTGCTAGGGCAGCCAAGTTCCCCCTCCCACAGGTATCAAGTGCTGGTTCCTTTCCTAGGCGAGGGACATTGGTGCTGGCAGTGGACCCCGAAGACCTGGGGTGGACTTTTGGTGCCAGAACTCCTATGTAGCTCTGTCAGCTGTCACTAAGCTTTTCCTATTAATGTTTACTCCTACATATCTCATGCATTAACTGATAAAGCCTTCCTGAATATTGTTGATTGTGTCAAATAATAAAAATACTCAGTGCATTTTTTCTCTTATGACTGCCAGTACGAACTCTGACTTGGTCTGAAGTCAGAAAAAAATAGCTTGTGTGTAATGAGTAATCTGGCATTTACTGCTTCTGCCAGTCAGCATAATATGATGCTGTATTTCATTGTGTAGTGAGAAAACACTTTGAGCTTCTTTAGTGTATGCTATGCAGACTAGATTTTAGATTGCACTTCTCAATTTTATCTATCCAAGTATTCCAGTATAAAGAGCATATTCTCAGATACACTTAGTTACTAGGAGCAACAGGAGATTGCAGCATAGAGCCAAGGAGGCTTACCAGATTCTACAGTCTGCTGCACTGGAGATAACCTTTGGGATCCAGCTATGGCATGTAACTGTCCCATGAAAGAATTTTCTTTATTCCTAGGTTAGAAAATCCTATTTCAAGTGTCTTATTCTGAAAGCAAGATTTTTTTTTTTTTTTCCCCAAATAGTTATTTTAACAAAGCACAGAAGAAGATTCTCTGGTAATAATAGGACTTTTTGCTGTCAATCATGCATGGAAGACCACAATTATATTACATATTTTATAAAAACTATTTCTGTATTAATTACTTAGAAAATAATATGACTGTTTCTTGGAAATGTTTTGTGTGAGAGGTTCATAAAATAAGCTAAAATACTACTGTTTGTTTTGAAATAGATAAGTTAGGGTAATGTGTTTACAGACATTAGTTTGAAGACACTGAGCACCACATAGGTCCCACCCTACAGCTGTTTTTTTTCGTGTTTCGTGGTCCTAAGGAACAGCTTAGATTCTCTACTGCAGATCCTCCAGGTTTTCCATACTGGAGAGCTCCATAATGGGACAAGATAGATTATGACATTATTTGATTAAATAAAAGCTTTTGTGTGAAATAAATGATTTATCTTCAGATAGATTATTTTGTTGGAGATATAGAGTGAAAGAGTGAAGAGGAGTGCACAGAAGATCCAGTATTGGAAGTGCTGATTGGATATTAGGAATTTTTTTCATGCAGTATGTTGTTACACATTGGAATAAGCTTTCCAGAGAGGCTGTAGAGTATCTGTCCTTACAGGTACTCATGGCTTGGCTCATTGTCATCCTGACCAACCTCATCAAAAAGATGGCTTCAGCTTTGAAGTTGGCTATACTTTAAACATGGTTGGACTAGGTAACCCACCCCCTTTTGCCCCTTACAACTATATTAATATATGATCTCTGCATTTCAAATTTCTAAGTAACAGGATTTGAGAATTCACATAGATATTAACTTGAATCTCTTTGTTTCCCCTTGTTAACACAGGGAAGAATGTCCTTCTTTGTATGAAGCTTGAAAGTCATCCAGCTAACAAAACGATGGTTAAAAAAAAAAGTTCTTACAGGGTTGCCACATCAGAGCATTTTTGGATACATGTTTTTGATCTCACTCAGACTTTGGAAGTCTTGTATTAACATTTTCTTAGGGGCTTTAAGATGAAATCAAGGAACTTGAACAAAGCATTTTCTATTCTCTCGGTTTTATTGGACTTAGTATCAACTGACTTTTGGAGTAAGACCAACCATGTGATGGAGGCATGTAGGAAGCTCCTAGTATTTAAATTTGTTTCATGCTGATAAGGACCTTAAGTAGTAAATACTCTTGGTGGATTTGAACAGCAAAGCTTGGATAAAGTCATGTTAGATTAAACTGAACAATTATCTCCTGAGCTTTATATTACTAAATTTAGTATTGGGCAGTCTACTAATTATATTGATTATTGGTTTAAAGTAATTCTATAACAAGATTTTCTTGAGAGTGGTACTGTGGTACAGATGTTCATGTGAATAAAATTTTGAAGGTCACAAACTTTATAAATAAGGTTCAAGTAAAGGGTTGTGTTCCTTTTAGAAATAACACTGATGCTAGTAATACAAATTTCAGATTTTTTAGAGTTAACTTCTTCTCCATTGCTATTATATTACTTTCTGGTTGTGGGTTGTTGTTTTTGTTTTGTGTTTGTTTTTTTTTTTGGCCAGGGTGAAGGGAACTGTAAGTTGTTCTGCCAATTCATTGGGAATGAAGTGGGGGGGGGGAAGCTGCCTGTATGGGGTTTTTTTCCTTCCCTTGTAAATTGTGTTTGTAAGTAAATCTTTGTCTGTCTGCAGACATTAATTGCTCCGATATGAATAATGACACTGAGGGGAACACAGTCCTGCTCAATATAGCTGTGTCTTCTCAGCACTTTGCTTTCTGGAATTAGACTTAAGGTTAAGCTTGTGCAACTTTTATTATGCAGTTTTGCCTTTTGTGGTTGAATATACCTGCAACATGTTTTTGAGTAATTGTGGTAGTGGACTCAACAGTAGTAGCTTTGTCTTTCCTAGGTAGTAGTGGAGATGTCTTTGTTTATTAATGTCAGTGATACCAAAAAAAAGTGGATATGGTGATAGTTGAGAGGTCAGCGCATTTTAGCTGGAAAGTAATTTGCTATCATTACAGGTGGTTTGAAAATACCTTCAGTTTCTCTCTTACATCTGCGCGCTTGTCCCTAGCTTTTACCTGTCCCTATACAATGTATCTGCTCTCTTCCTAACTTTTCTATTAAATTTTTTTTCCAGTCACGCTCGAGTTTTGTAATAGGAGATAGTCTTCTCATTTCCTTATTCCACCTCTCCTTCATGCAGCAACATGGTCTTTGATTATGGAAATGATCATACTATTAAAAATGCTAATTTCTGCAATAGCAGTTGTTTTAAGGTGGAGGCTCTTGAAAGAATTATGTAGAATTTTTGTTTGGTGTCTAGTACAGAACCCAATATAGATGGAAGCAGCAAGAGACCAAAATGTGGAAGTCCTTATTTTTCAGGAAGTAAAATATTCAACAATTTCAGATTTCTGAAATTTTCTAGAAGGATAATCACCTGCAGGTGGTCTTGTGCAATGATCAAATCACTTACCTAAAACAGTCTTATTAAGATTTTTTTAACAGGCTGATAATACAAAATGCTCTATTACTAGGAATACGTTTGAGTTTCTCTTAGGAAAAATATTTCCTATAAAAAAAATCAAACACTTTGACAGTGAATAAAATTGTTTATAAGTAACTATGGTTTAACAATTCCTTATTGAACATAAAAAATGAAAATCCTAACAGGGATGATAACAGCATTTGCAGGGAGTGGTGGGGTCACTTGGTTGCACCAGGCAGCTTTGAGTGGGGTGTGGTGACTAATGCACCTATTTTTGAACCTGGAGTACTGCTGCTTTTCCTATACATAAGTGTATCATGATGGTGTATCAATAATGAGACCATTATTAATGGTGCCACCTGGTCATAGTGTACATAAATGCATTGATTTATGTTTAGGTGTCACATGTGAATTTATTTCTCCGGGAATTGTGTTGTGCATAGTAGTTGTGGAGGGTGGAGGTCAGGCTGCCTGGCAGAGGTTGAGTGTTCTTGTTGGAAGAAGCTCACAAAAGAAAAGTCTCTCTCTACAAATAGGGCTGATGAATGCTTCCACAAATTAATCTGTTTTCCACTCTTACATGGAAACAACTAGCTTTCAATATGCTTAATTTCAGATTTGGTCATAGTGCAAATCAGTCAGCTAATGTTGGAAGACTGTCAAGAGTCAGGCCTTGTAATTTAAAAAGGAAACCTGAGCAAATTAAACGTTAAACTTTCTCATGCTTTCCTGCTTGTTTTTGCTTTGTTTTTTTACTCGCATAGAACTGTAAAAATACTGCTTTATAAAAAATTTTTGTGTAACTTTTTGGGCTTAGAGATGCTTTTCTTGGAAAACATGTTTGACATACTACCCCGTCTTATTTCTTTAGAGTTCTGTAATGGCCAGAATTTTCCCGTAGTCTTCCACACGTAATCTAGTGTGTGTGTGTGTGTGTGCTACATACACACATATATATCTAAGTGCATGTATGTGTACGGTCACAACTCCTAGGGCTGGCTTGTCTTCCATAAATTTGCTGAATTTGCATCTCTCTAAGAGCTGGAAAACTGCTTCCTTTTCCTCTTGATAATGTCAGTCTCCTGTAACAACTCTTCCTCAGTATGAAACCAAGTTTATAGTTCATGTGTCTCTTCCTGAGATTGTTTGTTTAAAAAGGAATTAAAAAGGTTTTTGTATATGCTAACTCCATTACAGGAGACACGGTAGTAATAAGTTTGTAACAGCCTGTTGATGGATTTCTTTTGCCAAGTTCTTGATGGTACTATTGCTTTATGTGAAAGGTCGTAGGAAAAACAAGATGCTGAAAGTACGTGTTTTAAAGAGCAGTATGTATTAATTTCAGGATGCACTACCTAATCTTTACTTACTTATTTAAATCTGGAATAAAACTGTGTCTGAAAGTTGTTTGATGTTTGGCATACATTTCCAAAGATAAGTTTCTTTTATGCTTCTTAACTGATACTAAATTAGTGTTATAGTTGAACATCAAGTTCACCTAGATGTTTCACAACCTACTTGAAGAAATTTTGGCAATTCATTAAGCAGAGAAAACTCCTTGCAGACTTGAAACAATGGGCACCTTTTAATGAAGTTCATAAGCTGAACTAGGAGATAACATCTTGCTGTTGTTACAATTATCCTGATACAAATCCCTGTGAACAAGATAGTGTAATTTCTCTACCTTGCCCTGGTGCTTATCAGCTAGCTTCTTCCAGTGTTACGGGTCAGGCTTATGTTTCTGTATTGGTTTCGCAACTGAGTTCTTAAATTAAGCCATATTTATATTAATTTTATCTGGGAAGTTAGTATGGCACTAGTTCCTTGATGTCAGGGAAGGACAACGGAAATGGTAATATTAGTTGGCTAAAGGTCAAATTTTTTTTGGTTTCTTTTTGTCAAACTGTCTTGTTGACAAAGACATTAAATTTGGGCAGGAGGTTAGTTTTTGTTTAATTGTTTCTTTTTAAACTTTCTTGAAAAGGCCACAGAGCTGTATATATTGGAGTTCACGTCCCGTTTGGAAAACAAGGCCGTCGACGGCATAGACATCGTGGGCACAGGCATCACAGAAGAAAAAAAGAAAAAGAAACTGACCGAGAAGATGGCCGAGAATCTCCATCATATGGTGAGAAATCTGTTGTGTGAGTTCTTTGTCTCTCTTGAAAATAACCTTGGTATAGTTACTCTGTACTTAAGTATTGCTTGTTTTGTGATGTTCCTTTTATTACTGTAATTAATGTCTGTGCAATCCATAAGCTGTTGGACTTCATCCAGGTGTCTGAGTGAATGTTTAGCAGCCTGCCCTGAATTTGTTAGACTGGTGTTTCATAATGCTTGCCTGTAGCATAAAAATCTGTTATTTAAATGAAGCTTTTTTTCAGATTGTACAGTCTTGTATCACTCAAGATTTAAAAAATTATGAATATAGCTATGAAACGGTATTTGCCATGGTAATTTGACCAATAGTCTGTTAAAATATTTACTTCAACCTTCCTGCTGGCTGTTAGTAAAGGAGTTAAAACGCCTCCTAAGTTTTAGTTTTGGACCAGACACAGCTCCCCCTGGCCCCTAGCCCCCACCCCTTATCCTCCAGAAATTGACCTACCTGGTCATACCATTCTCTGAAGTGAAATTATTTGGCAGTACTCTTAGCAGTTGTTTCTCAAGACCTCAAACCCTCCTTTATTCTTAGGCTGCAATGAATGGGAAAACCGTGATGCAATTTTTCACTTCAAGCATGGACACCACGCTGTTCAGTATCGCCTTTCTGTGACTAGAACCACGTCCTGCGTGGAGCCAGTTCCCTGAAACAAAGTGGGAGCGCTTTGACAAGTCTCGTTTTACTGTTCTCCTACGGTTATTAGTTTCATCCATCTTCAAAACTTCCCCTCCCAAATACAAATTATCATCATTTGATCTTACATTTGTGCAGTCTTGCCATACAGGTTCTAAAGCAGCAAGTAACACTAAATAGATAGAAATCTGCTTATTTTCTGGTCACTTCTCCATCCTGGATGCATATGTTATAGAACGATTACTGGGATGTGTTAGGTTTAGGACAGAAGCAACATGCTGTAGGTCTTCGTTGATGATGAATATTTTTTGTATTCAAGAGCTCATTTAGTAGCAGCTGCTACATTATTGGACCCTTGTAATTTGAAACTTCTCTCTTGAGTTTGAAACAAGATCTTTGTATAGTTATTGAAAATATCTCTAAACCCATGTGTTTTTATTGTTGTTTTTTAGTTTTGCTCGTAAGAGTGAAGTCTACTGCTTGTATTTGGTCAAAAAAGACAGTTAAACTTTATTACGAGTTATTACTGGACCTGTCCCAGTAGGCATTATACAATGAGAATTTAAAACATTTCTGCAACATGTTAGCTGTGTAGTTTCTACTTTCTTATGATAATTTATGTACAGCTCTCCAACCACGCAATGAGAAAGTTAGTAATGATTATCATTCTGTGTTAAATAGCAAGAGGCCATTGAAAAATTGACTGCTTTAACAGTGTGAGTGCCTGGATACTGACTGTGTAGAGGGGAAAAAAAAAAGCAGCCAGCTATTTAGAACCTTGAACTATTGTTAGGGCAACCAATCTATAAGTCAGGCTGTTTGTTTCTGTCAACCTGGTTTGTTGTTTGTTTTTTTTTCCCCCTTTAGTTAGTATCTGTCATAGTACAAAAGATTTCTAGCTTTCTAATATATGAACTTTGACTTTCTTACCAATTTTACTGTTGGTGTTTATTTTCATATTGTTATTCTACATGGATATTTTTGTCTTCAGAAGGAATGAAAATTTTTAAAAGGACCTAATTTTAAAGAAAAGTCCACGTTTCTTTTCTTCCTCTTCCTTCTGCAAGAGGGCTCTGTGCTGTGTATTTCTGAGAGAAGATTTAACTGCCATGTGGTGCTTTGTGCTAACAGAAGTATGAATTCTTTTAATTGTTCAGTTTCTCCTTTTCTTCAAGACACGCCATCCCAACGAGTGCAGTTTATCTTGGGTACTGAAGATGATGATGAACACATTCCTCATGATCTCTTCACTGAAATGGATGAACTTTGCTTCAGGGATGGAGAAGAATATGAATGGAAAGAAACAGCTAGGTATGGTAGACATAGATTATGTCAGGTTGTATCTTCTAGTGATTTTATTTGAAAGAACTACAAACCAGGCCTAGGTTAGAATTTTCATGAACTATAGGAGTTGTTCACTCAGTTCAAACTAAGCAAATAAAAACTTCTGTTGTTTTTGTCCAATTCGGGAAGAATCAGTATAGTTTCTCAAGCGACCCTAAGTCTTACTGGTGCTGTGTTGACTGTCCTAAACCTGATCATGCCAACCATTTTGAAAGATAGAACTCTTTAGATGTAAATACAGGTGTTCAGCCATAGAGCATGGTATTTACAATCTCTGAATTCTCTTTCCTCTATTACTGCTGATATAGTACTGTCACTTTTCCCCCTCCCTCAAACATAAGGAAAGTTGGGTATTTACATACATTGTTCTTAGGTAGTATTTGATTAATTTTTTGCAAATGGGATGTGTGAATGTTACTATGGGGATACCATGGGGTTTTTTGGCCCATATTAGTTAAGTTTGCTTCTGTCTACATATGCATTGTAATAAATTCTTCTGCATTCAGTACTTCTGGTTATTTTGGTTATATAAGTTATATATAAGGTTATATAAGTTATATAAGTTAATTTTAAAAAGGCCTGTGGGTCAGAGTCAAGGTCAGTTTATAGTTACACATATTGTCTGGCACTTAAATGTCTGACTTAGCACATGGTAGACTTGAACATGGTATATACAGTGTTTCAGACAGCTTTCTAATGCTAAAATATGGGTGAAACAGATATGCAATTGAAATAACAGGGCACAATCCCACTCTTTTTACAAGAACTCATTAATAATTGTCCAGACCAAAAGAAACAACATAGGTGAAAAATGAAAGAGCTCAGTGTGGTTAAAAGGCCTGACAAAAATGCCGTGACTGTCAGTTGAGTTGTCTGATAAGATGAAAGTTGGTATGATCCAGCATGGGATTTCCTGTTCCATGTCAAACAGAAGCCACAGGGAGGAATGTGATTGCTTGCCAGATTGTCTGTCTTCCAGGAGAAATACACATACTTATATGCATTTCAGGTGGCTAAAATTTGAAGAGGATGTTGAAGATGGTGGGGATCGATGGAGCAAGCCTTATGTAGCAACTCTGTCTCTGCACAGTCTCTTTGAACTGCGAAGCTGTATTCTTAATGGGACGGTCATGTTGGACATGAGAGCAAACACACTCGATGAGATAGCAGGTTGCAGCTAAACTTTTTGTTTTTAATAATTCCTAATTTTTAATCTATAACTTGAGATGTTTTTGATGGTGTCTTTGTGTTCTTGAAAACACTATTGAAGAAATAGGTCTGTGCATGCTTACTGCAGTTTTCTTCATCTGATTGTAAAGAACTAATCCTACAAACTTCAGTTACAAGGAGCGACACTGGATGAGTAGGACCTCCTTTATTATATATTTTAGGAAGAGGCCCCAGATTTGCCTTTGTGTTCTAATCCCTGAATGTGTTCTTTGTCTTTGTTTCTACAGATGAAATGTAAAAATCTGCCACTTAGTACCATAATTATTAATCATAGCTTGGCTGATGGTAACTTGATGCCAGTAGTGCAGTTGATTGTTGCATATCTGGTATTTTTTTTTTTTTTTCACCTTTATAAGAGTTGAGCAGAAATATCAATTTTGTACATGTTGTTTGACCTACTGTGTGGAGTGTCCTCACTAATCACATGGTCGTTTGGGATGCTAGAAAACCACCTTTGAATACTTTTTCATATCTATATATATATAGATAGATATACACACATACATACCTACTGAGCCTGAATGCCTTTGAAATTGTTTTACAAAATTTTCCTGGTATCTTTTGCTGCAGCTACCACACAGTGGAATGCCTTCTCTCAGGAATCATGCTAGGCTAGGGGCTGACCAACATGTATGTGAAGGACAAGGTGTTTTGGCATTAAACTTTGGCAGTGTTTGAAATGTTTTCTTGTTTTGTTTTGAAATCTTGGAAATTCTCTCAGGAAATTGGTGTTCCCTTCCTATTTTCCTAACTTACTGAACAAGAGTGTTCAATATGTGGTTTGTAGAAGTAATGTTTTGGTTTTTATTTTATTTTTAATAATTAAATTTAGCAGCAATCTTAGTATGTAAGAAAAATAGTTACTGCTTAATTGTCTATAAATAGCACTCTTTTAATAGTAGGTGTTTTACTTGGAACTAGGATGTCTTAAGAGAATATATAAATTTGTTTCAAGTTAATTTTAGGTGCCATTATGAGCCATGTAGCACAACAATCCTTGGCATACAAGTGTATTGTCCTGTTTCCATGAGCCAGGAATACCTAGTAGGTAGTCTTGGTTCTCCTTCAAAACAGGAGGGAGAGGATGGCAGATTTCCTTTGGAGAAGCTGTAACAAAAGACTGTGTATTGCCAGTAATTCCAGAAGGAAGCTGTGCTTTACTGACAGACTTTACTGCATATAATTTTGTTTTTAAGGTATTCTGAGGCACAGCCTGTTCCACTCTGAAAGGTTCTGTAGTTTTCCAGTAGTTAGGTTCTTGATACATCAGTTAAGAATGTCAAAATATACTTTAAAAGTTGTTACCTAGGTTTGTGTTCATTTGTGCAGGGTGGTTTTTTTTATTATTAACTAAAAAAAAAAAAAAAAGGGCAGCTAAGAAATCACAGCAGATATTTTCCCAGACATGCAAGCTTTCTTTCCTGGCATGAGCGAGCTGATGAGATGCTCTTTTGAAAGCTGATGTTGTTTGACAGCTGATTAGTTTGTTGTAGATGATGTAACTAGCTTTTGTTTTACACTTCCTCTTCTAAAGCATGTGAATTGTGTGAAGTTCGATAGAGCCTAAGGAATTTAGGGTGTCTGAAGAGGGACAGAGGAATTAGGGAATTAACCTCATTCTATAATAACTTTCAGTTTTGTAGAGTCATATACTTGAAAATGGGGAATACCAGGTTAAGACTGTCTTAAGAAGTCTGTTCTCCATCATTGTGTTTCTGTTTCTGTGTGTTCACTTCTAGTGGAGGGCTGTTGAATACACATGCTTTTTTTTGAAAGGCAGTCGCTGTTGAAAATTAAAGTAAATTACAATAAATTATAAAATATTAAGTAACCTATATCTAAATGATGCTACTAATAAATACTGTCTTTTGGATCCACATCTTTCCTTATTCTCACATTTGTTTGTTTAGTGGCACCTTTGAATATTTCCTGTGGATTCTTGAAGATGACTTTGCTAAAGAAAATACTTTAAAAAAAAAAAAAGATTTAATTTTTTTCCCTATTATTTGGTGTAACTACAGAGTTGGAGTGTGGTGAAGGAGAAGGCTGATAGCTATATATATAACTGTCTTTGTTGTTGTTACTATGTAGATATGGTTTTGGACAACATGATTGCCTCTGGCCAGCTGGATGAAGCCATAAGAGAGAATGTGAGAGAGGCTCTTCTAAAAAGGCACCATCATCAGAACGAGAAGAAATTCAGCAATCGGATCCCCTTGGTTCGATCTTTTGCGGATATAGGCAAGAAACATTCTGACCCTCACTTGCTTGAACGAAATGGTGAGATAAGTTGTAGCATCCAGTTTGTTCTAACCTGTTTAATAATGCTCTCACTGGGAGATGAAGGAAAATTCAGCTGATAGTAGCAGATAAGTTTTTCCTCCTTGATAAACAAAGAACTAATGATAACAGTGTGTGCTGTGTGTAGCTGTGGATGGTGTTTCCATTTATTTTTTAATGTACTCAAACCTTCTACTCCTGCCTGTATACCTAGCATGCATTATTGTTTTGAAGTATAGAAATAGACCTATGTTGGTCCTAATATTTTAAAGATATTATTGAATAAAATGTGTAATGTTTGGGGAATTTCAGCATCGTGACATAGCTTTATATGTTTGTCAGATGGCTCCTACTGGCTTATTCAGTCTTTATGCTAGAGATTTACTTTGTGGTCATGTCATGAGTTCAGTGCTGCTGACAATTACTGTGTTAAAATCCAGTGTTGCTATGTTAATATGAGTCGGAAAAATTAACAATACTACTGGTGAATAAATTACTTATAGCTAGATATTGTTTATTTTTACCTTGTTTTGTAAAGAAGGATCTAATGGGGGAAACAATCCCCCACAAAATCAAGCAAGATATATGCTGTATTTTTATAGGCTGTACCACATCTTTTATTTAACTAATTCCTGAAAATATTCTGGAGTATCAGTACATTTACTCCAGACATCCAGTTTCAGCATCCAAATAGCAATATATACTGCAAAGCAGGAGACTTCTTGTATTTTAGGGCCTCCGTTTCTGTCTCTTTTTTATATTTTCTTTTGCTTTGTATTAACTAAGACACACAATTTCAACTGAAATTTTTAGTCTAGCAAAAACTTAGTACTGCTTTCATGAATCATTGCTTGAAGTTCCTTTCCCGTCTTGAAAGATGCCTCATTGCTTAGAGTGTTTTCCACTTACTGAAGTGCTTGTTGCGAGCTCTCAATTCAATACATACTAGGAATGTGTCCCAGCAAATGTCCAAGCTTGCTGATACTTTTCATTCCCTAGTGAATTTATGGTTGTGCTTAAATATTTGCCTGATAGTTTCAGAATTATTTTTCTAGAATGAAAGTACAACTAATTTATATAAGACCATAATTTATTCTGTAACTTCTGACTTGCCTGTTTTGTTTTGCAAATGTGAAAATTTTCAATATAAACTTGCTTTTTTACCGATCCTTGAACACCTGTGTCCACAGTTGTAGTTCTGAGGATTTTGTATTCAAGGTTGCTTATTTGTCAGTTACTTTTCATGTATCACTTCCACTTTCCAGTTTGTTTTATTCTTAATACTGTTGCTACAACAGAATATGGGATGTGTGCTGCTATAAGAAACCAGTATAAATGTTAACTCTTTGCCAGCGTATACTGATTTAGTTTTTCTTTATAATCCTATTGTTATCCTCTAATGAAAGGGTAAAACAAAAATATTTGCATAGTACTTTTTAGACTTCTTTTTATACCTGTGTTAGGACATCTTATGTCCACGATCATTGCAGAAATCACAACGTATAATTATTACTGTAGTGTTTAATATAGACAAAATAATCCAATTTGCTTTACTGGTTCTCTTTATTTCACTGCAGTTTTAATAGTTGATCTCTGAGGCTTTTGTGCTTAACTTAAAGTCAATTTGTATGTGTAGGATCCACTCTTCTAATGTTGGTGGGGGGGAAATGTATGTGATCTTCACCTAGACATACTCTCTGCTGCTTCTTGTAAATTATTCTAGGGTTGTTAGGTGTATTGGTCTCTGTAGTGCCTAGTATATGAGACTAAATATGTCTAATTTGCTGTTTTCTTGCTTGATGTTACGGTACATGAAAACAGCATGTTTTTTATTTCAGGGATTGTAGAAGTGATCTGTATTTAAGGAGACTGCCATCCCAGGAAAAGAGTGGTAAAGAGAAGGAATGGTATTGCTAAACCTTCTAATGAAAGTGCTGACGTGAGGATAGACAGTCGTTCTCTCTGTTTAAGGAGGAACTGAAATCTGTTACAAGCTTAAATCTGAGGGACCTATGACAAGACTGTTATTTTTATATGACAACAGTGGGACATTGAGGCTAGATAGGGCAAGAAAAAATAAAAATGGATTTTGGAGAAACTTGTTTGGTTTTAGGCAAATGGGGATATTTGGTAAGTCACAGCAAAAAGGAATGGAGAAGGGACTATGGATCTAATCTTCATCCTCTCTTCAAAATTGTATATGGAGACTACAACTGACAAGGAGACTTCTTACTAGAACAGGACTTACTGGAAGACAGTTAGATTTAACATAATTAGATAATATTTGTTCATGTTAATTTTGAAAATATTTTTATTTAAAAAATGAACACTTTTTTTCTATATAATTACTGCAGTTAATTGTGAAGTCTTACAGTGTTTTGGCTTCTAATTTTTTTGTGTTTTTGGATGGTGTTAAAGGTAGCTGCTGTGCAATTTGGAATAAGAAATTCTTACAGGAAAATTTAGGAGTCAGTTTCAGGAGAAAATTTTCTTCGGAGTGTGTATGTGATATTAACAAATCTTACTGACTTTAAGAGAATATCTTCTCTGACCTATTTCTGGCATTCTAATTAATACTCATTGGTAATTTCTGACTTCTAATGTCTGAAAACAGATTTGCCCTTATCTCCTTACTTGCATGAGTATGGCACTTCCGGCCTGTAAAGCTTGCAATTTACTATATAAGTTGTTAATGCCTATTTGTTTCTGTGTTTTTTTAGTGTACTCCTGTTGTAAGCCTCATGGTGTTTCATTTGTTTTATCTCAGGGGAAGGCCTCTCAGCCTCCCGCCACTCTTTGCGAACAGGTCTCTCTGCCTCAAATACTTCCCTGAGAGGAGAAAACCGTTTGTCAGTTCTTCTCAATTACCTTCTTCCTTCTTCAAG
The DNA here is from genome assembly GCF_020740795.1 of Apus apus. Lineage (NCBI taxonomy): Eukaryota > Metazoa > Chordata > Aves > Apodiformes > Apodidae > Apus > Apus apus. The sequence continues at coordinate 40,848,420 of NC_067283.1, read as the reverse complement.
AGCTGGAACTCCGGCATCCTCAAGGAGTACAACCCCTGTAACTACCCCTCAAAACACACCACCGTCTAGTCCTACCTGCAGCCACCCGCCAACCACAAGTGCCCAGCCAAGTCCACTTCAGGGCAAGGAATTGCTGGTGTCACCTGCCAGTGGTGATATTCCTTCAGTAGTAATCCACCCACCTGAGGAGGACTTAGAAGTGCAGGAAAGCCAGGAAAAGAAGACAGAGGAAAATACTGGCAAAACACCAGGCAACTATCAGAATTTAAGCTGTCCATGTGTGGTGTTCTCTGCATCTGGATCACTTGCCTTGCAATGTTTTTGGCACATAACTTGGGCACAAAGGAATATAACTGTTACGTTAACATGCTCTGCCTGCATGTTTTATTTCTTCTCAGTTGTGACAATTCTTGTTCAGCATTTTTAACTTGTTAGCTTTTAACTAAAACCAGCAAGTATTCTTTATTAACTTTCATTTGTATGATTAAAAAGGTATATGATATGTTAAAAAATAATATAGAAACAAAATGTCAAAAATGGTGGCCTTTTCCTTTCATTCACCTACAATTCATATCAGGTTTGGTTTTGTTGGTTTTGTCAGTGTTGAAGTAATATTTTAAATCAGTGCTTGATATATTGAGATATCTACAGCTAAAGAAGTGGTGAAGTCTTAGAGATGAAAAGAATTAGGATGCAATAATTGGTGATGTTTGTATCATCAAGTCTTTAGGCAGTTTTATTTTCACTTTTGTGCTTTTTAAAATGGAGGCCATTAAAACCTGTAGTAGTTCATGATGAAACTGGCAGGTTCAGTTCACCTACAACTGAACCTGCCTATCTGTCCATTAGTGCACTGCTTCAGAGTCAGCCACTTCATTACTGTTCTGATGTGTTTAATAGGCAAAATAGGATAAGGTAGTTAAGTTTATAATTGTAAGTCAGAACTCAGCAATTTATTAATTTGTTGTCTTGCAAAGCTGTTGTTCTCTAAATTTAAAAAGGTATGTAAATATAAATATGAGTTGAAAGACAAGATGGAAAGTACTGACGGTTCCTTTTTTAGAAGAAAAGAAGCTGATTTCACTCAGTTCTTTCATCAGTGAGGCTTTTTTTTGTTTCCTTCCTCACTTGTTTAATAAGTAAAAGCACACTGTTACATGTAGCAGTAAAAATATGCTGACAGAGAAGAGGCTGTGATTATCTACCTTTTTGTATTTTGCAGCTAAGTCACTGAAGAGGAAAGGGAGACTGTGGTAGGCTGTCATCTTGAGTTGGAGTAGGGGCCCCATCCTTACTTAAAATCAGAAGAGCAAACAGAAAACTCTTTCTCTGACTTAGGACTTCTCTTAATTTCCTATATGGAGATCATTCTTTCCCATGGCTGATACTTCAAAGATGATTAAAAACTCTTAAGTAAAACAGCAAAAGGCAAACAAATTAAGGTCAGGTACTTGATGCCATTACTATCACTAATAAAGCTTTTCATCAGAATCTCCAAGTAATCTTCACCTCAAGGGGTTGCTTCTCATAAAGGAAAAATCTGACAGGGATGTTTTCCTAGGTAATCCATAAATAAAAGTCTTTCCAGAGAAAGATGAACACCAATAATGATGGAAGGTAATTTTGTTTCCCCTTTTTTAATTCAAGAAATCATCTGACCCCAGAAAGACACATTTTCCTTAGAGGTGCCTATGAAGGCATTCTCAGACTATGACTTAAGGTTTGCAGCTTGACTCGTCTCTGTCTTGGGAGACAGAACAGAAACCTGACGAGGAAGTCCTTGTATTAATGAAAATAAGTAAAAAGCCTTCTAAATCCATTCCACTGTAGATTATGGTTTGTAATACCTGTCTAGTAATTGAAAATATTGCAGTCTGAATCCTTTGCCCACATCTGTATGATTGAGTTGGGTTTGCCTCCTGTGAGAGTTAGGAGATATTTCATTTTTCTAATAGATGGCTTTCTTCTGTTTACCATTCATCTATTCTTGGCATTCTGTTATCCAGATTTTGTAAGTATATCCAGTCTTTTATAAGTAGCTGGAAGGGTACTGAACTTAATAGGAATTACAGTAAAAGAAGGGAAGAGGAATACACTTCAGCACTTGATTTTTATCAGCCAGCCATCAGTTCATATTAAGTCGACCAGGCAAAGGGTTCTCTTTAACCTGTTCTTTGTTTTGTCATCAGTTCAAAAACAGCTTTTGTTAGTTCACCAGCTTCATTAAGTTAATGTGTGTAAACAACAGCAAAGTAGTGATTTTAAGAGGTCTTCTAGTTCACTGATAAGTGTACTTTAAAATTGAGTAAAGTAGTATTTAGAACAGCTTTGTTCTTACACTAATACTTATGAAAATAATAATTCAGAAATATTTACACATTTGCCTTGTAGGACTTCTAATATTTTTTTCACATTAAGGCGGCACTGGAATTTATTTTTAAAAATTCTTTTTTTTTCCTCAAACACAAATGCAGTATGACTTTGTATTTACATGTTTCATGTTTCAAAAATTTTGCCTATACAAATGTAATTATATTGGAACAGTCATGCTTAGGTGTCATGCTTGAATGTATCTTATTTCTCACAGCCTGGAAAAACTAGGTAGTCTCCCTTTTATCAGTAGCCTCTGACCTTGTGTATCTACTGAATTGGAGAAGAGAAGGAAATAAGTTATTTTATTAGTGTGATATTTGAGTAAAAGTGTTCTGCTATTAGAAATAATTTTTCATTCTGAGTTTCCCTGAAAATACTAGAATGATGTGCATTATGAAATGTAGTATCATAGGGAAGTGCTTGCTCAGGTCTGAAAACCTGTAAGCTGTATTCTCATGTGAGCCCAGCAGTCTGTCCAGCTGCAAGACCAACAACTATTTCCTTATGGCTTACGATCAGAAAAATGTTCCTGTATCATTGCCAAAAGTTGTGGACCTTTACTGTGGCTAGACAGAGAAATTTTGAAAGCAAACCTTTTAGAAGAATCGTATCACTTCAGTATGAAGTAATTAATTAATTTACACTAATATGTAGAATCCTTATTCTTTGTCTTCCTGCTTGCCTCTCCAGCTTTTGTTCTAGTCTCTCCATGCTCTCACTCACATGATGAAAAGAGCAAAATTATGCATTATTGCTTGTCTTGCATCAGTCATACGCATATTCAGTTGCCTGTATTGTTACCTAGGAGAGAAAATAAGTGTTAAAAAATTGTGTGTATAAAATTTTATAGTATGGTCTTCTACAACAGCTGTTTAATATTTCTGTTCTATTTCTAGTCCTACAAACACATGTAAGCATCAACTCGTATGAAGTTAAATATTTTGAATAGCTGATTTCACAGGTGATTGATTGCTCTTAGTTATTGTGAAAAATCTTGGGGCAGAAGGGTAGAATGTGATTTTTCTTTTTTTTTTAATTTCAGTCTAGGTTACTGAAGGTAGCATTTATAGTGTTAGCTTACAAATGTTAGGATTCACAAAGGAAATTACAGGTTATTAACTTACTTTGGTTTTTGCTTCAGGAAAAACTACCCGCACCACTTAACCTCCTTATGAACTGTAAGAGTGAAAATTAATGGTAAAGACTTGGACCTGCATGTTTTCCATTGATATGGTGGCTCTTTGAAAGAGTGTTTTGAAAATAAATTTGAGGATCAAATAAAGTGAATTCAGTTGTTGTTTGAAATGCTAAAAAATGTCACGTTGCTAAATTACAAACATGGAGAGATGCAGGTAGTTATGGAGCAGGAGTCAAAATGATACAACAGTGGCCAAAAGGTAGCCAGTGAGAATTTCAGTTTTATTTTGACTAGAGTGGCACTTGACCTAAATGCAAACTTGCTGCATGTAATAAAATGTTTAGACTTCAATCTTTGTCTAGATGTAGCTTTGAAAGCATGTTAAAGCATGTTTATCACCACATCTGAAAGGTCTAGTGTAGACAGGCAAGGCAAAATGCACTTTGCTGCATGTTAAACTGAACAAGTAAAAGCTCTGTAATCCAAACGATGGGATTTGGGCTTGGTTATGCATGCCTAGACCAGCTTTTAAATGATAGTTGGGTAGAGATAACCATGGCACAACATGGAATTCAGTGTGTATGAACACCTGGGTTACTTGACTTCTGCACCCTGCACTGAACCTGCAATTCAGTGTTGCTAGTAGCGTACCAAGCTACATCAAAATGTCTTGGTGCAGATGCTAAAGGGAAGATGTACGTTTAACTTGAAGTAACTGTATTGTATGTGCCTCTTCAGCTAACGTGTTAGAGAGACCATTTCATATAATAACATCTGGTCAGATAGTTGGAGCTTCGGTCTGTTGGTTTAAAGTATGGTTTGCAAGCTGTCTGTTCTCCATGTGGTACACTATTTGCTTCTACAGGTTTAGCTAACTACTAGGTTATTGTTCCTGGTAGTTGTAGCCTGGGGCTTTCTGAGGCTTTTTACAATTGCAGTGACTGCTACACAGCAGCATGGATGACAGAGGTATTTGCATTTGGTGTTTGAGGACTTCTAAATACAGTTAAGATCCTATCTACCAACTACTAGGGTGGTTACAATTGAAATGTCAATGTTGTATTTTTTATGATTAAAGTAGCTCTTGTTTTCTTTTTTGGTGACTGTTCTGCAAATGGCCATCATTTGGGCAATATTTATTTTTACTTTTTAAAAATCACGTAATTTGTTTGACAACACAGTAACTTGATAGTGTTGCATTTACGATACTAATGTAAGGCACTTTTACTGAATAACTTGCACATTTGCTTTAAGCAAGCTGCCACATTGTGTTTTGGTAGTGTCACATACTAAGTTCATTTCATACACCATTTTAAACTTACATCCTTTTTTTTTTTTTTTTAATGCAGGGCTACTGGCATCTCCACAGTCAGCACCTGGAAATTTAGATACTGGGAAGAGTGGAGATGCAAAAGGTACTGGGACGGGAGGAAGCAGAGAAAACAGTACGGTTGATTTTAGTAAGGTAAATAACATTAAATGTCTTAGTTTAGCACAATATATCTATGTAACAAATAATGTGGTCGTAACTTCCCTCTTAGTTACAACTAAGCCACATACACATAAGAGTGTACAAACAAGTGTACACAAGACATACATACTAAGACGTAACTTGTGTGGATGCATGACAGAATATGGCATAGGCTGAATGTGCCAAATGTTTTGAAACTCTTTGCCGTGGAACTGAACTTCATTTCATTTGATCTCTTCAGTATTTTGGTAAATTAGAGTGCAGTTACTCTACATTCTCATGCAGAAGGAGATATTTACAGATCTGCTATGAAGAGTGTTATGAAAAACTTCTCTAGGTAGTTGTGTAACATATTTTTCTAGGACTGACTTTTTTGGGTTTTTTGTTTGTGTGGTTTTTTTTTTTTTTTTTTTTGCAAAGGGGGCTTTTAAAGGGGAGTTGCTTTAAATTTTATGAGTTTGCTCTACAAAAGTTATTGTACATCTTAGTATCTTTGAATATATAATATTTTCTGAAGGAAATAATGTGTAATACTGTAAATGCCTTGTGTTTCTTTAATAATTTAAATTGGCTGGGCAAGTTCCATTGTGGCTTTTACTATAAAACTCAGTCTGTAGTTTTTGTTTCTGCTGGGCCTGTCCTTCTGTACACCTGCCTTGTCTCCTGTTGGGCAGGAGTCAGCCTCCTGGCACTGTAGTTGTGGCACACTTGGTGTGGGAATCAAGAGGCCATCTGTAAGTTCCTAAGATAGCAATGTAACTGGTGCTTGTGTGTGTGTATATATGTATGTATGTGAACACAGAGTTCATGTCCTGTACCATTTTCCAATACTCCTATTATTTACCGAAGTGAAAGTCAAGATTTTCAGCCATCATATTCCTTATGGATGAAAACATAAACATTCAAATTATTTTCCCCAAAATTATGACATATATTAAAATGTGCAGCTGAGAAATAACTAATTGCGTTCTAGAAACCATGTGTAATTACATGAACTCTTTCTAGTTAATTGTGCATAGATTTTGTTACGTCATGTCCCATCATGGAATGTTTGTTGTGATAAGTAATACTAGCAAGGTGGTTATGCGGTTTGGAGTCTTTTAAAATATAGTAGGTTGTAGTAATTCTAACTTATAGAAATAGCTTATTAGTTGACTGGCTGGTTGACATTTTCTACATATGTCTGTCTTTTCTGTAATGTGGGATATTTAATTTGCTTTTTTCTTTGTAGCATAATAAATGTCTGTAAATATTGACAAACTTTTGGTATATAATTTCTGCTAACAAATGTAAGGGAATAAACACTTGTTTCATCTTTGTATTAATAGGTTGATATGAACTTCATGAGGAAAATTCCTTCAGGAGCAGAAGCATCGAATGTATTAGTGGGAGAAGTAGATTTTTTAGAAAGACCTATTATTGCTTTTGTGAGGCTCTCCCCTGCTGTGCTTCTCTCAGGTCTCACAGAGGTTCCGGTTCCTACACGGTAAATAAATGCCTGGAAAAATAATATTTAAGATCTCAAATAGTCATAAATTTTCTATACATGCTGTATTAAGTTCAAGAAATGCAGACTTTTCGTTTTAACATGATGCCATTCATTTGCTGTAAAATTTGAAGGAATGAGATCCACTATACATTTGCCTGAATGTTTTAACTATCTATAGAGGTGCTGTCTTAAGCAAGTACAGAAGTTGAAACTGATAGCTGACCTGGAGTAAAAGCAGTCTTCTCAGCTAGTGTTGTCATTTTAAAGATGGGCATGATGATATAGTTGCCCTCAGTGGAACCCAGCATGACAATGGGGAAGAGTCCACAAAATCTTAAAGTGTGTCTCGTCTGAAGCTCTGCTCTTCGCATACACATACTCTGTATATGAACAACCTATGTGGTGGAAAAACTTAGCTTTTTTTATTGTATGCACAAACCTACATGATTGCACTGGAGTAGCCAATCTGCAGCTAAGACATTGCATTGGTTTTCAGTCTGCAGTATGCAATCCAGCCTGGTGCTCGCCGCCGCCCTCCCTCCCAACCCTGCAGAATCATATGTCTCACCAGTATACTGGTTGTATTTACCACAGATGGTCAAAATACAGGTCCCATGATACAGACAGTAGGTCTTTTCAATAGTCAGCATGGAGGACACTTCATTTTATTTGCATAATGATGTATTGTGCTGTTCAGCATGAATTTTTACATTTATGTTTTTTGGTGGTTTTAAAAAATGCTTTAAAATTATCAAAGTGTTTGTCTAGCTTTGTAATTTTCAGCTCATATGCTCTAATGAAAGGCAAAAATAATCTTGGCAGTGTTGTTATAACTAAATCTGAGAATTCTCAGAGGATAGTTGATGTTAGTGCTCACAGTGTTGGGAAATACTGAAATTTTTGCATACAGATTATTGTATTAATGTAGCTAAAATTATCCTGTCCTAAATTTTTCTGAGTGGTGTAGACTTGCAGATTTGTAATAGCATACTTAATTCTGAAGATGCAGTCTTAATTTCAGTTAGGCTAGGCAACTTGCAAAGGAAAAATAACATTGAGCTTTTTATACTGTGAGGTGAAAGAAGGCGCTACTTTTTACAAATGTGTGTACTTAAGGACTTTTCATTTTCATGGAGTATTGGAGGATCGTTGTGAAAAGAATTACTGGGGTTCACTCTTGGAATTGTATCCTTTTGAACTTGAATGATACTAGTCCTGTTCAAGGCTTGATGTTTAGTTTGTTTGGTTTTATTTGGGGTTTGTTTGTTTGTTTGTTAAAAGAAAAAGTTATGACTATTACTGTGTTTGGAAATGGAGATTGTCTGTTAACATATGTTGTGACCCACCCCCAGATTGGATTTCATTCCCAAAATGTCACTTTTACCTTCCTAGGTGTTCAGAATGCAGGTTGCCTTCCTTTCCACTGGCACAAGGCAAGGATATGCCTATAATGAGTATGTCCAGTGTGTTGTTTCAAGTATATCTGTGCATGTGCTGTGTGACGTACCCAGTCATTGCAAATGAGAGGGGTTTAACCCCTGCGAAGGGGAGATAATCAGGGAGGCTAGAATAGGTCATGCAGCTTCTAAACCCTCACTAAGGGGTCTTAGCCAGTGGGAATGTCAGAAAGGTTGGTAATCTGGAGGAAATAATTATTTATGTGGTTTTCTATTACACTTATGGCATTACAAGAAGTTGAAAAAAGAGGCTTAATTAAGGAGATTTTAGAGTAATTTTTGTTCAGGATTACAGTTCCTTCCAGTAATGGCTTTGAGACAAGTCTTTTCTTAGTCTGACAGCAGTTGTTAAGATCTGAAGTGGTGGAAAAGATAATTTTATTTCACCACTGAATTTTCTATACATGTTTTTCTGAAAGAACCCTCTGAGTGTATTCAAGTAAGTCAGCCTTATTCATCTGGACTACTTGCTCCACAGGTTTTTGTTTTTGTTGCTGGGACCAGCAGGAAAAGCTCCACAATACCATGAAATTGGAAGATCAATAGCAACACTTATGACAGATGATGTGAGTGATGTATTTTAAACACTTGTAGTTAAGTAAGTCTAGAATACTGTTTTTATTGACTGTTTTCTAGGTGTATTTCTAAATGTATTCTTGAGTGAGAGGTTAAAGGAAAAAAACTGGCAACAAACTGGTTAAGTTAAATGAAGAATGGTGCATTTACGTATTTCTTGTGTTAGTGAACTATATAATGGTAAATTAACTTTTCCCCTTGTCTTAAAGAAATCCTACATGTGTTTCTCATTAATTATTTTAGCTTTGGTATATAGACTTCATTTTTGTATTGAATTAGGGAAAAAAACCCTATTAAATGGAGCTGCGTCTGGTATTAATCCTTATATGTCAGAAAGGACGCAACAAACTGCGTTAAGTGTTCAGGACACAGTTTAAGAATGTCTGCAATTGAGTAACCACATTTTTTTTATCAAAGCGAGGTCAGATAATCAGAATTTTATTACGCATTTGAAGTCATATGCTTAGAGCCCTGGTGGGCAGTTTTAAAGATCACAGAGGAATCCAGACTTTTTGAGTATGATCGTTTTACTGGGAAAAATCAGGATGTTTTAATTCTGGCTTGGCGTTGAGCGCCACCTACTGAGTTGCTGGAAATGACTACGGTTAACTAGAAGGAATTCTAATATTTATTTACTTTAAAACAATTTCTAGTTTGGAAATATAAACCAGAAATCGGTCCTTTTACAATTGGGCAACTAGTCTGTGAAAGCAGTATACTTTTTTCAATGTGAAAAGTGAATATGAAGAACTTCAGTTGTAGCTTCTAGTTTTTTAGGTAGGCTGACTGGTAATAATACTGTGGATCATGATATAGAAAAATTTAAATTATTCCATGACTTAAAAATACCTAAGTAGGCTTAGAATCATAGAATTCCAGGTTGGAAGGGACCTCAAGGAACATCTGGTCTAACGTAAACTATAGTTTATATGATGCGGCTCAGCACACTGTCAATCTGAGACTTTACAGTTAGAAGACTTAATGGTCACGTCTTTGGAGACAAACACTTCAGGTTTCAAATATACAAAAGCATTTTAGGATCATCTTCTGAAAGCAGTTCCTTATAGCAGACCTAGCGTTTTTTTTTTTTCACTCTGTATAAAATGCAACTTGGGATTCAGGAATTGTTTTGTTTAAATACAATTCAGAGTTAGTGTTGTAGTCTATAAAGCAGCATAGAGTTTGGTGGGGTTTTTTTTTAGTCGTTGAAGAATTGTTTTCATGTGCTTTTTAAGAAGCCTTTTAGAATTGATTAAGCTATAGGTATACAAATCAAGTTCTTATTTTTAATAAAAGCTTGTGGTTTGGTTTGGAGGTTATTTAAAGTATTTTTGTCCTCATTTTAGCACAGTGGCTGTAGGGCAGAATTATTAGAGTTGCCAAGCTAGTGAAAGATCTGGCGATTAAATCCTACAAGGAGAGGCAGGGGGAATTTGGATTATTTAATTTGAAGAAGAGGAGGCTGAGGGAGACCTCATTGCTCTCTACAACTACCTGAAAGGAGGCTGTAGGGAGGTGGGAGTTGGCCTCATCTCTCAAGTGAATAATGACAGATGGGAGGAGGTGGCCTGAAGCTGTGCCAGGGGAGGTTTAGACTGGATATTAGAAAGAATTTATTTACCAAAAGAGTGGTTGGACAGTGGAACAGGCTGCCTAGGGAGGTGGTGGAGTCACCATCCCTGGAAGGATTTAAAAGAAATGTAGATACAGTGCTTAGTGACATGATTTAAGCACTGAACAGGTTGATTAGCTTATGGTAGGGGGATTTAGGTTATGGTTGGACTTGATCTTCAAGGTCCCTTCCAACCAGGATGATTCTGTGATTATTCAGGCAATAAGTAGTATGTGATTTACTGAATATTTAAGATTAAATTTTAAATTAATTTTACTTAATTTCAACTCAGTATTCCTTTTGAGTTTGGAGATATAAATTCCTTCTTTGATGTTCCGTAGGGGTGTGCATACGGTTATTTCTTAATGCAAAAGCATGTAAGTCAAATAAAAGCCTAACTTTTGAGGACCCTTAAATTTCCCATGCCTTTTAAAAAATAATGAAGTATTCCTTGTAATGAGTTCCTTTTTCAAAAAATGAAATTAAGTAAAAATTAATGTTGTGTACTTTCTTCTTGTAGGTTTTCCATGATGTTGCCTATAAAGCAAAAGACAGAAATGATTTGTTGTCAGGAATTGATGAGTTTTTAGACCAAGTGACAGTCCTGCCTCCAGGTGAATGGGATCCATCTATACGAATTGAGCCACCAAAAAGTGTTCCTTCCCAGGTAAAATAAAGAGAAAGAAAGGAGGGGGAGGAGGGGAAAAAAAAGTCCAGTAGAGAGCACCCACGATCTTTACTTTAAAATGCCATTTCCTAATGCAAGTAGATTGTATCCTTTGTAAAAATTAAAGCATCAGGAGAGCCCCCACTTCTACTTGGAAGAAAAAGTGGTTTTGTCCATTGAAGTAAAAAAAAAAAAAAGTTGAATCAGTTTCCTGCTGTGCTTTTAAGTAAGTTGTATTTATGTATTTCCTTTTGTACTACTGGAATGAGTTCATGTGAGATCTAGGATAATTGGTCTGAAAAATTCAAATTACAAATGTTATTATTAATCTAACTGATCAGCAAGAATATTGTAATTCTTATAGAAACTTCTGTTTACATACAGCATTGTTTTAAATGTTTTAATACATGTTAGTTAGCATGTAATGTATATGAAATGGATAAATGGAACATATCTCCCAGTTGTGATAAAAGCTAAGAATGAGAGAAAGGGGAAAGCTGGGCCTTAGAGGAACTCTTATTTCTTCCATTTCTACCTCTTCACAACTGAGGAGAATTCCTGCTGTCGGCATAAAAAACTGGGGGAGAGACTAGTGCTCATAATTCAGAAGACTGATGTTGTCAAATCCAGTGGTGGTTTGGGGAAGTGAATGAAACAGAAGGGGTGACAGCAGTGCACTTTATTCATGAAGAGCCTGAGACTGCCACTTAACTTGTTACCAGAGAAATCTATGAGGAGCTGGTGAGCATGTTGCTCAACATAGAATAATTCCTCATTTATACTGGAAGGCTTCTAATTTATTCTTTAAATACAATACTGTATGTGTCATAAAGGGAGGTCAGTTTCTGTTAGAAGCTAGAGGCTTCTACTTTGGAAATTATTGAGAAAAAAAGGTCTAAAGATTTCTAGGCCTCATGGTTCAGCCTCTACTGTGTCTTGCAAAGGTAAAGGTAGGCTTTGTTTCATCATGTCTCAGGGACATATCACATGTAGAAAGAGTGTAAAGGTAGTCTCATAGTATGCCCCCCCCCCCCCCCCCTTTTTTTTTTTTTTTTCTCTCTGTAGGAGAAAAGGAAGGTACCTAAATTTCCAAATGGATCTACTCCTACAGGAGAGCCTCTCAAAGAAGAAGGCCATCATGCTGGACCTGAACTTGAGAGAAGTGGAAGGTGTGTTCACTTCCTTAAATGCTAGCTACCACAAAGAAATAAAAGCGATAAATCTTCACAGTTTTTAATTATGACATTTGAACATGAAAAGTCATGGTGTAAGCATTAGAGCGCATCATTTTTCCTTTCCAAGTGTTGGATTCTTGCCTATAAACATCAATCTGCTTAAAGCATTTTCAAGCCTATGGCAATGTTTCTCAACACATTTGCGAAGGATTTTGTATAAGATGCTGCCTAATTTAACTAACTGACTTTTTAAGAGTTGGGTTTTAATTTTTAACTGCCAAGAGCATGCAATTATCATAATTATAGCAGGAATTTGCAAATTTCAGTATTGGGCTAGGTACTAAAAGTTTTGATTAATGCAAATCTGTTTTATTTAAACATGTGAAATGGAACAACAAACAATATTAAGTGGCAAAAAACCCACTTTGGTATTGTTTAGGTTTCAGTGTTATTCTCTGTTAATTTTGAAATACTTGCCACAAAAGTCCAGACAGTATGTGGAGCTGGGAAGTTAATTTCTGCCCACAGAATTATCTATAGATGGGAGTATTTAGGAGTGGAATATTTAAATTTTTTAAATAATTCAAAATAAAATAAGTTTTTTGCAGGTGGAAATGTGCCTAGTACTCTGGAGTCTTGATATATTATTTTAAACTGCCAAAAGCTTTTTAATTTCTTACTAATAATTTACCCAGTTGAACTGACTTACAGATGTTTGGTTTGTATGTCTATTTGTAGAATATATAGTCCAGATGAAAACACTTAAAAATTACAGACCTATATTTATGGACCTAACCATATGTTTGTATAGAATTTGAATCAAAAAGCTACATCTGCTTATTGGAGTATTAATGCTGAAATGTATAAATGCAGTGGTCTTGGTTGAGGCTTAGCATATTTTTTCTGTTCCTTGTTTTGAGTATCTTAAGACAGATTTGACCTAAAGTATTACTTAAGTAAAATAGTTTGTAAAGATACTTTTTTCAGTATCTAGCCCATATACAAGAATACCTAGCCAGCTTTTAAAAATGTGGATAACCTGCTTGATTATATTTGGAATACTACTGAACTGGAGTAGGTTAAGATTCTCATTTACGCTTTAAACTGTTATACTTTAATCTGGGTTATGAAATAGCTGATTTGTGCTGGCAATAGGCACTGGCAGTCATTTGTAGCCCATAGTTTTGAACTAGCTAGAATCCTTTAGTGTACAGTTTGACGAGTTTCATCTCACCTATTTAGGCTTTTTGGTGGTTTGATACTTGACATCCAAAGGAAAGCACCTTTTTTCTTGAGTGACTTCAAGGATGCATTAAGCCTGCAGTGCCTGGCCTCGATTCTTTTCCTATACTGTGCCTGTATGTCTCCTGTAATCACTTTTGGAGGGCTCCTGGGAGAAGCTACACAAGGCAGAATAGTGAGTACAAAGAATGGTAGCGGCCAGGCTTTTAGACTTTCAGAGGCAAGTCACTGTGTGCATTTGTCTCATTCATTTATACTTGTATTTGAAGAATTTACCCACAGCACTTGATTAGCCTGCCCCAAAGCAGATCTTCCCCAAAAGGTAATTGCTGTGGAAAATGTGGGGAACCCATGTGAACAGGAGAAGATGCACAGTGGAGGTAAAAAATGTTTATCCTGCCTTATTGGATTAATCGCTTCATGAATTGAGAAAGGGCTTGCATTGCCTTCTTTTTGGCTACTTAAAAATAACAAATAGCAGTAAAGGTGCACCATCCCACTAGGCCTACTTTAGGCAAAGTTAGAGGCTCAAAGTGGATAGCCAAGAACATGTATTGGCCTTGAGTAGTAGGCCTACGAGGATGATAATGCCTGCAGTGTATGGGTAGCAGTTAATTGTGTATTTAAGCAACGTGCAAGGATGTGCATATGCTTTCACTAGTGGTATGTTGTTAACAATAAAAGAAAGTGGCCAAGTTTTATAAGCAGAAAATACTCTTCTTTATAAATGACTTGAATGTAAACCATACACATTCAAAATGTTGGTCCTGTTATGTTGGGCTGTAGATAACACCAGCACCTTTATAACCAAAACACCATTGCACTTTGGTTTTTGGAGCGGGAAAGAATATTTAATATCAGAGATGTTTATAACTTAGTGTTTGTGTCAATTGGCTTGTGAGTAAACAAGTTTGAAGTGTATTTTCTGCTTTTAAATCTATCACAAAGAAACAAGGATCTATCCTTTTGGGGGAGGGAAGGATGTATTCAAACTTGTCCTTTACAAATTTTTAAGATTCTGGTAAAACTTATGATGCTATACAATTCTTCTTGATAATTAGATCAAGGTTGTTATATATTGAAATTTGATTAACTGTTCTATCTCTTTCAAGTAATGCTGCTGACTCAGATTTTTGTTTATTGATGTAACATTTTGAGTTGATAGCAAATATAAAAATATTTCTGTATGCTGTTTTTGCCACTCTAGATGTAGGAATGGTTATCAAAATGTTGATAAAACTTTTGAATGTATGTCGTGTAATTATGAAAATATGCTCCTTTCAAAGCTTGATTCTTAAACACCTTCTTTCTTTTAGCTATCTGGAATTGTTTGCGGGTTTGTTCCTGCCTTCAGATACTGGGTGTGCATCATTGAATATAAAGTTTAGTAACTGCACACACATGTTCAAGCACAGTAGCTGACGTAGTAAGGTACACAGTTTGTGTTTGAAATTTTCCCTTAGATTCCCAGAGGTCATCACCTCCACAGTACTCCTCTCCATGCCACCATGGTTAAAAACCCCAAGGTTAATGCATTGAATAACCAAAAGCACTAATTCAAAGGTAACAGAAAGAGAGACTGGGATTATATATATATATATAATTTTTTTTTTTTTTTTCCTAGTTATAATGAACAAATGTCTCATTTTTTATCTCTAGTAGCCCCAGTTCAGCAAATCATTTTGACCAATTTTAGATGCTTTCCTGAATTGGAGCTTAGGCTAGAATAATTGCAAAACAGCAAACACTTTACAAATCCACCAGAAACCCTTTCATCTCTAATCCATGACTTCTCATAATTGTAAATGC
Source organism: Apus apus (assembly GCF_020740795.1). Lineage (NCBI taxonomy): Eukaryota > Metazoa > Chordata > Aves > Apodiformes > Apodidae > Apus > Apus apus. The sequence continues at coordinate 40,833,411 of NC_067283.1, read as the reverse complement.
TGTAGTTAACTATTTTCAAGTAACTTTAATATCATTTTAAGATCTAAAAAATTCTGCCTCTCTCTTTTGAGGTGCATTGTAACTTTTACTATAACCTTTTCTGCTAAAAAAACCCAGTTAATTCAAGATGTGAAGTAGATATCTTTCTTGAATGAAATGAAATGCATTACCAGGTGGGGCATTAGTTTACTGCTCATCTCTTTTTGGTGTCATGTATACATAAACCAATATTGTTCAACAATTACCCCTACACCCTGTCGGTTTTCTCTTTCGTAATGCTTGGTTGACTGATGCAGGTTTGATACGGCACACCGTATCATGTTTTGGTACAGGTATGTTGCAATATATATATATCTATATATATTTTCTTTACAGAGACAGATAATTCTTTCCATAAAATACATGTTAAGTGACTTTTTCTTCTTATTTGTGGTAATTGTTGGTATGTTTTTCCTTCCATAGCTAACAGGGCTAGTAACATGTTCTCATGGTTTTGGATGGCTTTGTGTTTCTAAGGAGTGAAGTTTTCAAAATCTTTTGTTCATGGTATTGTTGCTGCAAAAGTGTGTTAAGCTGTTCTTGTCTCAAACATCAATATTAATTGCAGTGTTTTTAAATCTTGTCTTGTTTCTAAGTTAGATCTTATAGCTGTATTTATGCAGATATGATGCTAAACAGGAACCTGAAAGGCAGCATAGTTACGGCGATTTCTTTTCCCCCAAACAGAGTGCAATAGAGTCTCTCTTTGGAGCCTCATTAACTGGGATTGCCTATTCTCTCTTTGCTGGGCAACCTCTTACTATTCTGGGGAGCACCGGACCAGTTCTAGTATTTGAAAAAATATTATTTAAATTTTGCAGGTAAGTGATATTTGTATTAGTTTGATGCGCTTTCTGACTTCCTAGCCTGTTAGAAACCTGTAATTGAAAGAGGATATGTGTTAAAAATCAATGTCTGTGAAGATGTATATGAAGCAGCAAGAACCTGAGAGATGGATGTGTTTTGACAAAGCTATGAGGCACTGGTGAGCCTTAAAGAGAAAATCAGTGATTAGAAGTTGAATGGAAGTTATGTTCTGGCTGTGTGGAGTTGTTGGCTTTGATTCTGCAGGGGTCAAGAGGGATTGATCTGTCCTCCAGGAGAAAGCATCTAGGTAGTTCTGGAAAAATCGTCCCCCTGATGCTTCACAAATAGTTGTACCCTCAATCCAAGAAAGATGTTGCAGCATCACTTTTCTTTGATGGAAGATGAGACAGAAAAGTTTCTGCTTCCTTCAGAACTAACATGAAGGATGAGAAAAGTGGTGAATCCCTATAGAGCTTAGCCTCAGTATCTGTTTTAAAATATAATATAGTATAGGTGACTTTTTGCTCAGTAAATATTTTTGCTTCTTTCTTCACACAGGGATTATGATCTTTGCTACCTCTCCCTGAGAACTAGCATTGGTCTGTGGACTGCATTTTTATGTATAGTGCTTGTAGCCACAGACGCCAGCAGCCTTGTGTGTTACATCACTCGATTCACTGAGGAAGCTTTTGCAGCGCTTATATGCATCATATTTATTTATGAGGCATTGGAAAAGCTTTTTCATTTGGGAGAAGTGTACGCCTTCAATATGCACAATGATTTGGATAAACTGACTTTATATTCGTAAGTATCAAGCTTCTATCTCTTAGTAAAATACATGAGGATACTGCTTAGAGTAGAGAGACATATCATGTGCTAAACAGCAATGTTTGCCTCTTCATGGAAGGGTAGGAGGAATGCTGGAGGTGGCACAGACATAAGAAACCTCAGAAAAATCCCATTCAGGGTGCTGTGGAGTTGAATTTTTCTGTGTTAGTTATGAGTGGTTGGAAGGGATGAAGGCTGTGACAGTGCCTTCCTGATATTGCCTGCCTGGATGATCTTACACATCTTTTCCAACCTGAATTATTCTATTATTCTGTTATTCTAATTACAGCTTTATTAAAGGTCAGCTTGGAGATGAAAGGTCAGAACAGGAGTTCTGCCTTATTGCTTCTAGAAATCATGGTAGTTTACCCCAACCCGGGTGGGGATTATTTCCAAACAGCTGAGGCATGGAGAGCTTCTGCAACTTTCACATGCTGTCACTAGGGAGCTGACATCTTTAAACAGTGTTGCTTTCTACTGTAATTATGTAGAACACTTGACTTTAAAAATATTTTTGAGAGAGGGGAATAGTAGAAAATGCAATATAGCCATATTTTTTTTCCTTCCCAGCTAAGTAGAACTATTAGTTGTGAAATTACCAGTACAAAACCAACTTAATTTCATTAAAGGAATGTAATAAGCAAGCTATTTAGGTGTGTCTTCTGTACATTTGATTTTTTTCTGTGGCAGTTGTGTATTATCTGTCTGTGGTGGGTTGACCTTGACTGGACATGAGGTGCCCACCAAGCCACTCTTCCTCCTCAGCTGGTCACGGGGAAAAAAATCTGACAAAAGGCTTTTGGGTCAAGATAAGGACAGTGAGATAGCTCAGCAATTACCATCATGGGCAAAACAGACTAAACTTGGGGAAATAAGTTCAATTTATTACCAATGAAATCAGAGTAGGGTAACGAGAAAATAAAAATTCAATTTTAAAACACCTTCCACCCACCCCATCCTTCTTCCCTCGCTCAGCGTCCCTCCTGATTTATCCACCTCCTTACCCCAAGCAGTGCAGGTAGATGGGGAGCGGAAACTGAGGTCAGTTCATCATAACATTGTTTCTTATGCCCCTTCTTCCTCATACCCCTGCTCCAGTGTGGGGTCCCTCTCATGGGAGACAGTCCTCCATTAGTTTCTCCAGTGTGAGTCCTTCCCACTGGCTGCAGTTCATGAACTGCTCCGGCATGCGCCTTTTCCATGGGGTGCAGTGCTTCAGGGACAGACTGCTCCAGCGTGGGTCCCCCACAGGGTCACAAGTCCTGCCAGTAACCCTGCTTCCAGCATGGGTTTCCCACAGGGTCTCAGATATTTCAGGCATGTCCCTACTCCTGTGTGGGGGTCCTCCGTGGATATCTTCTGCACCATTAACCTCCATGGGCTGCAGGGGGCACAGGCTGCCTCATCATGGTCTTCACCACCAGCTGCAGGGGAATCTGTTTCAGTGCCTGGAACACCTCCTGCCCTGCCTTCTTCACTGACCTTGATGTCTGCCGAGTTGTTCTCACTCCTTTCTTCCAGCTGCTGTTGTGCAGCAGTCTTTTATCCCTTCTCAAATATGTTATCACAGAGGCTCTACCACCTTTGTTGATGGGCTCAGCCTCGGGTCAGTCAGCAACAGGCCAATTTTGGAGTCATCTGGCATTGGCTCTGTTGGACATGGGGAAAGTTTTCTGGCATCTTCTCACAAAAGCCACCCCTATAGTCCCCCTGCTACCAAAGCCTTGCCAAACTCAGTACCTTTTGGTGAGCAGCTGTACCACTTCTGCATTAAAAGAGTTTGCTTATTTGGTGAAATTAGCACTGAGTACTTCTTATATGTCTTGACACTCCATCTTTTTTAGTTTTTGATGATGTACGTAAATGCTGCTCAGTGTGGAGTTTCCAAGCTTATGGTATAATTTCATGAAATATGATGAACTTCCTTACCAGCTCACAGTGACTGGAAGGAGGAGATCCTGCTAACTGTTGAGAGAAACTTCTCATTTCACATAATTTAAACTGAATCAAAGGCAAATCTTTTCTTTCCTCAACAGCACACAGATGGCTGTGAATCACTGATGCATACATTCAGGATCAGTATCAGTAATACAGTGATAAACCACAATGCGAGACACCTAAGAAATGCTAGTAAGAACCTACACATTTTTAAATTGTCTTCTATTATTAATCCTCAAAAGTTCTAATTGCACTTTAACTGTTATTTACCCTTCAGCCCCAGACACGTGGGTCACAGTCAAATACTGTCTTTGAGGAGCACAGATTTCTTTGCTAGTGCTCCCCTTCTGTAGAAAGAGATGTGTGTCCTCCAGCCTTATTTTTTTTGTGTGGTTCTGTATAATCTAAGTCACACTCTGGTGAGGGAGCAACCTGTTGTGAGGTCATGTCTATACATGAAAGTGGAAATCCCTACTTGTTGGGCCCTTGTTGGGAGGGCAGACTCTGGGCAGCTGCTTTGCCTGGTCAAGGCAGAGATCACACTCTGAGAGTGACAGAGCACTGGGACAGGATGCCCAGAGAGGTTGTGGAGTCTTCTTCACTGGAGACATTCAAGACCCGCCTGGACGCCTTCCTGTGTGATGTACTCTAGGTGACCCTGCTCTGTCAGGGGGGTTGGACTAGATGATCTTTCAAGGTCCCTTCCAACCCCTATGATTCTATGATACAGAGTGACTTCTGGCAGTGTCCAGCCAGGTTTTGACTACTGTGTTTCCCCTCCAAGATCTCTTCTCACTTTTGCAAATGTTCGTCCTTCTTCAGTACTTCCTTTCAGGATTATTCTTTCCCCGCCCCCCCTCCCAAAAGCCTTTTTGTAGTTTGTTACATTTAATCCAGCTGATGGTCATCATCTTTCACTTCTTTCCAGTTGAGAGACCAGGATGTTGTGTGGGACATTACAAGGATGCAAGTTTGCCCTTCCATTGTTCTTAGTTTATTTTTCAGTAACTTGATGAATCTCATGGAAAAGGACTTAACTTCTTGCTTATTGTTTCTCCTCTTCTACGCATCAAGTTTACAGTTTACATGTCAAGCTTACAGTTTGGTGTACGTGAATGGCTTTGTTTGAAAACATCTCAGTAAATCAGTATTCAATGTGTTGTGTTTTTTGGGGTTTTTTTACCGTTATGTACGCTGCCAACCTGTCTGGCAGAAAAGATTCTACAGTCCAGGTTTGCAGACCACTGCAGTAGGAGAGGGGCACTTTCACTTGTTCAAAAGCATTTGCTTTAAATCTGAGCAATTTGTGTATTTCTATCTTCAGTTAGCCAAACACATACTCAAAAATGGTATCTTAATTCAGGGTGACCAGTGTTGGTCATGTGTACATGAGCAGGGGTGCCAAATGCAAGATAAATAGCTAAATCTACCAGAATTTTAGAAAAGACTAGGAAATGTCTAGAGGCTAATGACATGACTGGTATTTCAAAGACATGTAGATGTGGTGCTGAGGGACATGGTTTAGTGGTGACCTTTACAGTGTTGGGTTGATGGTTGGACTTGATGATCTTAAAGGTCTTTTCCAGCCTAAATGATTCTGTGATTCTGTGACTGGTTTGAAAAGCAGTTGCTGAAACTGTCATCTACACCAGTTTTGTTTAAAGTAAATTGTTTCAATCTGTTTTCTCTTGTGTTGGTGTACAGTACTAATTGAAATTTGAATCATGGTAGGATGTTATGCTATATAGAAATCTAAAAACCTTAATGGCTCTTGATTTGTACAGAGCCATAAAAACTTTTGTGCCAAATTAGTCCAATTACATAGACATCTTTAGAAATAACACAATTTATGTTAGTATAGGGCTGTTGGAAGGTGATATAATTGGATTTTTATCTTAAATCTTTTTTATTCACCGTATGGCATACATTCTTTTCATTTTATTGTTCAGGTTTCATTCTATTTAAAAACTGGCAGATCAATCATCTTGCCTTCCTCTAATTCTTTAAAATACTTTTTTTTTTTTTGTTCCTACCTCTTAAACCTCCTCAGCAGTGGCTGCTTTGATTCTTCATTACTCCCACCCCTCCAATAATCCTATTTCATGTAATGTAAAGAGGAGTCTTGTACTCTGATTCTTTCATAGAAGGTTGGACTAAACACTTGAGGATCTTTGAAATCACTGCAAGTCACTGCATTTTGGCACATACAGCTTAAAAGCATGTCCTACTTTTTTTTTTCTTCCCTTCAGATGTGTGTGTTCTGAGCCTGAGAACCCCAGCAATGAAACTTTGGAGGTGTGGAGGGGTTTGAATAAATCTGTAGAAAACATAGCATGGAGTAACCTTACAGTTTCTGTGAGTATCTAAAAGCTATGCGGATATATGCACGTGTGTTTATGTATAAAAAATAATACCCACACAATACCAGTCTTAATATTCTCATTGGGCTTCTTTCTTTATTTGAGCCTGGACTGTTTTCTTTAAAACTGAATTTTTGGACACTTCTGTTCCTCCCATAGTGCTTTAAACAGTCATCATAGTGATTTGGATGAGCAAGTCTGTGGCAGTAAAGGCTAATCTCATAAATGTCTGCTTGAGGTGTAGCTTCTTTCATCCTGGTAGGCAGAACAGTCTTTTTTCTGAAGTGCAAGAAAATGTGATGAGCTGAATAGGCAGGAGATTGCTTCCTTCAGTTTCCTGGAAAGGATAAACAAATACTTTTAACAAGATGTGAAGATGGAATCTACAGTTAAAATGGTGTAGCAAATATGTTTCTTTAGTTTGTGAAACATTGGTATAAAACTACAACAGAATAAAAAAACCTACATAAATGTCGATTAGAAGAAGATAATTATTTGGAAAATTGAAGGTTAAAAGAATTGTCTTGAAAGTATTACCTTTTGAAATTGATATTTCATAACTAACATTGTGCGTAAGTGAAGAGAAGGAATGTTATTGTGTGAAAGTGGTACTGAAGGTTTTTAGGAAGAAACGTTTTTGTTGATTAGTAATTCCTTGCGTGGGATTCAGTTGCCTAAATGCAACTGTCTACAGCTGCTTTGCATACCCTGGCATCTGTTTTCCACCTGCCTCTTGAGGGATTTGGATCTGCTATACATTTTGTTGCATTTGCTAGATGCGTCTGCCCACTTTGGCCATCTTAGGCCAACTAAAATGGCAGTAGATATCTGTGTATGACCCCTAGACCTTCACACTGAAAGTAGAAGGTATTTTGCACAGCAAAAATACTGTGAAAAACCTCAGTACTTTACCTGAGTTTAAGGTGTGGTGTTTTCTATGTATTACTAATGGCTTCTAGTCTACCATAATCACCTATGATGGCAGTTTCTCTTGAACTTAGTTTTTTATATTCACTATTTATATTTATTTTCATATATTTGCGTTCTCTTGAACATCTTTGGACATCAGGAAGAAATTCTTCACCATGAGGGTGATAGGGCACTGGAATAAGTTGCCCAGGGAAGTTGTGGAAATCCCCTCCCTGGAGGTGTTGAAGGCCAGGCTGGATGAGGCTTTGTGCAGCCTGGTCTAGTGGAAGGTGTCTCTGCTCATAGCGTGGAGGTGGGAACGTGATGATTTTAAGGTCCGTTCCAACCTTAACCATTCTATGATTCCCAGAGAGACAGAACTCATCCAGAATTTAGTGGTACTTCTAATCAAAGTAGATTGCTAATAGTGATTTTTTTTTTCTTTCTTTTTCATAGGTTAATTTTTTGATCTATTGTTTTGATAACCTGTTTAAAGAATAGGTTGTGGTAGTGCTGCTTCCAATTATTTGGTTTATTGACGTATTGTTTCTTTGTACTCCATCTGTCTTCAATTTCTTTGCTTTGCATTTTAGTGAGCCTTTTGGGTAGGGATTGTCTGACTTTGTTTTCTTTTGTATTCAAATTAAGTCTTTACAGTGGCTTTTTACTTCACTAGAATTTCTTTTTCTTACAGTTGGGTGAATCTAATTTTGTAGGAGTATTTGTTCTTTAACTGTATCAGGACAAAACTAAGTCAAGAATGAAGAGTGGGAGAAACTGAGGATTATGTTTGATCAGCTGGAAAGTTGATGTTGGATAGTCTTTTTCCTGAGCTTAGTCCTCAGTCTTTATTTATGCATTCAATCTTTGAGAAGTAAATAGAAATGAGGTGAATATAAAGAAGTTGTCTCTTCCTGTGCACCTCTCAGCATTTTGGCATCTTGAAATAATTGGTGATGGATACTGTGGCTCTTCAGACAGCACAGATTTTTGGCATTTCAGGATAAGGTTAGTGATGAAGGAAAGAACCCCCTTTTTGGGATTGTGAAAGCGTTCGGGTGTATTTTATATCTAAAGGCTACAAGTTAGGTTGAATGTACTTAATAAAACAGAGAAAGTTAAGGAGTTTTTCTCTTTACAGGATTGTTTAAAATTTCATGGTGTGTTTCGTGGATCAGCTTGTGGCCATCATGGACCATATATTCCAGATGTTCTCTTCTGGTCTGTCATATTATTCTTTACGACGTTCTTCCTCTCCTCTTTCCTTAAGCAATTCAAGACCAAACGCTATTTCCCAACTAAGGTAATTCTGGTTAGAGACTTTGGTTATCTTGTGATAAGTACATTGATATAACTTAATGGAGTTGAATTTTCTATTTTGCTTCACAACTTTTTATGGAGAGATTTCTTCTAAGACAGTAAAAGAAAATAAAAACAAAATGAGCTGCCAGTTCTGAAAACGAAGACATTAGAGTAAATAAGTCAGCTGCTGAAAAATCAGTCTAATTTCCTGTAGTTACAACAAGATGTTTTAAACATTATAACACCTAGGCAGTCTGTCTCCCCTATTAATTGGTATTACCAGGTATCATTTGGAGAGATAATATTGCTGTTGTTTTCCTCACCTAGCTGTACAGAACAATTGATTGCAAGTTCTGTGCGGTTCCTCAGGGGATTACTGTTTTTAATAGAGGCTAATATAATAATTAATTATCCTTGAACTGATTTACACAGCTTCTGCTAGGCAAAATAAAGTAGTTAGATCTTCTGCAAGCCTCAGCTCATCCCTACAATGTCTTGCTAATGTTTAATAAAGTCACCTTTGATAACCCGAACCTGTTGCAAATTGTCCTCCTCTTATCTATTAAAACATCAAATGTATGACTATTGATTACAGACCAATTCAGTCACTTTATTAAATTAAGCTGCAAGAGACTAGCTGAGATGGCCCAGCCTCCCAGTAGGGTTGAGAGGACAATAAGATGAAGTAGTTATTTTAAGCACTTTGCTACTTGCAGTAGATCATTTTAAATGAGGTAATTGGATGAACAGTTGTACAGAATACTTACCTTCTGCATCTTCATGCTATGCTGGCAGGCAGCTTAAATCTTAAAATAAAAAGAGAAAATATATATCCTGTTTAGGCACATATTGTAATATAAATAGACTTCACTGGTCATAGGGAAGAAAATTGTCTTTCTGTACATGAAAATTATAATGATGAAAAAGCAAGAGTTAACATAAGTCTTTTCTTCATAGGTGCGTTCTACCATCAGTGACTTTGCAGTATTTCTGACCATAGTAATCATGGTTTTGATTGACTATCTTGTAGGGGTACCTTCTCCTAAGCTTCAAGTTCCAGAGAAATTTGAAGTAAGAAATAAAACCTTTTAAAAATCTGTAACTTTAAAAATGCTTGCAGTTTCATAGGCAGTAGAACAATGGAATTGCACAGAAACAGAGATGTATCTTATTTACTTACAATGTAGTTGATGAAGTAATTTCCCTTTTCTGTTTTGGATGTGTGTCTCATCTGACAGAAGAGACTAAGCTTTATGTTGTAATGTCATTGAAAAGGAAGCATTCTTTTGTGCAAACATGCAGAAATGAAGGCATAGAATAGATTTGGTTTTTTTCCATATACAAGTCACATTCATATGTAACAGCTAAATTAGTCATTTGGTCAAAGCCATTAAAAAAAAATCTAAATGCATATTTGAGACTGTTAATTTCAGCTGTTTGTAGCAATAAAATAATAATTTTATCTTAGCAATTGACGTCTTGTTGTTTGTTTTTTCAGCCCACCCAAAAAGACCGAGGGTGGTTCATAGATCCTCTTGGAAGCAATCCTTGGTGGACAGTCTTGATAGCTGCTATTCCTGCTTTACTCTGTACCATTCTCATTTTCATGGATCAACAAATAACAGCTGTAATTATAAACAGGAAAGAACATAAGCTGAAGGTAAAAGTTATTTTCACAAAACTCTAATGTTGTGTAATTTTAAATCAGATTCATTCTGCAGGTCTGTGAAACATTACCAGCAGGTGCTAGATGAATGTATATATTGACTAATAAGAAATACAATTTTGTGGACAATTCCAAAGTATGTAGTTTCTGTAGTTTTAGTTGTTAGTTATCAGCGAAATTATAAATAAGGTATCATATAAATAGAAAGTTTATGAAATTATTTGTTTGCTTAATTTTACAGAAAGGCTGTGGTTATCATCTTGATCTGCTCATGGTTGGTGTTATGTTGGGGATATGTTCTATCATGGGCTTACCGTGGTTTGTCGCTGCAACTGTTCTGTCTATAAGTCATGTTAACAGCCTGAAAGTTGAATCTGAATGCTCAGCACCAGGAGAGCAACCCAAGTTTTTGGGAATCCGTGAGCAGCGAGTGACTGGATTGATGATTTTTGTCCTGATGGGGCTGTCAGTGTTCATGACATCCGTGTTAAAGGTAAATGACAGTTTTCCCAAAATATTTGTGCTTTCTTTGTACTTTTTTTTTTGATACTATGACATAGCATTTCATAATGTTAGCAAGTTTTATTATGGTGTGTTAAATATAACTGGGCTCATTCTCAAATTCTCTTCTTAACAACTGTTGTTAGTTGAGTAGAAGCAATGGAAGGAGATGAAAGAAAATTGAATCTGAGCAAGCTAGAAAAGTATTGAGTTGTGAAGAAAACAACCTTTATCCTTGTTACCCGATTTTCATGCCAGCTATTTTTTAGTTTCTCAAGTTTGTGTTACCTAAAGTAGTTCTTCTGTAGTTTTTATGAGTGCATAAATAGAGAAAAAGAATATGATAAAGATACAAAGTTACTTGGTCACAAGTAATATAATATAGCAGAAGAAACAGAAACATCTGATTTAAAAAATGATCATTAGAAGTGACATTGTTCACCTCTCATTACCTTATCTTCAGCTTTATTAAACTTCCTTTGATATTTAAAGTGTCAAGATTATCTTACGCATCATCATGGTGTAGTAGAAATTTTGTAGGTAGTAGTGTGGCCTCAGTTTACACCTTGCCAACTTAAATCCTTAGTGCCCTTCCAAAGACTTTATTGGAAGAAAACAAATCAGTTCTGTTGGCTTTTTGCTCACATTTTTCTGGAACAAAGGGTAGTAGGAATGGCCTTATTACTGTTTGTTCTGTATGAAACATTTTTCAATGTGTATGGCTATTATTGTTAAAAAGAAGGAAGGAAAACAAAGCCTTATATCTGTAGGTTGCTGTGCTTTTGTTCTGTGTATGGATTCATACTGATTTAATACAGTAGCAATTAGCATAAATTAAGTACTAGCATATCAAATGATAGAGCTTACAGTGAGGACATTTACTTCTATACACACATACGCAGTAACAAATCCCTCAGGCATAGATTTATCCCACACTATTTAAGTTTCAGTTCAGGCTTAATAGCAGCAGGTTTTGTAAAGATTTTTACTTGTATCTTGGCTGTCCTTTACTCAGAAGTTTTATAAATTCTGGAGCAAAGAAAGCTTTGCTTGCTTTGTTTAGACTGTAGAGGTTTGATGTGAGTGCTACTGAAATCAGTGCACAACTTCATTATCTTAATAAGCTTTGAACTGATCTTACTTACTGGAGCAAAAGTTAGTCCTGCATAATTACCAGATTTTCATAGCTCTCTAGGTGTTGTGGGTTTTTTGTTTCATCTGCTCCAGAAATGCAAGATTAGTGATCAAAGGTAAAACTTCTTACAGCAATTTCATGAAGTTGATAGTCTCAATATAGTTTCTATCAGCAGCATAAAGCAGCTTACTTAAGCATAAATAGAAATCTTGGTTGCAACCTAGAAAATTTAATTAATGGGCAGTCAAGACTGAACTACTTTTTAAGTCCTGGTGATAACCTTGTTAACTGTAGATTTTTTTGCTGCTCAGTGATGCATATAGTTTCTCTATAAATAGAGCCTCAGCTTTTACAGATTTCACTTAAGTAAAATATAAAGTAAAAGATAACTTAGTCCATGTCTTTCACTAACACGGTCTACTATGTTATGTCATGTTGATTCCATAAGTAACTGTGTGGGTGTTTCTTCCTCTGCAGTTTATTCCAATGCCAGTTTTGTATGGTGTCTTTCTTTACATGGGAGTATCTTCATTAAAAGGCATTCAGGTAAAGTCTGATTTTAATCACCAGTTTGCTTTTGTTTAACACTAAATGAAAAGGAGACTGTAACACATAACTTTGTGATTGACAATAAAGGCCATACTGTCTGAATAGCATGTAGGATAATTTCCGAAGTCTCTTGTTTAGATATTTGTTCTGACCACATTGTGCCTTTACTACTCAGTTCTTTTGTATTTATTCTTTCAGTAATGCATCATAAGCAACAAATTTTCTGAAATGTTCTGAAATTTTATTTGGGGGGTGGGGGGGGAGGACGGAACAGAACAAGCAACAAAACAGCCACCAGTCGTGCCTGCTTGAATGTTCAGCCTCCTTCATTAGTATATTCTTTTGGATTGACATCTGTTTCTAGAGTCCCCAAGAAATGTTTTATTTCCTTCTGGAGGGGAAGAAAATAATTAACCGAAGGATGATTTTATTTTCTCAATGCAGTTTTTTGACCGTATAAAACTGTTTGGAATGCCTGCCAAGCATCAACCTGACCTGATTTATCTGCGCTATGTGCCACTCTGGAAGGTCCATATCTTTACAGTTGTTCAGCTCACTTGTCTAGTTCTGTTGTGGGTTATTAAAGCCTCTGCAGCCGCTGTTGTTTTCCCTATGATGGTAAGTTTTCTCTTCTACAAGTTAATAATTTTCCAAGAATATGTGCATCGTCTAGGATCTCTTCAGAACATATTTGCTGCCTTAAGAAAGAACGGAGTGGGAAAGAAGCAACCTGTAGTAAGAGATGTTAATTTTTGAAACACCAGGGACATTTAATTTCCTGAAAATAAACAGTTCAGTCATGAATAGCTATTTAACATGGAAATGATTTAACTTTCTGGTAAGATATAACTAGTACTACAAAAAAGGCCTTGAGTTAAAGATTCTGAATGCACCAAAAGTGTGTGTGCATTTTTATTAATTTAAAAAGTTTATTGTAAATTAATTTATGGTTCTCTTAAGGTTCTAGCATTAGTGTTCATTCGCAAGCTCATGGATTTATGTTTCACCAAAAGAGAGCTTAGCTGGCTTGATGATCTTATGCCAGAAAGTAAAAAGAAGAAAGAAGATGACAAAAAGAAAAAAGAGAAAGCAGTAAGTGTGAAAACAATTAAACTAAGCATGTTGTAAATTACTAGAAAATACTCAGAGTAAAAAGAATTTCAAGTGGCCTGAGCATATAACTTTATATACCAATATACATTCTGAAATGCTTTACTGAGATTTAATACTAGAGGAACTACTATGGACAATTGAGTTGAGGACAAGTCACTGTTTCAATGATGGTATTATGAACTATGACTCTTATTTGTGATTAAAAATGCAGGTTAGAAGAAAGAAAAAGGGAAAGGGAGAGAAAAGAAGGGGAGTAGGGATCTGTACCCTGCCTAAATTGATCACCAAACTGTTCATCTTATCAGGGACATTTTGCTTGTGTGTTTACAGAGCTGTAGTTAGAACCAACCACTGGTCACCAAAAATACAGTAAGATAGCTTGTATAACTTCTCTATAAAAGTCTTACCTAACTGTGTACCAGCTAGCTGGATTTGTTACAAAACTTCTAACACCCACCTTCCCCACTCTCCCAACCCCTCTACCTGGATAAAACACTTATAAGAAAAAAGGCCTTAAACTATATCTCCTACATTCAACTCCAGTAGCTACAGGGAAGTGCTCCTTACCTCGATGCAAGTTAATCTTCAGCATGAGATACTTTGATTTCTGCTGCATGAATAATTTTATAAACTTTTTACTTTAAATTTACAGGAAGTAGAAAGAATGCTTCAAACAGGGGACAGTGAAAGTGTACACCTTGCATATGGAGGAGCAAATTTGGATTTTCCTGTAAAAAGTATAAAATACAGGTATCGTATCACACGCGCTAATTTGCTTTCTATGAAGTTGGAGTTGATTGTGTATGAGTTGAAATATATTTTTTTTCCAAGCTTGTAACTGAGCCATGATTAGAAAATATGAAGGTATAGCTCATGGTGCTATAGTAGCATTTTTATGTTGCATTATTATTTAAAACTACATCTTACAAATTTACATGGCCATCTTGAACAGATCAGATGACTCAATTTCGACCAGCTGTTCTCAAGGTGAAGAAGCTTTCTTGGTCAGTTTTTGTGGAATACCTGTGTGTTACTGTGCATGAAATACTGAGTATTAAGCAACTAATAGCATCAGTTGCGCTACGTGTTTACCAGCCCTTGGATTTTTCAGAAATGGTCTAAGTGTGCAGTCCTTTGATTTATTTGAGGACTAAAATCTATAATTTCTGTGATACATTAAAAAAAAAAGTGTTACCTGCAGGCATTTTGACTTGAAAAGGTTATTTTCTGAATGTGAGGACAGGGTTATTGGCTCTCTTCCAGAAAAGGAAGTGCTGGAATTTCACTGGTGGAAGTTCCTTTATCACTGGAAGGCAGTATCTCAGTATGTATCTCCCTTACTGGGAACGTATTCAGCTTAATTGTCAGGTATTCTACAGCTGTGCAAAACACACAAAAAATATGACAGATAAGTAGCTTGCCAGCTTTTTTTCCTCTCTTAATACTAAAGGTTCCCAGGTTTAAAAATTTGCTTTCTTACAGATCCAGGGTAGTGTCAGATCTACCCATATCTCAGTTGCCAACAAGCAGATTTTTTGATTAGCCAGATAGTCCTGCCAAGTGCTGTTTTGTCCTCGAAGAGGAAGCTTAATCACACCTTAGCAACTCAAATGTTAAAGCTTTTTTTTTAAAAAAAAAAACAAACCCACCATCTGAGTTGCTAATTGCTCTTACAGTAGAATTATGATTACATCAACTGTGTGCCTGTGTGTACTATATATTTCACTGCCTTGCATCTTGTGGGGATTCTTGAGGAAAAATGGCTTTGAAAGATTTCTGAGCAATTTGAAGAGCTCTACCCTGAGGTAGACTCTGAAGCTTAACTATGGAACATAACAAAAAAACGTATCTACAGACAATGTCCAAGTTTGCTGTACGTATAAATGAGTGGAAGGGAAACTGGAGAAAAAGATTTCCAAAGCTTACTGTCTGGGAGGGTAAACTTATTTTTGCAGGACTGAGGGGGGGATGGCCAAAAAACCCTTAAAAACCGTCTAGTAAGGCTCTGCAAGAAAAACAAAATAACTTGAAATCTGTCTAGGTATTGGGACTTTTAGATTTTTACTAGTTTTAAATCTCAAGTAAGTTACTAGTTTAAAAGTGTTATTAGCATCTCCTATTTTGCCCTTGGTTATTTCCTGGAAACAATTTAATTCAGTTTATGAAAGACTAAGCAGAACAGTAGGATTCATTTCAAGAGTCTTGAGCAAGCAAAGTAATTTTCTCAAGTTACAGTTAATGTAGAAATGAGAGATCTCTCAAATGTTCTCAGTGTCTTAGTGATATCTGTATGAAAAGCTATTTCAAGGTGCTATGGGATTAAGGCAGTGCTATTGAGTTAAATCTTCAAATGTTTGTTGAAATACGTTTGTAGGAGACTAACTCAACTTGTGGCTGTGTAAATACTGAAAGAATGCACAACTGATGTAGATGATGAGTGACAATGAATATAATGCTGTTGCAAGGTATTGAATACTAACCAAAAAGTCTGTTTGTTCTTTAGCGTTGATCCCTCAATTGTAAACATATCAGACGAAATGGCCAAAACTGCACAGTGGAAGGCTCTTGCCATGAGTACTGAGAATGCCAAAGTAACCAGAGCTAACCTGAGGTAGCTATAATTACTCACGCATTTTCTAACTATGATCTTGTGTTAAGCAGCTAATAACTGTACTTTTATTTCTTGAAATGTATCTCAAACAAATGAGTGTATATGTTTTGTAAATCTGCATTGAATTTTTACTTTCAAAGAACTTGAATTTGAACTTTTTTCCTCTTTTCTTTGAAGTTAAACAATTTCTAAAAGGGAATTTAAATATTTTTTTAATGCGTTGTTACAATTTTAAACTTAATCTTTATTTGCTTTATACAATTTTATGCTACTTTGATGGGTTTAGAGTTTCTAAAAGCATTACTAGAGTGTATATGAGCATGGGAATTTTTTGATCCAGAACATTCAAATACTACTCCGAGTAAAAGGTAAGTCTGGCACTTTCATTGTTGCTCTATACTGCCCTAAGATCTGCCCCCTGTTTTTGTCTACTGGTTGGTTTGTTTTTCCCTAGCTCATTTTTTATCTATAAAAAAATAAACCTGACTCAAATACTGTCTTCATTGGAAATGAGCTATATTGTAATGAAGTAGTGGACAGATTAGAAGTCCCTGGTACTATGAACATTTCCTGTAAGCTGACACACATCTTCTGTAATGACCAGGAGTCTGTTTCTCAGTGAGCTCCCCATTAAACAAGAAAGTCTGCATGCAATGAATCATTCTGCCATTGAGTCCTAGTTTCTTCCTTGTCTGGCTGAATCTATCAAGGGAAATGAACTAAATCATGAATATTCATATGGAATATCCCAAATTTCCTGAAAGGCTTGTAATTTATAGAGACCATTATGTGTGGACTGTTCCATCATATGCAACTATTGCTTAGTAGTTTTTTATGTAGGAAAGAGGGGAGAACAGGCCTGGTTGAGTTGGAAAACTAAACTTATGCAATCCTGCTGTTTTGTTTAATCCCTTTCAGCCAAATCTGTCAAAGGAAGACAGGTTTCAGATATCAATTGTCATGTTTTGTCTAAAACTGCATCTCAGAGGATATGTTGGTGGTAAGGGCGTATTCATACATAATTGTCCAAGCTATCAGGTACTGTTTAGCTTGCATCATGGAAACAACAGTAGTGACTGGCCACTTAGTCCTTGTATGCCCCCTGTTTATTTGGCATGTGCATCACTCCAAACTGGGCATAGAAATGCACTGTTTTGCCCAGACAGCAGGTCAGCCCAAGGGGAAGAAGGAGACAAGGAGAGAACTTCAGACACCATTTTGAGTGCATCTTCAGCCCTTGTTGTTCAAACATTTTTAAATGTTTAACAGATGTTCTAAGTTCTTAAAAACCTTTTACAGAATTTTTGAGTGTTTCTAATATGTTACTGCATAGTCATTGGGTGTGTAAGGCTTCAAGAGATACAGACTTGTATTCCTTTTTCCAGAAGAATTACAATTTTTAGATTTGGTTTTCAGGCAGTTAGAAGTTAGTACTCTTCCATCTTACAGGTTATGTAACATAACCAAGTAGGTTATGTTAGTACAGAATTATATTCATCACTAGTGTATTAGGCTTCTGACCAGTTTGATCTACTTTTTGATCTATTTAGGTCATATTCAATAATCCACCTGTTTTTAAATATTTTGCCATCAGACATCTTCCTTTGATTCTGTAGCATGCCTCACTTGAGATTAGTATGGTAAAAATTGTGTCTTGGAAGGGAACATGGTGAAACTCCAAATTGAAAAAAAAAAACTCTGGTGCTGGAAATTAGCTCTTTCAAGACACAATCTGCTATTTCATGAATCTGGCACATGTTAGAAGGCAGGATTTCCTTGAGTCTTAACTCAGTTGATTGCTGTTTTGAGGTATTTGTTACCCTTTCTTTTATAGTGGGTGCTGAAAAGATTTAGAGATGTCACTACTGTTCATTCAAAAGTAATTCCCAGTAAACTTTTAATCTCAGTTCTGTTAAGTCTTCATCTGATAGTATGGACAGACATTTAGTATTGTGGTAAAATGGTTCTTTAGGCATTACTGTATTTGGATTTTTAGGTTTCAAATAAGATGTAGTTTGAAGCAAGCAATGTTTTAAAGAATTTCACTGATCATGTTGTGTGGGTTGCTGTTATTTCTTAGAAATACGATTTTTTAAAAAAACATTTTAGTTTTGTTATTCCCGAACTGATCCAGATTGCTTTTGCTTTCTCCCTCCACCATCTCTTATTTTATAGACTCTGCAGAGTCCAGGCACATGTATATTTTCTAAGGAATACCAGAACTTTTCTCCTTGCATGAATTTCTAATACATTTTTTTCCTTAAAGAGCAATTCCATGAATGTGTTGTCTCTTCTAAAATCAATGCCTAGAGAGATTGTTCCCTCTTACGCTTTTCCAGTTTATCTTCTTCTGTTCAGTCACTACTGTGTGACATTCTCTTCTGTCCTTGGATAAGCCACTGTTTATTAGCTGTGTCCCTAGGAGTGTCAGTTGTTCAGGTACCAGCCAGCACTTGTCTTTAAGGTCTTCAACTCAATTCTACACATATGTAGTTTTCTAACTATCCTCTACTGTTGTTGCAAGTCTGGTTCCCCATTGTGAAGAGATTGAAATGCTTTGCTGGTCTTTTATTGTGAACAAAATTGTTTCCCTGCCCAGTAATTAAGCAGTACTAATAATATTTCTTGTTATGTATTTTTAGATATTTTTATCTAGCTTGTTGGTTGGGTTTTTTTCTTTCTAAAAGGTGTTAGGCAAAACAATTCTCAATCAATAGAATCCATAAAAGCGAGGGGACTGGAGATGGTATTTATAGATGAGGTCTTGGTGATTTCTCTCTTGTATTGCTCCTGTAAATAGTATTTTAACAGTTACTAGAATGTAATAGGAGAAATACAACATCATAAAAGTATCCTTACATAAGTACTTTATTGTTCATTATTGGGTATATAACATGTTGGAAAGTTAACATTTACTGAAGTGAACCAAACCTTACGTTTTCCTCTTTGCTTTCAAACAGCCCTGAAAAACCAGAAAGTGTGAAAATAAATGTGGAAGAATCACCCGTTGTGAAATACGTGGATGCTGAAACATCTTTATAGAACTGACCCAGTGGGAATTGTGTGTATTCATGTGTGTATATACATCACTGTAGGATATTACACCATTGAAGTGTGATTTCCAGTTTAAGAAGAGGCATGTATTTAATTCTGCCATTGTTTAGGGCACTGTAGATATGCTTGCATAATGAGAAGATTTCCCTACGAGTAAGATGAGTGGTAATCACACTTCAGCTATTTATTTTATTGGAAATTTTATTTTCATTTTTAAATAGGAAGATTGTAATCGATCCGTACTATTTTCAATAATCAATATGTGTATAAAAGTTGAATCAGCTTTTGCTGATGATTACTGGTCCACATTGCTTACAGTTTTGCAATACCTCTGTTTATAATGTGCGCTACAGAAGTTTTTTTCCGTGCAGGCAATTACTGCTTGTTTTTGCAGGGTATACTTTTTTTTGTGATTTTATAGAACAAATATTAATGTGCTGTTGACAAGAACTACTGTGTTTTATATCTCCACTACATGCTAGTGTTTTCTGGATTCTGTCTCTTATTTTACAGAAGTGGCCTAGAAGTCAGGTGGTTATTTTCTCCTTAAAATATATACAAATGCCCTATTCTGCTATTTCTTTTTCTTTTTTCTTTTTTTTCTTTTTCATTTTCTTTTAAAATTCACCCTTGAGTTTTCATTATTGCCCAGTGGCAGCAGTATAAGAGCAGTAATTGTAGTTGCAGTCCCCGGTCAGTATCTGCCATTCTGGACACTCCATGTTTACACAGTATAAATTGGATTTACAATTTTGCAATTTGGTCTATAGGAAGTTTTACATACTTAACACACTAGTACTTCTGAATTCTTTTGTTCCTGTTTTTACTTGCTTGTTGACTCTCAGCATCTGATTTACTCAGCAACTGATTTACTCTAAGACTGAAACTTCAGAGTATTTCATGTCCTCATCAAATATCTGTCTCAATTAATTTTAAAATTTACTGTGTATTTGATTAAATTAGCTGTAGTTTAATTCTGTAATAGGTTTATGATCAGTATTATTTTATGGATTACAAATTGCTTGTGGTATTTGTGTGTACAGTTCTGGTCCTCTCCATTGTAGGGACATATGGTAGCACACCAACTTATTTTTAAACATTTTATTTATTTTAATTAGTATAAATTTTTATCACATGAGATGAATAAAAGTAAATATTCATTTATTAAAGGAAATGGGAATTTTTGAGGTTCACTGATAAAGATGCAGTCAGTGTGTTTATTGTACTTATATTTTCAAGTTCTAGTGTTTAGCATTATAATATTTGAAATGAGAATTTTATGTATAAATGAAAATCTTGATCAATTACCTGTGCAGTTTCCATTATTAATATTTTTTTGCCTTACAACTTAGCTTTTTTGCTTTCATTTCTCAAATTATATCTTTGTATTCTGAATTGTCACCAGCCCTTTCTGCATGTACTGCAGTGGCTGTAATTAGAATCTGTGCTCATTCAAAATTAGAAAATGCCATTTGCTCAGTCCTGCTTTTGCCAAAGTTGGGAGTTCTACCATGGGTCATGAGGTAAAATTCTCAAATGCAAAAGGAGCCCATTCTGGAGGAGGGCAGAGTTCATTTGAAAATAACACCTGAGGTGCAGTTTTGGTGCTCTTCAGCCAAGTGTTGCTTGGAGAAGAGATGATTTGTATATTACAAAAACAAAGCAATCAGTGGGAATTAATAGAAACATTTAAAAATACCATTTAAGCTACATGGACTGTTAATAATTTCCTTCAAGTGAAATGTAGTTAAAGTTTTTCTTTTATCTTTTTTATTTTTTTCACCTTTTTTCATTTGGCTGAATTCCTAGAAGACAGTTTAAAGAAAGTAAATCATAGTGTACAGCAGTACAAATAATGCTATCCCAACTGCCCTCACAAAGGTTCAGGTCAGTGCCAAAGCAAGTGAGGTCACCAGCACGACTTAGTGCTATGTTAATGACCTGTATATATGTTCCTTTATTCTCAGATAATAGTGTAGCTTGTGCCTTAGCTTGATTGTGTTCTTTCAGTAAATACCCATGTTTCCCCTTCTAGTCAAACTGAGTTACAGTGAAACTGTAGCAGATGGTTTCCCAAAACTTTCTGCATTATTAAAAAAAAATGAACCAACAAAACACATCTGAACCTCAGTTGTTGACTACTGAGTAGCTCTTGCTGAATCAAGGAGGGAAGATATTTTGGGCAGTTTACGTAGCATTATCCACATTACATTACTTTTGTAGTAGCCCTCCCAGTAGTATTTTACATTTCATGTTCACAGTCCTGCAATGATCTCCAAAGACCCAAAAAGCTGTTACAAAACTCTTAGATTTGTAACTCTTTAATGCCAGAAGTCAGAGTTCCCTGGTGCTGCATACCTTGTATCTGGCTTCTAGTTCAGAAGTGTTAAGTTTTGGTCAATATTACAGGAAGTGGCTGTTTTTCAAGTCAAGTTGAAAGGAAACAAAACCAAAGCCCCAGAAGTCTAATCACAGTATTTATTTAATTGTAATTGTGTAGATGTTTTCATCAGTGTCGGAAATACCATGACTTGCAAAGCAGTTGACAGGGACCTTTAGTTCCAGTGTTCTTGCTTGCACTTTTTTCCCATATGAATGGAAGATGATCTGGTATGAAGTGCTTAAAACCCCATGGATAATCTGTGGTTAAGTGGTCCTCTGCTCCATTTGCACCTTCTCTGCTTTGAAATCATACATAGTATTAAGTAAAATGGCTAAGGATCTAGTTTACTCTGTGTAGATAAATGTTTTGCCTTAATGGATGCAAAAGAGCAGTGATAATTGCTGTGCACTTAAATATTTCGTAGGGGTTAAGCCCTGTAAAAACTACACCAATGTATTTCCATTCCAACAGTTTTAGGAAAATCAGTGTCCCTGCACTTTTTGTAGATGCCTTGGTTGCCTGGATTGGAGCTGAATTCTACTGTGTATCTGGCTTCAGAGCCACCTCAGGAAGTCCCTCAAGTCTCTCCCCCCCCCCCCTTCTTTTTTCCTTTCCTTTTTTCTGTTTCTTTCTTTTCTTTTCCTAATTTATTTATAAATATGAATGTTTACATAAAGCGTAGGTCTTAAATTTTGACCACTCCATTTAAATTATCATCTAAAATATTTCACTTAAAACACAGTCTCATGTTTAAATTATATTCTGCAGAACTCCTTATTAGTATTTTCATATGTATTGCAATGACATGCTTTTCATTCTGTTTACGAATGCCCAAATTAATTACAGTTTCTTCCTAGATTCATTTTGCAGCTGTAACATTCAGTGAAATGTTCCCAATTGCCAAGTTTGTCATCATAAAACCTGTTAGGGTCAAAGTTGGTGCCCTAGCAGGGGTTTTCCAACCAAAGGTCTTGGCTGTTTTTTCCACGTTTTAATGAAAGTTCTCCCATAACTTAACCGTTTTGCTTTACCTGCTTCTGTCTGGATGTGGTGGCTTCCTGCTCCGGGCCCTTGGCAGGGGCGGGTTCGCGGGGCGGTGACGTGTGCCTGTCACAAACAGGTGTGATGCCACGGAGCTTGCACCGTTTTAAAGGGTTGTCCTGTACATACGGTCTGTACATCCTAAGGTAAATGGTTCATGGTTTTCAGTTCACAAACATAGTCTGTTTAGATGAGCACTCCATGATTTTAGTTTTCTTTTTGCTTTCTACGATTAGTAATGTTTTAATTACTCATCTAGGTCGAATTAAGTATCAAGTGCAGTACAAATACGGTGTGGAATACTTTGTTTATACCAACAGTAATTTATTTTATGGCAAATGTTAAGACTAGAGGCACACAGCTTTGAGGCGGTGTAAACGTAGTGCTATAAATAAAGCAAATTGCTTAGTAATTTTAAGTCAGTTTCCTTTCGTAATGTTTTTTTCTGTGAAAACTTACGGGACTTCATAGTTGGTATTGAAGTTAAAAGACACTTTCATACTGAATCTAGAGCCTGTTGACTTTTTTTTAATATTTCATAAGTTTGAAAATCAGTGCTTTTCTAAATGATTTTACTGGCAAGACACGTAATTCATAGTCTTTTTCTCCTGCCGCTGATGCTCCTGTGCAGAGGTGTCTTCCTGGGTTCCGCCCCCGCAGCCGCCCTGCCGCTCCGGTTTTCACACTGATGATCTGAAATGCGATTTCATACTGTACGGTTCGAATTTTTTTATGACTGCTTTTCTAATTACAGTGACCTTTTCTTACTGTCTTAACAAAATTCAAAGCGAATTGGAAGCGTTTTTCCAGACGCAGGAAGGCACAACTCTCGGGTTTTGTCTGTAACCGGAAAGCTCCAGGCCTCCGCTGTTCTGGTCACTGCTGGAGCAGAACGTATCTCTTGTAACGTTTCGGAAAGTTGGTAAAAGCAATAAAAACAACCCTCCTGAACTCTTGTTTAAGGCTGTTTCTGGTTTTATGAGCCGAGAACTGGGGCTGACGGGGGCTGCGAACAGCGGCAGGGCTGGGGCAAAGGGAGGAGGCGGGCCTGGCCCCGGGCTGGCGTCCCGTGTCCATGGCGACGGCCGGCGGGGTGGCGGGTGGCTGAGGCGCCCGGGCACCTGCCAGCGTGACGGCTGTGGATAGGCCGGGCAGCCGGGCCGTCTTGAAGAAGAGGGGCTGCGATTGGCTGTGCTGGGGAGAGGCGCGGGGGGCGCTGCTGCGCCGGGGTCCGGCCCGGCCGGGGGGGGCAGCGGCGCCGGGACGCGGAGCCGGAGCCCAGCGCGCGCCGCCGCGTGAGTGGGGCGGGGCGGGGGGGGGAGGGGCCCGCCGGTCGTGCCCCCCTCGGGGCCGGGGGGGGCAGCGGGGGCGGCGGAGGGGGGAGGGGCTCGTCCCGTTCGGGTGCGTCGCGGGGTTCCCGGGGGGCCACACGCACCGGCCGCCGTGCGGGGAAGTCAGGGGGCAGCGGAGGTTCCAAGCGCGGTGTGCGAAGAAAAAAGGAAAAAAAAAAAAAAAAAAAAGATTGTACCGGTGTCTGGGGATGTGTGCGAACGTGCGACTTGGTGTGAAGCACTTCAAAAAAAAAAAAAAAAGGCAATCACGCCTGGCCAGGTGGGAGTGATGCCTCTAAAATAAGGGTTGCTCTGCCCCCATCCTCCCCCTGCTCCTCCCGAAATCTTCAGCCCAGCTTCTTCTTCACCAGCTCGGAGCCTTCAGAAGACTGCAAACACCCTCTCCTGATGCCCGGAGGCTCTGAGTCATAGCAGGGCCATTCCCTAAAAAGGTCTGCCTGGTAGCCGGGGCAGAGAAGATGAATTTCACAGAGCTACGTAGGATCCTTGCGTTGATACAGAGATCCTCTTGCATCCGTGAACTGCAGATTAACATGGTGGATTTAGGCAGGATCTACAAATAAAAGTCATGATCTGGAAAACAGCCCAGAGACTTGCATTGCATAGGTCCAGAAATCAGAATAGGCCTGGCCATTTATGGCTCCACTGGAACTGTGGTGCTGGAGAGGGAAAACAAACACACACATACACAAAAAAAACCCAAACTATAAACCAGCAGTGACTTGAATGTTTTGGTTTGTTGGAAAAACAGAAACCTTGCATTCGATCCTAGTAAATCTTCAGAGAATCTTCCAAGAAGTCACTAAACCAAGTAAAATTTGAGGTAAATATATGCATGTGGAAGTTTTCATGTATAGCAAACATGCAGATTTCTGTATCGATTCAGTCAATAAATGTATAAAACATATTCTTCAAACAATGTCTTTGTGGGTTAATCAGTGTAGAACTTCCTAGACATAGGCAGTCACCAGTGGTGACCCATCCTTCTGGCTGCTGTGCTCTCTGAGAACAAGAGGCAAAGTGGTCCAGAGTTTCTTTTGGATACTGGAGAAGTATCTCCTGAGAATTTTCATCATCTTCTATGCTTCCTTTGCCATGTCTATTTTGACAATAATATATTGATAATTGCTCTTTTAAGGACTTGACTTTTCATCTGACCTCACACGCAGTTTATGGTGTTCCTATCTAGTAACAGCATCAGAGGACCTGTTAAAGCCAAGATATATCTACTGCTTCTTTATCCAGCTTAAGCCAGTTAACCTTCTGTATATAATTAGATAGTGGAATCCAGCCACTGGAGTTACTGAGAAAGGAGTTCAAGGGTAAATCAAGCAACTAGTTGCCTTACAAATTATACCTAGCGAGTAGTTATTGTTAATGAAGATTATAAAGAATGTAACACATCTTTTTGTTTAAGGGAGTCTCTAACCATTACTTTGTACTTGTGGCAGTAGATTTACCCTCCAACATTTCTTTGTGGTTTTGTTTATTTGGGGATTTCCTTTCACCTTCAAAAGCGTTACGTGCTTGCGTCATCTGAGACAGATGCTAGACTGGGCCACAGATCAACCCTGGGGTGGTAATTCCTTTGTCTCTCATTTCTCATCATGTGAGTTATCTCATTTCTGACAGGGTGCTCAGTGTTTCTTGTCCTATCCTGCATGCCAGCACTATCAGAATGCATTTTTCTTCCTATGTAATTAACATAACTGATTAAATGTAATTATCCCCAGTTAAAATGAATTAGTTAATATTGCTCTCATGTCATTGTTTTAAATGGAATGAAGTAAGGCTCTCTGCTGTAAAGACATTTTCCTTTTCATATGTTTAAAGAGTTGTCTGATCTCAATCTTTTTCTGGCACAACCTAAGCGAAATGTGAATCTTGTTTTATTTGTTTCTTATATGTTACTCATGGGGCTGGCTTAGTAGCTGAGGGATAGTTATGAGGACAGTTAATAGCCTGGCTCCATGGAAATTTCTGCTGGCATGAGTAAAGGAGAAACACAGGGATGGGAAATTCAGTGATTTCAAGAAAGTGAAATAACTGTGAGAATAGGTAAGGAAATATTTAACATATGTTTTCTCTCAGATTTATCGCTGACAGAAGGAAAACAGGGTTGTTTCCTTTTGCTTGCCCCTCAGTTAGGGCGTGGTGCTCGTACACCTACCTATTTAATGACTGGCGGCTAATGAAAGGTTTTCTGCTCTTCTCCCTCCATTTACGGCTGTGCAATCCTGCCCCCTGCCTCATCAGGAGAGCTACTCATCAGATCACTGTAACAGTGAGCTACATTGGTGGAAAACTAACGATACAAAGGGAGGCATGTTGCTTTCTGCCTGTTTAGCTCTCTAAACGGGCTCAGGTTTGGGTCAGGTCAGCGGAAGAAGTGGAGGGGAGTGGCTGAGGTGGGGAATGGAAAGAAAGGAAAGGGAAATGATCTGCCATTTTTTCCAGGAGTTAATTAATTGGTTTATCTCTGTAGTAAAGCTGAAGGGCACAACACTTTAAGCTGCATGGAGAAATGCTCTTTTCTGCGTATTGTACCAAAGTGCTTGGGGACAAGCTATAAGGTAATCAGGGTTAAAGTAGGAGAGATTACTTGTAACCTGAACCAGGTTTACAGCTGCCTGTGCACCTATGGTGGTGCTGTGCTGGCTGACCGAAGAGGTTGTGCAGGGTCAGCTTGTGGCCAGGGCTGGCCTCTTATTGTTGAAGTGCTCGGTGACTCATGCTGGCTTAGTGGTCTCTAGGAAATAGGTAACCTCAGGATGAGTCCTCAGACCTGGGTGAGGGCTGTGTCCTTGGTTGAGCTGCATCACTTTATTCTCATCCAGCAGTGAAGGGAATTTGACTTGTTTTTGTCAGGTTCAACTTTTTACAGGAATGTTTGTATGCGTAAAGGCAATGAACGTTAAAAGTATTAGTCAGCTGTTAGTCAGTTTCACCTTTACTAAGGTACCACAAACAACAAAAGCATTGGACTGGCAGCCCTAAAGTGACGTTGGTCAACGGTTGTAAGATTTTTGTAAGGGATCACAAAGACCTAAGGCTTTGGGATGCAATCCTAGCCATCCTGGGTATCCTGCTGTTCATGATTTAGAGGCTCAACCCAAGGATTACTTTTTAAAATGGGTTGTTGAAAATTTGAAGATTTAGCTGTGTTTGCTCATGGACAAGCTGTTGTATGTGTGGTTTTGCTTGGTGATTCTTTAATCAGTTGAAATCTGTTCTTTGTACACAAGTACTCCTGAGCACGTTGATAATTTGTGAGTTTCACAGTATTTCTTAGTGTGCAAATGTGAGGTTGTGATTGCATCCTGTCATGCCTCAATAATATGCCAAATGGACTGGGGTACTGGGGAGAGGATATAAAATACAAATATCAGTAAAACAATACATGGAAACTCTTACTCATGAGGATTCTTAAACATGCTTAGCAACGTCATTAGCTCATCTCAACTTTTACTGCTTTTGAAACAAAGGAAATTAATTTAACTTCATTTGGTTTAATCTGCTGACTGATAGAGCAGATCCTGTTTATATTCATTCCCTGGTGATAACTGGTACAAACGGAAGTGTTCTGAGGTGTTTTCTTAATAACCCTGTTAAGTGGATGTGTGGAGGAGAGAGAAGGATTTTTTTTTTTTCTTGGGGATCTAGATCAATCATTTTCTGTGGGACCATAAAGGCTTGCTCAAAAGAATGGAAATGGATGAGCTGGGATTGCAGGCCACATACTAGGGTGAGCTAATACAGTGCACGAGTTCATACTGTCAGCAGTTGCATTTTGGGTAATTCTGTGTCTAATATGAGAATCTATAATTGGGAAAATAACACAGATTTTCAGTTGGGAATCAGCAGCTTCTAGTATTTACGATGCTTTCATTTCCTGCCAGGTTTTCTTCTTTGCCTTTAGAGGAAGAGAAATAAAAATCAATAGTAGAGGAACTCTACACTGCACAAAGGGAAAAGAAGGCTATCATATTTTGTATGGAAAAGCCTATTAAAGAGACACCAAAGGAAACTTCCAAATGGTCCATGTTTAGTGAATAGACAAATGGCTAGAAAGGATCAGACAGTGGTATTGCATCCTTGTTTTTTAAATCAGAGATGCAAAATATTGCAGCTCTATGCAGTTATCTGGGATAATTCTTCAGCACCAACGTGACCATCCTTTTTTTTCACTCAGATCAGGATCTGCATCAATATAATTGCTTTCATGGCAGCAACAAATTGCTCTTGACTATATTTCTAAGTCTTCCTGTTTTTTTCTAGGGCTTTATAAGGTTTCCAGTGAACTAATGTTGCATGCTGTGTGAGCAACAACCTGTGGGCTTTTGTGGGCAGTCAGACCTGCAGACTGAATATTTTTGTGCAGTGGATCTGTGGCCCTGCTGAGGCCAGGCCTTACAGCTCTGCTCATTTATGGAAATAAGCTGTCTGCACCACTGCAAGAAAATCTGGGTGCTATTGGTATAAGGCATTTGGCTGAAATAAAGAATACTCGAACTACTGAAAAATTCTGTGGTTCTTTGGTAGGCTACGTGATTCATGCATCTATTTGTCAGAGACCTTCTTTTTGCCCTCATTTGTCTTGTGTATTTAGATCACAAAACCGTTATATTATCTGGACAACAGCTTGTATGATACAACCTAGAAGTCAGCCAAGCACTGCTGAATTGTAAATAGGTAATCCATGGTGAGAAATAATGGTAATAATATGCAAGAAGAGGAAAAAATCCCAACAAAAATAAAATGTAATAGCAATACAGCCAATATTATCTACTCATGTATTGGGAAAATAAGGTTTATATATGTTAGATTAACTACTTTCTTATTAATAAATCTGGAATTCTAAAGGATATCCTCATACAATGCCTAGGGGTTCGTGTTGGGGAAATAGAGCTGTAAGGGGTTTTTTTTTGTGGTTAGTTAGTTTGTTTGTTTTGTTTTGTTTTCCTTGAAGTTTTATCAGTTGGTTCTGTAAGAAAATATTGGTTGCTTCTGCTGCAATGTTATAATTCTGTCTATCTGCTTTATTTTTAAGGAAATGAGTTTGTAGCCATCTGATAATAGTTATACACAATGCCTGATCAGGACAAAATGTTGAAGAGCACAGAAAAAGCAACTGACAGAAAACCTCCTGGGATCTCTGTGAGGTATAGTATCTGACGTCTTACTTTGAACTTCAGCAGGACCCATGTGGAATTTGCACTAGCTGCCAAAGCAGAATGCTTTAATTTGAATTGCAGTGTAAACATGACAACTGTTACTCTGGTCACAAAGTTTATTTACACCTTTGTTGATTTAAGGCATTCTGGAGAAGCTATGAATTCTTCTCTATGTAAAATGGGGACATTAGGCAACAGTATAAAACTTTATTTTCTGTCATTAATGTTGCTTGTTGACCTTCTTTGCTCTTACAAAAATACTTTTATATATTTATGCTATTGTGTTTATCCTAGGGATTATTCTGATCTTAAAAGACTTCAGTCTCTCTTAAATGTTCAGTCACAGAAGCAACAGGTATTTTTCAAGAACCTATATTTCAATTATTAAACATGCTGTATAATTGTATAGTTATAAGTAATGGTGGTTATGAATTGTGGCAGATACTTAGGATATTGTGTTCCCTTATGATTAAACATGTTAGCAGAATCTTGTATAATGGATGAGGTGTTGCTTTTTAATTTTTTTTTTAGTTGTTGCATGTATAGTCAAGAAGCCTAACAGATTTGTTTGCTTCACTGCCATTCCACATTGTCATGAGAAGGTGGGCTTAGAGATATATTACTTACAGTGTGATGTTTGTTTAAGAATATAGAAAAGAAAACTAAGAATAGGCGTTTTAGCCAATGTGTGTTTAAGAATATAAAAAAGAAAATTAAGAATAGGCATTTTATCCATAAGCTATTTGTCTCTGGCTAAAAATCTTTAGGACATTAAATATCAATGTATGAAACTTATAGGACACAGTAAAATCTCCTTCACCTCAAGTTACTTATTGAAGCTTATGTTTGCCATAGCAAAGAAAGCCAACATATGATGATGGGTGTGAATGCCCCAACAGTTTCTTCCCTTCTATTCTGTAAAAAGGTATGACAGAATTAGGGAACAGTCCATGTGACTTGTGAGTCCTTCCTTCCTGGACAGAGGCATGGAATTGCTTCTGAGCAGAAATCTGTAACATTCAAGTACTACAGCATAAAAAGAATATGAAGGCCATGCAGTTCTAGAAGTGAGACCTAAGGGGCATAGATAAATGAGTATGTGTTGCAGATTCTATTGATTTTAAATTATAAATTTTGAAAGACACTGTTCTTCAGGTTTTATACAGTCCCATGCACTTATTTTCTACCACGTCAATTCTGCTTTGTGTGGGTTATGTTTTATAATGGCAGATTATAGTTCTGAAGTTCAAGTCAGAACTTGGGAAAAGGTACTTTCACTTAAAATGCAGTGTTTGACTCATGAGTGCTATTACTTTACTCCTTAGCTTCCAGCTATACGTTTTGAAAGGGGTCAAACCAGTGTGACAAAACCTTGGCAAAACCTCAAAAGAAATGAGCTAAAAGCCCATGGACAATGGCAAGAATCAACAGAAGCTGTTGAGCTTGAAAACTTCAGGTAAAAAGAAGAAAAGCAAGCTAATATGATGACACTGTGTTGAATCTCTGAACATCTTTATGTATCTTAAGCTTGTTGCGGTGTGGAAGGCCACACAAAATTATGTTAGTACTTTTGTCTCTTACTTGTGCTTTAATGTTAACCCACTGAGATATGAATTACATATTTTTAACTTTCTAAACCTAATTGTGAATATTCCTGCCTTTGTAAGTTTTAGACCCATGCTCCCACTCAGCAGAGTGTGCTGTTGAGAGTTAATGTAGCCAATTTAAATAAAGTAATGATCTTTTTATTTCAAAAGCTTATATTATACCATTATGGTAGTCTCAAAGTACACACAAGACAGACAGTTCTTCCATGCTCCTAATGTCTGGAAATCTGAATTTGTGTTAGTCTGTTGTAACTCCTGATATGACATTTCTTAATTTTTCCTGATAATGTTATGTTCTGGCAATCTAATATCATGTGGTGGCAAGATAATCAGCAATTCAAAGTTTTCATTTTTTGTTCCTTATTAGTGTGACCTACAAGAATGAGAGAAATTTTAGCAAACATCCCAAACACAAATTGTTTCAAAAGATCTTTACAGCTTTAATTAAGAAGAGACTTACCTGCAGGTCAGTATATTGAACATATTCACATCCAAGGAGGGTCCCCAAGAGGGACCTCTGTGTTGGAAACTGCCAGCTTCACATCTCTGTATAATCTTAATTTTTAACAACCACTTCTGTATTGGCTGTGAAGACTGAATGCTTGGATTAGTCGGATGGAAAAAGGAAGGCTTGGGTATGTGACAAAATTAAGATTACCAAAATTGTAACATCTGCTATGTTTCCTTGATAATTTGTCCATATCTGGGATTTGTAATATATTGTTTGCTTTTCTAATTATTTTTATTTTATTTTATTGATTTTACTTGGAATTTTTGGACTGCTATCTGTCTATAGAAGGGTCAGTGGATTTCAGACAATTCAGATTAGTTTATGCCACTGTTGATATTTGTTTATATAACAGGATTAGAAAGGGAAAAATATTTCTTATGCTGCTCTCATTTGAGCAAGGAAGAAGTGCGAGACCTTAATAAACAGAGAGAGGAGAGATAAAGATATTTTCTGAAAAAAAATAATAATGTAGTTTTCAGAATTTCTATTACTATACACCACTGCAGTGTCTTGCATTTTTCTCTTTTAAAGTCCAGGTACATTTTCTGAAAAATATAAACTGATAAAGAAGCTTAAGGCAAGTATCCTCAAGCTTCTAAAAGTATTAAAGGTAACTGCTAGAATTTACAGAAATACCTAAAACCAGCAAAAAACCCACACAGTTTGCTTAGACCCTTTTTCAGAACTAACTAGGGAACTAGGGATCTCATCTTTGATTAACTGAACAGCAGTGAGTTTAAGACTGCTGATTTAAATTATTTTAAATCTGTTAACTCTTTCTTTTGCAAATGAGCTTTATTATGTTGGCACCCACCAGTGAGATGTCAGTGGCTCAGATTCATTTGCCAAAAAGCTAAGAATAATTTGTGTCTTCCCAAGTTCTATTTATATATTGTAGCATACCTAGCTCATATTTTATTTTTTGTTTTCTGTGGTGCTTGTTGATCAAACAACACAACCAGCCTCATAAATAAAAGCACCCAGGTAAGGTTAATGAAACAGGCATATATAAGTAGGTATGTAAAACCTGTAAGATAAGCGCAGTTACAAAGGTGTTTCAGTTGCCCTTTATAAGTATTTTACTATGGCTGTGATGGTGTCCTTTCTTTGAAGCTCCTGCTTTTGCATTATGTGGGAGCATTAGGAACTGTCACTGGTCTGCATTACACACTTTTGCTGGCATAACTATGTTGTTTGGGGTGCAAGAAAAAAATCACACCCACTTACTGGCATCGCTGTATCAGCAGAAGTTCTGATTGGAGGTAGTTCTGTTGACAAGAAAGCTCTGATCAGTCTAGCTTAAGTAGTTTGGGGAAGGAGTATAATGAAAGCAGAAAAAATCCTGCTGACCTATGCTGGATACATATACACTAAGGTATCTAGTAATATGTATTGTAAATGTAACTAGAGTAGAAGAGGCTCTCAAATGTTAGCCAGACTCAGAGAATTACTGTCCTTAATTGGACTAATGTGACAGATTCATTGCTCCATTAAAGAAACTAACTTCTGTCAAGAGTCAAAGTTTTTTAAGGAATAACTGTAGGACCACCATAGTAATGATCTTTAGGACACTTTAGTATCTATGACCTACAAATTTTGCCAATGCATGTGTTTGCTGTTTTCTCTCCATGAAAAGTTTCATGCAGTTCTGAAGTGGCCAATTATGGAAACATAATGAAAATTAGTATTATTTCAGGCAGAATATTGTTAGGGAAGGGCTGAGATTTTGTTAGTATCTATTTGTAAAACATTTATTTTTATAAAAATATTTTTAGCCACTGGCTAAAAATGTTAGCGTTGTTCCCAAGTGCAAATGATAAAAAGGGAAGAGAACGGCTACGTCCCATACACATCTTCCATTCCTTGGAAACTTGCCCAGATACTGCAGATTCTGTCCTCTCAGTTAAAACAACAACAACTAACAGTGCAAAGATGTCCAATTTTAAGTTTATTTTAAATAGGAAAAAGGAGATACATGTCTTCAACAGACAATGGAAATAGTGATTCAATTACTGGTATTTTATGTGGGATTACTGCCCCTGGATGCTTTGTGCAAATCTGAGTTGAGTTTTCTGCCAAGTCCTGTGCTTTGGAATTGTATGGAGTAATATAAAAGAGGAAATTCTATTTGGGATTATCATCCTATATCAAGAACATTTAAACTAAATAACAAATTATTCCAGGGACAAATAGTATTGGAGTTTTTGAAGCCTAGGATAGATTATGATGATTCAAAAAATCATTTCACATCTAGCTATTTTGACTTCTACAGCACCCATATTTTTATATAAGGATATTTTGTGCACTGAAGTTTCCTATGTGGTTTCTCAGTGATTTTGCCATTTTGGGCCTAGATCCAAACACTTAAAGTAAGCTTACATCAAAGCATGATCTCTTTATTCTTAGAGATAAACATATACCTTCCTGCATCAGTTCAGTGATAATAAGTGATGGCTGGCAATGTTCATATAATGTAATAAATGTATTTAAATCTATTACTATATTTGTATATAAATTGTATTAGAAGTTCTATAGCATAGTATGTTGTACAGCTGTTTTAAGTCACTAGTCTTCTAGTCAGTTGATTCCTGACTCAAAGTGTTTTATTTAAGAGTTTTAACACTTTTAAAACTTTTATTTGGTTTATGTGTTGAATATTTCCTTTACAGGGAGTGGGTTAATCATGCTCCATCCATCCATTTTCTTAGAGTATTAATCTGCCTGAGATTATTCATAAGGGATCCATACTATCAGGTCAGTATGTAAAAATACTGTTTCTGGCTTGGTTAAGAGAATGCACTTAAGCATAATGCATGTGAGTTGTGTTGGTGCATGTGTGTAAAAGTGTGCGTTCTTATGGATGCATACTTATTATATGTATGTACCTATGTTTCTATATGTGAAAATGTGACTTGCAATCAGATTCTGAGAATGAATTTGCACTGTTGCTGCATAACTTACTGATTTTCTGATATTTCTTACATAGTGTCTGTTGTTACTAACCCCAACAAAGAACCTGTAAATCTCCATAACAAACCTCTAGACTCCATACCTGAGTTTACCATACAGATATTTAGAATTCCCATAATGCTGTAAGTGAAGAAAGAGGGAAGCTGCCTATTCCTCCTAGCAGCCCAATGCTCTAAACTGCAAAGAAGCAGCTTTTAATTTTATTCTTGCTATTGTAGTTGTTATTCATAGGACTAAACCTCAGACATCTGTTATGATACTTGCTTTCGTGTATTTCTTTCCTATGTTTTCCAAAGCTTATACTGTTTTTCTGGTTTCAGTCTTTAAAATTCCTTCTCAGTGTTTTTATTTATCTACTTTTAACAAGTAACTCTGAAGGTGCTAAGCTCCAAAATCGATTGACTTCATCCACTGGAGTTAAGGTTTTTCAATATTCTCAACAAACACAGTACATGATTCTATGATATATTTATTATTGTTCACTCATTCCAGTGATTTCCATATTTTGACTCAATTTTTTACATTTTCTTTTAGGAAATGTTCCACAGCTTGGGTGGGACTGAAAATCTAGCTCAGGTAGAATTTCTCATAATATCTTTGTTCATTGTGTTGCATGTCAGTTTATTATAATTAGAACGAAATAAACTGTAAAAAGCAGTGTATTTGGTTTGTGTAAAGAAGCAAGTCTGTTCCCCTATTTGCACATAAGCAGTTGGTGTGGTTTTGCTCACTAATGCACAAAGTGGCTCTCCGTATTGTCTAGCAGAAGTTAACCCAGGACTTTTGCTTAGAAGGCTTAACAAATGCTTCCTGAAGTGGGAGAAGGATTAGAAAAATCAGCATGATTGGTTCAGCTAAAATAAACTGTAGATTTTCGAAGGAAGATGCGTAGTCACCTTGAACTGTAGCAAATGACTTTTCAAAGGTAAAAGCACAGTGATAGAATATTGAACAGGTTTAAATTTGGGGACTACAGAACTTTTACATTGCAAAACATTATTGATAACTGAATGCTGTATTGTTATCGCTCTGTGTTAATACCACTTTCCTCCTGGGTTTTTAATATTAATGAGTGCCATTTTAGCAGTGACATATGACATATCTTGAATATCTTTGAAATTGTTAGGGGTTTACTTTCTAGAAAAAAATTTCAGAATTTTAATAACATTTGTATCTTTCTAGGACACAGTCATGTAGGTTTTGAAGAGTCTGAGTCTGTCAGCTGTGTGGACTGAAGATCCATCTGGCTGTTCCAAATATTGGCCAATAGTAGATGCTGAGGGAGTAGTTTGAGAGCAAAACCATGAAGTGATAATTCCCCAAAAATTATTATGGACCTCTAGCAGCTTGCAAAGAAGGGAATTTTGGCCCTAGAATTAGGGTAATTGTATTTGATAAGGCTCCAGTGTATTTTCCCCTCCTGGAATTTTACACTTGCTTTTTGAATTCTTATCATTCCAAGTTCTCTTTTTGTTCCCTGACAGTTTTACAGCAAAAGTACATGGGATGTTGATCTAGTTCCAACTGCCCTACATGATGATCTTTATGGTCCTTTCGAACCCAAACCATTCTATGATTCAATTGCTGACTTACCTTTTACGTGAAACAGATGCACCATCTAGAGGTTATTTCTGTGCATAACACTCTAGGTTTATAGATTCTTCAAACTTCGGTTTTAATGGTATCCTTTATTTCCCCCACCCGCTTGCAGTATATGGAAACAGTAGCAAATGGCTATCTTGATTATGGAGAAGAGCAGCATAATGTAGACAAGCTGGTCAATATGACATGTAAGTATTACAGCTGATAACATAAATTATGAGGCTTAAAATGTTTAAAATACTTGAGATGGTTATTAAGATATTACTAGATTAATTGTAGGCATCATCACACAAGTAAAAAAGTGAAACTACTGTGGAAAAGCACATCTGTTTTTTGTACATAAGTAATATTTCTTTGAGAAATGAATCTCTCTCTGTACACTGAAATAACAGAGTAAAATGAGCTAGGCATCCTTCAAAGAAGTTATCTAGTGTTTTGCTGTATTGTCTGGTAAGTTAAATGAAAATATTTAGTAAAGCTTCAATTTATGTGACCTCCTTTGTTCCACAGACATTTTCCAAAAGCTTGCTGCTGTTAAAGATCAAGGAGAGTGGGCTATAGCAAGTGGAGCGCATAAAGTAAGTGCTTTATAAAATTGCTAATTATAACTAATTAGCTACATAACTGAATGACTTATGCTTTTCAGATTTGATCTGGATGGGAGTAAATTGTTAAGCTTGTAAAATAAGATAATCTCAGTTCTATGTTTTACAGATATATTAGCAGTATAACAAAAATAATTTCTTTGTATGTACACTAATCGGCCTGGGTCATGGTTAGTGGTTGTTTCAGATAAAGAGGTCTTAAAGGTCTGGACTAAACTCATTTATACCAAATGGCTACTCAAAGTTTACACTGTCCTGAGCTACATGTTAATACGATGTAAATAGTTACATTTTAAAGATAAATATATATTTAATATATTTAACATAAATTTCTGCTGTGATCTTTCACTTATAAAATAATCTGGGTCTAAATGGAACAGTGTCAATGCAGACAGTGACAACCTAGACATCCCTTGCTGTACATTATGATCAGTCTAAGGGTCTATACTTAACCACTGCTGATTTGTGGCCAAACTGAGAAACAGTAGAAATCAAGATCAGTATAACTAATACTTAATGATTCTATTATCCTGCAGTAAAACATGGGCAGTTGTGATCAGATAGTATTGGACAACATATCTTTAGAGAATCAAGACAAATAAGAAATTTTCCTTTATATAAATCATTAACAAAACCTGTGCAAAGTTGCAAATTACAGTCTGCAAAGTTCAAATATAAGCTTAAAATTAACTTTTTGCTTCAGGAGACCTTGACTGAGAGTTCTGAAGTGTTTTACCCAGGCACAGATTTTTACAGTGGCATTTTAAGTTGGACAGATTCTTTAACAGTCACGAGTGATGCTGGTTGCAGTTTGAGAAGAAATATTCTTGCTTGTCCTAAGGCTGGGTGTATTTGAAGACTTTAAATGTATATTAATGGTAATTAAAGTGTACTTTAAATGTACCTAAGACATTTAATGTATTATATAAGGATCTGGTATCTTAATTTTGACTTTTCAATGAGTAGTTCTGTATGTATTTGAGTCTTAAAAGAAAAGAACAAAAATTTATATTTATTTATCTTATTTCATTTTTCAGACTTTGGTAAATTTGTTATCTGCCAGAGACAGCAACGTGCTTTTGGGTGCCCTCCTTGCTCTGACTAGCCTAGCAGAAAGGTAGGTTCAGCGGACTGTGTTTTAGTTCACAATACATATTTTAATGTTATGTCATGACACAAAATTAAAACTGCATTTTCCGAGGAAGACTTCTTTTTTTTTTTTTTTTTCAAAATGGGGCCTTGTTTTGTGGTGGTTTATAAAGTGTGCTTGCTTTTATGTTGAAGCAGTAGAAACTATGTAGAAACTTTGGTCCTTGCAGCAGACTCCTTGCTCATATGGAGAACTTTGCAAGACTGGAGTAATGGAATCTCTCTTTGCAATCCCTATGCAGGATTCTGGATTTCTAACTGATTTCCTGAATATAAAAATATTTTATGTTGAGCTTATTGTTACAGTACTTCTTCATAACCAGCAAGAATGTTCAATGTAGTAAATAATGAATGCATAGACTTCAATCCATGTATATGTATCCTCTCTTTACTATTTGATTCTAAAAATGTACTTCATTTCCTTAATTTCTGGAATGAAACAAATTAAGTACACTTGTGTCTTTATTTTTATGCTTTTACATTTATGTTTTTTTTGTACTGGGGATATGGGAAATTGTTACAATGTCACTCCTGATCCAGCATATTTTTGTGGCTTTAGATATTTGTGTGCACAATTTGATACTATTACTTAATACTTGAGAAAAAACATAATTGGTCAAATGTATGAAGAGAGAGGCTGAAGAGCAATGTGTTATTTCATATAATTTAAATTGATATAAGTACCAGGAATAATCAATTTGTAGTCCAGGATGTAGGGAGAAGATAAGTGAGCTCAGCATTGTTGAGAACTTGCTGGTGATATTACATGACTACGATTTGCTGTCTAAAAGGTGAGACCTTGCTTGTAGATCAATCATGTTAAAATGTATTTTGACTTTTTCATTCAGGGATGTGTCTATTTAGAGGGATTAGATAATGTGTCACTTTAATATACTAAAGGTGAAGTTCTGACACCTCTGTATTTTCAGCCAGATGTTGATCTCACAACATCCCCTCTCTGCTGGCCTCCAGCGCAGGGCAAATAAATTACAGTGTTACCCATAAAGTAATAACAGTTACTTTTCTTGATGCATCTCTTCTTTGCTCCTGGCAGACCTGAGTGGGTAGATGGAAAGAATGTTGAATTCTGACAGCTCCTGAGATGCCAAATACAAGCTTGTAAAAAACTGCAAGACTTACAGCTGTTGTAGTTTATCCTAGAGGCTGGGTCAGAGCCCCCCATCCCTTTGATCAGAAAATCATAAAGGTTTCTTGAGTTCTTAAATGTGCTTTCATCTCAGCTAAGTCTGCTAGCTGGTCATAGTGTATTTGCATTTCAGTAAGAAACCAAAAGACACTCAAATTTGATGATATGTCGCTTACCCTATCACATCTAAAATTCTGAAGAGATTTTTTAAATTTCATGCTTAATCATGTCACACGTGTCAATTATTTTGCATATGACTAAAAATAAAGAAGTTGAATATGCCAAAACGATTTTATTTGTTTTGTGGGTTTGAAATTATTTCGCTTATATGTAAACCAAAAGTTTGTTATAAAAACTGGAATTTGAATGTGGACAGGAAGTTGTTGAGATTCAATACTAGTTAAGAATAATTTTAAATTTAGATATGACTGTAAATTAATATGTTTCAACAAACATGTGCAACTTTTTTGCTTCAAATGGAAAAGGAAATCCCTAACTGTATTTTCTATGCAAAGTTTACCTTAATTGGAGCAAAGTTAATTAAAACATTGTATAAACCTTTTAAATGATGTATCTAGTCCCTTTTGTAAACATAGTATTTACACTGTCCTGGAGAAGAGTTATGATTATTTGTGGAGTCCATCTAATTCCACAGATGGACCTTACAAGTTCACTTAGTCAGTGCTAATTGTAGCACTAAAGCCATTAACAAGAAGGTGGTACCACAGATGACTGCAGTCCACCTGGCCACCCCCATCCTGGCTGTATATGCTTGGCTGCCTGTGCTGACAAACTCAATGTAAATATAATTTCATCCCTTGTGAAAGTTTAAGCCACCTTCTTTTTCAGTTTGTTTGTTTGTTTGTTTTGTGTCTTTGTTTTGTTTGTTTTTAACAGTGACTTTATCCAGTTTACAGTGACTTTAAGTCTTTAGCTTTTTTAAAAGGAGGTCTCTGTTCTTAGGCATTTGGTTTTTTCCTCTTTGCTAACTAAAAATACAATGTAATGAGTTATTTTTAAAAAATCTTGATAATTTTTTTTGCTCCAGGCTTACAGCAGAGTTGCTACGTCTCCTCTGTGCAGAGTCATGTGTCAAAGAGCAAATAAAAATGTATGAAGGAGTTCCAGTCTTGCTCAGTTTACTCCATTCTGATCATATCAAACTTCTATGGAGTGTAGTTTGGATTCTGGTACAGGTTTGTGAAGACCCGGAGACTAGTGCAGAAATCCGGATTTGGGGTGGAATCAAGCAGCTCCTTCATATATTACAGGGGTAGGTTTTCAGTCCTCAGCCTTGTGGCAGTTATATGAGACTATTTCATATTTTAAGATTTTTTTGACCAAGATCTGCTTTATCAAATAACATATTTGTTTTGTTCATCTGTATAGGATGTCTGCAGAAATTAAAAGGCTATTTAGAACATACAGAATAAGCAGTATTTTTTACGGATGTGTTATTCGTGCTATCTTTAAATAATTTTCCTATATTCA
Source organism: Apus apus (assembly GCF_020740795.1). Taxonomy (NCBI): domain Eukaryota; kingdom Metazoa; phylum Chordata; class Aves; order Apodiformes; family Apodidae; genus Apus; species Apus apus. The sequence goes on along the minus strand of NC_067283.1, from coordinate 40,793,567 downwards.
GTGTATCAAATAAATAATTAATGGATTATAAATATGTCATTACTGTCTACTTAGTTTTCCTGTTAATTAGACACCTACTTAGTGCACTAGAATTGTGGGTATATTGATGAACGTTGTAAAGGAATTTTCTGTTTCAAGGCTTGTTTGCTTTTTCAAAGTGTATTAACTAATTTAGTGAAAAACATACATTTTCAGAACTTCAGAAATGGTTACCAAAGATATGTTAAGCCTTTTTCTTTTCAATTTGATTTTTTTTCAGGGAGAGAAATCTTGTTTCTGATTGCTCTTCTGTTGGAAGTTTATCTAGTGCGAACGCAGCAGGGAGAATCCAACATCTTCAGTTGTCAGATGATTTGAGTCCTGATGAGATGCAAGAAGATACGCTCTCACTTCAAGCAGGTAGGCTTTATTAAGGCATGATACTCTGTTACTTGCACTTTTGCAAAGGGATTCAAAGTATTTCAAAATTGAAATTGTAAACATTTTTACCTGCTTTAGGGATTGGAAGCTCCAAGTCAGCTGTTTTTATTTCTAAATATGCAATACCAGCATGTATTTTCAAAAAGCACACTTATTTTTAGAAAGAAGTAAAGGATAAAAGTATTAAGTACAGGGGAATCATATATTCCTTCCACCTGTAAAAACGTCTCAAACATATACTTTAAATTTTGTTTCAGCCTGAGATTGTTTTTATTTGGCTATACTTTTCCCTCAAATTGAATTTACCGTGGTAGATCAATTATGAGGGAACTCTTTCAAAGTGGTATTTTAAAGACTAACAGTCAGGTGAGGATCCCTCAGTAGTTGTGGAAAGAGTCCTTTTTAAAGGAGGTTTCTCTATACCAAGTCAACTATCCATTCTGAAATGCCTTCTGGAGGATCCTGTCTATTTCAGTGACTATGGAAGGACAATGCAAAATATCCTTAGTAGGATTACATGAGTGTTTGCAGTGTTGTCCTGGAAGCTGCAACATAATGCATAAGTGTTTCTGAAAACATTGTCATGAATGTTACATATGAAGAGCTGGTAATGTGAAATAAATTCTAGTACCAAAAGTATTGCCACTGTGGAGCGTATTTCTGGGTTACTTCTGCTTTTGTTAAGGACCCTAAGAAAGAGCATGCACTCAACTTATAGAGGTTTTTTTCTGTTCAGACTGTGAACCTGTTTATATTTTCAGCCTGCTGTATTGGGTGTAGGTGGAAAGGTTTTGTTAGCAGGGGGCCTGACCCCTGTGGGAAGAGGTAAGGGATTGCCCTGTGCTGGACACAGCTGGTTCCAGCTGGGCTCACAACAGACCACTGCTGGCCAAAGCTAAAGCAGAGCCAGTGGTGCATCTGTGAAAACATAGTTAAATAAGGTCTACAACACTGGGTGAGCAGAGCAGGAGAGGAAAAAAAAAAAGGAAGGTAAGAAACAGCAGTGCAAATTCCAAGATCAGTGAAGGAGAGGAAGGAGGTGCTTTAGGCACCAGAGCAGATATTCACCTGCAGCCCATAGGAAATACCTCTGTGGAACAGATATTCTTGCTGCAGTATGTGGAGAGGACCCATGTCAGAGCAGGGGAAAAAGGTGAGGAGAAAGAAGCAGTAGAATAGAACTGTTTTGTACTGACTGTAACCCTCACCTATCACCCCCCAGTGGTGCTGGGGGAAAGGGTAGAGGAGTCAGGAGTGAAAATGAGTCTGGGGGAAAAAAAGATGGGGGGAGGGAGGAAAATGTTTTCAGTTTTTTTTCCTTCGCTTTTTTGTATAAAAATCTACTTTAATTGGAAATAAATCCATTTTCCCTAAGTCATGTCTGTTTTGCCTGTGTTGATAAGTGGTAAGCAGTCTCTCTGTCTGTGTCTTGACCCATGCGATTTTTCATCCTATTTTCTCTCTCTGGCCTTTTATGTAAGGGGAGTGAATGAGCAGCTGGATGGGCATTTTGCCCTTAGCTAAGGTTAACCCACTGTGCTATTTGGGTACCTTTTATGAATCTTGCCATAAATGTTACATCTGAATTTTTATTCTAGCTTGTTGTGCTGCAATTACTGAACTGGTGCTCAATGAGACTAACGCTTACCAGGTAGTACAGGTAGGAAAACTTTATTTAGTTAAGTAAGGTATTATAGTTTAGAATTTGCCTTAATTGTTCTTATTTGTCATCCTAATTTAATGAACAAACAAAATGCCTTTGAAAGGGATTGGAAAATATGCCTTTATGTAACTTTAGAGGCTCTGTTTCTTAATCCTTTTACCCACAGAGACATATACATGAAGATGGCAATGTATGTATCTAGTTGTTTGGGAGAATAAAACAGCTTTATTTAGGGTTCATTTTAGTTGGCATCTTTTGCCGTGCCTTTGCATGGGAGTGATACTGTGACAAAATCTACCAGTGCCTATCTATCAAACCAACATGATGGACACTTTAATGCAGGTCACATGTATGGTTACATGAAAATGGAATTTGAAATACAGTGTGGTTTTCAAAAACCAGGCACAGATGTATGCCTCAGGATATCCCTTCTGGTGTTTCTCCAGTTTGTGTTTATTGTGGCTGTTTTTTTGGTTCTTGACAGTTGAAAACATCTGCATGGGTGACAGGAGACCTGTTGCTGCAATTTCTTTCACCTCTAGAGACAGAAACATTGCTTCATTGTCTGTTTGCAAGCTCTCTTTCAGTATCAGTTTAATTGTAATGATGATTTCATTCTTAAGTCATTTGAGCTTATAATTTAGGTGTACAGTAGGATGTTGTGAATTTGGCAATTGGTATTAGCTTCTGATTTATCTGAAGTAACGTTGGCTCTTATTTGCGTTTTCTATGCAAAGGAGTGCTGTCTATTAATATTGACTTAACTCTGTTTCCAGGCTAATGGAATATATACAATAGCAAAGCTGATTTTACCAAACAAAGAAAGGAATGCTGAAAAAGCGAATTTATTACAGGTAATTCCCTTTCTTAGCATTGCACATTAAAAATCCCCAAAATCCCATAGAATTTTTTATGATTTTAAAGTTTATTTTGAAGAGCAGTAAAAAATCTTGCTCAAAGGGGAAAAAAACTCCACCGAAAGAAAACCAGGAATAACAAATAGCCCAGGAATTAAAAGTTAATGTTACTCAGTTTCTGATTCTCTGATATACTTTGTTTCTAGCACTTTATATAGCATAAAGGAAAGTGAGGATTTTTCTTGTGATAATCTCTCCTCCACTTTTTTGGGCTGCCCCGCATCAGATCAAAGTTTTCAGTAGTAATTAATTATCTGGTAGCTCTTCTCCAGCCTCTGTGGAATGGTGATGATGTCTCCCTAAGCTGTAGGAAAGCAGTGGTCTGAGGTTCAGGGATGAACACTGCTGCTGCTACTCCTATTGTCCTTCTGTGGGCCTGTGAGGAGGTCCGTAGCACAGGTGAATGCAGTCAGAATCCTGCCTCTCACCTGCTCTTTATTCTGGCATAGCCCTCCACTACTAACATGGCTACTTAGCTACCTAAGTATCTAATCTGGCAGACATGCCTGGATAGTCAGGGAAGGCATTTCCATTAAAAAATTTCATGGTAGTGTCATCACAGTTCTTCTATATTAGTGTTGGAGCGCAGATTCAGTGCAGTGGTTACCATCCTTTTGCAACAAGGTTTTATAGTGCACTTCAGTTAAATCATCTTAAGGATGAGATAAATAAGTGTCTTCCTAGACAGTTTATGAAAATAACATGAAATCTAATAAACTGGGACGTATGCTCAGTGCTGTTGCCTCATACAATGCTAAGGAGCTTAATTTATGCCCACCAAGATGATTCCAGCAGAATGTGATAGAAAGTAAATCACAAGAGATACGAAGCAACCGTAGTTGTGCTAAACATGAAGCCAAGTGAATAATGAACTTAATGATCACATATGAAAAATAAATCTGTTTCAGGCAATCAGTAAGTATATGTATCTTTTTTATAAAACCTTGTTCAAATTCTCACACTGCTCTCTGTATGGCCTTTGTCATTGTTCATGCTATACAATACTATTACAATACAGTTGCAGCTATTGGAATACCCTTTTTGAATTTCAGAGGCATTTTTCTTAGAGTTCTCACAGTGGTGGTCTGGTTGCTTTACTAGTGTTTTTTGTGTTTTCAATGATTACATTTTCAGCTCTTTCTACCATAATGCCATAGTGAACTTATGCCATTATTTCAAGCGTGGCAGTGATATTAGCTATTTATTCTGCATATATACCATATATAAAAATCATCATTGCCTTAACTGAAGCGTACAACAAATTTTAATATCATAATCTCACAATATTAGTGAAAGACAAATACTGCCATTTAGAATAGCTCCTTAGCTCATTATTAGTCTATTACCATGTCTAGTGAAGTTCCCACTGACTGGAAAAGGGGAAACATAACCCCCATTTTTAAAAAGGGAAGGAAAGAAGATCCAGGGATCTACAGGCCAGTCAGTCTCATCTCTGTGCTTGACAAGATCATGGAGGAGATCCTCCTGAAGGCTCTGCTAAGGCACATAGGAAACATGGAGGTGGCTGGTGGGAACCAACATGGCTTCACCAAGGGCAAATCATGACTGAGCCATTTGGTGGCCTTTTATGATGAGGTCCTTCTATTGGTGGGCAAGGGAAGAGCAACTGGCATCATCTATTTGGACTTGTGCAAAGCTTTTGACACTGGTCAAAAGCATGACATCCTGGTCTCAAAATTAGAAGGATATGGATATGATGGATGGACCACTTGGTGGATAAGAAATTGGATGGATGGTCGCACTTAAGAGTAGTGATCAACAGCTCAATGTCCAAATGGAGAACAGTGATGAGTGGCGTTCCTCAGTGACCAGTACTGGGACCAGTGGCACTTAATATCTTTGTCAGCGACATGAACAGTGTCATTGAGTGTACCCTCAGCAAGTTTCTTCATGACACCAGGACGTGTGGTGTGGCTGACATGCTGGAGGGAAAGGATTCCATCTAGATGGACCTTGACAGGCTGGAGAGTTGGGTCCATAACAACCTCATGAATTTCAACAAGGCCAGGTGCAAGGTCCTACACCTGGGTTGGGGCAACCCCAAGCACAAATACAGGTTGGGCGGAGAACAGATTGAGAACAGCCTTGAGGAGAAGGACCTGGGCATGCAGGTTGATTTGAAGCTCAACATGAGCTGTCAATGTGTGCTTGCAGCCCAGAAAGCCAACTGTGTCCTGGGCTGCATCAAAAGAAGCATGGCCAGCAGGTCGAGGGAGGCGATTCTCCCCTCTCTGCTCTGCTCTTGTGAGACCCCACCTGGTGTGCCATGTTCAGTTCTGGAGCCTTCAACACAGGAAAGAAATAGGGCTCTTGGAGTGAGTCCAGAGGTGGACCATGAAGATGATCCAAGGCTGGAGCAGCTCTCCTACAAAGACAGGTTGAGAGAGTTGGAGCTGTTCAGCTTGTAATAGAGAAGGCTCTGAGGAGATCTCATAGCAGCCTTCCAGTAGCTGAAAGGGCCTACAGGAAAGCTGGGGAGGGTGTGTAGTGATGGGACAAGGGGTAATGGTTTTAAGCTGGAAGAGGGTAGATTTCGGTTAGATATCAGGAAGAAATTCTTTAGTGTAAGGGTGATGAGACTCTGGAACATGTTGCCCAGGGAGGTTGTGAATGCCCCCTCCCTGGCAGTGTTCAAGGCCAGGATGGATGGGCCTTTGAGCAACTTAGTCTAGTGGAAGGTGTCCCTGCCCATGCAGGGGAGCTGGGTCTAGATGATCTTTAAGGTCTTTTCCAACCCAAACCGTTCTATGATTCTGTGATATGGTATGTCTCTTCACAGATGGGCTTTCTACAGTAAGATCTGTGTAGAGTCTCCAGAATGAAAAACTTTCAAGGTAGCAACTGTGGCCCAGCCAGTCAGGGTTATTTTGTACAGCTAAGTTGTGAGGCTGAGTCTCAATGGAGTGTTAGACATCGTTTCACACTGTCCTTCTCCTGTGATGGGGAGTTTACTTTGGACTAAAAAGAAACATTGTTCTGTAAAAGAGACAGCCTCTTATCAGCATTAATTCCTTTTCTGTAAAATGACAAGTATTCTGCTTACTTCAAAAGTAGTATTTGGCCTTTATTTTCTTCATTTAATACATTTTCTATACACTGAAAAATGCTTTTTAAGCACTGGGATTAATTCTGCAGTTATCACTAAACCACAGTTTCTATTGTCTAAATAGTGATTATCACACTGGAATGTAATAGTGTTTTAGTCACTGATGCAGTTAAAGGAATTCTAAACTGTATTAAAGACTTTTCACTGTTTCAGATGTCAATACCTCATTTCCCTTTAGCTTACTTTATACAGCTGTCTTTGCTCAGCCACGTGTGCCATGTTACTGACTCTTGTCAGACAGAATTAAAAGTTACATAAAAGCAAACATATTAATTGCCTGCCAGTGGCTGTTTTAAAAATAAACTTTATTCAGTAGAGATCATATAGAAAGTAAGATATGTAAAGATAGAAACTGAGGTACATAAAGATCTGGGGAAATATGATGAACTTAGTATTAAAAAAAAAAGACCATTCTCTCTCGCTTTTCTGTTTTTTTTTTTTGTTCCCTGATAGAACTTAGGGTGGTCTACACTGAATATTTCAGAAAAAAATGCCAAATGCAGTTTCTATTGCATCATTACAAACCCACTGATTACCTTTACTGTTTTCAGCGCTGGAGAGGAGTGCAGGTTTCAATCTTGAGCTATCTACAAATAAAAAGGGATGATTAGTTGCTCCTCAATGTGCACTATAGCTGTGGACACCCACTACTTTCCCTTTTTTTTTTTCTTTTTTTTCCCCTAAATGGACCTGCCTACTTTTAAAATGCTGCAGGAACTTTTCATTTTCTTTGTTATCAGGTAAACAACATAATCTATCTAGTCATTTATGTACCAAGTTTACCAATGTGTCAAAAGAAGTCCTCAATGTTTATCAGTGGCTTTTCCATTTGTGTATAAATGTGTCATTAATTTCAGTATTTTTCCTGCTGTAGTGTTATGCTTTCAGAGCCCTGAGATTTCTCTTCAGTATGGAAAGAAATCGACATATCTTTAAAAGGTATTTTACAAAACTATTTTGTGAAAATTCTTTAGGATAGCTTTCAAAAGTCATAATTGCAATCAGAAAGACCTAGTTTTTCAAGTCCTTTATATTCAACAAAAAGCAACAGTAACAGGCAACTTCTGCCCTCCCCACAGCTACAGTCCTTTCTGCATAGCATCAGTGCCAGCTTGCAAGACTTAAACTTTCAGTATGGGAACTACTATTGTATGCATGCCAGAGAAGCTAGCTCTGCAGGGGTTCCTTCCAGCCCTGTGAATAAAGGTTTAAAATACATTGAGGACAGATTTAATACTGTTGTAAATAAACCAAACTTTTGTCCTGAAAAACTGAAAAGCAGCACGTAACTGGGAGCAGTAAATTTTTTCTCCCTCTACTTTGCATCAAACAGGTTTACTTAGGAATGTTTCTGTAAGGTTTGGATCATTGAGGAGAAAATGTCTTTTATCAATTACCTATTTTTGCTAGTAAGATGACAATTTCACCAAGTTGGCTACAAAGGCTATGTAAAGCCTAAGTCTGATTGGTGGGATTACGATAATAACCATACTGCCTGGAGGTCTGCCTTTCAGTAGTGTTTCTGTAGGATTTTATTCTGTATCATAAATTACTGGAATTCTAAATATAACTTCTGTGTTGTTTTTACTTTTAAAGAGTGGATTTTGTACTGAAGTGAATGTTTGTGATTGGCATCTGGTTTTGCAAGTGGTAAATCTGGACTGATTTGCTGTCTTTCATACTTTTACAGATACGTTAATTTTCTTTATTTCTGCTTCTGCCAGAACTTTAAAAAGAAACAAACCTTCAGTTAAGCATGTCACTAATCAAATATTGCCTGTTGTCTGTTAGCTTTTGCTGTTCTCCCTTTCAAACTAGACTTCTTGGACAAAAATTCTAACATGGATGTCATGATTCTTCAAATGCAGACAAATGTTAATCCTATCATGTAAAGCATTACAAGAAGGAACTCAGATAAAATGACAACAAGCATAATATAAAGTGCTGTAAGAAAAAAATAGGAAAATGAGTGGAAACTATGGAGGTGCATTTACTTTAAAAAGGCTTATACTCGTGTGGAGAACTGGCATTTATGTTAATAACCAACCCATGTAGGCTGAAGTCTGACTTTTGGAAGGGCCTTTAGCTCCTGCGTAGGTAATGTTAGAGGGTTAACATCAGAATAGATGAGCAAGAAAAAAGTGTATTGTTTATAAAGTTCTAAAGTAAGTTGTAATAATAAAGATTGAAAAGTCTTTTCTGTGGATGAATAGCTGCTGTGTAGACTGCTTCTAAAATTTATCAAAATTTAAACCTTTGTAGACTTTTCCCTACTAAGTTGTTTGAAATCTTCATTGATGTTGGACATTATATGCGTGATATCAGTGCTTATGAAGAGTTGGTATCAAAGCTAAATATATTGAAGGTAAGTAAAAGCTTTATAGCTTTATACCTTAGCACAAGAAAAGCATAAAATATTTTATATTTCTTTATTTGTTATTTAATTTATAAACAGGAGGATGAATTGAAGCAAATTGCTGAAAGTATTGAGAGCATGGATCAGAATAAGGCACCTACAAAACATATAGGCAATTATGCAATTTTAGAGCACCTAGGCAGTGGAGCTTTTGGAAGTGTATACAAGGTAAACTTGCCTTTTGATATTAACTTACAGGTTGCAGGGGGGTCTCCATGAAGAGGGTCTAATACCTGTGTTCCACATTACTGCCCTTTGAATTTCAGTAGGGGAATGCAGGTGTGAAAAGGCCTTTATGGGTCTGAGGTTGTTGCTAGTATTTACTGTGATTTTGGTTTCACCTCTTTAATTTATAAGACTGACCAATGTATCTCTTAGGTTTCCTACTTTTATTTTCTTTTCATTCTTTTCCACAAACAGCATTTCTGTCTATTGCAAAGGCTAACAAATCTGTGGAAACCCACAGAAATTCAAGCATGTTTTCTCTGAAAAGCAGCAGTGGGCATAGACAATATTACCTCAAACACTGTGGCAAATTCAGCAGTGTACTACTATTCTGCATTTTGGGGCTCCAGTTCTTTTGCCAAATCAAATTATACACAGAAAAAATTATGTCTGATAAATAATCTTCTAGCCATTATAATATTTTCTATCCCCATCCTGTATTAATTTTGCAAGGGCTTTATATTTTTTATAGGTAAGGAAACATAATGGACAAAATCTCCTGGCAATGAAAGAAGTCAATTTACACAATCCAGCATTTGGAAAGGACAAAAATGATAGAGAGAGGAGTGTGAAGAACATTGTCTCTGAATTAACCATCATCAAAGAGCAGGTGTGTCTCATGGACTCTAGTTTCATGTAGGGGCATTTTCCTGTTAGCATTACTAAACGGGAGTTCTCATGTAGCAGGGCTTCCAGCTGCTGTTCTTGTCTGACCAGTACGATGTTGGCCCCTCTTACCTGAACACTGTCAGTGTTGAAAACCTAACTGTAGCGTTAGCAGCAGTGCAAATGCTTGTTACTAAAGATTCTTACTTTCTGTGTTGGCAGTATTTGAACTTTTTTCAGGCATTCTGTAAATTAAGACTGTGACAGAAAAATGATGAGTCTTCGTTCCATTTAATGAATACTTGGGTTTAAAATACAGTGAGAAGATAGTCTATCTTTGTAATTGAAAATTATAAAACCAGACTCATCATTAGTGTTCTTAGACTAAGAAAGCCAATACTGTGATGCAGGCATAATTGCCTGTCTTCAAACTCCTTTTACTCTTTCAGTTAAGGGGAGAGTGGATAGGAATCATGCTGTGTTTTCCTCCTGCATGCTCTAGCAATGTGCAGCACTTCTCTGTGTTTGGGGTTGCAATGAAGATCTACTGCACTGCAGTTCAAAAACGAGTTTGTGGGATCCTTCCAATGTGTAGCTAAACATTCTAAATATTGTGCCATCACTTCACCTGCTCTAAATATCTGAATTTTTTTCCTCTTCCTCAGCTTTATCATCCAAATGTTGTACGGTATTATAGAACCTTCTTGGAAAGTAAGTGTAAATGCAGAGAATTACCACATTGTACATAATGAAGAAATAGAAATATATAAAAGTGTTTACAGGTTGGAAGGAGGGTGTCAAATTTGAGCAACAAATGGTGTGATTTTCTTCAAGAACGGCTATAGTTCAGAAAGGCTTGTGTTTCTTTAACATTGATAAAATGGTGAGAAATAATATTTATATTTGTTTATCAGTAGAGCTAGATTTAATGTAAACATGTAGAAAGCATAATTCTTATCCTATGGAATTAAGAATCCCAAATTTATAAATTGTGTGCTATATAAGGAATAAAGCTATAGAAACTAGTAAAATGAACGATATAGATTGCTCAGCCATATTGTCTTAATTTTCTTTTTTATAAAGAGCTGGCTACATGCACCTGCCCCCAAATGATTATCAAGCAGTGAATTTGTTATAGTTGCTGTGATATAAATTGAGGGGAAAAAGGAGTAACAAGGAGTAGAACTATAATTAAAATGTATTTCCTTGTGCAAATAATTTTTGTAAAAGTGAAAAATAATAGCTTTAACAATATATTTCAATCTCAGATACTCTAAATGCCTTCTGTATAAATATTACATCCTAATCATTAATTCTTTTTTATGTAGATGACAGATTGTACATAATCATGGAGCTTATAGAGGGAGTGCCTTTGGGACAACACTTTCAGTCTTTGAAGGAAAAGCAACAACAGTTTACAGAAGAAAGAATATGGCATATATTTATCCAAGTAAGGGCCTCAATTTTTTTTTGTTACCACGGCTTTCCTGCATGTAATTAGTAGCACCATTTATTTTTGTTAGGACAAGAAATGACAAAATAGTGCTTATGATATCAGACACTAATAGCAGATATTAATTTCATTTGTTTTTAAGCTTTGTCTAGCTCTTCGTTACTTGCATAAAGAGAAAAGGATTGTTCATCGAGATCTCACTCCAAATAACATCATGCTGGGGGATAAAGACAAAGTTACAGTTAGTAAGTAGAACTACTTTACTTGAGAATTTCCTATGATGTACACGAGCAGAATTTCTGTACTGAAACTCTTGAAATGTTTCAGATTCCCAGGCAGTGGTCACTATACCTGGAATCTAGTAAATTATTGCATTATTATAATGTTGAGGAAAAATAATTGCTAATGGAGATTTTGTGTTCATTGCCATCAGGTGTCATCAGTCATGGCTATATTCTTTTCCAGCTACCTATATAAAATTTGACAGAGGAGACGATTTAGCCCCCCAAAATTAAACTATAATTATCCTTCAAGGCCTGTTTTGATGTGAGTTGGAATGAATATTGAGAGAACAAGATTAGATAACAAGTGCTAACAAACAAGCAAAGTACGACAGCCAGCTGTTCTATTCCAGTTCTACCACGCTGTTGTTTAGTACCCATCAGTTGATCCCTGTGCTTAGCTGCATCGAGGTGCTACTTGTCTAAGGCTGTAGCAGTCAATGTTGTTGATCTAGGCTTCGATTATCTCCACAGTGTGGAGAAAGGAACTAGGAAGTTTTCAGGATAGGCCTTGAAAGAATTGTATGTGTGAGCAGTACTCCAAAGTATGATAAAGTTTTACTCTTTGAGTGAATTAATATAACTTGGTACACCAACAGGCCTTACAGGCAGTTCAGATACTGTAGTTTTTAAAGTTCTCAAAGAACTACTGCATGCTTTCTTACTGCTCATGACACAGAACTTAATAAACAATTTGAATACTGCACAATTGTTGTGAGAAGTCTTGATGCAAAGATCAATCTCTCTTATTTAAAAATAATAGGGTACTGTAGACATATCCACACACCCAACCACAATACACTCATCTGTAATAAACAAATATGTTTCAAAACTGTTTCTTTATAGTATTTATACCTAATAATGTACATACAATTAATAATGAAATAATTTAAGTATGTGCTAAAAAACACTGCTTCTTAGTAGTGATACAGTTTTGAAAGAAGGAGATTTAATGGAGCATTTGTCCCCAAGTGATGAAAATTAATATTCAGAATATTATTTTTAAATAGTGTCATATAGTTGTACTTTATATCAACAGACTGCCACTAAGGGGCACTCTTGCCTTGACTTAACACTTTTCCCTTATCTCTGGTCCAATCTAGTTATAAAGAAGTGTTACATGTACTTTCAAATATAAGCTCAAAATTATCCTTGAAAAGCATTTATATTTCTGTCCAAGATTTACAGGCGTTGAAGGAAAACTGGAAGAATTGAAACTTATTTTGTCCATTTCTCCATTATTGGTTTGAAACTATTGCAATATTAAACATTTTTTTAGTATGTTAATTAGTACCAATGTACATTGAATTTTCAGAAAGAGGTGAAGACTTTTATCTATTACTTCTGAATTCTATTGTGCCTGGTTGTTTTACAACCTTAATGAAATTAATAAGAATTTGCTTTCTTTCCTATTTTAATAAATATGTACTGTATGGATGCATGCTGTGGTATTATGCCAAACTCATAAGGTCCATATATGCCAAAAACTGGAGCAGTTATGATCTTGATAATCATGTCTCACAGTATTTGTGATAAAGTGTACTATCCATTTGAGAATTTAAAGTGTTTCTAGATGAAGGTGGAATCATGCTCAAATACTGAGAAATCTTAAATCTGCCTCTGCAGTGAATTCAAGCTGACAGCATCTATAAAAGGAGAAGATCTGCTCTAAGATCTCAGAACTGTAGTTCTATGTTTACAAGCTGCACATTCATCCTAAAGAAAGAGAGTTCAATTTTCTGGTCTTTCAGATCTCAAAACTGTCCAAAATATGTCTCGATCTCACTACTAGCTAACTGTGAAGCAGTATTGTGTGACTATGCAATAAGGTATGGCCTCAAATGATCCAAATTATTTTGCTTCATAAAAGAAGCTTGTATATCTTATAATGCTGCTCCTTTTTCTTTTCCTCAACCAGTCCTTCTGGAAATAGTAGCTCTTGTTAATCTTTTGCTGTGAGAACCTGCAGGCTGACAATATAACAAAGGTAGCTTATTTCTCTGTAACTTATGTTCTTCAAATACAGCATCTTTAGAGAGGTGCCTTAGTTTAAGACTCTCATGGTAGATTTCATAGCACTTCTGAATGCTCAGACTTTAATTCTGTACTGTGCATGGCTGTGGAGCAGCCCCAGTGATGATGTGCTTTAAGAAAGTTCTGGGACCCACAGGCATGTGAGAACTGAGCCACTCAAGTTCCAAATCCCATGAAGATTTGGAAGAAATTTCCCATGAAGAAAAAATCCAAAATCCTCTCACACAATTTCTAAGTTTATCTTGGCTTAAAAGGAAAGGAGTGCATAGTGTGGGAGATATTCCCACCTTTCTGTCAGCACAGAAAAAAAATTAAACCTGCTAAAGTTTTATGCTTGCTTGTTCTGAATTAATGGAGAAATTGTTACAGACAGGTGGCCTTTGTAAAGCAATCTCAGCAGAATTTGGTAGGCAGGAACATATGGTGAAAGGTGGCTAAAACCTAGAGTTCACAGGGGCAGAGGACTCTGGGTACAATGTAAGATGAAGCTATGAGAGGCCTTTTCTAGACATAGTCTCTAAATATTACATCTGTAGGCTTTACTAAAGAAAGAATACCTGAGGTAATAGTAGGAAGATTTTTTAAATCTGTATATTCACATTGTATTTTCTTTTTCTTAATTATTGAGAGTGATTTAACGCTGTGCTTATCCAGATCTTTGTTATACTGTTTTGTTTTTAAACCTATGCAAAATACAAATGAAAGTTCTAAGCCCAGGAGGTGATTAATTCTAACGTCAAGATTATGAATCTTCGTTTGCATTTCCCTAGACATCTTTTGCACATGTTATTTAAAGCTGAGTATTCCCAATCTTTTTCAGGCTCTTTTAAGTCATCTGTTGTTGCACATAGAAACAGACATTTACAAGCTACTTTTAGCCAGGCTATTGGTGTTATAAGATCTCTGTTTCTCACTGTAGTAAACTTTAAGCATACTGTTGGTATCTAGTCTATAGAACTGCACACACTACTCATTTATTCTGTTTCATCTCTGACAAAAAAATTATAGGAAAAGGGCCATAAATTAATCTCTTATTTGTTGGTACAGCATTTAATAATAATTGGTTGAGCTACAAATACTACAAAAAATATAAATATTAAATTGTGCTAACCTGAAATGTCATAAAACATTTTATTCTAAACTGATAGAAAAGTGTTACTGCAATTGTGCATATCTGGTCATTTTGAATGTCTGATTCATAATTTCTGATACACAAAAAAAAGTAAAATTTTAGGCATAGCCTTAACAAAAGTTGTTTTGTATAGGATTTTAGAGATTAATTGAACTAATATAATCTCTGGCTTTCAATTGAACCTACCCAGTGTTTTTATATAAGATCCTGAGAAGTTAGTTTTCTGAATTTAAAATACGTATCTGCTTTTATTGGAGCTATATTTTACTGGAGCTGTATTTTCTTTCTAGCACACCATATTTCCGTCTAGAGCTCCATAGTTGCATCTGTTTGTAGGACAAATCAGAAGACTCTCTAGATCATCACTTTTCCTCTGTGTCATTGAGTTGCAGCAAGGTTTAAATCTTGATGGTCAAAGAGGGCTGTGTGGAATCACTTTGATACCTTTCAGCTCTGATACCAAGGAGAATCGTGAAGGGTTCCATACAATATTTTGGGTGGCATGCTCTGTTTAATGTTTAGTAAACATTACACATTAGCAGCTGAAAGGATCTGTGTGGAACTGCATCCTAGGCTTGTAGAGCAGCAGAATACTAGTTTTGAGACAATTCACCTGTCTGATATACTTCTAATCATAGCAGGAAACCACAAAGTGTCAGAATGGTGAAGCAAGTAAGACTTGAGAAGTTCACATAGCTGCTGGATGCTGGAAGAAAGCTACCTGTTAATTTTGTAATTTTGAATACTTGCTTGTTGAGTGCACTTCTAAAAAGACCTCTTGGCTCTTGATTCTGTGCAATGCCCGGAGAAGTACTGACCATGAAATAATGTGGATATAATTAGTGTCTGTTGTGTGTTAGTTACTACTTTTTGGAGTCACTTGGATCAATGCTAGTTTTCTTGTAGAGTATATAGCTCACTAAACCAGTTTTCATTATCAGAATTGCTACCCTTCGTACTATGATTAAAGGAAATGCTTCTTGTACTTAATTTTCAAAGCTTCCATTATAGTGTGAGTGGAATTTTCCATTTATCATAGAATCATAGAATCACTTAGGTTGGAAAAGGCCTTTAAGATCATTGAGTCCAATCATTAACCCTCCTTTATCAAGTCCAGCATTAAGCCATATTCCCAAGTGCCACATCTAGATGTCTTTTAAACACATCCAGGGATGGTGACTCAACCATCTCCTTGAGCAGCAGGTTCCAATGTCTGAAAATCCTTCACTGAAAAGGTTCTTCCTAATGTCTAGTCTAAACCTCCCCTGATGCAGCTTGAGGCCATTCCCCCTTGTTCTGTCATCAGTTACTTATGAGAACAGACCAGCACCTACCTCTTTACAGCATCCTTTCAGGTGGTTGTAGAGAGCAATGAAGTCTCCCCTCGTCTCCTTTTCTTCACACTAAATAGGCCCAGTTTCCTCAGCTGCTCCTCATAACACTTGCTCTCAAGGCCCCTCACCAGCTTTGTTGCCCTTCTTTGGACATGCTCCAGCATCTCGATGTCCTTCCTGTATTGAGGTGCCCAAAACTGGACACAGTATTTGGGGTGTGGCCTTACCAATGCTAAGTACAGAGGGACAGTCACCTCCCTGGTCCTGCTTGCCACACTATTTCTAATACAAACCAGGATTCCTTTGGCCTTCTTGGCCCATCTGGACACACTCAGATTCAGCCACCTATTAATCAGAACTCCCAGGTCCCTTTCTGCTGGGCAGCTTTCCAGCCACTCTTCCTCAAGCCTGTAGTGTTATGTGTGGTTCTTGTGGCCCAAGTGCAGAACCTGGCACTTGGCCTTGTTGAACTCCATACAGTAGACCTTGGCCCATCAATCTAGTCTGTCCAAGTCTCTCTGCAGAGCCTTCCTCCCCTCAGGCAGATCAACACTCCCTCCCAACTTGGTGTTGTCTGCAAATTTACTGAGGATGCATTCTATCCTCTCATAGAAGTCTTTGATAAAGATGTTAAAAATAAGTGGTCCCAGTACTGAGCGCTGAGGAACACCATTTGTGACCGAGCGCCAGCTGGATTTAGCTTCATTCACCACCACTCTCTGGACTTGGCCATCCAGCCAGTATTCTATCCAGCAGAGAGCGTGTGCATCCAAGCCATGAGCAGCCAGTTTTTTTAATCAGAATGCTGTGGGAAACAGTGTCACAGGCTTACAGAAGTCCAGATAGACATCTACAGCTTTTCCCTCATCGACCACTTGAGTCATCTTGTTGTAGAAGTACATCGGGTTCATCAAGTAGGACCTTCCCTTCATAAACCCATGTTGACTGGACCCGGTCACCTGGTTGTTCCGTATATAATGCATAATGGCACTCAAGATGATCTGTGCCATGACTTTCCCTGGCACACAGTAAATCAAACATTCTGGATCCTATTGGAGGATTAATAGCACAATTGCATCTCTTGCTACAAATCTCAGTTCTAGATATGGATCAATACTAATGTTCTTAGTGCAGAAGTTACAAGCTTCACAAAACTGAAAGTAGACGAGTTTATGAAGCATTGTTATAAGCATACAGAAAGGAGAATGATAAAATAGGTAGAAAAGTGTATTTGGGAATGATGAGAAATTAATTCTCTTCCCATTCTGTTGATGCAAAGAAGTAGAGTAAGTGTGTACTACTTCTGATTGAATTGAAGATGATCTTGATTTTAGGGTATGTTTCCATGGAAAATAAAATTAAATTTCTGTTTTTATCTCCCAGATCACTCCTTAAGTTGCTGTCAAAGTTTCTTGATTACAGTTGCAAACTTGCTGAAGAGAACCAAAGTAATTTTTTCTCATCATCTTCCTAGGTCTTTCAGGGTACAAGAAGAAATTGTTCAGTGGGGAGGTAATGAAAATTGGACCTAAGTGGGTCTGAAATTCATATATGTGGTGGATTTGGTACTCTGTTCATCCTTCTTTTTTGCTTTCAAGGCAACAAATGTGCAAGTATGACATCAGTATTGTTAAGATGTAGTATCTGGAAAATTTGCTCTTGTTTTTTGTAGAAGATCAATCTAGCAGCTGAAATATTTGGGAAACAAAATGTCAGAAAAAAGGATTCTGTCAATAAAAAGGGAAAAAAAATTTGTAGGTACCTAAAGTGCTCATTTAAAAAGACTGTTAGTATTTAGAAAGTTTTTGTAATTCACCTATTAGGAAAGTTGAGATCATTCTGTAGGAGCTTAAGATACTAGTAAAGACAGCCTACTCATTTTTTCATAGTTCAGTCTTCCACTCATGCCTTCGTCCTGGCATGTTAATGTTCTGAAACAATCTGACTTCATAATCACTTACTCTACTACCCTAAACACAATGTAAACAAGTGAAAACAAATGAAAGGTGTTTCAGAATAAAAAGGATTATGACTACATCATTTTGTCTTATTTTTTTCTACTCTTTGAAGACTGTCTGCATGGTTGTTTGCCTATTTTTAAATTAATTAAAGAAAATATTAGGATAACGTTTACTTTTCTAGATTCCTGACACACAGAGGAAAAAATCCTCAAGGCTTTATGTTTACAGTCGTAGTACAAAATCTAGTCAAATATAATAATACCATGAATAGATATGACTATTGGTAATTAATTGCTGGTGAGATTGCATGTTTAGTCATAGTTTATGAAGATCCATCTAATGGTGAAAGTCTGTTAGTTTTTTATTGTCTTTGAATAGACTTAAAAATAATCCTTTCCAGTTTCTAAAAGACATACTGCCATGATGTTTCAGGAATTGTAGCAATGAATCCTCATTAATCAAGCCCCGGTTCATAGCTGAAATAATGAATACCAGTTAATAGGGGTCATCTATATATTTTGGTCATACCTCCATTTAGCAGTATGGGAGGCAGGCTTCTTGCAGTTCCCAGAAATGATATCATTTGTTTGCTAGTTAGTGTAGCAACTTTTGGCATCAAACACAAAATAAAGAATCCTGGAGCATTAAAAGTTGTAGACCAATTTATAAGCTGCAGACTGATGATTAAATAAATTAAAATAAGCAATTTTACTATTTCAATGCAGTCCAACATTTGCCAGTTCCTTTTCGTTCAGTTCTGTATTACAGGCTTGAAAAAGCTAAGAAAAAGCATTTATGTTTGATGTAAAGCTCAATGTCCTGTGCTTTGTATTATTTAGCTTTTGCCCACCAGTTGTATTTAGGAGCTTTTTGCTGGTGTCAAGATGGTTTAGCAGAATTTGGAAAAAGTTATTGCCTGTTAAATGTTTTTTTCCTTCTGTTTCTGAGGATCTGTGTCTAAAAGGAAGAGAATATGTTTACTCCATCTGGCAGATTTTTCCCTTGCTTTCTTTTTTCCAGATAATCACTAATGTAGTAATAAAATAGACTGCTACCTCCAGAGCAGAGATGTCCATCTCCCCTTTCCTAAACCTTTCAAGCACCAGGAATGGAATTCATTGATGTAATATCTTAGTACTCTTCCTCCATAGAATATTATGTGAAGGATTCCAAAGGAAGGTATTTATAGTGATTCACCCCAATTAATTCAGGAAAGTATCAACATTACAAAAACCTCTGAGCCTTTTTGGATTATTATGCCCTGAGGTGAACTGCCTGAGGACTGTCTTAATTCAAGAGCAAAAGGCAGGCCTCTCAGTGATTCTTTTAATTTAGATTCTTTCTACTTAGATTTTTCCAAACACCGCAGAACTAGTCCTTCGTGGAATGTTTTGTTCTAAGAAAAAAGGACTGTGACCTGTGTACCTTTCTGGGACCTTAAGCTTTCTTATCAAAGGCCCTTTCTGAATAAGGTATCTACTTTTCTGACCCTCAAGGCTTGCACTGAACAGGGACCAACAGAAACTGCTTTTTCTTACCCGTGTTTCTTCTGTTCTGCAGCTTTTTTGATGAGTAGAAACATTCTGAACTAAAATGTTTATGGACTATCTCAGAGTAAAAACAATTGGAATAAGAATGTTATGGATTCTGTCCAAGTGGAAAAGGAGCCTTAAAATATTTCAAACAATATTATCTACCATACAAATCTTCAACATTCTGAAGAAGTATTATAATACAAAATTTATTAACAGACTTTAATGAGTACAATTATTTTTTGCTTGCTCTGAGCTTTGATGTAATAAAGTGCAATATATCTGAGCTGTATTGTTGCTTTGAGGCAGCAGTAGTGCATTGAATTTAAAAAATATACTCTTTGCATGGAACTTAGATTTAAAATATAATCTCTAAAGCTGTGTGTGACAATTTTGTGAAAGACTATCTGATAATTACACAAAGGGCATTCATTTTGACAGAATTGCATTATAATCTAAATCTATAGCTTTTGGGAGGTAGGTAAAGTATAGGTAAGGCTAAGATTCACCATTATTTCTTACCAAATGTTTTCTTTGAACATGAGCTATTCAGATACTCACCCCTCCCTGTACTCCTTTGAAATTAAATTTCTGAGAAAGTCCACCCTTCCCTGCTATCATAATTTGAAGGAAGGCAAAATAATTACTTGTTTCATTACACATTTTTTTCCCCCATTAATTTGGGCTTTAGATCATTGCTTATTAGATACTTAACCATTGTCATGCAATTGATTGGAATTTATTTATAGAAACCTGAAGCTGGTCATCTAGTTTGGATTGAAACCATGGAGTTGTGTTTATAATATTATAAAGCTGATTGGCTTGATTCCAATGTAAGTTGCTGATTATTGTTGAGATAGGCCCAGTACTGTGAAATGTAAAAGATTAAAAAAAACAAACCCAAACCTCCTTTCCACCTTCCCCCAACTTTTCAGCTGTTGGGAGCCAGCACTGATTGTCATGCAAAGAGGCTGGTTATTGACGTGTGAATCTTTTTTCTTTATTGTAGCTGACTTTGGGCTTGCAAAGCAAAAACAAGAAAACAGCAAACTTGCGTCAGTAGTGGGAACCATCCTATACTCATGGTAAGTACTCCTGCATACAACATTCAGTCTGGTAACTTCCATCTTCATGGTTACTTTTTTGGAGCAGACAGGCATGTTACAATGGAGTAAGGAACAAGGTGTAAGTTACCCACCCACAGCTACTCTGCAGTAGCTGCCTGTCTACTTTGTTGTAGCCTATTCTTGCGTATGTCGGTTACTGTGGGTTAAGCTGGTGCAAAAATGAAGTAACTGCTGCTGTGTAGTAACTTAGTCACCTACTTATACCCTTACAGATAAAGAAATGTGTCGAAAGAAGATATATGTAAACAATAGATTAGATTTTAAGGTAATTGTGGCTTCAGCATTCAGTTATGTTGTATGGGTGGAAAACTTGCCTTCTGAAAAATAGTTGAAATTGGTGCTAGTGGATTTGTTTTGGATCAGTAGGCACTTGGTTTTGATAATTGAACTGAAAAAATACTTTCTGAAGTTTGACATTTTCAAAGGTGTGAAAAGATGACACACATTGTTTGAAATTTAAACTTAGTTAATGTGTAAATGACTGCTTTAAAATTTTGCCTTAGACAATACACTACTCAGTCTGTTGAATGAGCTGCAGTTTCTTTTGGCATCCCATTTGTGAGCAAGTCGAAGTGAGGAACCATATTGCATTCATTTGCAGTACCGATATAGCTACTTAAGTTCCTAGATTACTACTGATGTGGTTTTTTTTTCTCCAGAGTATGGAAGAGAAAACATTTCCTATTCAAAAGGTTCCCCTGCATATGTAAGCAGTGTATGTGACTGAGAGTAATATATGCATGTCAGATTCTCTCAAACAAATGTAATTGTGCACAGGACAGAGTATTGATTTTTGTGTTGCATGATGTATAGATAACAAACATGCCTGTCAACTGAGGTTACTGTGTTGCAAACAAAAGTGAGCAAATTTAATCTGGGTAAAAATCTAAATTGTGGAAAGCACAAGGTCAGTATTCATCTAATAACAGCAGTTGGTATGTTCTGGGCCTGCCTTTTAAGATGACAATTTGTGTTGATTGAAATTGAAAAAATCAGAAATCAATTAAGGAATTACTAATTGGTGCCACAGTTGTGGATCTCTCTCTTTGTATGCAAAATGATTAGTTAAGCTTTGTTCCAGCTTCCTTGCAACACCTTTTTATATACAGCTGCTGTTTTCTCTCTTCAGAGTCACTTTGTTGCTTCTACTCATATCCAGTTTCCGTTGCTCTCACCTTCCCTCTCCTCTGCCCTGAGGTCGTGCAGTAGTTCATTTCCCCCTTTTGAGTATATTAACCACAGGGCGCACTCATTTTCACTGTTGGGCTTGGCCTTGGCCAGAGGTGTGGCTGGATTTTTTTGGAGCCGGTGGAGCTTTCAGCAGCTTCTCACAAGAGCCACCTCTTGGGCCCCTCCCCCGCTATCAAAACTGCACCACACCAACCTAACACACCCTGTCTTCGTACATGGAATTTCATGTCAAAGTTAGGACTTTGGCCATTCTTTTTCTACCTCTTTGTCCAGTTATTTAGATATAGACATGAGGATAAAATGTCAGGTACATATTGCAGTAAGTGGTCTTTTTGGATGCTACTTGTCAGTTCTACTCCAGAGGCAAAGTCATGGAAGCAGTGATCCTTGCCTTTCTGCAGTCAGAAAAGAGAACAAGGACACAGTGCTGATGTCTTTGTATTTAAAAGGGATGTAAGAGTAATATTTAAAATGACAAGCTAAAGTATTAAAGTCTTTCCAGTGTCATAATAATTTAAGAATGTTAAAAAAGCTTTGCAAAAAGCTGAATGTAATGGATGCCGCCTTCAAGGCAATTGGCTAGTACTGAGTGTGACTGTGGGCTTTTTGGTATGAAAACCTGTTCACAATGAATGAGGTGAACTGCTGGGGTGTCTTAACACAAGTCATGGAGCAGAGGTTAGAGCCTATAGACTTAATTACTGCTTGGACTAGATTTTGTTTTGTTTTATTTTTTTGGTACAATTTAAGTAGATATGAAGGTCTATAAAATAATAAAAATATTGGGAATGCAGATCTACCAAGAGCACCAATATTATTTCCTGCACAAGAAAAAAAAAAAAAAAAAAGCTGTGTGGCAGCTTTGTCATTTTAGGGAGACAGAAATGGCTTTCTTTAAATTGACAACATAGTAGTTCTGGGTAGGTTGAGATGCAACCCACCTTTTTTTGGTCAGACAATATAGTACAGAAACAAAATAATAAGTGTCAGAAATAGTATCTGATGCTTATTATTTAAATTTGGCTATGCAGGTTTATGCAGAGTGGTTCAGGTAAAAACATATCCCTATATGTACCAAACATGTTTGGTTTGGGAGGTGACTGAATCAATTTGCTAATGGAATTTTTTAAAAGCTGTGTCATAATAAAATAACAGCAGGCACTATTTTATGCTTAGAGAAGGGCTTATACAATTATGCTTTGTAATTGTAATGGTTTAAAATTCTACTTCGTATTTGGTTTTATTCTACTATTATACTAATTAAATTTCTTCTAATTGGTTATGTCCTTGAATTAAAAAATCCAGCATTGTGTATGTTTAGAATACCTAATGTTTTAAATGGATGTGTTTACACTTAATACATTAAAAATTGAGGAAAAGACTGCTTTAGGGAATTGCTAACGAATTCTGAAGTCTTTTTCCAGCTCATAAGTCACCAGAAACAATCTGCTCCAATTTAGTGGTGACAGTTTTTATTATCCTGCTGTCTTGAAGACCTTTCCAGAATAAGACACTGGAAATCGTACATGGTTACAGAGAATATTTCCTTTCATGTATACCTGCCATTTCTTTGTTTCACAAAAGGGATTTTAAGGTACAAAGGGGACATATAGACAACAGATTAAGAGATATAAGTAAAAGTTATGAGAGTCATGGTTACGGTAACTACAGAAATTTTAGAAAAACTCTGGGAAGTGAAGTAAATTTTGAGACTGGGATGGAATAGGGAATCACATTGTAATTCCTTGAGAACTTGACTGATCTTTAAAGCTGTTGGGAAAATGAAGAAGAGCAGACCCTTCCAGTATCATTAAGAAGTAGGTGAGAATGTTGTGTGTTATTTGGCAAACTAACTTGATCTTTCTGAAATGTAATAGTTCTAAAATATTGGAAAAGTGATAGAACAATGTTATGTGAGATCTGGCTTTTTGTCCTAAAGTTGAGGTGTTTTCTTTTTGTGCTGTTTTGAGGAAACTCATTTTCGTGGTAATTAGAAGTACTATTTTACTTGTGTCCCTCATCTTCTCTGCTGCTGTGGAGGAAGTATTCCTTGATCTTAATTGCTATTTATGGACTATGCAGTCCATCTGCATACTGTGTTAGGTCAGCCAAATTTCTTATCTAATACCAGTCACTGCTTTTATTTATAGCCATGTCTTGTGAGAGCAATGCATAAATCGGTATTGTGATATGATTTCATGCAGACATCTGCTTTGGCTTTTTTTTCTCATTGCTTATTCTGGCGACATGATCATATTTTCACTTATTGAAAGCAGTTGTGTGTTGGGAAGTGTAATTTAAGATGAGGGAGTGTGTTGTTCTTTCATAAGTACTTACATTTTAGCCTGCTTTATGATGCTATATCATCAAACGAATTACTAGTTTTTTCAGCAGTTCTTTCTTCCTCCAAAAATATCCTTTGAGCCATTTCACTAATTTAAACCAAATCTGAGAATTTAGATTCTTTCAATGCTTGTGAAAATTTGGTAATGGTTAATGAGTAAAGACACAGTTTCATCTTTTTGGTGAGAAAAGTGTTTAAGCTCAGCTGGAATGTTACCTTCCAAATAAGACGCACTTCATGCTATCACGTGACAGTAGCTGCTTGTGTTTAGATAGCCAAGCGAATTGGAAACTGAAGGTAATGTGGGGTGAGAGAAAGTAGAAAACTAGTGGAAAAACTAGTTTCGTGCTAGTTTTGCTGTTCATGAGCCAGCTGGGTCCTGGAGAGAATTTGCTCATTTGCTTAGAAAGGTAACAGAAGGTAAACAATCCTTTCAATGCATGAACACTGAATTTTTATCAGAGGATATTCTGAAAGTTCGTTAATACAAATATTCAACTCTGAGAATAAAACATAACAATGAAATGTAATTGTGATTGTATGGTTGTAGTTTAGGCATAGGTTTATAATAACAGCAAAAAGTCCAGTACAATTGGAGGTGGAATCGATAGGGACAGTATATCTGAGGACAGGCAGGTAATCCTGGCTCTGTCTGCATGCCACAGGGAAGCTCTGCATAGAACATTGTGTTTCATTGTGGACGTAACATTACTGAAAAGATAAGATGGATGGACTTCAAGGAAGAACACTGAAAGTGGTTGACAGATTAATTTATAAAAATAACACAACATTATTTATTTTTATGTCTTTTTTAGTAACATGTTTGGCTAAGTAACAACTGTCACCTCACATTTGAAATGTTCTTAGTACCATATCCGCTATTACCATAGCATTATACATGGGACTGAAACTGGAAATTATGTGAAAAAAGCAAAAAAGCATGAAGATATTTGTATTTATCTCTGGAATAGATAAATAATCTCAATGGAAATCATAGAAATCCCTACCACAGGACATAAATTAACACTAGATAGGAGAGAGTGTAAAAAAATTTTGGACTAAAAGAAAGCAGGCCACTTGGGAAGTGACATGGACTAGTTCTATCCTAAGAAAGGGGTTGTTTTACTTAGAAAATCTTAGAAGTAATTTGAAGTCATAGCACAGATTTTCTTGATGAAAGGGTGTGTGCAAACATACATGTTAGTTTCTAGACTTGTTTTAGAACAAGAGGGTCATTTTTATCTTGCTTCTATAGAGTTACTTTTATTCTTGAGAAAAACCCAAAACCTTTAAGTATAGTATGTAACAATTTTTTAGACACTGTGATTAATTTAAATTGCTGTCTGGAAAAAAAAAAGAGTAGAAACCAACAGTGTATTTCTTGGAAACAATTATTGCTGCAGAACCTGTATAACAATTATTTTAATATACATTAATTATTATTTTTTACTCCTCAATGGCTTAAGATTTTTAATTTATAGTCCCTTTGGAACAGATAATAAGAATGGATGAACACTTTTTATTAGAACAGAATTAGTCATTTCATCGAACTAATTTATGAGTTAATAAATGTCTTTTAGTCCAATGTTATTGGTACTTGTTTGCTAGAATTGTTATTTTTTAATGTTTCTTTTAAGTAATGTCAAATGAGCTACATCTAGGTGAACCGTGTTACTTTGACCTCTGAAACAAAGACACTTGAAATGCTTTTGCTGGTGTTTTTTCAGGTGTTTTGGTTGGTTGATTGTTTTTTTTGTGTGTGTGTGGGTTTTTGTTTGTTTTGTTTTTGTTTTTTTCCCCCCCATTCTCTTCTATCTTAGATGTCAGCTGTATTGGTAATTTGGCAGATCCTTACTGTTTCTAAACCTTTACTATTTCTTGTTCTGCTTTACTTTGCTGCTCAGTATATGGTGGGCTGTTTCAATTTCCAGTGACATTATGTGTCATCTTGCTGTCTTGTCTATGTTTCTGTGACAGTGTGTTTGCTGCTTTACCATGTTATTGGTGGTCAGTTGAAGCTATTTCCTGCTTTCATGTGGCTCTTGGACTTTAGTTTCCACTGTAGCTTTTGTTCAGTTGCTTGCTTCTTCATTGTAGCCAGGTTTCAAAGCTCTGTCAAGGATTATTCGAACTGCCTTAGTCTTTCTTTGGTTTCTTCCATCTCTTTTACACGATTTCTTAGCATTTTTTTCCACAGCTGAATTTTTGCACAGAAAGATGGTTTTCTTACAGTAACTTTATTGGCAGAATAAGTGAAAGCACATGCCACTGTAACAGAACAGAGTTCTTGGTCTCTGTGGAGACACTATTAGAGTAAGCATGAGAGTGACAAGCGGCCATATCTTATTAGAGAAGTGTTACTACTGGATTTTTAAGGTCTTCTGTTTTTAACCTTTCCTTTTTTATAGTATAGTAGATTCACTGTTTACTTCAAGGAATGGCAGGCCAGCTGGGGATTGAGAATTACTAGAGGCAGCATGAGGTATGGTAGGCATCTATCTGACTGAAAGAACAGTTGCATCAAGAATTGGCTTGTAAGTGGAAGACTGAATATTTGTAATAGCAAAATTGAAATAAAAGTATTAGAATCAGAAGTAGGATAGATATTTGGTTAAGAAATGCTATAGAGGGGCATTAATGCCTTCTAAATGAATAAGAGGTTCATGTTTGAGTCATCTACAAGCAGAGTAGCCAGTAGTCTTTCTTTCCATTTCCTCTCTTACCATAAGTGACCGTATTTTTTGCTACCTTTATTGCGGTCTTATTTAAATTGAACGTTATGGAAGAGTCTGGTTTGAGTGAAAGAAGAGAGAGGTAAAAATAAATTATTTGCTGATATTTGAATACCTTTTGTGTGTTTATAATTTGGAGTTAAACTGCCTTTAATTATGTTACTTACATTGGCAACTGTCATTTTTCACACCTAGAGTCCTCAGACTTCTTTATGGCTGGTCGTTGCTTACAGGAATGTCATAAGGAGGTTGAATTTAAATACCTCATTATTTCAAAGAGACATATGTATATATGTGTGTCTTAGTGTCTAGGTTCTTCATAATCAGAGATACACAAGCAAGGGTCAATGATTTTATGACTAAAAACATAGCACAGTGTTATTTAGGGATCTAGCAGGGCATTAGTTTTGTGACCCCAACTGCAGACAAGTAGTCTGTATATTTTTATAGACGTAAAAGTGTCCAGTTATTAAACTGGGAGATTCAGGAATGTATTGTAATTTGTTGATAGGTTTTCTTGATTACTATTTACAAACTAACGTGTACACTCTTTTCTTTCTACTTCCCTTTTGGATCAACTGACTTTGTTGAGGTTTAGGAATTTTAAGTTCTGTGTAAAAGAAAATTATGATGTTATGTCCTGGTTTGAGCCAGGATGAAGACCATTTTATTTTTTACTGGTTTTTGTTGTTTTGTTTTCCTTCAGTGAGGTCTCTTTTAGGTAGCAGCACGTTTTCCAGCTAGTGCACTGGTAAGGCTGCAATGTTTATAGATACTGCTGAGACACCAAGGACACTTTGCTCTGCTGGTTGAATGTACTGCTTTGGACACTAAAGAGCAGAAGAGTCATATGTGCAGCCTTCCTGTAGGGAGAAGCAGATTAGACACTGCAAATTTGGCAAACCAAAGTATTCCATACCATATATAATTCAGGGATCACACGAGTTAAGCACCTTTTTTCATCTTCTTTCCTTTCTTCTGTTTATGGACATGAACAGAAGTGTCCATGGGGAACTCTGTCTATCCATCACTGTTGATCCCAAGGCTCGTGTGTTCCTGAACCTCACAACTCTCTCGTCAGGTCCTGTCTGCTCTGCCGCCCTTTCCGGCAGCTCCAGGACATTTTGGGACTGCTCACAGCTCAGGAAACGCCGTGGGAGTTGCTGGGCATGGGTGGAGTCAGTACGTTTTTGTACATTCCTGAACATAACTGTATACATTTGTACATATTTTATCATTAGTATTTAATTAAAGCTGTCTAGTTTAGTTTTCAATCTGGAAAGTGTTTCTCCTTGTTCTCCCTCTCCTTTCCCTACCTGGGTGGGAGGGGATCAAGAGCATTATTGTTGCTTGTTTAGCTGGTGATCCTGAGCCGAACTGTGACATGTTACTATCTTATTCAAGTAAAATCTTCAGCTGCCTGCTTTTTTGTGTGTTTGTTTTTTACATTTTACATTTAATCTATACAGAACATGAGCTTCAAGTTAGGTAAAATAAACACCTCATATGAAATAATCTGTTCAAGTTTTAGGTTTATTTTAGAGTTGTTGTAGAATTGGATTTGCTACTGCTTGTGTTCATCTTGCAGATAGTTGTTTTCCCTATCTCCCTTTCAATTTTAAGCATTCATATGATTTCTTGGTGAACTTGGTTATTTGGACAAAGGCACTGAATGGAGTTCGTTCTGGAAGGCATATAGCTCACTAACCAATCTTTTACCATTGTTTAAGTGTTGAGATTTATGTTCCATAGATAAAACCCCAACTTCTCATTTTCTTGAACTGTTTGTACAGTTACACATGTAAGACAATTCCTCAAAGCATTTTGTAAGGAATGGCAGTTTTTCACTGGAAAGCGTCTCTAATTGGAAGGAATCTATTCTTAGAAGTATCTATCAGATGCATGTTATAAGTACCTTTTAGAATATCAGTGTTTCAGCATTTATGTACTTGGATAGCACTTTGCCACAACTGAACAGAAATGCTGTAAATAAATTGTATCTGTAAAACTGACAGCTTGACAATATGCTAGATATTTTTGTATGAATAAGAACACCAGATGTGTGGACCATACAATGATTCTTGCCTTGAATAATATAAATGGAAAATCACATCGAAGGGAAAGTTTATTGTGTACATTTCAGAACCTGTCTTATACTTCCTCTTGTTTTAGGCTTTGTTTCATTATGTGTCCAAAGGTGTAAATAGGTGTAAATTTGAACTTCAGTGTGTTTTTCTGTTTTAAGCCTCTCAGAGGCTCTGTATGTAAGCACTAAACTACATACTAAGGATACTTTGATTTGGTCTTATAATGTACTCAGATGCATATGGTAACACTGAAAATTCAGAAGTATAAAACCAGTTGAAGCACGTGTGCACATTTTGAGCTTAATTAGATAATTGTAGTATTTTCATTACATTGCAAAAGGTGATACTTGATGACATTTTCAGTCTGTTCTAGAGCACTGTCCTAGTATTTTTTAAGTTAATATATTTAGAATCTCTAAGAACTAATGTATAACGTTAGTACACACAAAAGCTTAAAGATTTTTAAGTTCAGAGACATACTGATCAGTTGTTGAATGCTAACTGTATCTCTGTCTTTATTTTCAAAACTGTAAAATAAAAAACCCAGAGGTGGAGTAAAACCTCTGCTTCTGTTTTAGACAGAGAGACACTGAATATGTGCTGAAAGAAAGCAGCAAGTTAGTGCTTTCTCTAAATTGTTGATCAACAGCAGTGTAGCTGAGAGCTTCACTGGTTTATAACTGGGATCTTGTTTTTAGACATTTCTCAATGCTAATTAACATTTCAGATTGAGACAGACTACACAACTTCACTGTTTGCAGTGAAAAGTGTCCTTCCTTATCAAACCAGAACTTTCTTGGCAAGATTTTAGTAAAAAAATAAGTGAAGTATTATTCTGTATTTTCCTGTGTCCTACAGTTATTATTGGCCTGTCCCTGACATGCACTGCCTATCCGAATGGCCACCAAGTGGCCTTGGTTTTGCTTCTTTATAGACTAAATTAAATTAACGTAGAAGAGCTTTCCTGGGCCAAGACAAGCAATGCTTAGACTAGAAAATGAAACTGTTGAGATTACAGTGATGAGAGAGCAATTATACATATGAAAGTTACCTCTCTTAGCTGACTTCACCTATATTAAAATTACATTCCCCACCTGGTGGCAGGAGGATTTATTACACCATAAATTTGAAAATGAGCATAGTAAATTTCTTCCCTATCCCCCACACATTTTAAAAAATGGTGGACTTGATTAATTTTTTTATAGGCATCAGCAGAGGTTTAGGATACCTGAAATGGTCAGAAGAAATTATATATATATATATATCAAATTAAACAAAACTACTTAACATAATTTGTAATGGGGAAAAAAGTATGCAAGTTAGAACAATTGTAATAAATTATTATATAATTACTTAGCAATACATTTCAAAATAGAAAACTGTGAAGGGAGAATTTTTGACTGCTGATTGAAAATCCTGTTTCAGCTTCATCACTCAGGGGACAGAGAAAATATTCCCAAAAGGCATATGTTGAATTCTGTAGGTGAGAAATGCAAATAGCTTTCAGCAATGTTCACAGAAGCTCTTTATTCAAACTGTCAGGTTTGTGGCTCCTGTTTTTAATTTCATTGCTTTACTCAATGTGTATATGTGGCTTACAGCAAAGTATCCAGAGAAAAATTGTGACAAGCAGCAACTGCTTTTCTATTTTTCTCTGGTTTTGTTTGTTTGTTTGTTTGTTTGTTTTTTCTCCTTTGGGATGATGTTGATGGTGAGTTGCTTCTTTTTTTTTTTTCTACTTTATCTTCCTTCCCTCTCGCCCCCCTTGATTCAGAGAACTGATTATATGGTAGATCTGTGTTTTTTTCACACTGGTCTCCAAACACAAATTATCCTGCCTTAGTTTAGTAAAATGAAAATGGGCCACCCTGGTTCATAGAAACCTATAAATGGTGTTGAAACACAAGCATAACCTTGATTTTCTTATTTTTGGACTGAAATTGCTGGTCTTGGCCGTTCTAGGAGAAAATAGACATTTACTGAATTCAAAGAAGAGATTCTAACTTTATATAAGGCATTTTTTTTTTTCGCTATTATGGCAGCCAAATGTAGAAAAACTGCACAGAGAGGTTGTGTTGTCCTTACCTCTGCAGGTTTTCAAGATACTACTGGATAAATCCCTGGTTCGCTTGGGTCAGAGTACGGCAGTCTCATTTTTATAGTGAATTGTGGCAGATAAGTGTGCCAAGCTGGAGTAAATTCCTTCTGCTTTCCTTTGATGAGTTCTGCCAGCAACTAAAAAAAGGCTATCCATTGCAAGCAAGTATTATTTTATAGATACCTTAACAAAGATATCTGAAACTAATAGAAGCTGTAGAGACTCTTTTATTGTTTGGGCCAAAAAAAAAACCCAAATAAAAAGTTTTTATCACCATGTATAGCAAATTGTCTACCATCTTTCCTACTGTCCTGTCTCCAACAATGGCAATATTTTGATACCTGTAGGGAAGGTAGAATGGGATATGTACATTTGATACTTTGCTAGCCTCCGACTGTTTTCAGTTTGGATTGCTTCCTGAGCTAGATAATGTTTCTAGGCATGAATGTTTGTATAACCACCCCCAACTTAAGGAATCTCCATCAAACTGTAAATAATTATTGCAAGAATGATAAAGACTAAGAGCAATAACTCTGTCACTGTTAAAATTTTCTGCAGTGGTGTATGTTCCTAATTTATTTACTCTTTCATTATAGCTATCACCTTCTTCCTGAAGAATCACCCTTATTTTAATTAATCAGTAACTGTCTAATTGAAATAATGTCTCATTTGAAAATAGTCCTCATATGGTTTGATGACATACCAGCTGGTTCTTACACTGGTCAGATGCACTTGGATTAACCAGTGAACACTGTTCCAAGACAAGTAACGAGTAGCTTATTGGAGTTCTGTGCAGTCTGGGAAATCTTTGCTGACTGTGACGCGTGTAAAGCCAGCTTGAAAATATTAACAATTCTTAGAAGTTTTAGAAGCTCTAAAAAACTAATGCTGTTTTGAAACATCATTCCCTCGGCTTACCCTTTCCTCCCCCTCCAAATTCAGGACTTCTTCCTTCATTTTGGAGCTTCTGTCCACTGATAACTGATGTGAACAAGAGCTAATCATGATGCTCTTTCATATAGGTATGTGGTAATACTAGTGTAGCAGGTTCAGGTTGAAACAGTCTGTAAATCTCTCTTAAAAGTATCCTTAAGTAAAAAACCACGACAATATAATGTCATTAAGCAAAATTACAACCGAAAGCTTGAGTGCAAAAATGTCCCCAAGGCCATGTAGAGATTATTTGGTGAATTGGTACTGCTTTGCAAGTAGCACAAATTTTGACAAGTTTTTGTTTTTTTTTTTTTTTAATCCCAATTAAAAATATGGGGTAGTTGGAAAGCTATCTTTTGTATTTAAAATAGCTGCTTAGTTTTGCAGAAGTAGTTCAGAAGGAAAAAGAGATAACTTTGGATGAAGCAATGGCTTAATCAAATTCAAGACTTATTTAAAGACTGTTGGCATAGAAGACTTAGTTATTAAATATAAAAACAATGGCAATATATTGAGCAAGAGTGAACTTTCTGAGAAACGGTTATAAAACCATCTGTTCTAGGATCCTGAGAATTTGGAAAAGCATTCTATGGATATATTTCTGTGTCTTTCATTTAGAAGAATTTAGTCTTGCTATTGCTGTGGACGTTTGTTCAGCAAAGGACTCTCTTACAGTTAACATAATGCTGCTGAAGTAAGCTTTTTCAGCTTGAACACGTAATTCGGAAATGCGCAGTGATTTATAAGCCTAGAGAACTGTAGTGATTATCTTGAATTTGTTAGCTGCAAGAACTAAATGATTAATTATATAAGTATCTGCTGCCTCTTTTGATATCCAAGACTGTGAATCTAGAGTATAACATCAGTACTATCAGCCCTTGGAGCAATGGATATGAAATTCTTTATCAGCTCTTAGAGTTTCTCCCTTTGTGTATTTTATTTTGACGTTGCATGCTGATTTTATGATGTGGACAACTCTTTGCTAAAAGTTTAATTAGCGCCACGGTCCTATTTCAGCTAATCAAGATCTCTTAGTCTAAGAATTAAAGGAAGAACCGTGACTTTATAAATAAACAATAACTAGATAGGTCATACCAATGTTATACCCATAAATTAATTTTCATTATTTGTAGCTAAGACTGGTTTTGTAGAATTTTTATGGAATAAAATTTAGAGTCTGGTTGTACTAATTTTTTCTGGTCTTGACCAGACAGTGACAGTTTATACACAGTTGTCAACTGAATTAGACAAACCATATGTACTCCCACCACCCTCATGTTTGTGGGTGGCAGCGTACAGGAGCAGATCTGGATACTTTCTCTGCTTGGCATCCCTCAACAGTGCGGATCCAAAAGATGAAACTCGACTGCAGAACTGTTTTGCTAGTCAACAAGTACTGTACCCAACCCACATTTCTAACTAGCAGATGGTGAGGCAAGCCTGTAGATCATGGTGAGGGATTTCACCACATCTCTTGAAAGTAAATAAATAATATTTGAACATTCTATTTTAAAATCTAAATTACAAATTTATTTAGCCATGAAAACATAGCATCATGTAAGTATGGGATTTTATATTATCAATAAAATTTTTATGGTAATTCTAGATAAATATTACTTCATTAATTTAAAGTATTTTTTAAGCATGTAGCAATATTTATTTGAGTTATTGGTCATCATAATACACTTCTGACTAAAGACATTTCTTCTGGAAGAAACGATGAGGTAGTACTCTATTGCAAGTCATGCTTTTGATTAAAAAATAAAAATAAAAATATACTAGATATGCATTTAGTACAAGAAGTCTTTCAGCATGAATAAGCAGACCAAATTAGTTCATTAACTTCGTACTGTTATGCATTTGTGTGAATGCTAAAACTACGACTCTGTCAGCACTGTATTCTTTCTGTGATTTTTAAATCATAGTAGTAACAAAGACATTTTTCATAGTCACCCACCCAATGGAGTGCTGTTTGCTCTGCACATTGAGCTAGGTTCTTCCCTGCTGTTCATGAATACAAGATTCTGCAGGCCAGGTTATGATTGCTTCTGTTTCTCTTGTGATTGCATTTGGCTTATCCTTTCTGTGACTGCTATGAGACTTTTTGCATAGGTACATAGAACTGGTTTGAATACTCTCACTTTGGGTTTTTAATATTATTTAGTAATCTAAAAATAATAATGTATAGCTTCATGCCTTTTTATGCATGGAAATTATTACTAGAATGAAAGACTGTAAAATTAAAGTCAGACTTATTTTTCTGAGCAGAAGCATGCTTAGAACTTACTAAGACAGGGGCTTTGCCTTATTGAGCTCACCATCAATATGGTAAGTTGCAATACCAATGTTTGCTTTAATAGATAGATTTTAATACATAAAACTGAAATTTCCACAAAGTCCTCTAATGAATTAATATCACAGTGAGGAACAAAGACAATCTGGTTACAGAAATGGCATTGTGTTCTAACACCATTATCATCATCCTGTATTCCCCTCTTTGGTTGTGTTATAATGGCAGCAAACATCAAGGAAAACTGCTAGTTAGATTTTGCCCAAGAATCTGTATCTTTTTTGATCAGTTTTATCAGAAATGCGTGACCTGTGAGTGTCTCTCACCTGCACTGTGACCTTGGTTCTGATTTTCTATTCTGTTCAGATCACTTAATTTCTTAATATCACTTAATAGTTTATCTAAGGAACCTAATCTCATTTATTTTAATTATCTGTTTTCTGCATTTTGTACAAATCAGCAGCACAGCTTCTAGCACAATACTTTACCAAGACTGCATCATCAATTGAGTTTACACAGTGCCTCTCAGTTCCAAAGATATCAGTAGTACAATCATGAAGTTGTTATAGTGTTTTGAAATTCTAGGCTGAAAGGGAATGGAAACCAAGTAGGTTTTCAAGTTGATTTTACAGATGAAAGGAGCCAAGTATTTTTGTGTGTCTCTGAATAGATGCTAAGTGAGAAAAAACACATTATGTGATATGGCCTTTGCCTACTGCTAAGACTTGAAGTCCAGCATCAGAATATCCTTACTCTAATGTAAATTATTATAATTCCCATTTATGAAAAGTGCTGAGGAAATTAAGAGAAGGAAATGGAGTCTGCTTTGTGCTGAGTCAAAACCGAAGTTACTGCTGCCTTCTGTTTGCTTTAAATGGATCTTTACGATGGATTTCTTTTTATTGTCATTTAGGTGGTGCTACTCATTTTAATAGTGAAGTCATCTCCAGTAGCATTCTAGTTATAGGAATCACATTCAAATCTTTCTTCTGTCTGAATTACAAGAGGGTGTGATAGATTTGTCTATTCTCTAGTCCATTTTATTGAAACGCCATAGTTGTAAATAAGTTCTTAATGCTGTCATTCATTTGTATCCATTAAATCCAAAGACCTTGTAACATGATATGAGTAGACAGGACAAGTGAGCAAAATATAAACCACTAGTACTGTGAAAAAAACTGCAGAGGAAGACGAAAAGCTATTAATTGTACTTTCATTTAAATAATTTGGCTGTTAAAAGGAAATAAATGTAACCTTTTGAACATAACTGTATGTGCTTTGAAAATATATTGTAGTGACTAACTAAATATTGTGTGTTTAAAAAAAAAAAAGAAAAAGCCTACTTCTAGGTGAATTAATGAAATATTGTGGATTGTGTTGCATTTACTTAGCCCTGAAGTTGTAAAGAGTGAGCCATATGGAGAGAAGGCTGATGTCTGGGCTGCAGGATGCATCCTTTATCAGATGGCAACTCTGAACCCACCATTTTACAGCACCAATATGCTCTCTTTGGCAATTAAGGTATTTGGATTTGCTACATCAACCTACCAATTATTTCTGCATGTGTCCACTAGATCCGTGAGAATTTATGTTTAAGGTTATAGAAGCGTAAACTGCTCTCTGGTCTGATGTGTGAGTGAGCACATTTTTATCACTGTATGAACTGCTATCTTGCCATTGTAATTGCAAAAATCGCTTGTAAATGTTAGCATATTATTACATCTCAGACTAGCCTATTTTTGTCATTGAATCTGGTGATAGATGCCTTAGATATATAAAGTTTCTTGATGTACTATAATATTGGATTTTCTATATCATCGTGTATTGTACCTTAGGATACCTAATTAGGAGTGACATTCTGCATTAGATGTGTTCTCAGTTCTTTTACAATTTAGAGCTGATGATGTAATGCCCATGTGATTGTTTCAAGGAGTAATACTAGTTATATGGGATCTTTAAATAAATAATGGAATAATTTTTTTTAATTGATTATGTATTGTTTATTTTGCAGATAGTAGGGGCTGTGTATGAACCTGTTCCAGAAGGACTGTACTCTGAAAAAGTGTCATTTACCATTAGGCGGTAATTGTTCATCCGGTTTTATTTTGACATCCTACTGAAAAGATGTTTTGTTTTGTATGTTTCCAGCAGTAGTTATGTTTGCTGGCTTTAGCTACTGCCAGTATTTGTCTCTGAATATGTAATATCTTCTGATTTAAAGAAAATCAGAGATATCACTTTACCGTGCTAATAATACATGCAATATTGTGGCATAGATATGACTGGAAAACTCATACCAGTATAGCCAGTACATTTATCCAACCAGTATAGACTTTATACTCAGTACTGAAGTTTAACAATACCAGTGCTGTAGTTAATTCCCTACACATCAGTTCCTTCCCCCCATGAGAATACTGCATTTTGAGTAATTTTCAAGTGCAGTTTATGGTGAAGGAAGTAAATCTGTTGCGATACGTTGTTTATAGATCATATTTGACCAACAGAAATACGTTTCCCATACTTTCTAGCTCTGTTAGCAGAATAGCAGAGATAACAAAGCAGACATAACAGAGTAATGGATGAAGAATTTGTTCCACTCACTCATTACACTTTTCTCTTAGCTATGGTTGCATCTTCCTGGTGATACTATGCATAAGACAAAGTATACAGATGGAATTGCTGCACTTCTGTGAGATACAGCTCCCTTGATTCTTCCATTTTAGAAAAACTTTACTTAGCATTTTATTTCTTACTCAGGTGTTGAATTCCATCTCTAAAAAGCACTTTACTATACAAAGACTGTGATATCTTTATACTATGTTTTATTGTACAAAATAGTTTCTGTTATTTAAAGACCTTGAGGATGAAGGACAACAATGGAGAGGATGGGACCTAGTAGAACTAACATTTAAGTTTAGGAGGTCCTGAAATAAAATGTAATATATTAAATTTTACAGATATTTGTAGTTGAAAAACTGTCTTTATTAATTAATTGCTTGCTATTTAAGAATAATATAGTAATTCCAAATGCATCCAGAAAATACCTTCCAGTCACACTATATCATGCAATCATAGAATGCCAGGTTGAAAGGGACCTCAAGGATCATTGGTTCAGCCTTTCTAGGTACTACTGTACTCAGCACCCTGTCAAGCTGAGACTTAAAACTGTCCAATGTGGGAGAATCTACCACTTCCCTTGGGAGACTCTTCCAATGTTTGATTGTCCTCATGGTGAAAAATTTACCTCTTGTGTCCAATCAGAATCTCCTCAGGAGCAACCTGTGCCTATTACCCCTTGTCTTTTTCATGTGACTCCTTGTAAATAGGGAGTCTCCATCTTGATAGCCACCCTTTAAGTACTGGAACACAGTAGTAAGGTTTCTCCTAAGCCTTCTCAAGGCTGAACAAACCCAGCTTTCTCAGCCTCTTCTCATATGGCAGGTCCTCCAGTCTTCTGATCATCAGGCTTGGTTTGTATTGCATTTTAAACAAATTTTATCCATGCCTTAGATAGAATTCTGAGAGTATCTGGCCCTCTGTCTTTTCCTTCTTTTCATTCCTGATAATAGGACATTTTTGAGGGTTTTTCTAAGGCCAGCTATTGAGTTATTTATAATTATTGATACTGTGGCTGTATTAAACAGGTTCACTGAATGTCCCATATCATCATAAGAGCACCTCTCATATGAAGACAGGCTGAGGGCACTGGAGCTGTTCAGCCTGAAAAAGAGAAGGCTCTGGGGGCACCTTATAGTCGCCTTTCAATAACTGAAAAGGGCCTATAAGAAGGCTGGGGAACTGTTCCCAAGGGCATGTAACGATAGGACGAGGGGTCATGGTGTTAAGCTAGAAAAGGGTAGATTTAGGTTGTACATTAGGGAAAAGTTCTTTAATATGAGGCTAGTGGATCACTGGAACAGGTTGCCTAGAAAGGTGGTGGGGGCCCCATCCCTGGAGACATGCACAGTCTGGCTTGATTGGGCTCTGAGCAATCTGTTCTAGTTGGAGATGTGCCTGCTTATGGTAGGGGTTGGACTAGATAACCTTTAGAGGTCCCTTCCAGCCCAAGACATTCTGTGATTCTATGATAATGAGACTGGCTGCTGTGGAGGGTAACTGGTTTAAATACATTGTTAAATAAATATTTGCATGAAAATATTAAAATTAAGTTTTCCTATAATGTAAGAATTTCTCTGCTTCTTTTAAGAGCAGTGGGAAGCATAAAATGTTTTTTAAAAATGTTGATTCTCTTACTATTGGTATTGTTAAATGAAATTTTATGTTTATGTTTTGGCTTATGCTTTCTGAGATATTTATAAAGAAAAAAGAACATTAAAGTAGTAATAATGAGATTTTACTTGTAAAATAGATGAGGAAACATTAACAACAATGAAGAAGTTGTTTCCGAATGACTGAAGACAATACATATTCAAAGATCAAAAGAATAATTTATTGATAATTATTAGAAAAAAACATTGAAAGCTTAATGTTGCAACAATAAATTTGCAGTTAGTGTTATCATTATTATTATTAAAATACAGTTTTATTGGATGAAGTTACTAATGAAACTTCTGGAATCATAAGCATCAAAGTCTTTTAGCGTTGAACATCAATCTACTCAGTGTTTAGTCATAAAGAAATAATTTATTTCTAGATGCATGGGAAATGGATTAAGAACTTATCAGAAATCTTTTATAGCTGACATAATCATTGGAAATTTTGACCAATTTCAGTGGATTAAAATAAAAAATATTAAAAATAATAAAATGGAACATTTCTTAAGGGTGAAAAACTTGCATCCGTTTAAAGCAAATATAACACTTTAAGTAAAACAGATTAACAAAGTTAGGAAAATTAGTTATATGAATCAATGGATTTTAGCAAATTTAAACAAAAAATACTAAAATCAAGAAGTTAAACTACTGTAAAACTTTTAAAAAATGCTACTTTATGGGACAGTTATATTTATCTAGAAAGTACTGGTTTAGAAATAGTAAAATCCTTCTGTGACACTTTCTCTAAAGAAGGGTGTTGGGTCAAGTGTATGCGTATGCTAGCTGGTCAGTAGCACCCTGCAGGGAAACTGGTAGATTATCAGGCATTCACAAGCCTTTTGAGAATGCACTCCAGCAGTCATCTAGGTCATTAATAAAGACATTAAACAGTACTGGCCCAATATCAATCCTTGGAGGATGCTGCTTTCAGCTGCCAGCTGGACTTTGTACTGCTGCTACTTTATCTTAGAGCCAGGATGTTCAGCCAATTATCTACCTACCTTATAGTCTTGTGGATACCATGGGATATTGTGTCAAAGGCCTTGCTAAAATGAAGCTACCCACAGCATGTACTGCTGTCCCCTTTTCCACAAAGCCAGTAACCTCTTTGTAAAGAGCAAGCAGGGTACTCCTGCTGTTAGGTAAATCCATTCTGGCTGTTTCTAGTTGCCTTCTTGTCCTTTGTCTTCTTGGAAATTACTTCTAGGGGAGTTTACTTGATTATTTTCCCAGTGACTGAGGTGAAGCTGACTGGCTAGTCATTTCCTGGACCATCCTTTTGCTGCTCTTAGATATGCATATGATATTCAGCTTTTCCAGTCTACAGGAGCCTCCCTCTGATCCTTTCAGAGATGATTAATAGTAGTATTGACCAGTTGCATCAGCACACTCAGGCTCATCTCATCTGGTCCTGTGGGCTTGTGTATGTCCAATTGGTTTGGATGCTTTCTCACTGTATTTTCTACTGTGTGGTTATGCTTAATGCTCATGGATTCTACAGATGGTCTCAGAGATCAGGAACATTTCAGGCCAAAGTTTCCCAGTTGAAATGAAAGCAAAAAGGGGATTGAGTGCCCCAGCCTTTTGCATGTCCTTTGTCACTAGATTGCATCGTGGGTTCACTAGTGGGTTCCTTAGCCTTTCTTTTGTTGTCAGTGTACTTATAGTAGGCCTTTATTCTGTCTTCCACATCCACTGCTATTTTCAACTCCAGCTGAGCTTTGGCTTTCCTAACTTCACCCTCAATTCAATGTCTATGTATTTTCCTGTGTAGCCAGCCCCTGCTTCCTACACACAGGAGTATGCTTTGAGGTGTCCCTGAAGATTAGCTATCTCTCCCAAGCCTTCCCGTTACCTTCCAGAACAGTCCTCCATGAGATTCTTCTTTAGTAAGATCCGGGAACAAGCTGAATTCTGCTCTCCCAAAGTCATGTGTTGTAACCATACAATCTGTCTTTCTCACTCTGTCATGATTTTGAACTTCTCGTTTTGATGGTTGTTGTAGCCAAGACTACCTTTGATCTTCACATCTTTGTCTGATTCTTCCCTGTTTGTAAGCAACAGGTCGGGCAGACTGCCTTTGCTAGTTGACTTCTGAAACATCTGCACCAAGGAATTGTCATCAACAAATTCTAGAAATGTCCTAGATAGCTGCACTCAGCCATATTAACCCATCAGCAGATAGGGTGGTTAATAGGCCTTAGTGAGAATGAGTGCCTAAAATCGTGAAGCTTCCTCCATCTCTCCAACAAAGACTTTGTTGACTTACTCTTTGTTTTTGCGTGGTTTATAGCAAACACCTACCACAATGTCATTAGTGTTGGTCTGTTCCTCTGATTCTTATCCATAAGCTCTTGGACTCCATGCAGTCAGATTGCAGATGGGCTCTGATGTGGCCTCTGTAAGATCTTGTTCTTCCTCACCTGTTCCTAAGTCATTATACCTGTTCTGTAATTGCATATTTGTAGTTAGAGGAAAAGCCTTCCTTCTTTTGGCAGAAGTCACAAGTATCCAGCCTTCCTCCTCTTGGGAGCCTCCATCCACTGCTCTTTTGAGAATAATCTCTAGATTTTCCTCCTTTTTTTTGCATTGCTTGGGAGTCTCATTTCTGGAAAATCTCTGTGAAGATTTTGTCATTCTTCTGTACATCCTTCTGACAGCATGACTTTCTCCTTTACAGCTACTTTGTCCAGCAATGGAACACCTTGAACAGAGCGTAGCCTCCACAGGAGAGTCCAGTGTCTCCCCCAGCTCCAGGGAGAGGCACCAGGCACTCAGTGTGCCTAGGAATGCACAGCAGCAGCCCCCCATAGCAATTCTGTCTGGGTCAGTGCCAAAGATAATTGTTCCAGCTGATGCCAGAGGCTGTGCTCTGTGGTGTGTCAACACCAGGGCTGCACAGTGTCAAACTGCCCCACAGAGGCTTGAGCAGAGTTCCAGCCAGCATGACTAGATAAATACCAATGAAGGAATGCTGTGGTACTAAGCAATTTTTTAGAAAGAAGTTATTAGCTTTCATTAGAGAATGTTCTGTCTTTAGATGCTTGACTCCTGATGCAGAGGCACGTCCAGACATCGTGGAGGTCAGCTCACTTCTGTCTAATGTGATGATGAAATACTTGGATGTTTTATCTACCTCTCATCTTACGCTGGAGAAGAAATTGGATCGGGAGAGGAGACGAACCCAGAGGTACTTCATGGAGGCCAATCGAAATGCAGTAACCTATCACCAACAGCTTCCCATTTTATCCCAAGTAAGTGCATGTATTAGGCTTTATTTTTTATCATTGTTTGTCATATCTGAGAAAAGAAGGTACGACAAAGCAGAAAATAAATAAAAATTGAAAGACTCATCCTCTTAGATCATCTTTCCATGCAGGCTCTACTTTTTAGCAAGGTATTCATTAATTTTTTGTGGATGTGCTTATGCAGGAAAACTAACTGTATCTTAAAATCCTGTATCATTCTTTGCTGGAAAATGCCATTGTTAGGGAGGTACTTGCAGTTTGGATAGAATCTAGTCATATTTAATTATTACTGCACACTTGTGAATGGTTTCTGAAGAGGAGAATATACACTTGGCTAAGGTGGAACAAATGGATAATCTTGGTTACGTCTCACTAACAATGACCCCTAGAAAGTGGAACCTACACAAATAAAATGTTTAATTACAGATTGCTAAGAAGAATGATGCTGGTAAGGTAATTTTTAATACTTTCTTATTGTATGATACAGTCCTGCAGAAATAATTCTTGAAATTCTCCCATTTGATTCAGGCAGTGTTTTAAGAACTCTTCATTACATCAGTATTTTACTTACTGAACCAAGCTTGTATATAATCTCAGAGAATTTATTTAATAATACAAGGACAATGTTTTTGTGTAGTAAAGCTCACTGTGAAAGTTACTGATATGGTAATTATGAAGCAAAGTTATAATTTACGCAGTTACTTGTCTGCTCAGCTATTGTATCTCTCTTAAATACCTTTTATTAGGGCTCTGTAATTTGCACTGAAGAACCTCTGTGTAGGAAAAGGTTTTCAGGAACACCTGGTCCCAAACTCAGAGATTTTTTTTTTTTTTAATATGTTATTTGTCTTCACCTTCCTGACCAAACATAAAACTTGTAGATATTGTTAATAATTTTGACCTGTCAGTCCAAGATCATGATTAGTAGCATACCATTTTTTCCAATAAAAGAGATGTTTTCACCGTCCAGAAAAACATCAACAAACCACTGTCATTTGAAGTGTAAGAGGTACTGAAGATGAAAGTAAGATACAGAGTAGGATTTATAACTTAAAACAATATAAGATTTTTTTTTTTTTTTTGTTACCCTACAAATTTGGAAGCCTGTTGTATGTAATTATTTTTAATGTCTTGATATATTTATTCTCTTGCATAACTGGGAGGAAATTTACAAATAAAACCACAAACAAACACACACAAAAAACCCCTGTAGATGGAAAGCTTCTTGATTTGGGATTTCAGTGAAATGATCCTGTGTTTGAGAGATGAGTGCCCTATTCAGACACTTCTAAGATGTGTTTGAAATAATAGAGTTACAGTGAAGGAAGAGTGCTTCTGGTTTGTATAAATACTTGAAAAATACACCTGTCTACATAACAAGAGGAAAATACCTCTGTATTTTGGGGAGTTAATGGGAGTCTTCTCAAGGAATACTGTAATTCTAGTTCCACCCCAATGGGTATTTTATTATGCATATTAAAAGAAACATGTGCAACAGGAGGATCTGACAAACATCCAAATCACTACAGAAGCTGAGGGGATCATGGCTCGGTAATGACAACTGGGAGACTGGATTATTTGTCCTTGTTGTAAATAAGAGAATAAATCAGGCTAGGATCTTTCAAATTTCAGAGGAGTGCCCCAGGACTTAGAAACAAAAGGAGCCAAGTTATTTCTTTGTTCCTGGTATTGTAGAAAAGCTTTATGAAGTCACAGGATTTCTAATAAACAGAATAATCATTCCTGAAAAGTTTGACTTTAGAAAAAAAAGACAATTTTCTGACTAAAAGTACTAGGAAGAATTTTAAGCAGCAGAAATTTTATTCCTGAAATAAAAACTCTGTGAGGTGTGGACAACTTAATTCATCTTAGTCAAGGCCACAGCAATCCCACAGCCAGGTAATCTGTCATTTTTCCACAGCCTCAGAGAATTCGGTGTTTCTGCCATGTAGTTCAATGTTTTGTTGAAGTCAGCTATCTTTTACTTTGTTTTCTCTCTACTAAAATGTACTTATGGCCTCCTTTTTCATCCTGATTGTGTCATATGGTGAATATTTCTGGAATAAAAAGTGTACTTTCTGTCCTGGGTTATGGAACTAAGCAACAGAGATTTTTTAGACCCAGAGAGAAATCTGTTTTCTAAGTCGTTTAAGGTCAGTGTGGAAGCTGATAAGCATGCAATTGAAAGGCAAGTCAGTAGATGTTGGAGAAGTGTAGTTACCTTGCCTGGCAAGTATAACATAAAATCTGTGCTTGAAAATAAACCTAATAAAAAAACCCAGTCGTTACCAGCTCCCCACATAAATTCTTACCTTCCTTTATTTTCCATGGAAATGTTGTTTTGGAACAGAAGCAAATGTAGGGATGAACTGTGTTTAATAGAGTTAGTGTGTTCAGCTCTGAAAGGCTAAGGTTGCTGGTGTAACACAGGGTACAGAGGACCCTAACAAGTAATAATAGTAGTGGTAATTATCTCTCACAGAGTACCTTTCATTTCAAGGTGGTCAATATTATATTTTTATGCTCTGAGTAGGGAAAGATGGAGAGGAAAAAAGTAATTTGTGTAATGGTATTTTTAAGTCATGCTGTTTCTGATCCACCAAAACCCCCCTATCTTTTCCTGCACAGATGCTGTCTGACCAGTCCCTCCCCTGTCTGTGCACTTGTGCAGTTCTTTCTCCCTGCTCACAGAACTTTGCCTTCTCCCTGTTTAAACTTCATCAGTAGTTCTTGTTTCTCCAGTTTGTCAAAACTTTCTTAGAAACCTATTGTCACTTGCATTGACACAAATCTCTGTATGAGGTGTATGCTGTAGTATGATCCATGATGTGAATGTATCACAGTCTATGCACATTTAATAGGCAG
Source organism: Apus apus (assembly GCF_020740795.1). Taxonomy (NCBI): domain Eukaryota; kingdom Metazoa; phylum Chordata; class Aves; order Apodiformes; family Apodidae; genus Apus; species Apus apus. The sequence goes on along the minus strand of NC_067283.1, from coordinate 40,749,277 downwards.
TCTGTCTATCCCATTATACAGATTATCATTGTGATTCAGTCACAACATGGAATGGTTTTGCAACAAGGTCAGAAAGGAGCCTGAAAAATTATGTTTACACCCATTTTCAGTTTAACACTCAAAGTAGCTACCAAGTTGAGTACAATTTTTATGATCAATTGTACAGCCAACTGATCATGATTTTGTGTAGGTCATGCTTCCCTAGCTTTCTTGTAAGATGTCATAAGAAGCATTGCCAAAAGCCTTACTAAAACCATTGTAAGTAACATGTACTACTTATTCCCAGTGAACAGGAGTTGTTACCCTTGTTAAAGAAACATGTTGGCTCAGTATGCTTTTTTTTCCTGGCAATTTAATGTTAGCTTGTACTCATTTTTATTTTCTAGTTTTAACAAATAGTTTAATAGTGGAAGTAGTTCTGTGTTTGTTTTTTTTTCTTTAAATGGAAATTTGTCTCACTAGTATAATGCTGTAATTACTTGTCTCCAATAAGAAGATTAATTAAATACTATTCTCAAATGCCACTAGAGAGCTCTATATTTCTTGAAGAAAGAAAAGTTAATTCTTCTGGACAGCAATATAGCAGAACAGAGCTAAACAAAAGATCAGTATCTTTATTTTAGTTAAACCTAGGTGGTTTGTTTCTTTTTGACACTGTTAATTTCAATTTATAGAAGATTAGATTCCTCTTAGAAGTTGAAAAGAGCAATTCAGGTTTCACTTCTTCAAAACTATATTATATATGATTTTACAGTGGTGATGGTGACCTCTGAAGAGAGAGACAGTGCAAGTTTACAGGATATGGATGAAGATTCTCAGCTTCTAGACAGAGGTTTTTCTTCATGGTTGGGGCTTGAAATTCAAGTGTTTGCAGAGATGCCCTTGCTCAGTTTTAAAGATCAATTCTGGAAAAAAATGAATAAATATTGGTTTATCATTGGAACCTTTTTGCACGAGACTCTTTCCCCCCTAGATTTCCTTTTGAACTGTTTGTTTATCCCAGAAGGCAAAGTTTCTTTCAACAAAGGTGCCAAACAAGTGGACCCATGGGGAAACTGAAGTACTAGCTTATTATGAAAATGTGAGAGTAAACTGGATCAACTGAAGCAGCCTCCAGAAAGATTCATAAAAGACTGGAATCTGTAATAAATTTCTGAGCACAGTTCAAATGAATACATATCAATATAACTCATATTTCAATATTTTGATATTTTGTGGTATTTTGATGTCCCACTGTTTGACAGATTTCTTGAGAGGATAAGTATCTGTCTTTCTGGCTATCTGAAAGAAGTCTCTCTGAGAATATGGAAGTGGTTGTTTCAAGGTGTTGGAAAATAATTTCTCTTCTTACAAAGTTATGTTCTTTATATTCTTATATTCTTAGGTAGGTCCTCGTGGTCCTTATCCATTATGTAAATGAATGAATTTTTATGTATGGACAGGATAGAGCTTTAGAGTTTTGACAACTGCTTTAAGGCTTTAGGATACATTTTACTGATCTCTGAACAGTTTCTGTAGCGGGTCTGATGATTAGTCTTATCCTGAGGTCTATAGAATTCAGTTCACACGTTTCAAACAGGTTTTCTTTCTTGATGTGGCAGTTAGATCTGACACCAATTCCTGACAACAGGCTTCTTGGTCTTTTTATTTTCCCCTTAGGTCCACTTGATTTACAAGTTATTGTTAACAATTAGTCATTTGAGAGTAAGCTTCAGTATTGCCAGTGTTAAAAGGAGTTTTAAATTTGATGTGTCCATTCAGTTTGATCCTTCTCTCTCTTTACATTACTTTCTTTGATACAAAACGTGTATTGGTTCTCTTCAGTAATTGTGAACTGACTATTCAGGGCGCACAGTAAGTGTGCTCATGTGTCATGACTAGAGTACACTCTTTAAGTGAGCTTAAAAGTCATCCTTAGTGGTGGCCATGCTGTGCTACACTGCAGTCACTGCTATTGTGGCATTTTGGACATAAGCTCAGTCCAGTACTTCAGTATAAAAGTGACCTTTTCTCACCTAAACTTAATGAGAAAATCTTGACAAGACATCTCTTACAAGTTAAGTTATAGTTTAGGGAATAGAACAAAAGGTGGGGAAGTAATTGAAGCAGACCATTACCCAGTCAGTGGTATAGTCAGTGGTTAGGGGTGCAGTCAGGTTTCTGAAGGAGGGAGGGTTTCTATTGCACCCATTCTGCTCTGTCCCAATAAGGTCAGAATACTTCATGGGAAAAACTTTGGAAGAGCATTGTCTTAGATACAGGCCAAATTGTATCTGACACATTTGGTAAGAATATAAGTATTTAATAATCTATTATCTCCTGAAGCTACTTTAATATTAAAGATGCTAATTTGTTTAATCTGATATATTTACATAATTTATCCTTTTTCTCCTTTATTGCACTTTGCTCTGAGAAAATGGACTAAAAAGAAGCATGAATTAATTTACACACAGCAGAAATAATATGAGAAGACTTGAAACAATATATAAAGAGATCAGAAAAACAGTTTGCCTTCAAAATATATTGCATTAAAATGGAAGCAGTAACAGGGATCAGGAATCTCTGTTCATTCCAGAAAAACTAGAAACATTAGCAGAAGCAGAGGCAGAATTTAATACTCATCAGAGAATTCTATACTAAGACAAGATTCAGCACTTAAATGTTACAAGCAAATAATATATATCCCGTATTTTTTTTTTTTTAGCTCTGCTTTGGTAATGCCAGTCAGCATTTGGCCAGTTCAACCTTGTAGAATCTCTCTGGCATCATATCATATCGAGTCCACTTTGTATTTTACTACCATCGTGCTTGTAGTGCAGGCTTTGCATTGTTCAAAGCTAGTCTGCTATTTATTATCTAAGCTGGGAGAGAGTAAACTTCCTATTGCTTGTATCTGGGAACCTGCTATATTTGTCTAGTCTTTTATTTTTTGTGTTGTTCAGTATTTCTTTCTGATCTGGCATTGGTTTCATTTGTTTTCACTTTCAGTGCTTGTTTTGAAAAGACCTTCATCAACAACAAAAATGCCTTTTATGTAAAAGCTGGAAATAATTTTATGAAGTTAAGAGTTGGGAACTTTTGCTTTAAATTTAGAATCAATGGCAGATACTGGTACCATGTAGTCCTGAACTAACAGCTAAATGGGAACAAAAAGTACATTTTTATGTGGGAGTGTATATGCAAGTGATGCTTTCATTTGCAGGGTTTCTAATGAGTGCTGGATAAAAACAGACAAAAACATTTCCTTTTTATTCTTTATTGTCAGAAACGTTATGAGAAGTTGGGTCTTCATACCCACAGCAGTGGAACAGCCAGTTGCAAAAGTGAATTTTCAGAAAATTCTAGCCTCTTAGGTGAAACCTGTCAGTCTGCATGTGGAAAAAATGAGGAAAGAACATATGAAGAAATCCTGGTAGAGGCTCACAGGACGTTAGGCAACTCTGAGAAAGGTAGTCATTAGCAAAAGAAGCATCAGGAGTACTGTTATACTGGAAGGTGCTTTAAAGAGGAGTGTTAAAAGCTTCTTCACTTGTATTTTTATGTGCAGATATGTTTTCTGAATTAGATGATGAGCTGGATGTATTGGACAACTCGAGCAGCTCCAGTTCAAGTCTCATGAAAGAGTCTGCTTTTGGTAAGATTCCTTAAGGATGTAGTGTACACAACTTTCTAACAGCAGGTTAGTTGTTTTAAAATATTTGGTTATTCCATGATTTGTTGCAAGTTCACTATCTGTTCAAGCAGAAGAAAAATAAAATGACAGAGCCTCTGAGGCAGCCGTTTCCAGTATAATACTTTTTGCATCACAGTTTCTTTGTGTGGCTTGTCCCTATGTTTTGAAGTAATGCCTATGAAAACTAGAATATTACTGAGCAACTTGACAAAGAAGGTGCTTTTGGATTTAAAATATAACTACTGTTGTTAAGAAACAGATGGAAGACAGTGTGAAAACTTCTGTCTCAGTAACAATAATGCTATGCAAATGCATAAATGGAGTGCTCTGTGTAGAGGGTGTAAAAAATAAATTGGAAAGAAGCAATCTTTACCTGTCTAGATGAACTGACTAAATTGTCTTGAAACAATGTTTAATGATTAGATTTGAATTAGGAAGGGATTATGTGACAAAACACAGTATTAATTATGCCTGTGTTTATTTATGGCAATCAGATAGAAAAGCACCAGCTGTGCTGGGTGTTATCTTACGTAATAGTATTTTGGATTATGATCTAAATTTGAAAATTAAAAAAAAGAGATTAAAACAGTGAAACATCTTTAACCATTGTGAGCTACTTTTAAAATCCTGAGCTACCATGATCTACCTGTTAAAGGGGATGGGATCCTGATTAGAGGAAAATAAAAGAGCATAGTATGCTAGAAGAAAAAGATTTATGTTAGAGTTGAGCAAAATTTGAGATTTCCGTTCATCCTATGATGTTCTGACATGAAAATTTGTGGATTATTTCAACTGTCCTTTTAAAAGGTGAAGGGAATGTAGTTGTTTTAAGATTAACAAATTTTATTGCTTCAGGGCCCCAGGCTTCAAAAAACAATAACATTACTTTATCTGTTTGTAGTGCTGTTTGCTAGATGGGTTTTCGTCAGACTTTGGCCAGGGTACTGAAGAAATATGACAGCTTTTAATTAAAATGTTTAGCCTTTAGTGCAGGGTAAATAAATTATTTTATAATTAAACTTAAAATCCATTAATATGATTTGCCATTTGTAACTGGATAGTGTGCCATTCCAAAGGCTGGAGGACCTGTGGCTAGCCAGCACTGATTTTATTATCAAGGTTTTCTTAAAAAAAAACACTTTCATGTGCTAAAAGAGTAACAAGAGAAGGTTGCAGGATACAGGGAAGCCTAGTCTGACTGTGGGAGAGGGTTGCATAGAAGGAGCATCTTGAGGAAAAACAGCCTGCAAAGGCAATGTTCTATTTCGGTGTTTATACTGAAGAATAACACCTTGTGCATCTCCCAGACATAGAATTCTTAGTGGAATAGTTCAGCACTGTACACAGACATTTGAAATATTAATGTAGTTTGTAACTTGCCACATCCAAAGTTTTATTGGTAATTATTTCTTTGTTAAATTGTCTTTTAAAAGATTTGGACATTAACAATATATCAGCTTTTTCTAGTATTTATTTTTGTGCCAGACTTCCATTGATTTAATGAAATATTTTAACTGGAAAGATCCGCTCAGTTCCTATTAATCCCAGTTACTTTAATCAGCATTTTTAGAAGTCCTTGCCCATTTTCCTCCCATCATAGAGTTTAACTGGTATATAGATACCTCAGGATTGCTTTCTCAAAAAAATAATTCTGCAGTTATACATTCTTAGATCACATGTAGTTTCATGTAATGTTGAAGTTAGCTTTGTAGATCAGTTGTAATTAGTGCTGGAAAATTTTTCTACTTTTTGGGAAAGAAAAGAGAGCTTAAAAGAAAAAAAAAAGTAATAGTTATTGCAGATGCTTGGGTATTGCTTGGATTATGCTCATAAATGTCTAACAGTGAAAGAATTGTCAGCCATGGTTTGTGAAGCATGCCAGCATTACAGGGAAAATGTGACCAACTTTCATCTAGCTAACTTGGAAACTGCTGACATGAAAATATGGGCTTCAATTGAGGCTGTATTGATCAGGGACTTGAAAGGGTTTGTCTGGTCATGCTGCCACCACATCACTGTCAAAGAGAAAATGACTGAAAATGTAGAAAAATATTGGTCTAATTTAAATCTGGGGTGGTATTTTGTAAAAAAGTGTGATATACTGTGTTTTTCAGTGGCACAGAAACTGGTATGCATGTGAGGGTCTGTGTAATAGTCAGAATAGGTTAGCTTTTTTTATAGTTCATGGTTGGGACTGTCCATTCCAGTGTACAGTGATTTAAAGGGCAGCTTAGTAGGTAATTTGACCTTTCTCCTGAGAAGATCAATAAGCTGTCATTCAAAAAAACACATCTGTTGCTTCCGTTTCATTCAAGGGGATGGACTGACGTTTTCTACTAATATGAAATCTTGATTCAGTTTTCCTATTTGTCTAATCTAACTTGAAAGGATTTTCAGAGGGGTTTTTTTTGTTTGTTTCAGATACCAGTGAAGTGAAAGTGAAAGCCAAAGCAAAAGTTACAGTCTTCCCAGGTTTTTCTAAACATGAACCATGTTATATAACCTCTTTTTTTGAAATTGCATAGTTAGGTGCCTGCAAGAGAAAAACACTAAACTGCATATTTGAGTGTATGATTTGCACTGATGTCAATGCATGTTAGGAAGTTAAAGCCTTAGAAGTTGCTTTAATTACATCAGCTATTAAAGACCAAAATCACAGTCAGAAAAATGCTTGATACCTCATTTGCTGTATCTATTTTCATAGAGCTATTCAGAGAAGCGAGGCTGATGAGAATCGAAAACTTTGGCTTTTGTGTGTCTTTCACAGTAGGCTCAAAGCAGGGTAGAGATGAAGGACTCAGATTTCATTTTCCTTGAGATCATCTTGAACTGAGAAATTCCCTCTTGCAAGGCATTTGAACAAAACATATGTTGCCTTGCTCTTCTCATCCATGTCAGAGGAGTAACCATGGTAAAAGGAAATACAGTACAGGTCACACTCTGGGCTGAACTGTGCACTATGTGCTGCATGACTTATGTTAGTTAACTTTCCTACTCATCAGTGGTGTTTCTTACTCCCTGTCTTTGTATGATTAGCATAACTCTTACACAAAAGACTAACGATTAGTACTGAAGTCATCAGTGTTCATGGGTGTCTGTATACACACATCTGTTACAGTGATTTTAGATGTCTGAGCCTTCTTGTGCTTAGTTATTGAAATTACTTAAATGTATTTTCATAAGGGGACTCCTCTCTCAGTTGTAGCTGCTCAGTGGTTCACTATCATACTAATAAGCAATACAAATGGGGCTGAAGGGTCTTGGCTATTGTTTAGTGATGTTCTGCATAATGATTTCTGTTTGGGTTTTTTTTAGCATTAAAAAGTATTATCCTACTTTTAGCATATGAGTCAGAAAATATTGCATCTCTACCACGTACAGTCAGTGGTGAGACGGACTCTTTGGTATGAAATATCATGGACTTGTAAATACACTCATAAGCAAGTCAAATGTGGTGAGTCATGAAAGTGATAGATGAAATTTGGATATGAGCTCTTTACTGATAGAGAGACCATTTATTTGAATCAGACAAAAGCAATAGTATTTCAAACCCAATTTTGTATATGAATACTTGGAAAGGGGAGCTATTTTTAAAATTCTAGCAAACACCTGTGTTCAAACTTAGCTTTCTAGCCAAGTGGCTTCTGTTACCGTTTTTCTCACATATATTCCATAATATATTATAGACTTTGTTATAGCAGAGTAAGTGAGGTTGTAAATCAAAATCCTTACCCCAAGCAACATGATCAAGCTGCAGTCAGAACTTCTACTTTTGTGTTATTGTGTCCATGTCCTAAGGAAGCAAAGTATCTGTTCTTTGCAGAGGCACAATTATATTTTTCATTTCCAGAGGCATCCTTTACTTTCTAGATGGTGGACACTGTTTTCTTATCTATTTTTCTATCTCAGTGTTAAAGTTAATTGGAGCATCTTTGACTCTATAAGGGCCTAGTTTATTTGCTATTATGAAAATCAGATGCTCCTATCAAACCTTCTTTTGGGCTATTACAGAGTTTTTCTATTTGTTCCGTGAAGCAAAACATTATCAAGGAATAAAATACTCTTTTCTGTGATTCTCTGTCTGTGTATCTACTTTTTAGGGAGACAGATTTGGCCTAAAGATATATAATTTCTTTTGGTTTTAAAGTGAATTCTGTGTGACAGATGCCAGCCTCCTTCATGTTTTTTTAAAAGAATTCAGAGATTCTCAGAGAAGTAGGAAAAATAGTCCTCTACTGTTACTCTAAAATTAATGTAACTGCTGTAACAACACCAACAAAAAACTAATGGAAGTTTGGGGGTTTTATTTTTTTGTTTCGTTTCGTTTTAATGTGAAATACCACTGGTAGGAGACAGTGGTCTCGTGTCAAAATTACCATCAAAGAAATGATTTTTACGGATTTTTTAAAGACAAATACTTGCCTTAAGACAATGCTCTCCAAGTTATAAATAATAAATATTGTCAAACATTACCCCTCCCTCTTCACACTTTTTGTCACTACACAATAAATGACATAAATGTTTAGGTTCAGTTTTATTGCTGATTATATGTTTGACCAATAACTGGTAATATGCCTGTCTTCAAGGTCTTAAAATCAGGTGGATTATTTAAGATGTAAGGTATTGCATAGGTAGTATAGCTAATGGAACAGTAACAATAGAACTCTGGTAGAACATAGTTTATATAACCCATTGAAGGTACTCTGAGAAAGTGGGTAAATACTCTTTTTATCTAGTCTAGAGACAGTATTGTGGTTACAGTGGTAGCAGTAACTGAGGTAGCTATTGAATGCAAATTCAGATACATCTTCTGTTGACATCTAGTAAGCATGTATCATTAATTTATGTGAACTTCTGAAAGGTTTTATTAAAATACTGTGTGGGACTGAGATTTTAATTAAGATGCAAGCAAATCTTTGATACATCAAACAGCAACTTCATAGTAAAATGGGGGCTTAGAGTTTATTAAACTCTGCTCTTTAGAAGTTGTTTTGCACCATGTCTGGAAAATAGAAAATATTAACACGTGTGTGTGTATATATATGTGTTAATGCAGAGATACTATTTATGCATCTGTTTCAGGTATAATTAAGCAAAGTTTTAGTGCTTCTGAAAGACAACCTCAGAATAGGTAGGTATGATTTATTATTTTAATATAGATTATGTAACTTATCATTGTTATGATCAATTCCATTTGGTCATTTCATGGTGGAATAGTTGCACAGTTGTTTTCATAAAACATTTCCTTACTTATTGTTGCAACTTTTTCTCAGCCTATCACACTTGGTCTGCTTGAGGATATTGTTTAAGGGTGTGTGCACACAGAAGCTTACATGAGTAATTTAAGGACTGACATTAAACTGTTAAATATTTTTTAAAGTGGACCTTTCTACATCAGCTTAAACTAACATTAGTTAGTTAGCCAAATTCTAGTTTTGCATTTTTAAGTGGCTTTTTTTCCGTATAAAAATGTGTTTGTGCATTTGATAGTATAGAACAGTATCTTGTCTCTTTGATCTCCTCTAGATCTTCTGTGTAAACATAGATAGCTATTTTTAGAATACTGGAGTCCTTCTCATTTCTTTCAAAAAGAAAACAATCCAAAACAGAATATGGCATGGCCATTCCTATTCTCCTTCTAAAGGTCTTTCCTTTTTCTTCTGTTACTTTCTTCTGTTCTTCTGTTACTCAGAAATGCATCAAACACTTTCTTGTCAAAACTAATGTTTTTTTTTGTTTGTCTGCTTGGCACCACTCCTGTTCCTAGACTCTGTTCCTTGTTTCTTCATTTGTTTTTCTTTCACATCTGAAAAAAATCCCTGAATCTCTTGGCTCCATCTGCCTCCTGAACAGTTTTTCCCTCTTACTTTTAACTTAACTAGTTAAATATTTATAAAAATGGCATTGATTCCTCTCCCCTACTCCTCCAGAGACCGTGTTTGATCCAGCTTTTGCTTATGGAATATTGCTGTAGCAACTCTTACTAAGCTATTTTATGACCCCTTCCAAGTTCTATATAGTTGCGTACTACATAACTAAAAGGAATGTCATAACTGCCTGTACCTGAAGTCCTACCCATTAACTTGGGCTTTGATAATTTTCAAAAATTACATCCATCAATACTTTGAGCATCCACATTAATACCTGAGCATCCATTTTCCTTTGCATGTCTCTCAAAGTTGGTGCATTCAGAATATGCCTCACTGTTCTGCCTGGCACCTCTAAGATACAACCTTTCCTAGCAATATACACTGCTAAAACTCTTACTGGGTTTCATAAGGCTATCATGCAATCAGCACCCTCCCTGGTTCCGAGACGTCCATTCTAGTCACTCAAATGCCCATTCAGAACACTGCTGTAAGAAACATTTCTGCAGCCCTGCCTTCAACCTTGCCATCTTCTGTATGTATCCTTTTACTGGCTCTGCTTTTCCTATCACTTCAAATGCAATACTTGGTTTTTCCTTTGAGTTGTTCTGAGCATAACACCATCCAGTCTGTCATTTATCACTCACTAGTTTTCCAGCTTTAGTTCTGCCTCCTCTACCCCTTACATAAACATTATCAACTGTCTCCTTACCTTTCTTCATAACTACTCCTTGCAGCTGTAATCTTCCCTACTGCCTTAAAAATATGTAATACAAACACTTACCACACTAGGACTGTTGAGGCTACCATCCATCAGGACATCATACTGGTTCTTTTAGTTCCCCATCTTTCTCTGTTTGTTGTGGCTTGCCTCAGCTAGTGAAATTTGCAGGCTGGGACAATGTTTGCATTGAGTATAGAGCACAACCTAGCATTTGTGACATGGACCTATTGGTGTGCTGGTGATGTAATATTAATTTTTTTAAGTTTTTCCCCCCATTTTACTAGTACTGTATGCATTAATACTCCTGTTTTTATCCACTAGCAATAATGACTTTGTTCTTTATGTTTTCCGTCCAGAAAGTAAGTAAATTGAAATGTACTTAAAAATGTACAGATGCAAAATAATGTGTAATCTAGTGGATTGCTGAGTTTTAAATGTTAAAAACCCCTCAACATTTTTTGTACTCTCCAGGCTAGAAATTGAGCTGGGAAAGGACTGGAGTCTAACTTTTATTAAGTAGAAGTCATAGCATAAGCCAGCCTCTATGTTACTTAATAAATGCACAGTTAAAAATGAGAGAATTTGGGCAGACTTTTTTTAGAGAAAATATGAGGACAAGTCAGGGAAAACTGTTATTTCCCCTACAGTCATTTATGGCAAACACACTTTTTTTTTTTTTTTAAATAATAATAGAGATTATATTGAAGGCCTGGGATCAAGACTACGACCAGGTAATTTTGTGCTAACAATTGTTTTAACAATTTCCACGTTTTTAAACCCTATTCTCCTGTAGCATTATAGAATGTCTCCCCTTTTATTTCTTCAGCTTTACTGCCTCCACTCATGTGCAGGGCCCATGCTAAGAAAACAGTAGATTCATTAGTGACATGGTGGGTTTCTTAAAATAGCACTTTTGACTATGCTATATAGTTATCATGATCTGCAGACAAACACTTAGGGCTTTGTTTGTATTTTCAGTGCTCTTGGTACTTTGAGTAAATCCAATAACTTTTGTCATTGATGTTTTCCTTTTGGATAAAACACAATTCTTTAGCAAGTCCTGAGCAGCCTATTCACACACGTATGCCCTCATCCCCCAAATAATGCTGTGCTTCTGTATTTAAAAATAAAACAAAACAAAACAAAAGAAGATCATGGTGGAGCGGTCGCACGTAGACATTACAAGTAAACAGTACATGGAGTCCTTCTAGACTTGTAAGTTATATCGTTGCTGTCATAGTAGAAAAGAGTGAAAGCTCTATATCCTAAATAATAGTGTATTCTATTATATTAGTAATATCTTTGCCCATAATGGAAAGGGCACTCATTTATTCACTTTTTTCAAATACAAGCCATTGACAGCAAAGAAGTCAAATGCCACAGGGAACAGTGAAAAAGGTAAAATGTCAAGGAAGTAAAGTTTTATTGATGTCCTAACAAAACCTGAAATTTCCTAGGTTTTAATGGCAAGACCACACTATTTGTTTGGGATTGAATATAGCAATGTTGAAACAGTTGGTAGAATAAGATGAGGAAAAAAGAGCTACGTGGCATATGATATTTTAAATTATTACAACATGGATTGCACTGTTACCTTGAGCAGAAAGACCAACCAAAAATCTTCCTTTAAGTGGCTCAGGGGAAAGGCAAGATTTCTCTTCCTCTTACTAGGAAGAGGAGACTTAGAGGAAAAAAACATTGCACTGAGTTTCACTTGCCTCTTTCAACCCACGTCAAAAGGCATTGCCACAAAAAAACTGACAATAATAATGATATTGTTGCCTTCCTTATCCTACTAGAAATGTATCTCTGTGATAAAGAATGACATTTTTGATATCTCTTTATTTTTTGTGAGACCACAGAGCAGATCTGGTTGGTGCTTAGACACTTCAGTCTCTGCACGTCTCTCTTCTACTTTTTGTAAAAGTAGCCAGCACAGAAATCCAACAGGAAAACATCATAATATGTTAAGTTATGGGCTAATTAACTTTGTTATTTGGGTTTCCTCTCCATCTCAGTGGAATTTTCACTCTTGATACTAGATTATTTAAAAAAAAACCGAAACAACCCCCCAAAAAACTCCTCCAAAAAAAACAGTTTTAGGTGAATATAAATTTATACATGAAACTTATGATCTTGAGGGTGTGTCTGTATGAGAAAATTTTAGAATATGGATCTAAATTAGCCTCTGAATTGTAGTTTAGATATAACTGTAATCAAGAGAGCTGCAGAGCTGCTGGCTGAAGTTTGATACTTTGGACCAAGGTCTTGGCTTAGCTTCCAGGTCCAGTACTTTTATTTAATCTCTGGGTCTAACAATATGTATGGCTTAGATGCACAGGATCAAAAATCATAAATAAAGATTGATTTCTCACATAAGAATTCAAGAATCTGATTTAGTTTTGGTGCTATACTCTCTCTAAGCAGGCAAAGCGTGATAGAGGAGCACTAGGTAAATAACAATCAAACTGTTTTGTTTGTTTTAATAATTATATTTACAATCTGAATGATAATTTGTAGATCTGGACAATTTGTAGAATACATAATATTTGCTTCTATGTTCTAATTCTATTAAACTATCTAAAACTTGATCAGCAGTATTCCTCTATCGGTTTTTATGGCTGGAATTAAAATTATTCCATGGAACAGAATACATCATTATGTATTCTTTTGATTCAATAGATAAGTTCATAATGCTCTTTACTTAACAAAATGTAGTCAACCTTTTAGGTATAATATCCAAAAATTTACTGTGCTTTGTGACATCAAATTTATTTTACTGAAAGAAAAGCATTTCCAAAAAAAACCAGTTAAGCTGGGGAAGGGTCTAGAGAAGAAGTCTTATGAGGCATGGCTGAGGGAACTGGGGTTGTTTAGCCTGGAGGAAAGGAAGCTGAGGGGAGACCTTATCACTTTCTGCAACTACCTGAAAGGAGGTTGGGTTGTAGTGAGGTGGGGGTTGGTCTCTTCTCCCAAGTTACAAGTGATAGAACAAGAGGAAACGAGCTCAAGATGCACCACGGGAGGTTTAGTTTAGATATTAGGAAAAATTTCTTTATTGGAAGGGTTGTCAAGCATTGGAACAGGCTGCCTCGAGGAGTGATTGAGCCACCATCTCTAGAGGTATTTAAAAGACGTGGTGATTAGGGATGTGGTCAAGTGCTGGACTTGGAATTGTTAGGTGTACAGTTGGATTTGATGATCTTAAGGGTCTTTTCCAAATGAAATTATTCTGTGATTTATAGTTTATATTAATGCATGACTTATTTTGTCTATGATAAGTATGTATTATGTACATTAATTTGCTTGACAAAGGATGGTAGCCTGGCTTTAGGGGAAGAGGAACAGTTTTATACATACTATTTTCATAAGAACAGAAAATACAGTTTTCTTGCTCCTTGCCATGATAGTTGTCTGTATTATTTCCTTTGTGGGGAAAGACATTTTTTTCAGCATTATTCTTTGTTTAGCATTGATCATATTTTACTTTAAACATGAAAAGTGCTGTTTACACGATTTATCATGATGTCATTTTATCATGGAAAATACTTATAGCAGATCCCTTCTACAGCCTCCGTTAATATCTCTTTTAGACAGAGTGATCTCTGGTCAGGAAGAATTTATGACAAAGGACAGAAGCCACTAATTTTCTGAGGCAAAGTAAAGAAGACCCAAGAGATTCATAGCTTCTTGCACATTTTATTGAGGTTTCTCACAAAACATGCCCTTGCTAGATGTTGGAAACAAAAAGTAGCTGTGATAAAACAGCACACATCACTGTAAGGCAACATGAAAATGTATTTTAATAAAATTGTTCTTCATATTTTCCACATTGGACATTATATTGCAATTCTTAAGGTAAAATGAAAATTAATTTTGTAATGTCAAAATATTTAAAAACATATTTCTTCTGTGCTAGTCCATGTAAAAAAATGAGTTAAAATAAGAAAATTCTGTTTATCTTCTCTTTAATTGTACTTTTTAATAAATGTAGGAAGCCTTTTATGATTAGTGAGGCACATTAATGCTTCTCTTCTCTTAGAATAACTTAGTATAAGTGAATCAGAGAAAGGGATTTTCTTTTTAAAACCATTATCAATTACATTATCTAATCTTTTAAGTTTTTGTTCCCAACACTATTGGAAAAACAAATAATGCGTTAAACCAAAATATTTACATCTATAGGTTTTAAACAGTGCATGCTGTTTATATATTAATGCAAGAAAATGAACTGTCCTGATTTTACTGTTGTCATCTACAGCATCAGCAGGAATTGCTGTATCACAGAGGAAGGTGCGTCAGATCAGTGACCCTGTTCAGCAGATTCTTGTTCAGCTGCACAAAATTATCTTCATAACTCAAGTATGCATTACTGTTGCTTCTGACATTCTATACTTTTTAGTTATTTGCCATTGTCAAAATGATGGTTCTGCAAAGTGCTGCTAATTTAGTCCCTGTTCTTTAAAAACAACAGAACTTGACATTTTTGCAGATGGCAGGATGTTTTAAAAATACATCATTTAAATAAAGAATAACCTTGACTATTAGTATGTGGAGTATGGCAGTAATTGAGTCATATGACAACATTCATTGGCTCACCTCAAAAATGGATTTTACAGTAAATTATTTTTACAACATTCTGTCATGTTAACAATATTAATATTTTAAGTGTCATGGAGAGGATATAAAATGCTTTCCTCTATAGTAGTAATTTTGAAAGAACTTCTAAGTAATAATTTTTATTGTCAAAAAATTGTAATACTTTCTTGGGAGATCTAGTGCAATACTTCAAATCCTTAATATGTTAAGTATTTTGAAATGTTAGTACAGATATTTTTCAAAATGAAGACTTACCTTAAAATTAAGTTCAAATGTTTCACAGTGAAAGCGAGTTAGTTATTTCATGCAGATTCCAATGGGAAAATGGAGGTGATGTAAATCTGAATTGAATTCTCAACTGAAAACGTGACTGAAACCTTTTTCTTCTTCAGAAAGATGGCTGCCATTCAGTTACTTTTAAAATTTGCTATTATTAAATAAACATGGTTTTATTTTCCCAAATAACGAGCTTCTATTTAGGAAGTGATGTTTACCACCTCAGCGGATTCCAGATTACTGAATTACTTGTATGTATTTTATATGTTCCTTTTGTCCCTTTTTTTTTTTTTTAACTGTCAATCTTATTGAAACAAGTAGAACAGGAAATAAATTATCACTGAGAAACAAAGAAAGAAAGAAATTATTATTTAAAATATTTGGAAGTGATGGAAATTATTGCAAGAATTCTCTGCTTTACCTGCTAACTGACATGAGGCAGTTCAGTCTTTGTATGTTTTATTAGGAGTATGTCCAAGATGTTCATTAGTAAACCTACAATCTCTGTTGAAGAAGGTTTTCTCAAGTGACCTAAAAATTAATGCAAGTTATCATAACATGGATGCCCAAGAACTGAAAATTAACAGCAACTCCAAGACTTGCTCAGACCACTGTAACATTAGTGACTATTTGATGGTTTCGGTGTCTGTTGGTTTTGAAATAAAAGGTGGCAGAGAAACCAGGATCCAGACCTGTACAGGGTCACTGAGTGCTATATGCGACTCCTGTATTTTTTTGTGTTCTTACAAATATAAGGTAGAATGTGTTTTATAATATAGAGCTGTTTTCTAAACCTCTATTATGTATTTCAGCTGACAATTCTAAACTGAAGTTTACAAGGTAGAGTTCTTGCCTGTTAGTTTGTGGCTGCCAGCAGCCTTCCCAATCTGGTTTCCTTGGAAACAAGAATCAGAGTGATCTCTGGCAAACAATGTAAGAGAAAGCTTTAAAAAAGTGTTATGTAAATACTTGACTTTTTTTCTTTTTTTTTTTTTTAACTGATTTGACATCTGATTTCATTAAAACAAAAGCTAAAATTGAACACTAGTGCCTGAGGCAACACTGAGATTCTCATGCATTGGATTTATCCTTTACCACCCTAGCCTCAGAATATCCAAAAATGCCCCTGGTACCTTAACTGCATGCTGTTCATTGCAGTGGCATCTAGTCTGCAGAGTATCTTGCAGGCCTTTCCTAAGGCATAGTTTTTTTACCCACTTACAGGCTAAGGAACATTCAACATCTGACTTACAGTGTATGCATGAGGCTTTATTTGCATGAAAAGAGAGTGATATCTATCTGTATAAAAAACCTGTATGCAACCAGCTGTCTGATAGTCTTTTATGCTTAGGATGTAACCTTGATCCCTGGTTTGCCATAGCAAATCAGGACTCCTGTGAGGCCTATATAGCTGTTCCAGATTTATAGCTGTCTGAGAGCAGTAATTTATTCCAACAGAAAAAAGAAAACATTATAATTTGTACTGTGACAGAGTTAGAGTGTGAATCATTATTGGTCAAACCTTCCTTGAGTAGTCAAAAAGCTTCCTGAATTCAGTTACTGTGTGAATTTATATCAGTGATGGTAAATGTAAAGGTAAATGGTTGAACATTATAGTTTTAGAAATACTGCAGGTATAAACAACCGCATGGAAACAACATAGGATATCCTTCCAAAAGGATAGTCTGTACCATAGAATTGTCACCAGACTGGGTTGGTGTCACTGCAGTGACCAGCAGCTGAAGCTTTACATTTACTGTTGGAACCTAAGAATTATTTTAAAATCTCAAAGGGCAAGGGAAGAGAGCCGCTTTGAGTTTTCTATTAAAGCTTTAAATCACAATGAAGTATGATTTGTGCTTTTCTTTTCTAAATAGAGTAAAAAGACGTGTACTTTTTCAACCAAAAAACACAGGAGAAAAAGTATACAACATCAGTTTGCGTTATAGTTAAGTGAAATATGAATTACCTCCCACAGGAAGCTTCAAGCAAAAGAGACATTCTGAATTGTGTCAAGATGTACATAAGGACCTTAAAAGAGCCTGCTGAAGCCGTGAGGAAGATTCACATTAATTTCTATACATGCAGAATGAAGTCTAAGCTTCTTGAAGTCTCGTTAATTTCAGCTGCGGCAACTCATTGTAGCCAACGTGAAATCTAGTCCGATGTTCTGTGGACTTCATCTGAATAAAAATTTTCCAAATACTAGCACTTTGATCAGGGAGGCAAAGCTATTATTACCTATATTAGGCTTATGATAATGATCTTAACCTTCAAGGCTAGAGGGATCAAGTTCTATGATATGCCGAGCCTAACAGAAAGGGCAAACTAAGGAGCATTATTGTAATATGCCTTTAAGTCAAGTCTTGTACTGTTTATCACCATACTATTAAATGTTGATGTTTCTTTTGCAGTGTAGCTACTGTTTTCAATAATGGTACTGCTGATGAAGTCATCTTCATGGGAGGTGTAACTGAGTGGTGAAAATGTGTTTCTTTGTTTCATGTAGCTTCCTCCAGCTTTGCAAAGCAACCTGAAAAGGAGAATCGTTGAGAGATTCAAGAAGTCCCTCTTCAGTCAGCAGAGCAATCCTTGTAATCTGAAATTAGAAATGAAAAAGGTGTAGTACACCAATTACTACTTACCATCAACATTGTATTTTCTATTTGAATTAAGATATTGATATTAATATCACAAAAGTGTAAGTGTAAGGTTCCATTTTTAAAAGGAAATATTCATAAAGTTCCATAATGATCCTTTATTTGGAAAATATGGAGTAGTTTCTACAGATTAGTTTGAGTTTGTGTCTGATCATTGCAACATTTTTGTAAATGGATAGGACCTGCTAGCTGCTAATAAGCAAAACCAGACTTAATCTCACCAAATCTCAGAAAGAGAAGAGGAAGAAAATGGTAACTTTTTGTGGCAAAGCCTGATAAAGATTAAGTAAGATCTTAATTTATGTAAGCTCTTCTTAATTTACTATTAGTTTTCCAGAATTATTTATGTTTTGGAATGTATTCCTACTAAAACTATGAAGAATGCACCATCCCGGAGTGTCTTGAATATAACATACCTTGTCCCATTGAGGCATAATGTCTCAGAAACAGTTTAGTGTCATCAGTTTAAAATACCACAGAATTGCAAGAATGGCATGACTAAAGGACCGTGCCT
Organism: Apus apus; assembly: GCF_020740795.1. Taxonomy (NCBI): domain Eukaryota; kingdom Metazoa; phylum Chordata; class Aves; order Apodiformes; family Apodidae; genus Apus; species Apus apus. The sequence goes on along the minus strand of NC_067283.1, from coordinate 40,730,964 downwards.
ACATGTTTCCCAATGACATACTGGATGCTCTCCAATAGAGAAAGAGCTAACAGTATCAGAATTTCTAAATGTTCCTTTAAAATCTCCGGAAAAGACTGTATTCCGCAGGGGATCAGAAAATGGCATCCTGGGTATCTGTGTACTGTGGGAGGCTGTGAAGCTAAGATACTTATTTTTTTAATTGACGACAAAGCAGTTATTAGGCATGTTACCGTATCTAAAATTTGATGACAAAGATAATTTCTTGTCAGTCATGTAATTCCCCTGTGTAATCTCATTTTATTGTCACCTGCTTGCACTCTTCTATGTGATTGTTTGCTACCGAATGAACTGACTGTAAATACTTAATCTTTAAGTTGTTTAATAATTAATCTAAGATGCTTAAGCTCAAGTGAAGGTGGCTACTTAGTGTTTACATTGATAGTACATTTGAAAGATAGTAAAAGATGCCTTTCTCTGAGCCATCAGTTTCATGCCAATTTGTTGTCCTGTAAATCAAGCTGGAATTTACATAAAACAATTCCTGTATTTAGTCAAAACATTTAATCTAAGGAAATATTTGCTAATTGCATATTGAGTTGATGTTTTCAGGAAAGGATGCCCAAAAATATGATAAGAAAAATGAAGTGCTTATTATAAAATTGACCTATTTTTCAAATGCCAAGAAATAAAGTAACCTATTTAAATGTTATTAACTGTAAAATTGTTGTAGCTTCAAAACTACTTGATTTAAACCTGAAGACAAGGGAAGAAATACACTATTTAAAAAGTAATTGGTATTAAATTGAAGATGTTTGACATGCTGAATGCAATTTTGGGCATTTCTACCTTGAAGGGAATAGTTAGAGAATCTATTAATAGAAAGCAAGACCAAAAAGTGCAGTTTTAAGGATGGAGAATTGATAAGCATCAGTGAATAAATGGTATGTATTTTACTAAAATCACCGTCATAAATACATTAGGTAACATGGAGATAATTTGGAGGTAATAGGAAGAATCTAAATAGAGGAAAGAATTAGCTTGAATTCTTCCAGCAGCTGTTGTTATGAGGTTGTGCAATTTCTGCAAATATAATTTAAAAATCATGGGGTTTTAACTACGCTGAATTAGAAAGCCTAATTAGAATAACAGACAGAAATAGTCCTCCACTGATTGGTGGTGGCATAAAGGTTTTCCAACCACAGTTATTCTTCTGTTTCTGTAGCTGGAATTAACTGGTAACATGCTGCAGAAGTGCAGAACTGGAATTTCTCTCCTGTCCACAAAGATATTTTCATGTCGGAGTTACTACCAGTGGATATTTTAAAACCAGATGTTTTTAAGTTTATTCTCAGTACCTTTGTTTATATCATCAAGTAGCTAAACCTGACCTTCAGGTTTTAGAAGTGCTGGGATCCCTCTAATGGGAATTATACTGTTTCAAAATGGACTAACAATTTAACTTCAAGCTCCAGTTCTGAAAATCAGTGCCATTGGCTGTTTCTCTCATAGGTTCAGAGGAATAAAATTCCCTGTTAATCTTCACACAAATGTATAGTTTATGTTATTTTATTCATATAGTCTAAAGAATATAGAGCTTTATACTAGATGCTGATTGGCAGCTTGCATTGCTCAGTCAGTATTTCCGTGAAGAAGGTAGGATGTTCATAACTGTGTTCACCATTTTTTCATTGATCTAAAAAGTGTTGAAGTCTCCTTTGACTACTGCTGATTGCACTGGGAAACCTAGGAAAGGGTAAACTGCCTCACAGAACTCTGAAGTTTTTGGCAAATAAGGAAGGTGGGGATTACAGGCGTCCTTTGATTTTTTTCTCTTCTTTTTTTTTTCCCTCCCTCCCCAGCTGCTGCAAGGTTCTCCTGAATTGATTGAGCCCAACTTATTCACAGCAGATTGGCATGCAGTACTCTCTTCAGGTGGAAATATTTTGCTTCCAGATGAAAGAAAAGGTAAAGAAATCAACAAAACCTCTGTAGTGGCATATATATTTGGAGTAAAGTGTATGGTATCAGAGCAGAAGGACTTGCTGATCTAAAATCTATCTTTAAAGACAGTAAATTTATATTGACTATACTGATTTTCAATATCATTGGGTTTTGTTTTGTGGGGGTTTTTTTGTTGTTGTTGTTTGTTTGTTGTTCTTGTTTTTTATTGTGAAAGTCCTGGCAAGATATGCAGTTTATCACTGTTGGAACATTCTACTAATTTAAGAGCGTATACTTTGGAATTACAAAGAAATATCACAGCTGCAAAATAACACATGGTTCATCCATGAAAATCAGTAGAAATGTTTATAACTCAAAGTGTTTGTAAATGAAAACACCCAACTTGGGATTTACCTGTCCTTCCATGTGATTTTTAAAGAAACTCTATTTAAATCCTATGTCATTGGTTTGTCATGTTTGAAAAAATTATACTGGGATGATTTAATTACCTAGCTAGATCAAGCCCTATAAGCTTGAAAAGGGATATGCTACATGCTATGCCACATCTATATGGTGTAAAGTGTACACACATACTTTAGAAAATGAATAGTTTCAAAGGTACTTTAGAGTAGTGATACTCAGAGTGACAAAGCATGAAGTCCATCTATAATCACACTTACCATGACTGGCATCATCTGGAACCACAATTGCCAGTTCAGAGACTTGTTTTGTCATAGGCCTTTTTGTGCAATGGACGTAAGAGAAATGTGCAGCCTATATTTTGTTCTTTGTGTCATTTCCATTCATCTAGATTCAGGAAAGGCAATGTCACAGTCCATGATGGCCTTTGTGTTGAAATTGACATATCAGCTCCACAGCTTATTGCAAAAAGCAAAAATAATAGTATGTGTCAAGGGTAATACCTGAGTAGGAAATGAGTACCTAACAGTCATTTTAAATATGAGCTTCATTTTGTTCCCAGACACAACAATGCACTTATTTCAGATGCTTAACATCTGTAATATTTGTATCTCTTAACCTGCAAAGAATACTTCTGTCCTCACAAACTATGCTGGCTGTGTGCCCTTTCCACTACAAATTTTAAGAAGAGAAAAACAAGCAAGTTGCATTGCTGTGTTCTGTTCCATTAAGTACATAAAATATTTTCTGTCATTTAGAAGTCTTCCGTAATGTGGTAACATTGCATGCCTAAAATGTTCACATCATGCCATAAGATGCCACCCGCCTTTGCAGGGGTCATTGTGGTTGGTGGAATAAGCTGCTGATAATCAGGCACCTCTCTTGTCATTATGTTTGTACTGGAATTGCTAAGAAATTGAGGAGGGAGTATAAGTACAACATTACTTGCCTTTTGCTTAAAGGTACTGTTGGCGTTTCTGGTGTAGCAGAAGGGATGACATATGAACAGTTGCAGGTAAGCTATAAATATACCTGCATGTATTAATTTATTACTTTTAATAAATATAATGTACTTGTAATGGATTTATTTTATCTTGTAGACACTAATTGAAGAGGTTCTAGAGGAAAGTGGTTATTACAGTTTATCTTCTAACAGGTGAGTCTGTTCCATTTAAAAAATAAGAAGTTAATTATGATGTGCTAAACCCAAATATGTCATCTGACTATTTACATGATTGCAATTAAACTTAGTGCAACTATAGTTGCACTAACTAAACTTAGTTTACTATAAGGTATGGATGCTTGGACTGGAAGAAATGTATGTGGGACATAACAGCTAATCTAAGCAGTTGTTTGGGGGTTTTATGCCACATCTGTTTTCTTCACTCAGATGATAGAATACTACAAGTTTGGCTGCAATTTCATAACATTTTTCCATATAAAATCACAGCTGAACAAGAGCTTAATTTAAATAAAAGTTTATTTTATTACAGGACTCTATTATTATAAGGTTTAAAAGATGAAGCTGGCACATTTAGTACAATCTTTGAGTACAGCACAAGAAGCAGAATAAGAGGTTGTGAGCATTTAAGTTCAGGGGATGAAAAAAAGTTTCATGTTCTTTGAAACTAAGTAAACACCTTGTCCTAAAGATGGTAAGTCTTTCCTGCAGGAAGACTTTGAGGATCACAAGAAAGAAAATACATGAAAATGTCCTTATTGGTTACAATATAAGCTTAGCATTTTTCATTCTTTTTACCAGCAAGCCTGTAACTTAAAATCTGAGATATTTTTATTGAAAAAAAAAAAAAAAATTACTTTAATCAAGTAAGTCTGTTCCTTGTCTTTGCAGTAATCAACATTTAAAAGCCTGGGAGACTGTGGTTAGGTATTCTAACACAAATAAACAAACACATACTCCCTCCCCACCAATAGGGTTATTAAGCAGTTTTAAGAACTTATAGCTCCTGGTGCTTCAGTAATATTTTTCAGTTATCTGTTATTTCTGCAAACTTTATTGTATGGATTGACTCCAGCTTGTATATTTTCAAATGTTAGTCTGAATATTTTTATAGGCTACTCTTTGAAATGGAATTCCAGCCTACAAGTGTCTTGCAGCTGTCAGCTGTAAATAGTGAAAAATAAGTAGTTCCAAAATAAAATAATAATTCACTCTTTAGACTTTCAGGGTATACTTGAATCGTATTTACAAATAACTTTGGCAGCCATGAGGTCTAAAAAATTTGCTCACAAGTGTTTTCAAGTATTTAAAATTTTTGTTCTCATCACAAGCTCCCAAGATTTGGAGCTGTAGAAAAAATATTGCACAACTATGGAAACAAAAAAGTGCCTCTCATTTTTATCATCAAGATCTAGCAAGTCTTATTCTAAATGTATAAATGTGTTGTAGTGGTAAAGGCATTTATCTCTCAGACTGGCAGAAAGCATCTTACTGCAATTAATGAGGCAGATGTGTGCTGAATATGGACTTGAGTATTTTATACAAAGTGCTATAAAAAGAAGCTATCATTTAATGGAAATCTGGAATATCTCAAGTTGAAGGGACCCATAAGGGTCATTGAGTTCAACTCCCTGCTCCTTGCAGAACTACCTAAAACTAAGTCATATGAATAAAATCATTGGCCAGACACTCCTTGAACTCTGACAGGAATGGTGCTGTGTATTTGATTTTCCTAGGAGCACAGGAAATTTGGAAGTCATGTTGTGTTTCCCCTGAGTCATGCAACCTCTTCAGTGGTGCTGATAGTATGTTATCCACAGTCAGTGCTCATTTGTGCTTTGTTCATGGGACTTGTAGCAAAGACAAAACTGATTTTGGAGTGGGCTAAAGGAAGAAAGTTAAATCTCCTTATAGGTATGATTCTCCTTAAAAGTTTAGAAGCATATTGTCTAGATTTGATATATATATTTTTTTTTTCTTTCTGCTTAGAATTGTTAACATGTGCATGTAACAGCTATAGTTGCAGACTTTGACCAACTCCACTGCATGTGTGTCACCATGTGTGTCACTCTAGCATGCCCTGGCTTTGGCTGGCAGATAGAAAGTAGCCATACTGCAACCCAATTGATGAACCCTCACCAGCAACAGTAAGGGCCCTTGGTTTTTCACTGTGCTTTTGAATCCTGTACCTCGTGATACATAATTCCATTTTGCTCCCCTGACACTATTACGGTACTTAGGTTCTACTCCCAAATAACTTACTATTTTTCCTTCTTTTCCAGAAAATTGACAGACCATACTTTGACCTTGGCTGTCAAAAACATGTCTCTCTTTCCAGACAACTTGCCATGTTTTCTGAAGTATGCTCTGCTCAATGCCGTTCAGAGCTTTCAGAACTTGCTTCTCACACTCTCCAGATAGCCAGTCAAGTTTTGGTAGCTGTCCAGTACTGAATGTATAATTTGGCTAGCAGACATGCCTCACTAGGTTTTGCCTCAAACTCTCTGGGCAGTTTAAGCAAGCTAGAAGGAAAAATCAATCTCCAAGGTGCACTGCAAGTCACTTACCAGTGTTCACCATTATCTGGTTTTATTCCACCATGCAGAATTTGATTTGCATCCCTCAGAGCAACATACTATCAGCTATTCCTGCCTAAAACTGTTTTGAGCCTTGCTCTGTTTCCTCCCTATTTTATACACAGTGAAACATTTCAGAAGCAACTGCAAATTCTTCAGCAGGAATTCAATACATCCTAAAGCTTTCCTGGAATCCTCTTCTTAGAAAACTGTTTGCAGAAGAGCTTTAGAAAAAAGTACTAAGAGCAATGAGTATCTTTATCTTGTTTGCCTTAGAAACATACAGAGCAAAACACCTACTTTTTATCTTCCTTAGCTTATTTTAAAAGCTTTTAGTTTATATTGAGATTTTAATTTTTTAACGTGAGAAGTTAAAATGGTGTAGCACGGGTGGGGCTTTCACAATGGAAACAGAATGATAGTGTTTCAAGCAGGCAACAAATTACCTCCCTTCTGCCTGTAGTAAGTTTCTAGCCTTTCTAATAGAAATGTGAAAAAAACTCAGAAGACACACCAGAACAACACAAACTTGATTTGTGACATTGCAAATTTTTAAAGATATTTCTTCACCTTACGGCCAAATTTCTTCATGATTTCATGCCAAGTTAACTTGACAGTATCAGTTCTGTATGTTGTAAGGCTACAAGGTGAATTCTGGTTTTGGACAAAGAATTCCACAGCTGCAGTGAAACAACAACAGGTGTGTGCTATTGCTAAAAGCACTATTAAGTGCTTAATTTAGAATAAACAGGCAGCATATACCATAATAATGCAATGTCCTAACTCATCATGGAGCACACTTTGTAGAGAAATAATTCTGAATTTTTTTCTTTATTTTCTGGGGTTTTTTTTGTGGATTCTGTGCATTGTCTTTCTTTTCTATCACTGTTGCCACTTACCATGCCTCCAAATTCCAGGAAGATCTGATGGGAAACCAAACTTCAGGTGACATGATGACACGAAGAATGTAGTAGGATGAACTAACTGTGTAAAGGGATAAAAAATATGCTGGAAACTTGACTGGGTGATGAGAGAAAACACGAATACTTTAGAAACTGAGACAGCTTTATAAGAAAAATGTCATGCTTTTCCCCCCCCTCATTTTCATTATAATAGTAATTACTATCTCAATACCAGTCATTTCATGGGGATTAATGACCAGCTGAGCATAATGACCCTCAGCTTTATCTTGAATAATCAACTTGTGCCCATTTATCCCAGATCTCCTGAAATTACTGAGCACTCCAATTGTATTACTTATTTATACAGAAATTTGGTAAGCATGCATAAAAAAAAAACCCCTGTAATGGTCCAAAATTATTCTATTTACATCCATTGTGCCACTCCTTTTTTTTTTCTCCTTTGGATTTAATATTATATTGCACAAGAGGCAAGCTCCTTGTTCTTTGTGAGTCTATTTGTGAATAGGACAATGAATACCAGTTTCAAACTTCCATCATGCTTTTTTATATTGAAGTAGACATGTAATACCCAAATTGATGCAAAAATCTATTTTAAATAAATTGTATTAACAGATTTAATCCAAGCAGAAACTCAGTTATATGAAAAAAGAGTAGTTATAAATAAACAAAAAATAACAATGATTAGAGACAGGAGATGTGTTCAGAGTACTCTAGCTCTGTCGTGGTTTAAGCCCAGCAGTCAGCCCCACACAACTGCTTGCTCACTGCCCCCCACAGTGGGATGGGGAGAGAATCAGAAGTGTAAAAGCGTGAAAGCTCGTGGCTTGAGATAGAGACAGTTTAGTAGGTAAAACAAAAGCTACAACTGCAAGCAAAGCAAAAGAAGGAATTCGTTTGTCTGCTTCCTATCAGCAGGCAGGTGCTTAGCCATTTTCTGGAAAGCAGGGCTTCATCACACCTAACAGTTGGTTGGGAGGACAAGTGCCATAACTCCAAACATCTCTCCCTTTCCTTCTCCTTCCTCCATGACATCATAAAGGTTTTGGATTATCCCTGTCCCAGCTGTGTCCCCTCCCAACTTCTTGTGCTCCCCAGCCTACTCAGTGGTGGGTGGTACGAGGAGCAGAAAAGGTCTTGTCTCTGTGAGCTCTGCTCAGCAGTAATAAAAACATCCCTGCATTATCAACACTGTTTCCAGCACAAATTCAGAATGTGGCCCCATACCAGCTACATGAAGAAAATTAACTCTTCTCTCAGCCAAAACCTGTACAAGCTCATATAACCAGAGGTCTGTTTATGAGAGAAATGTTGTTTCAGCATTAGTTTAGTAGGAAAAAGAATGGTTGCTATGCATGCAAGAGGAGAAGGAATCATTATTCATTATTAAGTGCATATATTGATATGTTGTCACATATTTTTCATAACTCTGTTCAAATCAATCTCTACCATTGTTATTGAAGTTTTAGTATTTGAGAAGCAACCATTCATATAGTCAGAAAGATCTATTTCATGAAGAGGAAAACTGGCAAGTCTGGCTCTAATGATAGCTATACATCTTTAACTACTCAAATAATAGCTCAAGGTATTACTCACAGCTCAGGAATGACAAAATTCTGATTTTTGCCTGTTTGAGGCAGGCCTTGTTTGTATTGGATCTCTGGTACATGGGTACATTGTTTGAAAATAAAATACATTAATGGAGCTTTTGTAGCTGCAAATTCTTATTTATTCTTCAGCATTAGTGCACCTTTTCAATTGTGTTGCATGACTAATGAATTCAAATTTGTATTTAGCTTAGTTAATTTTTTTTGGTGTTCTGGAACATACCAAATGAGTCGGTAGATGAAAGTACACAGCTCCAGTGCTCCTGGAACCTAAAGTGGTTTTTTTGACTTAGTGATATCTGGGTGATTTAAGACACTCTACTACTTTTTATTCCATTCTGGCACCACTTCCTGCTAATGCTGCCCAACATTTTCTGTTAATTGTTTTCTTCTTCCAAATTGTTGTCCAAGTGGATTCTTACTTCTTACATCTCAAGCATACAAAAGAAGGCTGTTTTGGCCAGGAATATTTATTAGTCATACAATCAGTCTGTTGATCTGTGCTTCTCCTCAAAGAGGTAAAAAAGTTTGCCAAAGCTCAGCGGTTCTTAATTTTCTTATTATTTTTTATTTTCTTTTTTTCTTTCTTTTTTTCTTTTGAACATCCATGGCTGCAAGGTCTTTGATCTCCCCACCTGTAGTTCTGATGAATGTCAGCTGAGGGTCTATGTGGCACTGTGTGAGTGCAGCCCTATTCCCACAGACAACATTCCCTACACGTTTTGAGTTAGCTGTCCTTCCACTAAGAGGCAACATTGGCCTACCTTTCTTAAATCACAAATTCTGCAGAAATTAGAAAAAGGATGAGCAGCATGAAAATGCAGGGTAGCAATTGATCCTGAGTTCAATTTCATCCAACTCCTAGGGTAAGGCAGTGACTAGTCCTTCAACGACAATGAAATGTGTGGCCAAAAGATGGATTAAAAGACAATTGCTGGTTAGAGTTCACCACTGCACGTGGTAGTAGCCACACTGCATGTGTTCGTGCTTACTAGAGACACAATCTTTGCTTAGTTTTTACAGGCACACCAGTATTGGCTGTACTCAAAAGTTACATGTGCCAAGACTTCCAGTTAATGGTAAGGGGTGGCCAAATGTGAAAAACTCACTGCCAACTGGATTTTTATTGAATTGCAGGAATGTTTTGGTTACTTCAGGAATGACCAGTAATCTAATGACATGGGATTTGCATTTTTCTGATATGACATTAGCATAAAAGCCCCACTTTTTCCACTTGGGATAGTAAGTAAGTCTTTAAAAAAAATTATTTTAGGCTTTTTTTCCCATGAATCAGAATGATAGGAACTGTAGCAGAAACTGTTTATTGCTCTAGCAGTCAGCATCAAGACTATTAGACTTGACTGGTATCAGGGTTACTGGGTATAAAAGACTTAGATATAGAACCTGACTGTAGTTAATGAGATCGCATTGTGCAGGAGTCGTTCAGGGATCCATCTGGTGCAAGTACCAACATAAATGGATCATCTGGTAGGACTATCATTGGCGCAGAACCTCTCACCTCACTCGAGTGAACATTCTCTTTAGCAATGACAAATGTAGAAAGGTGCATCTCAGTCCTTGGGAAAAATGAAGGAGCACTTGGCCTCAGTTTTGTCTGACCAGTAGGTTCCAGGTCACTGATATAGTTCAGTGATGAATACACAAAGTGTAGTGGTCTTCTGACAGTGGAAATGCCTGGAGTCCACACTGTCTGTAGATAAGGTGCATGTTTATGAAGCTGACTGTCAGCTTTTGGACTGTAGGAATGGCTGTTTTCAACACGAGGCAGATGGCTCTGATTCCTTGGAGAGATCACATGCCCTCAGCTCTCAGACGTTCTTATATGAGCTTCCCATTTTTGAGTAGAAGCATCTGTCATCACAGACTTGTTTGGCTGAGATAAGATGGGTTTTCTCTTGCAGGTCTTCCTACCAGTTTGAGGAAAAGATTTACTTTGAGACTAACTACTGTGTGTCTGAGATGTGTGTCTAAGATGTGTGTCTAAGATGTGTGTCTGAGATGTGTGTCTGAGATGTATGTCTGCTTGGCAGAGTTCTTGTATAGACCACAGATACAGTCTGTCAAGTAACATCAAATAAGAAGGCACCTTCCTTCAAAGTGGTTCAGAAAGCTCCCTGTAGTGTGAAATAATTCCTGTGCTGGCAGACCTGTATCTTATACAGTTACTGTGAACTAAACACTTTGAGTTGAAGTAAAGAGGAGTTTTTGGAGTTGAAGTAAAGAGGAGTTGTTGTTGTTGTTGTTTTGGTTTTTGTTTGTTCAAGGCTTTAATGTTTTGGACCAGCAAGGGCAATTTAACTGAGAAGAATATACTACTTTTCCATGCCACAGCAAGACACTGTTAAAAGTACTTTTGAGAACCTGTAAATTGGAGAGATATGTGGTTGACACATGGACAAAATGGATGAGAAATTAGGTGGGTGGCCACAACCGAAGAGTTATAGTAAATGGCTCAGTGTCCAAGTAAAAACCAGTAAATAGTGGTGTCTTCTGTGGGTCTGTACTGGAACAAACACTACTTAATATCGTCATTAATGACATAGTGGGATTGAGTGTTCCCTCAGCATGTCTACAGATTTCACCAGGCTGAGTGATGTAATTGATTCACTTGAGGGAGGGGATGCCATCCAGAGGGACCTTGACAGACTCAAAGAGTGGGCCCATGTGAACCTCATAAAATTCCATGGCTCCACCTGGGTCAGGGCAATCTCCAGTATCAATACAGACTGGGGGATGAACGGATTGAGAGCAGCCCTGTGGAGGACTTTGTGATCTTGGTGTATGAAAAACGGGATATGAGCCAACAATGTGCAATGTGCAAGCCAGCACTTGCAACCCAGAAACCCAATTGTGTCCTGGGTTACATAAAAAGAAGTGTAGCCAGTTGGTCAATGGAGGTGATTCTCCCCCTCTACACTGCCCTTGTGAGACCTCACCTGGAGTACTGCATCCAGCTGTGGGGGCCCAGAAACTACAAGGAAGGTTTTCTTAGAATAATTAGAACAATGCAACACAACTTGTTTATGAGGCAATTTTCACCTATATAAAGCTGACAGAAGCAGCTCCATCACTTTCTGTGCTAATTATCTATGTAGCAGGCTAAAGAGAAATTAGAAAAGGAGAAAGAAGTGATGTTAAAGACTTTCTTTCAACTAGTTCACTGTAGTGGTGATGTCTTTGGAGATGTTACATCAGCAACATAAGTTAAAGCTGGCCCACAAATATGTTATGTTGCATTTAGGCCTCATTGATCAGCTGTGGGAGACCTGTGCACCATGCTGCTCTAATTCGATTTGCATGCAGTGCAGACTAGTCCATAAATTCTGAGTCAGAGGATCATTAGACAAACTAATTCCCTGTGTGTAGCATAAATGATAGAATTTCACCCAGAGATTTCTACATCAAACTCTTGTAAACTCTGAGCTAAAACATTTCTTTTGACAGACTTCTGAGGCTCCTTGGCTTCGACACCCTATTTGTGCATCAGCTTTCTGCTCATACTGCAGAGATCCCATACCTGGTGACTGTGAATAGTGAGGAATTCTTACTCCCTATATATTCTAACTACTGATTTTTTTTTTTCCCTGCTAGGTATCTCTACTCTCCAAGAGAAACAAAGAACTGTCCAGCAAAAGAAAAGAACTTGTAATTCTAAACAAAGGGTTCAGAACTGTTCCTAAGAGTCAACCTGCCTGTACTTCAGCCCAGGTTGTCTAATTAGCAAAGGGACGAGCTTTGCTCATTAAATACTGTCCCTGTGGAATTCCAATGTGGGACAGCCTCAAGTTACCTCACATGATATTTCTGGATGATACTGTTAACTTTATCTTTGTTTACAGCATGAGCACTTTACAAGGAACATTGGGAAAGATGCTTCCAGGTTTATGCATTAGGAGGAAAACACCATACCCAACGGCACATCTTTTATTTTTGTAATTTTTTAAAAATTTTTTTGCATAGTCAGGTTTGCTGGAACAATAGTTAAAAGCCTGTAACATTGTTTATATCTGTCTATGTCTTTATGTGAACAAAGCCAGCTTTGTAATATGACCAGACAGAAAAGATATGTAGGTTCACTGTACCAGAATTAGAAACATATTAAATACTATCAGTGAGATTTTAACATTAAGAAAGAATTTCTCTACTTACATTTGGATGGCGGCAAATTCTAAGGCTGGTATGACATATTATTTACTAGTAATGATTTGCAACTGGCACATACTGCACAGGACCGATATTTTTAAAACTGCTGTTTTTACTGCTATTCCAAAATACTTGTACACAGGTCTACATTTAGGTGTATATAAAAAATGCCATGTACATTTATGTACATTTTATATACACATTTACTGTTTAACAGACTAGCTGTATTAAATGCATGCTTTGCTGCTCATCAAAACTGTAGTACTTAAAAGCATTTTCAGAATTTTCACATTTACTGATAAGTAATTTAATACAAGTGTATTTTGTGTGCTGGCAAAGGTTTGTTTGGGTTTTGCTTTTTTTTTTTCCCCAGTGGTCTGTGACTATAAATAGCTAACTGGCATTCATTTCCTAACAATTCGAGTGTATTATTTCACCTAGAATGTGTGACTTCAACATCTCAAATTGTGAAGCAGTGAAAAGGGGCCCAATGGGCAATGTAAATAACATTAACAGTACAAATAAATAATCTATCATCTTTTCATATCTATGTAATGTAGAAGATAATCAGGAGCTGTCTGTGCATCTATACAGTGGTAGAGTAGTGATAGCTAAGGTCTGTTAAGGGTCAAGACATACGAGTCTTAAGGTATCACCAGCAGGTGGTTAGAGTTTCCATCATGAATGACCATAGATTATGCACTTTCTGTAAGGTTACCACCAAAAATCAGTTCCTATTCTAGTCTACACTATTAGATTTGCTTTGCTAGAATGGGGAAAGGGAATGCAGTATAGTTAAATATGATGGATTATAAAGTAAATCCACACTGTATATGGTTGCCAGTGGCATTGATTATGCTGGTATTTTATCCAAAAAGACTTCATTTGAATTAAATCTTGATATGTTGGTCCTATGCAAATTGCATATGAATTCTCATAATAATTTTTGATTAAAAATGTGAAAGCAGTCTACAATTAAAGTAAGCTATTTTAATACATTTTTACAGAGATGTAATATAATTTTTATTGTTAGAATGCATTGAGTGCCTTAGAAATAATTTGAACCTTATTTCAAGTATGTTTTGAAGTATTATTGTTCATATTTTGCCTGGATTTTTGTGATAATGTAGTGTTCATTAATACTTGATTACATTATTTTTGTTGATGAATAGAGTATAATTAATTGCTCTTATTGTGTTTCTCTTAATGTAATTTTCATGCTGTTGATTTTGAAGCAATTTTTGTGCTTGTTTTTGTGACTGTAAGAAGTGGAATACTAGCTGGTGGCCAGCAAAGGAGAGCAAACTTTTTTCCAGTAACTACAAGATGAGGGATAGATTGGTGGTATGTACAGCTGTAACCACCAAGGCAAATCAAAGCAGGGAATCAGTGATCTGTTCTGTTTCTTTGCTGTGCTCACTGTTTTTATTTTTCCGCCCCCTCCCTGGCTGCAACTGAACTGACGTGCTGGCTGTTGTAGGAAAGAGCTGATGCATTTTGCATGTAGGGCAATTAACTGCCACAGAAGATTAATTATCTAACCTCTTAAGTCATTTATAGCATTAGTATGTAGATGCACTCCACTGAGATCGGAGTCCATTGTGTTTTCCTTTGTATGAACAAGCGCCAATTCTGCCATGAATCATTTCTGTATGGTCAAATTCTGTATAGACAAGACAGATAAAGCATATTTAAGAAAACATGGAAACCAAAACTAAATTGCCCAATATAATACAGCAAATCATCAGCAAATTTGAGAATGGGACCTACACCTCTTGAGTTCCATTCTAGTGTGTAACTGGTATCCTTCAAGGTGCGTGTCTTCTCTTGTATGCTTGTGTCATGGTTTGGGCCCAGCACGACAACAAGAACCAGCCACATGGCCGCTCACTCAGCCCCCCCCCTCTGCATACATAGACACTGGGATGGGGAGGACAAAGGCCAGTTAGAATCTCATGGTTCAAGACAGAGGGCAAGGAGGGTTCTTCACCAATTAAGGTCATAGACAAACAGACTCAACTTGGGGAAAAATAATAGTTTAATTTCACACTAATCAAACACACACAGGACACAGACAACACACAGAGCTGGGCTTGCACACGTTACCCCACCCCTCCCTGCTTCCTGGGCCCAAATTACTTTCTTCCTGGTTTCTCTCCCTCCTTCCCCCCAGCAGCACAGGGGAACAGGAGATGGGGTTTAGAGTCAGTTCGCAGACTGGTGGTTCCTGCTGCTCCTTCCTCCTCAGGAAGAAGGATTCCTCACAGTCCTCCACGGCTTCCCTATAGGGTCTCTCCCATGGGAGAGAGTCCTCCATGAACCTCTCCTTCATGAGTTCTTCCCACGAGGTCCAGAGCTGCTCCAGCTTGGGCTTCCCACAGAGTCATGAGCTGCTTCAGGAACAGTCACCTCCCCTGGCGCAGGGTCTTCCATAGCTGCATGATCCACGTCCACTGGCAGCAAATCCACATTCACCCATGCTGGCACTTTCAGGGAATGTTCCACCATGTTCCTCCATGAGTGCAGGGTGACAACCTGCCATCTCACCATAGGTTGCAGGGAAACTTCTGCTTGGGCACCTTCTTCCTCACCAACCTCACAATTTCCACCGTGGCACTGTTTTCACCTCTCCAGCACAGCTCTTTCTCCTCTGCTTGCTCTCTACTCAGGTCTTATATCAGTTCTTTTGCATACTAATTGCAGAGGCACATCTATTGTCTCTCTAATGGCTCCTTGGCTGGTTTTGGAGCAGGGGGAGCTTCTTACCAGAGCCACCCGTAGGGCCCTTCCCCACTACCAAACAACTCGCCACACCGAACCAGCACGGCTTGTCATCTTTAATGTAACCTGTGCAAAAATCAGAGAAATGGCATAGCTGTACTTATTATTTAGCTAATTGAAAAAGATTACGCAAATTTTGGTACTAAAAATGTTGAAACACTGCACTAAACTACAGCTAACTTTTGATTACTTGTGAGTCAATCTAAACTGAGACTTATGTGGGCCTTTCCTTCAATTTGCTTGGCTGCAGTGAAGTACCTCAGGTTATGTAGTTTTCTGCCCTCTATTATTCATATTTGCACCTGCTTTCTACAGTCATCCAATTACAAGTACTTTCTCAGGAGAATGCACTGTGTATTCTGTAGCCTGATTTATATAAGTTTTGCTCTACCAGAATTATTTTCCACTCCCTTGTCATATCCCCGAATAATCAGATGTTGACATTGGATCAAATAATTAGTTTTATTCCGTAAGGGAATTCCTGTTTACAGTCACAGAATATTGTATTTTCAGCCTGTATTTCTTGGAGTCACTGTAACTTACAGAATTATTGCCTGATTATTGGTATTTCTTATCAAGAACTTTGACAACTAGTTGATGAATTTGTGGAATTATGTTACTTAAAGGAGAAAGGCCAACAATATTCCTTGCTAAAACCAAGAAAGCTTCTGGCATTGACTTCTGCAAACTGAATAATATATACAATTTTAGCATGTATGAATTCTGTCTTGCTTTTAGGAAGAACTGGTAATTCTGAATGGCTGCATTTCAGGAGATGCAAAAATTGGAAACCACTTGAGAATGTTTGGTTTTGACTGTATGAATCTGCCATGCGTTTGAATTTAAAAACTTCTCAACTGGCAGTTTCATAATTCAATTTGTCTAGGTAGCCAGCAGCAACTGGAAAGAAAGGTCTTCTAATTAGTTTTGTTTCTTGACTTGCAGGAAGCTAAATCATATGAATACTCTCTGTGAAACTGTTCTCAACAGGAAGTGGTGAGAATCGTAATGAGAAAATAGTGATTTTAAGATACGTGACATTTATGTCCTCAGATTTCCTACCAAACTAAAACCTTGCATCTAATAAGGTTTTTCTTCCTTAATTGAGCTAATTGTCCATTGTCATATTTTGACCTAACCTCTTTCTTTGCCAGCACCACTGTGTGTGTAATTTCATCAGTCAGGACATGTTCCCTGACTTAAGCTGTAACTGAATTTATACCCTTTTGTTCAAGATGTAGACTTACTGTATCTTCAGTACTGTTTGTTTTCTGCCTCCATCTCCATCGGTGCAATGTAAGCAAATATGCATAGTGTTGGGAATTGGCCTCAGCACTAGTCTGGAATCAGTAGTCTGCTGCACTCAAAATCTTGTTTACAGACAAAGAGGAAGCACACATTTTATATATGTACATGTGTGTGCATATATTAATATATCTATAAGATTTTTAAAATAAGTATAGTTGAAATATTAGCAGTCTAATTCAAGAATCATTATTAGTCTAAATGTGTTGCAGTAAAAGAAATAGTAATGTAGTTAAAATTGCTTTACAAACGCTTCTTACTTTCTCCCATTTTGGGGGTTATGATTACCTGTTCACTGTTCCTCTGTGTCCCAGAGTCCATTATTTTGTTCTAGTGGGGGTGTTACCATGAGTTGTCAGCATCAAAGGTCCCATGCCAGGAGGAATAGAATGTTCATATTGATGGTTACTTCCTCCTCACTCTAGGATCCACCACTTGGGATCATTTTCATGCATTTGCAAACACACTTTTATACCTTTGACATTTCTTCTTTGATCTGCATCTCCATAATACAACTGGATTTTTAATGCATGGTGCATTTTACATGTAGTGGATACTGCTTCCTTGTTCTCTTAGCTAACTCTAAACCCAGTTTTGTCCAAGTCTGCATTTTGTTACTCATCATGGTTGAGTTGTTCATAGTCATCAGTAGCAAGTCTATGCATCATCTCTTACCATCCCAGACCTGTACTCCTATAAGCTGCATCCTGTTTCTCCACCTCTCAAGGCCTCTGCTGTCAGACCAGACCTGTATTTCTTCACACTGCATCATTATGTTAGACACATATGTCATTCTGCATAGGTTAACAGCTTTTTACTGGTATCTATATGAAACTATGGTTGACCTATACAAAGATAAAGGCAAAACAAACTAGAGGTGCACAGCTGGTCAGTTACAGGAATTGCAAACACAGCTACAACAATTAAAACAAAGCTGCAGGCAGATCAAGATATATTCAGGCAGAGCAAAGCTGACGAGCCTCAGCCCTGAAGACCTGCAAATTCAGAACAGAGCTTATGGACTGTTGTTAGCAATGGCACTGCTGCATCACAGAGCTGTGATTACAGCTGTCAGAACTTTTCAAAAACGCTGTTTCTTGCTCTTACAGCCTCTGTGCGGCTCTTAATGCAAAAGGTGTAAGTCATTAACATAGAGGCAATAATCTCATGTGTCTGAAAAGAAGGCCTTGTTGCTGAAGTGTGATCAGTATGGTGTAGCTGATGTGTGTTCAGCAGTATTAATTTAAGAGGGATAATGTTTCAGAGCTTGCCAAAACAATGAATTGTAGTGCTGATTGTGTGACCACATGGCTGAACAAGGGGTCAGATAGCTGTCTTTCAGAGCAGCACACAGTGCCACAGTAGGATAAAAAGGAAAAGATAAAACCAGCAGATCCACCATACAAGATAGAAAATGAGTCTTTTTGCCAAAGATGTGGTCTGAATACTTAGGACTCCCTGCCTGTGCATCTGGTGCAGCCTACGCCGCAGTGCTGACAGGTGGGAAAGAGCACTAGCTTTCTGAACACAGCAGAATATGCTCATAAGCTGTGGATTTCCAGCAGCCTGTGGGTATCATGGATCCTTAATAGTGGGGCTCCATAAGGAATAGCTTGACTATTACTGCTCCTAGCTACTGAGAAGATCATGTTGTCTATGAGGGCCTAACATTTTTGTTAGTAGGTCAGATACCTTGCTCTGTGAGCCTACTTATGGTTTTCTCACCTGTTCTAACTGGTCCTCAGGAGACACAGGGATGGAATTGTCCTATTGACTACCTTCCTGAGTTTCTTCTGTAGTGTAATATGTATGTGTATGTTCTACAAATATATAAATACAATAATTGAAATTATAAATACGGTGATTGAAACAATGTTCATTGGCTTCATTTACAAGGAACAGATTTCCCAGGGAAGTTGTGGATGCCCCATCCCTGGGAGTGTTCAAGGACAGCTGGGACAAGACACTGAGCAACCTGGTCTAGTGGCAAGTGTCCCTGGCCATGGCAGGGCAGTTGGAACTTTAAGGTCCCTTCCAACCCAAACCATTCTAAGATTTTATCATTTTTAAGAATTTGTTTCAATTAACAGTATCTGGAATCAAAGATTTAAATTTCTTTAGCTTGATCATGGTGATCAATTCTTTGCCTTTTCTTAGAAAGGTCATGATACAATGGAATTATGCAAGATGATGAATGTTGGCAGAGTATGTCAGTTTGATGTAGTGGGTCTGATGCTCTGGCCCACAGCTAATGACACAGCATATGCCTGCAGGGTTATGTATCTAGTATCTGTTGTGATCCATTTGTAGTCCAAATGCAGACAATAAAAATAAACTGGAGACCATAGTATGCCAAGCAGGAGGACTGACCAATTTTTGCCCTTTTGGCAACATTGGTATGAATGGGCCTCTTCTGGAGACCTGTAGGAGCCAGCAGCAGCACAGTAAACCCTGGAGACTTTTGTGAAGCTCTACAATGCAATCTGTTAGTCCTAAATTATGTTGTGCTGAATGGATCATTTCTGCAATTAGGTTTATATTGCAGAGAGCAGACATTGAATAAATGAGGGAGGTGTAGCACTCTGTAACTGCAGACAGCTATTTTTAAAGATATCTTTAGAGAGCCTTAAATTAACGTTGACCTATTTGTCATCTTCCCTTAGAGACAGACATTTCCCATGCTCCTACAGTTTGAATACCCTTTCTGAATAAGGAAGCCTGGCAGTCTACTAGAGCTTTGCCTTGAGTGACCTGCTCACTGTCTTTCAGAAAGAGTTTTTCCTGAGTTCATTATTAAATTATGATGCACTGATAGCGGTGATTTTTTTTAATTGAATGTATAGAAATGGATGTTTGTGACATGAAGCAGTAGTGGACAACAAAAAATATTGTGTCCTGAACAGGTTAATCAACAATGAACTTATTTCTCATAGGCCTGTCCTCAGAAAGAAGTGACTGCTCAGAGATGTGCTGGTGGCAAGTGGTGGGTACAAACCTTTTTTACCCATAGGAAACTCGCTTTGTATTCAGATTTCACCAGGTGAAACTGAGTCTACTCGACAGAGCAGAATTAGAGGGCACCTATTGAAATGTCTGGTAAATGCAAAGCACAGCAGTAATAATTTAGCACTATTCTGCTGAAGTCACTACACATTGTGGAGCGTTTTGAGTCTCTGATCAGGCTACCTCTCCACAATTTCAGTTGCTGAGACACAAGACTTCCCATACTCACTAAATACTTCCAATAAGGAGGGCAACCTTACTCTTTCCAAGATTAAGACTCCAATGGTCTCCTTCGTGCGTTTTCTGAGACCTGTGACCTTTGCATTGCTGCATCTAGCACTGAGGTTACATACAGATCAGGGTACATTGCTCTCAAATCTGAGGATCAAAAAATTCCTGTGGAGGAGGAATTCTTGAAGCTTTTCCCAATGTCAGGTAGAAAAACAAGCAACATGGCTGCAATATAGAGCTAAAGCTGTGCGCAAACACCCATAGCACAGACTATCCTAGTGAGTAGTCAGGAGAGACTTATTTTGCTGAAGCTGCCACTGTAAAGGAATTTTGGATGTTGACTGTGCCCTTCTGATCAAATTGAGGGGTTTTTAGAATTGTTAGTATTGAAAAAAAAAAAAAAAATTCTCCAGATCAACCTAAGCTATGCCAAATCATTGTGGTATCCAAACTTTAATTCCAAATTAATTCTTAACCTAACTTTCTATCACCTTCTGTATAAATTGCCTCATGTATTCCTACATTGTTTTTGTTAGCCTATGAAGACAAGATATCATACTCCTATGAAAAGGAGAAGTGGATTTCCTCAGGCTATTTTCCAAGATTTGTTCTTTGATTCTGTGTTTTTCTCTGTAGCTGCACTGTTCTTTTGTACACCTCAGAAACATCTAGAGGACATTCTTAGTTCTTCAGCCAAAAATCCTTGGCAACAAGCTGAATCTTTTGTTTCATGAGGAGGGGTTACCTGTGTTTTTTTGAGTGTGCACTTGTTTGTCCTGTCTGATCTCATTCCTATTAATCAAGACTGCATATTGCAAAAGTTCACTGTTTGCTGCTTCAAAGAGAAAAGCCCATTGCATTGCATTCAGAAAACTTCAAAAAGCATTGAAGGGTATCCTAAAACATGTTTCACCATCATCTAGACAAGAAAACACAGTGAATTTTGGACTGAATTTCTCTAACCATCACTGTAGCACATACTGCTTTATTTTTTTTTTCCTGAGGCAAATGGTATATTTGCTCTTCACTGAAATGTGTTAATTACTTGACAGTAATTATTCTACATGTTTGCTTCATTACCAAGTAAAATATTAAGGCTTAAATATCTTTTTAATGGTAGGGACTAACATCCTGTAGCTTTGACTCATTTGTATGTTTACACAAAACCGTTAGATTTGTTAGGTGTTTTATTCTTTCATATTTGAGGAAGTTTTTGCAATTTTTTAAAATTCAGTTTTAGAGGGAGGTGCAGAATATTACTGTGTATCACTGAGATCAAACAGATGGAGGAGAAAGGAAGACTAGAAATCATGGTAAATGTTTTAAAAAATTATTATATTTGAGAGCCTATCAGTGCCAGTTCTGTTTAGATGAGACCAGACAATTGTACTTTTGTAATGTAAAGGAGAACTTAATAGTAATTAGCATTCCTGTACAACTTTCCCTCTTAAACTGTTTTATAAATATTTAATTAACTAAATATCTTATTATCTTGCATAGTATAGATGCAAAAGCAATACAAACAGACAGAGGAGCTAGGAAACGTTTAGGATTTTTACCCACAGACCAGAACTGTGGTGGAAGTATTTTTGGGAAATGTATCATATGATGGATGAGAATAGCAAGTTCTTGAGAATTTGTTTGCAGACCTATTTCATTCCAAGCTGTAGGATTAAAGTCGCTTGATTCTTTGACTTGTAATTCAGCAATTCCATACTCTTTCTTCTCTCAGAATTGACATCTTACATCTAAGAATGTTCTTAGAATTATTTACTTGTTTGAAAAAAGCTTTAATCTGTGTTTCTAAAGAGGAGATAAAATCTCGCTTTTATGAGCCTGACTCACTTTTTAGTGCTGTTTCTCACAACACAGTTATTAATGTATTTTAAAAATACAATCCAGAAGCAGAAATACAGTGATACAAAGCTGTGCTTTGCCATAATTTCTAGCTATTGTTCATGTTGCTGATGGCATGGATGTCCTAGCATTGGCATGAGCAAACAAAACAAAAAAAAGAAAGGCAAAGACTGAAATGGTGGATGAGGGTGTGCAGCTGCACCTTTGCAGAAAAGGACTTAGGATACCAAGTTGAACACGTTCCAGCAATGTGCCCCTGCCACTAAGAAAGTGAACGATACACTGAGCTGCATTGAGTTCTGCCAGAAAACTGTGGGAGATAATACTTCCCCTCTGCTCTGAGGTCACAGCTGCAATACTGTGTCTGATTCTGGTCTCCCCTGTACAAAAGAGACATGGACATTCTGTAGATAGTCCAGCAAAGGGCTGCGAAGATGGTGGATGGACAGAAGCATCTCTACTATGAGGAAAAGCTGACAGCTGGAACTCTTCAGCCTAGAGCAGAGAAGGCTGAGGGGGCACCTCATCTGTCTGTATAAATACCTGAAGGAAGGATGCGAAGAAGTTGGAGCCAGGCTCTTGGTGGTTTGCAGTGGCAGGACAAGAGGTAATGGGCACAGGCAGAAACACAGGAGGTTCTTTTGCTGTGATAATGATATCCCAAGAGGTTGTGGAGTCTTCATCCTTGGAGATATTCAAAAGCCATCTGGACATGGTTCTGGTCAATGAGCTGTAAGTGGTCTTACTTGAGCAAGGGAGTTTGACAAGATGATCTCCAGAGGTCCCTTCCATACTCAGCCATTCTAAGATTCTGTGAATTTCTTTTATGCACTCATAGCTGATCTGCAAAACCTAGAAGGTTAGAACTAGTCTGCAAAACCTCTTTGTTAATCACTGCTGTGAATGTCACCGTTTCCAGCTATAATCACAAAGTTTCCATATACTATACTCATGGAGGAATATGAGCCAACCCTGCAGGCTGACATTATGACAATTTTTTGATTGTGACAATTTTAACTGCTCCTGTTTGATAGTCTTCCTAAATGGTACTGTCTAGACACAGAATGACTTTCTTTTTTAGTTATTCAGTGTTAAAGGGGAAATGGCATAATGCATTGTTGAAACAAACCTATAAAATGTATATGAATCATGGAAAGTGCTACTTCAATAGGACTTCCTTGCAGTAGTCATTACATCTTTCTTTTTTCCTGAGCTTATTATATCCTAAAAAACTTTCTGCAATGGATATTAGGATTGTGAGGGGAAAAAAAAAAAATCTACAAAAGGTAAAATCAAGAATTCTGGCACAATTTTGTCTTTTATTGCTGATAATGCATTTTTATGAAACTGAAAATAACCCACAAATAAAGGGACATGAAATTGGCAGCATTTCAGAGGGCTGAGAGAGAAATATTGCCCATAACCTGCTAAAGCAATGACCACATTATGAATTCTTTTCTCCTATTCTGTTTTTTAGAAGGGGAAGTATGGCAAAGTAAGCTGTATATCTGTACTGAAGACAATATTTTTAATATATTAATAACAGCTTTTGCATTTATACTGCTTCTTTTTTTGTTGCTTTCATGACTTCATTGTTTTTCTTCTCTTTTTTTTTTTGTGTGATTCTTAGAATCCCAGAGATGGCAATAGGGGCATCTGGAAACATTCAGCTCTAGTGATCCTGTAGAAATGTGCTCTCTGCAGAGAGTGTTGGAATATACACAGTTTGGAGGCTTACTGTCTTCCAGCTATGCTGCTTGGAAAGAATCATCCATTGGTAGACACCACTCCTGACTCTATTTCTCGATGAATTGTATGTTATTTGATCAGTCTCTATGTATATTTAGGATCAGAAGTTAGAAAATTCATGTCAGGTATTCAGTGAAACCATATATTTTATATGGTGATGTCTGAAGCAAGCAAGTAAAATCTAATCTCTGTGTAGCTTCAATCTCTTATCTTGGAAATTCACAAGTACTGCAGTGTAGTGCCTTCCTCACACACACCTTTCCCTCCTTGTTTGGCTGTACTTTGCCCACTCAAGCTCATTGTATCACCATTCATTTCAGAACTGTGTAGTAAAAATCTTCCTGTATAATTCTTTCTAAATGTCAAGGATGTTGTTTATTTCTTCACTTCTTACTTATAGTAGATACACTGTTGATCCAAAAGATACTTGTTTTACTATCTGGTAGTTGGAAAGCTGGGGTGTTCCAAAGTGCTATCAAATGGACTTGAAACCCTGCTGACAGTCATACTCACTGAAATATTGGGGGGTTATTTACATAATTTAGGGAAATAACTAAGTTTTCTTAGCACTCAATGAGGCATTAAATTTTATTTATACCTTCTAGAAATATTTGTTAGGTATATAAATGCTTCCCCTCCAATTGTTTTGGCTTTTATTTTGCTTGCTAATACTGACAGTAATGTCTTTTAAAGTGCTGTTTTCCTACAGATTCCTGTTGGCTTGGTAGCCTGTTCCTCAGGTGCAAATGTAATAATGTTTTTTTAAACACAGTCAGGTTTTTGTTTTTCCTTTTGATTCCAGACAGTGCCACTTGCTTCCTGAGTGTTAGACTTTTTATTTAATATGCATTAGCCTGAAACAGTCTATGAAAAATGTGTTGAATGTGAATTTTAATATATTTCAGAGACTTAATAGGTATTAATAGAGCAATAATACCTACAGGATCAGGAACAAACTGGTTTTGTAGCTTTACAGCTTGTAAATTACAGCCAATGTACTGAGAGCAAACACCATTAAGAGAACATAAATTGAACATTAAAAGAGATTGTGTTTGCAATCAGGACATCTGCCAGAACCATATCCAAAGATGTAGAGATCCTCTAGCACACTTTTTTTGCAGCATGCATTTATACTCTCCCTGATGTCTTCATCTGTCTAATTAAATTAAGTTTTTTAAGTACAGCCAGAAGGATAATTACTACAGGAATAATGGATACAAATACAACTTAAGTGGAGGTAATGTGTATAAAGTGTGGTCTGGCAAAAGGTTTGGATATAGAACTTTCTATCTATATGTGCCAAAGGAGCAATTCCTGTACCCTGTGGGGCCTGACAGAATCAAGAGAATTGGCTAGTTGCTTTGATACATGGTTTTCAATCTCTACCTGAAATTGGCTTGAGTGGATCACCTAGAGAAGAAGAGATTTCAATTCAGTGTTGCTTCAAGAAGAAAGTGATCTTCTTGGCTGGAGCTTGAGTGTGGTGAAAATTAGAAAGGAGAATCACTTACAGTTTATAATTTCCCAGTGTTGCTGAGGAAATTTTGTCTGTTATGAGATTTCTTTAAAGCGAAGGAATCTAATCTTTGTTCTCCAACCCCTGTATGAAATGCTGTTGTCTTCCCAACTCTGTTAACATCCCCAGACACTTGAGAAAAATCCCAAATTCAGAACCTAATTCCATGTTGATAAAGAACTTTGAAAAACTATTCTGATAAGAAGGGGTGAAACTTGAAATTAAAGGTCATCTGTCTGCATTGGACAATATGCCTAAAAAGTGACCAAGAATGGGCCAATGTAGTGGACAATGAATCTTTTGCTCAAGTGGAATTTTATGTACATTCAGTCCACAAGAGGAACTACCTGGGAGAATCAGAGACCAGAACAGCAGACCTGACCGAGGTGTTTTCCTAAGGCCTCTTCTGTCTCCAGTCACCATCAGACTTCAGTTATCACACACCGGTCCTTCCTTGTATGTTGCAAGGAACAGTATCCCTTCAGAAAAAAAATGTGACTTGAATCACTTTAAGGCTTTGTAGCCCTTTCAGATTCCTCTGTGTTCATATGTCTGTATGTGAAGCTAACTCATATGAGAAACTGAGTGACTGTTGATTAAATTAGAGTGATCTGAGGAAAAAAAAAAAAAAGAGTAGACACTAAGGGAACATTCTTAAAGGAATTGTTTGAAATGGCTCAAAAATCTTCAAACTGCTGCTGACCATAGCTGAAAAACTAATTTGCAGTTTCAGTTGTTTCCATTCTCAGAAATGACATGGATTTGGCAGTCATGCTCTAACGTTAGTGATTTAAGGGACTTACACCTTGCTTTATGGTTGGAATTCAATCCAGCCTTAAGGCCCATAGGCAGTTACTGGAAAAGACATGAGCATAAGCACATATTTAAAACTCATTATACCTTGTAAAAACGCTAGGGGAGATTACAGATAGACAGCAAGCTCAAAAGGAAATCCTAATGGAGGAACTTCATGACAATTTTTATCTAAGCACATTGATCATAAAGTGCAGGAGGAGATGTTAGCAATATTTGTCTCACATTAAGAAGGCATCAACTCAGGGAATGCAGAAGAACTAAATGTTATTGAAGCAATCAGACTGAGAATGTTGGAGTCCAGTAAAGAAGTGCCTAAAATTTCTGAGAGTAGTGCTGGCCAAGTGGCACAACTATTATCAAGGTAAGTTCTAGCAAAATACAAACTGTTGAAAACCTGGAACAAAATAAATTAGTTAAAACATAAAGTTAGGAAGGATCAGTTCTTGTTCTCAGCAGCTGATGTTCTCCCAAAGGCATAAAAGTTTAGCCAGTTCAGATGCTATCCTAATAATCTTGTTTGTATGTGCAAAGAACAGAATTACCCGCCGGAAGACTATTATTATTATTGATAATGACAATTTTTTTTAAACTTACCATGCCAACTTTTTGTTCTCAACAGCTTTTCCTGTCTCTCAGTGTAGATCTGCTCTGGATCTTTTTATTTTCATTCCTGTTTGTTCCAACAGGAAGTGTTAGACATCCTCTTCATAAAAGAAGTATTGGATTGATTAAACTCTCTCTCTAACATACCTCTAAATTGTTTTTCTTTAGTTATTTGGTGTCTGAATTGTAGCTTTTGGTCTTCAGATTAGTGAATGCTGGTCGCTTAGAAAAGCAGAGCAAGATGGAAAGGAGAGAAAAGCTTCAACAAGAATGGTAAAATAGAAGCATCTGTAGTCTCTCTCCTGTTCTTTAATCCATGAAGCCATTTCTCAAGCCATTTCATGTAATGTTTATTCAGTGTTTAAATTATTTTGAGACATTCCTTCTGCTCATTTTAAGTAAGAGCTTCTATGTGTGTATAGTTATGTAGGAAGAACACTGCCAGATTGCTTATATGTGTGGACACTCCTTAATGTGGAATAGGAGTCCCAGATCTCTTTTAGTTTAAAGTATCTGGAAAAGAATAGCTTTAACAATATCCATGTACAAAAACCCAATTAAATATCATTATATCCTGTATCACATTTGCTAGTGCAACTGGTACAAGACATATTTACACTTCTTTCTTTCTCTAGGCCAGTAGGATCTTTAGAACAATAGAAACCTATTTAACTTCTCTCAGATGATTGTGCATCACCAAATTATTTGTTTTGTTTTCTTGCAAGTTTCAAAGGTGAGCATTTTATTCTTCTCTGAGAGAGAAAAAGCTCAGTTGTCCTGGGATGGATAAATTATAACCAGATAGACCTGCTACCTGTAGTAATTTGTATTCACTCTCTTGCTCTTTTGAACTGATGCTGGTAATTCACCAACCAGTGACAGCCAGCAGTTACACTGGTCTCACCCAGAAATTAGGAAAACTTGGGCTGCTGTCACCTGAGCTGCTTTTGGCTTTTGCTGCATAGTATTTGCAATTATTCTGAGCTCTGTCAAAACTCCTGAGAAGGTCATGTGACAGAAACATTCGTATTTTAAGACCTGAAAATCTCTCCAGATCCCCTGGCCCACTGTTTCTCAATTGTTAATATCAGGAAGTTTTTCTTGTCTAAGCTGAGCTTTCTTACTTTAAAGTTTGGTTTAAATTCCTTATATATTATAATTTTCTTGATTAATATTGTTGGGTTTACCTTTTCAAAAACTTCTTATATTCTTGAAATATATTTCTGTGTTGTTTTCAGTGATCTTTAGGCTGAGAATTTTGACTCAACTTTTTTTTAATTAAAACTCACTGTTGGAGAATATTAATGCATTTAAATTCCTCTTCTTCATTTAAATGGAAGTGTTTCTATTCGTTTCTATTGAAATAAGTTATCAACCTCACTGCCAAATTGCTATATTTTGGATATATTAATGTCCACTTGAACTTGATTTTAACATTAAACATATTAAAAAACATGTCCATTTAGAGTTGTCATGTACAAGGTAAAGACCTATGTATCTGATCTATAACTAAAAAAATCAAGCAAAAGTTAGTGGTCAAAATCTTCAAATTCTGAAATAGTCTTAGCCTGTTTCCCTCACCTTACAGGTTAAATCTTATTTTCAGAGTTGTAATCTGCTGCAATGACACTATGTTGTACCTGCTTGGTGCATTTGTCTCTTGTCCTTTGCAGATTGTCTCTTTCTAGATAGCCTGACACATAGTTATTGGTTAGTTTCACAAGCATAATTTCAACACATTTGCAGATAAGTATAGGTCCATGAACTTAGATAATGCTGCTGTGTTCTAATGACAACAGCTACAGCAGCATTTTAGTGGACCTTGGACTTCTGGCTCTGACATGGTTGGATTGCTCACAAACTATAAAAATTATTCTAGAAACTTAAAAAGATGGTTCGATCTTTTATTAAGATAAAAATTGTTTAAGAGTTTTGTATGTGAATTCTTACACAATATAGTGTTTAACATAAAAAACTGTATTCAACACTGGTTTTGTTTTGTAGTAAATTGACACATAGTTCTTAGGCAGCTCATGCAAGTATAGAACCTATTTAACTGATGGATTGTTGGGTGCAAATAATCTTCAAATTGATTATGTCATGGTCATCTTAGAGAAACTGAGCTTTCACATATGATCAGAGCGTTTCATAACCCAGAAGTCTGAATGAAGATCAAAGCTTGAAAAACTAAAGACATGTGAAAAGAAGGATCACAGAATCATAGAGTGCCAGGTTGGAACGGACCTCAAGGATCACCTGGTCCAACCTTT
Source organism: Apus apus (assembly GCF_020740795.1). Taxonomy (NCBI): domain Eukaryota; kingdom Metazoa; phylum Chordata; class Aves; order Apodiformes; family Apodidae; genus Apus; species Apus apus. The sequence continues at coordinate 40,702,262 of NC_067283.1, read as the reverse complement.
CTAGGTAGGAACATAATTTAGACTAGATGGCCCAGCACCTTGTCAAACCGAGTCTTACAAGTGTCCAGTGTTGGGGAATCCATCACTTCCCTGGGGAGATTGTTCCAATGTCTGACTGTTCTCATAGTGAAAAATTGCCTTCTGATGTCCAGTTGGAATGTCCCCAGAAGTAACTTGCACCCATTACCCCTTGTCTTTTCTGTGTGACTTCTTGTAAAAAGGGAGTCTCCATCTTCTTGGTAGCCACCCTTCAAGTACTGGAACATGGCAACAAGGTCTCCCCTATGCCTTCTTTTCTCCAGGCTGAACAGATCCAGTTTTCTCAGCCATTCCTTTTATGGTAGGGTTCCCAGTTGTTTGATCATCTTTGTGGCTCTTCTCCGGACCCTCTCCAGCCTGTCCACATCTTTTCTGTATAGCAGGGACCAGAACTGAACACAGTATCCTAGGTGTGGCCTGGCAAGCACCGAGTAAAGCAGGATGATGACTTCTGTACCTCTGCTGGTGATGCCCTTGCTGATGCAGCCCAGCACCCTCTTGACTTGCTTAGCCACTGCAGCACACTGTTCACTCATGCTGAGCTTGTCTATCTGCACGCTCAGGTCCTTTTCCATAGAGCTGCTTTGCAGCCAGGTGGATATGCATCTAATGAAATGCAACATGACATGCTAAGTATTTGGGACCTCTTATGCCCAGTAGTTATTGATGAAATAATAAGATCAGACCTAAAATTATTCAGATAAAATCAGTTTTGAGTAGTCATGGGGAAACATCTTGCTTCCATAAGGTTAAACTAGAGCTGTGGTTAATATGAGGGGTGTTCTACATGTTTGAACACTGATGAGACAAGAGGTTTAACAAAGGTATACCAAAAAATATATGAAGACCTTTATATATAGTTGAGAAAACATACTGAAAACTAGCTGAGCAGCAAGAACGGGAAAATAATTAGAAATTACAGGGAATGGCATAGGCTAGAGAACAGGCTGTCAGCAGAGTAGCTTGAGATAAATGATCGGTAAGAAATGGAAAAAATCAATCATGGGAAGGAAAAGAACAAGCTACGGCAGAATAAATGGGAATGGAGCAAAAAGTGACAGCATGAAACATGGCATGGGATTGTGAACTGTGGAAGCTGATTGTATATAATCCACATACATTCCTTGGCTCTACATAGTCACTTAAAATACATAGATTATCAGTTGTTTTTTACTATTTACTGTACTTCATCAATCGTATTTAAGAAGGCTGGGTTTATTGGTTTGGGTTTTTTTGTTTGGTTGGTTTTGTGGTTTGTTTTTTTTGTTTGTGTGTTTTCTTTTTGTTCTTGGTTGGTTGATTGTTTTTGGTGATACAGACTACACTGAGTAAGCAATTAAATTTTTAAAGTTTATTTTGGATCAAAAAATTGTTCACTTCAGTTAGAGTATGCTATATATACTCTAGAATATGAGGTAGTGAGGGTCCTGTCCCTGTAGATCCTCAAAGGTGTCACAACCCAGGCCTTAGAAGACTAGTTTACATGTGGTATGAATGGAATTATCTTTCTGTGATAGTTCTGGCTGATTCCCTGGAAAGAAATTAGATTTGTTTGTCTCACTCCTGGAAATCTTTCAAGAAATTGTCCTCAGATTTCCTACCCTTCATTCTTCAGAGAATACATCTGATCTAAATGAGGGTTTACGTCTCCCAGTTAATAGCTCAGCAACTGTGTTTGAATTCCTTTAGAACGCTTCAGGGTTATCTGATTTTTGATTATTTTTTGCTATTAATTCTACTAATTTGTTCCAAAACCTTTACAACCGGCTCCTCAGCTTGAGGAACTCCTCCAAATTGTCCAAGCAAAGCTCTGTGTGGTTGAAGAAAGTTAACCCATCTCCTCTGTAGTGGACACCCATGGAGACACCAGTACACTCTCATCATCCATCAGCCCCAATGAGCCCATGACCCAGAAGCCTTCTGCTTCTCTTGCGTTTGAGAATGATGTTGTTATTACCCATAAGCAGGTTATTTCTCACATAGTAATTCCCTGATTACGTGTTTTTTCTCTTCTAGGTCAGTTGCCAACTAGATTAATGTAGTTCACCAGGAAGATGGAACATACAGAAAGTGAACAGATAAATAGAAAGATGAGGAAATCTTTGGGTGAGTGTGGGAGAGCACTAGAAGATTGTGTCTGACACCCAAGAGTCAGTGGTCAGTACAGAGTCTAGCCAGGCAGGCAAGCAAGGGTTCAGGGTGCACCTTAGCACAAATTAAATATTTTTTATGGTTGCTTTAGTGAAGCTTCCATTAAAGCCTTGGCAACAGCCCACAGTAAGTCTGTCTTGAGAGTATTTAAATGCAATTGGTACAAATAATCCTTATGCAACAACTGAGTCAGCACTTGAGGAAAGAGTTCATGTTTTTCTCTTGTGTGTACAAGACAGAAGAGAAAAATCTCTCCTCTTTTGCACATCCAGGAAAAATATTCAGAATGTCAGAGCCCTGCTGCTTGTATTGAATTTTTCTTGCAGTGCTGCCTCAGAAGGCCTCTTTATAGTAAAAACACCCATAATCAGTTTAGGATTGCTTCCCTGAAAACATAACCTCTGAACCTGTAAGTTTTGTTTGCTAGGTGGCAATCAATGCTTGGTCAGTTGAAATCTCTCTGGCATGGGGTTTGTGATTTTTCCAGTGTGTTTCAGTTGAGCGTTTTCTTGCATTGTGAGGCCTGTGCTCTGGAGATAAGCTCAGCATCACTCCTGAACAAGCCTGGAAAGGCATTTTTTCAGCAGGAAAGAGGGATGATTCTAAATTGTAATCCAAATGTGCATCTCAATCTGGAAACTCGAACCTATCTCTATTTTACATGCACTGACCCCCTACAATAGCTGAGAAGATTGATGTTTCTTCAGGACAGTCTGGCTTTTCTTTTGAGAGCCCCTGACCATAACAGGCTTTTGCAGTCTGCCCACAGCAGAGCTTCACTTGCATGTCTGACCTTGTCGCCCGCTGCCAGAACATCACTGCCATTTGTCATTGCCTCCCAACTCTTTGCTTCTGAATGTTTCGCTGTGAACTGATTATTGAACTTCTCCTGCCACTGCCAGCAGATCTGTGCTCATGAAACTGGTAGCACAGACAGATGTCTGTCACTTGTGCACTGGGGAAGCATTGAGCCTAGCAGGCCATGAGTGATCACAGTGCTTAAATGAGCTGTGACAACCATGTAGCATCGTGGCTGGCAGGGTTGAGGAGCTCTGCAGCATGCATGGGATTTTTTCTCCTGTAGAAGCAAAACCCTGAAAGTGTGAAACACTCTTTGTACAGCCTTGGGACTCAAGACACTTGAGTTTTGTTTCTTTCTTTTTTTGTTACTACTGTTAACATAGAGCAATATCATTAATATGTTAACATTCCACATGTGCACTTGGCAGCAGCTTGCCAAGGCACACAAGTAATCTTTTACAGCAACTGCTAATTATTTTTAATTTTAAAAATCTGAAGAACTACCAGTGAAATTAATAATGGCTTAGCCTTTTACATGTAATAGAATTCTATGTTAACTAGATTTAATAAGCAAGGGGATGGATTGAGGTATTGTTAACACAGTACAGAATCCTTGACCTCCCATCTGAAAGCCAGTGTTCTTACAGATTAGCGAGGTGATTTCTGTGAACTGAACCTGGCAAGATCATTGCAGTGCCCCTGGCCATATCTGGAGTGGATGCACTTGAAAGTTCAGTTCACAAAGTCTTCATTACTTGTGTTCAGAGGCTGGCATGAAAACTTCACATGGAAATCAGGACATAAAGTGGGATGGTGCACCCAGCTGAGTGCTGGATCAACTGGAATGCTGAACCTCAGAGTTTGGAAGCACTTGCAGAATCCATAGGTTAGCCTGGGGCTGTAGACGCCCCCCCTCCAAATTAGCTGCCACGTGGGGAGTCTCAAGAGGACCAGATGATTGCAAAGACATACAGTCTTCACTGCTTATTTGTTTGTAGAGCCTTGGGGAGATGGGAACTTCTTGGTGATTTTCGCAGTTCTTCCATGGGTGAAAGGAGTTTCCCTTGGGTATCAGCTTAACAACTTCTGTAGGCATTCCATCAGTTTGAGAAATAACCAAGAATAGTATGTACAAAGATAGTAAAGGAGTGAAAAATAAGGTTCTTGTCAGTGAACATACTTTTCACTATCTTGAATTCTACAGGTATTGTTACTTCAGCTGTCACCACAGTATCTAAATAACTTCCAGCAATATGTTAACATGCCTGAACAGTCTGTCAGGAGAGGCTTTTTCCTTCTTTCATGCTCTTTTAATCCTGGAAAATGAGTATACACTTCTGGAAGGAAAAAATGGAAATCCACTTTGTGTAAAAAGTGTAGCTAATATTTTTTGCTTACTTTTTATATAATATTTTTATATACTTATAGATTAAAATATTATACATATAGCTATGCATAATATAGATGTTATACATTAATATATTTGTATATATATTAATATTGTGCCTTTTTGGAGGCAATGATTAAGAGATTCCTCAGGCTTTGGGAAGGAAATACCATTTAAGATAGTAATCAAATGCAATGGAGAATTTAATATATGGAACAAACACAGCTCAAGAGCAAATGTCTAGATACCTGTGTGACCAGGGTCCCATCAAGGGCTACAGGCTGGATATTTGTTTAAGAATAGCCAGAAAAATTATACTTTGTTTCTGAGATGTGAACAACTCAAGACTTCTGAAGAGTATAGAAGGGATACAGGTTTGCATTAACCTTGTACCTATGCCAGTGAGAAAGAGATGTTTTCTAAGTAGGGCAGTGTAGCTTGTTAATCCTTTAGCTTAACTTACAAGAGAGGAAAAGACTAGCCAGTACCCATGGTCTGACATTTCTTAAAGCTTGTTCTTCTTATGAAATTATTCATTTTGTTAAGAATAGTTTAATATTTTCTTCATAAAGAGGAGAAATTATGTTATTTATGTGGATACATAACTTCCTTCATGGATATCTGTTTAGGTTATGTTTGGAAAAAGAAAGAGTGACTCATTCTTTGGGTTTTTCAGTATGTGTTTGTGTGTCTGTGCACAACAGAGTCAAAACTAGGAAAAAAAACCAAACAACATGTAAGGGTTGGAAAATGGCCAAGCTGGACAGGAAAATGTGTCAACTGTTTGTATTGCAATGGGAAGCCTCTCCAAAATCCTGCAGTTCCCTAGAAGACCTACCAGTCTTCTGTGTCTGTATGTAGTCTTCTGTATGCTGTATTTCATACAGCAGAATAAAAATAGAAAGAGCACCCAGTGTAACGGGAATCCATACCCAGCTATCTCCAACTTTCCCACTGCAAACTCCAGTTGTGGGAGACTATGAGACATGGCTCAGAAGGGCTTAAGCCAAACTCTGCTTATATTTCTTCTTTCCTAAAATCCTCTCTCAAATAAATTGAATTTTATTTAAGATGTGAAACAACATTTGTCTTCTTTCCTCTGCCAGCAAAAACAGAACACAAGTACAGGCATGTGGGTGAATTTGCACAGTTAGCACCTCTGAAAAGTCACTGGGGTAATTTCCCAATGTTTGCTCTCTTCTACACTTAAGCACTAGTGCTAGAAAATGGGTATTTACCTCACCTCTCTTTTGGGCTCTTTAGAAAGTCTGAAATGATGGCTTTTTGTGTGGTCTGATCCCCAGGAGTCTGACAGGCTCATCTACCAAGTTCGGAGCTTAGTCACTGTCTCAAATAAGTCACCTACTGATGCAGAATGTACATGGAATTGCCCAAATTCACAGTTTATTGTAGGTCTCACCTTGCTTGTTTTTGTAGTCTTGTTTTGGAACAAAGCCTGAAAAATATGAAGCAAACATGCCAGGAAACAGAAGGATAAGTTAGAAAAATCTAATATTTATTTTAAATTAAAAATACTTTTAAGGAGAAAAAAAAAAAAAAAAAAGAGAAAAATTTCTGAAGGGTCTGGTTCATTGGCTTTGCATACTTCAGGAGTATCAAAATGAATGTAGGTTCAGATGCATGACTTGAAAACTATATTTGAAGAAAAATTGACTGTAATACAGCGATGGCCAAGCTGGTTCTTTAGCTGCATTTGGCCTCCAGCACCAGGTTTATATCATGCAAAAAGAAGGCTTGGCTGGCATGGTGTTCTTGGAACAAAGCTGGGTTCGTGGCTGTGGAAGCAGGAAAAGCAACAGTCAATTAGGATTTCCAAGCTGGCTGAAAAAGCTCGCTTTTGGGTCTGAAAAACTTGTATGTGTCATGTGTTGTGGTGTTTTTTTGTTTGTTTGTTTGTTTGGTTTGTTTTTTTGGTTTGTTTTTGTGTGTGTGTGTGTTTTTTTGTTTGTTTTGTTTTTGTTTTGTTTTTTTAAACATATGTAGGTTTTAACACATACTTGAAAGAGGAGAAAGACTGATCATGTCTTTGAGAAAATACAGGGAATCATCTGGTCAGAAAATTTGCTTCCCTCATGTTGCTTAATTTCTCATTTTGGCAAGGCATATTCTCACTGCTTTGATTTGCATTTCACTACCATTTCTGTCCCTGTAAATATCCACTCCTCAAGGTAAGCTGGAAGCTGCTTCTGCCAATAGTCAGCAAGCTTTCTGTTTTATTTGAGAAGCCTCTGGTAGAGGTGATTCTGCTGTGACAAGAGTCGATTTCCAGGGAGCTGAGAAATTTCAGTCTCCAATGAATTACCAGCCCAATCTGACTTTTTGTTCCGATGTCTGCTCCACTTGTCCACCTTCTGGGGAAGAGCAGACAGGCAAAGTGGGCACCAAGATGGACATGAGTCAACAAAGTGCCCTGAAGGCAAAAAAGACCAACAGCAGCCTGAGCTGGATTAGGAAGAATTTTGCCAGAAGTAGAGTGAGGTGATTCTTCTCCTATACTCAATACTGGTGAGATGCATCTGCAGTCAGGGGTCTGGTCCTGGGCTCCCCACTCCCCATTAGAAGAGAGCTGTAGACGCATTGGGGCAACTCCAGCAAAGGGCCACAAAGATAAGGGGCTGGAACATGTCTACTATAAGAAAAGGCTGAGAGAGCTGGGATTGCTCAACCTGGAAAAAAGAAGGCTCCAGGGGATTTTTTCCATGTACAGAAATTCTAATCAGGGTGGTGGGAGGGAGAAGAACAGGGCAATAAGAAAGATGGACTCAGACTTTCTCAGTGGTCGCAGGAAAAAGACACAAAAAGGCAAGGGGCAAATATTAAAATACATGGAATTCCACTTAAATATGAGGGGGGGAAAGAATATTTTTGCCACTAACTGAAGTCTGAAACAAGTTGTCCAGAGAGGCTATACAGACTCTATCTTTGGAGATATTAAAAACTCAGCCAGAAAACATCCTGTGCAACCTGTTCTAGTTGATTGTGCTTTGAGCACAGGGTTGAACTTGATGTTATCTGTAGGTGGTCCCTTCCGACCTCAACCATTCTGTGATCCTGCCAATCAGTATGTGGAGTAAGCTGTGCCAATTGTAAAAAATAAGTCTGAAAATCCCATACAAAAGCATCTTGCTATTTTCAATGTCAGTGATATTTTTTGTGTGAAGGTAACTAATTTTTTTAACCTTTGGGGTTGTGACTGAAAACTAAGTATAGATGTGCTTTTGTGATGAAACCTGGCAACTTAGAAATCATTTCTTGTTTTCTTCAAGGATAATTTAAGATACAACCTTATGAACTGTTTAGCTGAATACAGACTCTTCAGCTCCTGAGGATGTCTGTATGCATGATAACTTTTCAACTGGGAGACCTGCTAAACCCCTGAATTCCTAGGATCTTTAGATCCTGGTGAATATATCTAAAGAAAAAAAAATAGCCCTTGCTATGTGCATGCAAGATATAAATGGGCTATTTCCCTTGGCATCAGTTGTTGGTAATTCTCAGAGAAATCTCAGTTCTATGTTCCTGGGATCCTTTGAAGAGTGCAGAGAATGGCATAGAAACTGCTCCCTGATGGCCATATCAGCTGCACTAAGTACGTCTCATGAGTCCATTTCAGACAGGGTGTAGCAGATAGCATTGGAGTCTGGAGGATTTGAAGGGAAAAAAGGAGCCACTAACACCTTCCTCTGTGTATTTCTTTTCAGCTCCAGTATTTCTAGCTGTGGGTCATTCTCAAGATGCCAACCAAAAGCCTCCTAAGCATAGCGAAAGCTGAGCACAGCAACAGCTTCTCCTCTTCCTCCAGTAGCCAAGCAGAGAGACATATATCACTGTCTGTATTGGTCCCACATGTTCCAGACACTGTTGGACAAGAAAGGTAAAAAATAATCTTGGAACAATTATCTGACTGCTGAATAGCTTTCATTTAAAGTGGGACTAAATAGTCTCAGACTTGCTGAATTCCTACTCCCCCACACCTCCCAGTAAAGGAAAAAAATGGAGGTATTTATTCCTCTAGTGAGGTTGTGGCTGTTATTGCCACAGGAATGTAGTAGTGGTGTGAGGTAAAGTAGGCTCTAAAAGAGCTGATACCTGGGGCAGGAGGAACAGCTGGATTTCAGTCTTGGTTTTCTGGATGATACCTGTGGCAGAGAAGACTCTCCAGCACAGATTCTAAGAGGTGCCCCATGGAAAGTTCAGTTCTAAGCATCCAGTCCAGTCTGTTGCTTGAAGGAGAATACTGGGCTGGACAATCCTTCAGCTTACCCCTGTTAGGCCGTCCTTGTGTCTTCAGGCAGAATGGTGTGGCAGACCTCAGGACCTGTCCTCTTATGAACTGTATTTCCCAGAAAATAGCTGAATTCTTGTTCTTAATTATGCATATTGGCAGTATAGACACAGTTTCCATTGAATTCAATACGGATCAGCACTTGCCCATGAGGGGTTATTTTAAAACTTCTTAATGCAAATGGAATTCTAATAAGGATGTAAAACCCACTGCCAGAACACAGGAGCTAAAAAAAGTGCCAGCAGCAGGAACAGGTTATGATAGTGGTGACATGTGACACCCTTTCTTCCTGCTGTCATCCTTGTGTCCTGAAGTACTGGCATCTCAATTATTAGTGTCACATGCTAAGTACTGCTTTACGTTATAATTACTGTAAGAAACCGTGAAGGTAAAATGTGGAGTCTTCGTTATAAGGCATGCTTTCTGCATTTTTGCCTGCAGCATTATTGGTCTTGAACAGTGTCTCTCACATTTCCTTGTGGTGATGATGTCACTGTATGGTTAAGCATTGAAACCCTCTGATTATTGGAAATAATGTGGAAAAACTCCTAGATACATGCCAGCCTTAATTTCACTATAAATAACGAGTAGTCAGGAAGTCAATATATATTTGTTTTGTTGGGTTTTTTTCTGCCTCTGTTAGAGGCCATTTCATTGGTTTCCGATTATTGTTTCTAAGTTGGGGGCCATGAATAAATCAAGAAGAAAGATCATAACTGGAGAGATGCCAACGTGTCTGAAAGGAGTTTGTCTAGTCTGTGAACAAAGGTGTTAATGGGAAACCTGATGAATTAATATACAATATTCTGAATCCAAATATGTAGTGGGTATCTCATCAGAAGAACATGTTTTTCATGTTTTCTGAGGCACTGCCTCATGTAAGAGCATGAAAAAGCCACAATCTGAGATAGTGTCGGTGACAGCGTCCCAGTTAGAGAAGCATCAAGCTCCTCATGGCTATTTTGCTCTTTGGGGATCTCATCTAAACTTTAGGATATACAGATCAACGGGGTTAAGAGTCTCTATCTGCTTTGATTCACCAGAGGAGTGATTTTTGCCTCCCTTCAGACCTCCAAAGTTCTTTTGATCCTACTCCCACCCTTTAAAACCTCGCTATCCCTCAAGTTCTTTCTCTCCTAATACATATTCCTTCACACAAAAACTCTGACTTCATTTACATACTCCACTCAGAGGCCTTTGAACTCTCCTTTCTAACCTATCACTCTTTAACCAGCTGTCATTAGGTTTAAATTGCACACACTCCATCATTCATAGCTCCTTAACTTGCAGCACGTGTATTCAGTAGCAGATGGAAGCAGGAAGAAAAATTGCCTGTGCTGCTGGGTTTCATTTCGCAAGGCAGACAGAGGCTATAGATCAGGAAGGAAGAAGATGGAGACACAATGGGAAGATGCACACAAACTTTGTTGTGCTGTAGAGGATGTTTGGACAGCTGTAAATAAGCAAAGAGCAAGGGGGCTATTGCATGATCAGAGAGGACAGAAGGCTTATGTGAGACCGGGAAAAAGCCCTCAGGTCATGGCAGACAGAGGTGAAAAGGAATTTATGGGCAAGGTGCATTTTCAAAGATCACACAGGCTTAGATTTATCTTCAGATAACTCCGCCTTAGTTTTTGCTGTTCTTCAGCAAGCTGGTGCAGGTGTTTTCCTCCTTGGAAATTAAGCAAAGTGCTTCTTTTCATTTTGCGTGAAGAAGAGATACATTAAAAAATATTAATTCCCCGAAATGTGCTGTGCTTTTTGAGTACTGGGTCGTGACCATTCTCAGGGACAGCTTCCTTTGCTGCTCTTTGACAGTCGATCTCAATGCTGTGTTTATGTAGGACTTGGGATACACATTAACCAGAGCAGGGACAATACTGAAATGGACATGGAGACCAGCTGCACCAGTTTGTAGTGGACAGCCTTACCCTCACCTTGCTCTTGACAATTTAAAAAAAGCTTTTCTTAAAAACAGAAGGCAAAAGTATTCTAGACAGCTCAAAACTTTTGGTTTCTGCTCCAACTCTTCGAACCCATTTTGCTTCACAATTGCAGCCCTTTGTCATTCCTTTGGCACTGGCAGGCACTCAAAGCTTCCCTGACTGAGTGCCGTCTGGATTCCCATTGGTGACAGTGGGGAAGTGCTGTTCATCCAACAGTGCTACTGAAGAGATTGCCCTGGCCCTTAATAAATAGTCATAGAGGAAAGGAGAGCAGTGGCCAGTACGCAGGCCACTGTGAGAGATGAAAGGTATTGAGCAGAAGGAAAATGACAATGGGAGTTTGAACTGAGCATGCACAGTATGTCCATAAACGTGGTAAGAAAAAGAGCATTTGGAAGTGTGGCACGTGGAAGACCTACACTGTCAATTGATTTTTTGTGGTTCCCTTTAAAGCCAGATATAGGATTCAGTCAGCCCACTTTTGCTGTTTCCCCCAAATGCTTGACTGCTTCAGTGCCTGGCCTGAGTAAGAGCTTAGCAAGCAGCAGGACAAGAGGAAATGGTCTCAAGTTGTGCCAGGAATGGTTTAGATTAGATACTGGAAGAAACTTCTTCATGGAAAGGATGATCGAATACTGGATTAGGCTGCCCAGGAAAGTGGTTGAATCACCATCCTGGGAGGTGTTTAAAAAACATGTAGATGTGGTGCTTAGGAACATGATTTAAGCACTGGATTTGATAGAGTTAGGCTAATGGTTGGTAGAGTATATTATTGTAGGACTGGATCTTAAAGGTCTTTTCCAGCCAGAACAATTCAGTGAATCTGTGACATGCATGTGAATGTTTGTGGTAACTGTGTTTATTTGACAGTGTTCAATGAATGAAGATATGTCATACTAAAATTTATGCACAAAGTGTCATGAAAATATGGGACGGAGAGGAGTGTTAACTCTCATTCAGTGAAGAAGTTGCTAATAGGCCAGCCAAGTACAGCAAATAGTGGTTGGTCCCTTAAATCCTTCCTCGGTTTTAATCCTCTTCTTCTAATCTGTTCAGTAAGACAGAAGTAAATACATTTGATGGACACCTAGAAAGTGGGTGGAATATTGATGGAGCTGGGGAACCTCGGAAGAGAGGTTGGCTGAAAAACTGTTAAGGTTAGTGTGCTTCAACAGGAAGATGATTTGAAATGAGTCAGGAGTGCAAACAGTGAGCTGAGTAGCAGAAGACAGACCTTTCAAATGTTATCTGAATAGTAGAGGCTTGTGAAGGCTTTTCTTTCATTTCTTTACCTTTGTCTTCTATAAGCATTTGGAACAAGGTTTTTTATTTTGTAGATTGGAAATAAGTACTTCTCCATGCATTTTATTCTAACTTGAAGGTGATTTTAAGGTAACTGATTAACACAACACATTTCTCACCCACAGATGTGCTGAATCTTAAAGGCAAAGTTCTGAGATGCCTGAAGAAAACACCCATCTCCATTACACATCACTCCAGGGTCAGGTACCAAATAGCAGCTAGGGAAGGTCAGCACAGAACTGTGGCAAGGGAAACACCAGGGCTGGGAGAAGTGTTGTTCAGGGAGAGCTTATAGTTAAGAGGGCTCCGCAGCATGCAGCAAGTCAGCAGAGCACGCATCCAAGTTCCTGAGACTTGGGTCACTTCTCTGAGAAATGTGAAACTCTGTAATTTATCATCACATCACAGGCACCCATTCCACTGCTCTGGCAGTGGTGTGCCAGTGCAGAGGAATGCCAGGAGTTGACTTCTGTCTACTTAATGTGGGTGAAAGTGGAGGTAATGCTGTTTAGCAGAGCAGAGGTGGCAGCTGAGATAAGTCAGAGCAGCCAATTTTGGCCTCCTAGGACAGGCAAGAGTGTTTAGTTCTGCCTTCCATAATGCCTTCTCTTGCTGCATTAATGACTTCAGCATCTGGTACAGTATGAAGAGAATTAGATTATTTCTCACTTTTATGCCCTGGGTCATTTTAAGAGGAAGCCATTATTGCTGGCACATCATAGCAGTTTGCAGAGTTTCCTGTTCCCAGTGTCTTAAAGGTGCAGATAGATGTTCATAATTTACCAGTAACATCCCCACTGAGCAAGCAAGAAGATTGAGGACTTGCTGAGAGAGCACTAAGAAGAAACCAAGAGTACCTCCGAGTGCTAGAAGAGAACTTTACAAAGTGGTAGTAACAGCGTTCCAGGGAGTGAGTCCTGGAGGAGTCAGTAGTCTTTGCCACTGCAGTGGCTGGAAGAGTCCTTCAGCTGAAGTTCCAGAAAGTTGCCTCAGGATTTGATCTAATTATAGAAAAGACTCTCAGATGATGGTCATGGCAGAACCTGATTTTCAGCTTCTCTGCCATGTCTAGAAATTCCGCCATTAACCTGCTACTCACAATTTCCTCCTGCCATTTTTAGGTTGCACAGGACGACAGAGTCTAGTGTAGTATGATGTGGAAAGTTTTAAAGTCGATTTAAATTTAAAATGGAAAATGAAATGACAGTCCTGTGTGCAAGGGCTGATGTAATAGGAAAAAATATTCCTCTTGCCTAATGAATTTACTAGGATATATATTGCCAATTGCGCTCAGCTTGCTCTGCTAGAAGTCACCAAGTCAGCTGTGGTTATTTAAAGAGCTGCCAGTGCAGGGCAGATGGGTAGTACGGAGTGGAAATGCAAAAGCCCCCGTGAGACTGGCAGAGGTGTAAAAAGTGGAGATAAAGAGAAATGTCTGTTACTGACAAAGATAGACAGACTGCTAGAGAACCGTGCTTCAAATATCATTTTTACATCAGTAACTCTCCAGAGGTTTCTGGCAGGTGCTTCATGCCCTAAGTTAATATTTCACTGACATAGAAAAGGCAGAAAGATATCTGAGATTCTGGTGTTCTGTTGTCAGGATCCTCCACATCAAAACTTTAGAAAAAGGGGATTGAATTTTGCTGTGATGTGCCAGACTGTTGATACAGTCTCAGCAAGATGAGACAAACCAGAGGTTTTTCCCTGAAATAATTTCTGCAGTCCCTTAACAGCACTGAATGAGGTTTTCCTGGAAAGTAATCTGCATATTACCTTGGAAAGGAGAATTATCACCAGTAACTAGCATTCTGTGCCAAAATGAACTGAGCTAATATGAGGTATATGAACAGGGGAAAAAAGGAAGTGCATGTTCTGCTCTGCATTGTCCCTCCATTGCCCTAGCTCTCTGTTGGAACTGTGTTCACCTCATGAGAAGTCTGCTGATAAAGGATGGGTTTCTGAAACAAGCTAATGCATATTTGGTCCTGAATCTATAGTCCATGTTCACTCTCTATGTGTTACATTAGTTGGCTTTTTTGTGTAAGCACTGAATGTGATGGGTTAGGCAGGTGTGATTATTCTTGGCCAAGGCATTAAGCACAATACAAAAACCTGTCCATGAAAACCAATCACAAGGAGAGAAGTGGACATAATTGATCTAGTTTTACTTGCTGAGTGGCATTTCCAGGGGAAGAAAAAAAAAAAGAAAAAAGAAAAAAAAAGAACAAAGAACACTATATTTTAAAGATCCTTTTATTAAGCTACTGTCGCTTGAAAACGAAGAACCTTGAATGTAATAAATATGCACTGTGGGATTCAGTGAAATCAAGAGGCCTTTTGATTTTAACCTTACAGCTAAAATCAGCATCATTGGATTACTCTATGGATACAGCTTTTGTATACAAGCAGCAAAGAGCTTTGACTCAACTTTCTGAAAGTTTCAAGGTCCTTCTTTCTATAGAGAAAGTTATGATCCTTTAATGATTATGTTACTTCTCTAGAAATTGTCTGAGCTCTTTCTAAAATTTTCCTGCGTGATTTTCCTAGACATATCCTCTGCATTTAACAGCTTATTCACATCAGTCCATTTCAGTCCTTTGGACCCAAATGTGTTTGATATTGACCTGCCATTGTAGGAGGCAGGCCTTTACCTTCGTGGGTTTGGAGTTCTTGTGGGTACTACTTAGGAAATGAAAACTTTGTTCTGTTACAGTGTGCTGGCATGTGGAAAAAACAGTTCATCTGCTTTGGTTTTGTAGCAGTGCTCAGGTTGAATAATTCACTTCAAAAATAGCATTCAGATTGGTTTTCAAAGGTTCTGTTTTCAAACATTTCCTGACTATGTGAGGCATATATTTATTTGTTTTATTCATTCCAGTTCTGAGTGGCAGCCTCATCTGGATGAAACACACTAACCACAGCTGGGAGCCTGGTTTTGAGCTCATGAATGGCTTGGCAGCATTACCAATTTAGCTATTATCTTCTCCTGCTTCTACATTAGTCTGTGAAGAACTGATTTCCAAGGAAGGTGTATGACAGAGCAAACATGTGTACACAATTGTGTAAGTGCCTGCAAGACACTAGAAGTACCACATTTGCACATAAGAGCACTGGGCAGAAAATCCAGGCTAGGTGTTGGAAACTTAACATAGTCATGTCAGTATGTCACAGCACTTGGCCTAATAAACCACATCTCTGAGGAGATGGTACTACAGGAGCAGCACAGCTTTGGTCTTCTGCTTCCTTTTCTAAACCTGGAGGTGGATCTCTCTCAAGAACCTACAGGCAGCATTTTGTTCAGATGGGTGGAACTGTCCCATGTGTCACAACACTGGAGGTAGGGCTGCTTCTCTGGAGGTGTGGGCTAAGTGGGAACCTATGTGCAGATGTGTATGTCATGGTGTTCACTGGTTTGTATCTCCTAGCTGCTTCTGCTTTGGTAGCTTCATGTTAAGAAGCAAGGATATGAGCAGATTGACTTTCAGGAATGCTGACTACAATTTTTTTTCATTAACTTCAGTGGCAATAGTCCTGAAAAGAAGCTGGTGTTGACTAGTATCTTCAAGCAGTCCCTGCATGTTCCTTATGTAGGGGCATGCCAAGTTTGATTAATGATGCTAGGATAGTACAGACCAGGATGCAGTAACAGTAGCATGTGTATATATGTCAAATCACTAATGACAACCCTGCCTACACTTCATAATGAAGCAACTCCAAGACGTGTCAAAAAGAGGAGGTATAGAGTAACTGACAGTGAAGAAAGCGATGAAAAATTTAAGCAGGCATCATTAGACCTTGCATCTGAAAGTCAAAATGAGGTTACTGTGAGACTAGCTAATGAGTTGAGACTCACTCATGAATTTGAACTACTATCTGGCTTGATTTGATCTTCACAGTTCCCTCTCAAATCTGGAGATGAAAGAAAGGCAATAGCTTACATTTCCATATGACGATGCAAATCAATGAGATGTTTTTTAGAGACCCCTCAATAAAAAAAAAACACAAAAAGGCAAGAAGATAGACCCAAATGCATACAACATCTCCTCAGTGTTATCCCAATAACTCAGCTTTCCATATGATTGATAGTGTCTGAAGTACTATGTTTTCACCTTCTAGTTCTCTGGATCTTGGAGCTTTGAGTTTTCTTGCCTGATTTGAACTCAGAAATTATTTTTTGAAATTACTTTGTCAATTGTTCTAGCTAGGAGACATTCATGCATTATCTGTTGCTATGAACTGATCTTTCTCTAAAGCTTTAGAACAGAAAGAAAAATTATTCTTCAGTGTTTCCCATTTCAGCATGGAGAAAATGACACCTCCAACAGTCCAGTGGATTCAGCATCCCCGCTCTGCCTTAAAGGACTGGAAAAAAACACAAGTCATAGGAAACACTGCCTGAGGAGAAATGCCAGGTGATAGGATATTGTAAGTAGTTGAAGTATCTTATATACGCATATTGTAGTCTCTGTGGGGAAGCATTTGCTGTCCTTTGGAGGCAGTTTGATCACCTCCATATAGACTGTTGAAAATGTCACAGCCCGCTTTTTAGATCACTGAGAAATACAAGCTGTTTTCTTCCTTCTCTTCTGTAGATCTTTCTATCACCTGCCATCTTCCTCAGCCACTTCTAGAAACTGCAAAATTAGGAATGACAAAACACGCAAAAATGAATCATAGGTAGAAGTGACAGCTCAGAAATATCAAAATGTGTTGTAGGTGGGACTTGATTTAAAAAGAAACATGAAAAAGAGCAGGAATTATTTGGAAAAAAAAATATATGCAGAAAGTTGAGATCTGAAGACTCTGAAAATCCTGGTGAGAAAAGGATTGGCAAAGAATCAATACAGCCAAGTGGTTGCAGCAGAGACTTGTGTAATTAAACTGCTAGGTATGTTAAATTAGCTGATCCAATTTGCTCCTGAGCACTGGCTTCTGTTTCAGTCAGACCTGTCCAGGTCTCTGGTTATTTCTACCTCTTTAAATCTAGGATCAAATACTGTGGTTCACATTTGCTTCCCCTTTACAGATTTATATGCCTTTGATGACTTAGCATTTGCAATAACAGACAGGAAGTTGTTTTATTTGTATTGTTGCAACAGCTAAAGCTGAGTCAGCTGCTTTAAATATAATTTTACAGGGTTAACATCTTATTCTTTATGACTGAATTTTTTTTTTTTTTCCTTAACCATGTTTGCAAAATGCAATCACTTACAGTGAAGTCTGTGAGCCAAAGTGACCTGATAAGGTACAAAAATTGCATCTGAGTATTGAATGTGCTGTAGTACAAAGCCCTACTGCATTTCTAAGCCCGTCTTTAAATGTAAACACAGAATTACAGGAACTACCCGTGTATGTCCACAGTGCAGCTGGTATTCAGAGTGTCTTTCTGGGGCGTTTATTCCTCCATTTTTAGGTCATACTCTCCGACTTCATTTTGCTGAAATGACAACTTTGAGTTCTGTCCTATAAGGCTTCATTTCTGTCTTACAGGTGTTCAGACTTCAGCCTTTTGCATAGATGTGACCTGCATCTAGACCAAAACCAGCATGTTTGTTTTTTTTTTTTGCTTCATAAAAGAGAGGCTTTATACAAAAGATGTCTCCTGCCCCAAAGAGCCTGCAGTTTGCACATAGACCCAGAGATTGCTGAAGGTAAGGAGGATGCACAAAGTGGCAGTGAGATAGCTATAGGTTCTGGAGTACATAGAAGCTTTGAACATCTATATCTCTGGGGAGAAATGGAAAACAAAATATTACTTGGAGACAAAGATGCTTCTAGGGCATACTACACACACCTTTTCATGATTCCGGGAGAATGATAAGCTGTCACACGCTATACCTCTCACCTTTAGTTCTGTTATACCAGAGAATGTCTCAAAAATACCTGTGACTCTTAAGATCTCTGGGGCCTCTGGGACTTAAAACAAATGTTCTGCTTGTCATGCTGGTGCTTTTCTGCCAAGGTGTTGTGGAAAAGTGGGGAAGGACATTTCTAAGTCTGGAGAAAGTGA
Source organism: Apus apus (assembly GCF_020740795.1). Taxonomy (NCBI): domain Eukaryota; kingdom Metazoa; phylum Chordata; class Aves; order Apodiformes; family Apodidae; genus Apus; species Apus apus. The sequence goes on along the minus strand of NC_067283.1, from coordinate 40,684,317 downwards.
TAAAAATCTTTGTCTTGATTTCAAAGAGCTTCATCTCAGAGCAGCAGAGCTAAAGTAGTTCTTCAATTCTGGAGAGGTCAGAACCAGGGAAGCATATGTAGGCGAATATTCTGAACGATTATTCCATCTGTATGACTTTTAAAGTCAATTTGATCCTCTTTTTTGATCTGAATGATCATTTATCTAGAGAAGAGAAAGCTGGTCAGAGGGAGGAAGAGTTCACTGAGTACATGTGTACTCTCATACATGTTCGTGGTTCTGTGAAACATCTGGGCAGGCCTTAAAGAAACACAGGAGGGGGCTGCCAAAGCTCCCACAGGAAATGTAGATCTTTTCTAGCTCCTTTGGAGTTACTTTGTGGAGCTTGAGCCAAAACCCAGTATAGTTCTACACTCCTGGACTGGTGTGAATATGCATTCCCTTTGACTGCAGATCAGGACATTAGTGCTGGCAGCAGCATTCTCCTTCTACAAGGAAAGTGTTGCAGGGGTTGATGTGGCAGTGACCCATGCTGAGCAGAGGGACATCAGGAATTGCAATTGTTGGAGTCTGAATATGGCAATATTGGTTATGTTACTCCTACACCTGCACACACACTTGCTACTAATTAACCACCCCCTGCAGCACGTTGAGGATAATGAGGATATAGAAACAGGGACAACAATTTATGGAACCCCCAAACTCTGATGGAGTCAGCTTGGTATAAAGAGGAGAAGCACAATGTCCCATTACAAGATTGAAAATACAACTAGTAATACAATTTTGGAGACAGTGACCAGTGAAATGAATGCCCAGAATATATCAGTGGTGTCAGACATGACAGAAAACCAATGCCTTTTGCCCAGCACCCCCGACCAAGAAACCACAAAGACAGGCTAAGAAGGGTTAAATAGCACAGTATCATACATGACAAGCTGGGCAGCAATGACCATAAACTGAAGTTTTTAAGGGTATAATATAGTATTTTACTGAAGGACATGTTTGTTCTAGATTCTAACCTTCCAGAGAAAAATGAATTATGGAAATATTAAATTATACATTTATTAAATTATTCAAGTCTCAGGTTGGGTGCTGTTAAATCTGTCATGATTTTAGCCAATAAACAGGTGACAGATGCTCCCACTACCCTTCCAGGGGAAGATAAAGGGAAATAAAGGAGAGAGACTAAGGCTGGGAAAAACTCTATAATAGGTTTAATGAAACAATAAATTGTAATAATAGTAATTATGATGGTGAATTACATACAAACATATACAAATATGTACCTGCCACAGCCACAGCGGCTGGGGGGCCCGGGGGGCTCAGCTCAGTGTGGCTGCAGGGAATGGTTGTCCTGGTGCTCTCAAACCAGGGCAGTAGGCAAGAGGAGTTGTTTACAGAAGGGTTTTAAAGCAGGATGGGTTTCTTCCAAGCACGCAGCGAGGTGTAATTACTATTTTGTTTTAAAATATGTTTTTTCCCGTGGAAAGAAGGAGGAATAGACTCAGATAAATGGTGAAAACATTATATACTTTTTATTGCATTTATTCTTCACCTGCGTTGCATTGGCTTTTATCCCCCGGGGGTGCTAAAGAGAAGGTTGTGAAAACCATTTCAAAGAATTCAAAGAGCGCCCAAAATACTCAGATGCAAACAATTATGGTGCATATATACAACCTCAGGTATGGCCTAACTCCTGACCTTGCAGCCTAGTGTTCTCCTGTGCTGGGCACACAGAATCTCTAAAAACAAATTACTCAGCACCAGTGCAAGAAATGAGCATTTGCCGATGCTTTCTGCTGAAAGCCTAATGCCTTGTTCAACATATCCATGTGGCTCAAGCAGGTTGAGGTCCCTTCAGGGAATTAAATTCTGTCCCAACAATGGCTTCCCTCTGCTTTACCCAAAACCAGTTGATGGCATGCCAGGCTGCCAAACTTGTCTTAAATTTCAGCCGTTCATTTGTAAGTGAGAAAGAGAGATGGAATTAGACTGAAACTCTGGCTTAGTTCACTCAGTTGTAGAGAGATCAGATCTCTGGCAAAACCAAAAAAAAGCTATGCTAGCACAACCACCCCTTCGGCAGCCTTTGAGGGTGTAACAGGCAAGAATAGGGAGGAAGGGCTCTCAAATGAAGCCATGGAGATAAGCTCAGGGATGGCCAAAGACACAGATATTTGGACAGGGTGTTAGACTATCTATGTGAGTCATTAAGAAGTTCACGTGGGGAGAAATGTTTTTTGAACCATTTCTTCAAAGTGAACTGCTCCTGTACGAGCAGAAGCATTCCTCTCACAGGTGCCACCACAGGGAAATGCCCAGAAACCCTGGAAGTGCTAAATCTGCATGTGCAATTAGACTGTATGAAAGAAAGGGAGAGAACTGAACATAGTGAAAAATAAATAGACTACCAAGAATATATAACGAAGAAGCTAGACCCAGAAGCTATTCTTGTTTATACTCTCCAGCTCAGTTTGTTCAGCGTAATAAAGCCTATAATTCTCTTTTTGCCTCAGTCCTTGCAGATAGACATAAGAGAGGTCACCTGGTGGATTTCCCTGCAGCTTCTATGAGGCTGACAACCTGCTGATGCTCTTGCACCACCATTGTCTAGCTCCTGGTCTGCCCTTGCATCTCTGCTGTTTGTCATTCTGTCATTTGGCTTGGCCTGGTGACCCAGCTCCTCATCCTAGCCCAGTCTTAGTGGCTTAGCACTAGGCATGTGTGTGGGGTGCAGAGCTGCCTGCCTTACACTGACAAGGCTTTGTTGACAAGGCTTCACCACCTCCTTCCTGTTGGCCATGGCAGGTGCTGGGAGAAGAAACTCTCTGTGGGCTTTATGTACCATCTCTGTAGGTCTCTCATTTAACTCTTCACAGGCCCCAGTAACAATCCGTCTTGGAGAAATTTCAAATTTAAGTACAACTATAAAGAAAACCCAGCAGGCAGATAGGAACTACCATGCTGTCCTTCTTCTTGCCCCTGTCCTTCTTTCCCCCTGACATTATTCAGAAGGGCATCCAACCCGAAACTTGAGAGAAAAGACATCCTGTGTGTGTTTGGCCTGAGATTAGGCTCTGTTATGTTTGACTGTGTAATTCCCCTTCGATCATCTCACTTTTACTGGTGACAAAATGAGTGAAACAGTAAGTTCAAGCAATGATCCAGTGATAGGGATACCACAGCCTTTGCATGTAGGAGGGTGTAAAGAGAATAGGATGAGTGACTGCCTGTATAATGCACGTTTACATGCAAATATGGATATTCCTCTAAAGAAAATCCTTGAGATCTTCCTCCCTTTCTCTAAAATATCACAACTCACATTTTCTGGAAACTGTTTGCAAAGAGAAAGGTGTTAGCATTAATTCTGTTTGCACATCAAAGCTTTTTCTCATGGGAGGCTTCTCGCTCCTTCCAGATTTCCTGCAGTACTTCCCTGTCTGTAGCTAGGGAGGGACTTTTATGCTAAGATGTGACAGGATCAGCCCCTCTGCTGTAGTCGCATCTGGTGATTGGCATCTTCCGCCCTTCCCTAAGAAGGGCTTCTGCATGCCTTCTTCAGAAGCTCGTACTGATTGTAGGGAAGGCAGAGCCAACACTCTCTCATGCCAGCACAACCTGAGCACAAAGCACCTGGATAAGAAGTGGGATTGTAACAGAAGGAGCCAGGGATCTCTGTGCAGGTTTTAAAGACTTTCTGATGGATTGACTGAGCTTTCTGGCTGTCCTTCCCTCCATGCAGGCTGCCTTTTTTTGCCTGCATTTGGCAACAAAGAAAATTGTGATAGATGATCAAAGAGACTCAGCCCTTCTTCCTTTTCAGAAACTGGTGCAGCTTTGCTTTCCCAGAAGTGCTGCCTTCTGAAGGTAGCACAAGTGTATGTGCTCTTAGAGCTTTATCCAAGCAAGTCAGCTGTGTTGCTGTAGCATTATTTTTGCAAGTAATGCCTCAAATATCCACATTTCCAAAAGCAGGGACATAGAAGAAACACAATTCAGATAGGTAGCTATTGTTGACTTTCTCCGTCTCACCTGGCTTTCCTAAAATGGTCTCTGAAGTGATTTTTCCAAAAAGTACACGGCTGCAATTAGGACAGAAAAATGAGCTGTTAATCAGAAACATGCTATTTGCTCTAACAACTCAGATACACCTGGGGCAGACATTACCATGTGTGATACATCCATATTAAACAGCATACAGGCAGGCTTTTTTTTCATAGTTGCCTTTATCATTTAAAATTAGGATTGTTCTTGCTTAAGCAGAATGTGGATGCCTCGGTTGTCCACTGCATCCTCAACTATATTCTATGCTAAAGAGCAAAGGCACTTAGGTTGAGTCTGCGAACAGGATATGCTGAGCATTCTCATGCCCTTTCACTAGACCTGCTAATAAAAAACAGAAATGCCAGTGATTAAACAACATTCACTTCAGTATATTAAAGGATACTAGACACTGAAGTTCAGTGGTTAATAGGAAGAACTACATCAGATTCACTTGGGATTCACAGAGGTAATGCAGGTTATTAAGCTCCTTCCTTCCTCTCCTGGATACTTGAGCATCCCAGATTCATACAGCAAATCCAAGAAAATGGATCTACATAAAATTGCTTCAACATATGATTACCATATGCAATTACAGTTGTAACTCTAGACAGTTACATATCCTGAGATATGCTTGATGTGACAGGCCAGGACTTTCAGGCACATAAGTCAGTGCAACTCTATTGCCTTCAGGGCATTACCAGATCACACAGTAAAGGTGTGACCTTGAAGACCCAGCGTTACAAAAACATTCCACCTTTTGTTATCATTCCTAGCTGAAATGCTCTGCTACTAGTTAAAAAAAAAGCTTACTGAAGGAAAAAAAAAACATCAGTAAAAGGAAAATTGGCTTTATCCTGTCTCAAACCAGGGCAGCTGCATGTCTATCAGATCTTGGAAATGCATTGCATTCTCTAGGAATTCCAGTCCCAACACCACTGATTTTGACATAATGTTATTAGAACATTTTTCTGAGAAAAACATTCCACTTTTCTGTAGGGGAAAAGGATCAAAGTTCAGTAGCTGAGAGATCTGTGCTCAGAAGTCTTAGCACACTGCTGTTAATATGCTAGAAACAGTAACATACAAGGTGGAGCTGACACTAAAATTGGAACAGGATTCCTTCAGTAATATTTGACTTGTCATTGAAGTCATGCAAGTCCTGTAGGTTTAATCAGATTCATTTTCTCTGACCTATCATTCTAATGCACATGCACACATTGCCTTCAATTTAAATTACCTTAAAAAAATTAAAGATCTTCCTTATTCTGAATTTGGAAGACTGTCAGCTCTTTGAAGATATGAGACATGGTATTTAAACTTAAAAGACCAGTTTTATTTCAGAAGAATGAGTGCCTATATATAGTTATTGGTTCTTTCAGAGACTGCCTTCAACACAGAGGTTGTTTCTGGCCTGTGTTAATTTGGTGATTTCTGGGAGATACCTTCCAAGCAACATCTGACAGAAGAGATGCTATAAAACAGGAGTAAAAGCATTGGAATCTGGGCCTGTATCAAGGTGGAAATCTTGACTGAAAGCCCTTAAAAATGCATTGTACTTTCACAGTTCTCTTCTGTGTTGTCACTGCTCATTTTCTGCTAATCACTGTGCTGCGTATCTCTGTTTTCCACCATGCTTCTCCTGCTGCACTACCCTGCAAATTTAGCATTCTCTGTCTTTGCCTCATTGTCCCCACTCTTTACCCTTTCCAAGGTAATGAAAGAGATGTTGAAGACACTCTATTTATCTTGTCTCAAGACATTCAGGGAGAGCTGAATCACTGGAATATCTCTAAAAACCCTTCTCTCCACCTGAGCCATTTACTATAATTCTGGATCTGAGGTGTCCAGATCTCTACTGTGGCTGCCAGAAAATACATTTTATTGAGGCAGAAGCAAATGATACACCTGTAGCTTGACACAGCACTCAGAGAAATAGAATTGATTTTCCCAGGAAAACCCGATTCTCCAGCACTGAAGGTTCATGTTCAAAGATGTTTAAGATCTTTCTCAACTGTAGTTAGATTAAAGGAAAGCTATTGATGTGATGGATGGCTTATTCCTTGGAGAGTCAAACTGAACACCAAGTGCCCATTTCAGACAGTACATTACAAAGGGGCTTCATTCACTGAAAGCTTAGGATCCATCTGCTTATTCCATGGGTCAGAGGGGATATGACTATATTTAAAGACCTGTTGAATGATTGTGCTGAGTCAGAACAACTATCCATCTAACCCAAGCACCCTGCTACCAAAAGTATCCATGAACAAGTATCTAAGGAAGAGTAAGAAATGTCAAGCACATGACACTTTCTCCTAAATTTCTCTCAGGCCCTAATTCTTTCCATTTTAGGGACTTTCTGGCTTCAATCTTGTTTTCAATGTAAGTAGCAATTTTCACTGTATTTCTCCTCCATGTGGTTGTGTAGTATCTCTTTGAATCTGTGTCAATTTTTAGCACCCTGAAGTAATGTAGCAATAGGATCCACAGTTTACTGTGTGAATAATCAGCATTCTTTTTTTTGTATTGGACCTGGCTAATTTTTTTTTCAGCTGATGCTCTCCAGTTCTTGTACTAAAAGACACTGAACAATCGATCCCTATCCATCCATGGCACATACAGTTATCCCTTTTCTAGACTGCAGTGCTTAGCCTGTTCCTTTGCCTTATATGGCAAGTCTTTCATGCCCTTGATCATCCTTGTTAGCTTTCTTTCAAACTTCTCAAAGTCTGAAGTGTCTCCTGAGATGACGGCACCACAAATACACATTGACTTCAAATGGTAGATTAGCCATGGATTTATACAGTCACAGTATAGTGTTCTATTTTGTTCTGTACTTGTTTTCTGATAACATCAAATATTTGTGTTTGTCTGTGGAGTGGTACTGGATATTGAACTGTTTTTTCAGTGGAGGCACCTACAAGAGACCCAGGACCCCCTGAGTGGTTAAGACCAATTTAAAGCCTATGGTTTTGTGTGTGAAGTTGGGGTTATTTTTTCCCGTGTTCACTACTTTGCATTTAGCTGTACCAAACATAATCTGTCCTTTTTTTACATATTTTATTCTGTTTCTCAGTCTTGATCCAAGACTTCATGCAGCCTGCCTAAAGTTTTGCTAGGCTGATGTATGTGGTGTCACCAACAGCTTTCTTATTCCACTGTTCAACACTTCCCAGGTTTTCTTATGAATATGTTGAACAGTAGAGGTCCCAGCACAGAGCCCTGAAAAATTCCTCTTGATTCCTCCCTCCATTGAAAGAACTGATCTTTTGTTCTCTTCCCTATCTTATAATCATGTAAGACCTTCCCCCTAAGAATTTATTTCTGGTGAGGGCCTTTGTCAAAGCATTCTGCAATTACAAATAGACTGAATTGGCCAGATAACCCTGCCCCACAATTTTGTTGACACCTTCACAAAAAAAGTGGCATCATGGCTTCTTGTATAAAGCTCATTCGACTCTATCAGTATGAATTATTTATGGTACAACACTTACACAGTTGCCCGCTAACTCTTTATACTTTCTATTAGTTTTTCCAATATGGAAATCAGTCTGATGTTCCTGTAATTCTCCACTGGGACCTCAGCATCACATATGTTATCCTCTAGTCCTAGGTACCCGTGCTGTTTGAAATGAAAGGTTATGCAAGTCTCTCAGCAATTCAGCTATTTCATCCTTATCCTTGAATTCCTTCAAAACTCTGGAGTGATTACCATCTGGTCTTGGCAATGTGTTACTGTTCTTTATATCATTTTTTCCCAAACTCCTTGTGTAGTCACTGTAGTATCTTTTATGACCTGAACCAAGGACCAAGAATCTCTCCTTACTCTGGACTAGGCCAGAGCTTAAAGCTGCTGACTAACTAATGCTTTTCTGAAAGCACAGATCTTGCTGATGACATTTAGTTTGGTCTGGCCTATGGTGTGGCTACAATGCCTCTGCTAGCCAGTCATTGAATGTGTAAAGGTACCGTGTAAAGGAAAGTAGTGGTGTAGTACAGAGGTGGTAATTTGTCATCAGTAGTTGTCAGGGATGGCTGTGCTTTGAACACTGGCTGCAGCATTCAGAGAACAAAGTGTCATGAATTCAGGAGCATCAGCACCAATGTAGCTCACCCAGTTACTCCCACCAGCATCTGGTGTCTTGCCAGAAAACCACAGTTATTCACTGGAAGTAGAGATGTTAGTGAGCATTGCAAGAGGCAGGTTATGAAGCAGGAGCTACATGCCATGTGGTGGTGGGACCCAATGAGTGCAGCTCAGGCAAAACTTTTCCTTGTCACAGCCAAACAAGCCCCCAGGGAGCTCACAGCTAAAAGCAGTGTACAGAGGAACAGGCCTGGCCCCAGCAGCAGCACATTTGATATGGTCCTTCATAAAAGCAATTATAAACAGCTTTTCTTACGCTTAGACGTACTTGGAAACCAGCAATATTTTAAAGCAGGGATGATATTATCTTGTCTCATACTGGTCTCAGCTTAGGCTGAGTCCTTGTGCTGAAGCGAGGGGGTGTTGCATTTGGCCAGCACAGGGGGTTGGATTTGTGTGCTGGCATGGGTTTGGCTCCATGTCTGTGGGAGCCCGTACAGCTCCTTTTGTCTCAGACCTGGGAAGGCAACCCGGAGAGGCTGCAGAGCAGGGGGCTTTGGGGAGCAGTGAGGGCTGGCTGCACATCCCTGGAGGTTGGCTTTGGCCTGGGGGAAAGTCAGCAAAGCTCCTCTAGCCAGATGATTTCTCCCTGGGTCAGTAGAGCCTATCTTCATGACTTTCATACCTCACAAAGAATTTCCCACTCTCTGTTTTCTAATAAATGAGAACACTTGGATCAGTTCATAGTGTTCCTTCAGATTTTTTTTTATTTCACTGTCTTTACAGTAAAAAGATTATAGATCTTTTCCTGTCAGGTTTCAGCTCTGTGCTAATTCTGGCTCTGTAAGTTGCATAGGTGGAAAACACTAAAAGCATCAAAACAAATCCCTGGAATGTAGATGCAGACATTTCTTTGGCATTTGCATGAGACTAATTCTATAATTTATCAAGTTGAGTCCTGAGAGAGCATCTTCACTCTCCAGCCAAGAGCTGAGTAGTATGAGATAGGACTTTTTTGGTCAACTGATAGTAGTGGCTACTGGTAAATTGTTTGCTTAAATGAGTTTTCATCATCAAGTTAAAACAGCTACGATATTGCTAAATAACAGGTGATTTTGTCCTTAATAGCACATTATAATGAACTGATCTGGTCCATGAGTTCTATCAACCCGCAGCTAGTTTCATCTCTTAATGGGAGCTGCTTAACAGTGGGCTGTTAAGTGTGTTTGCAGTGCAGCAACTCCATATAATTTAAAATAAAAATCCCTTTTGGATGTAACATTGTATTCTAAAAAAAACAAACCCTCTCATACTGAAAACAGTTGATAGTGGAAGGAGTGGTGAAATACAGCAAGATATTGCAGGAAGATTTATCCTAGACTTAGAAGGCTAAAAAGCAGGGAGAAGTTAAGATTTCAGAGAACTGGGAAGATCATTATGAGCAATGACAGTAAATTTGCCTAAGGGTCAGACCCATTTCTCTGCCTTCAGCCACCTGTGAGGTAGATGCACAGTCTAAAATGCTCTGGCATTCTGGTCCATGGAAAAAATATGTCTTCAACTCCCATCTCAAGACATAATGAACTGGTCTTTTGGAAGTGCTTATGTTCCAGCTGGATGGTGCAGGAAGGCTAAGACACTAGCTTGGGTGACTAAAGTTAACCGGAGATGAACTCCAGACCTAGTCTACTCTTGAGCAAGGCTGTTAGGGTTCAGTTTTCTAAGAAGCAGCCATGCAATCCCGTATGTGGCAGTATGTGTGGGACATGCTACTGATTTGAAGTTACATATTTCCTCTTGCATTTAAGGCAAGTCCTTAAGTTATCCTCTGTAAAGGTTTTGCAAAGCTCTTTTGTTGACTTTGGATCTTACTCTGTATCTAGATTTGATCCAAAAAAAAGGATCTCAAAATTTTATTTATTTTGCTCTTTCCTTTGACTTGATCTCTTGCTATACTATAACGGAGCACTACTTGAGCACACACTCTGGATTTTCTTAGAAAGTTCTGTGCTGGCAATGAACATGATGCTCTTTAATCAGTACTTCTCAGCTCTTTCTGTTCCCTACTGGCGCTCACTAATCATAGAATCATAGAATCCTAGGGGTTGGAAGGGACCTCGAAAGATCATCTAGTCCAACCCCCCCTGCTAGAGCAGGATCACCTAGAGTACATCACACAGGAACATGTCCAGGTGGGTTTTGAATGTCTCCAGTAAAGAAGACTCCACAACCTCTCTGGGCAGCCTGTTCCAGTGCTCTGTCACTCTCACAGTAAAAAAATTTTTCCTGATATTCACACTGAACCTCCTATGCTCCAATTTGTATCCATTACTCCTTGTCCTATCACTGGTCATCACTGAAAAAAGCTTAACTCCATCTTCTTGACACTCACCCTTTATGTCTTTGTAAACATTGATGAGGTCACCCCCCAGTCTCCTTTTCTCCAAACTAAAGAGACCCAGCTCCCTCAGCCTTTCCTCATAAGGGAGATGTTCCACTCCCTTAATCATCTTTGTGGCTCTGCGCTGGACTCTAATGGACCACAAGTTTTTAAGCCTTTCTTTACTCCCTCACTAGACTAAACTTGGTACTCAGCATGGTCCGAGTTCAGCCCTCTTTTTCTAAAAAGCAAAACCTCCCTGATGCCCAAGGGCCAGGTGTGAAGAAGGTCCCTTTTATTGCTTAGCTAAAACACCTCCTAACCTTGTAAAGAAGGAAAAACGCTTAAACCAGTGGTGTCTGAAGAAAATGGTGCAGGGAAACTGGGAAAAAAAAACAACCTGTAGGTGCAATAAAAAGGGTGAGGGAGTTGTGTGGTGGTTTGTGGGACTGTTGTGGTTAATTTTATTTTTGTGGAGGGTTTTTTGTTTGTTTGCTTACATTTTTGCCCATTTTTCGTATTTCTTTTTATTCCTCACAACAATACTTTTTGGACAATCTTTCCTTAACATAGTGATCTCCCAGCACTTATTTTGGTAGAGAAAATGGTGTGTCAGCTGGTCATGTGCAAAACTTTGTGGCTGAATTCACATACAAATATTGGGTTTTGACTTAGAAATCACTGTTTTTCAGGCTTTGTTCATCCCCATCCCACTTTTCTAAATAGCTTGTTTTGAGATGATTTGATGAATACCCAGGGCAGATACAGATAGTGCCTATGTCCCTCCAAAGGTTGGCAATGCTTCTGTTCAAGGCTTTCATTGACCTGTGTGTTGTAAACCTGAGTGCTGCACTGTAAACCCGTTGAAAATGTATGAGACCGTAGCAAAATATGTGAGAATAGGTTTTGCTACAAACTGTGTGCTGGTCAGTCTCTGTTGAAAAGATAGCTGGCTTGTCTGTGCTTGTAAATTATACTTAAAAGTTGCCAATGTCTGTGTCTTAAGCTACACTTCAGCTAAGCAAAGGTCAGTTTAGAAAACAGATCTGTAAACATTTAAGTGAAATTTGGTTTTACCTTAAGTGTCTTTGTCATATTTCAACACTTCATTAAATGCAGTTTTAACATTAAAACGTTCTGGATTACTATCAAATGCACTTCAAACTGTTGCCATATTTCAACCCAGAGCCAACTCTTTACTGCAGAATATTGATCTGAATTTCTACAGTGACTCAGGTGGAAAAGAGTTTTGAAAAAAAGGGCTGTTTAGTAACTGAAAAGGCTCACTCAGCAGATCAGAGAATAGTCTTAAGTATTCAGGCTAGAGAGATATATGTCTACAGTCACGTATGATTGCTTAGCTAATGTTACACATACTATTTTGTAAAAAAGTCCTATTTGTTTTCCAGATTTGCTCATCTTTCTTACTAAGTCAGGCCATAAAGATGTACAGTTTTTGTATACTTTAGCAAAAAAAGCCTGCACTTCTGCTTGAAAACAAGAAGGTAACTTCGAGGTTTCAGTGTTGTAGTCTATTGGTGCCCTGATATTTGCTTGATCATCTTTGTCATGAAAAGTAGAGTACTAATTTCTCATAAGCATGCTGTGGTTTAAATGTAGCTATATTAAAAAAATTCAGTAGGCAGTTTGGAAAGACTGTATTTTCTTCCACTATTTTACAGTTATATCTCTGCTTTTGATCCTTATATTGCAACACAAGTTTTTCTCAATGGTGTTAAAAGTTGGTGATTTATTCCAGGCTTGAAGCTTGTGATGTACAATTGAGTGGCAATTAGTGAGCACACAGGTAGTCCTTTGTAAGGACAATCTTTGGACTTGAGACCTGCGAGGACAGTTCTCCTGTGATTTACAGACACTTTCCATTCCCAGGCAGCCAGTGAGAGCTTCTTGTTGCCCTGGCAGTATGTGCGACATGGGACAACCTTAATGAGGAGGTAGTGGCTACCTTATTCCCCTTCCCACATCACTTGTAAAGCAGTGTTTCTCCTCATGAGATCAAGTCAAAAAAGCAATATTTGGTTGTGTCTTTTGTGTATATAAAGTGGTCCACAAAAATGGACTAAACAGCACAGACTAGCCTATAGGAAATAAAAAGCAGAGGAACATAAACTTCCATGTAGTAATGAAGAAAATTAAAATTGTTTTCTGGAAAGTAATGCTCTTTCTATGTGATAAATAAGATTGTTTGATTTTCTTCACTTACTGCCTTCCATTATGTGGTTATGAATTATAAAAAGACCTTTGATGCTCTTTGCATATTCCTAAGAGCACAAAAGTAATTTCCCCCCTTTTGTCTCTTAGGGAGAAGACTCTAAGTACATCATCATGAGATTCTTTCATATAAGGATTAGTGATTAATGCTCCTTACTGTAACAGATAGAAACCACTAGATGTCTGGTGATGGACTTACAAATATTCCCAAAGAGTGGCTGTGCAGAGACATTCTCCAGATTTGCCTTCAGAAGATAATGACCTGACAGTAAAAGAAAACTAAACTGGACTGATGGAAATATATTGTCACTGTGTCTTATATCCAAGTAACCTACTAGGTTTCTGCTTTGCTTCTGTTGTTTGCTAGGTATTGAAGGGCTGACTTACAACATTCATTATAACAGGGTTTATAGTTATGCCAGAGAAAACACTCTCATTCTAAAACTTTCTATTCAGCTGCATAAAACCTTCCAGCAAAATTACCCTTCGGGTTGAAATTACTTATGCTTGTTTTCCTCCCAGAAGTAATTTGTTTAAGTATTAAGATGCTCTTTGGTGGTGGTGAGAGAAACATATTTTTAGAAAAAGGAGAAAAAAAGTAATTACTTGGTTACCAAATATGATTCTTTGTTATTAAGAAATGACTAACAATTTTGCCACTTTAGACTTGCTGGCTGTACTACCTAAGTAGCACAGGCAACTTCTGTATTTGGAGAAGTTTCATTGGTTAGAAATATCAGCAAAATCTAGGTCAGTTGCATTTTCCCAAAATTTCCCACCTGATGAAGACTGACATGTTTTAAACTACGATCATGATACAGTCTACAGTAAGAAGGAATTGTTCTAGGAATCCTATTGGAGACCAGGTAGATTAGGAAATTAATAGTAACTGGGAAAACTGGTTTTAAAGAAGTCCCTGTGATTTTATGGGAGAAGAAAAATTAAAGGATTCCATCAGAACAAACCAGTCCTCACTAGTGAGAGCTGTCACCTAGGAGAAAGATAGTGAAGCTATAGGAAAGAAAAATGGATGTAACTAGAAGAGAGAGAAGGGAGCCAGAACTAGCAGCAGGATGCAAGGCACACACAGCAAAACTCACCCAAGCTGCAGCAAAACCCAGATAAATGAATCTGTGAATTTCCCTTTGACCAGTTTTCCCCAGTGAAGAATGAGACTTGTGTCTGATCTTTTTGGTCTTAATTTCATTATGCATCAGATGTTTTGGTATGGTGTCCACCTCAACTTGACAGAGGCCTGGAAGGCACAATGGCAAATAAGGAAGTAGTCACATGAATTTATTAAGGTATGTCATTGCATCACTGATCCTTGGTGCTCTAAGAGATCTGTTTTTCTATCTCCTGAATACTTTGAGGTTTGTGATTTTACAACAGAACTGTAAGTTACAAACAAGTGTGGGCAGCCAGTCCCTAGGATTATAGGACTTTTTTTCCTCCAAAGCCTAATCCTTTCAGTCTGTGTCCCAGTACTGGGAGGCCATGGCTGTACTTAATCAAATGTTGACTTATATCAGAGCTGGCAGTGTCCTAGGTTCTTCCAGCCACCAGAAATAGCCTCTGTCTGGTATCTCAAAAAAAAAGAGCAGAAGCATTGGAGTGAGGGATAAAAATCTCCTATACTTCTTCTGGGATGGAAATTTTTAAGAAGTATACACAAAAGTACCTCTTAGCTCCTCACTTTCCACTCCCAGTGCAAAGCAGACCCTGATTATCAGCAGTGTAGGCATCTTAAAGATGCAGTAAAATTTAACAAAAGCTGCAAAATCCACTTTTAAAGTTACCGTTCTTGCCAGAGCTTGTGCTTTTGAGCCTTGCTTTAATGGGATCTTTGCTCAACAGTGCATAATCTTAAAGGAAACCAGTGAAAATTTGTATTTTAATATTGCCACTCACTGTGTTCTGAACCCCTTATGGAACCTGTCTCTCACTCCTCTATTGCTCGAACAGTGTAAAACGTACTGTCAGCCTTTTATTTTTCTGGCTCTGAAACACCTAGGCTCACTGAGAATTGATTTCCACTGAGCACTGAAACATTGACAAGAGCTAACCTGTTTCAGCAATGGATGAGTGAAGGCAGTGGGAGCAGCCCACTCTGAAAATACAGTAATGGGCTAAAAAATTAGCTGTGACAGATTTTGCAAGGGAATGTTTTTCCTGTCTTCTCCCCACATGCCCAGCTTGGCGTATTTCTATGCTATGGGATAAAGTAAAACAACCTAAAATATTTTCAACATTCTTTCAAATGGTCTTTGAACTTGAAGCATTGTAAATAACAACACCAACAAGGTGGATCTAGATAATTTTTCTTTCTAGACCTGACCTCAACTTGGTGGCACTTGGAGAGCTAACACTAGGTTTATGTTAATAAGAGTGGAAGAGAGTGCTGTTCACGATTTGGAGTCTGCTAAGGAGAACTGGATGGTTCAGCCAGCTCTGGGAATACTTGTCTGATGCAGGGACAAGGAGGACAGGGCTGCACAGAGCAGTGATACAAGTGTGACCTGCTGCCAGATTTGCCAGAGTGACTCAGAATAACAAAAAGGTCAGTTCTAGGTAGGAGGTTTTCTATTTTGTTCAGACTTCTCTATCAGAAGTTTATAGATTTTTTTCTAATTGGAGTAGTTACTCAGCTGATCCAGGCATGCACTTTCCTATTAAAAATCTGCTTAGAGACATATGCACTTATATGTCAGCAATTTTTGAACCAGGTGTGTGATGCTATTCAAACTTGAGAGAGGGTTTGGAAGACAATAAGGGAGGAAAGACCAGGAACCTTCTTGTGAACACCCTGATGGTGAGTGTAGTGGGAACCCCAGAGAGCAGAGCCTCCAGACCTTACACCTGTCCCAGCTCTAGGCACAATTTCAGCCAAAACTTGCACCTTTCTTTAAAGCAATATCAACCAACCTCAAGACATCAACTCGTAGAAGCCAGGCTTCTTTACTTCCAGAATTCAGTAAACTATGTTTTCTGTAGATATTCAAGCACAGAGTAACTCAAGGGAGGTAAAAGGTTTCCTTTTCTCTTTCCACAAAGATGATTCAAGGGCTGAAGCAACTCTCCTACAAAGACAAGCTGAGAAAGTTGAGATTGTTCAGCCTGGAGAAGAGAAGGCTCCAGGGGGACCTCATAGCGGCCTTCCAGTATCTGAAGAGGGCCTCCAGGAAAGCTGGGGAGGGACATTTTCAAGGGCTTGTAAGGAAAGAACAAGGGGTAATGAATCAAAACTGGAAGAGGGGAGATTTAGGTTAGACATTAGGAGGAAATTCTTTAGTGTGAGGGTGGTGAGACCCTGGAATGGGTTGTCCAGGGAAGTTGTGGAAGGAAGCCCCATCCTTGGAAGAGTTCAAGGTCAGGTTGGATGGAGCTTTGCACAAGCTGATCTAGTGGGAGATGTCCCTGCCAATGCAGTGGTGTTGGAACTAGATGATCTTTAAGGTCCTTTCCAACTCAAACCATTCTATGATTCCCCTTTTGCAGTGGCACCCTCCACAAGGTGTGGCATGCCTGTCCTGTCATGGGGGTAGGAGGGAGGCTGTACATGCTGCAGGCCCCTGAGACCATCACGATGACTGATTTACCCTCTGCAGCTCTGATTCTGGTGTGAGAGGTGTATGTGGGTACGGCTTTCCTGAAGGGCAGAGTGTCACTGTGGGTACTTCCTCTAGACCCTCAGCTCTGTGTGGGGACGATGCCCATAAGTAGTAGCTCATCACAAGATCATTCCAGCACCAGTGAGCTAGAAACTCAGGAATACAAGGGGTTACTTTTTTCCTCCTTTTCTCTTCCAGGTGAAATTCTGGTTGACACAATCCAGGCTGCGCTGAAGGCAGTGCTCTGAAATGTGCAGTAGGTTATTTTTGCCTGGGCAGTGCACTCCAGACATAGCAACAGTATTTGAAGACAAAGGGCATGAATCAGTAAAATATGCCAGATTTTAGTATTTGACCAAGATACTAACAAAGCTGGCAGTGTTGGCAAGGATACACACCAGTGAGCTCACATAACAAATGTATGCAGATGCCTTTTTTCATACTGAAATTGCTTTCCCCCCCCCCCCCATGAAACAGGGGAAGAAGATCTCGTCCTTTTCAAATCACTAACATTTAGATTTGTAAGCATGCCACCCATGTTTTTGTGTGTGGAGAACTGCCATCAGAAGCCTTGCCACTGCTAAAATTAACTGACATTTTAGGCCACACAAGCTGCTTATTCCCAAACGCCAAGTCACTAGGGGCACTTGCAGCAAAGAGAACATTAATGGGAAATTTCTGAGACTAGGTATTAAGTATGGAAAACACTGGAGCAAAGAAATGCATATTTGAAAGTCATCTAAGTATCTTAGGCATCAGCCAGAGCACTCTAATGAGAAGCTGGTGAAATGCACAATTATGCAGAGGAAGTTGAGAAACTCAGTAATTTTTTTTGTCCTGAGCACTTAGTATTAGCTTCCATTTCCAGCACAAAGAAAACTTCCTTAGCTTATTCCACAAAGATGTTCTTGACCCAGCTGTTCCATCACCTATCTCTCTGTACACTAATGCAACCTTCTGGCTATGGCCATCTCATCCAGATCCCAGAAAGAAAATGGCTTTCTCCTACTCCAGTACCTCAAAGGATAACACAGTAAGGAAAATACTGCATGATAAGAACTGGTTTGTGTTCCAGAAATGAAGTCCAGGACTAATCAGCCACTAACTCAATTTTCTGAGATCAGAATCAAGTCAGAAAGAAGAGAAATACAAGCTGTATTTAAGACTAGTATTTTATATGGTTTTACATTACAGAATCACTATACAAGCCAGGACACGTCTGCCTGTGAAAGGAGATCATTTGACTATGAAGCCCTGCTGCTGTCTGCAAGCTGTTTTAACAGGTAAACTGAAAAGGGACTATGGAAGTCTGGGATCTGTTCTGCACATGCCCACAAACAGATCACTGAAGCAGATTTGTGTGACAGCTCCTGTACTCTGCAAATGCATATTAGATTTCAGATCTGGCACCTCTTTGTTTCCTCAGAACTCCAAAGTGCACCCGGGCAGTTCACCTCTCTCCATTCTCAGAATGCTCACCTTTCCTTAAAAAGGAAGAAAAAGAGACATCTAACAAAAAAAAAAAAAAAAGAAAGAAAAAGCTCTGAAACCTCTCCCTCTTTGACATTTGTAGAATAGATTACAAACAGATTACCAGTTTCTTGTCCTCCCCCCTTGTCTAAACTCTCCAGTTATCCTAATCAAAAGCAACACATTTTAATTAGCACCTATGTTGACATAGGAATCACTTGATGTTTCTAAGGTGCACATGCACTAGGTAACCTTGAATGCGGAAACTTGGATGGGATCTACAGAAACGAACATGGACATCCTAATGAAGCAATTGCCCTGGGGAAACCGGGCAGTTTTCTGTAACTCGGGGAGCCAGACTTAAAGAGCAGCTGGCCAAATGCAACTCCAATTATTGGAACCACTTAGTTGCAAACCTCAGGGGACACGACCAGATTTTCAATAGCATGTGATTTGGGGTAAGTAAGCAAGTACTGGGTACTCAGCATTGCACACTGGGCCTTTTTAGAGTTGGACGTGTTAGGGCTTAAACTTAAACATAGTGTAAGTGCAACCCAGTTTTTTCTCACAGGAGTATAAAAATGTGCATTCTTTTCAACTTCACTGCTTCAGCTTTTGCCTACTACAGTCTAAAAGCCCCTTACTGAGAGTGGTGCATAAGGAAGAGTAAGCTCTTACTGTCTGCCAAGTCCTTAGCAAAGCTTGCCTTTTTGAAACCACATTTTGTAGCAAAGATAAACTGGGATTCCCCCCCATTCATTTACAAAGCCAGTGATGAACTGTATTACACCTCTAATTTCCTGATATTTCTGTCTAAACAGTGAATACTGCCGTGTTGCTAGAGGATACCAATGGAGGCAGGAGCTGTAGACATTGCTCCAGAAATTAACAAACCATGAAACAACTCCAACTCTCTCGTAAGACCCCTCTCTTGCTGCATTCCCCAGGATCCTCGGCAGAATTTGGCACCCTTTTTTTTTCTTGTTTTTTTTTCTGCCAGTTAAGAGAGTCCTCTGAAATGTTTGGTCTATTGCCTCTGTTAAACTGCAGCTAAGAAGCAGAAGTGCAAAAATAAATCAAGAAATTCTCACTGGTGAACCAACAAGTTCTTAAGTTTGCATGACCCACAATATCCAAAGCCTGGACCCAGGAACCTAGTTTGTGGAGGAATTTTGTTCATAGAAGCAACCCAACATTTGCTCTTTGCAGGATACAGAGATTACAGTGAGGAAAGCAGTATCTCTCTGTGGAGTGCACCAATTACTTGCCCAAAAATATAATTTATTTCCATTTGTTCCCAGAGTTATTTGCCATGTTATCTATGCCACCCAAAGGGAGCAGGGTTTTTCCACCTGATTCTTGCATAGCTTTATTTTTTTCATTTCACTTTTTACATACACTAATTAATTTTCCTCTTCTGCCTCTTCTTCCTGGTATATATTTGCTGTCTAGATATCTTCACTAAGGTCTAACCTCTTCATTACTGATCTCAGCATTGTGTATATTATGACAATTTCATCCATACACATTTTCACATGGTTTGCTTCCCTATCTTGTCAGCAATTATGAACAGTCATTAAAACAATGAGAAATGGTTACCATGCTGGTACAATTTTAAAGTGACAGGTAATCTAAAGGGAATAAGGTGGAGAAAAGTGCATAAAGACTCAGAAAACCAGTGCAGAAGAGAGCTGGGAAAAGGAAAAATTAGTGGAAGAATATAAAAAGCAGGAAAAAGTAGTTCCCAGGCTCATAACTTCAGTGTGTGTATTCTCTGGCACAGGAAGCCTTTGGCAGTTTTCTAGTCACAGTTTAAGCAGCCATGTTTGGAAAAGGGGAAGGAAGTTCCCTAAAAAAGCTGGCAGAGTTGTCTCTAGGTAATCGCCTAAATTATAACATGAGCAAAATCAGGAATGACCATGTCAAATGGATGGACATGCATGCACGCATGAATATTTTTGGTACCTCAGCCATACATATTGGCTTTCCATATAGTAGCTATACACTCTGTCACCATGTCACATAATGATACAGCTCTGTCACTATATTGTAATATATACTGAACATCACTGTTACACATGTGGTATTTCTAATTCCTGTTTGCTCGCATAGAAAATTAGAAATATAGTGGTATAATATTCCCTATTGCAGGGAATTGCATCAGTATTTTAAAACTCTTGCCTGGTCAGTTCCTGACATTTCTCTGTTCAGCTGAAGAGAGAAAGAAACATAGAATCATAGAATAGTTTGGGTTGGAAGGGACTTTAAAAGCATCTAGCCCAACCCCCCTGCAGTGAGCAGGGACATCTTCAACTAGATCGGGTTGATTTTGCTCAATGCAAAAATTTCTTCCTTACATCTAATCTAAATCTATCCTCTTCTGGTTTTAAAATGTTACCCCTTGTCCTACTGCAGCAGGCTCTGCTAAAATTTTGTCCCCATCCTTCTTATAGGCCCTTTTTAAATATTGAAAGGATGCAATAAGGTTTCCCAGAGCCTTCTCTTCTCCAGGCTGAACAACCCCCACTCCCTCAGCTTGTCTTCATAGAAGAGGTGCTCCAGCCCTCTGATCATTTTTGTGACCCTCCTCTGGACTCACTCTAACAGATCTATGTTTTTCTGGTGGTGAGGACTCCAGAGCTGAACACAGGACTTCAGGTGGGGTCTCCTGAGCATGGAGTAGACAGGCAGAATCACCTCCCTCAACCCGCTGGCCACGCTTCTTTTGATGCACACCAGGATACAGTTGATCTTCTGGGCTGCGAGCTCATATTGCCAGCTCATGTTGAGCTTTTAATCCACCGGTACCCCTAAGTCTTCCTCCACAGGGCTGCTCTCAATCTCTTCATCCTCCAGCCCATATTGATACTGGAGATTGTCCCAACTTAAGTGCAAGATCTTGCACTTGGCCTTGTTGAACCTCATGACTTTCACACAGGCTTACTTCTCAAGCTTGTCCAGGTCCCTCTGGATGACATTGCATCCCTCAGGCATGTTAATTGCAGCTTGGTGTTGTCTGTAAACTTGCTGAGGGTGCACTCCACCCCCTAAGGTCTATGTCATTGATGAACTCATCCCAACACAGACCTCTGAGGAACACCACTTGTCACTGATCTCCATGTAGACATTGAGCTGCTGATCACTACCCTCTGGATGCAATCATCCAACTGATTCCTCATCCACCAAATGAATCAATACCTCACCCATTTAGAGAGGAAGATATTGGGGGGAACCATGTTGAAGGCCTTACTGAAGTCCAGATAGGTGGTACCCATAGCTCAAATCACCTTCCTGTCCTCTATATGCCTTAGCATAGCTACTAGTTGGATTTATTCCATGACCAATGAAGTCTGTGAAGAAAGCAGTCTTTCCATTTTGAGACTCGTGGAGAGCATAAGTGTTTGACAGAGACCTATTTCTCTCCATGGCCTTACATTGTCAACATAGTTGATTCGTTTATCCTAAGCCTAATTTTTAGGTAGTCACTTTACTGTAGGTAGGATGAGTGCTACCCACCAAAGACACAAAATAAAGCATGAAGCACTGAGCAAGCAGCAGGAAAAGGAGACTGGCCAGACCCAGTGCAAGTTCAGGATGCAGCTACTGTATCCATGCTCTTGCATCACCATTAATCCTGCTTGCTGGCATAGCAGAAAGAGAGTTTGTTCATGTGTGACAGAGTCTGCTGAGGACCTTGTCCAGCGAGTAATGAATGGGACTGAAATGGCTGATGGATATTATCAAAGCAGTAGTATCTGCCAGCAATGGATTTATGGCAACATCTCTAATTGATTTTACAGAGAGGGAGAAATCTTCCTGGTAAATAATCCTCTTAATTGGTTGCTTTATTCTGGTTGCTATCAGAATTGATTTGTTTGCCATAATAAATAAATTCTGCATCCACAGGTGCAAAGACAGGCAAAAAGGGTGTCCACTTAAGAAAACTAAAGGTAATACAGCCAAGAGCAATAAGGCATGTCGTTTCTGTCACATAGCTATGCATCCTCAAACCTCTTTTTCTACAAATGAGATGGTTACTCTTTGCTATGGAAAAAAACATTTTCTGGCCCACACTGGGTTCTCACAGGATTTTATGGAGAACAAACAAAAACACATAGTTGTATATTTATGGAAGAATATAAAATCTAATGAAAATGTCTGATGTGATGTAAATCTAGATTCTAACAGGGTGGTGGGCTTTCTTCTTCTACTTCTTGTGCCCAGCCCATTTTCATGCCTTCAGCTAGGGGAGATAAAACAACCATCATTAAAAACAGACATGAGATACCTGTTATTCTAATGTATCCATGTATTGGTCTGAAAATGTTACATTCTAGGGCCGAATCTGGGCATGATTTTCTTTCTGCTGGGGAATATGCATGGAGCATCCTAATGTCCAGGGATACCAGGGAGACATTCAGCACCAGTTCTTTAGGGAATTGCTTAAAGAGGGAGGTTATTGTTCTGGAGGATTAAAAGGAAATTAGGAAAGATAATACACTGAAGTGTCTTGAGAATATTCAAGACAATTATAAGCATGTGCATGTCAAAGCGAATTCTTATGCTTTCCCCCCACGCCCCCACACAGGGAATGCAGTGTGACAGCAAATGTTCCTCTTGATATTCGTCTCCTATCTGTAGAAGTGAAGGTGGAAAAAGGTACTGAAGAGAAGCACTGGAAAAAATTGGTAATGCAGTTAGACAAATTTGTAGGAGAACACCCTGTAAAAGAAGGAAAAGGAGGTTTGCCTGAGCCCAAGTTGTATAGGCAGATAAGAGGTAAATCATAAATACCATTGCTAAGTAAGTGTGAAATGAAGTCATGGGATGTTACTAGTTTCTGATATTCTTGGGTAAAAAATATGAGGAAGTCAAGAGAAAAATGAGAAAGGAGCCAAAGAAAATCTTATTTTTGGTTTCACATGTAGGTTGAATCAGTCTACCATGTAATTCTGTATCAGAAGGAAACTATGAGCTAACAGCCTGCTTCATCTTTCATAACTGATAAAATAAGGCACTGCCTAATAGCAAGAAGGTTGTAAGAAATTTTAATAACTTCAGGTTATTGAACCAGTGAAGTACACGAACATGACAGACCTCTCCTTGCAGGACGCTCAATTACTTTTACATTATTGCAGACTCAAAGGTTCCTGGTCTTATCATAAGCAAAAGCACAGAGCCTGATCTCAACAGATATTGAGCACCCATGGCATGAGCACCAGGCCAGCCATTTCTCTTAATGTTTAATTTGTGTAGCATTTCCTAAATCTGTTCCTCTGGTTTTTACCTTTTTTTCTAGATGTCGCTTAATAGCGGCCTTTTAGTTTCTGGTATGGTTTACCAGTTTTCCATCACAAATTGGCCCTGGAGACCAGAAAAGAGATATTACCTCAATAGATGAAGATGGATTTCGAGGCTGAAAGCAGCAGTGTTTACTGCAGACTTGGGATAAAGACTGTGTAGAGTCTTGAAATGAGTAATTGTCTCAAAACAGTTCAAACCCCCTGACAAATTGGATATTGTGCTCAGGTGTGGTCCTCATTCAATAAGCCACCTGGACCCTGTTCTCGCAAGGAGAGCCCCTCGTTTGGTAACCACCCTGATAAACTGGACACTGTCCTTAGTTGGTAAGGAAGAGTGGCCAGCAAGAGGAGCCCTGTGGAGGCACAGTGCCACCTTGTGAAAGAACACTTTCCTGTTTAAGGACAGAGCGCATGCATGAAAATAGGTCAACCCAGATGGGGGGTCAAATGATCATCTGGACCCCCATGTCCCACCAACTCATTTCCAGAACATTCCCAAATTGAACACTGAGTCTGTGCAAAGTAGGCCGAGCCTCACCAGGAGAGGTGGGCCAGGTGCCATCAAAGAGGTAGACTCGAAACGTCCAGGGTGCGCAGCCGCCATCAAACGACCGCAACATGGCGTTGAGATCGTCACTGGATCCAAAGGTAGTGATATCTTTCCTATCCCCTCTTTCTTCGTATCTCTCTCTGTGTCACTCTTCATCTCTCCATCTCTCTCTCTGTTTCTAACCTTATTCTTGCCACATAAGGGTAACATAATTTCTAATTTCATTAAGTTTTTCCAGTTGTAAGATGTTGTTTTGAGAGTACCATTTTGCTAAGTTCCACTAGTTGTAATCCGTTGCTTTGAGAGTGATATTGTTGTGTGTTTTCCTTTTGACAAGGTCTATAATCTTAATTTTAAGTAGAGCAATGTTTTGTATAAGCCTACTGGGTAATGGTCTTACTCATAGAATGCTGTGCAGAGAATTCCAGAGGTTAATCTCACTGCATGGGTTACTAAAAGAGATTAATTAAGAGAGGAAGATTGGATCCAGCTGCACCTGGGCTCCTTGCTGAGGAGTTTAGAAAGCAAGGTGGTCCAGTCTGAATTTCCCTGGGTCAGCTCCCACCTCGGGGGAACTTTACTCATGCCCACTTTGTGGGATGTGATATTTAATTTGGGCCCCTACCTTTGGAGAACCATGCCCAATTTGTAGGGTGTGATGAAGTGCTTTCTTTAATAGCAATGAAGAGAGCTGGAATAAGTTCCTGTGTCTGCTACTGCCTTCCAGAACAAGTAGCTGAAGATATTTAGGTAGTATGTCCAGGCTATTGCTACATGGGTTACAATAACTGTGTCTAAAAATCTAACGATTATAAACTGATGTCTGAAATAATTATTCACCACGAAACAGTGGAGGTCTGTCTAGACTTTGATTGTGGTGTGTGAAGAAGTAAGTCATCTTGCAAGTTGGCCAGCTGGTTAGTTATTTCCAGTCTGGATTGTATAAATGAACGTTTTCCTCACTCATATGCTGTTCATATGCTTTGACCAGAACATGGTTATTTTTAATTTTCCAACTAAGGATTTAATGTGTCAGTGTGACTGGTTTTAAAACTTTTGGCCTCCTCTGGCAGTTGTATTGATTTTTATTTATTTATTTATTTTATATTTTATTCAATATGTTGTCGTGTCCAGGGGATAGTTGCATGGCAAATGTATTTTTCATCTCCAAATGAATGAACAGATATCACCATTTCAATGAGAAAACCAATCCCAGTTTTGGCTGAATCATAGGCTTTCAAAGAGGCTAAATGATTGAGGTGAAAGAGTGTATTAGCACTGAAATCTCAGTGATTTGCAACACACTGGAATCTAACAGGATCAAGATTCTGCCTAGATCTGAAAAAATGTACTACTAGTTCCATTTTCCAAAGATGGCCAAGTCTGCTGGTGACCTAAAGCTGTGTGTTGGTTTATAGGAAGATTTTAGACTGAGGATGTCATGGTTTTTGCTTTGTCAGTGTCCTGTTTTATGACTGTCATGCTTTGTATGTGTTTTTTACGAACATATCATGAGCCTGTATTAATGTATGAGGTGTATTAATCCTCATTCTTCAGCTGCCCTTCTTTCATTCTGTCTTTCTCTGTGGCCTCTCATCCTTATTTATGTGATATTCAAGCCGGTCCTGCAAAATCAGGAAGAAAAATAT
Source organism: Apus apus (assembly GCF_020740795.1). Lineage (NCBI taxonomy): Eukaryota > Metazoa > Chordata > Aves > Apodiformes > Apodidae > Apus > Apus apus. Next base: position 40,659,015 of record NC_067283.1, on the reverse strand, counting down.
CAGTGTCCATTGACAGTGAGGGAAGTACTAAAAAATGTAAGACCAGGTGCTGCTCAGCTCTTTCCCCAGTTCTTCCCCTGTAGCTTCAGCTTCCCTTTCACAATAAAAAGAAAAAGTGAAGTTGTCTGTCTCTTAAGGATAGACATCCCAATTACTTTCAACTGGGGAGAAACAAATTGTACTTAAGAGCCAGCTGAGTGCTGGCTGAGAATGTGACATATTCTATGTTATATAACATATTATACAGGAAAATGCTTGTCTTACAATGTAAAGGAAAGCACAGATCTGTGCAAAATATGACAAACACCAGCCACAGGAAAAACTACAGCCTTTAAGACATTAAGATGTATTTTTAAACAATGATAAATTAGGAGTTCAAAATAGGATTGATAAGATCCAAGTCACACAGTGCCCATATTTTAAATAGTTTCCTGTATTCACTCTCACAATGTCAGTAGCTTGATTAAGTTTGGCTTTACATTCTTCCAGGAAAAAAAAAAAAAAAAAGAAGAAAAAAAAAAATAAAGTGATGGAATTGAAATGGCATGCCAGTGACTTAGAAAATGCTTGTAGCCAGTCAAGGGCAAGGCCCTCATTGTTAAATTCAGTACCAAATAATGTGTTTTACATTTGCTCTCTTCCTTGGGCTTTGAAACAAAAAATCCTGTTTTCTGGAAATTCTGTGATTTTTTTTTTTTTTTTGCCCACCTTCTCAGAGCCCACCAAAATTTGTTCAGTGAGTTCTTATCACTTGCATGGGCTGTCTCAGAATTGCTACATAAAGTTTGCTGTTTGCTCTGCAGTAAAGACTGAATGCTTAAGGGAGAGTAAAATCTACTCCTCATAAAGCACCAGGTTAAATAGTGCCTCCAATGAAGTCAATAGGATCATGCCTGATCAGTTTAGTGCAGCCAAGTGTGTATGTTTATATCAAGGGATCTTTCCAGGGCATAGTGGAAACTAATGAAATCTATTTGTGTGTTAGAGAATTCTTACGCAAACTAATGCAAAGGCTATGTCCAACTTCTGTGCTTGATCAAAAAACATTGACTAAGGGTGTGGCCAGATGTGTAGGATGGACAGGCCTCAATCTGATATCTCTGCAAAATATAGAAAAACAGTGTGATGTTTACCATTTTTAGGGTATGCTAAATCACAAACTGAATGTATTTGAACACTTCATAGCTGTAGATGCAATGGCTTATCTGAAACAGAAACATTGTTGGGATATTACTTTTTTATCTTCCTAATTTCCAATCATTAAAAACAAAATATGGGACAGAAAAGAACTGATTGTGGCAAACCAGCATCTCCAGATGCTGGTAAATATTGAATTCTGAAGATAAATTTCTCCCCATCACCTCGCAGGTGCTTATCATACCAAGTGCCATATCTCCAGTGTTTAGAACTAATGAGATTCAGCAATTTTCCTCACCTAAGCATGCCTTAAAATCCTAATTGATCACTGAAGGCAAGATCCAAACCTTAACTGTGCTGAAATGGGGAATACAGGAACATCTGCGTAACATGCTGGAAGATGGAGGGATTAAAGAGTTTACAATTTTCATAGAATGGTTTGAGTTGGAAGGGATCTTAGAGATCATCTAGTTCCAACCCCCATGCATTGGCAGGGACACCTTTCAATAGATAACGTTGCTCAGAAGCCCATCCAATCTAGTCTTGAACACTTCCAGGGATGGGGCTTCCACAACTTCCCTGGGCAACTTTTTCCAGTATCTCGCCATCCTCATAGTGAAGAATTTCCTCCTAATATCTAAGGAAAAGGAAGGACAAAGATGGAAAAGCACAGGAAAGAAGGGAAAGGAGGGGAAAGCAAGTGCAAGGAAAAGCAAGGAAGGACAATGAAGGGCTTTGTCTCGGCATGTTACCCCTTTACAACACTAGTGTTGCTTGTTGAGAGTCCAATGTGATGGATGTTGCTGCTTGTATGCCTTTTCCTACCCCTGTTGCCTGGTGGCACTGCTCAGGTCCCTTTGGTCATCTTTGCTTCTGCACCTGTGAAACAGGTGTAATTGAGCCTATTCCTTTCCCTTCCTTGATCCTCCTTGACCTTCTTTGACTTTCCCCATTTTAAAATGTAGTGATCATCAGAGTTCAGTGGGTCTTTATGTGTACAGAATGTGGCGTAACAAAATATGCACTACACAGGTGAGAGTGAATAGATTTCTATTCCTCAGAGACTGTCAGAGCAGTCTGTGGATGCTCTCTGCTTTGACAAAACAGTACAATGAGAGATGCCTTCAGTTCTCTATCAGTTCAGATGCCTTATGGAGCTATCTTTCACTAAGTGCTTCTTCCTCTAACATTTAAACTTCCAGAGGCTGCCTGGCCATGCGTTTTCTTTTGCAGCTTCTATATTTTACCTATACATGTATGAATTTCTACTTTAACACAAGCATGTCAGATTCTTTTTGTTGATCATTAGTAAACTCGTTGCATTACCTGCCTTCTCTAGACATCACATTTTCAATGCTACTGCTAGCAGAACATATGTTCAGTTATTGCAGTTTTATTGTACTTCCTTAGATAATTTTACAGGAGAAGATTCTCTTAGATTTGGTCTTTTAGTTTAATTTGGTAAAAGCTTGACTAGATATTGTAATTTTGATTTTGCTTCTATTCCTAAGTTAATTAACAATATTCTGTTTGCTACAGCAAGTGAAACTAATGAGCATGCCTACACCCCAATGCAACTGAGGATATAAAGGAGCCTTTTGGTGTCTAATTATAGAGAGTAAGAAAGAGGGCTGAGGCCAGAACTTGTTTATGGACTAGTGCATCATGTACTCCACCTACTCTAAGTCATTGGATTTTTAAGTGATAGCCTATGGAGGTTAAAAATCTACACTACTTTTCTACATTTTCTTTTCATAACAACGAAACACTTAGCCAGGAGGGAGAAGGTTATTTTGCATTAATAGGCCTTTTCTCATTTTAGGGAAAAAGAGAACCTTCTGAGAGCAGTATAAAGATAATCCTCAGTAAGACATTATTAACAAGGCATATTATTAGAAATGTTAAAGCCATTGCACTTGATTATAAATGAGTAAATTGTTTAATGAGAACAATAGTTAATTTGGGGTATTATTGCCAGATAGGGAAATTATATGAAAGTTAAATACATCACAGTGGTTCTTCTACACAATTAAAGATCTAGGAGGAAAAAGATTGAGGAGAGTATGAGAAAATAACAACCATAAAGTAGAAGTAAATTTTTAAAAGTGTGTTGCAAGAGTCTATTAAGTAAAGCTGAATAAAAGTCAATGGTGCATGTTTACTCATTGAAACTCATCTGAATTTAAGTTTTGTGAAACTATAGGCAGGAAATTCCAAACTCCAGCACTCTGCTGAAATGTTTTGTAATTATAGAGCCATCTGGTAGGGATAAAATCCCGCCCCCCCCCCCCCATGCATTCGCCTTCAGATCCAGGCCTTATGTCCGTCCTTCTGCAAGCTTCTCCTTGTACATGTCAGTGAGTTTTATCCACTGCAATAACTATGGTTGTTTTGAGCAGATCTTTGATAAAAGGGTTAGATTTCCCCTGACTTTTGCAGGCTTAATTGTACTTCGTTTCCCAGTTAGCTCTACTAGAAATTATATGACTTCCTGACAAGAACTTATTGTGAGGAAAAACAATGCTTGGATCTAAATCTGATCCTAGATTGGATAACACCCAGAGAGGCACTGCTGCATTAGGCTAAGGTTTAAAATGGCATTTCTCCTGTAAGACCTTCTTGGAAAACACCTCATTTCATTTAGGGAGCTTTTATCCAAGTTGAAGCTCAATGTGTTTGAAGAATACACTTATTTATGTTTCTGCAATGCATTTCAAGGAGAATCTGCTAAGCCTATGTCCATGTTGTACTCCTGAACAAGGGTCTATGTAGTCTATTCAGACTCTTGTTTCCAAATTTGGCATCCGAAGTACTGGCCATCCTAAGTATTGCATCCCCATTACATCCCATGTACTGGAGTTATATGTGCTGAAAGATGTCAAAGACCAAAATAAAGGCATCTATAAATACATAAGTGGCACAAAGAAGACTAAGGAAAATGTGGTTCTGCTGCTGAATGGGTCAGGGGTGCTTGCAACACAGGACTGGAAAGCAGGATGAGGTATTGAACGCTTTCTTCACCTCAATCTATACTAGTAAAAGCAAACATCAAAAATCTAAGGACTTGGAAACCAGGACGAAAGTCTGGAGCAAAAAAGAGGATTAGGTTAGAGAATACCTAAGCAAACTGGACATACTTATGTTCTCTCTTGAGAAATACCATCAATACCCCTTTGGGTTTTGCTTCATCAGGTAAATCATAGAATCATAGAATGGTTCGAGTTGCAAGGGACCTTAAAGATCATCTAGTTCCAACACCACTGCATTGGCAGGGGCACCTCCCACTAGATCATGTTGCTCAAAGCTCCAGCCAACCTGACCTTGAACTCTTCCAAGGATGGGGCTTCCACAACTTCCCTGGATAACCTGTTCTAGAGTCTCATCACCCTCTAAAGAATTAAAGAAAAACACTAAAGAATTTCCTCCTAATGTCTAACCTAAATCTCCCCTCTTCTAGTTTTCATCCATTACTCCTTGTTCTTTCCTTACAAGCCCTTGAAAATATCCCTCCCCAGCTTTCCTGGAGGCCCCTTCAGATACTGGAAGGCCGCTATGAGGTCGCCCTGGAGCCTTCTCTTTTCCAGGCTGAACAACCCCAGCTCTCTCAGCCTGTCTTTGTAGGACAGGTGCTCCAGCCCTCAGAGCCCACTCTCTGTGGCTGGGTAGATATAGCCCAGCAATTAATACACGATAGCAAGGACACAGAACTTGTGCTTACATCTGTAGACATGCTCTGCATTTCTAAGTTTGATCCACAAGGAAATAAGTCCAGCCAACAGTCATTAAAAGCAGCATGATTTTGACTTTGGAGTTCCTTGCAGCTCCTTAGGTGCAATGAGACTCTGTGTCAAATGCCTTTGACTTTAATGGGATGCAGACTATGCCCTGGGGCTGTTTGTCAGCCAGCTGCCTCCCGTTTTCATGAAGGCAGGGTTAATCCTGGAGATTAAGTGATAGGAGGATACAGCACTGGCAAGACACTTCTAGGCTTGTATCAGCCTTGATTTAAAGCATGAAAGAAGCACAATTCAAGCCTACATTTGCAAATGTGTGATTAATAGTCTATGGAATATTTAAGGGTATAGGTGTATGGCTGGAGTTACAGTAGAAATATTAGGTGTGGCTCAGAGTTGGCCACTTGAGAGCACTGCCACTGTTAGCTGTAGTTATTAATTTTCTATTGGGTGAACAGCCCTGGGGCACAGGCTGTCATTTTTGGTGACATGTAGGGGGGACTGCTTAGTTTCCAGATGAAACTGTAACAAAAACACAGATGGAGTGATCACATCCCACCCACCCTAATTATTTTTGAAATTTCTAGTGAGTATTTTCCAGTTTTCCCATTAAAAAATAATTTTAAAAAATAATAATAAATTCAGAAGAGTGTTGCTGGGGACATGAGGAGGGGCTGCATGGCTCCCAAGTGACACCTCAATGAGAGGGTTGCTTTTGTTGTATATTGGTAAACCTTATACTGAACCTATAAAGGACTGAGGCTTTCTTCAATTTAAGAGCTTCTTTGGAACCTGAAGGCATGGCAGGAGTGGATGGAGAGGGAAGGGCAAGAGGTCTGTACAAAACAGTGTTTTCCATTCAGTTGCAGAAAGAAAATGCAGAGCACACTGCCAGTTCCCTGTCATTTGTTTGATGGTGGTGGCTTGCTGTAGAACACCAAGCTGAGCATCCTGTAGATCTCTTGCATTAAAAATGTGTGGGAAGATGATGATACATATCTTGTAACAAAATGACACATAAGGCCTGTGCATCACTGAAGTATCTTTCTGTCTCTTTATTTTTTAGTACTACCCTGAAGAAGAGTTTGAGTTTGTCATCCTAAAGCTGCAAAACAATTTGTTTCTTATGCAAGATAATAAAAAAATCCTGTGAAAACCACAATGTAGTGGAAATACTAAATATTAGATCATAGCTCTGTGAAAAGAGTAATGTGGTTTATCCACATAGTCAACTCCCATGAATACTCTAGCTGGGGCACCTCTTCTGTTCTCTGATCTCATCTATCACCTTTAAAAAGCAGTCTATCAATATTTGTTCTTCTGTTTTAACTCATTGCCATGAGTTAATGTAATGTGCTTTATCTTGCTGGATGTAAGAAGAATAATCAAAGAGCTGTTGCTCTCCTTCTAACTTCTGTTTCAAGGTCACTGCAAGAAATGGTCATGGTTTGCTCTGTTAAGCCGAAGGCCCAGGAGGGCTACTACATTTCCTTCTAATCCTTCATAACCACTTCCTTTTCAGCTTAAGCAGCTCTCACCTTTCTAGCCATCTTTAGGTTTTTGTTCCTCAGTTGCTTCAGCTATGTCTAGGCTATTTTAAGGGGAGAGAAGGAATTTGTCTGAGAATAAAAGATGTTCTTTAGGCCTCTGTCCTGCTGAAAGAGGGTTAATACATTGACACACAGCACAGAACTGACAGTTTTGGCCAGGCACTTCCATGGCCACTTTCACTGCAGTATCTAAATGCCTCACAACTATCTGTGAATTTATTTTTCTGTGCTAGTCAGCTTCATATCTCATTATTGCTAACCACACCCCTCATTAAAAACATAGAAAAGTATTCATTAAATTTGCCCAAAACATGCCAAAAATGTTTACAGTGAAACAGAGAAGTTGGATCAAATCTGAGTCACCATCCAGTATTTTAACACAAACCCTTTCTTCCAGCTCTCCCAGTGCTTACAGTGTTTGCCTGCTTTTTCCTAAGGAGGATATACTCACAGAAAGACTGGAGGTTAACTCTTTTATACTAGGTCTCTTATAAAATTAATCTTGGAGCGAGATATAACCTAAGACTTTTTCAGGATATTGTGGACATCTTCAAACAACCAGCACCCAAACTGTGCACACAGGGGAACCCATCATAAATTTCCTGAGATGTGAAAGAGGAGCTTGACTTCAGAGCTGCTAGAATAGGCAATGTGTCAGCCAAAGAAGAAATATTCTGCATAAAATTCACTCTGAATCAAGCTACATCAGGAATGAGACAGCCAAGATCAAACTACCTCTTCCAGAGATAAATTACAGAGAAACTAGCTAAAGGCTAGCTGCAGGCTCACATAATTGAAGCTAATATGCTCATTGTAGCAAAGCCTGGACTCTAGCCAGGATATAAAGCTGTGTTGCAGCACTGGTAGATGATCTCCTGTCATAGTGGGTATGGAGCAATCTCTTTCCCTACCCCTCCTGTTTACATCTTATCTCTGTCACCATGAGACATACTGCTGTCTCACTTGGGGGTGCAAAAATGTGCTATAGTCAGGATAGCTGATAGGGGTAGGAGGCACTCAATGAATTGCAAATTACCCCTCCATCCTTAGAATTCTTTTATAAGCTATCTCTATGGTTTTCTTCAAATACAGCAATGGGCCACACTTTGAATGGGTGAGACAATACAGACCATAAGCCAGCAATACACAGAGGTGGTCAAGGGTCATAATGGTGTCCCAAAGCTTGCATAAGATCAGCCTGTGAAGAAGGTCAAAGGAGCCAAAAGGACCTGCCTTGGTTTGAGAGAACCCGGATAACAGTTCCTTGCAGCCACACTGACCTGAGCCCCCCAGTATAAAATGGCTCCTCAGAAAAACCTCTGCTGGTCCCTCTGCCTGGGCTGGGGTTTCTCTGTTTGTCATCTCTCCCTGGTGCTGCTTTTCCTGTGTCCTGTTTTCTTGCTAGGGAAGAATACTGTTCACCAGGACAGGTTGCTTTCCTCTGCCTTCCTGAGTAGGACCAGTGCCACTGCTCTAAGTGTTTTTTGTGGACTGTTGCTCAGACCCTGGATTCAGGCACCTCCATCTGCTGCTGCTGAGTCCAGTTTGGGAGTTTTCTGGTCACCAAGCAATTATCTGCTGAGGAGGGCAGGTTCCATACTTACATAATTGTAAGTAATTTGCTGTCACCTGTATTACTGTTTATTCTTTCATTAAACTGATTCTGTTTCTTTTTTCCAACCTTAACATCTCTCTCTGTTATTCCCCTATTCATCTTTCCCTGGGAGGGTAGTGGGGGAATAACAGAGAGCATCTGTCACCTCTTTATTGACTAAAACTTTGACAGGACCCCAGAACAGATAGGGGTAATATTGGTGAGAACTTGCACTAAACCAGCCAGCATGGCAATCCCTTGTTGGGGATAAGATCTCACGGGGCGTCATTCATGAATAGTATTTTCTAATATTTTCATGTGCCCTGAAGTCTCTGTCCTTTCCTGATGAATTATGCCCTATCTGTAGTTAGTCAGTTCTCCAGTCACAATGTGACATCCTGGAGCACTGACCCTTAAGCAAGTAAATCCTAGTTATGTAGATGACTGTTTGCCACATCCTCAGTTCCCAGGCTCCCACAGCATATCCAACTAGTGCTTCAGTCTCAGCAAGGAACTCCAGATAAAGCTCAGGATGTGAATTCAGAGCTATCTGAAGACTCAAATCTACTTGACTGGGCTCTTCAGATAACTTTAACTAATTATATTTCCTTTACTAGACCTGTAGCTGCTGATTTATCTTTTCTCAACTGAAGTAGAAGTGTTAAAACATGTAATGTGTCTGAACGCCACAGGTGGTAACAGGTGCTTTTGTGTGTATATCAAATATACTTTCAGGTGCCATTAAGTCTTGCGGTAACCCAAAAGAGGACACTAGTGCCCTGTCTGAACTGTTATATTATTGACTTAGTTTAACCCAGGGTTAAAAATGTGAGGTAGCCATATGCCTGAGATGGATATAAATTCCTAATAATTTTTCTAAAGTGGATCACTGAAGCACAAGTAGCCAGACGATTCCCTGGTGGCATCACCCTGTGCTAAAAACATCCATAGTCTCTAGGGTCACTTTTTTAGTGATGCAAAATTGTTCTATATTTACTCCTACAGCAAGTAGCAATATTGCTGAGCTTGAGGTTTAGCCATTTCTGTTCACGAGAGCTCTGTAACATTTCCCATCAGCAACAATCTGCTCACACCAGCAAAGCAGCTATTTGATACTGAGGCTTCCAGGACAGGTACTTGAACATATAAATAGAATCGTGCTTTGTAAATATGACAGTATCAGATGGTTGAATGCATGGAAGTGCTGAAGTGGGAAAAATTTATCTTACCCCATAATTATATGTGTGCTAGTATTACATTTAGTGTAGTGGTGTCTTTTGGAAGTGGTAGGTCTGGTTATACCCAAGAATGAAGTTTTTGTGGCAAGGTTTAATTTAAACTACAATTGTGATAAAATAACTAAAGCAAAGTTTGTGATGTAGGTGGGTACTAGCACTGTATCCCTGCACAAACCTGATGCACTTTATCTTCAGCTCCCTGCAAGTTCCATGAAGTCCCCAGGTGGTCTCTGAGTAGATGAGGCAGTGGAGTGACTTAAGGTGAGGTGACAGTCTGATCTCTTAGCTGCTTCCCAACAAATCAGCTGGCTGATTGTAGGAGAGGTGGGAACTTGAGAGAGCTGCTTGCTGTGCCTAGCCCAGCTGGTACTCACTATTTGTATGTGGGTTGATGGACTCCTGGGAAATCTCAGAAACAGGACCCAGCAGTTCCTGCAGTAGGTGAGGGAATTGACCAAACTTGAATGGTTTTAAATAGTCAGCAGAATACGGATGTAGAAGTGTCTTTTGAAGTGTTCAAGATTTAACTAGGCAACTACCTAAGCAACCTGAATGAATTATTGGGGTAAGGGAGTGGAGGGGACAGGCAGCAGAAAGTTGGACTAAATTATCTTCAGAGGTCCCTTCCAACAGAAATTATATTCTAATTCTTTGGTTATAGGAATGGCACTTGTTTGTATACAGCATGAAATATAGGAGATGTTTTTTGCATAGTTTAAGCTAATCAGTAGAAATCATTCATTCATGTGCAACAACCATGGTGTAGGACCACAGACCAGCTGGGCTGTAGCAAACAATCAGAACAGCAGATTGTGGTACCCCACCCTGATCCAGCTGAAGATGCTGTTTCAGGAATCCTTGTAGTGGAAACTCCCATACAGACAGCTATTGACCACCCAGTTCGAGAGATTTGATTCCTCATATGATTGAGAATATTTACGCAAAAGATCCCAGTATATTGGGTTTTTTAAACAACTGCTCTGTCCAAAGTTGTCTGGGCAGCACAGTTCTGCAAACTTCCACTGATTAGCAACATCTGTGCCATGGGAAATTTTTTGGACCGTCAGAGTTTGTGGGCTTTCCTCTGCCTCCCACATTATGCTTCTGGTCCTGCTTTGGATAGGAGCATGGGAGAGGATGGGATCTTGAGGGTCCTGTGTGCTCCTCTTATTAAGAAGAGGAAACCAAGTTTTTCATTGTGTCCTTCAGAGTTAAGGAATTGAGCAAGAACTGGTAAGCTCCAAGTGGTTTTCTTGTGGGTTATCTTCTTTCCCACCAGTATGGCTTGTTTACTGTATTCTTTACAAAGGAGAATATTGTTGGATTTTCTTTAGGGAAAAAAAGGTTCTGCTGTGGTGTTGATTTTCCTCTGACTGCAGCTGTTGGTGCTGCTGGACAAAGACCCTGTGACAAGCCCTGGTGTCTCTCCACTCCCCTCCATCCAACCTCACCATCATTCATTTTCTGGGTGTCTATCAGGCTCCAAAAAGTCCTGTGAGTTCCATTCCCGCTCTCCATGCTCTCACCCTAATCTACCTTTGCCATTCTTCTATTCCTACCACCCTCCTGTCCCTTCATCTAGCTGATCTCAGCTCCACACCATCTCTAATGAAGGATTCTTTACCTGATAGTACTTGTATCAGCAACTTTATTAGCAATATTATCTCCCCTTGCAATTGGATCTGGCCAAGAGGAATATTTAGCCAGAAGGGTAGTGACTTGGTATAATGCATTGGTGAATTGTGTGAATTTCTGGCACTTGTTTTATAGCAATGGAAAAGATTTTAATAGAAACTTGTCAGCACATCCTGGTTTCTTCTCTTCACAGCAATTATACAGGTGGCAGAAACGCGTACAATATTTCTTTCTGGTTTACTTTTCCTTATCTTCTCTGTAGCCCAGATACCACAATAAGCTATGACTGTAGGCTGTGATGAAGACTGCAATTAGTGTTTCTATGTTCAAGAAGGTATATTCCAAGAGACCAGCAGCGGAATTTATTTTCTGTCATACACATGGACACGTATCTGACAATGACATATATCAAGATGTTCCAGATATTTCCTGCTAAATAAGACTGATTCCACATTTCTGCAACACAGTATCATATTCTGTATGTGCTGCAGACAGATTATACTAATGAAACTCTAGAGGCAAGAATATTTTTGTCACTCTTGCACAGTCTCTCTCATCCCAGAGATAATAGCAAGAACAACTTTTCTTGAAATTCTAATAAATGCAGCATTTTAAAAATACTGTTTCATTCTGTGCTATCTTGAAAGACTGATTGATTTCAATCCTTTAAATCCTGCATGTGGTGCAAACAGTGCAAAGTAGTCTTCCCCATTTGTAAAATACTATTTTTAGCCCTTGAAAACTTTTATTTCTATTTAATCTTCTGCTTCATGCCTCTACTGTTACTGAAAAATCATTATCAAGTGCCATTTTGATGTGTTAGCTCAAGCAGTGAATTACTGAAGTCAGCTGAACAGCAATGAGCAGAATGAAGGTCAGCCTGTTTACAAGTCTGTGTAACTCCACTGATGTCAGTACTATTAAACTTATCTCTGTCCCACTTGAATTGAACCCAGATCTTTATTTAGTTTGCTAGCAGGCTGCAGATTCAAATGCTCAGTTTCTTCCAATGCCAGCTGAAGTTAGTGGCAGTCTGCATTGACTTCAAGGGGTAGTACATGAGGTCCCAATTATTGGATATGACATAAACCTTTTTTTTTTTTTTTTTTTTCCCCCAGTGAAAATGGTGGTCATTAGAGCACATGGCTTCAGTGGATGGGGGTGTTCTGGCTCTGAAGCAGTCATATGTGGTACTCAGGAGAGGCAGAAAGGGAATTGTCCCTTCTGGCCAGGTTTTATGATTGTTTTTTCCTATGTAATAAGATTTATTTTTTACCTGATTCTGATACTTTAAAAGTCTAACTTCAGTTGATTTGGATTTACATCCACTAAGCATCTGTTCTAGAGGCTTTCTTGTATTTCTGATAAGCAGTAAAATTAGAGTATTTAGACAAGCCTTGCAACAGTTCTGGTTAATTGCAGGTTATGTTCCCTGATTTACAGTGTGCAGTAGGGCCATTGGTTGTACCAATTCTCCAGGCCCTTCAACTTCTCACAGTACCACTTAAAAACACCTGGAACATAACACTGGTGATTCACTGGCTTCCGGGCAGCAGATTCATACCCTGATACATGGCCCTCTGTTGCTGATTTTCTTGGCACCCATGAGAGCCAGGTGTGACAATAGGACTCCTGCACCTTCAAAAAATACTCATGGCATTAAAAAAAAGGGGTAAAAGAAAAGAAAGTAATGGACTGTACATGACTTATCCTCAGCATTGTTTCTTTCTCCCTAGTCGTTTTGCTGTTGTTTTGAGTTTCCTTTTTTGAGGTCCTAAACAACCTGCCATGTCCATAATTATCAAAAAAGCAGGACTGGACATTAGGATTCATATAATTGTTCTGACCCAAGATCTCATTCTCACTTAATAGGTGCTTGCTGAACAGAAGGAGATCATATCAATGCTCCATGATCCCATGGCATCCTTAGGCAAAGATTTCACCTTGTCAGGTACCTTATTCACAAAGGAACATTTCCTTTGTTCTTTGTTCTGAATCCAGCTCCCACCAGCTTCATTTGAAGCTCTGCAGTTCTCTTTGTGGAAAAAACAGCTTGCTGTTGCTTCCTATTTACCATCCCCATGCCAATCATGACTTTTTAAAGATCATTATCACATCAAAATGATCATTTTTCCAAATTTGGAAATCATAGCCTGCTTGATTGCTTATTATAACAGAAAACGTTTCCCATTTCAGATTATCATTCTCTTCTTGGGATACTTCCTAATTCTAATATAAACTGTATGACATGGGATTAAAATTGCATATTTTTCAAGGTGTAGGCAAAAGATTCATACAGTGGTACAATAACAATGTCTGTTCCACTTTTTGGTTTTTTTTCCTTCGGATTGCTACTGAGAAATACAGTGATGCATTCATGGAACAATCTCACTTCTGAGTATTAGTTCTGGGCACAGAGCCCATCATTTAACGTGTGACATTGGTACTGCTTTTGTCCAGTGCTCATCACTTTACATTTATCTGTACTGAAAGCTGTCAGCTGTTGTGATCTACCCAGCCCCTCAGTCTCATAGTGTCATGCATTTCTTCAGAGTCAGTTAATTTATGAACATGCTAACCAGAGCCGGCTCCTGCACAAGTCACTGTAGGCCTTAGAGAATCATAGAATCATTTGAGTAGAGGAAGACCTTTAAGATCAAGTTCCACCATTAGCCTGGCACTGCTAAGCCCACCTTCACTGGTTTCTGCCCATCATCTTATAACAGAATCACAGAATGGCTAAGGTTGGAAGTGACCTTAAAGATCATCAGGTTCCAACCTCCCTGCTATGAGCAGGGACACCTCACAGTAGACCAAGGTGCATAAAGCCTCATCCAACCTGACTTTAAGCACTTCCAGGGAGGGGGCTTCCGGAACATCCCTGGGCAACCTGTTCCAGTGCCTTACACCCCTAATGGTGAAGAATTTCTTCCTAATATTTAAACTAAATCTACCCTCTTTCAGTTTAAAACCATTACCCCTTGTCCTAACACTACACTTTCTGGTGAAAAGTTTCTCCCCATCTTTTCTGTAGGCCCCCTTCAGGTACTAAGAATATCAACTGGTTGCTCTCTCCTACACTTTATTTTTTTAGGAGTGATATGGAAAATAAATATGAGGAAAGTTGGTGAAGACTCTTTGGAACTACAAAAACACTACATCAGCTACATCACTCTAAATCAACTCCTTCTTGACTTCTTTAAATAAATCTGCTGAGCTTGCAAGGTAAGACATCCTCTTAAAAAAATAAACAGGTGGATTCTTCCTAATGGAACCTACTTATCCAGGTGTCTGTTCTTTCCTGATATTAATATGCTACTGATGCCAATGGAAGGCATCAGGATTCCATATCTGGACTTCCATGATTCTCCCTGAAACTTTTTTTTTAGGTAGTATCATATCTGATACCTTCAACTCCTCAGGTATGCATGCAGTTTTAAGCACATGATGCACTACTTTTATTAATCAAACTATTTAATTGTGGAGTTCTTCCAGAGCTGTTGGGTGAACACCATCTTAATCGTGACAATTTGCTACTTTTGTTTACTTGGTCAAGGACAAAAATAGCATCATCTATTTTACAGTCACTTCAGTTTCAAACAGATTCTGTAATGAGTTCTCCCACAAGTAAGTCTGAAAAAGGGAATTGTACCCATTTCTTCTGTTTTGTATATTGATTCAAAGGTGCTGTTTAGCTTCTTGGCAGTCACCTCATTATCTCTGAGCACTCTTTATATCCTAATCATTCACAAACCCAAAAACTCTCAAGTGAGCCTGTTTTTCCTGACATGCTTCAGGATGTATTGTCATTTTGCCAAGAACTAGGAGAGCAAAGTGATAGGACTTAGATGTTCATGAGAAATAATGAATAACAGAAAACATTAAAAAAATGATTCTGTGGGGTTTTGGCAATTCTTTGCATCTTTAAAACTTGAGCTACTGATGACCAAAGACTACCTGTACTTTCTGTCTCCTACTCATTTGCTGAGTTTTAGTTCCTCTCTTTGTCCAGCTTGGATGTTAATGAAATGTTTCAAGCCTAGTTTTCCTGCAATCTTGGGATGACTGTAGTCATCCTCATAGATATGCCTTATAAACAGTTACTCCTCAGGGAGTAAGGAGAGATGTCTTAGCTAATCTTACACTGGAGAAAGCCTTGGGTCTAGATCCAGGGCCAGCTGCCCAATTCAAGTGTTTATCATCCTATATTGCCTAGACCCAAGCTCTGCCAGAGTGCACTAATGGGACAATGCTAAACAGCCAATGTGAAACAATCTTTCAAGATCATTAAAGGGTTGACTGTTTTCTTTGGTGATTTTTACATGAGTATGATTGGTAGGATTCAGATGTTTATGTACCAATTCAGAAAAACCTAACATTCTAAAAGAAACAAGTACAAAAAAAAAGTAGAAGTGACATAAGAAAAGTTCTGGAAGAAACTTGGCTTGTTCCTCTTTTACTAGGATTCTTTCAATTTAAGTAGATTATCATAAAGTGATATTGACAATTGCCAAGGCAATTGCACAGGGTGCAACCATCTGCATCAGCTGAACAGAGGTAATTAGATTGAAAACCTGGCTGCATTAGTCTAATCCAATACTGTACTGATTGTACAATCAGTTATATATCATACGGTCTCAGCACTGTGTCAAATTAATATCTGTTTGTGTGCAGGTTGTGCTAGAGATATGACTAATGGGGATGCTTTTTGGAGTGTGCTTGCAGTTTGCACTGTAAGGAATGATAACAATTGGTTTCATCTGGAGTAATTACAGCTCAGTGACCACTAGTTAGGTAATTATTCAGAGGAAATCCTCTTGAGAGAAGCAGAGCTCAGCTTTGAGAAGGAAACCTATCCAATATAAATTCCTTATGTGTGGTAGAAAAACATTTCTTCTTCCCGAAGAAAGAAAAAAACAATAAAACCAGACTTATTTAGCCAAGACCCTCAGAAATTAGTATTTCCTATGTGGGAAAAAAAAATAATAGTCCAAATCTTACAGTGTCGGTTTTGGTCACCATAATGCCATGAACTTCTGAAACAGGTGAAAGAGAGGAGGAAGGTGGATTTGACAGAGTGCCCTGTCATCTGCATTACTCAGGGAAAACAAAATATTATGCATTGGGTAAGGTAGGGGTACAGTGAATGGAATTTATGAGACATGCTTTATGAAACATTGTAGCTTGAAATTATCTTAGCATGGTTCTGACCTCCAGGAAGGCTGTTTTAAGCAGAAAGAGTGTACTAATCCAAGAACATGCCTAGACTATGAATTCAGGACATCCCCAGGGAGGCGAAAGAGATAGTTTGCATTTGATACTTCAGAGTGCAATTCCAGAGAGCGAGGGAGTAAGGGTAAGATGATAACTATTTGATCAAGGGTTCTTTATTATCAAAGCTATTGGAGTAAGGAGCCAAGAAAGGTGAGGAAAGGCAAAACTTGAACAGAAGAGAGATAGGTAATGCCAGGTGGTGTTGGCAAGGCTCTTGCCTTAGATTAAAAGACCATCTTTTTCATTCTTCTGTTGTAAGTATAAACTGAAGCCTTGAAGCCAGTCTGTCAAACCTCTGCTGAACTAAGGAATTAACGCATCAGTAAAACCTTGTTTGCTTAGTAGAATTCAGCTTGCAAAACTCTAGGGTTTTTTTATCAGAAACTATCAACAAAGCTTATAAAACAAAGATATTACTTTTTTTTTTACTTTTTTTTTTTCTTCCCCCCCGCCCTGTTCTCACAAGACTGCCTTGAAATAAAAATCACAGCTATGGCACACCATGATAACTTTTGCTCTTTCTTCTACTTGTAACCCAGATGTGGATTAATTTGCAAGAAGGAAAAAAAAAGCTGTCATTTGGGAAGAGCCTTTAAGAGACATTAATGTATTTTATTGCTAAATTTTAGTACCTACCGTGTGCAATACAGATTCTTCAGACAGATCTCAGAAGTTCTTAGGCGGGTCTCATAGCAGGGCTCACTACAAACTCTTCTCCAGCCATGCCAGAGGGCTTGAATTTTTGAGTGAATTATTGAGTCAAATCTGCATTTGGTGCAACGTTCATTTCTCCCCAGATAGTTCTGATGTGTGACCTCCATCAAAATAACATTTTTATATCTATGTAGATCTTATTAAGATGCAGAATCCTTTATTACTCGATACACTTGAAATTAAGAGAATTTCAACCCTACTGAAACACAAAAAAACAAAGTATGAGATATATTTCCAGTATAGTTGAAGCCTATCTTGAGAAATTACTACTAGAATTAACTTACGTTTTCAAGCTCCCAGTAAATAAAGAGCATTTTATTACATGTATTTATTATAACTAAATCATGTTTGTGTAGAATACAGTATCTAATGTCTAGCTCAGCAGAGGGAGAGCAGATTAAATCTGAGTTTAACTACCATAGCATTTTTCATCGGCTGAGCTACGTCCTTACAGGGATCGTAATTTTGGCAGTGATGGCAATAGTAATTTCTTTAGTAAATCACAATAAACTCCATAAATAGAAAGAGCTTTGCAATTTCCCAAACAAATGGGAAAGTAATTTTGCAGGATCAGTAAAGATAGCAATAATTGTTATAGGGCATATTGCAGTTTATACGAAGAAACTCAGTTGTTTATGATAGGCTATCAGAAGTAAAAGAGCATGAAAGTGGAGTCCATAAGAAACATAAGTGTAACACAGCTTAAAACAACAACTGTTCTGTTGCTAAAAAATGTAAGAGTAAAGAAAGTGGTGAAGTGACTGCTTCAGAAGCAATGAAGTGCAGAATGCCAGGTTACTTCATAGAGAATGCAATGCCAATATTGTTCTCCAAGGTCCACTTAGAAATAAGTTGTTATCATCAAATGCAAAAACTTTTGGTTTTTTTTGCTGTTTTTATTTTATTTTACTTGTTGTTGGGGTCTTTTTGTTTGGAGTTTAAGTTTTGGGCTTTGTGGGGGGTTTTATTTTTATTTTTTTTAAATTAAAAAGGCCACTGATATCCCAGAGTGCATAGATACTCAAGTGTTCCAGTGGTTGTTCTTAAGTAGTTGAATGGTCCATTAATTTCTTGTCTATTTGCTTACTTTGAAGGCAACATGAAATTGCATCAAGAATATTGGAAGCTATAGAAAATGTTTGACAATAAAATAGTGCAATTTTGACAAAACCTCTTATTTGCAAGAGATCATGCAAATACTAATTCATGAAGATAAGCCTATCTACATATTAATATAGTATGAAAGCTAATATTATTCCAATTAATCTCCTAGCTCACATACTGTATAATACAAAAAGGAATGCTGTATATGACTCATGATATGACCTTCAACGTGTGCAATGGACCCACTTTTTCCACTTTTGCCAACTGCTTTTTCAAATTACAAGGCAGTTTTCATTTAGTCAGCCTTGAGTGCATGGCATTGTTTAGGAATTTCTCTGCAAGGTGGTTATCTCCAAAACCCTGCAAACGAAGGAGTCTGGAAGTGTTGATCTTATGTTAGAAACTGTTTTTGTATTTCAGGCTACATTTACTTATTTGGCTAAGATAGAAATGATGAAAAGACATTTTGAATCATTGATGCTTGCTTCCCTATTCCTCTTTCACAACGATAATTTTAATGATGTCTTAAAGTTAGAATAACAAAAGCTTATAATGCTTTAGTTTGTTAACTACAGAAACTTTTTTTCTGAAACTAATGTTCAGAAAATACTAAAGAACTAAAGCTAAACAAAAATCTGGGTGCAAATTGCTTGCAAAATGTGTGAGTGCTTTGGTGGCCTGGATTCTGGAACAGACTGACAGCCTTCCGTCCTATCATACAGATTTCATATCTGTGAGGTTTATTTTTTGCAATCCAACCTCAAATGCAGCACTAGAATGAATATTTTCTTTTTGTGAATAAACTCGAACATTTTACAAAATAATGTTCTGAATACAAATTCTCTGAAGGCAACACTTGAGTAAAAGTTAGTTTTGGTTGCACACAAAGATTTTAAAAGATTGATTAAAAAAAAAGGATTAATAATTATAAATACCATTTAAAATAACAAATCGAATTTTTTGACAGTGAAATTCTTTAGATGAGGGCTTAAAAAGTATATTTGAAGAAAATTATGTGATATGCTATGAAAAACAGTGTTTCATAAAAGTTTCTTATTGTTCTTTATTTTTCAGATGACTGTCCCTAGGACTTAGACTAACTTTCTGTCTCTAAACTAGCATCTAAATCTAAGAGCTAGCAATTCAGGATGTCTCTAATATCCCTCTAAGAGCCCAAGCAGCAGTTAAGAAAGGTATCAAATTTTCAGTGCTACTCAGGATGACTTTGTGTTGTTTTTGTTTATACAGTCTTGCTTGCAGCATTATAATTAGGAATGAAACCTGTTTGTACGGCTAGAATATAGCTGTAGTATTTTTTGCATTTTAGCTCTTCTAATAATAAATGTCTAAGGACTTAATTTAGACAATTTTGTGTTGTTTAACTTTTTGTTTGTTTCTTTGTTTGTTTAAAGATAGTCCCACCAACTCTCACATTGTCACTTTTATTTCTCTGCTCTCTCCATTTTCATGATGTAACTGTGGGTAGTGACCTGCCCTGTAAGCAGGATCAACGAAATGAAGCTGGTGATAAAATAATCTGCAAAATGTTATCTGCAGGAAGAGCAACCTTGCCTTCCATAGCCTGATGGCTTCTACAGAGAAATCCAGGCGGGTCATGTAGTTCAGGGAAACATGTTTCCACCTGTTTGCTACCTCTGGAATGCTTATATGCCCAAAGTGAAAAATTGTGCCTTAGACAACATAATTTTTTGACTAAGCCACCACAATGAGCATGTCACTTAATCTAAGTACTGAAAATGCCCTGCAGAATGTAACCATCTATTTAAGCTTTCTCAGAGAAGGTCTGTGCACCAGCGTGGGTATCAGCAGCTCAGACTTCTCTTTGATAGTGGCTGGAATTGTGAGTTCTTTTACATTACTCAGCTTTAGTCTCTTTTAGTTAATAGAGCTGCAGCACTGACATACTGTTCCAAGTAGCAGTACAGTGTAACAGGTCAGTTAAATTCTAATAAGCAGCCAAAAGTTTAGTTAACCAGGGAGCAATATAGTGATTTTTTTGGTGATAAACATGTTTAATTGTGTATATAAAGGAAGTCGGATTAATCTAACTTCCTTCTCTTCAAGGAGCAGTGTCCCATATAGCACTGTATAAATGCCCTACATGCATTTGGTTTTGGGCACTAGAGAATGAATCAGTAAGAAAAGCAACTCCTTTGTTGCAGTATATTCACATTCCAGGGAGAAAATACTGGGAGAGAATCATCTATCTAATGTAACAAGTGAGGGCATGAAAAGAACCAGGAATGTGATGCTAAAGAACAGCAAATTCAAACTAAAACCAAGATGTGTGTTCTTCTGGTATGAGTGATTGAAACAAACTATTAGGCAAAGTGATGGATTCTCCAACTTTCAATGTCTTCCAGAGCTGGCATGTTCTCTGAAGATCCTCCTTTTTGCCAACTTCAAGTTACTCGAAGGACAGTTTGAAGGGCAGTAGCTGATGAGCTGAAGATCCCCTCTAGCTCGAGCACCGCCACAGAGCTTACAAGCAAGACAGAAAATATCAGATGCCAGCTCGATTTTGCAATGTAAAGGAGAGAAGAGGAGCAGTAAGGATCACAGCGTAAACTGAAGCCTGAGAGAAGTAAAGCTCCTGTGCAGGTACATCTAAAAGAAATAGTCTGTGATATGTTAATAAATATCTCCTAGAGCCATATTCTATGATCCCAGGGTCAAGGAGGTTGCGTGATGCTTTACACATGATCCCCTGTTAGCTTAAGTGTACATTAAGTCAGATGCAATATGCATAAACCAGAGTAAATGCATAAAGCTGCAGCATGAAAACAGCTGGAGTACTGTCTAATTACAAGGAACCCCTTCTATATGGGATGCTGGGGATCTGAGATGAAAATTAAAAACAATGCTGTAAACTGTTGTACTGGCATTTTTGCAACTACAGTACAGAGAGCACATATGGCAGCTGCCTATCTGCACATGCCCATTTTCCTGGCCAACTCCCTATTTTTTTTAAGGCACTAGGCACTGAAAACCACATGATAACCTGATGTGTAGGAAAGGGGTTGGTGCTTTACCACAGGGAGCAAAATGTGCCTCGTCTCAAGAGTTCAACTCATTCAATTGCCACATCTTGTAGAGTTGGTAACACCATCTTCATCAAATGGAAATAGCAATTCCACCCCTGCCCTTGCACCCACACATATCCTCTGTCTCCTTTGGGAAGTGATGTCGGCAGTTTGTCATGTGCAGTGTTTTTTGTGCCCTCACAGACAGGCAGAAAAGGTGGAACAGCAGAGGTGGCAGTGACTGGTTGACTTGGCAGAACTGAAAACTGTGAACACTGTGTAGCTGCACTTCTAAGCTGTTTTTTGGAGATGTTTCTACAAGGATAAGTGGAGGGACTGGCAAGACTGAAATAAGAGATTCACAAATCTGCAAAGTATATGCAAATGTTTTAATCCAGCAGTTATATTTTCTTCCAATTTTACTCCCTTTTTTGGGATATAGAACCTTTTAAATGGCTAATTTCTCTTTATATTGCTAAAAGCATACTGCCTTAATTCTTTTTTTGCCAAACAGGAGTCAGTGTGGTCATTATCTTGCAAAGGTTCAAATCTTTGTCATTTCCTTGGCACTACCATTACAACGATGTTATCAGTGGAAGAGCACATGCTACTCCGAGCTGTTACGGATTCCTCGTTAGCATAGAGTCCTATTGATTCTCTTTATCTTTTTTCCCAAGTCTGAGCTATGCGAACCGCCTCGACTATAATCATTTAGCAATGATTTCAAATTGAAATTACTATAGGCTGTTTTCAGTTTAGTTTTCTTCAAAGTAGAGTGAATAGCAGGAAATATTCACAAATAAGCTGAAGTCTTGAGATTCAGTGCATTTGAGTGTTTAAAATTAATTTTTGGTCCATGGCATAGAGGCATTTCCTGAAACGTGCTTTTCAAATGGAAGTTACAGACATGCAGTTGTTTTTTTGTTCTAGGTATTGAACAAGTAAGACTTATTTTCAAGATATTCTGTCCCTAGCTATGCCCTTTAAGTTATCTGTGCAAACAAATTGTTTTACGAAAGGAAAATTAGACTAAAATTATGCTAGATGTTAATTTTAAAAGCAAAACTTCCCTCATTCTATAAGATTAGAGTTGGAAACCTCTGCCTAGGCAGAAGGTTCAAAGCCTTATACTGCAACTACTAAGTCAAAAATACGCCCAAGTTTAGAGCAAACCCAGCCTAAATTATACACTTGAGTGCAAACCAAGTTAAACATTGAGTTTCTTACCATTCCACCCTCAGACAAAGCCTTGCAGTATCAGCAGTCCTATGTTATATATTTGTTCAAAATTGCACCCGAAGACAAGCATTAAGACCTGCAAGACCTAACCTTGGTTACCTGTGTGCAGCCCAGGAGAAATTATTTAGGGATTAGTTAGGTATTTCTCCCCTGTTTTCCAGCTCTGTAACTTTTTTATCAAGGGTCTGTTCCGTGATGGGTACGTGCCTCCTTTTTTAAAGCTTTATTATATATGGGATGTGTCTCACTGGCACTGTATGCTCTGTTGCTTCTTGAATTAGGCACTTTCTGAGTGGATTGTTCTCTGGATGTTGCTTGCAGATTCATATGAGTACATTCTTCCCTAGGGACGTATATAATATTCTCCTTTCCCATCAAGGGGAGTGTGATTACAATGGAGTGTGGTGTGACAGATGCGAGTGTTATAAAGACTGTCAGTGCTTTCTGAATGACTCAGGCATTAGTTTTCCCTCCTACCAAACACCGACAGAATGTTCTGTGTATCTCTGTATTGTAAATTATCATCTTAATATCAGTTCCCATTCATTCCCACACTGTATTTTAGCAAAGCACCAATTACCAATATATATGATCCCTCCTTCCTTTGTCTGTTCATTTGTTCCTGCCTCCCTTGCTCTGCTTTAGTTGTGACCAGGAGCTTTTTTTTGAAATGGAAATCCGTCTATATTTGCATTTATCAAGGACATAATCCAATCTTTCATTTACTGCCTTTTTATGCCTTTCTGGGTTCAGCCTTTATTTTTCTATTTAGAGAGAACTATCTTGAACATTTCACCTTTTCATTGTGTGTTAATGTAGCTGTTCAGATCACACAGCTCATGGCTCACTTCTCAGAGTCCATTTTTTCATTATTACAAATCTGTAGTGAAATTGGAGAAGCACTCTGCCTTGCAGTACATTTTACACTTACCTGAACATACAGACTGAAGACTCTTTATTCCTAGAGGTCCCACTTCCTTGTAATTCATTTCAAGCTAAATAAAGTGAAGGGCTATCCATTTTATCTCTGACTTGGAAACCAGCAGACTTGGAAAAAACAAAAGAAAGCTCAAAAATGAAAGTAAATCTCCATAGGAAGTTTAAATGGCTTCTTTTTATTGGAAGAAAAGAACAGTAAAAACAAATAGGTTTCTGCATCCAAATGCAAGTTGAGCTAGAGAAACCTAATGAGCATGTATCCTTTAAAGCTCTTCTGTCAAATCTAGTCCTGCTTTTTTTTTTTTTCATTTGTCCCTTGAGCAGACTTGTGTCATTATGGCAGGGAAATTATTCATAAATATTGTAGCATAGGAAGGCAACTCCCCTATTGCTTCTGAATTCCCTTGCTTTTTTTGCTTACTCAAAAGTTCAAAGCCTGTTGTCTGTGCAAGCACCTTATTACTCCTGGTTGTTAAGGAAAGGGAATCTTCCCCTTCCTCCTCCTGCCTGCAGTATGAGAAAGCAGAGCACTTGCCAGCGCCTGAACTCACAGTAACAATGCCTGAGCCCTCAGTGAGATCTTGGAGGCTGGAACCCACCTTCACAGGTAACTGATGATCAGGCCAGAGGAAGGATAAAACTTGAGTCTCTCCCCCCTTCCCTGCTTTCAGCGTCTCCTGCCTCCGGAGTTTGGACTCCCAGTTCTCAGCCACAGTCCCAGCACTTAAAAGGTTTGACAGAAACTTTGGTGAGCTGCCTCCATCTTACCATACCCCTACCTGGAGGGTGTTGCCACTCTAACAGAGCTGACAGGTGGGTATACTGCAGCAGCACGAGTGCCCAGTCCTTCAGTTCAACTCAAATCCCCCATTCCCCAGCAGTTTTACCCAGTACACCAGGTTGGCACTGAAGCTGATGAGCTGCGGGAGTGTGAGCCATGCTGCTGACATGGAGGAGGGCAACAAATGAGCAGGTGAAGATGCAAGGTGAACACTTCTGGGCTGTAACACCTTTAGCTTCTGCAGCCCGTTGGCCCGAGCCTTATAGTCTTATTCAGCACATAACTTAGCCTTGGGAACACCAAGCAGAGCCTAGCCTCTGACTTCCAAAACATTGCAGTATGCATTTTTCAGTTTCTGTATTAATCTGGACCTCAGAGAAATGAACCTGAGACCGTCAGCCAAACACTGGCTTCTCTCTTCCCTCAGCTGCTGAAGGGTTGCAGAGTTGCTTTGCAAGTACTGCCCAGCCCAAAGCACAGACTGAATCTAAGTGGGACCATATCCAGTGTTTCTTGCAGGCATCTTTGTGTATGTTGGCAGGAAATGCAAAGGATCTGCCATGAATTCTGTAGCACAGTCCTCCCTCTAAACCCTCCCTACCCTTCCAGGGTGATGGTCTTTGGAGGGAGCAGTTTTGGAGAAGCTTTTTTACAATGATATATATATATGCCACTTCACACAGCTCCTGAAATCCCAACCTCAATGCAATAGGATTCCTCAGGTCCTTCTGTATGGGTCCAGCCATGGAAATGTGGGCTAAGGCTTTTTCTGATGACTTGGTATTATTGCAACAGTGTTTACAGGAGATGTAAATGTCATGGACTCCATTCCAAATGAAGTCATGTCCAAACTGTCTCTCAGTACTGGTCTTAGTCCAATACCATACAGTTTTCGGTGATCAAAAATAACCTCTAACAGGCAAAAGGCCTCCTCTTTCCTTTGGAATAGGGAACATGGGACATGCATTCCTTCAGGGAACAGAAATAAGGGAATACAGCTCCTGGTTGTAGTCAGATACTACTAAGAACTGAGCATACGGTTTGTCCCAGCAGCAGCTTCAGTAGAGAGTCAGTGAGTAAGATTTGTTTGGAGATGTATTGAAAATTTGCTAATGACAGTCTTGACTAGAGAAGAAATGCCTGTATTCACAAGGTAAATTATTTGGGATAAATCACGCAAGTGACTCCAGCCTTCTTCAATGCAGCTATTTACATGAGGTGCTGCCAAATTAAGAAACAGGCAGTAAGGACAACATGAAAATAATGAAGCAGCTGCTGTTGCTGTGTTGGCTGTGTAAGTGACTATTAAACTCAGTAGTCAGTTAAAATGGAATTCTTTTCAGATCTGAGGTTTTTCCACATTTTGGGTTCATATTTATATTTGTTAAGGTTAGCAGACCTGACATCTTCATGTTCTCACCAAGGAGCAGTCACTGACAAAACTGTGAGAGTGACTGAAACAATATCCTCCACAGAACATAAAATCTGTGCATCACTGGGCTGTTTCACATTCCTCAGTCCCTGTTGGGGCAAATCATCTTCCTGCCCCTGACTTTTACTTAGCAATGCTAATTCAACAGATCTGACTGCATTTTTTTTATACCCATTTTTTCAATGTTCTTCAGTAGCTGCGGTAGAGCCTCAGCATTTCTTAAAGTCACAGAATTATAGAATATGCTGAGTTGGTAGGGACCCATCAGGATCATTGAGTCCAACTCCTGTCTTTGTGGAGGGCACCCCAAGAATCACACCATGTGCCTGAGAGCATCATCCAAATGCTTCTTGAACTAGGGCAGGACTGGTGCTGTGACCACTTCCATGGGGAGCCTGTTCAAGTGCTCAACCACCCTCTGGGTGAAAAACCTTTTCCTGATATCTAGCCTAAACGTCCTCTGATTCAGCTTCCTGCCATTTCCCTGAGTCCTGTCATTGGTCACAGGAGTGAAGAGATCAGTACCTGCCCCATCTCTTCCCCTTGTGAGGAAGAGACTGCAATGAGGTCACCCCTCAGCCTCCTCTTCTCAAGCTGAATAATGTCAGCTGCTCCTCATAAGTCATTTCTTCCAGACCTTTCACCATCCCCGTGGCTCTCCTAAACCCACTTTGTTCTTTTAGAGTCTTTACTGATGCTTTTCTTCTAAAGTATGTTTCTATTTCTTCTGTGCTTGTGCTTTAAGTGCTCTATCTTGCCTTTTAGATATCATCTGCAAAAAGCAGTTTTTAAGAGAACAGGTAGAAAGGAGAGGTTAGGCATGAGGTGTCTTTGGCCACTTGTAGGGTCGCATGCCTTTAAAAAAGAAAATAATACAGGAAGCCAGGAGATTAATTCAGCAGAGAACTGAATTGAATTTTTAAGGGTAATACATGATCTGCAGAAGTATGAATATGTATTCCTCCCACTGGCATCAGAAATCTCAGGACATCCGAAGCAGGGAAATTAGTGAGTCTGAGACACTATTCTTTCTGCTTTCTTCCCCTTCCCAGACTCCACAGAGCACCGCACAGGCAGATTTTCAAGATTCAGCCATGCAAATGAGGCCTAAGAAGTCAACTTTTTTGAGCTGAGCTGGTATAACCTGCCATATGCTTGCTCTTAGCTTAAATAAATGTGAACTAAAATGTGGTAGCTAAATGGAGGAATTTAAGGTAAAATATTTTATATGCATTGAAACAATATAAATTGGATGGGCAGGTCCTGTGCCTAAGCTGGTGTGTGGTGTCTTGCCACTGAGGGAACCAAATCCACATAGAGAATACTCTCTCTTTTCCTTCTTCCACAATCGGTACAAGGAGGCAGGAAATGAAAAGCTTGTGACAGTGTTTAAAATCCTCTGCTTTCCAGACTGGGTTTTCCAAAGATTCATCCCTGAAGCTTGCCAGGCATACTATTAGATAGTTTCATTGCATTCCTTTGTGCTCTTGCCTTTAATGAAGTTTGGGTCAATCACTGAGTTGCTCACCCATGGAAAGATCTTCCACCTTAGTGCCTTGACATTAGAGGCCTCCGTAATAGATGTCCCCCAGAAGCAGATGATTGTTAGCGTGAAGGGGTCAAGTTCTTGCTGTTAGTGACTTTGTGATGAAAAGGTTAAGTCAGCCTTTGTTAGCACTTTGTATTAGCCTCTGTGACAGATGATACTGCTCTTTCCATGGGAGTCCCAGCAACAAATGCTGCACAAGTGTTAATCATAGTTATTTATTTGCAGATCAGCCTTCCTCTCACTATGCCTATCTCATTTCTCTGCCTTTAGCTCCACTCCGTGTATCTTCTGGTGTTTTGGAAACTTAGGATCAGAAATATCATGGCTTGCCATCAGTGTACCTTTGTAATCTTGTTTGCCATGTTGGTCTTTTTCATCAGGAAATTCCCATGCACATCCTCTCTG
Source organism: Apus apus (assembly GCF_020740795.1). Classification (NCBI taxonomy): domain Eukaryota; kingdom Metazoa; phylum Chordata; class Aves; order Apodiformes; family Apodidae; genus Apus; species Apus apus. Next base: position 40,631,646 of record NC_067283.1, on the reverse strand, counting down.
TAATTTAGTTCTTTGTCAAACAAAACTCACATGGTGACTAGTGCAGGAAGAAAGACTGGGTAAAAGTCAAGTAAGGTCTCAAAGATTTGGCCCCAAGTGAAGATGATAAACGCAAATTTATCAAATAAATGCAAATAGGAAAGGTAGAATGGGAGCGAGGGGGGGAATGCTGGCTTGCATACAGCTTTTCTTCAGGAATGAATACATTCAGAACACTTTTACATACAGACTGAATAGAATATAGTGCTGTGTTTGTCCTCAGGTTTTATCACAGCTGAGAAGAGTGAAAAATTGCCTCATCTGTAAGGGCTTGGAATACAATGATCAAGAATAAGCTTCTCTGTCAGTTCTATGATCTTTCCCTCTTGAACAGATAGCTGCACTGGGGGACATGTCACTTCTTCCAGCAGCTAAAGAGTACAGCTAGTTAACCACAGATTTATTTATCTCTGTAACTCAGCTGGCTAGTTAGAAACACAAACACCTTTCATGGTATGCTGTGGAAGATCAGTGACAGTCTATATATATAAAGATAGCTACAGAAGCACATAAAGAGAGGCAACAAGTATAAATGCATATAGAGAGAAGAAAAAGGCTAAAAAACAGGTAGCCTACAAACTGCTGTGTTCCATCCTTTTAAATACATGAAGTAAACGTTTATTTGAACTGAACTGTGTATAGAATAACATCAAATTTACTTAAAATATCTCTCTATGTGAATATATTAATACATGCATATAAAACATGGAACATACAGGTACCATGTATATATTCACTCATATGCCATATATGCACTCATTCTGAGCAGCAGAGAAGACATTATTTTAAATTTCTAAACCACAAGTACATTTATCCTTTCATCTTAAAGAGCAGTAGTACATGTTCTTACATACCACTAGATGGTGACTTGTCTAATGAGTTGTTGATTTTTCTCCTAAAGTACATTTCTCTTTCTATTGGAATGAAGTGGAATCATAATGTGTCTGCATTGTTAATAGTTTCCCTCTAAATATATTCCTATAAAAATCCTGCTGGTTGTAGGAGTCTAAGGAAAAGCTATGGAAAAATACAATTAACATGTTTCTTGCCAGATTTTATTTGGGATTTTTAATATCCTTGAACAATTAAAAACTTCTTTGGTTTGTTTTTTTAATAGTGGCTGCAGGATGTTACGCACAAATGATTAGGATACAATTCAGATGCGTTCTGAGCCAAAAAAGCATCCAAGGTTTTCTCCAATTATGCAATGTCACGTGCATCATCTTGTACAAACAGTAAGCCCTCCCAGACCATGCAAAACTGTCTCCCCTGGTCTTTCCACTCAGAGCAACCTCTCATTTCAGCTATCTGCTATTATAAGGCTACTTCAAAATCATACTTGGCACCTTTTCCTGCATGGTTGCAGCAACGAGATCAAACAAAAGCACTTTGTTTAGCAGATGCAGCCTCACTCTTTGGCTAGACAGGGGATCAAGCTCTTATCAACAACAGGACGTACTGAAGATCTGCTCACTGCTTCCCTCCAGTGACACTTGTTGCTATTATTACTCTGTGTTTGGCATAAAGGACTCAAAAACCTTCAGCCTCAGATAAGTGGAGAAAGTTCATTGTTGTCTAGGCACTGAAAAAGGAAAAGTAACGTTTCTCTCCCTGTTAGTGCATCATGAGATCAGAAACTACTTAGAGGTGAAATTGTATTTTTTTTGTACACCATACTTTGCATCTGTACAAAGATTTCTACAAAAGGAAAACTATCTCCAGTTGTATAGCCTAGGCTGCCAATCTTTATCAACAGCAACACAACTAATAATAACTCCTTGCAATAAGTGATGACTTCCTGGAATTTGCTTTTTATTTATCAGTCTGTGACATATAGGATATGGCTTTCAAAATCAACTGAAGAATGAGGCAGTCTTAAAGGCCTAGGTTCCTGATTATCAGAGTCCTTTAAGGAGACTTAAAATCTGTAATCAAAATCTCTTTTGGCTTATATAGCTGACTGCCTTTCTGTAAGTGATTAGTGAAGAACTTGTAGTGGATATTCCTGTGATTTGTAGCTTAAAAGTGTGATCAGGTATCCTCTTGCTCTGCTTGTTCTGTCCTGCTGGGTGATTCTGCCATTACAGGGGGCTTGGTCTCTCCGCCAAATCTGATCTTTTCTTGTCAAGCAAATTTCAGCTTGCAAACTATCATTTGTTCTCTGGGAGCACAAACACAAGCTGAATTTTTCTTCTGCAAATGTTTATAGAAATCCAAAGCAGTTCTTGACTGAACCCAAATGGGCCACCAAGGCATCTGAACATCCCTCTCCTGGTCTTCACCTACCTCCACTGTTGACCGATCTATTACAGCAAGGCCTTGTGCATGGCTGGACTCCAGGCATTTTCTGGTACAGTGTTTATTAATGCTTCGCCAAGATTAAACATTTCTGAAACAAGATTAGCATCAGTATTTACAAGCAGAGGGCTAGCTCTAGAAATAGCTCAATCAGAAGATGTCAGAGCAGGCAGCTATTCATGGGAAATTATTTGCAAGGGACACATTCTCCCTCCCTAGTTACACTTAACATTTTCCTCCCAGTATCAGGTTCACTCTCCATTTCAAAGCTTAAGTGAGGAAAATGACATGTTTGCTTCCTAGAATACAGCTCTGTTTATTTTCTGCTGCCTTTCTGGCTGCAAAACTGCCTATTGATTTCTTAACCTATGTGTTTTGTATTTCTCTTCTAATGACAAATGACTAAGCCTTAAGCCATGCCAAAGCTGGCAAAACAGGGTGTGTCTGTGCCACACTGAAGTGGACATGGGAAGAAATATTTTTTTTAATTGAAATAATTTCTGGTCATGTCTTGCCTAGCAGAGACTGCTCTTGTAACCAGTGGTGTGGGGACAAGAGGGATGAGAAGTAACCTGGGACACCAGCAGAATGTTTGGAGGCACACAGAAGTTACTCTGAGCCCATATATACAGTTTTGGCCAGAGACAATTTTTTATGTGCCTTGGAATATCCTAAATATGAACATGATTTTAAAATCCAGCTTTCTACCCTGTCAGAGTTTGGGGTTTTGGGGGAAATGCAGCAGTCCTTTATTTTTTATTCAGAGGAAACACCAGCAAATATCTTGGCTTTCAGGATGAGTATACAGGCAAGTCTTGGAAGGGCAATACAGTTAATTTGCAGTGTCCTGCTGTGAGGCTAGTGACATTGTAACCTGAACCCATAATGTGACCAAAACTGGCTGCCACAGAGTGCATGACTTTTAAAGCAAACACGCAAACAAAAAGCAAAAACAAAAACAAAACCCGACCCCAAATGAAAAAAAAAAAAGTGAGAAGGAATAGTGATTATTCCTTACTCTGAAACAGGAGCTTTTGCTAGACCCTAATCTGTATTCTGCCTCTCCTCTCACTATAGCTTGACAGATGAGTTGTGAAACCCAAGACAAAAGTTGATAACTTGAACAATTATTCCTATTAAATTATTTTAAAGGGTTATAAACCAATCAAGAAATATATTCTAAATCTGGTTTGCTTTTACCAGATAAAGGGAAAGATCCTTTATGGCATACTATATGTGCACATACCTTGGAGCTGAGTTAGCTACAGAGTTAATCCTTACAGAAAATGTACATAAGATAGACTAGAGCTCATGTGATTTTCTGTTTTCCTGTTGAATAAAGTATCTGGGAACAATGAATGTGATATGTTGCTGCTACCAGTTCTGTAGCTTATCCCGTTGTTTAATTACTGCAATTAATCTTAATCTGTCTTTGTTTGATAACAGCTAGGTTAGAAAGAACCAGCCGAATGCTTTTAATACAGACTAGTGTTTTGATCACTAACCTCAGTCTTTTATTTGACAGATAAAAATATTCAGTATTTTATTGTAATCTGAGTGGATGGTGAGTGCTTCTTCAAAATGCAACTGTTTGTTACTAAGGGACTGGAAAAAATATTTGCTACAAAGGAATATTTTTGTAAACATAGTAGAAAAATGAAATTCAATGTGTCTAGAACATTTTGCCCTATTCTGTCTCCAAAAATGTCACAGCTGTGTTTTGCATTGTATGAAGCACTCACATAAGCATTTAATTCACTCATTGTAAGTCGAGCTACATAAAGATGATGTAATAATTAGATCTGAAGCAGATGGAAGACCTACTTTAGAAAATACACTCACTAAAATAGCGTATGCTGGCTTCCTTCAATTCTATACATTTTAGTCTGTAGAGCTGTACTTTTTATCCAATGACAGCTACGGAAAATAATAGAATAGGCAAGATTTGCTCAAAATTTTCTGAGACAGAAGCTCTTTTTGCAGTACTGTGTTTTTTCAGGCATTACTGTATAGTCACAGAGCTCCATGTACCATTTCTTGGTTGTGATGTTAGGAAAACACAGTTAAGGAGTGTCAATCGCATTTAAACAAACTTCATTTTTTCCATTGAGTGTCAGTAGGCTCAAGGACCCTAAACTGGTCCGATTTCAACTAGGCAAAGATGAGACAAAATCTGGTCTCTGTCTGCCCTTGGTCATGTGAAGAACAAGACTGTGCATGCAGAGAGAGGAAGGAGCACACTGTCCAGATAGTCACACCTCCAAAGGTAGGCCCTCTCTTGCAAGTGAACCTCCAGCAACTCTGTAAGGTTCTTCTGTTCCCTTTCCAGTGCCTGTTGTTGCAAGGGCCCAATTATGCAATTAAGGCCCCCTAAAGTAGGCTGATTCTGAGATGGAAACAAAAGTAATATACATACATACACAGACATAGATACAGAGAATCCTTACTCCTGAGCCAAGGCTCTAAGGGCCTGTTTATTGAAAATAAGCAGCTTTGTTTGATGTGATACTGAAGTACGAACCAACAGAAGGAATAAAGACCTGAGTGAAGATCTTCTGTTGAAACTTTTGCCTCCCAGGAGCAGAGGCGGGCTGTGAGGTCTTGTGTTGTTGTAAGTTTGGGACAATGGCATTATTTCTAAGAGGTTGAAAGCAGACATTGAAGTAATCCCAAATGAGTTTTCGCACGTCCTATATGCTACTGCACAGCATTTCTGCTACTTTTGTGACGTGTGTTTTGTAGAAAAAGGTATTTTATGTAAGCTTCAGAAAGCAGTCTCCTACTGCCCTTTCTCTTCATCTGTCGGTCATGCTGCTGACTGCAGGCAGTGCACTCATTTAGTGTATTGCAGATATGTGTCCCTTTGTTCAGTTAAAAAATTCTTCAGCAAAAATGTGTTTGTTATTTGGCATTATTAAACTGCTGATTTTGCAGGAGCACATTGAAGCTTTGGATTTTTTTTGCCAGCAGTTTCTAATAAGCCAAAAAAGAGTAACAACATATAATCAGATCCATTATGACTACATTAAGATTACAGTAGAGAAACAAAATTAAACAAAGTATTGCAAAAGTACAGCTAAGAACAATGAAAATATCTGAGCAATGTTGTAAACACTTATTACTACTTACATAAGGACCATTTGTCTGTTTACTCTCAAGCCTGGGACTGAACAGACTTTCCTTTTAAGGCTGCCCTTATATAAGGTCAGCTTCTGTTAATATGGAATCGTATCAAATATAAACTTGTTTGTTTCTCAGCAGCTCTCCTAGTAATATTGAAACCATTCCTTAATTGGCCAGATTCTTCCTTCAGCCCTGAAAAATCTTCATTCTTAAACGAACAACAGGAGCAGCTATATAGGTAAAATGATGAAATTGTAGGGGAATCTATCACCCTTAGGAATAGTAGTTTTTCTGTAAAGACATATTGGGTATAGATAAATTTAAAATGTAAAGGAAAATAATAACTATAAAAATATATATAATGGAGAACCAGTATTTCAAAAGCAAAAATGCAGATATGCTCAATTTTCTCAATGGAGAAAACTGGTAATAAATCAGGTGCAGTGTCAGCTCAGGCCTGAAAATTTACCTTTCTTCTTGATGTAGGCAGGAAACAGAAGGCAGAAAAAGTAAACAAATACAAACAAACCACTAGCGGAGAGGAGGCAGAGGTACCAGGCTCAGCAGAAGGCAAATGAGAACAGTTTTGTAAGTCAGATCTGTTTCCCAGTTCTCCCTCCTTTGACATTTACTGTGGGAGAGGGGACAGAGATGGCAGATAACAGCAGCCGCCTGCCCCGCACGCCACGCTGCTGGCTGGCCCAAGCTCGGGCAGCAGCTTCATCTTGCCAAAGTGCAAACATGAAAGGCAGTTGCAGCCATGTGCAAGGCCCAACCAGCCAGAGGAGCATCCTAGTTACTGAAAAGGATGTTTTTAAGGGAATGATCTCATGCAATGAGTGCAGTAAAAAGTCTGTCTTCCTCTGCCAGCATCTTTTGATTAAAATCTTAATAGCTGACTTCAGATTATTGGGCCATAAAGTTAATTGTGACTTTGTTCATCCAGCTACTATGCCATTAAGATTAGTGGCTTTCCCAGGATTGAATTTGTCTAGGAAAGAGTTATTCACTGTGCTCTCAGAAGGAAGGATTTCATGTCAGTATTTTGCTAGAGAAGGCTGCTGAGGCAGAGAGAGGGAGAGAGACAGAAAATGTATGGCATGCTGTGCAAACGATATGGTCCTCCTTTCTTCTCTGCATAATTCAGTCCTCATCAGATTTTAACTGTCAGGCTGCACTCAGTTTGCCTTTCAGAAGTCGATGATTGGAAATGCTATCTCTCACCTCTTTCCCTGCCACAGAGCCAAATATCACAAATTATTCTCTCAGAATGGGGACTCTGAATAGCTGGAAATCATTACTTTCCCTCCAGGTTTCCCCTGTGATCATTTTGCCATTTAGGGTCGAAGAAAACTAGTTAGCATCATAGCATCAAAACAGTACCTAGCTGCTGGAGGTACAGGTAAATTAAACTTACTGAAAATGAAGAGACCAGCTCTTTTCATCATTATATTTACACTAAAGTACAGCTGGTGGGAAGTAGCCATGGATTTGTGCCACGAGGGCAGACCCACTCATACCAGGGGGCATTGCTGTCTGCTCTCTGCAGGGTTTTCTGCTCTCATGTACCCAGGCAGTAAAAATTAGTTGGAGGGCAATTCTTATTCTTCTTCAGCACAGCCCTCTTGATTACAGCCAGCATTATAGTACTGCCTTCTGGCAATTAAGTCAGTGCCTTTGCAAATTAAATTGCAGGGAGGGTTGCTGGTTTTGCAGCAGTTTTCAAGATCTGAAATGCGTTTCAGGCTTCACAGAAAGAAACCCTCTGATCTTTTCTTCACATACAGAGAATGGTGTGACAGTGACCTTTTTTCAGTGCAGAACCTGGGAAGCTCAGTGAAGAACATAGACACAAATTGCCTGGGAAAGGGTCTCTGGTGGTAAGGTCGGCAAGGGGGAGGGAAGGCAATCAAGGGTCTCATGGGTCAGCAGTTGGCAATGGAAGGGTGGTGTAGGACTTTTAGGTATCTGCAACTCAAAGCCCTGCCTGGCTACACAAGGTCTGTAGCCTGCACATGCCCAACACAGCAGCATAGTGAGTGTCTGATGTACATCTGAGCCATGTTTTTAAGTGTTTGAGCTCTATTCACCTGTTATGAAGTGCTTCGGTACAAGTCCTCTGTGCTATGCAGAGATGTAGGGACAGGGATAAAGCCTAGGACTGCGCCATCCCTTCCTACTTATGTGTGATGAGGACATGAGCAGTAGCCAAAGCTGTCACTGCTTATCTCGTGCTTGTGGGAAGTACTGGGTAGTTGGTGTCTGGTCAGTCGCCTCTCTGAAGAGTCCCAGCGTTACAGGCTATGGAAGAACACAGATGAGCTAAATGGGCAATAGGGATTATGTGGTTTCTGCTCATGCGCTAGCCCATTCTGCTGTGCTTTGGGACTCCTTTTGTGTGTATTCAAATGATATTTGTATTCTTGAGGAGGTATACATTAGATTAAAAGTGGAGAAAGAAAGTGTGCCATACCAGAGGCATTTGTGCCAGTATCCAGCTGCTCTGAAAAAAAGGCTCCTAAAACTCAGTAAGTGGCATCTAAGGGAATAAAAAGCTTCTTAATTCCTCTCTCATAGAGAACACTCTGCTTGAAGCTTGGCTGCATTTAGAGACAATACAGATTTTTAATTATTTATTTTTTTTTCAGGGGGAAGAATTTTTGTGTAGCATTAAAAGAGCAACTAGTTGACAAAGCATTTTTATGATAGGAAATAGTTTGTGCTTATGTAAGTTTGCATATTTTGTTGTGAATATAGACAAACATCCTCCTATACATATTTACCTTAAGACAGACCTATACATATAGTATATTTAGTGCAACACTCTCAGTTTCTCCCATAACTTACTAGGAGGTCTCTATCCCTGTCTTGGTATGCTCTCTCTTCCCCTTTATCCTATCATTTTGATAAAAAGCCAAAACCTGAAGGAAGATAATAATGCTGTACAAACATTTTAAAAGTGAAAAGATGTGAGAGAAAAATAGTTTTGCTTACCCAAAACTGTGAGGGATAAAATAAAGGCTGATCGACTCTGTGTAAAGAAGCAGAGATTCAAGTCAGGTATAAACTTTTCTCAGTGCTAAAGCACATCAGGTTGTGGAATAAACCACCTGAAAAGATCACTGAGTCACATCAAAGGAGGGATTGTGAAGTTGGAGGCTGTGGAAATTGTGGTGGCATTAGGATTCAGCTAAAGAGCCCCAGTAAGGCTGGGTCAGTCACTCAATTCTGCCACCTTCATCTCAGGGTCAGTTTATTTAATGCACAGTTTAACGTGGCTTTTGGCTTATCTGTGTGCAACTAAAGCTTGCTGTCCATCTCCTGATGTTCCTAGAGTAAAGTCTTGGGTAAGCTTATCCAGCTGCCAGAGGATGGGGACGACTGCCCTAGCTCCCTAGACTATGCACTCCTGGTCCCTCCCTGTCCCCTGACAGGCAAGGAGGGGCAAGACGGCTCCCTCATGGGCAGGGTGGCAGCAGGGGAGAGGGAGGAGTAACAGCCCCTTTCCACACCTTAAACAGGTTTGTCATGAGACCAGCACAGTAGTCACATGGAGCTGTGCCCTGTATCACTGCTGCTCATGTTGACCATCTGCTAATGAGCTGAGGAGAGCAAATAGCAGAGATGGGCAGAAAACAGCTGCTTGGCAGGACTGTAAGTGTACCAAGTGCCAACACTGGTTGGTCAGCACTGTTTCCTGCTGTCACATTCACCAGTTTGCTCTTTATTGTAGGTGCACCTCAGGTACCAGTGGGAGGACCTTGCTTCATGGTCAGACCCATGCTGGGTTGGGAAGCAGCTGGCATGGTGGGGTGAGTTCCTCTGCATGCGAACAGCCAGTGCCACATGCTGCATGTGGTTGTACAGAGACATGCCTCTGTTCGTCTCATATTTTCCTTTAGATGGTGTTTTTGGTGCATCTTTCTCCCTTCCATGATGGTACTACATTCCTAATGACACTAGCAGGTGTTTGTCACTAATATCAAGGGGAAAAAAGGCTTGGTCATGATAATGCTTGACAGTCATCCTAACGGAGCTATGGTGTGATGTATTTTACTTAGCTGGCCTTTATTCAAGCAAACACACAACCCACTTCCACTGACTTCACTGAAGCTTCATGGCCATCTCCAGCAGTGGCATTGCAGAGGATCTAGGGCACATTTCAGGCACCATGGCAGACTTTTACAGCAGGCAGTAACTCTACACAGCATTTTGGAAGAGCTAAAAATAACAAACCCACTTTGAGTTTTTCTGTTGTGAGATTTCACAATGGCAGCATGTAATGTCTCCTTTTGGGACTGGGAAACACAATCCAACCAGTCAGAGCCAGGCACTGGGCAAGCTGTGTGTGTTTGGGTGCAGCCAGCATCATCCCACCACAAGCTGGAACTGAGTGCTCTGTCCTACCTGCTCCAGTGACACTGTCCCATCCCCAGTGCCAGGGAGCACAGCTGGTGCCTGTCCTGGACAGACTTTGAAAGCATGGACAGGGAAAGAGGGGGTGTCTGCAGACACCCTGACCTCATGTTTTCTGGCCCTCACACCCTCCAGCAGCATAGATGCAAGCTCTTAACCTGCCTCTTGTACATGACTGGGCTCTGTATGTGGCTGATGGAATCTGTATTTCTCTCAATGAATTACAGGCAAAGTCAGCTGGGCATCTGCCGAAGGTAACTGAAGTTACAGGAAGTTAATGATACAGAAGTAACAGTTAATAACAAAGGCACAGGAGAAAGGACAACTTAAAACTTGTAAGTAACTGAACTAATTGTTTGAAGACTGGTGGTGATGAATATTTTTCCAAACTATTGTCCCAAATACTATGAACACAAGACAAAAGGTCTTGGAAAATTCCCGTTTTTCAAATCAACTGTTGCTACAGCGGCAAACAGAAGGACAGGCCTTGCAGCTTGAGTACATCTGAGATGGAGGTTTCTAATGAAGATAGTCCATTCCTAATCTGTGTGTCAGGTTTCTTCAGGCTTTTTTGGGAGAGCCATCTATGTGTATGTAGTTGATAGGGAGCGTAAAGGCAGTAATCTGCAGGTTTTGCTTATTGGATGTTATGTGCATTGTTGGGTGCTATCCTTCTGCTTAGAGTTGTGTTGGTGTCACTGTAGACAGTCTCCTAGGCTGGGCACTGAGCAACTCTAATCCTGGAGAGATTTCCCTATTTGGCTCGCACTGTATTTGAATGAACATTCATAATTTTATCAAAAAATAAATTTCTCGTAAGAAAATGAGTGGAAAGGAGGTTCCAAATAGTTTTCTGGGAAGGAGTTGTACTAAAAATCAAATACCTATTTATGTACGTGCATAGCGTGAGGATTATCACCTCAGGGAAGTACTGTATAATGCAGTTAAGCATGCATAACGCTGTTCCACACCTCTACATGCCACTGTGGGAATTAGCTTCCTTTCCTCTATAAACTCCATACTGTGCTGGCAAGATAGGATTGGGAAAGCAACTCTAGGCACTAAGTGAGTTGCACAACAGCTGTGACATTCAGGATGTATAATGCTTTTCTCAAACAATCCAAGAGATAAGTGATGTACTTAGGCACTCAGGATATCTGTTGTTTGTCTTGAGACATCTAAGAGTTAAACAAGATTTGCTGATGGACTAAAGAGATGTGTCAGCAACCCACCAAACAGTTTTACTCCCCCTTTTCGATGTGTACCTGAGAACTGGGGAGTTTAGTGTAGGACATGCTGAGATGGGAGACAAAGGAGTTCTACAGCTGGCACTGGGAGCAGAATATCCAGGGATAACCAGGCCTTGAGATTTCATGAAAACCACCGACTTAGCAGGAAAAGACGGAGTGCCAGTCTCAAGCCACTTCCTAGAACCAAACCTCCACTGCAATAAACTAATCCTGTGGTGCCAGTTGTCTCAACCTCTTCTTTTGCAAAGGCTGATCTCATTAATTAGCCAAACAAAGACTATCTGCAGGACATACCCTGCCCTATCACGGAGGAGCACAGAAAAGATAGAAGGATTTTCTCACCTGTACAGGGAGAAAAGTGGAGGTGCAGTGGGCAAGAACTGTATAAAAATCTGGGACAGTATGGATGCAGGGAAGCACTTCCACACCAAAGACATAGCTGGACTGTGGTGGTAACTATTGTCTTGCTCACTGTCCTCTGTATCTCTGCTTTCTCCTTTCTTTTCTGTCTCTGTTTTCCTCCCTGTCGTATCTGCTTTAGGGACTTTGTTGTGTTACTCCAGTAAAGTTTGTTGTGCATGTGACATCAGACCTCATTTGCATCTTACTTTCACCATTTGGGATCACCTTAAACCTTTTCACAGGTCCTGCTGGACAACAAAGAGTGCAGCTGCTGTGCAGCTTATCCCAGGGGAGGGAAGGCAGAATCGAGCCCCAGCCTCCCACTGTGGTGAGGGGTGTTGGAAAACAAGGGGGGTTCTGCACGATTTCTCCTAAGATCGCACACCAGCCCCAGTGCCTGTTTGTGCACCCAATATTTTGTGATCTTTCTTTTGTCCTGGCAAGATCATAAAAAATTGCCACATATCCAAATACCAGATCGTGACAACATCCATCACCTACACCCCACTGGGCTGCAGGGACTTTCTATTTTAATATTTTCAGCTTTTCACTCCTGTAAAGAAACACATTAAAGCCCAAAGATGATTGACTTGCCCTAGACAATCAGAGCCTCAGTTGAGCATAGCCGCCTGTCTTTCCTATTTTTCTTACCTTGTCTTAGGGGGAGCATCTCTTACTAGTGAAGAGCAGGGCTGAGTCCATAATTAGTATTGTTTACTAGCATCATGTGATTTTCTCCAGCTAAAGAAAACCTAGTCACACAATCACCCATAAAACAAAAAGAATACCTAACATAATTTATGGGCTTCTCATCAGGCCATACTAAGATGCCTTCTGCTCAGACTCAGAAAAAGCAATATGCATAAATATTCAAGTGAAACAAGCATGCAATATCTTGTATACTTCTGTGGTTAAAAGGTGGTTTTAAGTAAGTGTACCTTCTGTGTGTGAATATGAAGCAGAGCTGTACATTTTAATTCCAACTGAGAATCCAACCAAGAATCCCCCAGTCAGAGTATACTTGAATGAAACACCTCATATAATATGCTTGAGAACACTTTCAGCACCTGTAGCTACAGATCTGTGCCTGCCAAGTTTGTGTTTATTTGAGGAGTAATTGAATTGTTCCCACCTTCCTGGAGATACATTTGCAAGTCCAATAAATTACAGGGACCAGCAGGTAATTAGAGAGCTAAATGCTGTCATTTACAATTGTATTTACTTAGCCTACAATCTTATACTTGCAGCTGACTGGGCATTAGGAAGGGGGATGTGGATCCCCAGGCTGTTTAAAAGCATTGGGTCCATGTGCCTAACTAGGTCTAAATGAACATAACCTATTTTCCCTTATATTTCTTACTCTGATGCTTTGTATTAGCCCCTTGCATGTCTCCTGTTCTCATTTGGCAGTGACTGAATCACTCTCTGCCTTCTGCTAGGTGGCTGGTCTGTCTCTCCCACTGTATAGCCAAAACCTGTTCCTACTTCCTCCCCGTGATTTGAAAAATGCCTCATCCTGTGGTGTTCTGCCTTGGAAGATGAGTTTAGTTAGGAAGCCACAGGTCCTGAAGCTTGGATCCTTCATGTACAAATAGGTTTGCATTAAAGGTTAGACACTTGCATCATCCACTTTTCTAGCCTGAGGTGATGGATAGTTAATATGTGCAGTAGCTAAATAGCAGCCTTATTTTTTTAAAAGGTTACATTGCTTTTAGCTTATCTACATTATGTTGGGCATAGTGTTACTGACATTTCATGACATCAGGGTTACCTTTATTCTGACTAAAATATAGAAATACCCATAAGCTACAACATGATTTAAGCTCTTTATGATGGTCATACCTAAGGCAGCTCAGCAGAAAAATAAGGATTCATCTACAGTCAAAAGAGTAAACTGTTTGTGGCATATATGTGAGCTCTCTCCCTATTCCCTTCCATCTCCCAGTCATCTAGCTCAGTCTGAAAAACTATCAGGCTACCTTCATTGTGAAATAAACATCATTTTTAATGTAATATTTTAGGAAATGCTTGTTGTTTAACTAAAATAATGCAACATAGAAGAGAGAGCAATTCTTCAGTTGTAAACTAGAGGAGTAAAAACAGATTTTCCCTATGTGAAACCAAATCTTTCTCAGAGAGACCTAAATGGATAACGAAAGGAAAAAAACATCAAAAACAACAAACCAAACAAAACCCAAACAAGCAAACAAAAAAGGATAAGAGCCAGAAGGTAGGTGAGTTTACATCTCTTTTATATATCTCTGGAAAAAAAAAAATCCTTTTAAAAAAAAACTTAAAATAGTAGCTGCTTCAGTAAATATCTTGCATATTCGGTCAGTTATGAAAACACTTTGATTCAAGCCAATACTGTAAATTGCATCTGGAAGGTGGTTGAAGGCCTACTAAATCTGATGAGTTGAATATTTCTGCACACTAACTTCTAAACTAAACCTCTCTTATCCATGTGCCAGCGAGAGCACAGATTATACAAGCAGGACGCTGCAATCTGTAGGGTTCAGCAAAGACTAGCTGTACCAGGGCTTTCAACCCTTTTCTTCCTGCTTCACAGAGTAAGGGTCATTTGGGAACCAATAAGATCTGTGGAGATGAGGCAGAGAAATTTGGCACTGATGTATCATTGCACATGAGAGGACAGTTTGTTTTGATGCCATACGAAATCCCAGTGCAGACAATGAGAACATTTCCTCCCCTGGAATTTACTACTGAACAAGATGAAATATGTAGCAGACAAACAAACCACAGCTTTGGCTGAGATGGCAGAAAAAATGAGATTTATTTAATATGAAATGGGTTGAAAAATAAGCATTTGTCTAGTGTCAAGATTTGATATTGAAGCTGAGGAAGAGCACCTAAAATTATTTGAAGAAGGGACTACAGGAAGATTTGCACATTATTAGATTCAGGTCAGGTGGTTGGACCCAGAAAGAAATGCTAGGAAATGTCAACTGGCACAGCAGTAGGGACTGTCCTGTGGGGGTCCTGGTAAAGAACAAGCTGAATGTGAGTCAGCATTGTGCTGCTGCAGCCACAGAGGCAAATCAGATCCTGGGCTGCACCCACAAGGACATTGTTAGCAGAGATAGAGATGTGATCATCCCACTCTATTCAGTGCTTGCCAGGCTCCTCCTGGAGTACTCTGTCCAGTTCTGGTCCCTTCAGTTCAAGAAAGACATGGACAGACTGGAGAGGGTCCAAAGGAATGTCGTGAAGATGGTCAAAGGGCTGGCAAACATGCTCTATGAGGAAAGACTGAAGGTGTTAGGTCTTTTTCTGCCTGGAGAAGAGAAGGCTCAGAGGGGACCTTATCACCATTACAGTATTCCAGTACTTAAAGGGTGTCTACAAAGAGAACAGAGTCTCTCTCTTCCCAATAAGCCACATGGAGAAGACATGGGGCAATGAGTACAATTTGCACTGGGAGAGGTTTCATCTCAACATAAAAAATAAATTTTCTACAGTAAGAACAATTATTCCCTGGAATAACCTCCACCTTGGGAGTTAATAAGACTGAATATACCCGTCTGGTTGTACCTGTTTGGGTACAGGGAGAGAAGACACAAGTGGTTTTTCCCATCCCTTAACCTACTGTTTGATACCAGCACAGTAAGAGGGACACAGCCACCCTGCTATACTGGGTGCCAGATTAAGCAGGGACAAAGTTATGTTCATGACAATCTCACTTTAATATCACTGGGGGGGTCTTTCCACTGGTGTTAAGAGAACAGCTTACTTTACATTTCAACCCTATCAAGCTGTTGTTTGGATATTAAATAGCAATATGATACCTTTATAAAAAAATAACTAGCTCTTTGGTTATGGCTATTTTATATTGACAGAATATATTCCCAGAATGGGGAAGAAAAGACCTCATGACCCCTTAAGAGGTAAGTGAATTGTATTATCCCTCTTGGCGAATATATGATGTTTTACTCTGTGACAAAGAACATCCAATCATTTTCTTTTCGGCATATTTTTCTTGTTGACTGAGTGGGTAGGCTGTGAGAAGGAGTACCTGATTTGACAATACGTGTATTTTTGACCTATAAAACTTGATATAGACCAAAAAGAATGGGCAGAGGATAAGAGAGAGTGAGAGCTGGCTTAGCAGTTGAATGTAGATCTAAGAGCCAAAAAATCCCCAGTACTAATTGCACTGCTGCTACCAATTTATGTGGTGGCCTTGGGCAGTGTTAAAACTTAGCAAGCATTTTGAAGTGGAAGAGAGCTATGTGTTACTGTTAAGATGGCATAGTGAGGCTTTAATTAGGGTAAAATTAGCTAATTCTCTACTGAGATGGAGTAACTATTGCAGATGTGAATACTTGAATACACTACTGAAACTGAAAAGAAAGGTATTAGTCCTTCTGACATGAAATCTTGACAATGGGCCATAAAACAGTTTCAGTATTACACTAGAGATTGTATCTGTTTTTCTATATGCCAATGTTGCCATCAAAGGTAAATGTACATAAATTAATTTTAATTTATAATTCTTTCTGATTTTTTCCATTCCAGTGCAACTCATATAAGCCAATACATTCTCAAGACAAGGGTGGAAACTTGGCAATATTTGCTTCCCACATGAGTGTTAAGCTAACTTTGACATTTAATATGTTTTTAATTAAATCACTGTGATCTTTGCAGGCCGGTCTTTGGTCTGACAGTTTTTTAAAGCTTGAAATTCAAAAGTAAATTATTTAACAAATGTGCACAAAGATTAAAAAATGAATCACTTCAGCATTGAGACAGCATTGTCTGTTATCTCTGTTTTGCATAAAACAGATGGTTCATATTGCAAATGATGCCTGAATAGAACTTCCACAGTGTGATGCAAATGAATCATTGAAACTTGCATTGTAGAGATGAAAAGAGGCTGATGTTAGTAGATACTTCCTGGACAAACATCACTAACGAACGTGTTCTTTGATTATGTTTCACCACCTTTTAAAAAGCAAAGAATGCTCAGAAAATTGAGGCAGAAAGATATCCTTTCAGTGACTGAGTTTTTCAAGAAGAATAAGCCAGCCCAGTAAGTCAGCTCCAGGTCCTGCTGCAGATTCCCATCATAACCTTTGGCAAGTGCATTCACTGAACCTCTCTGGCTGGCAGCCACAACATGAGGGTCACAGTTTCCCACTGGTTATCATCTGTCTCATGGATTCAAACTATGCATGTTAGGGGCAGGCATTTTTTTTCCAGTGGTTGGCACAACCACTGCACACTTCTGTAATCCAAAAATTGGTAACATCTGAAGAGCAATAGTGTGATGGCAGCAATATCTCCCTGAGCTAGAGTGACCTTTCACATGCGCTGGATTGTGTGGAATAGACCTATTAATGTAAAAAGGCCTTTTCATTTGAGCAGACTTTCTCACTTTGCTCCTTGTGTGTCAATTTATTTCCTTGAAATACATCATTGCTAGCATAAGCAAGTAAGAATCAGGTCTAAATTTCTCTTCATTTTCCCAGTTCAAGACTTGATGAACTTTCAGTCTATTCCAACAATTGTCAATGTTTGTGTTTCCAGGATTAAAATTAAATACTTTCCTAGGCTAGCAGTATGCTGACCAGATTTACATACTCTTTTCAGTGACTGAGTTTTCCCACTTTTTTCTCCTTTAGAGGAGGAAAATTCATATTTACCTCAACAAACCAGTATGCAAAAAAAGGGCTCCTGTCCTTAATTGTGGTATAGAAGTGCACAATAGCTTCGTTTTAAAATAGAGAGCCGTGGTCACAGTGTCACCAGCTTCTCTTTCTCGTGTGTTCTATATTGTTGAGTATTATAGATTGCTGACTACATGGTGTTGCTTTTGCAAAATAATTGAAGGAGTTATTTATTTGGATGGTTTGAGCCTGGTGGCCTAAGGGTTTTACAAATTTATGAAATGTCTGTGAGAGCAGCTGCAACAGGTTCAGCTGCAGAATGGGAAAAACATGCTCATGAGAAATAAGATCCCTAAGCTTTTGCTTGTTCTTCTAGTTCCACATCAGACTATTTTGCAGTTTCTGATCAAAAGGGTTCATTTTCCTGTGTTTGTCCCATCTGTATCCCAACATGGTTAAGATTTGCCTGTCATTGTTAAGTGTCAGAATTGATAACTGATTCCCTCCTAGAAACCTTTGCTCCTCCCTATTCAAAATTGTGATACCAAAGAACGAAAAAGCTTCTGCCTGTACCCAGTGGCCCACAAGCTTTCTGAAATACAGCCTTGTCTGCTCTGTGGCTGCTGATTCAGAGCACATGGATGGAGAGACCCAAGATGGACCCTACTAGGGAGAATCTGAGAGGCACTGGCCAAGCAGAGGTTTGTGCAGGGCTGACAAAGGAGTGTGAGAGAGGATGTGGAAGAAAGAAGTTACAGAAATTTGAAGTTCCAAGGAGCACAGACAAAAGTCTGAAATGTCATTAGATGTTTACCTGGTTCTGGTTGTTGAACATTATACATCCCATTCTCTCTGTGAGCTTGCAGGGGTACCCAGTTCCTGTATCAGTTGCTGTTTTCATGGCATATTTGGCACACTTGTGCGTATGTGCTTCAGAGCTCACCAAACTGGAAGCCATCATGGGAGGTTTGCTCCTTGCCTAATAGGCAAGCCTGGTCTCGAAGAGGGTTATTTGGTTGTTACGGCAAGTAATGCAGGCAAACCCCTTAAAATGAAACATTCAGTATTCTGTGTGTGGAATCATAACCATTTTTGCAACACCTAGAATGATTCCCCTGACTTTTCCAGGCTCTTTAGCCTAAAAGCTCCATCAAGTCTGTGAGCATCTAACAGTCACTGCTTTTTTTTTTTTTTTTTTTCTGGAAAGGGGAAGATAATCTACATTTTTTCATCCATTTGTGTGGCTTCTGGGACTTTTTCTGCTTTTAACATTCTCTGAAAATGCCTCGTGTTGAGTCTGCCTTTGGCGGCAGCCACTGCACCAAGGGACAATGCAGGCAGAATAAACAAAGCAGTGCTGAGAGGCTTTCCTTGATACAAATTGCTGTAGGTTGGGAAGAGCGGGCATATTTTCTTAGCACAGAAAATACCCCACAGCTGCTGCTGTGGGAAACTGATCCACTGTTGTTACTCTCTGTTCTGAGAAAGGATGGAAGAGCTTTTTGATATTCTTTGGTTTCTGCTGTATAGTCTGCCACAGCAGCCAGCATTAGCAAAACCAGACCTGTTCTCATCTGTTCAAACTATCGCTATTATTTCTGAATGCTGATTACTCAGGCAGGGTGCAAGGCAGAGCTGTGTGAGTTTCAAAAGCAGGGCAACACATCATTGCATTGAAATGGCAGTGACATGGAAAATGGAGGCACGGTACAAGCCACCCCCTTAAGGAACATGGAGAAGCTGTGGAGAAAAAGAGTTGTGGCTGAAAAAGAGCAGTTAGCTGAAGAAGGCATTTATTCAGCAGTTGATTGACACCATCTGGGGTACTGTGTCCCAGTTGCAGGTAACCCCTGCAATACAAGAGAGGCACCCATGACCCAGAGCAAGTTCAGCAGAGGGCTTCCAAAGTGATCGGGGCAGGAGCACTTGCCATGTGAGGGGAGGCTGAGGTGGCGGAGGAAGGCTTCTTAGAACAGGAGATGGGATGGCTTTGGAGAGGCTTAACAGCAGATGTGTGATGCCTGCAAGGAGGTAACTGAAAAATGGAGTCAGGCTGTTTGTAGTGGGGTATGGCAGGTGGATGACAGTTTCCAACTACATATAAAGAAAAACTTTTTCACTGCAAGGACAGTCAGGCAGCAGAGCAGGCTGCCGAAAGAGGTTGTGCTATCAGTCTCCATCCTGGAAGACTTTTCAAGACCCAGCTGGATAATTCCTGAGTAACCTGGTCTGAGTTGAGAGCTGATTGTGCTTTGAGCAGGGCTTTGACTAGAGACCTCTTGACCTTTCTCATCTGAGTTACTCTATGATCCCAATTACCAGCCTCTCCATCATGCTTGATGTAATGGCAGCTCTGCACAGCTCACTGCACCTCAGCCATTGCCCAAAACTCCCAACCATCAGAATAAATCCTAACCTCAACAGACAAATGCCCAGACCTCCAGGCTCTTAAGAGAGAAAAAGTTGGTCTCCATGTCTTCAGTAGAGTCACAGTAGTCTAGGGCTGTAGGGAACCTGAAACAATTATTTCAACCCAGAAGCTTACTTGTGGTATATTAAACCTCATGCTCTGAGGACACTGGTCCTCTTAAGGGTAGGCTGGTGTTGGGTGCTCTACATGGCTTGGGTGGGCCAGCAAAGGAGTGGTTCGAGACATTCTTTTCTCTCAGACTCTGACAGTCTCCACCCCACCTCTGGCTTGCTGGTCTTAAACCAATATGATTACCTGCTTAAACCTCCTAATGTGATACAGAAGTAAATGTAAGCCACAGAGTTAGTGCTAGGTAACAGTGTTAAAGAGGGGGAAACAAAGGCTATCAGAATTTAAGCACTATAGAAAGATGAATAAAAGAAAGTACAGAAAAAAATATCTGCCAGGTTTTGGACAAGAAGGACTTGTACATAGCACAAGCACAAAGACATAGTACAAGCAAAAGAAATAAATAATAGAGGATCATGGTTGTGAAGTGAAAAAGAACCATTCATAACTGCAAGAGAGAAAAAAAAGAAGCTATGGAAAATATAAACATAATAGAAATAGACATTTCTGTTCTGTACCCAGAGAAAAGAAGGTGATAGGCCTATGCCATCTTAAACATTTTCCAGTCCACTGAAAAGCAAGGAAGGCGCTGCCCTCTCTTTAGGATGAATGTTTATAAAACATCAGCCCTAACTGGCATAAAGAGATGTAGGCAATTGCTTCAATCATCTGGTGATGGTCCACTAAAAAGGAAAAATGGGTTAATATAGGTAATCACCTTGCTAGCTGAACACATCCCAGGAAAAACTGAAGTAAGATTTAATTAATAAAGATCTAAATAGAGATTAAAGTTGTGAATATAATTTAACGAGAGTCAATATGATGCTGTTAGAAAAATAAATCTTGTCAGAACAGCCTGATTTTATTGGGAATTACATGTTTGGCTGATAAACACTGTTGTGGAAACATAAAATATTTCTGTGGTTCAGTGCGTTCTGTTTGCTGCCACAGGATAATCTGAGTTTTTAAAAAATGAGCAACTGCATGGCAAGGTTGCAAAAAATGAGCAATTAGTGTCAATAAAGCTTGGATAAGATGAATTTAGAGCTTGCTAAATGGCAGATTGCAAAGCTGTTGCTAACATGAAATTTTCTCTGAATGAGTCTATTTCTAGTGGCATCCCATGGTGGTATGTA
Source organism: Apus apus (assembly GCF_020740795.1). Lineage (NCBI taxonomy): Eukaryota > Metazoa > Chordata > Aves > Apodiformes > Apodidae > Apus > Apus apus. Next base: position 40,610,816 of record NC_067283.1, on the reverse strand, counting down.
CTAGAAACAATGTCGACCAACCAATTTCATTAGTGATCTGGAAATAAATGCAACGTTCATGTTGATTTAAAGCAAATCTGTGAATTCCACATATTCTGGTGGAATAGAAATAATGAGGAGGACATGACAACTATATGAAATGGTGATTGAGTGTTTGGAGTCTAATGAAATAAAGCTTTTAATATGTCTGAGTTGCCCAAGCATAGACTGTAGGTTTTATCAGCAGAACTGGGGAAGCAGGAATGATGTGAAGAGTCTTAGGGTTGCCACAGTGCAGAGTCCCCCTGCCATGTTCTGGCAATACGAGTAAATGTAATACCTAGATACATAAATATGAGATAAACAAGTAGGAGCAGGGAAGTAATTTCACTGGAACTGAAATACTGTGAGAAGCTCTGATGCTGGCCTCTTGGAAAAGATGTTGCAAAATTAGAAAGGTGCAGAGGTGATTTGAAGCCTGAAGAATATGAGAAAATGTTTTATTCCAAGAGGGCTTTATTTATTGTGAAGTGGCTCGATAACAGCTGAAGTAGGGTAAAAGGGAAGATAAAACACAGTGAATTCTTAATCTAGTGAGAAGAGTTCAACAAGAACAGGGGGTTGGAAAGCTCAAATGTTGGATGCCAGGAAAGGTTGTAGTGGAAGAAGCAGCGTTTTTTTGTTTTTTTTTTAAGAGTGGAGTATGAATCTTTGATAGAAATTAAAAAAAAAAAAGGGATGGTCAATCTGTTTCTGCATCTTCATTTCTAGCAAGAAGAAAAGATACTGAAAAATAGGTTTTAGTCAGCCAGAGGTCACTTGGTGTAGTAAAAGAAAATCCTTAAGCATTAAGTTGATTAAACAGACAAGAGCAACTCACATCTTTCTTCCTATTACCCCTTAGATCTCTTGGAGATGTCCAATAGATGGGCTTGTGAGAGTAATTTTATGCTTGTTATTATGTTTTTGGTTTAACTGTCTATAGGTTTTACTCCCAGCTGGGGGGCTGGCTGTGCTTTAGCAAGACCAGCCATACTCATTGTTTTTGTTACATGCTGTATGGTTATCATTGTCTTCTTTTTCTGAGATGTCTCTGTTTCCAAGGTCTCCTCTGCACAGGGAACAGCCACCAGGAAAATACCCTGCAAACAGGAATCTGTTTTCTGAAAGCTGGAAGGAAGAAACTATTTGGAAAAGAGGTATGAGCCACTGTGTTTTCTCCCTAGAAGGATCCCTCTCCGTATTACTGAGACTGGCCTTATTACAGCCATCTCCAGCTGGCAGGAGAGATATGTTCACACTCAGTAACAGAAAACATCATCAAAATGAGCTTTCAGAGCTACCCTTACTGTGCTTGACTCACCTTTATTGATGCAGGATGATGCAAACTGCATTTCCCCTAGGATTCTATGATTCTATGATTCTATGATTTCCAATAGCAGCAGCTGATGGACTTCACAGCCAGCCAGGAGAGGCTGCCTCAGACTGGGGATAGCAAATTTAACCTGTTTCCAGATGCCCCAAAATAACCTCTCAAGGGGCCATGGTTACATTTGGGCAGGCAGAGCCAGTATCACTACAGACATTACCTAACCCAAGTGCATTTTTGATTTGGCACTTCATCTGCCTGAATATATTGGGAGTTATCTACCTAAATGTGGGTCACCTGGGCTGCCTGGCGACCAGGAGAGATCCTTGGTCAGTAGTGAATAGAACCCAAAGTGTGGTTCAACCCACCCTAAAATAGGCATCTAAAATCAGGCAGAGGTATGCTCCCTAAAAGTGCCTTCTCTCTGTTGGCTGTGCAGGGACTCTGCTAAGTAGCTCGGCTGCAGACTACTGTGCTGCAGATGTCTGCCCTCAGTCAGCTAAACCGGCTTTTGGGGTCTTCTTCCACCTGCCAGTGCTGCGAAAACGCCCTGATGGGCCACAGTTGCACTCATGGTGCAACATGAAAAGGAGCAGATGTTATTTCATTGTCTTCCAAAATGCACATTCACAGTCGCTGATGAGCACTTACCGCAAGCCGTGCAGGGAGGAAGTTCAGGCTCTGATCATCCAGCCTTTGTTTGTGATCTTCTGACACCACTTATAAGTGAGTGAAAGTAATTTCTGAATTTTTTTCCTTCTCATTGCAAATGAAGATTGATCCAGTATTGGTATCAAGTGCAACAGGCTCGTTCCACTTACTAACTGAGGGCAAACTGAGGAAGACAGTTTGAATTTAGCACCAGAGACACACAGATAACATAGTGATACAGTTTTTCTGTGTTTTCTGATTATGGAGTGCATCATTAAATTAAGGTAGGGCTGCCATGTTACCAGAACCAAAGTGTCACCAGTGGTGTTATCAGATGGCTGAAGGTGGAGTGACAGGCTGGGTCCTGTTGCAGCTCAATGCAGGAGGCAATAACAGCATCACTGGAAAGCAGGCACCGAGATCTGGGACTATCTGTGCTCTGTGAGATGCAGTGGTATTTTTGAAAGCTATAAAAGTAGTCAAGGGTCTTGAAAGCAGCTCACTAATTCATTCATTGGGAAAATAACCTCTCCATCAGAGATAGCCTGTGAAGCAGTATAACAGAAGCCAAGAATAGTTCAAGATTCCTGGCATTTGTAGAGCTTGGGTAAAATTTTATTTATATGAGACTATTCCCTTTCAAATAGAAGACTGTAGTAATGAGGTGATGGAAAAGAGGAAGGGAATTTGCACTTGACTAACAGAGCATAATCTGATACCAAAGCAAGGCCTGAGACTTGCAGATTTACACAGGTCAGATAAATTATAAACTGCCCAGTAAAACTTTTACAATGACAACAGCTATAAAACATCCACATGACTGCCTTACTAATGTATTTTTTATCATGTTGATCTGCAAACTCTGGTGGTCGGTAATATTGTTCAGTGCTTGAAATGGGCTAACAAGCAAACTGCAATGTAAATAATGGCACTGTTGGTGACATCAGAAGCAGCCCTTTGAGAAACTTCAAACAAAACCAGAGCACCAAAGAATTTTTACGTGAAAGAGGACCTTAGCTTCTTAATACAGAAAAAAAACAGGTGCCCTAACCCAAATATTTTTCTCTTTCCATCATATATCATCTGCCTTCTATGGTGATTTTTCCTTTCATCTCTTGGCTAAGACCAAATGAAGAGTTAGGTGTAAATATCCTTTTTTGTTGTTGTCACATGGCAAGGAGATGCTGAATGAGCATTATGCTTAAAAATTTCTTCTTCTTCAGAGACTAGACACAGAAGATGAGTGGTGAAAAGAACCCAAGTGCATGCATTATTCATGTAGTGAAATAAGGGTATAACCTGCAGTAGTCCTACTAAAGAGAAGCATCCTGCTGATGGTAAAAAAGAAAGGGGACAGCCTAAGTATGGCAAGAGCAGTATGTCTAAGAGAAATAGGAAACAAACCCCTTTGACCCACACTCTGTAGATTAAGACTGAGTCAGCAGGTGATGGAGGCTCCACACAGACAAACTGGCAGAGCTGTGCAGGATCTGTTCCAATGGAAGTGAATCATGGACTGGGCCTTGTTACATGCAAGCATGACTGAATAATCACAACTGCATGGTTGTGAACTGTAGAAATTGCTAATGCATCTCAGGTGCATTCCCAAGGACATTTGCTGGAGCCAAAGATGCTGCTTACCCATCTGCAGTGCAAAGGTAAAACCTTTTCCCATGGGAATTGGTTTACTTTTAGTTTGTGCTACCAAAGCCCTGCTCTGTGCAATTTCCTCCTCTGCCAGTTGTCCTCAGTGTATTCTTTGCTTTCCCCAAGTTCTGCAGTATCATTGCTGCGCAATCCTCAGTGTGATCATACCCTACATTATCCCGTCTGTTTTATCTTCCTGACTGCCAGTCACAGGAAATTCTCACATGAAGGAGGATTTGTGAAGAGGCCAATGTTTTTGTGTCTTGTCTCTGACTTGTTCCCTTTTTCAGTTCCTGCCACAGCTCCTTGCTGCTCATTCTCAGTTATCTGCTGAATCTAATCAGCATCTTCCCTCAGCTCCAAGACTGAAGGTACCTTCAAAGCTCTTGCTCAGCATATAGCAAGGGAGACAGTTCCATCTTAATAGCCTCTTTTAAAAACAACAGCTCTGTGTAAAATGTTTTCTTCTCTTTTAAGTCACTCTTTCCTTTGCAGTTTGAGGCAGGGTCCTCATTTCCCAGTCCAGCTTCAAACATTGGGGCTTGGAGAGAACTGACATTGCTGTCACCTTCCCCTTAGCCACCAAAGTAATCTGTGCCTTGATGCAGAAAATGTGTGTTTTCTACCAGCCTGACTGTAAGTGCATGTCCATTTCCAGTGAGGTAAGAGCTTGGAGGCTGGGGCCAAAGGTTTCACCCCCCTGCCACCACATCTCTCTGTTTTCCACCACAAGTCTCCAGAGAGTCCCATGTTTTACTGCAGACCCACCCCTACCATGTGGTTCATCTCAGGTCAGCTGGGCTTTGTCTCCAGCTCCTCAGCTGTTTCATCGAGCACGAGTCAAATAAACCACTTCAACACCATCTTCAAACTGTTTTTCATTGAAGAGAGTTCTATTTTCTTTCTAAAAAGGAGATGCCACGAGTAGCCTTTCACTTCCTAATACCATAGCCATTGCTGGCAGCCATTTGCTCAGATCCAGTGGCATTTCCCTGTGGGAGTGTGAGGGGAAAATTGTGCTCCTTGGAGTCATATGGCTCCCATCCAAGGTGTTCAAATTCTCTCCCAGCTCCATTTGCATGCTGAATCATCCATTACCCTTTCAGAGAGCTGGGAGTCAAGTAGCAAGGGGCAAAAAAAACTGCTTAGTGAGGTGCTCTCTGAACATTATTTTTTCCTGCAACAAAATGGAGAAGACAGTAAAATGGAAACGGAAAGTGATCCTCGCTGCTCCTACTAGGGTTCACAGTGTAGGTCAACTTTATTTTTAGCTAACTTTTTTTTTTGGCCATTTATTATTTATCTCACAGCTTGGGAGAGGTCACTCTTGCTCATAACTCTCTGAACTTTCAGGTATCCAAAGACTTCAGCTCATGCCTTTTCCTGCTTCAATTAGGTATGGTCCAATAAGCCTGACTAGTGCTGGCAGACTTCCAGAGCTTGGTTTGCTAGAGAATAAGCCTAATGCTCATTATTTTATCCCCAATGTACTTCATGTTTCCAGACAGCTTGAAAATTTGAGATTAGGAGGCATGAACAAGCCAGTTGATTAATTACAGGAGATATTTTCTACATCAGATTCCATTTTTCAGCTGCTAAAAAAGAGAGAAAACTCCTCAACTGCCAGAAGTGTGCCTGTTTGCTCATGTGGCCACTTAACACAGGAAGAGGCTGGTGTCCCTTTAAAAATCCTGTTAACAGAGAGGAAAGATTTTCCAGTATTTTTTCCCCCTCTACATGCATAAGAGAGAGTTATAACTTAAAATCATAAGCACATCATTCCCTCATGTGTGTATATGGAGGTTGCAAAGAAGGTACACCCCATTTTCTTTAGTGGGAGCCAAGCTCTTCTATGCTAACCTAGAAAATTAGCTTCAAGTTTCTGTTATCAGTAATTGTGCCACATCTGTTTGTTTTCTGGAGAAAACAAACCAAGGTGGACTTAAAAGGAATTGCATTTTCTAGTGGTTTTGACCTCCATAAAAGGTGAATGGCTTATGGTTCACTCTGAGGCACTAGCTAGCCCTTAGAAGGAAGTTTAGTTTAGTTTTCCTTCCTGGTCTTTTACTAGAGAGTGAAGACTTAGGTCAGTATCTGGACATCCCCAAAAAAAAGCATTTTGAACTCATATGCAGAAAGGCAGAACTCAACCCCCCCTGCCTTTTTTTTCCACAGCAGATTTTTCCTTATTTACAAGCGCTAAGCCCCTACTGCATTGACTTTTTTACAACTATAAGAAATGTTTAACTAATTTGAGGAAACCATGAAGAATGTGCTGCTTGAGGCTAAGGAGAAACATGCCCACTCCCACTGTCCTTGCCAGTAGTTCTTCACCTGTACATCCTGGATGACCACCCGATGAACCAATGGGCCTTTCATACATTTATTTCTTTCAGCTTGGTTTGTTGGTGGCTAACAAAACCCCAGCACCAAATGAGCACAGCAAGAGTTCATCTTCACTGGAGAGAGGATGGAAAAGCCAGTGTCCTGCTCTCCATGAAGGCATGCTAACCTGTACATGCAGCAAACATTTCCGGAGTCTGAGTTGTTCCCCTGCCCACACGGGTGGCAATCTCAGCCTACCCATGGCATTAGCAGTGGCATCATGGGCATCCCTCAGTGTCTACCAGATTATTCTCAGAGCTGCTGAGGTACAAAACTCTCCCTCCCTAACACAGATCTTTGTGACTCCTGCTAGTACTGCCTTCATGGGGCTGGGACACCCTCTTCATGCAGGAATGCTATCCTTGCAGGTACAGACTATGCCTGCTGCCCTTCCTCCATCTCAAGAGAAAATGCCTTCCTCTCCCAGCAATGTCCAGTCTCAGGCTGACAGATACAGAAGGAAAAGGGAGGACTAGGCCTGTGAAGAGTTTACGTGTGGCATTTCTCCAACAGCATCCTATTCCTCTAAGCAACTTCTTGCTGTTTTCCCCATGGACCAAAGTTTTTAGTAGGTTTGTAAGAATATAATTTTTTAGCTAAGTTAATTGCTTGAGGGTAAGAAGGCACTACAGAGGGACCTTGGACAAGCTGGATCAATCGGCTGAGGTGAACTGTATGAGATCAAATAAGGTAAAGTGTTGGGTCCTGCACTTGGGTGACAACAACCCCATGCAACGCTACAGGCTTGGGGACGAGTGCCTGGAAAGCTGCCTGGTGGGAAGGGACCTGGGGGTAGTGGTCAACAGGCAGTGGAATATGACTTGGCAGTGTGCCTTGGTGGCCAAGAAGGTCAACAGCTTCTTGGCTTGTATCAGAAATAGTGTGGCCAGCAGGAGTAAGAAAGTGATTGTGGCCCTGTACTCAGCACTGGTGAGGCCACACCTCGAGTACTGTGTTGAGTTTAGGGCCCCTCACTATGAGAAGGATGTTTCAATGCTGGAACTTGTCCAAAGAAGGGCAGCAAAGCTTGTGAAGGGTCTAGAGCATGAATCTCATGAGGAGCAGATGAGGGAACTGTGGTTGTTTAGTCTGAATAAAAGGAGACTGAAGTGAGACCTGATCACTCTCTATAACTACCTGAAAAGAGGTTTTAGCAAGGTGGGTGTTGGTCTCTTCTCCAGAGTAACAAGCAGTGGGACCAGAGGAAATGGCCTCAAGTTGCACCAAGGGAAACTTAGATTAAATATTAGGAAAAATTTCTTCACCAAAAGGGTTGTCAAGTATTAGAACAGGCTGTCCAGGAAAGTGGCTGAGTTCCCATCCCTGGAGACATTTAAAAGATGTGTAGGCATGGTGCTCAGAAACACAGTTTAGTGGTGGGCTTGGCTGTGCTGGCTTCACAATTTGAATCGATCTTAAAGGTCTTTTCCAATGTAAATGATTCTATGATTCTATGATTTTACTACCAAAGAGTAAGAGGTAGCAAATGAATGACATCTGTTAATTTCCATCCCTCAGTAATTCCCGAGTGATTAGAAGCTTTGAGTGCAGAAGCGAGCAGGGAAAGGGGCAGGGCAACTGAGCAATGCCATGAAAAATGAAAGCTATCTTGATACGGAACATTAGAGTATAATTGAAAGCAGCTGCACTATTTAATTTAATGCCCATCCTAGATACAAAATGAAAACAGTAGCTACATTTGTAATTAAATAAAGCCTTAAAACAGTCCTATGTAAGAGTGAGATATCAGATTTCAATACAAATCTGGTCTTCTGCAGGCTTCTGAGGAAAGGTACCACAGTCACTCGGTATGTGCCAAGTAATGTCATATCCAGACTTTTCTAAGAAACTCTAGTACTGTAAAGTTTAACACCACAATAGCTAGAAAAAGCTATCTGAAAATGTTATTAGTGATTAAATGTTAAAATTTGGGTATCTCAGAAGAACATATTCATGGTCTATGCATAATAGTGATATGTGTAGAAATGAGTGGTATAAGAAGGTACTCATTTGCTTTGTCTTTCTTTGGGCATACAGAAAACAAAACAATGAAGCATAGATTATATGGCTGGCAAGTGTCTTCTCTGAATATTGAACAGGACAGGTTTTTGCTTGCATATATCAGAATAGCGTAATTGTCTTTATATTAAGTAAGCATCTGCCTCAATATATTAATGGTTCTGTTACTCTTCTTCTAACAAAGAAATCCTCAAAAGAGATGTCTTAAAACAATGAACCAAAACAAATCACCCCAAAGTGGAAAGAAATATCAGAATGGCATTCAAGGGCTCCAGAAACAACTTGGGTAACTGATTTGGGGATTTGTTTGGGAGAAAAATAATGATTTAGGGCCTGGTTTGTTTTGTATCTCCCAGGACATGCCTACTCATTCTTACACCTCTAGTCTCTATGCATGCAGGCCTCTGTGTATTTAATGAAACCAGTAATAGTACTCAAAATCCCTCTCCAATATGACAGGACGATGGGAGTGCTTAAATTAGGTCACCCATCACAGAGCACATGTGTCTAATCCTTTACTTGAATTCTTCTATTGATCCTAACTATTTATATATATTTTTTTAATTCTCTCCAAATATATAGTAAATATAAAGTGCTGTGTTTGGCAGGGACAGATGAGGAATCAGGAGTGGAGAATAGGGATCGTCATACTTCTCAGTGATAAACTACTAGCTCAATATATTTCTGCCCATCTGATTGCCTCTCCTTGGACCTGAGAGCATTCTCTCCCACAGGCTTTGAAACTTGCACATTTTGGATGCCATAGCAATAATATCTGGGAATAAACCCTTTTACTATTTCTTTGGGTATTGAAGTTGGCCGCAAAGATCCACATCTTCCTTTCTGGCATATTGTCTACTTAACTATTGGCTGTACCTTGGCTTTCTTGTCCTTCAGGCCACTGGAAATTCATCTGCTCTTAATGAGGTGTCAAAAAAGATTGATAATGCCTCTACAATTATCTTTGTCTGCTCTTTAAGAACATTCAGGTGAGATTGTGTGTCCTTGCTCATATAGGAGCATTTAGTTTGTCACCATAATTTTCTTCATTCTTTTTCACCAGTTCAAACAACTGTTTCCTTAGTTGTTTTCTCACTTTCTCACCAACTATACTGAAAGAACAGCTTCCAAAAGCAACAAATTCTGTACTTGCTCAGACCTTGCTTGTGAAGCTTCACTAAGATGAGTAAGTGCAAGAATCAAATCAGAGCACACATTAGCCTTACAGAAATGTACCCTTGTATGCACCTATTGCTTTCAGTTAATATGATTGGATCCCAAATTAGCTTTGCATCCTGTGCTTTCATCTGATGGGCTAGTCTGCAGGGCAAGTTTCTGTACTAGCAACCAGATTCTACCCTTTGATGGACACAGTTTCACTCCTGAAGGCTTTTGTTTGAACTCCATGCACAAACCAGATGGTAAAGTCAGATTTACAATCCAGAACCTGAATTTGGTCTGGATGGAATTCCCTAGAGCACTGAATTTGCAATGAAAAGACAAATTTGTTTGCTTTTGAGGTAGGTAGAGAAATTCTATCCATTTATTCAAATTATGGTACTTAGGAAAATATAATTACAAAATTAAGTCAGAGGCATGAGTGGGACTGATGAATCCCATTTTGAATGAAAATGAAGTTGAAAATTAATCTTGATGTATAGAATATAAGAAAATTTATTGTGGACTTTATCTTTGTTAAAAAAATATTCAGATAAACACAAATCCATTTACTTCTATTTTCCCTGGTTATAGGTAAAAGAACCTTATGTCTGCATCATTTTTTTTTTTTCACTTAATGTTTAGGAGCTTATATTGCTGCTTATATAAATAACTGAAAAATTAAGGCATTGAAGCTGAACAGCAAAAAGTACATGATGTAATTTTAAAAGCATCAGGTCCAGTCCTTAGGAACTCATTGTGATTCTTTGCACTGATTTTAGTGCACATAAGTGTCCACCCAACCTATGTGCTCATGTGTAAATATACCAAGGCATATGTAGTGCAATCTTCATGATCATGTGTTAATAATGTTATTTCCCAAGGAGGCTTGCCTCGCCCAGCTGTAGGCTTTAAAGCACAGACCCGTAGTCTTCTTCTGGTCATTGCAATGAGATCATGGCCTATCTGTCATTTCCTTCAGAAGAGGAGGACTTCTGTCTTGACAAATCTCTTTCCCTCCCACTTGGAAGATAACTCCATTTGGTCAAAAGATTCCTTCAGAGTCTTCCTCCTCTGCATACACTTGGATTTGTTGTAAAATCTAGGGTGGTCATGTAGTGATAGGATTTTCCTTGGTAGGTTCAGAAGTCTGGTTGGAGTCAGAAGAGATGTGGACAAGAGGCTAATGGTTGGTGTTTTTACTCTCTTACTTGTGGAATACGAACGATTCCACTGCTAAGAGATGGAAATACAGCTCTTAGCACCCTTGCTGCCATTCTAAAAGGGAATCACTATTACAGTATGTCCTGCTGTTTCTTATGTCTCAACCCTAATGAAATGTGCACTAGAGTTTATTACACTAATCCTTCCATCCGTCCCTTTTAAGATCTGTTTTTGCCGTTCAGATGGAGCACTGTGAAGAATAGCTACAGTTTCACTGCCATCATTATTTTTTCATTCACCCACATCATGCAATAATTGGGTTTCCTGATTTGGAGTCCTGAAAGTTTTCAAGGTTCTTTCAGCCTATCAGTCATGCTAATGTCCATACCCGAATTTGGCTTGTCTGGCCACCAGCACAGATCATTATGCACCCTGCACTTCTGCCCTAGGCAAGTCCTTAAGCTCCTCCTCTATCCAAATCCAGTTACCTCTGACACAGATAAATTCTGCAGCTATTCTAATTACCCCCAGAAGGGTCTAACATTGGCACCGATGTGAATTTTGAACACACCACTTTTTGATTCCACCAGAACTGAAGAAAGCACATTTAAACTTCCATTGCTGGTTGGAAGGATGCCACCCTGAAGACAGTATGCTGCTGTGCACATTGCTCTGCATGAGCAGGGGGACCTGCTCAAAGCAATGACTTTCCATTTTGGTCCCTTTGTGATGATAGTGATGAGCTTTATACTAGTTATTCATGCTGGAAACATAAACACACATATTCTGGGCATTTAGATGATTTCTCAACACATCTAGAGATCTTGACTTGTATAAAGAAAAGTCAGAACATTTTGTTCATGTGAAGCTAGGCCTGGGTAACATGCTATTTCAGGACAGATAATTTAAATACCACTTTTATGCACAAGTTGGGTGGGTTTTTTTTTCCTTTTTTGTTTGTTTGGGTTTTTTTAAAGTGCAGAAATACTTGGATGTACATTGATGCTTTTAAACCACTTAGCTTAATGGTTAACCACTTCAGTGCTTTCTTTATTCACTTTGGGTTTTGCTCTTGAAGCAGACATCTTGGGAGGTGGGAGAACTTCCCATGTGTTTTTTGAAGAGATTTAGATAAATCTGAGACTGAGCATGAAGAGCCAGTACAGATTAAATTGATACTTGTTCTATCTTCAACAAAGGCAAGAATTTTCTGAAACATCTTAGCCACGAAGGCCAAACTGTTAGAAATCCAAGAAATCCCAAGAAGGGAGAGAAAAGATACATGCTCCTATCAGCAGGATGAATCCCCCACGCACACCTTGTTCACTCAGCTGGCAGCAACTACCTCATGTTTGCCACCGCTCATAACACCCACGCAATTACTGCAGGTCCCCTGCAGTATGGTAGCTAATGAGGTGCTGATAATGTCTGTTAAGGAAGCACCACCTCATTGAATGTGAGGTTTCAGGCCCTTCTGCAGTCAGAACACCTGCAGGGGGGGAGGTGGCTGCCTAGGGCACAGGGGCACAGCTCTGCCACCTGCTTTTTGGCATCCCTCCAGCCTCCAGTTTTTCCACACTGCTGTGACTGTAGCTTGGTGAGGCAGAAGTAGCCTGGTGTTTCCCAAGATTTAGTCCTCAGTGAATTATTATAGATATTTATGAGGTGCAAATATAAAGTTTCTTTCTGCTAATAGCAAATTATTTAGCTTTTGGCAGATTGTTGCTGCAAAAACAGGCTGACACTACATTAGCAGTAAATAGTGCTGAGAAGGCAGGCATGTTAACCTGAAAAAAAAGCAGGTTATTCAACTATTGCTGTGACTGAAATGTTGTTCAACTTCAGCACTTTCTTGTTTTAATTAAACATAGCCCTTTCTTTCTTTCACTAAGAGAATGTCAGCCAAGAAGCATAATGATTAAAAAAAATATATTAATTTGGATTTGCTGATGACAAGGAAAGATTTTGTCTCAGTCAATTTACAGTGAGTCAGGGCGAAGAATTTGCGCTAAGTGAAAGAAATCCAAGTGGGTAATTAACAGCAGTAACAGCAATACCAGAGATGGGAGCTCAAAACACCACAAACATAAATGTTCTTCAGGTGCTGCCTTTATTCAGGCTGACTGGAAAATGAGAGCAGTGCACCTTTTCTTCAGAAACTTAGTGTGAACCATTTAGCCTTGCCACAAAACTCATTCCAGCTTTCCTCTCAAGTCTTAATCTTAGACATGCATTCTCACAATAAAAATTGTAATTAAATGACACTGTTGTTGAGAAATAGGTAACTACCTACAATGTTTTTAACGTGCCATAATCAGTGCCATATTTGGGAAGAAGGCATCAGTCATCACTGCTAAAATGTTTTATTGATTGCTTACTGTTCTATTCTATTCTATTTTCATTGCTATTCTTTACCAGGGTATCAGATGTTTATCTTCTTGTGGGATCCAAGAAGTTATGTTAAGGTTTCCACAGCTCGAATTTCTGCTCAAAATCCACACTGATTTGACACTTTATAGGTAAAGTGAGACAGAAACTGATAGCCTTATTTTGATCATGGTAAATCAGACTGAACACTGATGTGGAGAATTGATGCTTGAATAGCCTGAAATTACCTAAAATATACTGCAGCCTATCCTAGTATAATAGCAGACTTTTACAAAGAGCTTCTCTTTCTTGAAATTTAAGTTTCTTTGTGCCTATGAAGTTACCTCTATAAATCATATTGGAAAGACATTTTAAACCAACCACACTTGTGTTTCTAGTTTTTACACTGACAGAGATATATCAGTAACTCTTGTTTTTAAGGATAAACTATAATAATGAAAGAAAAAAAGTACACTGCACAAAAATGTTACATATGACATATAATAAGCTAGGTTAGAAAAGGTCTGATGATAACAAACCTGAATACATGCCAAAACCGTCAAATACTCCTTCAGATATTAATTGGGTACTTCACACAGGAGAGCCTTGGCACTTGGCCATTACACTTGACAGTACAAACTTGGTAACTCAAAGTGAGTGTTTTTTGAGGGTCAGATGGTTGCTGCTTTGGTTCCCTTCCCACTTCTGTCACAAGCAGACAGAGACCAGAGCCACATCTGTAGCTCTTCCCTGCTCCTTCAGCATCTGGTCATGCTTATCTTGCAGCCACCTGGCCAATCAAATGACTTCTGTCAGACCCTTCAAGAAATGCAGAAGCTGGAGATTAGGGAGGGGAGGCAGCCTCTTTTTTTCCCCTCCTGGTGCTAAGGGTCTCTCTTGGAGTCAGTCAGAACCTGGATTGCCAGTAAATACCCTTTTAGACAAAAAGCATTCAAACATAGGACCTCACTACTAATCACCTAATTTAAAATGGAAAGTATCCTCTTTCTGTGCTTGAGGATTTTGCCTTGGCTGGAGTAAACCCACAGGTCTCCTGCTAGCATTTTCTGCTCAATTAGTTCTTTCAGAGGAATTATTGAAACTACACAGATATTGTGTAATCTAGTTTAAATCAGGAAATAGTATAATGAGATGTAGTTACACATGGAAGGGAGGTCAAAAAAAGCAGCAACAGGAACTCAGAAAATATGAGGATATAAATAAAAGGACAGGTGCTATCTTCAGTCATGTAACGTGATGTGGACTCAGTAGCTGACCTAAAAATAGAGGAGACTAAAAGAAACCATTCTGAAAAGCTCAGTAGAGGCCATAACCTCAGCTGGTGTAGTTCAACGTACTGCCACACAAATGAGTAGAGAAGTGAATCACTACAGCAGAATAATAAGAACTTACATATTTATAGAAGAAGTGGCAAAAATAGCACTTGTCAGAAAGCATTACTCAAAGCTAAAGATTGAAGTAGACCATATTCTGTGAACAGAGCTGTGATTACTATATGATGCTTACAGTAAAGGCAGGCAATGCATAGGCTAGGTTAATTTTAAATACAAGTTAGGCAAGAAACATTTGGTAACTATGATACAAATGGTAACAATCCTAAAAAAAGAAAGGATCATGTTTATATTTTCCTCCGTGGCAGTATTTTTGGAATGACAATAGCTAAATCAGAACAAGTGGAACATGCTCAGCTGGGTATACATCTTATCAGATTTCAAACCTTGCCAGTTTTGCCTTGGATATAATTATCTCAGGCTCTGGAGAATTACTGAAGGAATTTTACTTATTAGAGGCAACTGGTGATTTTAAAGGATGGGCTTCCCCCATCAGTCTATGGAGAGGACACCAAAGGCTAAGATTGCCTCAGACAACCTAAAACTGAATTGTAGCTTTCTTGTTTTGAAGTGAGATACTGGATCTCCATTTTTCCCTATTTCAAAACAGTCCCGCTCAGCTTGTTCTGGATTCCAGCCTGAGCTATGTCACTGTTGACAAACCTTGAGACACACAATATATGAGGAAATGCTACTTTTCTCTTTGGCTGATTTTTTTTTTTTTTTTCATTTGAATAAAAATACTTCCATTAAGTGGGAGAAATTCTGCTCCAAGAGGATTAAACAGGAGGAGAAACACGCTTTCTGGCTGGTACTATGCAGGACAAGAATACTGCTAAGTTTGTGCTTTAATCACTGACATTTTATGCAACTGTCTATAATTAAAAGCAGAGTTTTCACCCAAAATGTATCTTATGCAAGCAACATATGTTTTGTGCAATTGAGCTTAACTGTTCCTCTCCACTGAAGGAGCAACTTTATTCCTGGGGAGCTGAGAATGGACCATTTCCTTATGAAGCTGCTGTGCTTCAGGAAGCCAAGCTCAGCATTACCATTGCCAGGGTCATAAAGCCTGAGCATGATACCCCTCTTTTGAGTATAGTGCTGTGAACTTCCACAGTACAGCACAGATTGGAGCCTGCTGAGGCTCTGCTTCCCGTTTAAGCAGGACCATTTGACCTCTGAGACTTCACACAGCACCAGGATAATTGCACCCAGAGGTGGTTTTGCTCTCACAGTTGGCTAAATACAAAGCCCAGTGGCAGAGCCAGCTCCTCAGATGAAGTGCTAGGTCATTGCATCTGTTTTGCACATTTGTGTGTGAGCAGCCTTGTATGAACCATTTCAGAATGGTGTACTTTAACACAATGGAGTAATGAGACATGGTAGAAAGTGCTCTGTTTTCTGTTTCAGTAAAGCTAAGGAATAATTTGATAGTACAAAAATCACACTGCTTAATCGAAACCTTTAATGGCCTTGAAAATATGTTTATTCACAAAGTAGTGTTCCAGCCTTCCCAAAGATCAATGAAAGCTGTATGGGTGTATTATTTCTTTGAGGACTAGCACAGCTAGAAAGTGTAATGGAAACATTATAGTTATTGGTATTAAATGGAAACCAACACATTTTAAACCAGCTAAGCCAACAACTTTGATTCACTACGCTTGATTTGCAGCTGAATAGGCGAAAATCAAGTAAAACTAATATATATGCCTCGAGGTTACTAGATAATTTTGCAACAGAGCAGTAAAGTAACATGCACAGTTTTTTCAAACAGAATAAATAAATAAAAAGAAATACAGGAAAATTTCAACACTACTAGAAGTTGTTTGCAAAACACCAAGAAGTTCTCCAGAAGAAAAGTAATTTTTTTTTTCAAGTAATTTTGAACCAGCTCTCCTCAAAGACTTAGAAATCTCTCTTAGGAGCCAAGCAGAAACTTGGCACCAACTTTTTCCTTTTTGCCTGAAATATTGATCTGGTGCTAATCTGACCTGTGAACGAACTACCTTGTCCTCCAACAAATGTGTCATCACCTGTCACTGCAAAGCCACAGGATAGTGCAAAGTGCTAATAAGAAATCTGATAAGCAGCAAAAATATATCTACTGTTTATTTACATGTAAACATTTTAGAAACCATGTAACTAGTCACACACTGTTTCACCACCTTTGTTTTATTATATCTTATTAATATAGCACTTTGTTCAAATCTTTTCTAGAATGAGCCTGTACTTACATAGATGGGTATACTCTGCCTTCCCTGCACAAGAGTCTGGGAACTCTGCTATTAACCTTGCAAGCAATCCTGAAAAATGTGCTCAGGCTCATGCAGTGGCACAGAAATTCCAGGGAAGCCTCATTGTGTGTTTGTTTCTCCCCCAGTAGGGACGGGGCTGCCTGTGGCTCTGCAGTAATACAAGTTGCAGACCAAGTCTGCTGCAATGCAAGATCTGATTAGCAAATCTGTGTAAACTTCTTTGGTTAATAATAGGAAAACTCTTTCTGACCATTTAGTGAAAAACATTAAAATTGGATTATTTGAAATCCCACTTATTATATATTTACTGGTCTGTGTGCTCTCCATTTTGACAAAAAACCCTGTCTTAAATATTGATATTGGACTAGAACAAGATTATTAAGCAAAGTGGCCAGTGGAGTTGGGGATGCTTTGAGACAGGCTTTTAAAAGAAGCAATTGATTAGTAACCAGTGTTCTCCTCTGCAGATGTCAATACCCGGAGGATAATGAATACTTTTTCTTCTCAAAAGTTGAAAACACTGCATTCATTTTAACAGCAACAGCATTGTTTTAGCTGTCATAATATAAGGCCCCTGGCAAGCTACGTGGGAGTAGCTGATACGTTTTTGTAGGCCAACTGACATAACTGGGAGAAAAACAAACAAGCAAGTATTTCTTAGCAGTTTCTGCAGTTTGCAAGAACTTGTCTATTGGGTTCCCCTCCAACCACCCTGCCCCCCACCCCCCACCCCTTTCTTTTTTTCTTAGCTGTATCCACAAGTCTAAGAAAAGGCAGAACCTTTCCACTTTTATAACAGACACAGTAACAGAGAAGAGAAAGTGCAAATGTGCTTCAGGACTTAGATAGAAGCACGATCTTTGAAAAATTAATTAAAAATGAACCAACCAGAAATCCTTGTGTGAACTTTAGTGGATTTTCATGGTAGATAGAGATGATCTGGAAGAGCATACTGCATTCCCTTTTATATAGGTTTTGCACTTGCTTTGCTCAATGGCATACCTGTAACCAGCAGTGGACCACCTTAGCAAATGTTGCTAACATTAGCAGATACTAGGTGAGGGAAAATAGTTTAGACAGGTGGGTACCTTAGGGGACTGCATAGAACATAGGTTATCTTCATCCTAAAATTCTGCCACAAAGTGTATTTCTTATCCTAGTCTTTCTTAGGGTTTTCTATTGTTTTCCCAACCTCTTTCCTGGGATAACTGTAAAACAAGAGAGGAAGGAGAACTCAGAGACTCACACACTGTGTAACAAGCCACAGAAGTTTGCCTATAAGCAAACAAGCCATTCTGTCATCAGCTACCCTTGAAGAGCTTGCAGATGCACAAATTGATCTTTATGCTGAATTCAATGAGCAAATTGGAAGCACTTCAATGTGTCATGTATTTCAAAAGCTAAACTTTTCTGGCCATCTGATTAATACATACTCAGTTAGGATATGATGTCCGACACCAAGACCTTTAGCTGTAACGAGTGTCCAAGCATTCAGATACTCTGAGCCTTTAATCCCTATTCAAGTCACAGAAGTATATGTAGTTTTCCCCTGGAGACAATCCTACAAAACATATAAAAGCGGTGTCTTTTCTTTAAAAGTGGACATTAGCAAGCTGCATGTGTTCTACAGGAGTTCTTTAGGTCTTGTTCTCAGAACCACATAGATAAGAAGTATAGTTAACACATTGCATTTAGAAAACCATGCCCTCAAAACATGCAACTCCTTTTCCAAACACACTTCCTCTCATTATGTGTCTGGCACAAACAGGGAAAAAAAATTGCTTTGCAGAGCTTGAATTTGCACATATCTGCAGAGCACCCTCCAGCCCTGAGACCCTACTGGGGCTTGTCATTGTTCTGTATTGATCCAGAGGATGGAGTCCTGGGCTTACCTTTACTCCCCCAGGCTGCCCTGCACTTTGGAAATCAATGGAGAATTGTTTTTATGATTTTAAAGAAAGATGTTTTGATTTATGTATTTTACCTTCTTCCTAAACAGGCATTTCTAAATGTAGGGTCTTCATCAAGAAGATGCTAAAGGAGCCTTGCTGTTCAAGATGTTTTTAATCCCCTCCCTTTCCAAAACAGTCTGAATAATACAGCTCAAAGACTCCTCATTAAGGCCAAATTTATAAAAATCTCAATCAGACTGTTGGTTGAAGTTTTGTAAATCTGGTCCTACTACAGCTGGAACACAGATCAGCCTAAAACTTTGGGAAATAAATAAAGGTGCGTACATAAAACCTGCACACCAAGTATTCCTTCCCCCGTAGCTGACATGAGAGAACATACATATTTTGTGTAGAGCTTGTCTTCCCTGTCTCCTTGGTGGTTAAATTACAGCTTTTGGGTAAAGGACAAATGACGAGAATAAAGCTAAAATGTTCATTATTTTCTTTTACTTTTGACCTTTCTAAAAGCTCTCGAGTTTAGTCTTTCACTTTCCAAGCCTTGATAAAGGATGCATCAAGGATGTCTGAGTTCTTGCATCTCCATAAAGAAGCAAAATTATTATTAATGACTTTAGGATCTCTTTTATCCGATGTTAATTAGACACTGAAAAAAAATAATAAAAAATTACATGCTAGCAGAGTTTGAGGTAGTCTGTGTTAAAAAAATCCTTTTCCTGTCTCTTCTTGAGCATCATTTCACTTGGCTGTGGTAGTTCACCACTTTGCTGCTTCTCCAGTCACTGTAAAATTTTGCCATCCCTGTAAGACTTCAATTTCAACAGTGAAAAGGAAGCAAGGTGGAAAAAAACCAAAATGGAACCATCTGTTTTTGGAACACTTTTCGAGGCATCCTCCATACATCTTTTCTTCCCTTCACAGGTGACCTTTACCAAGGTATATTTGTCTAAAAGGTGAGTAACACTCCTGTATTTCATCTGCAGTTTCTCAGCCTTTGTTGATATCAAGCACCTCAGCAGACAGGTCTCTCAGCCCACACCACTCATGGGTAAGAATGATGAGGTCATAGAAGAGGCTGGCAGCAGGCAACAATGGTATGCATTTGCAGTACTTGACTATATTTCTTGACAATGATAAGTCTCTCAGGTAGAGATAGCAACTGTATCTGAAACAAGTTACATATGCCTGCAGAAAAAGGTTATTTTTAAGTGCAGAATGCCTGTTTGCAAACTGTTTTTCTGTAAATTCCTCAGAGAAGCAAGGGACATAATTCTAGCATTATAACCACTATACGTAATTCATCTCTGGTTTGAAAGTACAGTTTTTAATTTAAGACAAAGCCTGAGACGTATTTTAAAAGGCTTTTAATTTTTTCAAATCTTGTTGTGTGAGGAGAGTACCTTCAAACTGGAAGGCAGGTATGCTTTGAGTCAACAGAAGAACATTTTTCTGTTCAGCCTGAGGTACAGCGTATCACAAGTTCAGTTTTAGAAACTTGCTAACCAGAACCTATTCACTGGCAAACAATTAATGTGATGTGAAAAAAAATCAGGGAAGACTTAGCTACAGCAACATGCTAAAAATTGGTGGGAGGGTAAGAAAATTGGAGCAAAATACCAGAAAATATGGTACAGTTAGATGTCATCCTGCACTCACAAGATACCACTCACCCTGCCACGTATGTGTTCATATACCAAGTGGGTGGACTAATTGCTCCACTATCAACTTTCCAGAGGATAAATACATAGCAAAACTAACATGGTCATAATAGGCCTTTTGAACACAGACAGAGGCTTCTCTCTTCTTCTGCCCCCATGTCTGTGATATACTAGCATGCTCTTACAAAAAAACAGTGCAGAGAAAAAAGTCTTCCCCTGTCTCTAGTACTTTCTAGTTAGACTAAACTGCTCTTCCTTAGCCCTGCTTTACTGCCCTCACAGTGCAGCAATGATATTTTTAATATTGTATTGGCTAATTCTAGGCAAAAAACCCCACAAAAGTCATACTGGCCTTCCCAGGCTTCAGGCGTAAAGCCAGGAGTGCTGCTACCTTTAAGGTGGGAGAGGAGTTCATGCAGATCCTCCTTGTCCTTCTATGCACTGATGAAACAATATGACCTTTTGGAAAATTCACTGAAGATCATAATTCAGATTCTCTTTCTTATCTACAAAGCCTTGAAGCTCTAATAATTTGAGTGCTATTCTTCTTGATCTACTGAGCCCTGACAGCATAAGTCAATGCTGAAATAAACTTGTGCCAACCCAAACCCTTGTATCAGTATCTTTTTCTCTGATAGAAACCCCTAGGCAAAACTGAAATAGGAACAACAAGCACTTTTAAACTAGACGGGCTAAATATCCCTCCCAAATTATCATGGATTTCTTTCCCTTATGCTTGGTGAGGATGCTGGCAATTAAAAATGCTTTTGGCAAGTGAACCTTCACTGTGGAACTAGATGATCTTTAAGGTCCCTTCCAATCTAAACCATTCTACAATTCTATGAAACAAGATCAGCTCCTTTGATTTTAATGAAGTTACATTAAACTACTGCAGGTAAGGATCTGACCCTCCACATTTTTGGATTTCACCCAGGAAGGCATTAGAGTAGGGTAGGAGATCTTCCAGCTTATGAATTTTTAAAAAGACAGAGCAGGGAGAAGCATGCAAGGGACTACTTGATTTATATAACCTGCTCCCTTCTTCACTACATCTTCCCTGCGTTTTGAAAGACATGTACAGCTGGTTTAAACACCTTTCTGTGGGAGAGAAGAGCATGAACATTATTTACAATTTGCTGCCTGAAAAGAAAAATATCTTTCCTCTTCAAAGTTCCTGAGGGCTTGGCAGGGAAGAGCCAAGAACTGGGCAATCTTGGAGGGGTGGCAATGTGGCAGTGGCTGATCAACTCAACTGCCACCACAGCAGTTGGCACCTTTTCTCCCCCACCCCACTAATTGGGAACCAGCCTAGCAGCAGAATCTGAGATGGCTATGGGATGTCTCCTACCAACCCAGGTCACCACGCCATGGTGGCCTCAGAGGCTGCAGGTGGTAAGGGTGAAACCCTCTGGATAGGCTGGGTGGGGCTGGGCAACCGAGCCCTTCATGCACAAGCATCCTAACACCCTTCCCTCTCAGCTCAGCTTTGCTCCCAGATGGCCTCTCTGGAGCAGGGAGAGGCGTCGATGGTGTCATGGAAGAT
Organism: Apus apus; assembly: GCF_020740795.1. NCBI lineage: Eukaryota > Metazoa > Chordata > Aves > Apodiformes > Apodidae > Apus > Apus apus. Next base: position 40,589,356 of record NC_067283.1, on the reverse strand, counting down.
GGAAAATAAGTTGCAAGGGTCATGGTGACTGTTTAGGGGAATTCCCTCTGCATCCCTCTCTCCCTCCCCAGCAGCCGCCCAAATGAATGCATATCCCCATGCAGAGCACCCTCTCCAGGTAGTCATCGTACCTCAGCCTCTCCCACACCCTGCTTCCCTCTCTACATAGAGCTCAGGACCTCTTCCATATACAGACTACCAAGTTTCTGAGGTTTAGTGGCTTTTCCAGGCATTATTGTAACCCCTTTCTTCAAATCAAGTCCTCCTTCATCCACCCCAGCTACTCGTTTCTTCTTGGGAGCACAGGGAGCAGGTTCCCACCCTTGCCCCTCTGCCTGACCATTCCTCTCCAAGAGGAAATGAAGCTTACACATGGGAACTCACAATGTCTGAGAGACAGATGGATAGTTTGTCACTGAAGGACACAGAAAACCTCCCCTGAGTGAAGCTGTCAGGCAAACAAGGTGTGTTTTGCTCAGAGGCAGGTGCCCCATGGGCAGGCAGGGATGCACTGAGATCTTGGCTGACTCCTTGCTCTGGGGAAGTGGCCCCAGACTAAAACAACTTGGCAAGCTCTGACATGACGTATAACATGCAGTAATTAAGTGCTTCTGCATTATGGCAGTGATAAGTAACAATTTAATTACTCTGCCTTCATTTTTTACAGATAAGGTTCCAGTGTGAGGCCAGTAAGAGAACAGAAGTCAAAATAACCATAAACCTTTTATATCAGTACTGGAATAGGACTTGACCATGGTGAGCACCCTCTGACTCTCTCCTTCCCACTCTCCAACAAGACTGTGGATAGCTTCTCCGGGATATCGCTGCTGCCCAAGCCCATCATCTGTACACACACTAACTCACAAAGTAAGGCATATAAATTCTCATTTTCCTACCAGCAAGACCTACCTGAGTCAAATGTTGCTGCACCCATTCAAGTGCACACACACATGCATGGGGACAAGAGGCTGCAACAGCTGAAGTCCATGTGTCATGAACTGATGTGGTTTTCCGCATGAGATGAGATCTAGTGTTTCAACAAAATTAATCAGTGTCCTGGTTTGTTGAATCAAACGGTGACAATCAGAAGCAGCTGTATCAGGCCTGCAGAGAGGAATGCCATCTGCTCAGTCTCCAAATCTTTAGCCAGACCGTGCAGTGCCTTTCACAGGCATCTTCTCAGTTTGTCCTGAAAAGCTGGTTCTCCATTTTGCTCAACCCAACCCCTAGAGCAGAAGGAGCACACTCATCAGACACCTAATACTGTACTCACACAATGTGAGCAGTCATCACCCGTATGGCTCTAGCAGATAAAACTGCCATACCTGTAGTCATCACCATGCTGTGTCAAAACAAATCTACTGGCATCAGTAGGAAAAGCATTTTGACGCTGATTAAAGACTTGCCTGGAGGATTTTCCAAATGTAAAGCCTGTTTAATCATTGCATTTCTGAGGGTTTTCAGGAAAAGCAACTCAGCTCTGAATGACTCACTCTTCTCAACCCAAACCATTTGTTCGCTGTGCTAAGTATGGCATCTATTTACTGAGGAAGGCAGGGGCCAAGCATAAATGTGTATCAGGTCCCCTCAGGTCCACAATTACGTACTGTCATGTTTTTAATTGAGTTAGTTTCCCTGAAAGACCTTTCCTCCACCCCCTCAGGAGAGTCTAAAAAATCAGAGCTGGTTCATTCCAAGACAACTTTTTGCTCACCTCCACAGTGGTGCTCACAGAAGACACAATGGTGCAGAAGAGCAGCAATTCTGGAAAAACACTGGAATACAAGCATTTAAACTATACTGGTAGTTATTGTCCAGAAACCTGCTGACTCCAGCAATTTTGTTATAAAGTAACATTGTGGGTGATGCTGGCTGAACAGTGACCCATTACTGGAAGCTAATAACATGAAGTCAACCCACTAATATACTTTTTTGTTTGTTTTACACTGAAGAAGCCTGTCCTCATACACACCCACTTAAAAGATTCCAGAGAGGTCTATGTACAACCAAATACAAACACCATCTGTCTTTTATCATACAAACAATAAAAAGTTAAGACAATTGTAACTGCTGTTTGCCACCAATGTAAGGAAAGGCTAGCACCTCATTGCCACTCCAGAAGTCTGAGGGTGCACCACTGCAGAGCTGTGTGTGCTGCCATCATTTAGAGGTTAAATCCACATTAACTCCTTCAGTACAAAAGCAATTGCCAGAACAGTCACTCAACTCACCCTGTATCAGTAACACATTCATTGCAGAAACTGATCCCACAGCAATGGCAGAACTTCTGTTTTACATACAGCCCAAAGTGCAGCCCTGGGTTTGGGAAGGAAATCTGCTAAATAAGAAAGCACAAATTCAAGTTCAGCCAGGAATTTTGCTACATCAGGATGTAAGAGCCCAAGATAGAGATTGATTTTCTTTTATTACCTAAAAATATTTTTTCAGCATTACAGTTTACATCTAGTATGATGTTTCCAATTACAGTTTCAGGGTTGCCACAGTTTTTGAAGAGAAATAAATATTTCAAGGTTCTGCAGAGCATATCTTTTGAAAGAGTACCTTTATACATTACCCAGCCCTTCCAAACAGAAAATCTGTCTTCTTCTACTTCAGAACAAAACCCAATAAATTCCACTTTATTCATTTATTGATCAGCCATTCTTTAAAAAATCTTGTGTATAAACATAATATCTAAATTTCTTTGTAGAAAACCCTAGTGTATTAATCCATTCACAAATCTTGTAAAAACCATCACAAAAGACCAAATCTATGCCCACCCGTGCACATTTTTTCCCAGTGAGGTCTACCATTCACAGCAAAAGGAAATAGTTTTTGATAAATGAAAACAAGCTTGCTGAAGATTCATTATGAAGAGCTATGAAGGTAATTCAACCACAAAGGTAATATTAAACAACAAAAGACTAAAGAAGGGGGGGAAATTCTAACATTTTGAGTATAGCTGTGATGTCGACACCTTCTTGAAAATCAAACTGGCTGGGCTGGTGTTTTTCAGTTTATAGTACTGGAGATTTTGATGTCGTAAAAATAGCTTGTGTTGTTTGGTAGAAAAGTAGCCATGAAATTGGCTTACACAGACAATTTGGCTTCATCAGTATGTCAGGGTGCCCTGTCAGGAAAAAAAACAAAACAAAAAACCAAACAAAACCTCCCTGTGGTTTTAAGAGATGAGCTGTGTCTGCTACTACTTGTAACCAAGTAACTTCAAAAGGGTTCACAGATGTCATAGAATCACTGAACTATTCAGGTTGAAAAAGACCCTCGGGATCACCAACTCCAACCATCATCCCTACTCTACAAAGTTCTCCCCTAAACCATATCCACCAACACCACATCCAAAGGACCCTTAAACACATCCACCTCCCTGGGCAGCCTATTCCAGTGTCTGACCACTCTTTCTGTGAATTTTTTTTTCCTAATGTCCAATCTAAACCTCCCCTGTTGCATCTTGAAGCCATTCCCTCTTGTTCTGTCGCTGATTACCTGTGAAAGGAGACCAGCATCAACCTCTCTACAATGACCTTTCAGGTAGTTGTAGAGACTGATGAGGTCTCCTCTCAGCCTCCTCTTCCTCAAACTAAACATTCCCAGCTCCTTCAACCATTCTTCAAAAGATTTTTTTCTCTAGGCCCTTCACCAGCTTCGACACCCAACAGCAATTTCCCTTCTTCTACACATGGCCTAAAACAGCATGGCTGCCAGCCCTACGGTGGGACTCCGAGCAAATCTGTTCTCAGGGTGGCATTCCTCAGGCATGTGTTCCCCAAAACGCTCATCCTTAGTGGCTGCTTCAGCCAGCCTCTCTTTGTTGGTGAGCACAAGATCCAGCAGCACTTCTCTGCTAGTTGGTTTGTCCACCATTTGTATCAAGAAGTTGTCATTCATGCATTGGAGGAAACCTCCTAGACCTTGAATGGCTGGCTGTGTAGGCCTTCCAGCAAATATCTGGGTAGTTAAAATCCCCCATCAGGACTAAGGCCTGTAGTTGCAAGGCTGCTTTGAGCTGCCTGTAGAAAGCCTCATCAACTCCCTTGTCCTGATCAGAAGCTCTGTAATAGACCCCCATAACTGTATCACCCATGCCAGCCTGCCCCTTAATTCGTACCCACAGACTTTCCACTTGCTCCTCAGCGGCCTCTGGACAGAACTCAATACATTCTAGTTGCCGTTTACACAGCTCCATTATGACAATAAAAGCCAGTATCAACTTAAGAATCTGAAATCTCTCTAGCATTACCTTAATTCAACAACAACTCCTTTCCTTTGCCTCTAAATTTAATTAACAGAGTATAGAAATACTGTCTAGAGAGCTTATTTGCTGCATTCATGATTTTTTTTTCAGCCAAGTTGATACGCCTCAGCATTCTCTGTTGCCGAGAACTCCATTTATCAGACACTTTGCTGAAAGTGAATGTTAATCTGGCTTAGGTACAGAAATAAAAAATTGGTAAGCCATGAAATGCAGCGTTGAGCACAAAGCTAATCCTCAAAGGAAACACGAATAGGTTGTGCTGGGATTTTTTTTTTTTTTTTTTTCTCCTTTTGTCCAGCTTTGATTTATGAAGATGCCTTGAAAGTTCTGGAGTCTGTTTTCACTTTCCAATTTTTTCCTTGTTTTTTTAAATTAAAACTTTCAGAGCATATCTGAAAGAGCAAGCGCTCATAGCCACACTTATGTAAGGAAAATGTATAATTTTAAATATATACCTAAATATTTTTATGCAGCTATCCAGAGAGGTATGAAAACAGACTTCAGTGCAGATGAGGTTTAGCTAATACATTAAATTTCAATTGCCTTCAAATACTAGTACTGTCAGGTCAGATACTTCCACTGTTAGAGCAGATGTGTTTAAAAGACCTATTTTTCCTAATTAAAATGGAGCTATATAAAACCCCGAACATATTAGTGATCAGAAACTCTTTGATTATGAGGCAAAGACTAATAATTGTGAAGGACAAAGATATCTAAACAGACTGTTCAACATATGGAAATGTTTTGTTTGCTTTTTTTCCCCCCTCAATGGCCACTTTAACCTGTCACTTACAGGCTTTGGAGATTGTTGTCTCTTTATGAAATCTGCCTGCAGACTGCCCCACCAAACCAGCAGGATTCTCACAACGTGCCTTTGAAACCTCACAGAAGCATTAAGAATAATGCAGATGTTTGAATTCCCAAACACTTAACTGCTTCTCACGTTTCTGTTAGCAGGGAAAGCTTAAAACCATCTCATTTTTCATTCTGGAGCTTTTGTTGCATTTAGCAGCTGTATTCGGACTCACAACCATCTCAAGAAATCTCCTACAAGCGGCACAACTATCTCCTAGGAGAAAAAACACAGCCAAACACACTGTCATGCCAAGAACCTGCTGATTAACAAGCACAGAAGCAGAGGACAGATCCAGGGACACCAGCCACATTTGCACATGTTACAAGCAGGACTGTTTCTTCTGAGCTAAAAGGCATTACATCATACACTCATTCTTCTTTCTAGAAAATCATATTGCTTTCTGAGAGCCAGAAGGAACTCAAAAGGTTGTTTGTGAAGGTCTGCAACAGCTTCATATGGTAATGGATAGATTTGACTAAGGATCTCAGAAAGAGGATGAGCTGTGCCAGTGTCACCCGATTTTCTCTCACATCATGTGCAGCTGGTGCTGGGACCAGGGGGGCACTGTGAAAGGCTAAGGTACTTGGCTGGTCAGCAGCATGATTCATGGCTTCAAAGCAACAAAGCCACTTGTTTCACAATTAAACAGGGGAAATGAAAGCATCCAAAGGAGTTCCCATTTTATCTGAGTACATGTGTGTGTACACGTACCCAACACACACCTGCACACGACTAACTGCAGGAAAATGTGAGTGAATTTCAGCAATGTATGAATGATGTGCACACATACATACTCATGTATGTACTGGCATACAGCAAAACACCTACTTTATCTGTTGCCATGGCACAGTGTGTGCACTCCGTGTTTTAACACTTGTTGGTTGCTTTCATTCCTCAAATTAACTCACTCCGGCAAACCAAAACTAAAGATATCAGGGTACTTCCCTGTCATATGTGGCACTGTGAAATACTCTTACTTTCATTTAGTCATCACAACAGTTTTCCCGTGAAGAGACAGATGATGAAGGATTTGTGAAAGATAAGGCTTTAGCCTTGTTTTAATGAAGAATCTATAGGGAAATTCCCATCCTTTTTAGACAGACGACAAGGTGAGCTGTAAGAGTAGTTACAAAGTACCTCAATGTGTCATGGAAGATCTTGGAATAAATTTTTCACATTTCCCCAATGAAAAGCAATCACTCCTTTAGTTAACACAGTCTTGGCACGGCTTGGCCAGACCCTGTCCAGCAGTTAGGGCTGCAATTCACAGCAAGGAAACACCAGTAGTTCAATGTGTTTTTGCTCTTCCTGGGCTGCATTCTCACTCCATGCATGGGAAACCTCCTTGTCTGCACAATAAATGCCCCCTCCTGCCTCACAGGGTGGGCAGTGCAGCACAATGTGCATCCCACCTGACACACGAGAGCATTGGTGCCATAAAAGTAAGCTCCCCCTTCCCTTCTTCAACAAACACCTGCAGCAGCACCTCAGAACAAGAGAAGCATAGATGTCTGAGCCTTCCTAGGGAAACCTTCCCAGCTTCCAGGGACGAGCAGGGGCTTTACTTCTTGAGAATTATATCTACACCAATGATAGCAGTGTTAAATAACCCCTGCCAACCTTGACTTTCACAGATTTGTGGAGTCCTATCTTTTAATATGTTTTCCTCTCTACAGTAGCCTGTACTTGGTCTTTTAAATGCATTTAAAAAAAAATATTAAAAAAACCCTACCCAACACTTGCTGCTTTAATCAGAACTTTAAATAAACTTTAATCAGAACTGCTCTATATTCTGTTGCAAGAAACAGATACCAGTGCTTCTCAAGCTTCTCTTACCTTTTGTGTACTACTCCAGTTTTTACACCTTCTAGTATCTCAGCCCCGTGCTGGGAGATATTTGATGTCTTCTATGGATACAACTTCATACCTTTGATTATCTTATTGCCCTTCTCTACATCTTCTGTAGTTTCAAGACTACTGATCTGCTTTCTTGGACACAAAGGGAGTCTGAACTGAACGCAATGCTGTAGATGTGGGTTCATCACAGATTTTATTTCATGGTTTATCACACTGTTCCATTACACCATTTAGCTTTCTATTTCTCTCCTAATAATCTCTGGTGTTTGTCATCGAAGAGCTCCCCACTGTGCCTCCAAGATGTTTCTTCCCTTTGATTACAGCCAATTCAGATAATATCCTTGTGTTCATAGCTAAGGAGGTGCCATCTGCAGTTCTTTGCAATTATTCACACCAAATCCAACCTTCATTTTATCATCATCTGCTATCTTAGAAATGTGAGAACCTTCTGTATTTCTTCACAGTTAGCTGTAGATTGGATGGCCCTCAACAACTGTTTATCATCCACAAATGTTACCAATTCATTATTCACTCTCTTTTCCAGATCAGCCAGAAACGTTGCACTGTACTGGCCCACTCTGAGATCTCTGGAATACCTTCTTGGAAACTTCAGTAACCATCCACCTTCAGGAAAACAGAAAATTTCTTCTTATCTTGGCTTCTTTCAGTGACTAATTCATGGGATGATTTTTCCCCTTCTCACATCCTGGCCTAGTTTCTTTCAGAACATTTGCCCAATCTATCCACAGCATCCCCTTAGTACCTGATTAGCTCTTGGCCCTTGCAAAGGTGGGATTCCTGCTTCTGATTTGCTTAGGAAAAAATCCCCCCATTTGTTTTGGCCATACTACAGCTTTACATCAAACCCCACCAGAATTTATGCCCTATTCTATTTTCCTTCTTCAGATCTCACTCCTACAATTTAAAGGCTAGGTTTTTAACTCCTGAAAACTCACTCACTCTTGCATAGCAATGCTAGCTTTTTTGCAGCTGTGGGAGTAAAGGGATATTCTTTTTAAAATCAGTGTAGATTCACTGTGAGACCTCACTGCACATCTAAACATGCTGCAAGACTCCATGCTACCTTCAAGCATTTTACCCTCCCAGCTGTTCCTTTTACTTTCCCTTTCTCCCCTCCTGCCCGCCCCAGTAGTCCTAGTGCTTAAACTTTGCCCTTTTCAAACTGAAACACACTGCACTGGATTTTGGATTTTCTGTATGGCATCTCTTTGGTAAACCAGAATTCTCCTCTTTCATCCCTGGCAAGGCCAGAACCTGCAATGACACACTTTCTGTTTGTTCTTAGCCTCTGAAAGTTACGGCAATTGTGGTGCAGAATCTTGTTACTGGAGACTTAAAAACAGAATGCATATAAATGGTGAAGATATCTGCATCCAATTCTGTATAAAACTGAGTATAGAATAAAAGAATAAAGTATAAGCCTAAATACACACAGCCCAAATGCACCATTGTAGATCGTACCCACTAAAACAAAAGTTGTAAACATCAGGGCAGTGAAACGAATCACATTTAACCCATTGAGGCCAAGCCCTACTTTTCCTGAAGCATCCTAATGAATAAAAAAATTAAGGAGCACTCCGCTATGCTCTTCCCTCTGTATTTTCTGTCACATACTAGCTCCTGCAAATATGCAAAAATCTATTTCTTCTCATTGTACTTATATACTAAGGTACCTCAGCTAAAAATATACCCCTTTACTCCTTTTTGAATGCCACTGACTTCAAAGGGCAGCATGTAGGCTTTTCTACAGACAGAAATGTGTGCAGTAAACACGAGAAAAACAAGTTTCTCCATACGCTGATGGTTCTTGTATTTCTTTTCTGTTTCTTTTCAATGAAACAAAGAGATGTTGCTCAAATATTTGTCAGGATTACTTGCACTGTCAAGTTCACATAGCTGAGGAACACTGATCTAGTTCATTTTCCTTGTCAGCTAAATTCTGCCTGACGAGTTTGCATCTATTGGTTGCAAGAGCATGGCCTTGATTCTCAGATTTTAAACAGAGATTTCAGTACTGGCTTTAAAAGAAAAAAAGGAAAACTGTTGTAAGGAGAGATGTTTGATAGGGAAGTAATTAAAGAAAAACAGTAGACTTGGAGAACTGATATGAAATTATCCCTCCAGAGCCTTTCTACAGAGTACTGTTTAACTTGGTTTAAATTGGTTTTGGTCAGGATTTAAAATTATAGAGTTGGAGACTCAGCTGGGGAAAAACTGTACAAGCACCAGAACCAGTCTTATGGATCAGTAATAAAGTGGAAAAATAGAAAAACTAAGAGATAAATTATTTATAGTTTTGTCAACTAGTTTTGGGGAGAGGTCGTGTTTTGTTAGGTTTTTTTTTTAAATGCTGCTTGAAATAAAATTTAAAAAAAACAGGAAATGTTTTCAAGTGTTTTATGACTGTCCAGATTTTTGTAAATGTTGCTCTTTATGTATTTTTGTCCAAATTGGGTGGAGGAATTCCTGCACATAGTTGTGAATAAGCAGCACTGGATTATTGATTAAATTAGTACCTCGACTCAGTCCTTTCTTTTAGCTAGTCCTCCCTGCTTTTCCCAAATGTAGCATATGAGCTGGGATCTGAAACACCGCTTGGAGAACACTGCAACAGAAACAAGACTAATTTTACCCTGAGGGACATTTTGGAGACATGATGAGGATTTTATCAGAAATTAACTTGGCTCAGCCTACAGAGAGGCACTATACTTCCCGTTCACTAGGGTTTGTTATATTGCCAGTAAAATACAACATTTTACCTCCTCTCTTCAGATTCAGGTGTATTTAGCCCCACTGCTTTTGGCTCCTGCAGGAGGACACAGAGCTTGGGAGCCGGGGTGATGCTTGGAAGTTCAGCAAGACAGAGCTTGAAAAAAGGAAGGTATAAAACACAAACTAAGCAGGATGTGTAAGAAACACCCTCCTCTCCTTAGAAAACAAATTTTTTACTTAATGGGGAGATGGAAAGAGGGGAGGCAGAAGTATTGGAGAGCAGGTATTTTTTGGACAGACCGTGCCCTTTACGAACATTAACATTCTCTTAATATGCTGAAAACTGTTCACTGAGCTAGAACAATGCAATAGACAACTTGGTTTCAAGCACAGGTACTCAGGCAGGACTCAGCCCACAAAGATGACATAAAATATTGACTCTGCACATTTTAAAAAAATGTATCTTTTTTTTTTTTTTCCCTGTTCTCTCACCTGCTTTGGAAAAAAATGTTGATATTCATTTAACAATATTCTGAAAAAAATAAAATAAACAAGCAGTTGTAACCAAAATAATCAATAATCTCACAAGAGATATGGCTGGATTTTTTTTGAACTTTTTTTAAGGCTGTCCTTTAACATTTGTTTTTGCAAAGCAGCATTTTATAAATTTTAAAATCCACCTGCCAGCTAGATTGGTTCTATAGGAACCCAGAGACACATGTAATTTTATTACGGTAATAAAGGATAAGAGGAATATATTCTGGTGAATTTGTTCCCTTTGAAAACTTTTGCTATGAAATGAGAAAGCCATCATGTTTTTAAAGACAGCAGAGCTTTGAAATATCCATTTCATATTCAAAGCTGAGTTTAACTGATGGGCTTTACATTTTCCTAAGCATTTATGCATAAAATAATAAAAAAATATTTTCTAACACACAACACAATATGCCCAGCCTATACTCCCCTTATTTCATCCAGCTTTTTAAAAAAGGCGACACCCTAAAAAAAACAAAAAAGCCACTTTTAGTTGCGTACCAGTATTTTAATATTTATTTCACTTTTTTTTTTCTCCATGGCTAGCGATACTCCAATTTGAACAGTACACTAAATTTGCTCTTGCTTTCCTGCTGTCCTCCCCAGTGCTGGGGATACCTGCCTGAAGCTCATGGGAGGCATTAAGTGGGTGTAAGATGAAAACCCACCATGTTCCCCCACTTACCTCTCTTCCATGTCCTGCAATGCTGCTCCTTCAATTTGGCGCCTCCCAAGGACTGCTAAAATGCACTCCAGGTCCTGCCCAAGCTTTGGCCCCTTACACCTGGAGTTGGGGCACTGTGCCCCTCTTCCATCATAGTGAGCAGCCCCAAAACCAGGCTATAATTCACCAGCTCTTCACTTGGTACCCTAAGGAGAGAATTGCTCTTCAGGGACCCTCCGCTTCCCAACCTCTCACAGCCCACTTGGCCACCACTCCTCTCTTCTACCTGATCAAACCAAGTGTGCTCTGGCAACAGACAAGTTTCTATCAATAAATTACTCTGTTTTACATGGTTCAAATTTAAGCTTTTATTTGGTTTTAAATTAAAAAAATAAATTTCGTTATTAAATAGTGGAATGGGTCTAAACTAACATTTACATATTAATTCACTTGCTTTAGGATACCACCAGAGAAATAATTAATGTACACCACCCAGACAAAACTTTCTGTCAGAAAGCTCCAAAGTGGCATAATTCAGTTAAACAGAAAAAAAACCCCAAAGTCTTTATGTTTACAATGAAGGTTAGAAGTAAACCTCTGGTTTTAGTGTTGTCCAAATCTATTTTCCACCACAAAGGCAGTCACTGTATTCAGAATACTATACCACAGTGCTAATGTCATCAGCTTCATCCGGTTTCTTTTGCCTGCTTGGCAGGGATTTCAAGTACTCAAGGTGCCTCCTTGCGTCCTCCTGATTTTGCCGGACATAATAAACCACATATGAGATCACCATGGTGAACCAGCCAAACATGGTGACCAGCATGGCATAATCGGTAGTCTTTTTGGGAAGGTTGCAGAGGTCAGCATCGTTGGCAGCGTTGAGGAATGGTCTCCCAGCGTGTTCATCCAGCACAGAAGTCTTGCAGATGACGTTGTTGGCTGTCTCGTGGTTGGAGGCCATGCTCCTCAACACCTGCTGCAGAGTGCAGTCACAGTGCCAGGGATTGTTGGCAATTCTGGCTCTGGCCTTTAAGTTGTTGAACGCGTTCTTGTGCACGCTTTGAATCCGGTTGTCGGACAAATCCAGAGTCTGCAAGGTTTCCGCCACCCCTTTAAAGGCATGTTCATCTATAAACTCAATCCCATTTTTTGATAAATTGAGGACTCTCAGTTGGTGCAAGTCCTTAAAAATTTCGTTGGGGATAGACGTTATCTGATTGGAGTCCAAATAAAGTAAGACTGTTTCTGGAGGAAGATCTCTGGGTATTTCCTTGAGGTTTGCATTGCTACAGCTGACATTCAGACCCCCGGAGTGAGAGCAGAGGCAACCTTTCGGGCACATACTGGCAGAATGAAAGCACAGTATCATGAGGACAAAACTTTGTAAGAGCAGACACATGGAGAGGGAACGAGTCAACCACAGGTCTACCAAATGCATGCTGGGGTGTCAGCATAATCACACGACCATTTCTCATTCAGCCAACAGTGGTGGGAAAAGGATTGGCAAAGCTGAAACGCGGCTTCATTTTCTTCGGTGGGATTAGTGAAAACTGACTAACATGTGGGCCTCCTCATAGTCAATACTCTTCTTAGAAGCACACCTACAGAGAGGAAGGGAAACAAGTTCCTTATACCGTGAAGTCCAATCCCAATTTTGTTTTCATTTGAAAAAATAAATAAAATTAAGTCAACATGAAGTGCAACACTAAATAAATGATCCATTATCTCATCAGTGCACTGAGGGATTTATTTAGGTAACTCCTATTAGCATTAATCTGAGTTTAGTACATAAATCCTCAGTACATTTTTAAGAGGATAGACTACAGTTATTACAATAATTGCAGAGGTTTGGGCTTTAATACTTACTAGAGGAGCCACTGGTTTGTTTTTTATTACAGATTTTTCTAAAACAGCTATAAAACTAAATTACATTTTCCCTTTCTAAAGTAGAAGATGCATTAATAGGAGCGAAGAGTTGAATCCCTAGCAACAGTGACAGGTAAGTGAGTAATTTGTGGTGGTTAATGTGAACATATCTCAAAAATAATTTATGCTATTTTAAGTCCAAATCAAAGTACTTCAGCAAGGAAATATTTTTGCTATAATTGAGAAACAAAAACTAAGTAAACCAAAAGCTTCTGCAAGACACCACTAACATCCACAATGTCCTTGTTTGTCTCCTCCTTCTCTCCTGCATTTGATCTCCCAGCATTTTGTGAGACAGTGCTGCAAGACCCACAGAAGTTATTTCTACTCCCAGTTTTCCTGAAAATTTTCTTTTCATTTCACATCCAGAAAAAGGAAAAAAATGTAACAGTTGCTGAAAACTCATCCCCTCCAAACCAAATAAACCTCAAGGAAAACAACCAACACAAAAAATAATCTTATGTATGGCATGTAATTTGCTAAAAGAACACATGAAAAATATTGTTTCTGCTTCTCCCCTCTCAAGCTGGCTTAAAAATAGTAAATATCCAGAAGCTTTGCCATTTTCTCCTTTAATTGGAGCACAGAACACCAAAGTCTGAAATGCTGGACTATAGGGTTTCAAAGACAGCCTCATTTATTTTCCCCCCCCGTTACGGTAAACTATGAATTTTCTAACCACAACAGGTCCATTTGTTCACATGTACATGCCCTCCCTCTTTGTAGCAGCTTTGATATTTGCAGCCTTCAGATTGTATTTACATATAAATTAATTCCCTCCATCCCCCCCACCCCAAACCCACAGTGTGGTCCACTGAGCAACAAAATCCCTGTAGGGAGGGTATTTGTGATTCTGCAGAAAACAGAAGAAATTGCATTGTAACCATTTTTGCCTGCAGAACTCACATACTAACTGCAGTTTCTGGCATATCACGATAACATGGATTGGATGTGTCATGCAGTATTTCAAACCCATAGCTCAAGTTTTATTTAGCCTTTTTGCTGAGACTTAGTACGTCAGTAACTCTACAGGAAAAACAAAAACAAACCAACCAAAAAAACCCTCAATAACATGTACATTATGTGTGATTGCTTCATTGCTATGGCTCTGGAATGGCAAACGCTCAGCACACTGTCACTGCAACTAATGCAAAGAATAGCAGTGTATCACCACTATTCTTCAACTTATCTATTGATCACAAGAGAGATCAGGTCAGGAACCTGAACAGAAAGTTTACACTTGAATTCCGTCACACAGAAATCTTCTACTCTAACATTAATAAGAATGGAAATTGTTAGCAACAAGAAATTGTGAAGTTAACCCTGGAAACATGAACTATTAAGAAGGGAAGCAAGCAGAGCATGAAAAGCTCCCATGAGGAAATGGGAGGTAAGACCGCAATCAGCAGACAGTCCTGCTCTATGGAAGAAACAGTTCACATGACAGAAGACCACTGCAGTAGGTGCACCCCTGCTGCTGTCCCTGCGGCTCTTTGGCCACTGTAGTGCTAGGTCTTCAGATCAGACAGCAATCTGCTACAGAAGGAGACAAGGTACAGAAGTGGCTTTTTCCCAGCCTGCCCAGAAGTGCTAAGTATTTACTAAGATGTTCAGCCTGTTTGGAAGCCAAGCTAGAGCTGGCAGCTCAGGGCTGGCAACCTGCTCCTCCCTCCCGCAGCCCCTAGACAGCTCGTCCCCTGGAAAAACAGCCACCTATTTTCTTCTCTCTTTCATGTTTACATGTCTCACTACTGTGCTGCACCAAAAGAGTAAATGAGTGGCCCAGCTCACCATCATCATCACAGAGGAAGCATCTTATCACTGACTAATTGTATAGAGTGGCTTTCAACTAATGATACTGGAGTCCTACTGCAGGAATGGACCAGGATGGAAGAGGAAAGACCCAAAGCAGATGCTTCATTTTGTAGAAGTATAAAAATCACATTGTTCTCACCAGAGTGTGACAAATATCATATTATCCTCATTACAGGCTAAAAAAACCCTGCCAACCTGGAATTACACCATGGATCCTGCTGAATCCTCCATAGTGCAGTTATACCACCAGAGATCACATGTCAAAGATGCCCCATACACCAAAACTTAATGTGAAAGGTCTTCATCCCACCCAAAACAAATGCAGCTTTTTTTCCTTAATGTATGAGTGTGTTTACAGCAGAAGAAGTAAGCTCATTAGAGACTATGCAAAACAGTGTTTAATGAAGCAATGCCTCTTCAAAAGAGGTAACTAAATAAATGGATAAAGAGGGAGAAAAATTCCCAATGTTTTAAGCTGTTAGAAACAGAAAAAATAAGTATAAGCCCATAATTAACAACACAGTCAAAAAAAACTTAGCTGAGCAAGAACAAAGCTCAGCAAATTCTCAGTAAATTACCTGGAAGCAACTCAACAGGACTGAGCATTAGTCAGGAGAAACAGACATTGGCTTACTTCCATGTTCAGAGTATCTGATTCAAGGGATATCTGAAGTTTGGGTTTCACCAACGAACTTGCAGCAAGGACCCCCTTGAGTCACAGGCATCCTAGTGCAACAGAGAAAGGAGAACTAGGATCTGGACATTTCTAATGCCATAAGGAGGATTTTTGGCTTTTTGAGCATCTAATTCCCTCTGCTAAATAAAGAAGGTAACAAAGTTGGATTATTAACAAAATATACACAAGACAGACATACTACAGAGAAAGGGATGGAAGACACAGAAGTACAATAAATATATTAATTAGAAATCTGCAAATAAAAGAAAAAGAAATTAACAAGTAAAGGAAGGCACACGGAAATTACAGCAGTACTGGAAGCACAGGTAACAGCATGGTATAAAAAGGGCTTTTTGTGTACAATTCTAAAATACAAGTACAAACACAGAAAACCTAATGTGTAAGTCAAATATTGCAGGGCAATAAAAGTACAGAGGGAAGACCACACAAAAGAGCTCTTTAGTCTTGCAATTTAAACTGGTTTTCAAGCTTTCCTCTTCACATGCTCCCCCAAGACCACTCAGTACAAACATTCAACAGCATAGGAAAACGTACACATCTTGAAATCCTGAAGGAAAGTACATTTGCTTTTAATACACAGTGAGATTTCTACTGAGCTTCAGGTGTCTGGTACTTGCAGATGTTTGCCCTTCCAGCAAGCAAGGCGCAGAGACTGTATCTTAGCACTTCAATGTAATACTACTAAACTAGGTATTAAGAAATGAGCAATGTAAAGACGCATTAGAGCTTCCAACTATCTGGAATCAGCAGCAGCTCTTTGCAGTCAGTACCACCCTGGCCTTCACTGGATCACAGATTGTAAGGATGCTGTAAGTGACTAGAGACAGGGTTGGATTTTATTTTCTGTTATTGTTATCATTCACAAACAAGCAGAAGTGGAAAAAACAGAGAAATATATAATCCTTAGAAACATTCTTGTTCCCTAAGCTAACCAGTACAGAATGCACTCTTCTAGCAATAAAAATGGGATCATTGCAGGAATTTTAGAAGATGCTCTTTCTTTGGGATGTGGTGTCTTGCATGGAATGCTGAGAAAAAAAGACTAAAGGTGCTATGGCATCAAGCCGCAGCTGAAGCATGGTCTTTCAAGCACAGGGTCCACCAGGAGGCATGTTTCTTCCCATCATGTTCCTGTCTCTACCCACTATGCACTGTGCCCTCTCTTTTCCCTCTTCCCTTTCCAGGGCTGATGGGCGGATCATAGGTATTCCAGAGATCATGTCAGTGAGCTGCATCTGGCCCCCTCAGAGCTCAACCCTAAGAACCAGAGCGTGCAGCACTGTCAGTGGGCAGAGCACAGACCCAGCTGTACAAGAAGTTTTTATCCCCCTGGTTAGGTTCAGAGGTTGCATGGGTCCACAAAGCCATGGTAAAAAACAAGGTGCAAAAAACCAAAACACAGAAGTATGCGAGGTGCCCAGCAGATGAAAGAGGGACTGCAGTGGTGTCCCAAAAGCATGAGTGATGCTAAGGGCAACTGCAGTAGCATTGGGATCCTGGGGGGAGCAGAGAGGGCACAGGAGGAAAGTAAACTTGTGGAGTCAAGGTTTGGGGTATAGTAGGAAAGGGAAAGCAGAGCTCTCAGCCACCTACAGATTTTAATGCAGCCACTAGGGTCAGAAACTCTGGCTACAAAGGGGTTTCACTGCTGAACTATTATGCCAAGTGATATTCCCATCTCACGCGTAGCCATCTGTGCAGATTCCATAAGGTAAATTATGTTTTCACTGGCATTTGAGCAACTGCATCATCCTTGTGTGCAAAGAGAGCTGCATGGCACACATGTCTCACTGTAATGGAAAATCACTAACACCAACTCCATTTTCCCTATCAATAAGGGAATAAATGTCTGTTCTTGTCCTTAAAGTTGGATTCCCTGATATAAAGGATTGCATCCACTACTCTAGCAACATCAAAGGAATTACAGCTTGCTATAGATGCTCAGCATCTGCATGCACATTTGTATCTGTGGCTACTGAAGGTGACACGAGTAGAGAGGAATTTCTTGTTACTGTAGCTTATGTGCTCAAACAAGTAAGCAAGAATGGGAAGAAGCAAAAATGAAGAAGCTGACAGACTGACCACAGGAGGTTCCCTGTTGGCTGCAGCATGATTGCACTCAATCTGTCTGGTCTGTCACTCTTCAACCACCAGAAAAATTGGAAAAAAATTATGTACAATCCAGATTCCCAAGAATGTGGATCACAGGGTCTGGTGCACAATTCACCTGCCCAGCCATACCACACTTCTGATGATGTACAGCTGGAAAACAAAGGACTTTGCTGCTAACTTTAGGCACAGTTATCCGGAGAAGCCCTCATTTGAAAACATCCTAAATGGCACCACAGAGCTCCACACTCCTTGGGAACACAGGGTCCACCACAAACATCACTGGTTATTCAGTTAATACCTAAGGTGTCCCTGTGGAGAAACTGCTGGCCCTCCATACAGGAGATGCACTGCACATGTCCAGGTGCCTCCAGTCCTCCTCAGGTACAGCCCATATAACTCACATATGAATCTATAAACCGCTTGGATTTGTGTGTGCAGCTCTACCACCTTCAAATGAAACTCTCAGCTTCAAATAATCCTTCAAGAGATCCCCAAAAACCCAGTTCAAATTTTCAAGCCCAGTTAAGTAAACTCCTGCCCTTCCAAGTAACAAACTTCTCAAAATTTGATACAGAATTAGAAAAGTCCAGGAAATAAAGACTCCTACAGGGCTCCTTTTTTAGATATCCTTTAGAGGAAACTTGAACTTTGAATAAATATTAAAATTTTATAACCAAAAACCTATTAAAAGGGAACACTGTTAAAAAATCATTGTTTTATCTGACTTCCAGAAAATGACCGAGATATTTTACAGGTTTAAAAGACCTGACATTATTATAACTTTTTTCTCCTTCTTTAAGACACTGACTTTGTTGGTATGTAGAAAAGAAGCTCACTGATAAATCTAGTATTCTATTCTCTATTAAAATGGGTCATAATTTTGCCACGTGGAATGCTTTTGTTGTCAATCAGGCTTAGCAAATTACCCACTGAAATATAAAATACTCCTCTTTTTAATGAATTGTTTTCCTTGAACTCTTTCTTTCTGTAATGCCAGTCTGTTTGTTTCAGCACACACACAGATCTGCCTTGCTCTCCATAACCATAAAGAGCTGTATTTTATGTCTTTGTACTCTGTCATTGTCAAAAAATGCCAGATAAAAATTTAACTCTAAAAATACTTTTAATTAGTAATGGCAAGACAGCCATAAGCTGAAGCTAAAGGCTAAAATTCACAGGCCCACCCGAAAAGTCCAGTTTACTAATGAATTGAGGACAGGACCAATTTTACCTGAAACAAATAGCAATTTGCCACCACTACTCCCAGACAACTGCAGATGGCATATTTATGAAGAATAAAAACAAAGATACCCATGGGAAGAACTATTTCTGTACATCCTATCCTTAATCATTCTTATACTACCTGTCAGTACAGACCTTTCAGTAAGCTACATGTTGGGTTGTCCTGTGTATCTGTGTGCTGTGTTTCAGAGCAGATGAGCTTCTGCAGGCCAACAGGCTGTGGATACTAGGGGAAAAACTTCCATGTTGGCTCCTCCAACACCTGCAGGCTGAATTTGACCACAACTGTTTAAAAAAACAAGAAGACTGACAAAAAAATGCTGAGTCTCCTTCTACATCTCATGCTAAATCTATTCCAGGATTTAGATGACGGCTCAAACTGGACAGTATCAAAATAACAGTTATTTGGCGGCGGGGGGGGGGGGGGGGTAGAAGAAAAAAGAGGAAGAAAAAAGAAGAAGAAAAAGAAGAAAAAAGAAGAAAAAAAGAAGAAAAAAGAAGAAGAAAAAAGAAAAAATAAAGAAGAAAAAAAAAGAAATAAGAAAAAACCCACATATTTTTCTTTACTTTCCTATGGACATATGATAAACCTGCACCACAGCAATGTGACTGATTGGGTACTGAGCTGGAAAGTGAGGATACCTGTGAGCTGGAGCTGAGCAGGAGCAGTAGGACCCAGAGGAGAACAAAGCAGCCACTTCTGGTATCTGTGCTGTCTGTGCGTTACAAAACAACACATTTCACGGGTACCAAGTGAATTCCTACAAACAAACACCACGATCCTTTAAAACAACGCTGCCTGTGTACTGTCAGGGGGAAGGCACCATGACACACCACAGCTAAGGGCAGTATCACTGGTTGCAGACACACTATGAGTGGGGCAGTTCAACCCTCTCTGTGGCTCCCGGAAACCGTCAGGAAATTCAGTTTAGCAGATGAAACAAGAACCTGGTTCCGAGCCTTGGAACAACCACTGTCTTTCATGCATCTCTCCCTGGCATTCCTCAAACACAGTGCAGCTGCCTGGCTGCTCCACAGCACAGCTACCTTGAAGGTAGGCAGCTAAAATGCTCTGGAGTACCAAACCAGAGAGATGCCAAGAGCTGCTTGCAAGATGCCAGGTGATTTGAATTCCCAGATGAAAGTCTCTGGCAGTGGAAGATTTTCATGATCTCAGAACACAGCAAGACAAAATCCTAAAGCAGTAGGAAGAGAAATTAATAGAAGCCAACAGCAAATGAGGTGGGAAAAAAGGGGTGCAAAAGATCACTGATTCAATGAATAACTGAAATGTCATGATTAATCAGTGTGAGCCTGAACTCCAATTACATAATGGATTCATTATCTAATGAAACACCAAATGTACTCAAAGTATAATATTCTCCCCTAAGACAGGACTCAGAATGCAAGCTGACATTTTGTTCCCAAAAACCTTCCAGTGTAGACATCTTTCTAACAACTACTTCCAGTTGCAGAAGCGAACTAGGTAAAAGCTTACAGATCCTAAGATACAAATAAACTCTCTTAACAGTCACAGAGTAATAAAATGGTTGTAGAGAGCCACATGAACATTTTAAGCTATAATTATTTTCTGATTGTGAGATCACTAGAGGTATCATTCCTTATTACAGATTAACAGCCTACTTAATTATATTGTGTGGGCAAATGAATCAGCACTTTAAGACTGATGGGTTGGGTTCACGTTGAAAAATATATTTAACTTTTCTCCCTTTACATGTCAAGTCAGGAATTATTTTATAACTCTCAGCTGATAAATAATTTTGTGAAGCTTAGCAGATATAGAGTAACAACGATCAATGACACTAAAGTATTACCAATTATCTCCTATCTTTCCAAGGATGTTTTGCTCTTGGAAGTCTTCTATAGCAACACATTTCTTGGAATTAAATTTGATATGCTTGACAGAAATCACAGAAACAGCTGTCAGGGATGTTCTTAGACCTCTTTCTTTCAAGCCCTAACAAAGATTGAATCACTTGAGGATGTTCAGTGCTGCCTACTTTTCCCAGTTATCTCCTACATCCTCTTCATATCTCTTAAGACTACAAAAGGCTCCTGTCCCTTGTCTGAGCAACATACCCTGCTAAGAAATGTAAATAACATTTTGTGTACGTATCTATGCCATCTGAAAAAGGAAACAAAACATTACATACACCTACAGTGCATATGTAGTGGCAACATGCAGTAAGTTAAAAATGAAAGGTACACCATAATCTCTTGAGCACCATTTATCACTATATTTGCAGGAAAGTCGATTAACCATCTATATAAAAAGGGACAAAGGCTCAAGATACGCCAGTTACTGCTCAACAAACATATTTGCAACATGTTTTTTTTAAACTGCTGCATAAGAACATGAAGAACCACATTACAAACGCTAAAGGGAAAAGCTCCAAAACAGTCAGATGACTGTCAGCAAAGAGTTCTCCAAAGCCTGATCATTTGTTTCTAGCTTTATTACTAGTGTCAAATTAGAGTCAAAAACATTTTTAGAATTTGAGATTGTATTTTACCAAGTCTTATTTTCTGAGACAACAACTATTCAATTTGGCAAGAAAACCCTTTGCAGCAGCAGCTGAGTCAATCCTCCATATGATCTATACTAGAAAAAAAGATAAACTCTGAAAGCTTAAAATAACCTGAAGTGGAAATACTTTGTCTTCTTCGGGTAAAGAGACCCAGACTAAAGTCTGTTCAAAAGTTTGGTTATGAACTGAAAGCTTAGCAGCCTTTCACAATTAGGCATGCAATAGGTTTCCAATAACTCTGACAGAATGCAATGGAAAATGTTTACAACATAAAAGGTCAATTTCACAGTATTTGCTAATTATTTTTCTCCCATGTTATAAAATAATGTGACCAAAGTGAAAAAGACAAGTGTTTGGTTGGAGCCATACCCTGACTCTACCCAGTAGCTAATGATGGATGCTTCTTCAACTTAATTCTGCAGTATGGTATTAGAGAAAATGTCTTCTTGATCTCAAGATAATTACAATAATCACTTCAATGATTACCAGCATAATCAGTGACAAGTCTTGCAATTTAATCTTGGTAACTGCATCTGGTGACTGCAGATGGTGTCCTCGTCCAACTGAAAATTTCATCCTGATTTTGCAAAACGTAAATCTAACCCGCAGTAACAAAAGCTGTGCTATCAGAAACTAACAGGCCTTTAAGCTAACACCTTGCAAAGATAAGCAAGATTCAGACCATCTAGAGACCTTTCTTCTACTTTTAAGGGCACTTGTTTGGTTCTGCATACTGCTGTCTTCAGACTCATTTGAGATTCACCCAAATGTTCCCACAACTTAGTAGGCAGTGGGAAGAGAGAAGCTGTAATTAGGCTGGGGAAGCTGTGCTGATAATAAAGTCAGCAAGGCAGAAATAAGCATGCAAACCTGAAGGGACCATTTGGCAAGGAACACGCTAGCGGCTTTGTAAAGTTGACAACAGTGGCATGAAGCAGCCAGCAAGACAGCTGCTGGCAGCAGATACCCAGGCACTATGGGGTCCTAGAAGAAATAAGATGTGTTACAGATTCCAAAGTAAGAGAGGGAAGGGAAAAGGAGAAAGAAGCAGTGCATGACTGAAAGCTGGCTCTTCCAGCTGACCCTCTGCTATAGAGCAGGTTCCCAGGAACCATGATGGGTCACCACAGATGAGACCATCTCATGGGTAAGATGCCTCAAACGGAAATGCAGATGTGAGCAGAGGCAGTGCCACAGTGGCGGCTCAGCCTCCCGTTTGACATACTCTTGCTTTACATGTGGTCTAGATTACTCTGTTGTGTTACACCACAGGAAACCAAGGCTGTTTCTCTCCATGCACAATTGCCCAGGGACATAAACACAGAGCAATAATCTATGGCACAGGGACTTTGCAAGGAAAGAAGTCAGGGAAGCAGAAGCTACTACAAACATGAAAAGATCTGATTCATATCCACAAGATGAGACCACAAGGAAAGGAACATAATTCCAGAGCAATTACTCTGTATGAAGAAATCTGAAAAGTGGTGGTGATGGGGGAACTACAAGCTAAATTAGCAATAGAGCACTTCAGAGTACCTCAGCAGTTACTAATTCAGCTTTTTATGCTTTGAAATATGCTAGTTGTATAATAACATGGCCTTTAAGAGGCATGCAAGAAGTAGAGTATCTAATTTAGAAAAATGCAAGAAAAATGAAGTGTGTAACATTTTAAATAAAAGAAACCAAAAAAGTTCGACATTCCAAATTAAAAGCTCTAAACTTTAAAAGTGAATGGTCAACACCACAAAACAACAAACTTCTATTACAAAAATTGAAATTGTGATTTATCAACACATTTCAGAAAACAGCGAAAGACAAGTATGGAATAATTATGAGATCAATAAGCACTTAGCAATTTTAAGAAGACATTCGAGTGAGCTTCTGTAATCAAGCCACACTCTAAGTTAACTATAAGCTGTCTGGGCTTGCCAACGAAAGTGGTTATCAGTGATGCTGGTTTTGCTGTGTCAATGGTTATTAAATCTGCACACTGCCACTTGCATAGCTGAGAGTGCAAGGAGCACATATACAACACCACATACATCTATACTTCCCATTTCTGGACCAAAGGTGTCAAGCAAAGGTATCATAAGCCTCTACTGTATCAAACCACCCACCACTAAAACTACATCCCCACTTCTAATATTTCAATCCATGAGCAGCTTCAAATAACTGTAGTATCTTTTTCATTGGTTTGTCAGAGAAAGTTTTCTTTCCTTCAGTGTCTGCCATAGTACTTGGCTAATAATAGATTTCATTTCTGTATTTATATGATCATTAGAGCTATATTATATCATTCTAGCTCCACAAGCATAATATGTGCCAGTCTGGAATAGCCAGGCACAGGGCTTTTGTACTTCCATGAAAGCAAAGCTAGCAGGTTCCCTTCAGGACTTGCTTTTAGCTCTGCTGGCTGCTACACGAGTTAGAGGCTGAGGAAAAGATCAGCCCAAGTGCAACCTTTGCAGCTCTGCTTCAGCTGAGGATTTCCCAAGCAAACAAAATCTAGCAGCAGAAAGCTTCAATGCCATCTTGTGCTGGCAGCATTTCCCTAATTAAGAGTTTAAGGCCAGATGGAGCCATTAGATCATCTAATCTGACCCCCTGCCTATCACATGACGTGTTGTTTTACCAGTAAACCTCATATTGAGCCCAATAATGTAGGTCAGACTGAAGCATGTCAGAACAAGGAGACTGCTGCATGCCCAAGGCAGTACCTTTGGTACCTGCTGTTCTTGCACCATGCCATACTGGGAGGTAACAGGATGCCTTCAGTGAAGCCTCAATGCACCCCAGGAAACTCAATTCCATCAACATCCACCATAATAGTTGAACTACTTTAGCAGACATATCTGCTCCATCAGGACCTAGACACCAAGCAAAACTGTCTGTTTTCAAAAGAAAGGCCACATTGAAAGATAACGTTAGACTGCTCATCATGAACAGTTGCTTGTTATCACTTGTAACCCAGTGAGAGTTAAAAAAACCTGTCTATTGGTTAATGTGCTGGTGAGTTACATCAGGCCCTCAGCTGCCATTAAAGGACTTTGCAAATTATATGTGTTCCACCTAAGCAACAATCAGGTTGTTTTCATTTTGAAATCACTGCTCTGGAGCATCCCTGAGGCCTTCCAGGAAGTCAGGTAAAATCCTTTTATCTTCTTTTTTAAATAATGCAGTATTTTTCCAAAGTCATAAAAATCTGTGTAAGTTTCTCTTCTGAGGACATATGATCACAGCAATTTGTTATTACAATTTGATGTAGGAGGCTGAAATTCTTTAAGGGTTCTCTGGCCCTTACTCAGCAAAAATATTTAGCCTGGTTGCAACTCTGCAGCTTGATGAGAGGCGAGCTTCAGTGTTCAGGGGGCTGAAATAAAAGTTGTTTATCAACAATTGCCAGATAATAGGAACAGCTTTAAAGAAAAAAGAAAAATTAAAACAGATTGGTATTTCTCAGTGGAAATAAACACCAGTCTTTATCACACATGAAATCAAGCTGTGCTAAAAAAACCCAAAAAACAAGGCGCAGCTGCTCAATACTGAGTGAGCAGAGATTTTCCAGTCAGTCAGTCATTCTTCCCAAGGAGAAAAGAAAGAGCCAAAAAAAAAGTGTTGCAATGACTGCCTCCAAGATGAGAACAAACTGTTGAGGTCACATTTATTCTAAGGGAAAAGAGGTCTTTATTAGAAACACTAGACCACGACAGAAAGAGACCAAAACCCAGTTCAACAAAAGACTTATTTTAAGGACAGGAATACATCAGCTCTTTGTGTGCCCCTGCTGAGATTATACAGCCAAGTTGACTTTGGAGGAGCCAACTGATACAAAAAGCAGGAGTTGTGAAGATACGGGAGGCTGCAAGTTCACAGCTGAAGCTGCTCAGGTAGAAATAATTTATAGCAAATTAAGTT
Source organism: Apus apus (assembly GCF_020740795.1). Lineage (NCBI taxonomy): Eukaryota > Metazoa > Chordata > Aves > Apodiformes > Apodidae > Apus > Apus apus. Next base: position 40,564,183 of record NC_067283.1, on the reverse strand, counting down.
AGGTCATGATAACGAAATTTAAAGACAAGTGGGAGATGATTCATTTCACTAAGGCTTGTTGAAAAGTGAAAACCAAGCAGAGCTAACAGAGGGGCTAATTTAACTCTGGCTACCATTGGTACTGGCACCGAGATAAATTTAACTGAACATACGTAGAAGAGGAAAGAGAATGTAAGAACAGGATTTTGAAACAAAAAAAAAAAAAGATATTTTCCCAAATTGCAGGGGGGAGCTGGGCAAATGTGGCCTTGTGAATCTCTACTACTTGTTTTCCCAGTTTTAAAACATCCTGACACACAGCCCTCAGTGGCAAACATGGTGGAAATACCTTATTGCAAGCGTTGGGAAGGGATGGATACCAACACCTGCACTGCAAAGCCCCTGCCATCAAGGAGCAGGGGGGAGGATGGAAAAAAACTGCTGGGAGAAGTTCTTATAAGAGGTGCAGCCCCACTGACAGGTCACTAGAAAGCAGAGCCATGGCAGGAGGGATGCTTTCATCATTGAGGGATTTGCAAGTTACCTCAACAGGTTATCTGGCAGCCTGGGCTTTGGCTTTGCTTTGCAACAGATGCCACGCTACTACAACCTCAACTGTCCCTCCTGCCACCCACCTGCCTCTCCCTTCTCACACTGTGAAAAGGGGAAAAAAGAAAGAGTCACTTTATAATGGATGAATGCAGCGGTTTGCAGGAGGGGGGAAGGAGAGTGAGCGAGTAATGAAAAAGCATTAATATTAAAGTAATAAAGCTTGTAACCATTTTTCAGTCTGAAATGCACACCACCATAAAACAATGCTTAAAGGCACTTGTTTCTGTTCCAAACCACCTGCATACTAAGGCACCCTGCTATTAGCACAGAAGTTGTTTACTACCCGTCTCATTTCAGTCTAATTTCAGGAGAGCCGTAAAGCTGAGTTTTTTCACTCGAACCCAAGTGGCCTCAGGTTTTCTTTGGTGTGCCAAGCCCTGCTGTGTCATCTGCAATCCCTGCCTGGTCACTAACCTACTTGTTTCTAACAAGACGTAGAGAAGTCAAATAGGAACAAGGGAATCTGTCTCCAGCACGTGGCAGACGTACTCCCTCCTTCTCATCCCATTTCTGAAACAGCTCCTACTCTCGGTGAGGAGTGTTGAACATAATAACGATGTGGCTTTATCAGCCAGCATGTGTCACTTGTGTCCACACATTGCCCCAAAACGGTCTGGGTGGTAGTAGGTAAAATTACACTATTACTTCCTCTCCTGAAAAAATTCCTTAAAATAAAAAAAAGAAAGAAAAAAGAAAGAAAAAAGAAAAAAAAAAGGAAAAAAAAAGAAAAAAAAAAGAAAAAGAAAAAAAAAGGAGAAGCAATGAAATACAATGGCAGAGAAAATTTTAAAAAGGGAATTATTTTGAAATTAGACTTATTTTATCTGATGGCTTTTTTTTTTTCACTTGCTTGACTTGTTTTTTTTCTCTCTCCCCCACCCCTAAATAAAAGCATCTTAATTAAAACCCATAAATCTGCTTTTTTTTTCCCCTCAATCAGAAACAAACATCAGGATTTAAGGACTCTTCACAAGGATGGCCCAGATGGCTACAAAGAAAGTCCTTGTCTCACCGGCAAGACTACAAATTCAAGGACAAAAAGTCAGAGGGTAGAGGGTGATACCTACAGAAATGTTCAAGGCTGCCATGAAACCTGTGGAACTTCAGGAAGATCAAAGAAAAAAAAAAGAACCAGAAACTGCCATCATGCTTGTGCTCTCACCATGAAGGGAAGAAGCCAGACGTGGGAGCTTCATGTGAGAGGCCACACTGGCTCACGAGCTAATGGGTGAACTCCTTACAGCCTGGTGCCCAGTGAAATTGCCAAGCATGAGCAAGTTCTATAAATAATAGTATCTTTCTAGGAGCTACATGACAAACCATGAAGCAGTCAACCATCAGCAGTATCAGCTTCCCATTGATTAATCCAGAAGAGAGATGCACTGACATGGTCAACAACCCATACAGTGGCATAGTTTTATCCCATATTTATCCATCTTCACCACAAGACAGTGAGTAACAAAAAGCATGCTGCTAACTGCACCCCTCCTTTCTCTCTTTTTAGGATTCAAAGGAATCTTTACCTCTTTTATGCATTCAAATCCCAAATTTGGATACACATCAACAGTCTAGGACACCCAAACAAGTTTAAATTGGCTATGGAACATTATCAACCCCCTGTCTCCATACTATGAAGAACAACAAAGAGTAAAACAAAGCATATCAGTTCAGAGCAGCATTTTCAAATCTTTTTCCTTACGCTCCCCATCACAGGAAATACTACATTGCTCATTCTTCTTCCTTTAGTTGCCATAGACGCAGTGCCACAGTGCTGCAGCAATGCTACGACCATCTCCGTAAGCTGATTCACTTGTGAGCAGCTCCTGCACTTCTGACTTCTTCCCCTCTTGCTTTCAGTGAGCCAAAAGTACCCTCCAGTTCTCCCCTGCCCTTCATTTTTTGGCACTTAACCGACACACAATAAAATTGACTAAACTCTCACAGCGAAGTGGTGCCATATACACTGCCAGTGCCACTCATGTTCTGGTCCAGGGAAAGCTTGCCTGCATCCCAAAAGGATGCTTCCTGAAAATGTCAGACTTTGCATTTCAAACTTTGCAAACTTTGCCAGCCTGAGGAACAGCCCAGTATTAAACCTCACCATGCTGACACAGTTGACACCATGCTGTCAACTGATTTTCAAGCTGATCCATGAGACTTCCTGAAAAGCTATTATGATGGGTCACTTAACCTGCTTTCCTTTTCACTGGGATATACAACATCTCTTCTCTTTCCATCAAAAAAACCCCGTCATCTTGCAAATAGCCATGCTAAAATTCTTTGAAGTTGCAACTCTGAAATGTACTTTGGCAAATGAGAACATCTCTGCAAATGGGGAGAAGTGGGAAACCATCAGCCCTGGAGGTATCTTAGAACTTCATCTACAATATTAACCCCCCAGACTACCATCTCATATTATGAAGTTACTTTTATGGTTGCACAGACAACTTTGTTAAGAATGAGTGATTAGTTGTCTACCAGTGATACTAACAGCTGTTTTAATATGGTAATAATTTATTAATAACAAAAGAAATACTAGCCTTCCCTTAGAATCAATGTTAGTGGTAAGAAGAGATGGAAAATAGCATATTTATAACATGCCAATAATGATTTTATTTAAAGCTGTTACAATATTCCCCAGGCAAATTTCTACAGTTTATCTTTACTCACTGAAATATAGATTTGGCTCAAAATGTGACGATTTTATTTCCCTTTACAGTGGCATTCTATCAGTTAAGTAATTTCTTATTTCTGCTGCATCCTTCATAGCATTTGTATCAATGGTGTTATTGACACTTTAATGAATTTTTTAGTGTTACTGGAACATACTAGTTTTCTGACTGAAATAGTCATTTTTATGAAATATTACTTTTTAAAAACTTAAAAAAAACCCTTTAAAACCCCCCAAGAGAGAAAACAATTTGTATAAGACATTATACAATATGGCACATTTCAATCAAAAACCAAAATTTAAATAACATTGGCCTTTTTCTGTCTTACTAAAAAGATTATCCTTTTTCTCCAGCAGGTCTTCCACCTGGAGCTTCCAGTCAGCTCTCTTCAAAATGAAGAGGAGCTTCTTCGGTGCCTAACGCCCACAGCCCCTTACGAACTGCTGAACAAAGCCACCCCACCGGATGCTACTTGGCTGTCCTTGCTCTCAGGATCTTATGAATGACCCAAAGCAGAAGCTCAGATGGTTGCAGTGAGATTACATGATGTGTTTGTAAGACAAGACACCTAATAAGAGGTATATTATGAGCGTTCTACCATGAACAAGACACATACATTGCAACCCTAACTTAACAAGATGTGTTAAGAACAGAAGATAGGCTGAAGAACATAAACGTCCTTTTTTGTGTAACAGTGCCAGCATAAAGCAGCCCAAAAGGTGGCACAGCTCCTTATTACTGCAACGTCTGTGGAGATTCCCACTAGTTTTGAGGCAGTGCTATGGCTCCCACCCAGAGCCATTCTTGCTTGCGTACAGGAAGAGGAGCGACCCTGGCAGACATTCACATGTTGCTAGGCTGAGTTCTCACTGTTGTGCAGCCCCCTGAGAGCCACTGGCTGTTTAAGGAATCCTAAGAAACTGAAGGGTTTTTAAAAGTTATTATTAACCTGAAGCTGGTGGAGCTGTGTTGGAAGAGAAGATGAACACTGCCTAAGATGGGTGGCTCCCCCAGCTCTGTGAGGATGCCCAGTTTCTCTCTGCAGGGCAGGGCTGACTAATTTATGCTCCCCACTTGGTGAAACATGCTCAGCAGGCAAGGAATGATCTCTGCTTTGCACCCAGTAATGGTGGAATTCCCAAGATGCTGCTGGACTTGGCGCTCAGAAGATGCTGGGAGCCAGAATCCTGCTTCCTACCAATGGCCACACCTGCACCCTAACAGGCAGCAGTTCCCAGCACCCTGGTGCTGCTGCGCTCAGGAGCTGTCAGGTTCCTGCTGGGCTGGAAACAGCATCTTCACTTTTTTTCCTTCACTCCTTTTCCCCATTTGGCAACTGCACAGAAACACTTGTAGATTGGGACAGATGACAGCTCTCAATGGCAACACGAGCATGACTGCAGACAGATCTACCTTTGTTGTTCTGACACATGAAAACCATCTCTGAAATCCCAGCACTGCCTGCAGTCACTCCTGTTACACATCTGTGCATAGCCAGCACTCAGCCAGACCAACACAGGAGAAAAGCAAACAGAAAAACCTCACATATTTTTGTTAGACTCGTACTCCTTTTTGCATGAGAATTTCTCTTTTTCAGTGTAATAATGGAAAGACAGTTTAAATATATTTGATACACACATTCTGCAAAGAACTGGTTTTCATTTAAAGTACACTGAGTATCTCTGATAGCTAGAGGGACAGACTTCTACTAGGAAAAAAGCAGTCTATTTAAAAGGTATTTCTTCTTCAACATTCAGTTCTCAGAAATCCCAGGTCCCTGCAACCAGCGAGAAAGTCTGGAGAAATTATGACTTGCCATCAGCAGAGGAGGATCAAATTAAAGGACATTTAAACAAACTGGGCACACACAGTCCCATGGGTCCTGAGGGAAGGCATCCATGGGTGCTAAGTGATTATGCTAATGGGAGGCCACGCTCAACTATTTTTGAAAGGTCACAGGGATCAGAGGCTGTTCTTGAGCTCTGCAAGAAAGAAAAAGTCCTATTCTCAAGGAGGACCCAGTAAACTGCAGGCACGTCAGCCTCACCTCCAACCCTAGGGAGGTGATGAGCAAATAAATCTGGGAACAATTTTTTTAACATATGGAGTAAAATAAGGTGACTGGGAGTAGTCAGCATGGATTTATGAAGGCAGGAATCACATCTGACCAACCTGATAGCTCTTTGCAATGAAATGCCGGCTCATCTCATCAAGGTGAGAGAGAAATGGACGTTATTTATCTTGACTTCAACAAAGATTTTGATGCTGTCTCTCATAACATCCTCACTGACAGACTGAGGAAGTACAGACTAAATAAATAAGTGGTGAGGTGGACAGAAAACTGGCTGAACTGCTCAGTTCCTAAAGCTGTGGAAAGGAACAGAAAGTGTAGCTGGAGACCAGTCACTAGTGGACCATTGCAGGGGTTGGTATTGAGGCCAACATATATTTTATCATTTTCATTAATGACCTAGACAATGGGATAGAGGCCTCAGCAAGTTGGCTGATGATTCAAAACTGAGAGGAACTACTGATACACCAGGTGGGTGTTTTCCCACCCAGGGAGACCCTGGGTCTGGGTTGGAGAAAGGTTGGAGAAAGGGGCTGACAAGAACCTCATAAAGTTCAATAAAGGGGAATTCCAAGTGCTAGGGGCTGACTGAATGGAAAGTAGTCTTGCAGAGAAGGACCCAAGGGTCCTGGTAGATACCAATTTGAACATAAGCCAGAAATGTGCCCTTGCAGCAAGGGTAGATAACACCATTGTGGGCTGCACGAGAAAGAGCACCACCAGCAGGTGAAGGGAGATGATCCTCCCCTTCTGCTCAACTCTGGTGAGACATGTCTGCAGAGCTGGGTCCAGCTCTGGGCTCCCTGGTACATGTGACACATGGACCTAAACTAACCCAGCAAAAAGCCACAAAGGTGATTAAGGTACTGGAGGATCTGATGTATGAGGCTGAGAGAGATGGGACTGTTCAGCCTGGAGAAGGCTCAAAGAGGTCTCATCAATGTGTATAAGTAACTGATGGGAAGGAATAATGAAGACAGAGTCAGACTCTTCTCAGTGGTGCCCAGCAAAAGGACAAGAGACAACAGGCACAAATCAAAACACAGGGAATTCCATCTGAAAGTAAGTTTTTTCGGGTTTAGTTTGGTTTGGGGTTTTTTGCCTTACTGTGAGGGTGGTCAAACTTGGAACGAGTTACTCAGAGAGGCTGTAGTGTTTCCATCCTTGAAGATACTCAAAAGCCTGCTGGACACGGCCCTGAGCAACCTGCCACTGGTGACCCTGATTTCAGCAGGAGGCTGGACTCAGTCATCTCCAGAGGTGTCTTCCAGCCTCAGCCATTCTGTGATTACTTCAAAGCAGGTTAAACAAAACATCTGAAAGAACTACTATTCAAGGAATAATATCTGAAAGTTGTATAACTTAAAGCAGAGGTAATTCTAGGCCTTGCAGCAAAGCTTTTGAGTCCTACTGAAGGATATTTTTATTTCCTGTTTTATGTTAGATGTAGTTGTACAGAGACATCTGTGTTGTCTGTAAAGAAGTGATGCACTTCATGGGGTACTTCACTTGCAATGGGGAGTTATAAACACATACTTCAAAACCAGAATTTGGCTGCAGATGTTTTCTATCACTCAGAGTTTATGAAACATCTTACTATCGAGTACAGTTACCACTATGACAAGGGTGAGTAAACCCACCTTGAGTACTGTTTGTTAAGTTTTGGGCACCTCAATTCAGGAATGACATTGAGGTGCTGGAGTGGGCAACACAGCTGATGAATGGCAACAAACCTTATGAGGAGTGGCTAAGAAAAGTGGGGCTGTTTAGTTTGAGGAGGTGGAGTCTGAGGGAAGACCTTACTGCTCCCTAGGAGGTTGTAGGGAAGATGGGTGGGTCAGTCCCTCCTCACTAATAACTAGGAAATGGCCTCAAGTTACACCAGAGGAGGTTTAGGTTGGATGTTAGGAAAACTTCCTTTACAGAAAGGGTTATTAAGCACTGGAATGGGCTGCCCAGGGAAGTGATTCAATTGCCTTCCCTGAATGTGTTTAAAAATCATATAGATACAGTGCTTAGGGCATGTTTTAGCAGTGGGCTGGTAGAGCTAGGTTAGTAGAGTTATGTTAAAGGTTGGGCTGGATTATCTAACAGATCTTTTCCAACCTGAATTATTTTATGATTCTGTGATTCTAAACAAGTCCAATTACAGATAATGTGTTTATGAAGTATTAATTGTAAGGTGCATAGTGTAAAACATCAATTAAAATTATGCTGGTTTCCACAACAGAAATGGTTGAGAAATGAGAAATGGTATTATTAGCAAATAAACATTAAAAAAACCCACACAATTATTTTCTTGTTCTGTGACATTATACTCTAAATCAAAACAGTGCTCTTCTCTTTTAAATCATAGCAACACATAAAAGCAAAGGACCAAACTGGAAATAAGCATTCGTTTATGTAACTAAGCTGAAGTGAACAAATGGAATTACTGAATTGACAGCATGGCAATATCCCAAATAAATATGCATAAACTTACTTTGAAACTCTTGAAAGAAGACGATTTTTAAATGACAGTAAGTCATACATAGCCAAACTTTTGGTAAATAAATTCGTAATTCCTAATGAACCAATTAAGTGATTAACTGATTTCATTGTGTCAAACCCTAACTTGGGTGCCTACTTCCATACACACTGTTTTAAGAACAATGCCCTTAAAAAGAAGAGGGGGGAAAAAAGTTCAGGCCTTTTTTACATGCTTCTGGGCACCATAATCACTCAAGCTGGCCAGAAAAAAGGACAAATTTTCTTTCTGCTTCCTGCAACTAAATTACAGAACAAAGCCCTGTAAAGTGTAGCCAGAAAGCTTAAAAACAAAACACAAAACCACTAAACTTTGTCCCTACTTAAGTATCTTGCAAACTACCCCAATGATTTTGGGAGGAGCTGAACTTAGCCATGGTAGAACATGCTTTCTAAACTTCCACCTTCTGTTACTAATTTTAAGAAGTCAGTCAAATGGATTGTAATAGGAAATACATTTTCCCATCCTTCATTTACAATCCTGTCTTAGAAAAATCTAAGGCCAATTCACATCTCTCTACAGGGATACAAGACATGCCAAGGGAAAAGAACAACTCCGCAGGAGCAAGCCTTGAAGGTTTTCTCTGAAGCCTCCTTTTGGGTTTTGTTGCCTTTAAAGGGGAAAAAAAAGGGTTTCATCCTGCTGGCCCCAGCTTGCGAAGCTGAGAGTCCCCCCCAGCTCTGCTCAGTATCTTGTGATTGGGTTCACATAGGGTTATCTGCCAGCAGAACCACCACAACTGCTTTCATCTCCAGGTACGAGTCAAAGTTTCTACCTGGCTAGTTTCTTAACCTAGCAATCCCAGAGGCTCCCAGGAAGCCAAACTCCAAAGCAATGTTCAAGTCTTTGGAGAAGCAAGGCATGCCACCTCTGCTCCACACTTCTACAGTTCAGGTGAGAAGAGGAGCACTACTGCTAAGCAACTTTCTTCCAAAGCCGCAGATGGACTCAGCTGTGGAGATAACCTCCACACATGAGCAAAGGCGCTACATCATGTGATCACCCCGCTCGTGTCTTGAAATAAAGCCCCATCCCAATCTTCAAGTTCACAGTAACAAAATCACCTTTAAAATTCAGGCACTGATAGCAACAATTCCTTTTGAATGCCCTAAAAACCCCTGCTTTTATACTTGAAGGGAACAAGTTTAATTTCTACTTCTTTTATATGCTGAAGAGAAGCTCCCTAAGGCACCGAGCCTAGAAAAGGTGGCCCACCACATACTTGCCCACAGTTGTTATCTCTGAGTGCTGCCAACCACTGCTTACTCACTGCTACTTACAGCACTTCTCATGGTGGGAAAGGGCTGATGGCAAGGAAGGAATTAATTTTCTGTTGTTGTTCTTTTTGGTCATAAGGTTGGACCATTTTAAAAGTCATTGTTTGTATATTTCCCCCCAGGGTTTCACAACTTTCTCTTAAGATGTCTTTCACTCTTCCCTACAAAATTCTTTTCTGGTTAGCCTACTAATTTGACCATTTGGATTAAAGCCACTTGCAAAATTATCACCTAGACAAGTTTTCTATGTTTCTACATGTTAACCTATTTCTGTGTTTATTTCACTTGTGGTATCTTCATATTATTTAATTTGATACATGAAAAAATGTTATACACAAAAATTAATGATGAAAACCCCAGACAAAATAATATCAGAAATCTACAAAAATAGAGGGAATACATGTACGTACATAAGGAAAAAAATGCAATTAAAGTACCTGTGTAAAGGAGCTATTAGTTAATTAATTTGATATTTTTATCTGAAACAATTTTTTTCAAGCAGTATTATTTAATTCTCAAGTCCATGCACAAAAAATTAAAATGTTAAATGTCCAGATAACTCATAAGATTACTACTTACTACTGTATATTCATGCTTTTCTCCATGAAGTAAGCAAGATTGAAGACTATGATAAAGAGAAAAAATGAAGTGTAATTTGAAGTGGTATTTTCCCTTACAACACCAAATGAAAGTCACACTCATTTAAGTAAATATTTTGTTAAATCCATCGAAGGCAAATCTATGTTTGTTTTTTTTTTTTCAAAGCCTTGCATTAGTCATTGCTTGAAAACTAGGGACCTTTTTTCTTTGTTTGCTTCATATGAAATGACACAAGAAGTCTGTGTTCACATAACACTTATCAATGAAATGCTCTCTGCATTTTTATAAGTTGTTTGTAATGAACATTTTAGCTCTCTCAAAAGGTGAAGAATACAATCAGTCAACCTCCTCATGCACGACCCACAAAGATACTCATCCTCAGCAGAAACAAATTTCACTAGATTTTGTCAGTAAGCTGTAATGGCATGTGGTAAAACTACGATGCACACCAAAAACTTAAAAAGACCTGTTAACCAGTAGCAATATACAACAGAATATGCCCTCTGAAAACTACCTACATCTCCCAAACAGCATTTGGATAGATTCCCTTTCTGAAAAGGTACTCAATGCTTCATGTTCAATCCACACATACCATTTTTCTCATTCCTCCCTACATTTGAAACATTCCTCTTACATTTACTTTTCTGAGACTCAGTAGTGGCAGCTTCCTCCTTACACTCCTACAGATATTTTGCACAAGCTGTTAAACAGAATTAGTCCATGCTCCTCCTTCGTATCAGTCACCACTGGCTGAAAATTTTTCACAGAATCTGGTGCACAAGAATCCAACTGACTTCGCAGTTGCTAAAGCTCAACAGCAGCCACACTATTAAATAAAACAGAGAAGGGACATGTTTATAAGTGATACTCAACCACAGAGTTGGATGGAAGGCTGTTTTTTCCTGCACTCTGAAGGAACCTAATAAACTGACCTTAGAGAAATCTCAGTTTTGACTCTCAAAACCCAACTTCAAATTTGTGCAAGCCAGATGAAGAAAGGTTTTGAGGGTTATTGGTCATACAGACTCTGTAAGTGGCCACAAGAAGTGTTCACGAGGTGAAGACAGGTCCCAGGTGCCTGGTGGGGAAGAGTGAGCGCATTTGGAAGCTCTTGAGCTGGTTGAGCATACCCAGCATAAACTCTTTATGCTGCCTTTAACTACCATAAAAGAATCACTTGTAAGCAGGTAACAACCAAAACATCATCTGCTATCATTTGGTTGTTGCACTCTGCACTCTACACTCTACAATGATCCAGGTTAGCTCAAAAGACCACCACCAGCAAGAGTGCTGGCTGAGACCTCTCTCAAATAAAGGAATTCATGGAATTTCTTCAAATTCCATGACAAGTCTTCAAGCAAATTCCCCTTTACTTGAAAAATGAACAGGTTAAAATTACCTAGAGAACTTAAACCTTGTGGTCTTCACAGACTTAGCAAAGTAGGAAGATTAATATAAGCAAATTCCCTGCCACCACCATCCCCAAAAACGGCAAAATTATACCCTGGCAATTCTTCCAGTTGCAGTTCACTAATATATATTTTAGTAGTGAAAAGGATCAATCAATTCTAAGGTAACATTCTGAAACCAATGTTCTGTATTAAAAAAATTAAATTAAAATAGCAGAAAAGATACCATGAAATAAAAAACAGTGACACTGGAAAACTGACATTCTGGGAGATGAAATAATTCATCTCAATGTCCTTCCTTCACCATGTGTTAGGAACAGCTACGGGGTGCTGCCAAGTCATGTGGGGACATGGCATGCAGGAAGCTGCTCTACTACAGAAAACCCCTGCTAATGCAGTGGACATCTCACTAGGATTTCTTTACATGGATTTCTACAGGATGTGAGATTAATGTCTCTGGTGGTTTCACCACACCTTGCTCCTGGATGGAAGCATCTCTCTGCTTCTGCACACCTTTACTTTTTTTACACATGCTACAAAGGGGCAGAGAGCATCTTCTTACACCCTAGTGTGACGCCCAACAGAGGCATCATAGAAAAGATAAGTTATTTTTTTAAATAATTGGTTTAGTTACAGCAATACCCTCTTCCCCCTCCAACCCTTTTTTTTTTTTTTCTTCTGGTAAAATGTATTTCTCTGTGGAGTTGCAATTTACCCTGAATGCTGGAAATATTTCTTTTTCACTCATTCCCAAAGCTCACCTAAGAACTGGGTAAGATCACATGCAGCCACCCTGTGAAGAAAAGGAATGAGTCATCAGTCTGCAAGCTGAAGAACAGGCAGGATCACAGATTCAGACCAAGGTAAGCACAGTACTGAATGAAACACCAGTTTCTAAATTACACCTCTAGAGAAAGCAGTCTAGGATGGCAACTCATAACAGACCTACCTAGCCTAGCATTAAAAAAGCTTATAGGGAATCCAGTGGGCCACTTAGGAAAAAGCCCATGGAATTAAAGATGTATAAATCTCCCTGAAAACGGTTGGAAACAGCTGAAGGAATTCAATTATAGCAGCATATACCTCTGTAACTGACTTAGTCAAGTCTTCTGTCCTCAGTTCTTACAGGCTGGCATAAATATTATAGATTAGAAAAATGTCATTTAAAATAAGATTTAAACTAGGTAATTTTAATTAATTTATAGTGAACTCCATTAGTTTTATTCCTCCTGAGATTAGTACAATTTTCCTCATAGAAGGTTAAAAACAGACAATGGTGCAAATGCTCTCCCATTTTGCAGTCAAGTGTTTTCTTCTTTAACTAAATGAAGACAGCACTCTCCCATAAAATGAGAGTACTTCCCACCAACCACACGGGCAAAAAAGGCTCAAATTCTGTTTGCAGCTTTGTTGGTCTAAATGCAAATAATCAAGGTAATAAGTTTAGATTTCTACCACAGCAACTAAAAGCAAAACATGTCCCCAGAGATCTACAGCCTGATTAGTGATGATAAGCTGAGATAGCACAGCCCCAGCTGCTCAATATTACACAAAGAAAGAGGTGGGCAGGTTCAGAGAAAACTGCACATACTGGTTTCACACTCTTATTCACAATTTACCCCTACTATTTCACTCACCCACTCTCTCTTCACCAAAGCAGAAAATGCCAGTTGCTGAGATTTAAGCTGTTCAGTATTCAGCTACAGCTATCACAAATTCCTAAATAAATTAACAAAATGCCACCATTCCACATAGAACCTCCCAAACATCTAATTAGCCTGGTGGATTTTCAGATGTTTCGCTCTCCTCACTAACTCTTCTGCCTCGCTGACACCCAATCAGCCACAGCACCTGCACTGAGTTGCAACCACAGCTCCTGCTCTTTCCCTGCCCATAGCAGCATACCCCCTCATTGAGGACCACTGTGGGTGTAGCACACACTGCAGGGGTACTTCCCCCCCAAACCTTCACCTGCACCTATACCTCACTGAGCGCTACAGCCCCTGAATTACATAGATTCATAGAATGGTTAAGGTTGGAAGGGACCTTAAAGATCATCGGGTTCCAACCTCCTTGCTATGAGTAGGGACACCTCCCATCAGACCAGGCTGCACAAAGCCTCATCCAACCTGGCCTTAAACACCTTCAGATAGGGGGCTTCCACAACTTCCCTGGGCAACCTATTCCAGTGCCTTACTTCCCTCATGGAGAAGAATTTCTTCCTGATGTCTAATCTAAATCTACCCTCATTCAGTTTAAAACCATTTAAAATTACCTCTTTAGTTACCGCACGGTTCCCGCTCTCCTGGGAACCCGAGCTACAGCCAGTGCATTGGCTGCCTGAGCAAGCTTAGACCTTGGTGAGAGATGAGAGTGTGAGTGGGAATGGGAGGGTTGGAACAGGGCTCATCCAGAAACTTCCCCACAGGGCAACTTTGCAGGTGCAAGATTCACAGGTTTATTTCTGGTGGTTCTTTTCCTACTAACACTTTATTTTATCCCAGACATGCTGCAGCATACTGTACACTGACTGCACCACTGGGGGCAAGGTAAACATGCTCAAAGGATACAACTGAGAAAGGTGAGAAACTCATCAAGACAAATAATACCTAAGATATATTAAAGGTATGAGTGCTCAAAATGCTCAAAATGGGCAGTACAGGATGATACATCATTTAGGGTCTTCCAACATATCTCAGCATGTCCCAAAGAGGGCATACTCATAAATATTTTTACTGATACCTTCAAACCTATGCTTCAACAACTTTATAGGAAGATAATTTTGAAGGCTATAAAGACTACTTCCCTTCTTCTCCAATCTGGACCTACTTCTTCACTTACCGATTTTTTTAAGGTAGCTCAGCTTACATCACTGTTTCATGGCTTCTGATTAACTTATCTCTCACGTTAAGTATTAACAGCTCGGGAATAGAAAAAGCAAAGGGATAGGCGAGCAGCAGAAGGAACAAAAACTGGCTGTGCAGGACACCCATTCCAGGAGCTGGACCACCTCACCTGCAAACAGGATGGAAAGCAGCTTGGGGATGTCTCCTTCCTGCTCATGACAATACGAGGGGCTGTGAAAGCCTGCGACTGCTTTCACACCAGATTGCGGCTGTATCACACCTACCACGCAGTGACCCAAAGCACCCCTGCCACACACACAATTAAATTCTGTCAAGCCACTACTGACCACCCCTGGTGCACAGCACATGGCACACTTTAATTTAGCATTAGCAAAATACCAATAGCTCCTGGAGAGACTTGGATTTAATTCTTCTCCAAAAATATGTTCCCTCTAATAGAAGCAAAGAAGCAGCAGTGAATAGTAATTATTAATCATCAGCTCTTCCAACATTTTCATACCTATAAGCAACGTTTTGGAGAGGACAGCTACTCTTTCCTGACAGGAATGCCAGAAACACTATTTCTCTGAAAAGAAAGACCATTTCAAATTGCAGATGTTAACTCTACATTTCCTTTATAAACTATTCAGATACTGGAAGCAGAAGAGACAAGAAATCAGTACGTAGAACTGCAGCTCAAATATTTTCAGCAGCCCAGCAAAATTCCTCTTGCACACAATTCTTGAGTCAAAAACCAGAGCGGCTGTGAGGCACAGCATGTACCTCATGGCAAGAGTGTAGATTTATGTTTCTGCTCTCTGGGAAGTCACTGCTGTGTAAAAGGATATGACCAGCTTTACAGGTCAAGGCAAAATCTATTGCCCTGAAACGGACTGAAAATGGAAAACAAATCTAGCAGCCTAAACACACAGTGCTATCAGAAGGGGTTCAAAGGCAGGATATACCACCAACCACTGACTTCTACAATTTAAATAGCACAGCAAATGCCTTTCTTCTCCATTTGCCAGCTTTTTGCTTTACATTTTCTTTCCAGCCCTTTGGAAACCTCACTCAAAAGGGAGATGTCACATTTCCCCTGGAATGAAATCGGCTTATGACACATTTTATAATTAAAAAAATACATAATGCATTATTTGACACACTCCTGTCATCAAGATCTTAATTTCTAATACCTTATTTTCCAGATACAATTAAAAAATCTCTCTGCCTCAGCCTCTAATTTGAATCACTTTGTGAGGGAGTGTTTCTTCCCACTCACTTCAAGGTCCTTCACATGGGAGATTCCCAAACCTCTGGAGGAAGGTCTGCTTGAGTCTCTTCTTTAACATACTATGTTCTCAACCTAGAAAGGGACTACTAGTGAGCTGCTGTTTTCAGCCAAAATTTTGTATTTTAATTTCTCTCTTTTCTTCACCTCTTCACCAATTTCTGTCCCCTGTCCCTCCCCTTCCATTTCTTCTGTGCACTACTTTCTCCCCCTACTCTTGTGTTCCCATTAACTCTTTCCCTTCACCTTGATTTTGCTCTCTGGACCTGTGTCTCCTTCTTCCTTTACCATCAGACTATCATGTATGCTACAAGCTATCTCAATTTTTGCAAAGAACTACAGCAGTAATTTCTGTGCAACACTCTACAGGTTTAGGAGTGCTGCCTGGCAATTGCTCAGGCAGAACCCTAAAACTTAAGTGGGGCATTTTCTGTAAAATAGGTGGGCTTCTACTATATAAACTTTATGGCTCCTACCTTCTCTAGAATTACAGCTGCTTCTCTTTCAATGTCAAAAGGCAGGAAAAGAGAGATATAGGGTATCTGGGTATACTGAAATGCTTTACGATGTCTTCTACTGGACAATTAACTGTAGCCTGTGAGTCAGAGAACGGCAAGAGATCCACCTAGGACTACACACCATCTCAGAGAAGACGCCATTTCATCTACACAACAAATCTCACTTGGTTAAATATTACATATATCTTGCAGAAAGCTGAAGAATTATTGGCAGAGCCAGTATTAAAATGCCATACTCCTTTTTTTTTTTTCTTTCTTTTTTTTATGTTTCCTGTAAAACTGAACTACCCCTGCAGTGACCCAAGATGAGGGGACAGCTGACGAGGAGGCGACAGAGCCACAGCACTGTCAATGCCACCACAGGCAGTATTGTCATGACCTGATCCAGCATCACTATCTTCCCTTGCCTCTTCTATCATACATATTTTTCTCATGCCACAACCTCATTGTGGGTACATACAAATCACATTACCTGATGCTGTGTTTTTTCACAAATTGTCCAAAAGTCTCTGCTCTGCAGTTTCAGAGTTTGATGGTACATAGAATAATGGAAACAGACCTAAAAACTCAGAAACCTACCCCAAAATATAAACTGATGTTACTGACATCAATCTTCCCTCTCTACATCAGCCCTGAATTAAAATATCAAAAGGAAAGGATGCTTTGCAAAGATAATAAATACTGGTAATTATATTCCATAGCCTTTGACACACAGCCATTTGCACTTCTGAAAGACAATTACAAAACATTATTCTGACTATGCATCACCAAAGCAAAACAGTGAATACAATGTACCAGCATACTCCCTTTGCACCCTTCCCTGTAACTCTGCAGCAATGCCTGGGAAAAACACAAACTAATACTCATAATTTTAAAGACTCCCTGTGTCCTCTTCCAACTGCTCTTTGCTCAATCCCTGCATGGTCTCACAATAGGAAACCAGAGCACTATTCACTGCCATGAAGCTGCGTATATCCTGGGCATAAAGGAAAACCAAACTCTCATTTTTGGACCAAATAACTTATATGGGAACATTGTCCAGGTGAAAGCATCCTGGCTGAGCCATGTTAAGAGGTTAGGAGGCAGGGGATCATGTAACAATCTTAGTATTTCTGGATGCAAGTTCAGAAAAGAGAGCAAACGCAGGTGCTGGTGGCTGCTGAGGACAAGTGTGGAATTGCTTCATGGCATCACCCATGTGGGATCTTACTTTTCCTTCCCATGTGCCTGGGCAAGCAGCCCAGCTAAATGCACACAGCATGGAGATTCTGCTCTGAATGTGCTCTTCATACCATATACATTGGCCAATTCAACCAAAAATATCCCCATTCTGCCCAGGACCAAATAAATGAAATGGAGCTGAAGGGCCACTGCAAGGATGGAGAAAATGTCCCTGACTGGGGCACGCAGCTCTGTAAGAAACAGAGGAGGAAAGACTGGAAGATGTGCCTTCATAGGGTCGTATATAACCTTAGTCATGTCTTTGTCAGTATCCACTGGTTTTCTGATAAATTTGCATAATCTTTTGCACCACAAAGTTTGTTTGACACATTATTTTAAAAAAATTTAAAAAAATTAATAAATATTCTTGCAGATTAAATAAATTAAGCTATGAAGGCTAAAAAACTTCTGATAAAAATCGTATGCCGGCCTACTTCATTATACACCTTGTGTGCAAATGTATTACAGGAAAATGTTATCTAATTAAATTTATTATGCTTTCATTTTTTTTGTAACTTATCTAATTAAAAACTTCTCGATTTATGTAATTTATTATGGCATGACCATTGTTAATAAAGCTCACAGAAGGTACTGTTAGATAAATTCATGCAAAGCAGATGAAGCAGGGCAGGATGAGGGATTATGTTCTCAGACTTCTGAGGCAAAGAAGCCTGAAATAAATGCAAGTTGTGAGTGTTTGGAGCAGCGGGTGCATTCATTATAATTACTTCAGACTGCATGCTGATTGCAAAAGATTAACATAAATAGGAGTTGTTATGGCAGATGTTTCTATTCTTGGTAGGAAATCCCTTGACTATAGGAAGCACAGAATAAAAAACGTGAAGACGCTGTACTACAGCATTGTAACTTTTGTTTTATGTTCTGGACATACCAGAAGAAACATAAATAAAACTGTTCATCTTCAGGCCTTGAAGAAAAAACACCACTCCTCTGCGGTAACATGACAAAACATCTAGATGTAACCCCACTGCTCAGGAGTGAGCGTTTTGCCACATTCTCTCCTCCCTCCCAGAAGTTCCCTTAGACTGCACAGTACTAAGTTATCCTCCAGAGTCTATGTGGCCTGTGGCTACAACAGTAGCACTATAAAATTCATAGTAATTAAGAGCTTTTAACATCCTTGTTCCTCCATTAAAACAGCAAATTGGATATATAAATCATTCATACAGAATTCAGATATTCTGACTCCTCTTCTGCATTAAGCAATGGCCAAAATTCATGTACTGCAATCCATTCAGTCTGGAAAAACAATACACAAAAGTTTTCTTCTTGAAAATTTTCAAAAAAATAGACGTAGGTAAAAATGTCTAGTGGCATACTGGAAGCATGCATAATACATCTCATCATCTTCTGCTTCACTTCCTCACTTTTTCCCTATCTCAGTAGGATCACAATGCACAAAAACCAAAAAGAGAAGTAAATAGATCAGAGCAGGGTTCTTTGGCTGTAACTTCAATTTGCTCAGGTCTATCACTGCAACTTTTTAAAGAATTAAACAGCTACTCAAGCTCTTCAGGTATTTGTGGGCCAGCTGTATGAAGTATCCTCCACACTCGCAGAGATGGATACAACTCAAAGATGCTACCTGCTCAAATGAGCATGTCTGCAGTGGTCAGTACAGTATCTGTCAACAGGCTGAATATTATTTCCTATGGTTCTGTTTCAAACATTAAACAATAAGGTCATATAGGCCTTTCCATACAGCAACATAAACCTCCACTATCTTTCACAGTCACAAAGAGCAGATGTGTTAGCTACACCACCACCAGCCAGACCCCACTCTCCTTGCTCCACACCAGATGGTGTCAAGAACATGCCAGACCTAAACCCAGTTTTCTTGGCCTGGGGAAGGACAAAGTCCTCTCATCTGCTGCCTGGGCGTTGCTGTGCCACAGGGTTGATGTCCACTAAGACAGGCCTGGGACTCTTGGCACCTCTGCAGCCCAGCCATGCCAGAAGATGAGTCTGACTGCTTCCCAGAAGAGACCAGGCCATGGAGGAGGATCGTGGCATTGTGACCAGCGGTTTGAATGTTGCCAGGAATGAGAAGCCCACTGAGCACATCTGTCCTGCGGCAGAGACACTACTATGGTGCCTGGCTAAGACCGTTTTAGTAGCAAACTCCACCAACAGCACACTCCACGTTTCACACTCCAAACCTGTCCCACTATTTCGATGTTATGAAAACAGTGTCATCAACTGCAGTCCAGGTACAGCTTTAAAATAAAACATATTGGCACAAAAACAACAGCCCTGCCTAACATTTACAGAAAGCCTTTCAGTGGAGCAGATCTCACAGGATTTCTTAAGTCTTTCCAAGCCAATTGTATAATGCCACAGGTTTTCACAGGTGTACCTAAGGGCAGAGCTTGGGTCTTGGTATATATGGTGTCTTCTATTCAATGCCAGTTGCAAGGGGTCAAATGCTGGCAGAGCAGAGAGGCAATTCTACATAATAACACTGCAGAGGAAGGAAAGTGTGGCCTGTAGCAGCAGCAGAGAATTCACCGCAAGCACAACAGAACTGCTTGGATTGAAAAAGAGGGAATAAGCCAAAAAAATAAGATAGAAATCCTGTTTCCCCTACACAGAACAGTAGGGTTGCAACAGGAATTTTGCCATGCTTGCAGGGGGTGAGTGGGAGATTTATGGGTAAAAATAAAAATTCTGAAAATCCCTTCTAAAAGGACTGTCCTTGAACAATTGAAGAAAGATTCCAGTCTCCTCATACTCACTACATTAACAGGGCTCAGCAGGAATGAAATGCATTGTACAACTGTCACTTGTATAATTTTGAGGAGATTCTTGTTTTAGCAGCCTGTCAGATGACAAGGGTAAATATGAATTCAAAAGATAATACTGAAGTCCCAGAAACAGTTATTTCAAGTATTTTTATATCACAAGTTAGGAATAATACCTCACTTCCTATTTGGACATATGATGTGTTCAAATCAGTATGAATAACATTCAACGTGTTTTCATTATGATTTTGCTAAGTCTTTCATAAACAAAGACAGCATGTGCATTATGGACATAAATCTACTATGGCTTACACTGACCTTAATTAAAGTAAATACATTGAGCTTAGATTTATGCAGGTTTACCTCAAGTCTTTACATGTGAGTGATCCTCAAGCAAAACAAACCAACCCACAATGCTGATGTTTCCAAAACAAACAGCAACCTAACCTGTTCACTAATGGGAACACCTCTGTACAACCCTCTTCTCAGATCTGAAGCTACGCAGATTCTCACGGGTCCTTCTCCTCGTAAGAATCCCTGCTCCATCCCCAGCAAACCCATCCATCAGCTCCAACAGGGATACCGGAGGACCAGCTCCAGGCACCTGCACTGAAAGGCTTTTGCCGCCCTGCTCAACTTAACTCTCAATGCCCACGAGGTGTTTGGTTGGTGCAACAGAAGTCTTCTGTAGCTGACACCTCCAGGGGAGGGGAAAACATAATTTTCAAAAAGCAGCAGCAATGAAAAAGGAAAAGAAACAGTAAGATAGAAGGAAAACAGTTAAAAGTTTAGGGACTGTAAACATTCTCATTAGTATCCAAATATTTGCAAGGAAAATCTACACAAAGTTTACTTTTTATAAACTCACTACACTGCTATGCTCTAATAAAACATTTCTGCACCTTTGACTGGGAAATGCAGAGGTGCTGTACTTGATTAAGCCTTTTGAAGACTTTTCCAATGTATCACTCAAGAACACCTTGCCTTCTTACTCAGAATGACCGTTTTCCCCTGAGGAAAGAAAGACCTATCCACCTCGCATTTCAGACCTCCTAAGATGATTCACATCTTCTCAAACTCCTTTTCTTTGTTGTGCCAACATCTCTAATGGACTTTGTTCTTTAAACATAACTTTGGTTCATAAAAAAAATCAGAACAAGGTTTTAAAAGTTATGGGAAAGTGGAAAAAAACAAACAAACAAAAACAAAAACAAGGAAACAGCTGGCAAGTTAGAGATTTTAAACCCACATTGCAAAATGTCACTTGGGGTCTCCCCCATTGCTGAAAACACTGAAATCTCACCTACCTATCCTCCCCTAAACCATTCCAGTCACTAAGGGAAAATAATTGAGTACTTTTGCTCAGTAAGGTTTTGGAGAGATGTGAAGTCCTGAATCAAAACCTTGAAGGCCTTATGCAAACCATGACAATCAAAAACATCCTCAATGCACACTGATGATATTCTCATTAAAAACTCAAATGGTAGTATTTTGGAGCACAGTAATCATAACTAAGTTTGGCAGAAGCAGGTACTGAAAACATGTCATCATTCCTCTTACATTCGGGACCAGTCATCCATCGTAAAAAGAAACTCGTATTTTCTATAAGAAACCAGCTTTTAAACAGACGTTTGAGATTTTAACTTCTGAGGGAAGCCCATTACTGCTGACAGCTGTGAGCTCTTCACAGAGATGCCCAGAGACAAGAGCTCCTGTCTGAGATGCCTCCCTGGATGGATTAGGAGCTGTATGACTTGCCCTTTGTACCTGTGTCTGGGCCCCAGCCCTGCCAAATCCCCATGTCATGTGTACACCCAAAATGCCCATTTTCTCTGGGCTGAGAAAATGCCTCCACCAGGGCTGTCAAGTACGTAATTGTAGACTTAGCGACAACCTGCTTTAGCATTAGCAGGATGTTTTATCTTTCACCTCTCACCAGAGGTACAAATCTTACAGGAAATGTTTCAGCATGTCCTGATCTTTCTGCCCTTCATCTCTTCAGCTGAGTCTCCTTACACAGGTATTTATCTGGTACATCCCTGTCAGCTCTTCAGAGACAGCACTTCACTCTCATGCTGCTCCTAAACCCAACAGATGCAAGCTCAAAGTGAGGAACATCAACCCTGTCACATTTGATGAATTATTGCTGACAGAGGCTGATGTTTTTGTTTGGTTTGTTTCTGGTTTTGGTGGTGGTGGGTTTGTTTTCTGGATGGGCAAAGAAACCAAGTTCCCCCTACAAATGAAACCAAGTCAAATCCCTAGTGAAAAATCAAAAGGATTTCTCCGGCAAGGGGAACTGCAACACAGCACAAGGATGCAAGGTCAACTTCCCAATGTCCCACAGAGCCCCTGAAGTAGAGGTGCTCCCCAAAGCCATGGTCTGATGTGGTCACTGGTGCATCCTGCCCTTGTAGTGACGAGGCTGACAGGGACCTGCAAACACCCACTCCTCTCTACAACACTGACACCGAGATGCCAGCTCAATGTAGGGCAGCAGGGCACCTGACTTGCAGTCCAGTGGGTTTTTCTGCTTGTAATCACAGTCACTGAACAGTAATCTACTCCTTTTAGCATGCGAGGAATGCAGTATTGCTCTCTAATCTGAAGAAGTACAGACTATGGCACAGGAAGCAAGTTTCAAAGGGTTTAAATAGGTGGGCTCTTTTTCCCCACTCTTGCATGAAAATGATTACAAGATAATATACTTACACATTTTTTTAAATATTGAATTTAGAGCAGCACTCACTTTTAATTTCCTTTTTCCAGGTTTATTCTGTATTTAGTAAGAATTATAGAAATTCTTTTGAAAAAGGACTAATAAAATCCAAGTGCAAAATGTTTTCAAAGGCAGCTCAGGTACAATTATTAAGTTGTCAAATAAAAGCATCCCATTTAAGTTACACTGGATAAGGGACAAAGTTAATCACCAGTTTCTCAGACCGAAAGGGAACTAATTCCACGAGCAGTCCTTCTACCCCAGATGCCAGTAGGAAACTCCAAGAACAGTCAGGTATATGGATGAATACAAGTCAACCTGAGCACAGGTATCTGATACCTGTCCACGTTAGCAAGAAGTGCACATCTCATTAATCTCCAATTTTCACTGTCATGAACTTTCCACCTTCATGGACAGTCTCTGTCTACTCACAT
This sequence comes from Apus apus, assembly GCF_020740795.1. Classification (NCBI taxonomy): domain Eukaryota; kingdom Metazoa; phylum Chordata; class Aves; order Apodiformes; family Apodidae; genus Apus; species Apus apus. The sequence goes on along the minus strand of NC_067283.1, from coordinate 40,541,248 downwards.
CAACTGACCACGGCAAGCGCAGTATCTGGAATTAAAAACAAACACACTTTTTTTCTAGATGGCAATAGTGAAGTGTACTTCCCCAATAGCTGTTTCTTAGAGAAATTAAATCTTTGCCAGCTGTGATATTTAAGTCACTAAAATCTTAGCCTGTCGGCACCCTTCATCTACAACTGACTGCTACAAAATGAAGAAACAACATCAGGAGGGCTGAGACCAAATGCTCTCAGAGCTCCATTAGCTCCTGCATACACACATCTCCACTCAAAAAAATGTCTTTTATATTACAAAACAGGTATTTATTAAATTCAACAGTCTTTTTAACCACTTGCCTTAAATATTTTTAGAATAAAGTAATAATAACATTATTAAAAAAAAAGAAAGAAAGAAAATTGAGGAAGCTATGGATGCATAGGAAATTGAGAAGACTACTTGGAGGAGCCAAGTGAATGGAAAAATATGTGGTCACAGAATCAGCCCCTCGTTCCCCATTGCTTTGCATTAATGAAGCACTACTCTGCAGGCCCAACAATATTTTAGTCTCTCTTTGCAGAAGCCCAAGCAATTACTCAGGATTCAAAGCTGCAATTCACAGCTTCTAGAATCAGAATTTAAAAGTAGCAGGCTTAGCCCACATGATTACAATTGCTTCATAAAAACAACAACCAACCAAGACGCAATAACTCTAGTCAACAAGACTTGTTTTGGGGAGACCACAGAAAGCCCCAGATTACCTGCTTTGCAGTAAGTAAAGGAAATAGCAACAGAAAAAAAAAGGACCTGTGCAACTTCCCGTGTCCTCATTCACCTCATGCTTTTCTAATGATTCCCCAGCTAACTCAAAATCCATAAACTTTTAAAAGCAATTTACTTATCATCAAAGCATTGCTTGCCAAGTCATGCATGCCACAGTGAAAAAAATACTAAGATGACAGTACGTGGAGCTGACACTCCATGGAGAGAATTTCTCTCAGGGAAGGCTAGGCTCTTCATTGGAGAAGAGGCAGAGACTAAAGAAGTATGTTTGTGGTGCAGTGATACAGCTATATAGAAAGTCTAGATTTTAATGGCATTTTTACACAAACTCATCCCAAAATGAAAGCAAAATATCTTTGACTGGATCTGATCTGCATTCTGGTTTCATATCAAGAAAGACACTCAGCATGACACCTTTTTGTATGCAAAAAAACCCATACACATTTATGAACCAAGATCAGTGGCAAAGGTGTGATAGCAAATATCCCTACAGCAAGCTTGTGAGGAAGAGCCATTCTCAGACAACAAATGCTGAGTGCGAGTGGGAACATCAATTATTGCTGCACACACCAGATCAAAAGAACAGCTCACAGCTGATGTGCTCCTTGTTGTTCATGCAGCATAACAATGAGAAGGGCTGAGATGATATTAGACAATACAACAGCACGCACTCAGTTCTTAACAGATTCATGCAAATATTATTTTTCTTTGCTCCCAACCGAGGGAAGCTGCAATGCTACTGACACTGCACAGTCGACTGTTGTTGTTCGATGTGTTAAAAAAAAAAAATCTGCTATAATTAAGGAACTGCTTGGCCTCTGTCCATTTTGTTCCACGCTGCTGCCTCACACTTCTTTAAAGAACTGAGAAAATTTGTTGAAAATGTGGCAGATAGTGGGGAAAAAAACATGTTAGGCTTGACTGGTTCAAATTAGGCAGTATTTGTACAGATGGAGCACCTGCCATGACTGGCAAGAAGAACAGCCGTGTTGCTTTGCTAGAAAAGTTTTTGGATCAAAAGTTATTGAAATACCATTTGTATCCATCAGGAACTTTTTCTGAGCCAAAGATTTAGGTTTCTTACATGCCTGAATTCTGCCATCTCCTACTCTAGCAAAATAAGTATTTGTGCATGACAGCTGCCAATAAGCATACCACGTAATTGATGAAAACGATGAGCAGAATACATACACAGTATCTTTTGTCAAAGGGCAAAAACTGTGAAAGATTATGGAAACAGAGAAAGACCATTTTCTTAAGAGAAATTATTAACCCTTCAGTTACAAAAGTCAACTTAAAACCAAGATGGGATCAGAAACCTGGTCTGCAGGAACATGACACATCAGCTTTGTAGCCTCAATATGTACTTACAGGGAAAGGAGTGCCCATTTACTGCATGCTGTCATCCATGTGCTACTTTTAAGTCAGAGCTGAGATGTTCCTATTCCATTTGAATGAGTCTGCCTCAGTCATTTGCAGTGTGTGAAAAGTGACAAGTGAAGGTCTAAGAAATACTGTGAGCTGATGTTTTAAGAGTTGTTTTCATTCTAAGTTTGAAGATCCTATAAAACCATGATTTTCCATTCATATCCCATTTTATAATGTGACATAGACAATATTCTTTGAAACTGTTTGGAAAGGCTCAGCTTTAAAAAAGAGAAGATATCCTTGCAGCAGTAAAGATCAATACCAATACCCTTATCCACAGAACAGGACCAAGTAAACCCAGAGAACAGCAAAATCTGAAAACGAGCACTTACAAGCAGTTCTCCTCCAATACCTGCCTTCCCTTTAGCGCTCGTGCAGATTGGGACAGACAAGGATTCATGAGCAGTCATACTCTATTAAAAATTTTCTTAAAAACAGTCTGTTAAAAAGTCACCAATTCTCATCTGAATGACTTGGTGTCAACAAAGCTGAAAGCAAAGGCAAAAAGGACATTTAGAAACACTATTGGAGTATTTGAAGGTTGCAATGGCAATTGTACTCTCTCAGCTTCATTTCAGAAGAAAGGAACTAAGGGTCATTGTCTCTTTTGACACTATTAACAATATATTCTGTTTAATAATACAGAGGAATCACGATAAATTTTAAAGGCCATCTGCAGTACATATAGAAAAAAACAACAACACGCCAAGCCCTAGCCAGACTAACCCCTGGATTTACTGATTTCCAGTCTCATGAACAATCTCCTGCCTTTCAGTGTTCTTCCTCTCTGGAACTCCTACATTTGCACATACTGAGTCAAAATTTTGGCTCTTGGCAAATACCATTTTTGCCCAGATGAAGAAAAAGTATAACAGAACATCACCACTTCAAAGTACAACTTTAGACTAAAAAAAAGCATTACAGGGTTTTGTTGTTTGGTTGTTTTTGGTTTTTTTTTACTTTGTAGGTAATAGTGTATTCAAAAACAAATGTCGAAACACTGCTACATGAAGAAGTAAAAATTTAAATAATTTAAATGGAAGCCTAAATAGATTGTGGCAAGTTTTATTACCCAACACAAAATAAAAACGGGTAAAAAAGTCAACAACTGAAACTTGAACTTCTTTTTGGTTTAATGTACATAAGCTGAAGTTTCATCACTAAGATGTATAACTAAGAATGTTTTCTTAACCACAGATGACCTAGGAAGTAGCTTCATATAAATTTTTTGCTGTAGCTTCTCTTCTAAGAGGAAGAAGTACTTGCCTATGTTCTGAAAGGAGAAGCACCTGCATTAACTGAACACTGTATATACCCAGTGCTTTTCTTTCTTTTTAACTATAATCCCTTTACAATAGCAAACAGCACAGATTTATTTGAATGTCCAGAGGTTTCACCCTTTGGCTGCAAATTCCTCACATGCTCATAAAACTGTTACTTTGCAAGTATTACAAAAAAAACTTTGCATGAAGAAAACTCTGACAAAGCGGCGCACGTTTGTTACTAAGAAGAGGGAAAGAGCCCTCTCATGTCCCACTAACTCCCAAGACAAGCATATTAACTACTCAGTCATTGAAACACTCTCATGAAATGCTGAATACTCATGATCTTTACATACAAAATATCTTCAATTAATACAGTTGCAAAAGTACATAACTCAGTTTTGGTAAACTACAAAAAAATGCTCCCTTTAAAATCGCTATTATTTGTTGGAGGAAGAGGTAACTTTCACTTTGACAGAAGAGAAGAATGATAATGTCATAAAAACTATCAGCATCCACAAAGTATATCCTTAAGACAGCCTGTCACCAAGGCATGCAGCTTTAAAAACACATGCCCTATTAACTGAGGCTGTGCATCCCAAGGATGAAGCAGGAACATGAATTGAACCCCCAGGAGAACACTGTGTCAGACTTCCACAATTTGGATAAAATACACATTGTTATGTAAGCACTACAACATACAGATTTAGACAGATAATATTTTCCTATTGAAAACCACACGGAAATTTTAAATCATTCCCCTGCCCCTTTGATCCCTTCCTGTTCACCTCCTTCCTTTATGCACTGTTTCCCTTTCCCAACTTTCCTTTTATTGTTACTCTCCTTTTACTGACACTTTATAACCATATTTTTCATTTATTTTTCCTTAAATAATTAAATAGCTACCATTTGCTTTCCTGCTTCCAAGTCAGAGCAGCATCCCATTTACGTGCTATCATGTACTACTATCACCTTTCACTTTCTGTTGCTATCCTACCTTCATAGTACTAATTGGCAGGCAGAGATCAACTTTTTTCTTCTTCTCAAAGGGTAAGTTAGTGGCTTTATGGAACTGTCATTAATGTAGGCCAAAATTAATTTCAAACACACCATAGTTGAACTGGCCCTGAATAGCAGAGGTAAACCTTAATCAAGTACATCAAGATCTGGAGTGCTAATTTTCATCTCTGTAAAATTCCTATTATCCAATTCAATGTATCTCTGAAAAGGCTTTTTACCAGCTTGGTTTACTTGAAAGGTATTTTAATCTCCTTTCTATCTGTGGAGGTGAGACAGAAAAAGCCGAATCAAATCCCTCAGCAAGGCCTCTAGTCACACTGAAATCAACAAACACATCCAAAGTCCCATGACAAGCCCATGGCCCAGCATGGAGCCAAGCCAGAGGGCTATGCTGCAACCCCATCAACCCCTTCATCCTACCCACTTCAGCCACTACCTTCTCCCTTTTTGTTTTCTACTTTTCACCTGTTGCGAGGGCATCTGCCCTTCTTCACCTGTACCTACTTCTCTCTTTTTTCCACCCCTATAGAAGTTCACACCTTACAGAGAGAAAAAAATACATTTTAATTCAACTACCACTGCCTTTTCCTTGCCAATGGAAAGCAGGGCTCAGGAGCCGTGCAAATCCTCACAGTAAAAGGCTCTTCCCATGTCCAGTGTTGAAGTCAGTGCAAAAAGGAGGTAACTTTTTTAAAAAAACATCTGCTAGCTGAAAGTACACAATAGAGCATTTAAATATCAACAGGCAGTGGACTAAAGGTTACCTTCTTGTTCAGTAGCAGTAAGTTTTGCATTTCTTCTTCAAACTAAGTCTCCATGTAAAGTGTGCTGCACTGGCTACAAATGCTGCTTAGTCTATAGGGGCAGGCAATGCAAGTCATCAGTGCCAAGTAGGGACACAGACACCAGCTACCCACAGAAGTCTTCATGAAGCAGGAGCATACGTCTTTAATCATGTAATAATGAGATCCTCCACCACACTGTAGCTGGCAACTGTTTATCTAAACCATGAGCTCAGATAAAGCAGCAAGTGAAACTCTTTTTTCTCCCACATATCTGCTGTACATCCAGACTTGCACCAGAATGATGGAAACACAGAAACTACTTTATGAGAAGTGCTGGATTAAAACTCAAAGCAGAGATTTAAAATCACCAGAAGAGAACAACTCTAAATTTGACACAACTTCACCCATAGCACATTGGATTTAAGAGCAGAAGGTACACTTCATTCATGCATTCCTCACAAAATACTTTTTGAATGTGCTGAGAAATTCCTATAGCTTTACTGCATATAGTTTCTGTATACATATTGATATTTGATTCGTAACAGCACAGAGGTGTTCTCTGAAATCTGCACTTTCTGGAGGTTACTTTTAGTAAATAAAATAGTATTTTAAAAGGGCTGGCCAAACAAATCAAGATAAATGCTACATACTCCTTGAACTCAATTTATTTTTGTTTCAGAATACCATAATTTTAAAGTAAGGTTCTGTTTAGTATTATTACCACTTTCTACATTTCTTAGCTCCGTAAGAGATTTTCTACATTTACTGATAAATTTTACCTTATGAAGCAAAACTGTGAAGATTATTTTGCTAGCCACAGAACACTAATTTAATGAGGACAGTAACTACATGTAAATCCCGTAAGTGATTACAGATACACTATCCTACACTGAGAAAAATTACCTTCCTTACTCCATCTTCTAATTACTTGAAATAGTAAAAACAAATACTTCTACACATTTTCCTGCTTGCTTAAATTATTAATTTCCTTAAGAAGTTTAAAATCTTCCTGTCAGTGAGCCACATAGCCCATGTGTTACTTACTCTCATAAATATCCCTAGTGAAGTAATAGGAAATATGCTTAAAAGCAAAATTCAGAAGTGCCCTATTATTTAACTGAACATCTGAAGGTGATTTTGTAATAAAGCAATACACTTTCTCTTGGTTTCAACACCCAGGTTCACACTCCTGAGTCAAGTTTCAATTTTATAAATTTCAGTTCTACTGCTTGGGGGCAATTTCTTGAGCTGAGGGATGATGTCTTTGCTCTGAAGTTACTCCTTCTACGTGGCTTCAGCATGAGCAGGAAAAGATTTCTACCTACCAAAAGATTTGAAATATGGATCCCACAGGGCACACAGAAGAGGCAAATCACAAATGTATCCTTAAAAGTCTTGCTATTCTGTTTGTGGCAAAGCTCTCTTTGGGCTTTACTGGCACAGGACTGCATTGAGAATACAAACACATACGCCTATTATATGATCCTCCTTTTTTGATTAATCTCTCATCAGAGACAAAACACATTTATTCTTGATAGTTGCAGAGACAACCCTCCTCCTCACTTCCTGAGGCCCTGATCTCCAAAATGCTGAGCAGCTTCAACTCACCCTAAGCCAATGAAAAGCTACAATCACCCAGAGAAGCTCATCTTAGGTGGACTGAAGTCAGTGGAAATTTTACAGCAGACCTCAGGGAAGACAAGATCAGTGACCCAACCAGCAATAGCTGAAAAAAAAAAAAAAAGTAAGAGATCTGGACTTAACCCCAAGTTCTTTTCCTACCAAAGTCAAAGACCTCTCATTAACACCAACAGATGCATTCCCACTACCTGAAAATGGCCCTAACCCTGCTATCTTCAGTCATCAGACTATTACCTGTAGGAGTGATCCCACAGCAACTTGCACATGTAAGGGCTAAAGAACTAGCTAAGCAATCACAATCACACTGTTACCATCAATTCCAAGCAAGATTACTATTTGGAAACTAAGACAGAAAATTAGACTCTGAATGTACCAAAGGTTTTGCAAATTAGTTCATTCTACAGCTTGCTTGCTTTCCCTGTAAATCAAACTACAAGCATATTGTGTGCCTGTCCTTTTTAATTAAATTACTAAGAATAATATCAACGGGTAAGCCCTATGAACACTGTGGTGCTCTATATCAAACCCTTCAAGCTACTTCTTTCAGTAGGGCGTGACGCACACCTTGTAATTTAAATGTACCAATTATTAAGACAGATTACCACGAGAAGAAATTTTTGGCAGTTATTTTTAGAATTTAGAAAAGGCTCTTCGAGTCAGAGTTTCAGCTCCAAAAGTACTAATTTTCCTTTCCCTGCCAAATCTGTAACATTTTCTCATGGTTACTATTTTTTTAAATAATTACAATAATCTCAAAAGCATTACCTTGTTTTGTCATTTTTATGTACACATAAATACCTCTGGGCTCACTTCTTGTAAGGAGCACTAAATGTTGTTTGCCTGGCTTTCATTCTGACTTTTGAAGTAGCTATTCATGCTTTTCAAGTTATTTAGCTGTTTTTCTTCTGTAATCACACCATTTCTGCCGTCTAGGGACACGGAAAAAGACAGGGTGATAAACCGCCGCCTGAATCCCTCTGTAATTTTCTAACAGATACTCCAAAATCTTCTAATTTTTGAAGGCAGAAGCCAAGAAAGGCAGAAAAATTCTCGATGGCACATACAAGACGTTTTCCAAATGTACGAACAGGAGGAATTCTGGACGCATAGATCACCAGAAAGGCGAGAGAAGAGCCTGCAGTTTCCAGGCATACCACACACCCCCCCAGGGCACCCTGTACCCGCTCACTGCGAAAGATCATGACATTTCTGTGCAGGCTCTAAGATCGCCGCCGTGCCCCGCCCGGGGCGCCGAGCCCCCCGGACCCTCCCGCCGGGCTGGGGGGTGCGGTGCACCCCGCAAAGCGCCCGCCAAAGCTGCGCCCACCCAGCTCGCCCCGGGGTGCTACCCCTGCCACCCGGGGAGCCCCGTCACGCTCCCGCCCGGGGCCTCTCCGAGCAGAGGGGGCGGGCGGGCGGCCGGGGGCGGCTCAGCTCACCTGGGCGCAGCAGGCTCCGCCGCTGCCCCTGCAGCCCGGCTGCCGCCCGCTGCCATTTGTTGCTCGCGTTCAGAGAGAGCTGCCCTCCCCTTCCCATCTGAGCCACCACCGCCCGCTCCGGTAGCAACTGGTCCCGGGTAGATCTCAAAAGTGGAAAAACCCCACGGCGACACGTACCGCGGCGCCCGCCCGCCGCTCCCCGCCAGCCCCGCGCCCCGGCCGCCGCCCGCACGCTGATCGGCGCGACCCCGGGCAGCCCGCCCCGCACACGGCCGGGGAGAACAGAGACGGGTTTGTTTTGGTTTGGTTTTTTCCCATTTCCCTTTTCTGATGCTGCTCCGCTACGGAATTGAGGGGCGCGAGTCTCAAAGCCTGCGCTTGCTCCCAAGCCAGGGGGGTGGCTGCCCCCTCCCCGCAGCCTCCGCCCCGTGAATCCCTGCCCACCCCCCAGCACCCCGGCGGAGCCCCGACCCCATCGCCCCCCAGCACTCCTGGGGCGCCGGGCGCACGCCAGAACGGGCCAGGGGACGGAGCATCTCCGCCGGCCCTGGCCGAGCAGTGCTGGGCAAGGAGGCACGACACGGCGGCAGCCCCTAAGCAGCAGCAGCAGCAGCAGCGCTGCTCGCCTCCCTCCCTCCTTCCCCGTTGAGTTTCCTCCCGGCGCTACCGCCCTCCCAGCGCGGCCGCGGGGCCCCGCAACTCACATCGCGGAGCAGCGCCTTTCCGCAAAAAACTTCGCGGCGTGCAGCCCGCGGCGGCGGGGCTGGGCTCGGCGGGGCTGGGCTCGGCGGGGCTGGGCTCGGCGGGGCTCGGCCCGCGGCGCAACAGGCAGCGCAGCCTCACCTGGCGCGGGGCCGCCGCGCCATGGGAGCGACGGGCGGAGCCTGCGGGCGGCACGGCCGGGGCGGCCCCGCGGCCCGGGAGCAGCCACCGCCCGCCGGACCGCCCGCCCTGCTGCCTCCGCCGGGAGCGGGCTGGGCAGCTCTGCCTGCCGCGCCGCCGCTGCCTCCTGCCCCTGCGCTGCGGCTGCGGGGAGGCAGGCAGGGAGGGAGGAGAGAGCCGGAGGGGCGGGAAGGAAGGAAGGAGGAGACTCCCCTCTCGCTGCCACAGCACGGCGGGGCCGCTGCCCCTCCGAGAGAGGTGGTGCTGTCCGCTTCTTCCTTCCGCGGGGCTGATTTTGGCTCTTAACCCCTGGCTCCAGCGACAGACTCGGCGGCCGCCCCGGCGGAGGCTGGAGGGCGGGTCTCCCTCTCTGCCCTTCTCCCGCGGGGTGCGCAGCCCCCGCACCAGCAGCCGCGGGGAGCCCTGCCTGCCCGGGAGCCCTGCCTGCCCGGGAGCCCTGCCTGCCCGGGAGCCCTGCCTGCCCCGGAGCCCTGCCTGCCCGGGAGCCCTGCCTGCCCCGGAGCCCTGCCTGCCCGGGAGCCCTGCCTGCCCGGGAGCCCTGCCTGCCCCGGAGCCCTGCCTGCCCGGGAGCCCTGCCTGCCCGGGCACCGCCAGCGCTCGTCAGGCGGTCAAATGGGTCTTCTGCTCTCCACGGTGCCTTCCAAGTTCCTCAGCAATATGTCATAGAACCAAAGACTGGGTTGCGTTGGAAGGGACCTTGAAGATCCTATAGTTCCAATCCCCCTGGCACGGGCAGGGCTCACCTGCCACTGGACCAGGTTGCTCAAAGCCCCATCCTTGAACACTTCCAGGGATGATGCATCCACAACTTCCCTGGGCAACCTGTTCCAGTGTCTCACCACCCTCAGCGTGAAGAATTTCTTCCTAATATCTAATCTAAATGTCCCCCGTTTCAGTCTGAAACTGTTCTCCCCAGCCTATTGCTATATGCCCTTGTAGAAAGTCCCTCTCCAGCTTTCTTGTCAACAATTAGAGTTAATTATTTTGCCAATCTGAATGAAAAGCTGTTATTGCCAGCAGGTAACACTTCGTTTGACAAGCTTGGAATGGCAAAGCTTTTGCTACAATAGGTGAACTTAATCTGCACTCAACCCAGCCAAACTTTGGCCTTGCATAGAAGCAGTTACTTAGACCCTGCTTTGGGTTTACCATCAAGCTTGCCAGGGGGGTGGGTCTGTGAAATGTGCTGCCTTGGCAGCAGTTGCATGGATTGTTACAATACAGCTTGAAGGAGCACCACCAGTTGGTTACCTCTCCCATTCAAACATGCATTCTCTGTTGTGCACTTTTCTGCTCTGGCTCTGCAACCTGAACCTTCTATTTACCTTGTGCAGCAAAGGATTCTATCGCCTGTCTGAAGTTGAGAGCACCTGGGTAGAAGGGTTTTAGAAAGATTAATCTTAGCTTGGTAGCTGGTTTGCTTTAAGGTGAAAGCCACCTGAAACGCTACATGGAACAGAAAATCAATTGGCTTTGATCTCCTCAGGGCTTTTTTTGCCTCTAATTGTATAAAACTGTTTTATCTCATTATAGCTCATTGTTAGAAAGAAACTAATGGGTCAGAAGGACCACCACTATGTCCACAGATTGGTGGTGGGGTTTGGGGGCAAAGAAGAAAAAACATGCAACCAATACACTGCTAAATGCCATTCTCCATCTTTAAGCATCAGTCCTTGGAGTCTCCGCCCAAGTAAATACATACTTTCCTGAGTAATCTGTCTGAATCTTATTAGCAAGATAACGTAGGATCAGGCCTTGTATTATATCAAAACCTGCTTTTTTTCTTCTCCAAAGAATATTTGCAAATTGGCTTATGAACACTTTTATGTATGTCTATCATTTTGCATTCTTATTAGTATAAAAGGAAATTACAAATATGAAGAAACTTGATAACAATCACTTTCGTCAGCTCCTTGCACATTCCTCACACTGACTCACTCAACCCAGCTTTGAAGACATAATCAGTTAAAAAAAAAAAAACTTAGTACATGAGCACATTCCTGTTTACACTGTATTGGATCATGTCACAAAGCCAGTGAGCAGAAGAAGCCATGACTGGACTGCCAGCCCTGTATTATTTGCAATGGGAAATGATTTTCAGGCATGTGAGTTTAATTACTCTAACTGAAACTGACTCAGATTCATTTTAAGGCAGTAGAAAAATATTAATCATTGCTGAGAACCCAAAATCTAATATGCCGGAGCCATTTCTTCAAATTCAGCTTGTGTTTATATTTTCACTGTTCAGTCTATAGGCATCTTACAACTGGGTGTAGCACCTAGGATGGATGTACTTGATTGCTCATACCGACAGTATACCATTAGGACAAGCATCACAAACCTCCTGGGAGTGACCTGCTGATGATGATAATTCTTATATTTTTTTAATGAAATAAAATAAATATTAGCATATCTGCTTTACATTCAGCTGAACAGTAAGGAAAAAAAAAAGTTAATTTGATGAGATAAAAATGCATGTCTTCTATGCGATTATTTCCCTTTACAATTCAACCTGTAGTTGTACTTTTTGGAATGAACCATTTGCGTAGTTAAATATCGTAACAATAAGGCAAGACTGATCTTAGCTTGCAAAACCACATTAGCCATAATGTTATTCATCCTATTGATTTAAGTGTGATTGCATGTGTTAAGGAAGACAAAAAAAGTTCACAGAAGACAGAAATACTTTGTTGTTGTTGTTGTTGAAATGGCAGGTTATAAAAAGTTTTTTGACCAGCTGCACATGAGAAGCTGGTTTGCAGGTTTGTATTCAAAGACTCACTCCTGAGAACAGCTAGGCATCTGTAATTTCAGTTGAAATTAATGGGTGTTCAGTATATCTTTGAAAAGGAGAAAAAAGTATTTTTTCTGGGGAAATTTACTTTGAAGGGATACACAGCTACTTGCTGTTAAAAAATAGCACAGAATTTTAAGACCTGAAAACCAGCTGATATCATGTCCCCCCCTTCAGCTACCTGTGTGTGCAGTACAAAAAAATATTACAGTTGTTGTTGTTATTGTTGTTGTTGTTATTACAGGTGGAAGGAACTTCCTAGCTCCATGAGCAAACCCACTAGCAGATTTGCTCCTTGGCTTGTTGGCATTGCATGTCCATTTTACAGGATAAGTAGAACTGAGGGGAATAGTTCTTTGTTAGGAAGGAGTGTGAGTTTAAAGGATAAGGTCATTTGACTGCCCTCAGATAAGAAAGGAACTGGTATTAGTTTTTGAGTTTTATGCATGGTTATGAAAATCAGGGAGCATAAGATAGTAGGTGATACCAGATGGTTTTTAAGTTTACCTCATAAAATAATTTTCATACATGTTGATAAATATTTAAAGGCCCAGTACTACCAACCCTTACACAAATTAGTTTTTCTAATGCAAAAAACCCTACATAATTCAGTGAGACTATTTGTGAGTAAGGGTTATTCATACAAATAAGACTTTACTTAATTAGATCCTTAAAAATGTATAAACATTAACAAAATATTTAAATAGCTAAATTAAAGAATCATCTGGTACCAGCTATTCCTTTAAGCCTCCCAGATACTAATAGCTTTGAGCAAAAATCAGCAAATACCACTTTTTCCAGTGCTGAGGTAAAATGAGTGACCTTCTCCTTATCCATTAACTAATACTCCTTTTACTAGAGGATCAATTCACAGCCAGCAATGGTATGAAACTCATCTTCTAGATGTAGGTACTTTAGAGAACTAAATCTCACAATGGTCTGACCTCTAGCACATATGCTTAGGAGTTGAGAGGGAATATTTCTGCTGTTCATGGGCCAGAGTGTGATTTTTTTTGGTAGAGAACAGTGCAAAGACATGTCAGCAGCACATTCACCTTGGGATTATTCCATATTGAAAGGCAGAGCACATGCAGGGCCCAGAGCAGTAGTCTACTTTTAGCCACAAAAGCAGCAAAAAGCATGAAATTTTGCATCCTGGGAATACTAAAATGAACACAAACTACAATGTTCACACTGTAGCCGTGTTCCTAAATTCAATACCTGCTTCTGCTGTATCTCTAAGCTTTATAGTGCCAACAGTCTTCACGCTCCCCTCAGCCCACAGGTACTGCCACTGCAAGTGGAGGTGATGAGGTTTTGCCTCAATAAAATTAATAATGGAGAAAAGCCATCTTTGCAGAGGGCCAGCACAAATCCTTTGTGTCTCTTAATCTTACTTAAGCCCTGTGCTAGCAATGTGCAAACCATCTTGATTTCTAAGCACTGCTACTCTCGCAAGGGTTTGAGGATGAGGCTTTGAACACTGTCTTCAAGAAGTACCAGTAGCTTCTGTTTTCCTGTATTTGGAATGTCCTGTTATTTTGAAAGACCTTGCACATATTCCCTTTTCTACATAGCAAAGAGTTGCACTGTATTGTAGAAGAGAGTTTCTATTTTAAATAACAGAAAATCCTTAGACTGCCAATAATTCCTTAGGTCTGAAAGAGAAATAGCAGTTGTAAATAAGCTCAACTAGTTCAGCTCATACTCTACCTAGCTCTGATTTAGAGAAAAATGTAAATAGGGAAGTATATTTTTCTGCTACGTGCTATCCATAAATTGAAATTGGTCTTTTGGGCTGCTACAAAAGAGTATGGAACAAAAGAGTATGGAAAAAGAACCGGAGAATTAATGCTAGTCCAAACAGGTTAGTGGAACTTAGGTCTTCTCAGACGCACTTTTTGTGGAACTTCTTTTGTTATTTAGAAGATTGATATGAAATATTGCAGGTCTGCATGAGAAAAGCAGCTGTATTGATAGGACATACTTGGATTTCTGCAAGGCAGTTACCTTAATACCACATGACATTTTGATTTCAAGTCTTGCATTACATGGACTTAGCAGGTCACCCATTAAGAGGATTAAAGAAGTATCTCCCTGACAAATTTTAAAATGCAGTCTTTTAATGAGGACATTTCATTCAATTTGGGGAGCTTCCTCAACAGAATCAGAATCAATCTTCACCTAATGCTATTTTATATTTTTTTTCAGCACTCCAGGCCATGAGATAAGATCTTTGCTTTAAAGACTTGCATATGACACAGTGTGTTTTAGCACAGTAAATAAACAAGTTGCATTACTTCTGCAGCGATCTGATTTGGCTAAATGACTGCTGTCCAATAAGCAGCACACTAAATTCGTTTTACTGTAGTCCAATGCAAATCAATGCCTCTGGGAACCAAAAGCTTGTAAGGGATGGACACTGACTCAAAGAGCAGAGACTCAGGGAATGATAAAAAGCAATTACCCCAGATAGTCACCCCAAACATAAGATCTGAGTGCAATGTTGTGGAAAGGACCCAGCACACCCCTTGTGTGTTTCCAAAATATTAAGCACAGTTTTGGTGTCTGCACTTTTAAGATGAGAAAATATTGGAGAAAATCCAAATATTTTGTGAGTCAAGCACAAGTCTTGAGATGGGAGGCTTGAAGAGGTGGGCATATTCTACTTACTCAAGGAAAGGTTAAGAGGATACAGGGAAAAGATAACAGACAGTGGTGAGCTTTTTCACTCCTGCTGACAAAAGCACAACTAAATCCAGTGACTGGAAGTTTAAGGTTAGATGTAATCAACCTTGAAATCAGATGCAATTTCCTAGCAGTAAAGGTAATTAAACTCTGTAAGAGCTTTCGAAGGGAGATGGTGCACTCACCATTGCTTGATCTTGTCCTAAAAACTGTCTGTCTGTCTTCAATACACACTTTACTGTAGCTTCTGGGAGAACTTCTAATGGACAGAGCAGCCTCAAACAAGGACGGAAGAAGAGTCATGTCAGGCTAGGTACCCCGGTGATCCCTTTAGCCCTACACCCATTAGAATGATGCATCTGTGCAACTTCTTCCTTCGTGCTGAAACAAGATAGCTTGAATTACACTCAGCCTGCTCAGATGTTTGCATGTTGGCATTAAGGTAACGTGTATAATCAAATCCCATACTTGAGAGGCCCAGTTGGCTCCTACAGCAGTAAGGAAGAACCCCTTTCTCCACTCCTCCCAGAGGATATTTGGCCTCATATATTCTGCAGTAGAAGTCTTTGCCTTCCCTTGAAGCATGTATTATTTATTCTGCTGTTGCCAGGAAGAGAATAAACCAATGCAGAAAATTATCTTAGACATCTGATGCTTTGGTCTGAATGAAGTCAAGTCCAGGACCAGTAGGGATTTTTCTAGCTCAGATTGGAAGGATGGTGGAATTTTTGCGTGGATAGTTTCAGTGATTGGGTATGTCATGCTTAATCAGTTCTCAGGTGTTTCAGAGATCTCAAGAACTGCCCCTGACACATAACAGTTTGGTTTCTCAAGGACTAAAATACTATGGGCTAATGAGTAATTGTCTTAGCCTTGAGGTACATCTACAATGTTAATAGCCTCTGATATACAGGACATCAGACTAGACAATCTGATGATCTCTTCTTGGCCTTAAGTTGTGAGGAAACATAACACAGTAACAGCCCCTACTTTTCCAGGGCTACTAGGAATACAGGTAGTTGCACCATGAGACACTAGCACTAAACAGTCTCCAGTACTGGAGAATTCAAAACCAAAGCAACTCCCACCAAAATTAGAAAAGACACCAGCCCAAAATATTGCCATTTGCTTGCACGTCTTTGCCTGGATGTGTGGGAAGAACTTCTTGGAGGTAAAAGCCTTTAGTAGGAGAGATCTTTCATCTTTGTGACAGGTGAGGGTGCTCAGCATGCCTGTGAGAGAAGTCACAGATTAAACACCCTCCCTGGCAAAGCATTCAAAAAGGCACTGCGGTGTTTTGGTGTGGTTGTAAGGTGCAGGTGGCTCTATCCAGAAAACCACCACTGAATTAACATAAATTAGCTGTTCCTCTATATAGACTAATACAAGTAGTGATAACTTGCTTTTAACCTCTTACCTAGAGTAATGGAAAGGTATGAAAGAAAGCTAACTCAGACTGGTGAAAAAAGACAGAAAACACATGTACATGTATTATACCTCCATGACTTACTGCTTTGGAGTAATATACTTCTAAAATGAGTGTTGTATTAATCACTAATAAATGTAATGAATAGTGTGACACTGCAAATTATTAATAAACAAAATGAATAAACCACGATATTAGAAATCCCAAAAATGTTTGCACCTGCTGGCCTACAAGAGCACAGTAGGTATAGCTTCATATAATGCCTATCATCACAGAACTGTGGATACTTTTTGTTACTGCAGAGTAGGAGGAAAGGACATATTATAGTCTCAGCTCATCAAGATGCTCTTCTCATTTGAGATTTATCACAGGTTTCTCTTAAGTCACAGTTTCATTTAAGAAATGGGCTTGTCTCATTGAGTGTATGTAAAGACTGCGAATGAGGTTTTCCAAACAAATTCCTTATTGTATAATTCTTGCTGCCATTTTTTAATAGCTAGATGTAAAAAAAAAAAAAAAGAAAAAAAGAAAAAAAAAGTTTGCATAAAGAATAATTGTTTATGATGGGACATAAAAGAAGCAACTGGCACTTTCCCAGAAGCAGCTTGCAGGGTGTCTGGGCAGAAAATGAGAAACTTTGGCAGTTTTATCATCTTCCTGAAACAGAAGAAAAAGAGATCTTTAAAAAGTAATCCAGAAACGACTAATGATAACGGATAACATAACAGGTATCATTCCAGCTATCTGAGACTTGGACATCTGAGACATTGAAGATACTCCCAACTTTATGTACAATATCATGAGGACTTAAAAAACTTGATTGCTCTAAAAGAACTCAAATGGTACCCAGGATCTGTTAACTTGAGCCTTTCAAAAAAATCCACTCGATTGCTTAGGCTCTAAGTTGAATTTTTTTAAATTATGTCTATTAGTGTTATGCAGAAAACTGTTAGCAAAATTCATTGGGATAATGTGCATACTTACTAAACATGTATATTTTGCCATACACTTACATGG
This sequence comes from Apus apus, assembly GCF_020740795.1. Classification (NCBI taxonomy): domain Eukaryota; kingdom Metazoa; phylum Chordata; class Aves; order Apodiformes; family Apodidae; genus Apus; species Apus apus. The sequence continues at coordinate 40,524,089 of NC_067283.1, read as the reverse complement.
TATTTTACATTAATAGAAAGAGAAGCCAAGAAGTTAGCTTATCCTGCAGGTATTTATACATCTGCTCAGTGTTATGCACCAAGAGTGCTGCCATTGACTTCAGCTGAGCCTCTTAAAGGATTGAGAGTTAACTGTGTGCCTAAGTCTTTTGCTGAGTGACACTTTTGATACCTGTGGCTACACCAGGAGAAAAAAACATGTATGTATATCTCCTATGTGTGAAGTTTTAATTCTTTTCCCATATATAAGATATCAAATGTCCATTGTTATTAGTGTTCTTTGGTGCAGGATGTCACAGAGGGCCAAGATCGAAACCATAAGAAGATGTGCATTTTTCTCCCCTCATAAACTAAACTGAAGAGAAGCTAACAGAGACTTAACATAGTCTGTGATTCTCATAATTACTCTTCATCAGTCTGCTTCTCACACAATGGAGAATAATGTATGTATGTTACTACGGATCATGTTGTTTTCCCTTGTAACAAAAAAATCCCTTAGTGGGCTTCTTTGTAGAAAGTCATACTTGTCCCATTTTCTAAAAAAACAGTGTTTATGATTCTCATCATCCCAGGACCATTGGTTCTTTCATGGTGCTTCTCCATCCAGGGAATTAAGATTAGCCAGTGCAACCTGGATGGAGAAGCACCATGAAAGAACCAGAACCCACTGAGATATTTTTTTGTTACAAGGCACTGATCTTATGCAAATGGCCAAAGCTGAAATTACTGACACTTGATAGATGCATAGTGATCCACAAGAACAACTGTAAAACAAAACAAAATAAAATAAAATAAGCAGAAACATTTGAAGCATAATTGCCTTCTTTCTTCTGTATTTCAAGAAAATCAGACTTTTTGTTCTTGTTTAACAAGTTAAGTGCATGAATTCTGACTAGAGTTCTTGTAAAGTATTGTGCTGAAAAGCATCAAAGGCTGTAATCTAGACAATGTTTAACATGAATAAACATTAGACCCCTCTTAAAATCAGTTGTCTACCAAGAACTCTTTCAGGTTCAGTGGAGTGTTTGAAACTCTTAGTCAAAACTAACCATTAATTGGAGAGGAGTAATTGCCCCAGATGCCCAATAGACCAGAGAAATTCATCATGGGTTTAGGTTTTACTGGTTGCAGGGAATGAGCCTGCTCTTAAGGTTTTCTAAGTTGTTTCCCACTCTGAAAAGCAGCTGGACATTAGAGCCTCTTTATTTTGCTATTATATTTTAAGGGAGCCAATTATCCTGTAGCATATTCATTTAAATTGTAAATAAATAAACAGGATTAGACTAAGGATTTGGCCTGACTCTTGTCAGCTTGGGGGAAATGATGAATCAAGGTCTACAAATAACACTACTGCCAGCTAACGACTTGGTTCACTAAGAGAACTGTCTTGTGGGGACCATAATATTAAAAGTGCCTAAAATCATTAGAATTAATTTTAAAATGGTCTCTGGGAAGCAGCTGGGCAGGGACTTAGTGGAAGGGAATGAGAGATATAAAAGTGAGGACATTAAAATGGGCTGGTTGATAAAATATGAATGCAGACAAAGCTGTGCAGCTTGGGTTTTACACTAGCATTTAAAAATAGCCATACATACTATTCTGCCAGTGGACCTTTATAACTTTAAATCTTTTAGAAACATATTAAAATTACTCAAAGAGGGACCATTTTGAAAAGCTCCTTGGAGTTATGCATGATAATTAAAAAGAGGTTCATTGTAAATGCTTCTGTCTAATTCAACAGTATTATCTGCTTCCAGGCAGCCCTCAGAGGGCAAAGTCACAGCCTTCATCTGGCAAAATTATTGTCCAGTGATGATGTATTTTTTGTGCTTACAGAAATGCAGCGTGAGCACAATAGCAACGTATCTTGCATGTGGATGCTACAGTGTCAGGAGAAAAAACATCAGCTACATAATTGTTTATACTAATGAGACATTTATGATACAACATTATTTGTCTAAAACTACGGGCAGATCAATTTCAAAGTCAAGGAGAACAGGTAAGCAAAGAGTCAGCTGTACTTCAGTTTTCTACTTTAGGACAAATATTTTTTAGATCATAGAGAAGCATTATGAAAAGATGTGTAAAAATGAATCTGAGGAAGATAAGTAGTTGGAAATATTTGACTAGTAAGATCTCTGTGTATGTATGAGCTCAGAAGATCATGATCTTAGAAACAGTATGATTCAGTAAAAAAAAAAGACTGGAAAGAAATCCTTTAATTCATCTGGAACTACATATTGGAGGAAAAAAAAAAAGACTGAATTTGTAGTTCTTTTTAGTCATCACTGAGGCAAGACATGTTTCTGTACCTGACCTACAAAGAAGCAGATTTTTTTAAGCAGCATGCCACTGTTCCCTGTTGGGCATGCAAAACAGGCCTGGATTTAGCGATAGCATCCACTCTGATGCAGAGGACTGGGACAGGTGTGTGCAATTTTTTTCCATTTAAGCCTTCAAGACAGAACTGCAGTGAGACCTTAATCTTTTCTTCACTCTAAAGTCGAGGAGTGATTTTCATTCTATTCCTTTCTTCCTGTCTGTTACATTCATGTGCAAGAAGGAACTGGGCAGCAATTCCTGAATGTGCTGAGGAATCTCCTTGTGCAGAGGCTGTGTGAGCAAATATTGTGCATGGTTTTGGGGTTGAGTCAAAATGTGGCCCCTGTTACCACAGAACCCTAATGAAACAATGTATTCATTTTCATGAGAGATGCCTGCCTAGGCCCTCCCATTCTTCTTACAGTTTAGTTTGAATTGTTCCTTCCATTATGAAATTATTAGTTCAGGGCTTTAACAGAGCCAAGCAGCTCTGCTCCGGGCTACTATTTGGCACACAATACCACTAGTACAACAGTAATGGTTTATTTGGACAGTTTAATACAATTCAATATCTCAACAATTGCCAGGCTCAAAGACAAGCAAAAAATGCATGTGGTGGTTTTCAGATTTTGCAAACTGTATTTGGATCATACAAGGCATCTTTGCCTTTAAGAACTAACAAAACAAAAAGATGAGAGTTCTTAATTTGAGGTGATTGCCTCACCAAATTAGGTAAAAAATGTATTGCAATATTTGCTGACATACTAATGGGTAAAAATAATGTTCAGAGATAGCACAGTAAATAATGGAAATTCCGTAGAATTTGATTTTAAATATATTTTGATGATTGAGTAACAATCACAATGTGAGTCATCTGACGTGGCAGGGTAAAATGATGAATTGCACACTGTGTTCTTTTGTAAGGTGTTTTGAGACACATCAAAGAAACATATGCCTCATACTTAAGTATAGGTAATTGTTATTGAGAAAGATACAATTCCATAAAAAATTAAATGTTTCTTTAATGTTCATTAGAGATCATTACAGATCTCAAAGAATAAATTTGCTAAAGTACTAATTAAGTCTAAAATTATTTTAAGAAAGAGGAGTTTGAAAACTCTTGCAATATATATGTAAGAAATGCTGCATACACTTTACTAGAAATACATTTTCCATTGTCTTTTTTTGGTGGCAGTTATTCCCTACATTTTCAGAACTGAGAATGAAGTATATTGGAAGCTGTAATGCTTTCAGCCTTGCAACTGAAAATTGTAATTTAGAGGCTTTGAATCAAATGACTGGATGACTTGGGAAACTGGTGATAGTCTATATACCTCTTAACCACAATACTGCTCATTTGGAGTAGGTCTGGGTCCCAGGTGACCAAACAGGCCTCACGGGGGAATCACCAGCCTGGGCTCTAAGTGGCCGCTTCTCCACATTGCAAATGAGCAGTCACAGCTTGGGGCTATTGCACAGTCATTTTCTCTGTCTCAACAAAAGCAGAATAGTGAAGAACACCGTATAACCCTCTCATAAGCCACGCTTACCTGTTGCTTGTTTATGCAGTCCTTCAAACTACTACATCATTTGGGGCTACTACAAAGTATGCATGTGCTAACTACCAAAATATTCCTGGGCAGACTTTGCACTACAGACTAGCTACTAAAGCTCAAGTGGCTCTGTCTACATGAGCTACAGCCACTACGAACAACCCTGTGCTCTCACTAATGTTCAGAGTCTAGCATGTCCTGCTTGCTGCCCTTAAATCATCAGGGACTCCTTGTCCATGGGGACAGCAGGCACAGAGAGACAAGGTAAGCATTTTGCTTGCCCTTCTAGAATGTGGTGGTGACTTTTCAAGATCAGGATCATGTTGGAGCATAAGAAGGTAGCAAGGCTGCACATTTTCTTCCCCTACTTTGGAACAAATAGAGAACTGTAAAATTCCCTTAGTTCTATTGACTTCAGGAAAGCTAGGAGAGTCTATACCAGTATCCGCAACTGGTAGTTTTCATAAGCATTGAATAAAACCACTGTATTTGTGTTTTAGAGGAAAATTCTGTATTGGAAGTGGCAGCATATGTTTGATGAACCAGCACCATTTCAGCTGGCTGTACACCTTGCAGTCCCTTTCACTGCAGATTGCTGGCAGGGCTGTAGTGCACCATGCGTGGACACACGCTTTGCTCTTGCATCCCCCTAAACACGTGGGATGAAGGAAGAGGAACCATTCCAGCTCAACTTTTTCAAAATGTATCTACCTTGAAATCTCTTTGGCATTCACAGACGGTCTCCTTTACAAATGCCTGGCAATTACATTCATACCTATTTTTAGAGTTGTCTAACACACTTCAAAAACAGCAAGAATGCAAAAAAACCCAGGACTACCATGTGTCACTTTCTTGAAAAAACACCACTTGAGTTGCCATGTCTTACTACTTCACTGCTTATAAGATAGGTGATGTAATCCCTGAGATTTTTCCAGGCACTGATTTTAGTGAAATTTAGCCTCTGAAACTATATTGATTTCCATTTCTTGGGGATGGAAAACCAGGAAATGGTGGCACAAGAGAAACACACTGTTAGACAAAAGATGGAATACAGAAGCATTCACTCTGTGATACACTTACTTGGGACAAGTGTATGAGCTGGGATGCAATACCTTATGCTATAGTATCTTACATGACATGAAGCCCTAAAAGGCTGCTGAGAGAGTGACACTGCACCACAGTTTAACAAGGATTATTGCATTTTGATTATTTCTACTGCAGTCATGGAGAATCCTAGTATTTAATACATAATGTGTTGTGCTCTCTGTGAACTTCTTGATAATTATAAACAATAATACACCCAAAAGTGTTTGTAGTCCGATCAGTAATATTATTTTTGAATATACCATATATTAAACCCCTACATTTCAGTACAATCAGTGCAAGTGTAGGAACACTTGGAATTACCTGTGTCAGCCTTGGTCTTTTTTGGCCCTGATTATATATACTTGGGATAGTCCAGAGAGCCTTCCCCTCTAAGTGAGCACAGGATGAAGAATAGCTGTTCTGCATCTGTGGAAGTTCATGAGATTTTTGATCATATGAAAGAGAACTAACTAGGAAATGAAAATGGTCTGTAATGGAGAGGAGTTACTTGTAAGAAATCCTTAATTTTCATGTTATCCAAGATGATAACAGAGCTTGGCTGTCATTTGCAGCTCTTCCAGGTTATATTACAATGAACACAGATTAGCCATTATTATTCAGAGTCTGCTTCAAAGTCCTCAATATCCTATAAAATTCTGAGGTTTACCTAATTGGGATAGAAGAATAAACAAACCAATAAATCTATTTTTATTAAGATTATGTTATACAAGTCTGGGAGTAAATGGATGTTAAATATAATGCCTGGGAATACTAGCTAATCATCATCCAATCATGAGAGTAGTTATAAGAAGCAGACTGGGGCATAGAATTGCTGTTCAAAAAGATTATTTTTCTTAATCTCATAGCAACTAGAATAGCCATTTATTATTAGTCGTTAGTGCCACCCATCACCACCAGGGCCACAGGCAGCTGGTGTAGTTGAAGCAGTGCTTAGCCCTTTTCTTGCGTAGAGCAGCAATTGAAAATGCATTATACCAGTGCTCCAAAACCTGTCTTGGTTTCTGATAAGCTTCCTGACAGGACCAAAGGGGCCAGCTTTAACCTAGTATGCCTTAAACTGTTTGGGACTTGAGATGTCCTTCACTTCTACGTCCTAGTGTCCCTGGAGAGACCAGCAGAGATACAGTGTACCCTCTTCATAAGGGGAGGTGCTGGCTGAAATCCTCCGTAGTAGGTTTAGACCTTACTCTCAGCCACGAGCTTTGCTAAGGTTGGAGGCATCCTGCTCTGCATGCACTTTCCTCCTTAACGTTAAGGCAGGGTGGGCTGCAGGATGTGCATTTATGGGCAGCTTTTTTCTATGCCTGGCCTCTGCATTTTTATTACTGACATTAGGATAGGTGTGTTAACCTATTTTTGCAACTGGTCATGTAGAGATGTATTTTGAAAACATGAGTCTGAGTAACAGCCATGCATAATTTGGAGACAGGACTTCAGAAGAAAGAAAAAAATAAAAAAAAAGAGCTGCTATTTAGTAGACTCTTTGTCTCTATCCTCAGTGATCCCAAGTGAATCACCTGGCAGGAGATGTATGGTGTGGAGACCTGTGCTGGCACATAGGCAGCTGCGTGGCAAGGTGCCTGGTGTCCAGGCAGTTGATCTCTCCTTGCTACCAACTGCATCCATGAACTGGCCTTGGCCCAGGGGTGGAAGGAACAGACTCATTCCCAAAATCCCAAACGACAAAACCTAAACCTGTGATTTAACAACAACCAACCTTAGTTAACATTATGTCATGTACTTGTGGCATAGGCATAACTCTCCATTTTTGGCTGGGTCACTGTCCTATTTGATAATATTTCTTCACTGGCAGATGCATGGTCTGGCTGAATTGGGCAGATGCAGCCTTTCCTCACTCTTTTCTCCACAATAACTTGTTGCGGGTAGGGTTCTCAATGACAGTATTGCTATTTATAAATAGCACTGTAAATAGAACACATACTGGGATACCAGCTACAGAAAGAGGAGTCCTGAACAACCTTTTTAAGTTTATAGCAGAGAAGGAAGAAGGTCTTGAAAATTTTTTGTAACTGAATATTAGGATCTTTCTTTTCCAAAGACTGATCATGGCACACTATAGCACATATGTTCCATGGAAATGCTGTGTAGAAGACAGCTGAGGGTGGATACCTCTCTCTGCATATCATTATAATAGCAGCCTACAAAAGCATAAACACATTACAGCTTGCATATCTACCACATTTAAATTCACTGACCTTGCATTCCTAGCACAGAAAAAAAAAAAAATAGGGGTGAGGAGGGAAGAAATTGATGGGCTTCCAATATTGAGTTTTCAAGATGACTATTTTCCAGTGGTGACATTATTGCGAATTTTTTAACACTAATATAAGGTGAGTTGCCTGATAGTATTCTGGGCTAAGCTGTACAGAAGAGAGGTATATTCATCCTTAACCTTGGTGGCTGCAATCTCCATTCTGTATGTTCAGTAAATTATTGCATTGAACATTTAATTTTAAAAGATGTGGGTTGAGGACAATTCATTGTTTCAACAATATCTTTTATAATATATACTCAAATATACACTATATTCATAATATATTCTCAAAGCTCAGAATTAAAATTCAATATTGTATCTTAAATGTACATGACTGAGAGAATATTTTTTTCAGGGTTGCCTCAATCATTGTGTGCTTTTCCTTTTTTCATACATCTAGTATAGAAATAATAATTGACAGCGAAAAGCCCCCAGTACTCATCCTCTCAGAATTGTCAGAATTTATGGGCTGATGCTAAGCCTGTAGTAGTTCTGCAAAACATCAGGCATATTTTCAGACATAGAAAAAAAGCCCACAGAGATGAATTAAAATATGTTAATAACCTGAAAAAAAGAAACCAATATCAAAAGGGTTTTATCCTGCTTGATATACGTAAAATGTAACAATTCAGTAGCAGTTCAGGCATTAAACTTTATTTTTTGAAAGCTGTAGGAGTAAGGAGATAAAATTCAGTTTGAACCCCCCAAAAACCCTCTCATTTATGATATAAATAGGTTCCCTGAGTGAGAATGTTTGCCAAGAGTGATTGTTAGAAACAATCAGTCATCAAAATGGGGTCATGAAACAGAAACCTTCAGAGGAGGCATCAGTATGCTTCATTCTTGCACCAACCTCCCAGGAAACCATGCTGCTCAGAGTATTTGTTTGAAATTATATCTGTTTGCAGGCTTCAGATCAGTGAGGAGGAACCACAGTGCCTTCTCATTTTTTTGCCAGCCCTATCTGGCTGCCACCACGCCTGAGCTGTCAAGGAACAAATGCTCTGACTTCATCTTGCATGCTCATTCCTCCAAATTCTGACAACACCTCTCAGGTTTGTAGATGTGTCTACCCCATTGTAATGATTGCTGATAAAACAGATGCACTAAGGAATAAAGGTGGAGATATATGTTAAAATTGCCTTTCTTATTCATTAGAAGTGCCAAGCCCCTAAAAAATATTGCATAGGAATAAGCACATCTGTAAATCTGTGATGGGTGGGGGGTTTTTTGTTGTTTCTGCAGATAATATTTTATATAAAGAAAATCCTCTCTGCTGTTTTTCTCATGTAAGAGAGAACACAAAAAACCTGAACTTGAAAACTGACAGAATCGTACCATTAACACAGTTGTGATGAGAAATCTAATTGCCTTGTAGAAGAGCAGTGGGATTGCATAAAAACAGATCACTCCCTTTCTAGTTCATCATCCTCTCAAACATCTTCAACATTCCCGTATTATTTTTAAGGTGTTTGCACCACCTACATTAATAAAGATGGTTATGTCACCATCAGCAAGCAAAAAACAATGTCTTCAGAGGAATGGTTTCTTATGAATGGAAAATGTTCACTACATATTTATCTATCCTAGGGGTCCAACACCTTTACTCAGGAAGAGCTTGTAATTGATTTCATTCAGGACAGCCTTTGGGATCTCTATTAAATTAGTTTTAGTGGGTGGGCTCTGTCAGTCCAACAGTTTCCCTGAAGTAAAATTTTTAACCCCTCTGTTGCTTATTGAGAGAAAAAAAAACAAAAAACAACTCATGCCATTTAAATAAATTTCAGCTCCAGCTGACTTGACCTACACCATGGGAATGATTCTTTTCTGAAGGGTACTTTGCACATTTCAGAACCTAATTTCATGAGCTCACGTTTGGAAATATTTTGTATGCTATCCCTCACCATCCATAGTTCATCTGTAGTCATATCCCTCCTTAGCTGCTCCTGAGTCAAAGTCCATTTGATCTCATGCCTGTCCCACAACGCAAACACTGCTGAAGGGCCGTGGCGTGGGGCTCCCTCTAGGCTATTGGTGAGTTACTGCTTTTGCAAGACCATTTATCTGAGATGTCTTGCGAGTTGGTCTTTCCAGCAGTTCAGTAGTGGTGTGCCATGGTCTCTAGGCAGGGGTTTGGGCAAACGTGGCTCTGGTCCAGAGGAGTCTGTGTCTAAGCTGAAAACTTTCCTTGCTTGGCACCTGCAGCTTAAACTCCCGTGACATAGCTCAGCCCAAGCTCCAGGCTCTTTGAAGAAGAGCCTACGTGTGCCTTGTTGCATGGCCAGCATGGCCCAAGCTGACAAGAACATGTTTGTGATCCCAGTCTGCCAGCAAATGCTCTGAGGTAAGCAGAGCATGGCTGCTTCAAGTCAAGGTTGGTCTACATCCAGCAAAATGGAAAGGAAGAGCGGGGGTAACAGGGCTCAGTGGGATTATGCCTCAAATCCAGGCCTTGATGAGGACTATGTAGCTATTGTTAGAGCCAGATTTTTCTCTTAAGTACAGGAAGCAGTTGGTACTGTGTCTATTACCCAACAAAAATGTTGCAGTGGGGACTCTCAGCCTTTGTCCACTACCAAGCTAGAAGTCCTTCATCAGCTAGAGACTGCAACAATGCTGATATCAGTTGTGCTCAGACACAATGGACAACTTTAGATAAATCAATTAATATTTCAAAATAGATGAAGTACTTTACATTCTTGCCTTGAGTCCGTCCAGCTGCAGTTAGTAGAAGCTCAATTAGCGCATGAACTTTCAAATGACTCATCACTCATGCGTTTACTCCATGAAGTGCATCTTCCACTGCCCTATTCCATGGAGTCACAGTGCAATGAGGGTAGTATTCAGAAAAGAAGGCAGGTGTCCAAACTTGCCATGCCCCTTTCTCACTACCAAATATATCTGGGCTAGAATCTTGCCCATGGAAGTTACTGCAGTACCACTGATTGCAGCTGGTCTATGTCGAGTCACCCAAGACTAAGATATAGGGACCCTCAGGATAAAAAAGCAACTGTCTGCATGCAGCTTTTAATTGAAATGTTAATGTAATCTCCTATGCAACAGACAATATTTAAATCAGATTTTCTTTAAATTTCCTGTTGCTGGAAACATATACACAAAAAACCCCCACAAATAAGATCTTGAATCTTTACCCAGATGAGAAAATTCACAGGCTGTTTGCTTTAATTAATTTAAACATCACTAATTTAAACCTCTAAGATCTCCTGAGTAATTCTGGTAACAGCACTTAAAAATAATACTCCTGTGAAAAGCTCTTCTAATGCAGAAAATTATTAGAATTAATGTTACTCATTTCACAAAAAAAAAAAAAGAAAGAAAATTGTCTCTGTTGTGGCACATGCAGGAAGTTCTAGTCTATTAGCAAATATGAGCAAAAACGAGATCATTAATACTAGCTGAAATAAACAAGATTTTTATATTTAAATATTGAATGGTAGGTCTTAAGAGACCCTGAAGGGGAACAGAAAAAACAAAGCAGAAGAGATGTGTACCCACAACTGAGGGAAAACTATAATTTGTAATACTAGTAGACAACTAGTTAAGGAACATATTTTCTCATTGCTATAAATGCTTATTTAGTTTTGATTAAATTGATGTCACAATTGCCAAAACTTCCTACCCATCATGACAAGCAGCTGCTGGTCAACTTGCAATTTTTAAATTTCTTCCTCCGATTTCTTACACATCAGCTTCCAGGCTACTCTGATTTAATCCTACACACTGTAAATGCTTCTGGCTTTGTTCTGGTAAATAGAAAAGGTTTTTATTTTACTTGCTGAATTTTTTACTGAACTTCAGTAAGCCCTTGCAGGAGTATAGTTTCTGCAAGAGTAATGCCATGCAAAGGGGAACAAAGCATTAGAAATCTTTCCTGCAGTGACCGATGAGGTACTGAAAGCACATGTTTCAACAGAGGTCTGTACTCTTCTGCCTTTCCTCAAGTTCAGCATATCTAATGTACTGAGTTGCTGATGTTTTGGATTCTCTTATCAGGGGTCTGTTGTTCTTCCCAGAGCATAATATGATTTCATTGGTCAAGGACAGCCATTCATGCCATGAGCCAGCCCACAGATATGTATGATTAGGTGGTCTTGGCTGGCTGTTGATGGTATTTGTGAGGAAACACATAGATTTTCATCTGTAAGAAGGGTTGGTCTGTAAGCGATGTAATAAATGCAACCAGCTAGTTACATGACATTTCAGCTGTACACGCTCAAAACACTAAGTAAGCTATCAAAACATTCTTTAGTTAGATTAAAACTGAAATGTTATATCTGTTTTTTCTTCACATTAGTTTGCTACGAAACAAGAAGGAACATAAGAACAACTCATGCAGCATTGCAACTACCTGTTGCCTACTATGACAATGCAGAGTCAACCAAGCACAGGTAGGGTCCTGCCATCTTGGATTGTGCTCATTTTTGTCCCTGGTCTTTTGGGGGTTGGTAACGTGAGATTATTAGTCAGTTTTACCTAGAGGCTATCACCACCACAACCATAATTAGACCTATTCATTTATTCTTTATTTATTTCTCTTCATGGGCTCCTGGTATTTATTAGCAACCTTGAAAGAGCCTAGACCACAAAGTGGAGTGTCACAGACAGGAAGAAAGTATGTAGGGTTCAGAAGGGAAGAGCAAAACGGCTAATTTCAGATATCTCTATAATTCATATTTAGATACTATATGCAGGCTACCTGTCTGGCAGTTGTTCCATAACTTCGAAATCAAAAGAAAAATCTGACCTTTATTTGTTTATACCAAAACCAGCAAGAGGTCATAAATGTATGTGTGTGTGTGCACATGGCATTTTCTTTAGTATAGGGGGAAATCTATATAGTGTTGAAAAAATCAGCAATTGGAAAGACAAACAGGTTTGGGGCTGTTATTGTCTTAACGTATTGCAGTATTCCTTTTGCTTTCTTCATTTACCTCTAGAATTGATTTTTACTTTGCTTTTCTTTCTGATATTAACTAGAAAAGTAGATGCTATGGGGGCTGCAAGATAAACAGGAAGAACTCTGAACTTTTTCCTCATTTAGACTACTGAGATTACATTTCTGTTGGTTTGCATTTGACATGGGTTGGCTTTCAAGTACTTCTTGGAGCAAAGAGAAAAACCTAAAAAATAAATATCTTTCCAAAACACTTCCTTGCAAATCGGATGGCACTACAAGATTTCTACATTAAACTTAGACTGCAGTATCAGAAGGAAAATGTAATATAAAAAGATTTCTCTTTAAAGTATGTTTACATTTAGATCTTGCCAAGAACTTTGGTCCAGTTAAATAAATTCTGACACTGGATTCTCAGTTGATTTAGACTGACATTGATCTACTGCCCTTTATTTAAAGACAAACCAATGAGATGCTGGAAAGGAGTAGTGTATCCTTGCCTTGTTGTATTAGAGTAGATGGGATTAAGCACTCACAATGTATGTTTAGATACAACTTTTTTTGAAGGATTATCTAGAACCTAGTCCTTCTTGGTTTGCACTTGATTAATTCCAAGGCTGAAAACTGAAATGCTTTCTTAGCCAAAACTCCCCTTAACTTTCTCACTAAGTCATGGGACAGTATTTAAGAGTTTGAACCCTGATTTGCAAAGGCAATTAGATACTTAAAGATGCAGATAGGCATCAGATAGGATTTGCAAAAAAAGCCTATACAGAATCTGGGACTAATTCCCTTTGAGTAATAATGGGTATTAGACATCAAGCAGACCTGGTGTTTTGGAAATCCCATTGGGCACCTCCATGCAACTTTAGGTGCCTAAAGGTCTTCAGCATTTTTACCATTGGCCTTTGGTCTAGAATTACTGTCAAATCTGACTCTCAAATTAAGAGAGAAGAAAGAGGAAGCCATCATTTTGTATTAACAGATAAAAGAAATTAACATGTAAAATTAAGAAAAAAAATTAGGTGTGCCAACCTGTAAATATCTGCTATGAAAATTCTGGGTGTTCACATTTTAAACTACTAAGCATACATCACAAGTGAAGAGGCCAGGAGGGTATAGTTTACAATTATCAGAGAACAGATTACCTACCTTTACAGGACTGTTTATAAGAACACATCTGATTTGTCTTGGCATTTGAAATACATTTTAACATATGAACTCCTTTTTCATTACAAGCCCAGTACAACTATGTGAACTGTTTCATTTTTCTTCTACTGAAATCCAGATAAATGAAATTGCTGCCTTGAGCCATGTTTTGGGCTGCTAACCACTGTCACCTGAAACAAGCAAAGCTTTAAAACTTAAACTGCAAGACTTCTTCAGAAGCTACAATATCCCCCTGGGAACAGACTTTTTCCAGGTTCGCCCCACAAGGTATTTACCTTTCAAGTCAGTCACTGCTGAGTTCAGTTGGTGTCGATCTTACCAAGTACACCAGTAGGTCCCTAATAAGTCTTTACAAGAAATACTAGTGTGCCTAAAAGATTAGTGTGCCGTGACCATGCACGTGGAATAGCCCTGAGCTTAAAGACCTGAAAGATGACTCTTGCTGTGTCTCTGTGGAATGAGATAAAAAATCTTAGCCTTTCAGTTTTTTTAATCAAACCAACAAAACCAAGAGAGAGATTTTTTTGTTCTGTAATTGTTTGTGCCTTTCCCAGTTAATTTGTTGTGATTTATATTTTCAGAAAGCATATGGTTATGCTGCATGAGAATGTCTCTGTTGAATTGAATTCTCAGACTGCAGTAACTCCAGATGAGCTCAGTGTTTTAATCTGATGATGATTTCTTGTTTTTGTAAAACCACTGTGTACAGTGGCTGCATTACCTGCAGTAATTGTTTTTTGTCTCATCCTGCAAATTCTTCACTAGACGGGAATTGCCAGAAAAGGTATTTTCCTGCATGGAATAAACCACAACAAAAAAAAATACTAAAGGCAAGTTTCTATTTAAAGATCATGCCATAAGTCAAACTCTGCTTCAGTTGCATAAGAAGTTCAAAAGGAACAGGAAGATCTTCTAAAACTTCAGCAAGATTCCTGTACGCACTGGAATTAGTACACCAAAATTTAACTGAATATCCAAAGTAGCTGGAAGACCATCGTTTTTATCTGCAGATCTCTCTGGTGAAGGAAAGATGTGAGAAAAGTACAAGGACTAAAGGACCAGAGGTGGCTTATGTTCCTTTGGCTGGGAATCTAGCAAAGTTGTGCTCTGGGAAAGTGTTCTGTAACTGCAGTGTTAATACTAAATACCAGTAACAAATGGCCAACAGACAGTACTTGTGTAGCAAACCAGCAGAAAAAAACCCTAAATTCATGTGTGGTCAGATCATAACTCAAATGTGTCAGCAGCACTGTGCCTTTTGTGGTAGGGGACTCATTAATACATAAAATCGGAAGCCTTCTTCGAACTCCAGTAACTAAAGTGGAATTAAGGCTTTCAGGATTAGGGAAATTGTAGGCAAGGTGTTAGAAGCAAAATGTATCCCAAGAAAATCACATTATACTTGAATTTTCCTTATGGACTTCAAGAAGCAAGAGATGCAAAAGAGCCAAATAGATCAGACAGTCTGATTCCCTCTGATGACAGGGACTGCTCTTTGCTCGTTCTTCATTGTTTGGTACTGGGCAGTCAGTCTTATATTAAGCACAGCAAGCCATGACACGCTTAGATTTTCCCTTGCAGGACTCCATTCCTAACCTTTCAACCCTCTATAAAAGGAAACTTTTAATATACATGCTGAACAAATGCAGCGTGCGATTTTGGGAGTGTGCCATTCTGTTTCTCAAATTGGCAAGAATTTCTTTTAAATTCAAAATAATAATAATAATAATAATAAATAATAAATAAAAACTATCTAGTTTGAAGGTAAGATTTTACCTAAGAGAAAACTCAGATTACAGCCCAGTACAACAAATGTATCTCCTGCCTGCCCCAGGTACTGAGTTGGAATTGGATGCACTGCATTCCCACGCCTCTGAATTTTCAAAGGTGATAGTTACAAAGTGACCCAGTTTATACATTTAGCATTAGCATCCTCATGTTGATGAAAGTAAAGAAATTATTACTTTGGCAATAGGAGGTTGGAGGCACAGCCCTTTCTGTTACTTAACTATGTCAGGAGATTTTTTGCTTAGCTGATGAGATCTTTGGTTCATCTTAATGATTTTCCTCAGGCTGGCAGTGTGGGTGGTGGGTCAGGGTTTTCAGAATGGGAGGAACAGGATATGGAGCACAAAGAGCCCCTGAGAGGAGACTTGGAGACCACTGTCCAGAGATGATGAAAGGGAGGAAGAAATAGCATGTTTATAGCCCTTATCATGGAGGAGAGAGACTGATCCTGATCCAGCAGGAAAGAGCAGGGATACCTGAAGGCCTGGCATCAGGAGGACATGCTATTGCTACAAGTTCTGAAAATGGGGACAGAGAAACTCAGCACACCAGCTTTGTGGGGTGGGAGGAGAATCTCCAGTGGCTGCAGATGGAATGAGGTGCTCTCAGATCTGCTTTACACTAAATGCTTGCTTGTTTCCCAGTTCAGTTCTGGTTTGTACAGTTCACTCTGTGCAATCTGCACAGTCACCAGTGGTCACATTAGCCAAGGAACCACATGCTGTGTACAGAAGCTCTCTTGGCTCACGCACACAGCAGTGTAAACCAGGCAGTCTTGCCATTTTCCATACAGCTACTTTTACAGGCTCCCCAGACATGTGAGTTATTTACTCATTATTGGCTGCCCAGTCTCAGGCATGGTGCTTTCTAAATAACACAGACACAAATCTGTCCCTACAGAATGCCATCCAAAATAGGAAAGATCTTGTTGAAACAGTGGTAAGGGACACCAGATACAAGCAAAGGGCTCAGGGCAATTAACAGTGATCACTCTTAAAATACTTTTGGTGCTGTTGTCATGACACAGCAGGTTTCCATTCTCCAATTGCCTTCATATCACATCACCATTCGGTTCCACTATTCCCCCCTTCCATATGGTAGAAATCCCAATGACAGTTTTCCAAACAGTTCAGACAATATTTTAATATCTCATCCAGCTAAACACTAAAATCCTGTAGTAATAAATTGTCTTTCCTGGGAATGCTCATGTATAATAATCAGCTGGATGAGAACTTCAGAACTCCTGTACAAGGTGATCATCTTAACGGGTTATGTGGCAATGGACTATCTAAAGAACAGAAGAGATTTCTTATTTGATTTTATCTCTTTCTTATAGGTAAGACTCTGAATAAGAGGAAAGCTTCTACTTTCTAACCATCAGGAGTTACTATATAGCCATGGCATGAGGAGGTGTCATCCCACACTGGCCGGTTTATCAACCACTTGTCATCCATGGCTCACATGTCGGGCAGTGCTCAGCATATTCACAGGGAATTGCCTCCTGAAAAAAAGCTAATGGGCCTCACTGTCTGAAATATGAACATTTTCTCAGTAGTGGTAGAAAAATGTGCTGCAAAATATCTCAGTAAACAGACTGATCTGTTCTCCTGGGCAAGATGCTGAGAAAGTGGGTTAAATGCTGTCAGATGAGCTAATACATGAGCTGTATTCTCAGTGCTGATCCTAAGAAGAATTTGCAGAGTGAATGTCACTTTTTCAGCCACTAATTGAACATGAATATGGCTGATAGCACTTTCCTACCTTTTCTGCCTACCCTGAAAGACTGTGTCCTGTTTATTTACTGAAAATATTCATGCTTCCCCAAAGATTCACCAGTGACTCCATCCGTCTGCCACTGGGGCCTTCTACATGGAGTTATTTTTCTGCATTTGCCTCTCACACTTGCCTGATCCAGCTGATTTGAATCATCATGTTCATGCAGCATTTCTGCCAGCAGAGGAGGGAGTGCAAATTGTGCCTAACTTTGCATTTGGTTATGCCACCCTTGAGGGTCATTAAAAAAACACTAGGGAGGTCTATATTCAAACGAGGTGACCCTAGGTAACTTCTAGTTTTACATAAACTTTCAAAGCACCAAATAAACCTGGGTAGACTGTTGAACAGTGCTCACAAGGAGATGAGCATAAGGAAGGAGATACCAAGGAAAAATAGCAATGGTTGAAGTGAAACATATTGGGAAAACATCCCTTCACAAGGCCTGATAACATGAGATGATGATCTTTTGCACACTGGTTTATGCCTTCTGCCTATTTTTTACATGGACCTGCCCAGATTCAAGTTCACGCATCAAAATCCCACTCAGCTCTCAAACATCAGTGGCAGCCATCAGAGCCACAGAATTTAGTTCTACTGGAAGGTAGCTCAAATTTAACTCTCTAGTTTAAATGCATCTCTAGGAGCAAAGGATAGAATTTGGTTCTAACTGCATACAGCTTTTTTCTAGCCTGCTGGAAACTGTCTGACAATTATTCCTGTGAGGTTTTTGTACTGAAAGTATCCTCAGAAAAAACACATTTCAGCAAGATGGCTGCCACCAGCAATAGCTCTGTAATGCCAACTGCAATTAAAACCTTGAAATGTAGTGTGCAGTATCTCACAGTTTATCAATAACGATGAGTACATACATTATTGCTCATAGACCCTTGAGCTCAGCAGAAACCTCAGGTAATTTTTCATTATCCTGCAATCCCATGCACCTTCAAATCAATCATAGTTCTGCCATGGACTTCTAAAAAGGTAGGGTAAAATATCTCAGGATATGCAAAAACCCACCTGAATACACAATGAGAAAAGTGCTGCTCATGCCATAGCAGCTGCACTAACATAAAGCAACACAACCTGTATCAGCCCAACTAAAATACACCCATTGATGTATGATTTATAACAAAGCATCCTTGGTACAGTTGGAAGAAATTAATTCAGGAAGGTAAGAAAGATTCAAAGAAGCTGTTTCTCTGTTTAAAAATATTTCCTTCAGGCACAAATAAATCTCGTCATGGCCTTGCACATCTTCAGGCTGTATGAAGCAGCAAGAAAACAGTGGTAGTAGCACATAACCAGCACATGGTTGGTAGCTGAGACCTGCCTCAGTAAACAGGTCAAGATCCCTGTTGCTTCTATATGAAACTCATAGAAGCTACACACATGCATATAGAGATATTAACTCAAGATATATATTCTTACCAATATGTTTTGAACAGGGCATTATTCTGCAAATACTTATTCTCAGTGGGATGGCTTCAGACCCTGCTAAGGCTGTGCTGTAGCATCAGGGGCTTAATAGCTGTATGGTAAGACCAGCCAGATGTTGAAGATCTTCTGGGGGATTCCCACAAGTACACCCACTGCATCCTGGAAAAGGTACCCCAGGGCTGCCTCAAGCAGGGAGTGTGATACCCTGGCAGCAACAGGTGAAATCCTGACTCCCCTTCGTGATTTTGTATTCCTAATTTCCCTGTTGATGGATGACTTTGCTAGGTCACAGCAAGGACGAAATGTCACCTCTGTCTATAAAACAGCTTCCAAAGGCAGTTCAATATACATGGGTAAAAGCTATAGAGTGATGTAACCCTCTCAGTCTGTTGTTTGGCCTTCAGCTGGTAACTGCTGCTGGCACCCTACCAGGCTGTGTCCTCCAGCTCCAGCTCAGACCTGACCATAGTGCTGGCCTCCCCCTCTGACTGCCCCTTGGCTGCCAGCTCCACTACCCTGTCCTCACTCACACACAGCTGTTTCTGCTTGCATGCCTCAGGCCATGGTTTCTTTCCTTCCTTCTACTCAGAGGATTAGCAGATGAAGCTGCATACTAACCCAGCAAGCAACATAGTACCCCATAAAGAGCAAACAGTGCATGACAGGCCTTTGTGCCATGTCCCAGCTCTGTCCTCAGTGACTCCAGGTCTGAAACAACATAGAAGGCGTTGAGCCCAGTGCCCCTGGTATCTGACTTGGATCCATGTAAATGAATTATTAACAACTACTAAAAAAACCCCAAACCCTCCTGTACAATACAGAATGTTTTAGCTCTCTATTTCTGGAAAAGGAGCTTTTAACACTCACATTTATAACATTTATTGCAAAGCCTCACTTAACCACTTCAAGTTGAAGTTATGGACAGAGATATGCTATATAGGATCACAAAACATAGATATTTTGGGACTCAGTTTGCTTGAGTGTTGTAAGATGGACATTTTGGAAAATGTATTGCACAGCAGGTAATATTGTTGGTCTGTCTTTCCACCCACAACATGTTTAGTTCCAGCAGCAGCAGTAGGTACTTCAGGCTGCTGGCCAGCTCTAATAAGATGGATTCATACCTCAGGAAGAACAATGTGGTTTCTAATAGTCTCCTTTTTCTGGGACTGCCTCTGGACCTGGTAACTATTGCAGCTAGTAGAACTGAAAGACAGAGGGCATTTGTGGTACTAAGAGACTGTTAGATTAATGGCTTCAGAGGAATGGTGTTAACAGAGAGGAAAACTGAATATTCATTGTTTGGGTTTGTTAAAGGAGGAAAGGTCTGGGACCAGTTCTCTAAAGAGTTAACATGCCTCAGGTCTTGAGATGCTTCTCCTGCTGCTTGCAAGAAACCTATTAGAGACTGCAACATGGATGAGCAGTACAAACCCTGCTCTGGGTCTCTGGCCAGAGGAGAAAGGTGAGGTGACGGAGCAGTGAGAGAGAGAGATGGTGATGACTGTTTCTTTTGCAGCTGACCTACCAGGGTCCTGAGGTATTGTTAAACACTGACGATGGTGAGGCTTTCTGTCCCCTAATCCCACGTTACTCCACTCTATTACAGGCTGGACTGAGGCCACTCACTCATTTGTATCACCAACTTAATGTGGATATCACATCTGGTCACATAAGAAATAAGATGGTCAGCAGGAGCCTAAAGGTTAAAGGTTAAATTTTAATTTCTCTCCGAGTTCCTGGAAAGGTTACATGAAACTATGAAGCAAACATCTCAATGAAAGAAATTCAAGTGGTGATTATGAACTTTTTTTCTAGGCAAATGTCATTACTAAAACAGACTCTCAAGTACATTAAATGCTCTTGGGGCCCTCCCTATTCCCTCAAGGTGTTCTAACAATTGGTGTATGCCTGTGTGTGCTTACCTTGTTAAAAAATCACCCCAGCAATGTGTTGTTCAGTTATGGAAAATGTAAGTCTATAGGAAGCATTCCACTCTGACTCATTATCTGTATCTAACCACAGGATCATGAGCTCAGAAATTGAGAGCAACTCTCACATCACCACATGTAGCCTACAGCATTATTTTCCTCAGTAATTTAGTCATGTAGCATGTAGGTTTTGTTTGATTTTTCATCCCATGGTTACTGTAACACTCTAAACTAACCCAGTTGCTCTTCTCCACATTTCTGCACAGAATTAATGAAGGAGTTAGAAAGCATGAATGAGGGAGGCAGGTTCTTTGGCAATGTCCTTGTTAAGATGCTGGCAAATTGCCTTGCTCAGGATGAGGAACAGAAGCTGAAAAGAACCAAACATCAATTCTCCATCATGATGCCTCAGGACTGCAGTGCTCTTGCTAGGGACACTGCTTGTGAAGTCTCATGGTTGAATAACGTAGACCAAGAAAATTACCATTATGATGAGACTCTCCTGGCTGTTCTCTAGACTGCTCCACACCCGGCCCTATGCTGCTGTAGGACTTTCCTCATTACTCATTCTTACCTTCCTGCATGGTGGTCCATCTGTACAGAAATGGCAAGAAACTCAATTTCAGCCTAACATTCAGTATGATGGGAAAGACTCACATCTTTAAAAAAATCAAACAAAAGGAGCCCCTTGGCCTAGGAGAGGCCACCCTTCCCAGATGAGCCCTGCAGGCTATTGCTGTCTCCTCTTTCCATCAGACAGCTGCTCTCTGGTATAGATGCAGTAGTGAAAGGATGTATTTAAGAATGGATGTATTTGATGCAAAGCCCTGATTTGGATGCCCATTAAAATATACACCTGTCTTGCTGTTTCTCTTTGGCTGACCAATCATCTCCTTCTCCACTCCCTGGGAGCACTGAATATTTTTGTGGAGGTGCCTGGTCTTGTTACACCATCCACCAGAATGAAAGGCACATATTTCTGTGAGAATATACTCATTTAATGATTTAACACTAAACATCTAACCTAGGAGGCCCTAAATGCCACACATCTGCCCTATTACAGCCCTACTGGTACAAACCTGCTCTACGACTTCAGTCAATTTGCTTATGAATTAGGTAGGATTTGGGACCAAGACAATGAACCCAAAAAGTACCAGTGAAGAAGAGCCTCTGAAAGGCTCTGTTAGCCAGAAATAGGGTGGTTCTTCCTCTGCTCCCTCCTGGGGTGAGACTTGTTAGCTGGCCTATATTATCACTCTGGTTTTTATCTCAGTAGTCCAGATGATAGTAAGTATTTTGGAGAGCAAGATGGAGAATAGTACCCAGGTTTGATTCGTTCTTGCTCTTCCTGTTTTGAAAACAAGGATAGGTTCTCTCTGATCTATGCTGCTAGTTAGGAAGACTAAGATAGGGTTGTTTAGTTCATGGCATAACCAAGCCCTGAATCCTATCTCCCTAGCCAGCCATGCCTGAGTATTGCTAAGCAAATGACCCAACCCATGACACTAAGAAATAAATTGTTCCTGTCTCCATTCTGTCACCAAAATGCAAATATTAATAGCTACTTACTTAATAACTATGAATTAGATACTATTTGTACAGTGCTTGCCTACCAAGCAATGCTAGGAAATGCAAAGGGGTTTTAAAAGAAAGCTGAATTGGAAAACCACATGAAAATTAATTCCTATGAAAACACTAAGCCTTTCATGCTTGTACAATGACTTTTTATTCTTGAGCAGTGTTGCTGTTGCTGAACCTTTCCATTTCCTTCATAAATGCCAACTGTCTGATGAGAAGGCTTTTTACTGTGAGTGTTGGTTATACATAATCTCTGTCTTTTTGTCAGGCAGGTCCTGGGTGGAGGGAGAGGCAGTCGTTATGCTCTCTGATAGTAGTGAAGTCCAAAGTGAGGAATATAATTGCATGCTATTTTTGTCTTCCTTTTGCTTGAGGGCATAGGCAATATTTTGGATCTAGCTCTCTGTTTTTTTTCATGTCAAAGAGAAACAGCTGGTGCTGGTCAAGTAGTTTCTTTGGTGCTGTCTGCTTTATTTACAAAGACTGCACAGGGAGGGCTATTTCCATGAAAGCAGCAGGAGAAAACCAGAATCAGTCACTGTGTTCAGAGACTCCTAATTCTGCCTTTATAAAGGGGTTTGTGCTAAATATAACTGCTTCCATTTCCTCTGATGGTGATTCTTGCTATTTTGCTTTCCTTGTCTCTTCAGTTTTTCTCCTCACACAGCCATTCTGGAGAGCAATTCCCAAAACTTTGCTATTGCCACCTGCCTCAGGGAACCCTCCTCAGAGCTGCAGCTCTATTGCTGCCAGGATGCCTGGTGAGCAGTGATTTCCCAGGACATCCTATAATTGGCATGAAAGTCTCCTTAACTGCTCCATCTGTTAGCTCAAAACCCCAGGATATGGTACAGCTGTTCCCTTTAAGCAGATACCTAAGTATAACCAAAGACCTGGTTCACAGCAACCTTAATAAACTTTAAGCATAAAAGGAGAACTCCAGGAAATAAGAAGGCTACTAGTTTTAAAGTACCAAGCTTACAGCTAGAACAAGAATCAGATGGCATCTGTTGTGCTCTGAGATTTTGTCATTTTTTTTTTTTATCTCACAGCAGTTGCAATTGTCCTTTGATTCTGACAGGCTATTGTGCTGTTTTCCCAGTAATTCTCTTCAGATTTATATAAAGGGTTTCATTGGACCCATTTTCTTATGTATGTTAAAGCATTCCTTGGTCCTGCTGTTATTCATGTATTTCTTCGCTAGGATTTTTGAGTATCTGACAAGATACTGTTAACTGTCCTTTAAGATACTTCTTGTACAGAAATGCCAGTTCCAATCAGATCAAATAATCCAATAGTGAAATCAACTTTGTATGTTTTCCCCATTTCAACTCTGTCTAGTGCTGCTCTCCTCTCTAACTATACCCTGTGCTCGTCTTCTGAGGATGAAGACAATTTCTTTAAGACCTGCAGGAAAACATCACCAGATGCCCACGCTTTCATGTTTCAAAATGTTCCACCACAGGTACTACAGGCTACAGCTGTTGCAATGGCAAGGACAGCAGGAGAATATAGAGAGTGAAGTTGTCATGTGCAATTTCTTACGGCACCCTACACTTTCTTGCTATTCTTTTCAAAGCTAGAGTGTTTAACACAACACTTCCACTTTGTACAGTGCTGGCAAGAAATCTCCATTTTTGACAGTCGTTACTGATCATCAGTTCTGACTCAGCTGCAGGCAGAAGATTTTGGGAAACAGAACAGAGTGGTCCTATATTAATGAGGAATTTCAGTAATGAAATTCAACTACCAAAAATGCAGTCACTACCAATGGTAGGAAGCAGCACTT
Organism: Apus apus; assembly: GCF_020740795.1. Taxonomy (NCBI): domain Eukaryota; kingdom Metazoa; phylum Chordata; class Aves; order Apodiformes; family Apodidae; genus Apus; species Apus apus. Next base: position 40,500,449 of record NC_067283.1, on the reverse strand, counting down.
CCCATTGCTCTCCTCTCATTCTGCTCCATCACAGCTTTGAGTACAAAAGAATCTTCAGAAATGCTAGTGAAAGCAGGGAATTAAGGAGTCATACATAGGGCTTATAGCCACAGACTCTCCATGAAAGTCAAATGAGGCCAGGAGACTTATCAGAGACAGGATCCCTTTGCTGCTGTTAGTCCAGAGGAACTGCTGGATCAGGGTGCAAAGTGGAACACCTTCAGGCTGGAAATCAAACCAGCTTTGAATGGCCTCTACACGTAAACACCTTCTTAGCATTAGCTAGGGCATGAATAAGAACAACATCCATAAAGAGGAGAGCCTCTCAGCTGGGTCAAAGTCCTGCCTGCCACATCTGATGTTTCATCAGAGAAACAAGTCTAATCCACCAACTCTGAACTCATCACGTGTCAGGGTTGCCATGGGGACATGCTGAGATTGTGCCATTTTAACTTTTCTCTTCCAGATTCCTCAATAAAGGGATTGTGTAGGCTTCTAGGCAATAAATATGCATATAAAAATGTGACTATACAAACCAACCCATCAAGTATCTTCAAAGCTGCATTATATCCACATCCTGGCAGACATGAATATTAGCTGCTAGTGCACAGTAGCTGCGGGAGCATTCACTGTCCCCAGACTCCTCTCTGCCATGAATGCACAAAAGAAAAATACTTGGGTGAACGCCTCATAAATGCACCTCTCTTTCACTGTGAGCCAAGACAGGGAAGGAGGGAGCTATGAAACGTTTAAGAGAAGCTTCTGAAGATTCATAAAGCCCTTACCTGTGCTCTACGTATGACAGCAGAGTCACTATGGAGTCAGGAGACTCAAATTACTCTATAGTAGGATGGCAGAACTGACATAAAGAGAAGTAATTTAAACATCCCGCTGAACAGGTGGAAGAAGGAGAGACAAGCCTGAGAGCTTACTCAGAAATGCTTGTGGCTTCTCAGTATTCAGCCTTACCAAGATTTATCTGGGAGAGGATTTACGCGGAGGTGGAGGAAGAGATCAGAGTGTAGAAAATGAGGTAGAAAGGAGAGAAAGATTGCAAAGAGGCAAGGAAAAGGGAGAAGAGTACAAGAGTGCTGCAGGTACATTTAGCTGGTGCAGCTTATGATCCATGCCCTGTGACAGAAATAGGGCTGAGTGACACCCATGCTGATGCTAAATATGACTCTGCTAGGACTTCAGGTATGGAGAACAGAGGATTCTTCTGCAGAAAAATAGTAATACTACTGGAGTCAATGAAACTTCTGCATAGATACTGTAAAATAAAACAGAGCCTGCTGAAGGTGTCCTCACTAAGCAGAAGATGGTCTGTGTTGATCCTCAAGCCCAGAAACTGCAGCTGTGCTGTGGCACAGAGCTAGCTCAAGCTTACATATTCATGGCAGCTTTCAATGCCCTGTAACTGCTCTGGAGCACAAAGACTTGTACTCATCCTTGTTGTCCTAGCGTTGAAACATGTGTGGCAGCATCTTGAGAACATATCTGAAGGGAAAGCTCATGCACGTGCCCCTTCCCACAGCTACCCGGTGTCCTCTGACTCATGGCCGCTTTGGAGCTGCCCAATCTGACTTATGCAATGGGACAGTTCCGCTGGTGGCAGAAGCTGGTGTAAACCTGCCTTGAAGTCTAGGGCTCAAGGCAAGGTGACTCCAGGAAATGCTTTCTGACTGTCCTTCCCAAGGGATGGTTCTGAGGATGAAATTGAGAAAATCCTCCATGCCAGAAGGAAGCAGGATATAGAATGATGCTACTTCATGCATTCTGCTTATCAGTACTCTGATAATGTAATAGTGTAGATCCACTTCAGTGTTTAATATGCAGATATTTTTGAACAGGTATTTAAGTTGTCGAGTCTGAGTCATGTGAATAAATATTTGGCAGGTTTTTGGTGGTTGAATGGGATTAGAATGCAAAATGTTCTTGATAAATTGCAGCAGCTTCCTGGAAAAAAAAAATTAAGATTGTTCTCAGCAGGGATGAGTTCAGTGTACTAAACCCAGACAGGCACAGTCAACTAGGCAAATGAATGTACACTGAGCTGGATGGCAAGTTCTAGAATAACATGTAATAATTACAATGGGTGATAGTGTTTGCATGAGTCAATACTGTTGGGAAGGCAAAACATCACCCTGGATTATAAAAAGAGGAGTAAAACCTGAAAGACACTCTACTGGCAAAACCTCAGCTCCAGTAGGATGTCCAGTTTGAAGCAAAACATTTCAAGAATGATCTAGAAAAGCTGGAGAGTATGAAAAAGAACACCAGAATATCAGAAGTCTAAGAAACATCACCAGTGAATTATGATTGAGCTAATTCATGCTTATCCCAAAGGAAGCCTTAAAATACATACAAAGCAATTGCAAAGAGAAGGGAGCTACTTGTTACTGCCTGTTTAGATAAGTCATAATGGGCCTAAATTGCAACAGAAAAAGATTCAGAGGCAAAATTAAGAACCATTCGATGTCACTATGGATAATGGGGCATTGGAATAGATATGATGGAACCCCATCACTTGAGCCTTTGACTAGTGAATTATGGAGTCTTTTAGAGGGTGGAATAGGAAGGGAGGACATGTAAAGAGGTCTAACATACTTTTAAGCCTAGATAACGCTAATTGGTATATTTAATTGGGCAATAATTCTCTCTAACAGTTCTTAATTTTGTTTTTAAGCAGAAATATTACATAGAAAAATGAAGAAACCAGAGACTCAAGAGACTTTCAGCTAGCGCAGGTCAGTGCCTATAGGTGTGATATGAAGACAAAAGAGGAGCAATTATCGCTAGCTGAGGCTTGCCACTCTCTTGGGGAACCGTGTAACAGTGCAATTACAGCAAGGAGTGAAATACCAGCATGACCTCAACAGGCTCATTATCAATGAAATCTCAAAATGGCAACATCAATTAATAAAATGCACCATGCAGTATGAAATTCTAACATGAATTTAAGTTAGCTAGAGGGCGAAATAGAAAGTAAGCAGAATTATTTTATTCACTTTATATGAGGAGCCGACATAATCTTTTGACATACGATAAAACAAAGACTCTACCATTTGGAAAAACAAAACAAACAAACAAACAAAACCACACCAAAATTGTCTTGTGCATGTGGTATGTTTCTTAATGAATTGGGTTTGTTTAGGTAAAGTAATTCAATAGATGAAGTTACATTAAAGCAACTTCTTTATCAATCAGAATTAATCCTCCATATCTGACATTTGCAGCTGAGCTGTACAAGGAGGTAGCATGATATGGCAATGAGAAACCACACTGACTGAAGCTAAAAATAACATAACCCACCCTTGAAGGTTAGCTCTGAGATAACCAAATTACTCTTCTAATGAAATGAGAGACATATATTTGACTATCTAACATAGTATTAAGTATTTGGTACTAAAGAAAATCCAGCTGTTAATAATAATACATATTTTTTCTCCATGAACAGTAGTACTACATAAGCAGAAAGGGTAAAAGTCAGTACAGTGAAAAGACTCCTACTAGATCCTAACAACACCAAAGGCAAGATCAGTGAAACAGCACTAATTCATGCTAGATCCAGCACTGGGATCCAGACTCCAGCCTGCCCAGCTGAGTTTCTGGTTTAGAGATCATGAATCAAGGAATGTCAGCACAAGCAGTATCCATTATGCCTCACTGAGCTTTCCAGAGTTTACAAGTCAACTTTATCTAGTAGGGAAAATATATCATGGCTTTATACACAAAAGCAAAAACTTCAGTGTATGGTTCACTGCCCTCCCAGCTACCTTAGGAAGGGAAATTAGTAGCATCCATGTGTCCTTTTAGTGTTTCTCAATAGCGTATCGTGTTAGACCACACAGGCACCAAACAAGGTATTTTTTCAACAGTTTGCTCAAGACTGAAGCACTGTGAGATGGCAGAAGGGCTGAGCTGCTGTGAACAACACCACTGGCTAGCTGCACCATGCAGGTCTCCTGACCACAAGCCTACACTGGGTGGCACACCCTGGTTAAGCATGGGCAGGACTGTGAGCCCTGAGGAACAGACATTCACAATTCTTCAGTGACTCGCTCTGTGCAGCAGCTCTAGAAGAGAAGTCCAGTCAGCTGCAGTACTGCCATCTCTCACAACACATCACACTTCCATAGTCACCAACCTGCTGTAAATTGATTCTTGTTTCCTCTTTTTAACTTAAAATGCAATTTATGTCTCAGAGGAGGAGATTTGTCAAGAAAAAGAAACCAGTTCCAAAGTTAACTTTGGTCCCAGAAAGCAAAATTTTAATTTGCAGTTCAAAGCTACCTATTAGTGACTGGTACCCACGGGAGGAAAAACATGCAGCTGTCTGAAAAAGGTCCAGAATTCAAATTAAATATTTGCACGTAAGCTAGACAATTAGTCTTGAGCAAGCAGACTAAAGCCTACAATTCAGGGACAGCATTCTATAACTATTATGTGTGTTATCAGATAAATACTGCAGGCCTGGACTGAGACTCACTTTTCAATAAGTGCTATACGCTGTGGCTTTTTTTTTAATTGGTTTTTTAGAAAATGCTATTTTTTCCCCATCCAGACAGGTAATTTTATTTAAATTCAGACATGCAGAAGCTCCATTATCAACAGCAGCAATGCTGCTTTTTACAAGCCATGTTAGAAAATACTTGTGTGCCTTAGATGCGTAAAATACATTTTCAAAAGTAATTTATGCCACTGGGAATTGACTGTCTAAAGACCTTTGAGGATTTGGGGTTTAAGGCCAGATTTTTGAAGCCTCAGGGCTTAGGTCATATTTTTAAAGGTAAAACTCCAACACCAGTCATTGCAGCTATGCATTCTGCATTTCATTTCCTAACTCGCTCCTGTCTCCTTAAAGAGTTGCATAATACTCAAGGTTATGGTTAGACACATTACTTCATTAGCTGAGGTTTTCCCTGCAGGGAAAGTGCTCTCAGCTCTCCTCTCAGGGCAACTGGCAGGGTCTGGCTCTCACTAGGGGCAGTTGACAAGTGCCTTTGGACCTGACCACTGGTGAGGAGGACACAGGCTTGGCCTTGCAGCATGCTGGAGCCCTAGGAAGCTGTGCTGTGGGTCTCTCCCATCAGTTGCAATTCAGCCCTATCAATATACTGTCAATGCATCTTTTCAGCTCCATGGACACATTGCTAACACATAGAACTCCTTTCCTTCTCCCTCAAATGGGTTATCAGCTCTACAGGGGGGAAACTGCATGAGAAGACACAGCTGCAGCATATAGGAGAGCAGCCTGGATCTTCTCATGGACAGTTTTCACTCCCTCCTCATGTTGTACAGACCATGACATGTTTGTATCAATGATGAATCCATAGTGATGAATAGGATGAAGTAAAGAAAGGCTCGTGCAAGATGGCAGGACAGAGAACCCCTCCTTACAGCGTCTCCTTTTGTACTGCAGCAGAGGGAGCACACCCAGACGCCTTTATTTTGTGTTTATCAAAAACCCAAACAACAAGAACCTGCAGTCTCTGATGAAAATGAAATTACATTTGAAGGAGTAATATAAATGTTGGATACTCCCTTGGCCATGGCAAATTTGTTTTATTTAGATTGCCCAGTTTTGCAAGGAGGGTTTATTGGATTATCTAGTTCCATGCAATTTTTCCCATTTAATTTTTTTATAAATATTAAGAGAACCAATACCTAAATTCCTGAGGCCAGGGAATGGGAGTTTTCCTGTTTTCATCCAGCTTTAATAAACATTGAATGGTTCCATTTTCATACTGCAGTGGTAACACTTTAGCCAGCTTTATGACCAGGAGAGCTGATTGGCAGGCATTTAAAATGAAGGATTATCTTGTGGTTGAGGCAGAGGAGCAGGACTCTGGAGACCTGATTTCTGTTCTTTGATCCATCACACAAACACTGCATGACACTGAGAAAAACCAATTAATAGCTTTGTGTCTCTGTTCTTCAGCAAAAATTGAGGGCAGGAATGAGTTTTTTCTTTCACTTTTCCTCTCTTTTCTCCACAGAGATGACCAGCTCTGTAATTTGCTTTGTATTGATTAGTACAGTAAGGACTTTATTTCTGTTGTGCCCCTCAGTGCACGAAGTTCAAAGCAAAAAGTCCTTTTGCATTTTCAGGATCTGTTTTTACATGAATACTGAACAGTGATCCAAGTTCTTTTCAATTTAAGTGTGGCTTCAGGATTTCATCACCATTTTTCATTACTGTGATTTGCTAATATTTACCTGGCAATGGCTGTAAGTCTCAGAAAGCAACTGAGAAAATTATTTTACAAATATAAGCTGTAAAAAAGTTAACTGTACGTGTGTTGGGGTGAGAGATTATGGATCAAAGTAGTAATAGTACTTTTGCAGCAGCCATGATGGTCAAAGATGTGAGCAAAGCAAATTTTCTTGAGAGGTAATGTCTGTTGCTAGCACAGCTGTATGAACTAGAGCGCCCAGGTAGGGTGCCAAATACACAAGCCCCAGTTCAAGTTTATAGAGGTACATGTAGTGCTTGGGTTGGGAATTCTGAAGTACCTGCAGAAAATTCAAAGCTCCAGCTTTCTGCTCTCCTGCCCCCTTCTCCCTCCACAAGAAATCCCAGCATCTGGACTGTAGCAGCAAACAGGCAGATACCAACTCCCTTCAAGTGCTGCATCTGTGCACATAACATTAATATACGAGTAGCTATTACAGCGGTCAGGAGAAGAGTTTGTTCTCATTTTCCCATCCCCACACCACTGCTGACAGCTCAGCGCTCGAGCTGCAGTGATGGACTGTGACTGCACCACAGTTTCCTTTCAACTTTGCTTATACAAGACACTGATTACTTGGACAGCTCAACATCAGAGAGGAATAATTTACTTCTGTGCTTCTCACTGTACCGTATCAGTTCTCTTTTAGCTGCAACTTACACTACTGAAGAGAAAATCTACTATTATTTCAATTTCCTGCATACTTACAGGAGAGAATAATTGTTGCAGTTCTGTTTTAATAAATACCAACTTGGACCTGGGCCAGGTTAGTAGATGGTTACCAGGCATAACAGCAGGAGAGGCCCAAGAATAATTATTTTTCAGTCTTAGAAAAAACCTTTATACAGCTGGACATCAAACAACATGTTCACTTGTTGCTAGTTTGCTTGTAATGAAATAACCCAACTACAAATTTGCATCTGGAGTCATACAGTTGCCCAGGTATCCTATCTGTCATTGCACACCTGGCATCTGTTAGGAAAATGACAGTCCATTTGATGTACTTTCCAACGGTATTTCAGAGGAGCAAGCCAACTACAGAGTGTTTTACAAATGAAAAAGAAACCAAGCCATTATTAATTGGTGGGGACTTGTGGCCACTGTTAATGGTTAGATTTCAGCCTAATTTGACGATGACCTTTTGCCTGATGTTAAATTTGCTTCCTGCAGCTTTTCATAAAATGGAGGTAATGAAGATACAAGCTCCTTGGTGTAAATAATTTAAGACTCTGACTAGCAATGCGATAACAAGATGCAGATCCTTCCTCTCCTATTTTTTCTTATTCATATTTTGATGTAGCCTTAAAAATTCAAATTTTTAAAGTGGAAGACTCAGCTGCCTGAAAATTAAAGAACTCTTCATAAGACACCATACTGTGTCTCATGAGAAGCCCCTGCTGTATTGCCAGTGGCAAAGTTCAGATAGAGGAGTCTGCAAAAAGATTTCCAAATGAAGACAGCATGAGCAAAGGGAATGGCACCGTGTGTCAGGAAAGCCCACACTGTCAGCCAGGACTGAACTGCCCCAGCAGTGCTCAGCATGCACAAGATCTTTTGTCACCAGAAAGCTCCAAGATGCATGATCTTCACCACTAGCTTTTTGTTACACTGTTGCTGAAGCAGAGGATGTAGGATGTATTGTTCATTAAGGATTCATTTGTGTGTGCCCTTTGATGTGCTCCAGTCTAGTCCACTGTTCAAGCAAATGCATTTCATAGAAGTGCCTCTTAAGCAAGCTGTACACACATTAGATGGGGAAATCGCAATGGTTTCAGGACTGAAGCAGTTTCATCCTGCATTATCACTGTCAGATATGCTTTAAAGCCCAGATCTTTCTTTGGCAGTGCCAGAAATAGTGAGTTTTCTCACTTACATTCTTCAGCTGGAAACACTGAGTTATTGGAGTCTCTGCTTCTCTTTTGAACAAGGTCAGCTTTTTTCTGTCTTCTGAACTAGGTAGTATTTTTTTTTTTTACCTTCCCAAAGAACTACACTGCTCCTCATAATGCAGCAAGAGCTTTGGGTTAGTTGTGCAACTTAACTTGAACAATTCTGTTGGTGCTAAACTGAAATGTTTCAGTTGTCCAACTAGTTTTCTCATTCTATCTAACTCCTTCTAAAGGTAAAAACCTAAACTGAAAAAAATAACCCCCCCCCCAAAAAAAAGAGAAAATTGCAAAGCTGATGAATGTAGTTAGCATTGTATTTAAAAAAAAATAAATAGTTATTTCAGAATCCTAGACACCCATAGCAATTGAACAAGAACCTCAGATACTGTGAGTGAGTGGGCTGACTGGAGCACACTGCAAGAAATAAATGAAGACGACTTGATCAGCAACCCTAAACTGTTCTTCTCCAACATGGTAAAACTCCCATTCCAAATGTCTTTGTAAGTATCTCATATCTCTAAGGAAATTTTATTGAGTAATTCAGTAATAAAACTCTTAATATTTAAGAGGAAAACGACAGATCTAGAGGTCATTGACATTCCAGTTTTGTCAGTAACATGAATATTGCTTTGAAATTTAGCAAAACCACAAGAGGTTAAAAAGCGGCTGAAGATCTGGAAACTGGGCATGAAAATACAGCTTTGTCATTCCAGAACTGTGTTAAATGATGAAGGTGAGAGCATTCAAACACATCCCATAAAACCATTCAGGGTGTGGACTACAGAATCATATGGAGTGTCCTAACTAGGTGCACTACAGCAAGCAATAACACTGACAAGCCTGGAGCAAAATTTCAGTGCTTGTTACGAACAGCTAAGGCACTGATGATAGCTCTGGACCTTGCCTACACTATTTCTATGACTCATTATTGATTTTGTGGGTTTTGATTTCTGTATAGAATGTCTGAAGTTTATAATACAGTATAGGAGAGTGTTTTGTGCCTTCTGTTGCCTGCATGGTGACTGTAGGGTATGTGTCTGTTATTTGTTTGTCAGTGAAGTAAGACACTGAACCCCCTGACCCAGCACATATTTCCAGCTCTGCTCCTAGATACCCAGGGCAATGTCAGTATTATTTAAAATCCTCTCCACAGACATTGTGAACAGGAAGAAACACAGATGTCTGTGATTTCTTAAATATTGTACAGGCAAAAAGCTAGATCTTCCTTCCTGATCTTCACACCCTACTTAGGCAAGGCTTTTGCTGAAATCTGTGGCAGTTTTGACTGAATAAGGGCAGCAGGATTTGATACCATTATAATAATAAAAAATCTGAATTCCAAACAAGGTGTATGCCAAGAAAGCTCACAGAAATCCCTTGTAAAAGGACTTCATAATCCTTTTAGTAAAGGAAAAGCAACATGGCAGAGAAACAGACTATCAGACACTTTCAGAGTCTATGTTTCCAGTACAACAAATATTCATATTCAATACAATGGAGCACAAATCTATAAATCATCTTGTAATCAAGAAGACATAAATAGAGACTGTTACATGTTGTAATCTCAACCGTCTACCAGTTCTATTCAGATTCACTACTGGAACTAACTCGCAGGTTAGTTTCATCTTTGACAGTAAAACTTTTCTTTTTTAGTGCAGAAGGCATCTATAGTTAAATAACACAATTACCTATGTTTTCTTTTTTTTCTATCTGACTTCAAGTATTACAGCAGTTACAAGGAACACAAAGCAAGAAAGAAGGCATTTCTATAACTGATCAAAGCCCAGCGCTCCGTCTGCTCCATTGCCTTATCACCAGTAACTAGTAGTTGCTGTGACAGGGAAAGGCACAAGAAACCCTGATTACTGAACAACTATAGAAAGATTCTCTCCGTTTTGACTGACATAAGGTAATAAAGCCATTTTGTAGGTTGTATTGACTATCAGGGGTGTCAAAGGTCATAATCAAGACAGGTCAAAATGAAGAATTAAAAAAATTTTAAAAGCCATCAGTTTAAAGGGTGAAATTGATGGGCATCTGGTCCTGGATCATCAAAACAGGCATCTGAGCAACAGAGCAGGCTCCAGGAAATTAGTGGGCAGAGCAAAAGCAGTGAAAGTGGAAGTGAAGTTGACGTTGCAGGCACTGCCACTTAACTGGTGCCTAACTGGGAGGTCCAGACCTGGGCAGGGTAACCCCCCAGTAGCTGCTGCCAGTAGGACAATTCAATTCCTGAAAGCTCATACTTTCTCACTCTCTAGAAAGGCTAGTCTGTAACCAAAAGCCTCATGAAACTTTCAATATTTTTTTTCCTCTTTTTTTCTTTGATTTTTGAAGTCGTATAATTCTCCCTGGCATTTCCTTATGGGAATACAGCATGCTGAGAGGATCTTTTTTTTCCTAAGAGGAAATTACCTTGCTGACATCTCCTTGACATTTAAAGTGAGCCATCCGAGCCCAAGGCACTCCTGCAGGAGGACCCCACAGGGGGAGACAGAGGAGAGGAGCAGAGGGCAGGGAGCTGCTCTCTACTGCAGTGGCACCAAAGCCAGGCTGGTAGTCCCAAGCTGTCACCCCAGTAATGTGCGTGAGGCCTCCACATAAGCACTCAAAGACGTAAGAAGACAAAACTTTAAGACTTCCCAGAAGGATAACAGACATCCAGATCTTCTGGCTGTGACAGAGACAGCCGTTTTTTAAAATCAGGATTACAATCCAAATGCAGCTTTAGGATGAAATCTTGCTGTTCTGTTGATCGCAGCATTAAAGCCTCAGTCAAGCATTAGATGAGGAGACCTGCGTGTGTTCCTGAGGCTGCTGAAATCTCTGCAAGGGCTGGGATATACTGAGACCTGGGAGGTGCCAATTCAGGATCTGAGTGTTAATCTTTAATTACTAAAGAAAGGCAAATAATTTTTTTAATTTTTTTTTCTTTCTCTGTGCACGGGTATGCACACATACACATTTCCCTTCTGGTGAGTAAATATCACACCAAGACTTTGGGCTATCATTTGCCATATGATGTGTGAGAACATTTTGTTGCTCTCTTTAAGATTTATTCCTATTTGGAAGAAAATGGAGGTTAGCTTTGAGCAGTGCAGCACTGCTGACAAATCTGCTAAGTCAAGTGCTTTGTTCCTCATGAGCAAGTAAGATGAAGTAAGCTGTGCAGAATGGGTGCTGCAGGCTGAGGCCCTGAATAGATGGCCGTTAAGAAAACTATTCATTTGAGCTTTTGGAGGGATTTCTAACAGGTGCTGCCCCTGTGATTCATTGCCTCTCTTCTAATCTCTCTCACCTGCAAGTCACCAATCCATCTGACTGGCTGCAAACTGAAGTGTAAATCTCCTAAGAAGCTCAACTTTTGTATTCCTTGGTTTGTTCTGAAGTTGAAGATGCTTTAAAACACATTATTTAAGGATTTTGGAAAGCACTAACCACGACATAAATAACCAGTGGAAAACTTAAAACCAAACAAAACCCAACAACAACAACAAAACCCCAAGAAAAACAACAACAAAATCCACCAAAGTTTTCTCTTCTTTTTTTCACTTAGTTTAAAAAAACATAGTTAAAAGCTGTTGTTAAGTTTAGCGTAAATCATGTGAGAAAACCTTTATCATCAGGCAAACTGAGCATCAGCCAAAAGTGAAGCTAGTAGACTGGGAAGAGCAACTTTAACACTTACAGTTACGAGCAGAGCTGACCAGAAATTGTCTCATAAAGCATGCTTTTGTATATTTATTTGTAAACTATTAGCTACAACCAGTAAGTTTCTAGAGAATCACTCTGTTTTGATGAATTTTGACATGGAAGGATAGGTTTTCATACTACCTATTATCTCACTCAGGTGGTGCTCAAGGCTTGGTGCCTTGAAATCCCCAGGAGGACTGTGGATTTCATGGGTTTCTCCAGGCTCTATGACACCTCCATATTTCTCAGGGGCTGCAAGTCTGGGCAGCCTCAAGAATCTGGCTGGAAGCAACATGTTTGCTTTAGGAAAGCTTCACAGGTCTCCTGTGCTTCCGCTAAGGGTGAACACCACAGGCTTCCTGCCAATACCCATCTCATTTACCCTGAAACTGCCTTGAGAAAATGGGTTATCAAACAGTCCCGTGTTTGAGTATTTCCAAAACCACAGCTTTTGCATGTCAGCACATCCCACAGAGCAGGGACCCGGCAATCCAGCCAGGTCAGCTAGTGAGCTGCCGCATTTTCTGATCTTCAGTCAAACCTATCACACCTGAAGGGAGCATATCTGTATATGCTGATCATCCAGAAATAGCAATTAACAAACCAACTTCTATTCCTGCAACTCAGAAGGTGCTACCTCATTACAAATGAGAGCCAGAAGCCTGATAGAGCATACATTTCTGGTGAAGAACCTCATCATTTCAGTTTGTGAAATGTCACACAACAAAGTAATAATCATGGCCTTCCTTGAAGGACAGTTAGGTAACACATTCATTAAAGCTGAGTTGAAGGAGCCTCTCAGAGATCAAAGACTTCAAATGCAGGATTCAATGATTCTTGCAAAAGTGATATTCAAGACCTCTGTATATTTTTAAATATCACAGTTACCATTTTCCTCACAGAAAAGGAAGAAAAATTCAAGACAGTACCCATTACTGCTTCACTACATGTCCTTTTCAGTGATCTCAAGTTAAAAATGCAAATATTCATATAAAAAGCTACGTACACATATTGAACAAGTGGAGAACAATATAAACAACAATATTGAAGTGTGTGGCCAACACCTGACACCTCAGAACTTTTCAAAGGAACCCAATATCATTAGATGCCAACTTATCTGATCTTCTTCCTATGGCTTTCATCTACCCCTGCCTGAAGAACAGCAAAATAACCCATTTTTTCTTCCAAAATAGCTCATTTGCTGTTGAAACTCAAAAGACTGCATAAGGTATGTGATTGATAACACCCATTCAGCAGTGAACAGGTCTTCCACTGTTAGCAATGCTGTGGGAATACTTTATAGGAAGGGCAAATGTAACTTATCAATAGGGATGTCCACTTGTTGTAGCAAGAAGATGTGAGCGGATGTGTAAGGGAGGGGATTGTGAACCAGTTCAGCTCTCTTGATATCTTATCATCCCCTGTCACGTAGCCAGGGCAGCACCAAGGAATGCGCAGGGAGAGAGGTGCCCACCCTGCCATTGGTTGTCCCTTCTCCTTCTATCCGGTCAGCTGGTGAAGACAAAAAGCTCTCATTAACATTTTCTCTCTTTCTCTACTCAGGGGGACAAAGAAGGTGTAGCTTCTTCCCAGCTTGCCGATGACTGCAGATACAGGAGCTATCCCAGGCTGTCACTTGTCAGCCCTTTCTGCCTGGTTATAGTAGGATTTATCAATTAAACCCTTGGAGGAGAAACCCAGAAGGACTATGCCTGTTACTTTCAGTATTTTTCTCAGAACAAAGAGATTTTTTTTAAAAATAAAACAATCTGTATCTGCCAGAGCACCAAACACAGACGGCACAGGGGGACTCAATAGCTGGCAGTCTAATGAGCTCCCTGATGGTTATTAGACTGATTGGTTCTTAGGGGCAGGACTATCCTGGGAGCTCCATCAGTGCCACTCACACCAGGAAAAGGAACAGAAAGAGAAGAAAAAATGAATGAGAATAGGAGAATGAGAACATAGCCAGCGGCTTAGAAAAAGACCTTTAACAACATGGTCATTATATTAGAAATCTGAAAGCTACTTCAGGCAGCACTTCAACAACTCATAATAGCAAAAAAAGTAATATAAAGAAAGATAAAGCCTTTAGAAAAACACATGTCTTTTCTTTCCATTCCTTGAATGGACAGAATAATGTCTACCTGAGAGTTTTCCTGCTAGCTGGAATAATATACTTTTCTTGCAATACACAGTTTATTGCAGTTCAATTTTTCCCAGAAACTATAAGACACATCAGCATCCCATTACTCTAGGTGCAGTAAAACACAAAAAAAGAAAGATCGTTGGCCCACAGTGTTAATAATCCGAGAGAATAAGATAAAGGGTGGGTGAAAAGAATTATCACTTATGAGAGAGAAAAGAGAGAGGGGGAGCACACCTCTTGCTGCAGTCGTGACTGCAGGCAGTAGGTATATGTACAGTTCTGCCTGGTGCTACCAGGGGAGAAAGAGAGCATTGAAGACATACCTTGATTAGCCCAGCCTACCAGAGACACAGAAAGCTGAAAGAAAATAAAACCTTCTTGAAATCACACATGCAAGGCTGGAATCTATCCTCCACAGAAATACTAAAGTGAGATGCCTTGGAGCACAATGAATCGGTTTGGGAGAAAACCACACAAATGGTAATCTGAGAGTTAATGTGGAAATTAGTTTTCTATGCATAATTTTTTCACAGGAAGACACTTCAGCAGATTTTAAAATCTGTTTTAGCTACACAGAACACATCTAACAAACCCAAGGACTAATTTTTCATCTCCTGACCTGGGGGCACTTATCTCAAAAAACAAAGTTCATAACCCATTTATCTTCACAGGTGCCTGAAAACATAACATGCCTCAGCACTTTTATGCCTGCTGGGTCTTTTAGCAGTGTGAGAGCTATCCAAGGGAAGAACGTTGTTTGCCAGAAATAATGCTCCAAGGAAGCTGGTTGCTGCTCTGTCAGTTCATTTTCTCTAGGGTAACACCAGCACTTCCTCCAGGTTACTATCATTCACGGAATAGCTTGAGAGAAGCTCACATTGCAGAAATCACAACCATTATCCTCTGACAATACTGGTCAAAAAAGTCCATAACCACTCTCTTTCTCTTGTCATCTTCCAGAATGTAAGACAGTAGTAACAACGTGCTCAAAGGCCCGCAGGCACTGCCATCATTGTATTGCAACATCACCTGCTCGTCTCTCTGAAGATATCCCTACAGGACATACATAGCAGTACTGTCTTAAAGCAGTGAAATGAAAAACATCTAGCTCATGTTTTTTGGGGCCTTCAGGGTTTTTTCAGAATAAAGTAAAGTTTGAAGAACCCTTGTCCTCTTGTAAGCAAATAATCCTGTTAAAGTAAGGCAGAAGTTTTCAGTGCAGCACACAGAAAATGCAGATGTGCCTGTATATCTGGTGAATAGGAAGACTCTGAAGGCAGAGAATAACACAGAGCAGTAAAAATCATTGAAGAAGGTGGGAATGGAAATCCTGGCTAAGAAGATACAGAATATACAATCAAACTGAAGAAACACATTTCTGTTTCTTGTCAAACTAGTAAAAATAGGAAGCGGAAATAACCCCATTGTGTTTGGGATGCACTGAGTGCATTCTTATGCTAAACACCCATTCAATGTTAGCGGGATTCAGCTTCAAACTACACACTAGAAATAAGGACAAAGAAAAGTAATGTTTTATATCACATCTTGTACACATATTCTTTCTCAAAAGACAGAGCTTTGCAGTAGCTTCTTCCCATCTAACTTTAGACATTTGCTTGGATACTCTATGTTGGAAATATATTTGGCCCTGACTTTCTTCATAGTCAAAGGAAAGTTATTGGCCTGCCCAGAGTATGGTTAATCTCTGCAGACTCCAAGGGGATCATCAGGGAAACCTGGACCAGGTATGGCATGTCACCCTCACCACCCAGATGAGAAGACCTGTTCGGTGGCTTATATTGGTTTCCCACCCATGTATCAATATGCCAGGACACAGGGGAAGAGAAGGGGGTGCACACCCAGTCTTGCCTGAGCAAACAGGGATGCAGCCTGGTTTCTCCCTGACCCATAGACACAACCTGTGCACCTAACCTGAACCTAAGGTAAGCACCAAAACTTAGGCAGCGAACACTAAGCCCTTAAATCTAATCTATATCTAGAGTAGCACTGCAGTGCTCCCACTGACATTCGCTTTGCCTGCCTTAGGTAAGGTTCTGTACCTACACCCACAAAAAGAGGTAGGCATTGAAGGGATCAGATGTGTACACTGTGGAGAAAACACAGTAAGATACATAAATAAAGACACTGCCTTTCATAATCTATTTTAAAACCTGTGTGGGTTTCCTCTGATCTTCTCTCCCCCTCACCTTTTCTCCCACTAGCACAATTGAAGGAAGAATTAAAAAAAAAAACAAAAAAACAAAACCAAACAAACAACAAAAAACCCCACAAAATTTCAAACCTGTCATTTTAGCTGCTTGAAGCACTTTTAGCTTACTGTGTTTATGGTACAGCTAAAACAGAACCTGATAATGCCAAGCAGTCTGTCATTGTAGGTTGCACCAAAAGATTAATTGAAGGTTTGTGCTGCAGAATGCTATGTTATTCTTATAAACAAAAACCTGTTACCTAAGTTACTGAGGCTGTAAGTTTTTTAGTTCAGTGATTCGCATTTTTCATACACCTTTACTAACAAAGAAGAGGGGGTTGGAGCAAACTTTAGGTGACTGTTATACTGGAGTCACTTATTTTGCATTTAATGTCAGATTATTAATATCCTTCATTGGAAAAAATAAAATAAAATAGGTAACACTGAAGAACAAAACTGAAATCAGGATCGATGCTGTGTTCAATGTCATTAATTTTGTTCTCCCCCATCTCTATCCCTTCATCCCACACAGACCTCCTGGCAGCCTTTTTTGTTTCTTTTGTTCACAAAATAGGCTCCCTCTTATCACTTACAATTTTTGCTTGAAGACTTGTTTTAGCTGCAGCGTCCACTATGTGTTAATCAACACAAACTGGCAAAGAGAGAGCTTCTCTCCACTCTTATTCAAGTTTTTGTGATACTTCATACAGGGTCTTAGCTTTTACTCTTGTAGTCGAGGGCCCCAAAAGCTCTTAAAAATGGGCTTTTCTTATTCTGGGAACATACACCAGGCTGAAAACACCACCACCAGTGAACAGACCCTAATTATGGAGGTTGTCAGTGAATGTTACTAAGAAAACTGCTGAAATCGTGTTGAAATGTAATTCTACATTCCCAGTTGTTAGGCAACAAGTTTGAAGAAGTCTAAACCATTTATTGCTTTTGCTGTAGTTGCTTGCTTCCTCATTTGATTGCAGATAAGACCCAAAGAAGAGATAATCAGCCCAACAGGATATTTGTACTTTTGCTTGTGACAGGCCCAAATTACAGAAAGTCAAATAAAATTAAGTTTTTGAGAAACTGCAAACCAATGCTATTTCTTGTGTTTGAAAACGCACAGTTCCATTTAATAACTTTTGATCTAGGACAAGTTTGTAAACTTTTGAGTAAATTTAATTTGATGCATGCTTCAGGAGAGAGACGGGGAAATAGACAAAGTTCTCTGGATTTTGTACTGTTTCTGCCTCAACCCCTGCACAGTTGTGTTCTTGTGTCTGGTTTGGGATAGTGACAGCCAAAGTAACACAGTTTAACTCAGAAAGCCTAGTGTGTGAAGGTATTTTCAAGAAACGAGAGAATAAACTGCAGGATTCTGTAGGAACCTACCAAAGTCCTAGCTCACAGGATAGCGGAGTGTGATCTGCTGCCAATCTGATTGGAGTATCCTGGGAAAGCTGAGCCAGCTCAAGCTACGCTTGACACAAGGAGCAAGCTTCTCCCTTCCTCCAAGCTCAAGTTTGTCTACAGAGTTCCCCTTGCAATGGGACATCAGATGAACTCTGGAGAACCCAGCTGGAGAGGTGCTAAGCCATTGCAGTAATCCTTGAAACGGAGGCGGTTGTGCTTGTGAAGCACCTCAACTTATGCCCTGACTGCCACAGAACTTCTCACTTGGCCTCTGCTCCTGACATGCAGCAGGAGCAAGTAGTGGGACCCACCTTCAGCTAGTAAAAATCAGTGTCATCCCATTCATTTTGTCAGAGCCCTGGCAAGCCACAGAATGCAACCCCTTGCTAATGAAAACATCATTGTATATTATTCAGGCTTTTCCATATAAAACATATGCCATTCTGTGAAAAGAAACTGCATCAGTGATTAAACAAAACCTCAACTGCATACTTCTATTCTTATCACGACTGTATAGAAAAATGGAGCACAAGTGTCTGCCACGAGGCTGTTGTGAAAGGCAAGTGAAGTGGGGATTTCCTAACCATTCAGTGTACCACAGAAGTGGTTTCCTGAATGTAAAGCAATAGGTCATGGGAAAGGCCTGCATCTTGGACACAACTATATCTGGCAGATACAATTGAGAATTCTCTAATAAAGCCTGCATTTAGGACTTCCACCTGCCCAGTGTGCTGTGTTAGTGATGATGGAGCTAGGAATACTGGTCATGACATTTGTGTTTTTTCTCCTGCGGAATCAATATTCAGAGATAGGCAGAAAAAGAGCAATGTAAGTTTCTGGGAATTTGAGAATTACATCCAGAGCATCACCACAAAATTAATTAAACCCACATATTTCCTTATCCGTGGGAACTCTGCCATTGGCTCACTTCATCATAAGGAAGATCATCAGACCTAAGAAAGTTTGGGTGTGACAGGATAAAAACTAGTTATAAAATCTCATTACGTGGATAAATGTGACTGGATTCAGTGCCACAGAGGCTGATTTGACTGCTAAAAGGATGTTGAGATTAAGTATTGCTACCTCTGGCTGATGGGGGGAAAAAAGAAATGAAAATATGAATGACTTTAAAATAATGGGAGGTCAGGAGTGATATAAGTAAAAAGGAAGAACACTGAATAGAAATGGGGAAAAGGAAAACTCAAAATGTGCCGGTCAGATTATTAGAATTATGTAGATAAGTGAGTCAGGCAATTAAACAGCACAAAATAACGATATAGGAAGAGAATATGAAATAACAAAAGGCTGAATGTTGACAATTTATATTTTAAGAGGCATTATGATAAGTGCTGCTTCCTTTTAGTCTAGCGTAAGTCTGAAGTAACTCTTTGCCATTAGTGAGCAACATGAATGTCAGGAAAAAAAAAAAAATCAGATTGAGGGATTTTATATTACTGATTGCTTAAAAACCAAAATCATACCAAGGAGAACAGAAGGAGATGCAGAGGAGAACCATGGTAAAGGCACGTGCTTCTGTTTTTTACTTCAAAGATTTTCATCTTCTTAAACTAATACCAGGGACAATAATGAGGCTAACACAGGATATTCTTGATACAAAGTAGCTAAGTTAAAAGAAGCTGACATTAAACACACGGGTTCAGGGGGAGTAGGAGGGAGGGAAAGGCATATGAAGGTAAAACAGTTATGCAGGGGCAAAAAGCATTTTGATATTTATATAGATAATGAAAGGGTTGGGATGCTTTTGAAAAGCTTTATGTAGGTAACAAGCTACCGCTCTCCACATGAGGACACAGCATCATAGAGCAGCTCAAAGAGAAAAGGGGGAATGTCATGTTTTAATACCTTTCCTAGGAGAAGGGAAAGGACAAAACTGAGGCTGGCAGAATCCATTATGTCCTGGAAAGTAAAGAGGGTACCTCCTAACCAAAACGGGTGGGCTATCATAATGCCTCATGTCTGCTACTTCACTCACTAAAAATCTGATAAATAAAAAAAAAAACCAAAAGACTCTCCATGCTGTAAGTTCTCAGACTGAGGGCAACTGAAAGAGTTTTGAGTTGATATGAAATCTGGTTGTGCTGATTAATTTGCCATGTAATATAGTGTTTTCCTCAGCTTTGAATTTACTATCAACGTAAGTAAAGGCAATAGTAATTAATTACTGAATAGCCATGAAAATAATATTTTCAGCTAGACGATCATCTAGTACCAAAATAATCTCTAATGTATTCTGCAATTGTATTTGAAAGATTGAAGACTAATAAGGTGAATTGAGCAGTTCTTTGACTTTATAAATTGAAGACTCTTTTCCGAATCTCATTATTATTTCAAGGATGAAATGACACATCAATCAATGCATTTAAAACAACACTGAAGTCATCTGGCAGGTTAGCTAATGCCAGTATAATGCCATAGTTTATGATCAGAGCAGTATTATGGAACAGACAATAGCTACTGTAAAGCTATTTGAGCTTTATTGAGCCAATTCACTAAACCCTTGCTTAATACATATAAAAACCTTTTTCGTAAATCTCCAGTAAGATTAAGTTAGGGCAACTTTTGCCCAAATATGAGTTTGAAAGCAGAAAAAGCAATCACAGGTTTAGGACACAAGAATGAGAGAGAGAACATAGAGTTATAAGTACGAAAGCCAGTCAAAGTCACCCCAAATTTGAAAGTGTTGGCTTATACTACCATCAGGTTGAGGAATGGTAGGATGGAAGAGAAAAAAAATACTGCTATGTCTGGGAAGACCCTACAGCTGATGTACCAGGTATACAGATTTGTCTAGGCAGTGGACTTGCAAGGTGTTAAATGAAAAAATACCTTAATTATTTTATGTAACTTCTTTTGCAGCAGAAATGTTGTTCAGATATCTTACACTTCTTGCATAGCTTCAAATGGCTAGAGGTGTCATCTGTAGAATTCTAGGACAAGGCCAATACAGTTATCTTTATACTCTGGTCAGACTTATTAGGAATCATATGTATGTGGTGGCTTTGCACAGATTCTCTGCTCTGCTTATAGTATCTAAAATACTAAACAAATCATAAAAGCATTGCTCTGAGAGGTAACTCCTCCCCGTGTTGTTGTGCTCTCTTATGAAACCTTCAAGAAGATGCCAACATTTTAATATTTATCACTTTAAATACCTGTATAAACTTGATTTACCCATTGCTTAAAAAGACTGTAATTTGTCTCTTTTTGTGATCTGTAAGTCTGCACAAAATACTTATTTAAAGAAAACAGCTAGTCTTCCCTCTTTAATAAGTAAACTATAGTTCATTTTCATGCACTGTTTGTGCTTAAATCTGTTTTTCTCAAGATGACATGTAAATATTGAGGAAATAAGCAGTAGAGTCACTGCCAGATCCACTGGTTATAATTCATCCTTGTCTCAAATGCTGTAGCACCCTTGCAATTAGCTGAGCACTATCCTTCTTTCTGCAAGCCAGTCCCTGTCCAAAAAGAGTTTACGGTCTAAATGGCAAAGGCGAAGAGAAGTGAATAAATACTCCATATACACAGAATGGATAATCCAGTAGTGGCAAACATTGCTGGCTCCATGCTATTTTTCTCTTTTTTCTTGTGTGTATCAATGTGATTGTGCTGGGGATGGCTTGTTCAGGAAGAGGGGAGAGGATCAAGCATGAAGGTTTTGGATGCACCTGGGGCAAGCAGCCCATAGGCACAAGGGATGTGATGTGGATGTCGTTGCTGGTACTGTGCCACAAGTCATTGGCTTCTGGCAGTTGCTGCACATAAAGAAAACATTTTAACTAGTAAAATAGTAACAGAAGCTATGGGCTCTGCAGTCTGAATTTATTCAGCTCTTTGCAAGTCCGGCTGAGAAAATGGAAATAATTGCTGAAAATGCCACAAGAAGCCACTCTTCTTTCCACCAATAAAACATCTGCACATCTGAATGACTAAGAGGGAAAGAGCAGACTGCAGAGTCTCTCCCTGGAGAGGAGGTTTCCTCTGCAGAGACACTGTAGAAGTAGTTTCTCTCATTGTAACACAGTAGATGGATCGTGCCCCAGTCCCAAAAAGGCTGGTGCAACATGCTAGCCTAACGCAGTGGGAAGAAAGTTCTGAAGAGAACAAGTAAGTTTTCCATCGTGTATTACCGTGGCACATTTTGCAAGAACTGCTGGTAATCACAACTAAGGCAGCAGAGGCTCAACACTTCTTATAAAATAGAAAATGAACAAATGAAAAATCAGATTTGACTTCTGACAACACACTTTCTTTCATTTTGTAATGGACTCTATGAACATTAGTGGACACAAGTAGTGCCTTGCTAGACTATGAAAAATTGCAAATTCCCTCACACCACATAAGTAGCACAGTATTCAAGTGTCTGCTGCTATTTTTCCTGATGCTTTTATCAAACTGAGCATCCTGTTATCAGTAGAATATTACAGCAGGTAGAAAGAGTGCAAAGCAGTTTTATATAGACCTGCTAATGTTTGTGAATCTGTTCCTTTCTTCACTATTAAATAACAGTCCTGATGATTGTGCTTGGCAAGATTCTTTTTCATTTACACTTTAAACTCATTAAATTTAATGAATGTATTAAAGGTCAGAGGCACAAAGAGAGCATTTACCACTACAGCACAATGTGAGAGAGCTGAAAAACATCAGCAATAATGAACACAGGCAAGAGACCTCTAATGACATTGCATTGTTTGAGGCCATTTCTCTGCAATTTGAACTGTGTGTTTTGCTGAATTAGAGGAAATCTAGAAGGCATAATTGAAATTTTGTAGAATAAAAAGTGTGAGTAGCTTTGAACAAAGCCAAAGAAAAACTTATACCCCAACAAGGTTTTAGACTTGATAGGCAATAGGATGTTTGGAACATTATTAAGAAGATAAATTAGGAGCAAAAACTGGACTGGGTTCATGAGTGTAGAAAGCAGTAAGCCAGACTGCAAGGCTGACTAGAAGCTCCTAACAGATATAATTATGGATTAGGATAACCTGAGGTTGGCAATTAGATTCATTTAAACTGCTCTATATTAGAAATAGGACGGATCAAAGAAAAGCTTTGCTCTGCAGTGCCATTTCTTTTGGGCTGATGTTTAGTGTGTATGAACCTCTGCTTCTGCAGATGTCCCATGGCTTTCCCTGACAAATCAGGCTTTGAGTTAAGACAGCAGAAATAAAACCAGATTAGTTAGGTGAGATGAGACATGTATGAGCAAGGTAACTCACTTCCAGTTAACACCCCTCTAGCGGATTACTAAATTACTCCTGAAATTGTTTTTGAAAAATGGGCTTCCAGTAGCCACTATTGTAAAGCCAGTCTTCCTGGTAATAGCAAATAGAACATATCTAATCCTCAAACTGTAATGTCTGATGCCAAACATCTCTTCTAATCTTCTTGATTCTCCTTTGAGTAGGAGCACTCAATGCTTTCCTCCCTCATCAACTCCCACTCTTCCAAAATACTTCTTCCCATCTTACAGCAAGTTCTGAGATTTTTAAAACCTAACTTCTAACACTGGAACAACTTCAAAGTGCATAGCAGCAAGATATTATGAAGGCAAGCCCATAATTTCTTAAACCTTCAGGACTCAGAAATGGAATGCCTTTCTTTGTTCATTAAAAATACTTCACATTTGAAACCAATGAAAGAAGACAGCAGTAAAAATGCTCACCTGAGATACTTAGAAATTCTATTTACCCCCAAAAAAGCATATACCTGTTGCTATTTGAGAGTGACATCATCACCTCTTTAACCATGCGTGTTTTTAATCAATGCATATGGAAAACTCTTAACTGGTTTGAAGGCAGCAAATTAAGAAGATACAAAAAAAGATAATTAATACACAGAGCATCCCAGACACTGAGTGTGAGCTCATTCACTCAGAGGCACTCCAAAGGCCCACCTTACCCAAAGTTCTTCTGAAGTACTTTTACTATTCAAGGATAAATCGATCTATCACAAGAAGGGTCTCTGCTAGTCAGTGGAGGCAAGGAAATCTCTGATGTGTCTCCTCACCTCCAGCCCTCCTACCAGACTCTGGGGTCTTAGAAACTGGACTGATTCAAGCAAACTTCTCATTACTGATGAGAAACCATTCTGCTGAATACTAATTTCTTAAAAAGCAAAATCTTTATTCTCCTCTGTTTCAGAAGTCACCTGTGTTCCAGCTAAGTGAACTGGAGTTCACTTATTTCATTATACTTAGAAGTATAGAAGTAGTATGCACCTGGGGTTAAACTGAAGCATTTCTGGAAAAGCTCAAAGCTAGGAGTTTTGCAGTCAATGTTAAGACCTACGGGATTCCATTAGAGATTCAAGATGACACATTGCCCCTTACAATGCTGGTTTTGAAGAATTGATTGCGTTTGCAGTGAAAGCTATTCTCAGAATTATACTGTGAAAGATCTAAAAGTGCTTGCTTATTATGAATGGGTTTAATATCCAACAGATTATTATTTTCTGGTTTCTCTGTACTGTTGCCTATTAGTCAACTTCTTTTTTGGAGTCTTTAGAAGTCTCCAGTGACCAGCTTATCTGTAAGAATGATGTAATGTCTGAAACCGATAAAAACACAGAATGACAATAATTTAAACAAATCTGAATGCTCTAATGAACTGCATACACAAATGGTTAGAATTATCTTGCAGTTCTGTCTTTTACCACTTTTCAAAAACTGAAAATATGTGGACAGAACAGACGCAGATGGACAGCACTGTGTGATAAAAGCAGTGTAGCATCTATAATACACTGATGATAAACCTGTACAGGATCTTCTCATGTTTTAGGCAGAAGATTTTCTGAACAGACAGGATGCTCTGGATCAGAAGTTGCCAGTTTGTGCTGCAGCTCTATGGCAAACATTTTGCAGGGAAGCAGTTGTCTTCCTTCCTTCTCAGAGAAGGCTGATATGAAGCAGAAAGCAGGTAAGTATGTCTGCCTATGGTTGTTTCCCAGATGGCAGGCAAAGTTACCACTTTAGTAACTGGATCCAGGGGTTGCTGCCCCTTCTGTCTCAGACAGTGTTGCATGTCTAGCTGCTCAGCCTTCAGTGTTTTAAATGGAAATAATTAAATCCTTCTTAAAATCACCTGTTTAATTTTTTTTCCTAAGGATGAGGACTTCAGACTTGCAATGACTCACTGAGTACCTGCTAAGCATCCAAGCAGTTCATTTATCTGCCTTTCAAAATGTTAACATCTCTTCTTGTGTCTCTGCAGATAGGAGTGTGGTTGCTGGACCTGGCTCTGTAGGTCTTAGAACCTGAATCTATCTTCCTATTTACACTTGAACTTTCTCCAGTGCTGAACTCATCCTCTGTAATTAATACATTAACTGAATCACCTTTCTTATCCCCTGAGACATTTGGTTCTTTTTGGCATGATTTGACATTAAAGAGGCTCCTTAAGTATCCCAGTGGCAAGAACTCGCAGTGAGACAGATTTTCCCAATAAAGAATATGTTGCTACAGGTGCAAAGCACCAAACTGTGTCACTACCTATCAAAGGTACTAGCTGAGGAGGGATGAGAACAAGAGAAATCAGAGGGAAAATTTTTTTCTAGGTTGGTTTGGTTTTTTTGTTCCTTTAGTGCATGGCTGCAGTATTCCTGCACCATTGTGCTTCCCAGGCAGTGTGAAAGTCCAAGTCTCTCTGACATGTCATTAATTTGACAGAGCTTGATTCAGAATTTGACCATGTATTGCTTCTAGGCTGTTCTGAAGTATGGAGAAAATCTGATTCCATAAAAATCTCACAAGGAAGAGACAGCTTCTTCTTTCACCATTCTTACCCTCCACTCTTCAATTTCTTTTAAGATTTAATTTTTTACTTTTATTCTTCTCTCCTCTGATCCCTTTGCCCTTCAGCAATCTATATTTCCTCTAAAGCTCTTGACATCTATTGAAATGGCCCATTCATAGCCACTCTGAAAATTGCCATTTAGCAAGGAATAATATGAAAATTTCTAGTGTGCCTCATACAGAGAGCTAACGAGCACCTAATTAGCTGTGAGGAATCATCTGAGGATCTTGTGTTTGGATAAGATTTCACCACATAGTGAAAGCAGCCCTTCTTTAGCTACATGTACCTCTTCTATGACTCCACCAGGAACTCTGTGTCTCTTCCAAGAATGCACAATTTGGACTTTTCTCTTTAGTCAGTTAAAAGCAGACTTCCTGTAGCCATGAGAGGACAAGCACATTCACCTCTGAAGGTCTGCTTCTCGTCGGTGTGCTTCTGACCCAGCAATGAGATCTGACATTTGGTAGGTGTTGAACATCTATCACCATTTATAGTCCAAAAAACTATGCATCCTCAAAATTGCAGAGTATTATTCATATTTTTAGTACCTTTGTATTTCTAAGCACCTGAATGAGTAAACACATATCCTGTTGCTCCCCAGGCCTCTACAGCACACTGTGAGGAGCAGCTGTGTATCCAGGGGAGAAATCCAGGTACCACTTCTGTGCATTAGTGGTTTTGATACAGGGATGCAAAGGGCCAGGCAGGACCCAGCCTTCTAATTCAAACAGGACATGACAAATTGTTCCTCCAACACAGAAAAAAACCCTGTCCCACAGTCTCTCATGCTCTGGGCCCTCTTTCCTAAGATCCCTCCACTCTCACCACTTTTGCTCTGCAGTTGTGGATTACAGGCAGGGAGAGAGCCCTTCCATGGAAGTTAGGGCTTTGGTGCATGGTCCAAGCCCTTGTCCAGTCCACCTTTCTCCCATGCAACTAATGCAGTCCTCCAACCACACACATCTATTGCAAGATTTCTGCCTGGTTGGAACTTAACAGACTTTGAAGTAGCTGCCAAGGGACTGGAGGCCCACACTGCTGCAGGTCAGAGCTGGTCTTTTTATAGCCATCTTCACTGCCCCAGGATGGATAGGGGAAAGAAAAGGGTTATCTATCATTCCCATCCCAGGTCATTCCCATCAGTTACATAGCTTAGCTTATCTCCTCCTGCCTCAACATATCTGACTGCTGGCAGTGTGACACAACTAAAATCACGTAAGAACATGCTAACAAATGCCAGCTCTGCGGTAGCCTTGGATTTCCAGCCAGACTCTCAGAGCCAGTGTGGTCCCCACATTTGAACAATTGAGATTGAAACACCTCTACCCTTATTCTACAGGAGAGCAGGCTGGGGACAGAGAATCACTCTGCCATAACTTTGCACAGGGCTTCTCTAGGCATAACCTTCTTTACTCCTGCTATGAACAGGAAGCAAAACTCAGGCCTAAGTGTTTTTTCTGAGGATAAAAGGCATCTGAGAGAATGTGGAAAGACCAAAGAGCTCTAGGAAGTCCTATTAAAACAAACAAAGAAAAGAGCACAAGCAAATTATAAGAACTAGATATACTCTCAACATTTCTCATGCTGAATGCAATGCTCAGGAGCAGAAATTTATCTCAGGTATGTTAAGACAGTATTTTCAAAACCATTCTTCACTTACTGACAATCAGTTTTGTTTCCACCAGGTCTGGCAAACTGCTGACATTCAGGCTCTTCAGAAGTTTTCAGAAGAACCATGAGTCAAAGGGTACATATAATCTCAGTGACTCCTGCCAATGGCTTTAAATCTTGAAAAAGGTAAGGTGATGTCCTAGGATACAGAAAAAAATGTCTTTTGGACTTGTGTTGCTCATTTCTGGTATGTAACACGTATTATCTGTTGTCTGGGTAAGTACTTGGTTTCTTAATAGCACATACATGAGAATTTTTGTCACAATACTACAGAATAGGACTTGGACCTCTTAGGTGTTAGCAAAATAAAATGTAGTCTTTATCCATATGAAAATGGGCTGTGATTTTTCCCCATGAAAAATCTAGGATTAAAAATAAGATTATCTTTTGTTTAATGTAATGTTTTTGAAAATATGAGAGGGGAGAGGGCTTGCATTAAAAAGTCTAAAAGCAAGACCTTCCTAATACAGGAAAGAACAGAGAGATACAAATTAACATCAGAAAAAAAATATAAAAAGAAAATAAAAAAGAGAAAACACTACAAGAAATGGTTGTAGATCTTAAATAATAATGGATCGAAGGACATATACCAAGATAGTTACAGCACTTAATTGTCTCAGATTTTTCCTCAATAAACCTTGAAGAATACAACGCTGTGAAAAGTCAGCCTTAAAGTAATTATATGCAGTAGATTAGAGGAATGCCAAAAATGAACAAACAATAAGAAACAATGCTAAACACTGAGTAAAAAAAAAGGCATAATGAAAGACATTTGAGCGGAAACATCCTGCCAGCTTCCAAAGCATCCTTTCTCATTTAGTCAAACTAAAAATTGCAACTCTCTTCAAAGTGCACTACAGGAATAAATGGACAATTTGAGTTTGGTTGAAGTCAGTGATGCTCAACAAATAGTTTGGGCCGTCTGTCTTCAGAAGCTTTGTACTCAAATAATACTCCCACTGCTGCATATCAGTCCCACTATAGGTTAATTTTTTTAATCAAGTAATTAAGCATGTGTCCTGGTTTGAGCCAGGATGAAGCCAATTTTCCTTTTTACTGATTTTTTTTTCCTTCAGTAAGCTTTCTTTTAACTAGCAACATTCTGTTCTAGCTAGGCTGATAAGACATTGGAATGTTTTTCTAGCTGCTGGGGCTTCCAGGTTGCACCTTCGCTCTGCCGGCTCAGACACTACGGGGAGATCTATGACCCCCCCGTAGGAGGCTGAGTTAGACAGACAGCAAAACTGGCCAGAGATATTCCATTCCATATATCTACATAATCTCAGAGGAAGGTCAGAGATCACAGAGGACAACTTCCTTTCTGCTTCTTCTTCTTCCCTTCTCTTCCATCCATGACCGGTGTCCAGGGAGGACTCCGTCCATCCATCACCATCGACCCTTAGGCTCGAGCTCTCCTGACCCTCATCACTCTGTGCTCTCTCCAGCAGCAGCTCTGGGATTTCTTGGAACTGCTCCAGCTCAGGGGAGTGTGGTGGGAGTTGCTGGGGGTGGGGGGAGGCGAGAGGCTCTTGCACATACCTGAACATATCTGTATATAGTTGTATATATATTTTCTTATATAATCCATTAGTGTTTACTTAAAGCTGTGTAGTTTAGTTTTCAATCCAGCCAAGTTTCTCTCTTTTTCTCTCTCTCCTTCCCTACCTGGGTGGGAGGGGGAGGGGATCAAGAGCATTGTTGTAGGACCTGAGTCAAACGGTGACAGCATGCTACGTAAAAGATGGGTGTTACTGTCACCCCCCCAAATACACAGCACTGATTAAAATACCTACAAAGAATACTTTAAACAGTCAGTTGCTCTCTCTTCTGAGCACGTACATTTTTGCAATTGTTTCCTGAGTCTAATTTTTTTCTGTGCAATCATGACAGCTCAACATTATTTTTCTTCTTGAACTGACAGCTAATGTTCTCATGTAGATTAGCTTACTGCTGCTGCTTGGGCCTAAAGTCTGAAAGCCCATCAAAAGGCAAAAATCTCTCAATGGAAGCTTGGGAGTCATCAATATCCTATGAAACATGCAAATCAATTCTGCACAGTGGGCTTGTCTAGCCAGTCCCAGACAACACGTTTTTACTCAGAGAAGTCAGACAATTATATTTAAAGCAGAATATTTAGCAGGATACTCTCAGGGAGCAATCTCTACAACACTGTAGGATATACTAACAGTCTAGACATATCTTTTGCTAGAAAGAAACATTACTTCATGCTGTTGAAACTGTATGCAGAAATCACAAGAAGGAACTGAATATTTAATGAAAGTATAAATGTCAATGTGAAGAAAAAGAGAAAAGTGCCAGCAGGACTGAGATTAAAACATACCCTTGTTTTTCATCCACAGTTTTTTGTGCTTAATTAATCCAATGAATACTTCAGATAATGTGGAACTGTTAACTAGCTCAGCAAGCTTTCTAGCATCTGTTTGAAATCAGAAGACATCTTTCTTCTTGTTTATTGACAGAAATCTAAGGCACAGCAGTATTTTGGACTAGGCCCTTCTTATTGTATGCTATTGTTATAAAACGGTTCCTCCACACCAAGCTCTAACTCCCACTGTTCTAAGTTCTCTGTGTTCACATTGAGAGCTAGCCCATGTCCTGAATAGTCTGTTCTCTAAATATATTAAAGACGTAAGTATTCTTAATCAATTTTACAGATGAGGAGTTTAAGTAGATGGGAAATTTCAGCAGAGAAATTAAGGGACATGACAAAAGCCAATTGGAAAAAAAAATGATGATTGAGCCCAAATATATTGAATCTGAGGCCTTTAACAAAAGCTCATTGTGTCATTATATTGGTAAGGGCTTTGCTGCCAGTAGATAGCTTCCATACAGAGCAAATTAACATTAATTTTCAGTGCTGTAGACAGAAAGGAAAACAACAAAAGAAAGAAAGAAGGAAAGAAAGAAAAAATATTCTTCTCTATAGAGGGATCACAGTCATTTGCATTAAGTTCTGCTGTCTTAAACCAATTCCTGCCAATTCTCTGACTTTTTTTGGCAGAGAGACAAGAATAATCCACAATCAAAGATGTTATATACAGTAAACAGAATTGTATTTCCTATAATCACAGCACTACATGCACTGCTGCTATGCTGTTACAAACCCTCATGCTCTCTGTGAATTCCCAAAGGAGTGAGTGGGGTATTTATGAAAGTTAAGAGAATGATGTTTCTCTTACAAGCAGCATGCCTCTTGAGTGCTTACTAAAACATTATATGTACATAAATCATGTATCTTGATTACATTAGATTTATAGTCAACATGTTAGTAGCCACCCTTCTAAATAGCTATAGGCACTCACAAATTATGAGCAATCTGTAGTGTTAGAATAGTAAAACAAAAAACCCCAAAGCCTACATATTTTATTTAAATACATTTATGAACATTCAATACTGTAGAGAACTCCCAGGCCAGGAATAACAGCTATCCCACCCCAAAAAATGCTCGCAGGTAAAATCTTACCATACATTTCTCATTTAAAACAGAGTTCTTCAGGTAAAACGGCTCAGGTGTGCGAGACAGAATCTCTCAAGTAGATTCTTTGAAACCTTACGGGTTAAAAATGAGACCCTGAACTCTGACTGAAAAAGAAGGAGCAGCCTAGTCTGACCATATCCTGAAGATGAAGCTGTGTCTCAGGAAATCAGCCTCTGTGGTCTTGTCAGGGTCAGCTGTACAAAGTATCAAAGTGAACCCACCCATTGCAATGACATCACTAATGAGCCAGTCTTCAAAGCTATAGCAAAGATGTAAATCTTGAATAAAATGGCTGTGGTATTCTTTGCAGATACATGTTAAAATATGTGGATTTAGCTGAAATAATTTCTTTGTTAGGTGACAGTAACTCTGATTCTCCAAGAGAGAATAGTCTTTGAATCATCTTTAAGCAGAAGTTTTTGCAACGAAGAAAGACAGATCTAGTCTGGAAATCTTGACAAATAAAATAAGGGCTTGTAGTCTAAAGAATGTTATTGTTCAGTATGACAAGAAATACTGTTTCTATTTGTCTCACAGTGTCCCTAAAGGGGACATCTGGCTGTACAACCAGGACAGCTACAATAATTCATACATCTTCTTTACACTGCATTTGTCAGAGCACTCATTTTCTAGAATTTTGCATTTTAGCCTATACAATCATATGTGTTTATTCTCCAAAGCTGGGACTGCAGCTCCTGGACACATGTTCAATCTTGCTTTACACTAAACCAACCCTGTCTTAACAGTTCAAGAAATGGTTTGGTTCAGTGTGGAAAGTTACCTTTTCCTGAAGCAGGGCAAGACAAATGCAGTTCTGGGATAACTTTCTGGGTGCTCATGATACACAATGAGACCTGTGTTGCTGAAAGTCCCCTGTCATTGGCACCCAAAGTTGTTGACATAAAGTTGGCTTAGATACATTTATAGAAGCTACAGCCACAGCTCTTAGTCTGAATGCCTCCCAGAGCCGTAGAACTACCTAGTCTCTTACTAACCCAATATTTTATCTCTGTCTAATCAAAGGATTTATTAGCCAGGCATACTTGGAAATGCTTCATCCTGTCATGAGGATGCCACATCTTTCTATCCTGATATGCTGCACCACAGGAACGTTACTAGAGAGACAGTTCAGGAGGGCATAGTTTGTGACCATGTGCCAGTGACACCCTGCAGCTGCCTCCCCTTGTCCCAGTGCAGACCCCCTTCTGCCTTCTGGCACTGTTTCAGCAGCCTTGTAGCTCAGCACAGCCTTTTGTGTGGCCACAGAAGGGATAGTTGTCAGAGCTCATTGATAGCTTGTCACCATCTGCTTCTTACAGGCCAAACACCAAACAAGTCCCCAGCCATCCACTCTGTTAGTGCACAAAACACTTGCACTAGCAAATGATAATTTATCTAGTGGGCATATGTGGAATTGTCTCATTTTGCCTGCTTGCCTCTGCCTGTGCACAGGTCAATAGAGTCAAGATCAATTTTAACAATACAAAACTAGAAACAAATCTGAAGAATGATCACTAGAAATTCAAATTGACTCTTCCAGAGATGCAACTGCATGTTGTCCAGAACCACTGGCACAGTCTCTGGCAGAGAAAAAAGTATGGATGTCCATCTTCCTAAGGTCAGTCTTCACAATAGAAGACTGGTAATAGAAGACAATAGAATGCAGGTATTTAATAACCCCTTTAGTGACTAAGCCAATTCTCTATTCTAAAGTAATTTCATAAACCCCTAACTCTCCAATAATAAAGCTGTCATAATGTACTGCATTTTCTTGGAATAAAATAATACAATTAATTTCAGAATTCATTATCCAGCCTTGGGGGAGGAGGGAAGGGAAGGGAAGGGAAGGGAAGGGAAGGGAAGGGAAGGGAAGGGAAGGGAAGGGAAGGGAAGGGAAGGGAAGGGAAGGGAAGGGAAGGGAAGGGAAGGGAGGAGAGTACAAATGGACATGTGGTTGTGGGTATAAATATCAGTCTTTGCAAAGCCTCTCTCATCTTCCCAAGCTATCTGACAAAGGACAAACACTCTTAATAATAGCTCTTATTGCCAACATAATTTTATATTTCTTCTATTTCAGGGTTTGTACTACATACTTAATGGACTTCAGAGTGGTTCTACTTTGGAAAGCAGGCAAAAGAAACAAAATCATTTTACTACTTTCACTTGGCTGCCACAGGATATTTTGAGACATTTTTGTAACCAGATAGTCTGAGAGGTTTCAATGAGGGGAAGGAAGAAAATAAACCTTCAGTGAAATGTAAGGATAGAAATATAATTCAGGGTACTTTTGTCTGTCAAAATGCTCATATGCACAGGTGACTGAAAAAAGTTATTAAAAAGATGAGCCTCAAACTTATGAAGATTTGTTTTGGTTTGGTTTTGTCCACATGCTTTTGAGGATATTAATAGGATTTTCATTGTGGTTTCAATTCTCTCCAGCTGGGTAATTTATGTGACACACTTTCAAGGCACCCACCAGCTAAATAGCTGTAACTTACAGTTTTTAATATGTCTCAGAACACAATTGCATCCAACACAGTTCCTTTGCTGAAAAGCAGGAGAAAAATATTTTCACATGACAAATTAGGCACTGCCTCTTCCAAAAAATCTAATATTTATAGACATTCTGACAGACTAATGAATAGATAGATACATTTGCATAGAAGGACAAGTACTGGTTTCTAGATGAAAGAACAGAGCAATGTGATAAAACATTAAAGGCAGACAAATATGTCATGTAGGTTCTGATTATACCATCTAACTGTCAGGAGAAAATGAAGTAACTTGCTAGCCACACCTTAAACAGACATTTCGGCATATCCAAAAGGCTTTGAAATCACCAGAGTTTGATTTTTGGACTCTGTTGGTACTAGTCATATTTTGTTGTGTTATTGGAAAGGTACCTTTGAAATGATAACTGAAAACTATCTGCATGTCTTCAAGAAATCCAGCATCCCTGGCTGAGGCCAATACATGCCTTAATTCTAAACAGCAGAAGAGAAGGCTATCCAATATCTTATCTTTGCTATTATAATATTATGTAGGAGAAATCTGATCTTATTTTTGTTTAGCAGGCTCATTATTCCACCACTTCTAATGCACATTTGTACCGTCACCATTAACAGGAAAACTGATAAAATTAAAAGAGTAAGAAAAGGTACTGACAGGGTACTGTGGGAATTAAGGTGTCAGTATGTTTATGTGAAAGGTACAACTTTTTTATTGGTAGATCTTTTTACAAGTTATAAAAAAATACAAGTGAAAATAACTTCATAAAGAGTATGTCTATAAGATGCCTTGGAGACCCTGACTGTGAATAAACCAGCTTGCTAGAAAGGATGTAGAGACAGTAGCTTAAGTATTTGGTCTGCAGGGATTCTGAAAGGTTTTGATTTGCACCATAAATAGGAGTTTCTGTCATAGATGTTATTAAGCCATTTGAGGATGTCAAGGAACCTTGTTTATCAAAGACAGAAATCACAGTGTTACAGAAATGACTAGCCAATTCTAAGACAGAGATAAAAATATAACATGAAAGAGTCTTTGAAGACTATTCTGCAACCCTTACTTGCACTAAGTTGCACTTATTCTTTAAAGGAAGTCACAGTAGGACAAACTTAATATGGGAACAGTTGTGGAAATATGCCTAATAACACAATAAAATATAACAGGTTCTTCCCTCTTGGCTTAAAGCAACTGGCTTGAGTTGCCTACAAAGCAGAGGGAATGAACTAGGAGGGTAACTACCCTGGTGATGCACTAAGCCATTATTCCTTCTCCTTAATTTCTGCTGAGGGGAAAACACTAGACAAAAGCTGGTGCCTAGTTTTCAGCATGTAAGGAGTACCAAAGGAGAAAACAGAACTATCCTCTCAGAAGGGCAACGTTTCCTAAGCACTTTGCCAAATGCAGGGGTTTCTGGAAGAAGAGATGAAGAGCATGACAGCAGTGACTGCATTTACTAAGGTCATTTGCCCTTACCCTTGCAGTGGGAGGGAGATATATCTGGCCCAGTCACGTCTCAGAGTACAGCAGTACTTTAATGCAGTCCCATCACAGCCTTGTACTCCCCAAAATAGAAAGGGCAAGGTAGGGAATTGCTCACATAACACACAGAATCACAAGAAAATAACATAGCAGGACAGGTTTTGCACAGGCAATTCTTTCCCCATGAGGATCTCAGTCCATAAGTGCATGAGGGGACATCTCAAGGAGAAATGCGGGAGCTAGCACTAGACAAGTCTATGGAGCAAATGTTATGCTTAGGGACTGACTTGTATTGTTTTGTTTTTGTTTTGGGTTTTGGTTTGGTTTGATTTTTTTTCACAAAAATAATCCTGCAGACTTGGTCTCAAAGTATCCCAGAGACTGGATGTCTCTTGAGTCCCCTATAGGGAAACCCCCACTTTTCTTCACTGGTGACAGAAGAGTTTTTCTGGTCCTTATCACAGGCTTGTCACATGAACAGCCCCAGCACAACTTCTGAGTTACTGAAATAATAAGTCTCTTTCTTATTCCTTTCCCCATAATATTTTGCACTTCCCAGAGAATAGTCTAGATATCTCTTCAAGAACTAGTGTACTAATGCTAGTTGGTATCTTACATTAACTACCTAGCTATTTTCTCCATACTTTATTCCCTCTTCCTTCCCAATCTCTTGTATTCCTAGTAAGTCCCAGAGACCTGCCACCCAAGTACAGGCCCTACCATTGGAGATCTTTTAATTAGAACTTATCTGTTAAGTCAGGACTTAGGGTTGAGTATTCTTGAGCAGCTCAAACATCTGTAAATCATAGAGGTACATCAGTGGCTTCCACTACCATTGGCTCTACAGTAGAATTATCTTGTGAAATTAAATGTCCAGGACAAGTGAAGCTTGAGATTAATACCTCTGAAATGTTAGCAATTTAAAACACCAGTGTAAGTGAAAGAGAATGGGAGAAAAAGAAGGTTTTGGAAGGCTGAAAAGGTGCAACTCTGGTGGCACCCCTGCACAGAGGTCCAGGTTTCTGGAAATATAGATGTATATCAGCATCTTCCTGAATCACTAGGTCTTTGTAGATAATTTGTATATGACATCCAAGAACAGGAATAAACCCTTAAATTTTAATTTTTCCAACCATGCTGTTGTTGACATAGCTTTGCAGCAAAACAGACTTTATACCCAAATATTGCAAATATTGCACTCAGCAAGTTATGGGAGCCAGTGTGCCTTTCAAGAGTGGAGAGTGCTAGAGATCTGAAGACGAAGTAGGACATCATTCTGGACATAACTCTGTCCCAGTGCTATAGCAAGCCATTATGAAGACACCACAGACATACTTAAACAGAACATGACTCTAGGTGATGGAGGTTCTGGGTTAAGCAGGGAAGATTCCTTCCAACTGCAAGAACTCAAAACTCCTCAAAAGTTAGCCTTCCAGTGTTTATTTGATTACTTCTCTTCATTTTTAAAATCCACATCTCTACTCCCCTTGTCCAAATAATTTCATTGTTTTCAGCTTAACACTTATTTTAGTTTTATTAAATAGTTCAAAAGACTGGTAAAGTGATCAGAAGACCAAGCCAGGAAAAAAAAAACAACGTGGATACAATAAGTCTTGCTGTTCTGTGGAGGGAAAATCTGACCTTACTTCAGAAAAAGACCCAACAAACCAAATTTACTTCACCTTCTAAGCTGCACAAGTAACAAAATACTATAAACATAGGTCTACGATAAGCTGTACTGCTGGTAGGGGTGCTATGGGGGCAAGCCTGTACTTCTTCCCCTCCAAACCTTCTTAACTCCCAGATTGTCAAAGACCTGCACCAGTCTAAACTACTGTCTGTCTGCAGCTACTCTTCCAGCCTTGTCAGCTGCTCTTGATCCTCAGCTGATGTGAAGGGTGTGAAGAGAGCTGGAGACTAACTGGGTAAGTTGCAAATGTTTTTGCTTCTCTGTGTACTTGAGAATGTTTGCATTTTCTTTCTTTGCTTTCATTTTCTCTTGAAACCCGGGAGTGAGGGGGAAACAAAATCAGTGAAATAACAAACATAATGGAAGTTTAAATCACTTGACTTGAAGTCTGACACATTAATGTCTTGACAGAAGCTTCACAAGATAGTAAAACTCAGGGTACAGAAATAAATGTGCCATACATACACATGCCTTGAACACCAGCCAAAAACCTCAGTTGTCTTGCAGATTCAAAAACTTTTGGGAGCAGTCCTGCAAATGCTGAGTGAGACCAGTATCCCTGACACACCTACCTGCACACAGAGGGCAGTTTGTAACTCAGCTGAGAAATTGTAGGTGAGCAGTGATTGGAATGAAGTTATAGTTTTTATGACCCACTATAGATATCCCTTTGAATCCTGTGAGCTGTTTGGCTGTAGTGTCAAAGCACCCCTGGCTGGGTAGACTCTTTTGGGTCTGCCTGGGCCTTATTTTGGATTTGGGTCTTTGTTGGCTCAGGTGACGTGTGCAGGCACAAGGTGTGCCTCCATGCACTTGCCTTCTCCTCACAAGGGTGCAGCAACCTCTTCTCCAAGATAAGGGCAGCAGGCCAAGGTGGGATGAGTCTGGAGCAACCTCTGCTCTATCACCCCACTTTGGGGATAGGGGTGGTCCTTAAGGAACTGCCATCTTTCCTTAGGTCTACAAGTAGGTTCTCCTGGGCCGCCGTCTTTATGATCGTGGCAGTGTTCCAGGGGTAAAACCCAGCTTCCATGTATGTGGCTTAGTACCCAAAAGTTAGACCCTTTCATCAAAATCTCTAAATTCTCAAGACACGTTGGGTGACAGTAAGTGGTAGCAAGTAAAACTGTTCCTCTATCACAAGGTGAAAACATGGTCATTACACTCCCAAGAGGATCATCTCATATTGTATCTCAGACAGAATGGGTTTGAACCCAAGGTCAAAGGCTATGTTCTGATTATAAATGCACAGGCAATGACTAGCCTAGTAATTAGACTGTTCACAGCTTTTGTTAAATATCTAGCATACAAGATTGAGCTTGTTAATATGCTGTGTTCAGTCTGTACTTGGGTACAGATTTCTAGGAGGAACCCCAAGTGCAGAAGCCAAGCCTGCAAGCCTACATGTCATCAGCTGCTATTCCAATATTGCTGCTGACCCTGACTAATTAAGCTTCTTTGACAACACAAAATGCATGAAAACTGTGAGGTCCAAGAAAGAATCTGCTATTTCTTCCAATAAAAATCTCCAGCAACTGCACATAAGGTGTAGGTTTTTAAAAAAATAAAAATAAAAGTTTAAGGGTTTAAATTCACATCTTTGCAAGCAGGTTGGCAAAAAACAAGCAAGTATCTGCCTTGGCTTTTAAGTGCAAAATACACGTCTCAGAAATGAGGCTCTTCTCTTTCTACTCACTGCTCTTCTTGTCTGACCCAAGACAGGTTAACTCATCTGATAACTAATTAAAAGACCTACCTATGATCACATACATAAAGCACTCCAAAGCTAAGTGAACCATCATTCTGGAGCAAATATTCCCATTGCTTACATGTCCATGGTACCCAAGTCTGTCCTTTCAGGGAGCTGGGAGACCACAAGGGTATTTTATGCCACTTTATTAAAGAAGAAAACAAGTTTGCAAAGTGTTCTTTCCCCTGTGTGAAATCACAGAATCTCAAGCAAAGATGAGATGGGCATTTTACCTTTATTTGTTTCCCTTAAGCTAATTTTATTATTTTTTAAAATCAATTAATTGCTGATTAACAATTATGACCACTCCTTTCATGGGGCAGCTGGGCTGCTGCCAGATCTGTTCCTAGGTCTAGGCATATTTGGTGAACTGACCTGATTATTGTAAACTTTTCCGCTGGCTTTTGTATATTTTGCGTTACTTCTTCCCACTCAGGATTTGTCACTCTCTGCAGTTTAAATGAGATGCACTGGAATCTTACAAGACTATGTATGTTTCTGTTTGATTTCAAGCCAGCAAGCAAGAAACTCCATTATGAGCAGCATATTACATTGTTATGAATCTATTGCTCTAATTGAATAAAAATAACACATACACGCATTTATGGGGAGATACTGGTGATCATTATTAATTATACAGCAAATGGACACCCAACCTGACTGCATCCCTTGGTCCTATCAGAATTTGAAAACATCAACAAGGCAGACTGAAACAAACTCTGTGGATTATCATCATTTAGGGGGAAAAAAAAAAAAAAGTTAAGCTTAATTGGTTGGCTAGATTCAATGTTTGGAATGTCTGGGTTCATTTTCCAGGCTGCATACTTGCTTTAAATGCCAATAGGAGCCAAAGTAATATGGCAGATGGAACTGGTAGTGAAAAAAACTGGGATTTACAGGCAAGCTGTCAGAAATAAGCATTAAGCAATAGTTTGTGTAGAGCTGCTTATGAAAAAGGAAAGTCCAAACTGTCCAAATATGGCTCTTAGCAAGAAGTTTACAAAATTGAAAACATAAAACCTCTTCATCTTGCTAGCTCTCTGCTGCTCTTAAAAATACTTTTAATGTACTTTTAAAGTCCCCTTGTAGTTTTAAAGATGAAAAATAAAGTGACTTTTGGTATATATGAAAGCATTGACAGAGACAGCAGAAACAAGATGCTTACTGGTAACACCAAATCATGCACACCACACATCAGAAAGATGATGGCAGACAAATGTTAGATGACAGTAACTTGCAATATTTTTAATCCCTCAAAATTATATATTGCTGTCTGCTCATGTTCTGCAGTGGCCTCACAACAACATACACTGCTTCTTTTCCAGTTACTTTCAAATCCCTGGCATTCCAGCTGAAAACATGGACACCCCAACGGACTTACTCAACATTGCTGCATTCACAAAATATACTTTTATTTAATTTTCCTTCCCTTTCTCTAGCTTTTTGGGTTTTTTTTGCCCCCCCTCCCTTCAGGAGTCAGATACAGGACCCTGCATTTTTTTTTCTGAATGAAGTACTCGGTTTCTACACTGAAACCATTTCTCAGGCTAAAGTTCATATTCACTTCAGTAGCTGCTCAAAGTACAGAAGAGGATATTGAAATGAGAGGGTCAGTGGGACAAGCTCAAGCATTAAGGCTGAGTTCAGTTCACAGGGATGGCTCTGACCAGCCACCCAGAAAAGCAGGATGTTGTTGCCCTGCGACTGTGACATTACAATTAACCATTTTAGCAGGCTCCTGAGGATATTTCAGAAGGTGGGCAACTGCATCAGACTGCACTGATGAGAGCCAGAGTCCATGAGACGCTGTGCCCATGCAAAATTATTTTCTCATCCCACAAGTAAAACATAAACTCATTTCTCGTTGAATGTATCCAACTTTAAAAATTAAAGGCTTACTAAAGCCTTTTTTCTGATGAAAAAACAGCAGTCTGCAGCTTGTTTTCAACTACTTTTTACCTTATTTTGATAAACCAAGAAGTTGGAGCCTCTCTAAGCTTCCACTAAATGATTTGTCGGAAGGCCAAACATTCTCGTAGCTCTTTGAACCCTTCTTATTATTTCAACATCCTTTTTGAAATGACACCACAGCTTTCCAACATCATGCTCTAATCCCACTCATGAAAGCTGTCTGCCCACCCTCATCTGAGTTAGCCACCTCCCTGCTGCTCCTGGCAGAAAATAGACTAAGATGCTTTACAGCCACAACTTTGCAAGAGGAATAGATGTTCTGCCACTATCTTTTCTTATGACACCCCCTGTGAATCAAGCTCACACCTATATGTGTTGCAGCTCCAGTAGAAGTAAGTAATGGGCTTGATGTAGAAATTAATTGAGAGGGGTGCATGATGGTGTTTATCAGGTCACCCTGACCTTTTCTAAAGAGGTGTGATGTTGGATTTGAGGTCAGCCCCTGAGAAAGCAATGCAGCTGTGTCACCTGTTCATGTACTGCTGTGGCTATATCTTCCCTTAGAAAGTCCATGACTCAGCCATTTGATCTCACTTCCTCTCAAGCAAAGAGGAAACCTCGCATTATCAGCACTTGTACAAGTTAAAGCAGAGGGGTCCTGTGGCACAGTTCTCCTGCAGATGTTGTGAATGCTGTACGAAGTGACCTGGTGACATGGAGGTGTAGCAAACTGCTGTGAGCAGAACGAGGGAATGGGCAGAAGAAAGGATGAGAGGCAAATGCTGCATCTCTCCCTGGGGCACAATTCAGTGAGGTGGCAAAGCCTCCAGTCCCCTGGCCCTAGCAATATTCTCAGTACAAGTGGCATCATTCCCTTTCAAGTTTTGTGCCCATCATCTCTACTCTTAGATGAAACATCTCTCAGTGTCATCCTCAGCCTCCCTGGTCAGGTGTTAGAGTGGTTCTCTGTGAGGCAGCAATAAAGGACTCCTGGGATCAAAGCGGGGAGAAAGAAAGCAGAAAACGGCATCTGCCCTTCCTTTCTCTTTCCTTTCTCTTCAATTTCTTTATCCTCATCTACTTTCTTGTGCTCACAGTGCCCTTCATTTCACTTCTCAGTTGGGTATTTCCCTTCTGTACTGCCTGATGAATTCATCCTGTTGGATTCCAAAGAAGAAACAAATTTAACTGCTCAGAATTCTAGGGATTATCTTGGAGCTCCTGAGACTGTAGAAAAGACCCTTTACCAGTGTTTTCAGAGAGACCCTCAGCCCTCCTCCAGGAATAGTAAATGTCTTAAAGTCTGGATACCAGGTTCACTGTCAGAGGTAATTAAATCTGACTCAGCTAAATTCTCTCCATGGAGCTGGAGATGAACAAACGTAAAATCAAACAAATATTTGTTGTGTTTGCTCACCCTTTTTGCCATTTCTGCATAGCAGTAGGAAGAGCCTGGCCTATTGAGTACAGTTTCATAGTACACATGTAAGAATACAGCATTAACCTTCACAAAAAGGCACATATTACAGGGGGCTTTCAGGTCTTTCTAATGTTGAAATTATTTATAAATTCCCATATTGATACACCTATGTGCAAAAGCCTTACATAGGCCTCAGCATCAAGCCTGAAGTTAACCCAGGCTATTGCATGGCTCCTCTCTGTTGTGCTCCTGCTGCTGCATCAGATGGGGGCAGGGGGAAGAGAAATTTTGGATAACAACTCTTCTGGCTTAAAAAAACCCAACAAACTAATTAAGACCCTACTGCAGAATCATCCTATTTGCTAGGAATTATTTCCTGTGAGTGGTGCCAATTGTACTGTAGAGTTGCTTTCCTTTACAGCTGCAATCCTGATGCACTAAAAGAGACAATGGAAATTTTGTGCTATAAAATGAAGGGGCTGATTTTACTTTGATTTCCTTTCTTATACAGCACAGCTCCAAAAGCCAAGATTTTGGTTTCCTAGAGAACTTGGAGAATGAAAGTAACAACTAGCTTATTAAATAAAAATCTGTTTTGATCTTGTTTGAAACAAATAGGACCAGTGGAAAAACATTTGAATAGATGACTAAAATTTTGCCATATTAATTTTTTCAGTAGGTTTCTGTCCATGTGTCTCTACACAGTTACGACAGTGCTGACTGAATTATTAGCAACAGAAGCACCATTCACTGCATTTTTCTTTCCTTTAGGAATGCAAAGCATGTAAACAAATTGCACACTTGGATCTTTTTAAAATAAATTTTTGAGGGTGAATCTCTTCAGGATACAATTAATCTCTAAAGAGATCCTAACAGAAATTACAGACAGAACTTTAATGGTGTTTCTATATTTAGTCAGCACTGTAATACCTTCACGTGGCAGCCAGCTTTATCACTGCTCACAGAATCACGTGTGACTCTTTCAATCCAGCACACCACGGATTAAAAATCTTAAATTTTAATTTAAATTAAAATTTGATAGTAAGTCATTACACTCCTAATTCAGTCTATGCCTGTAGCATAGTCACCCAGGCCAAGAACACGTGCAGCACTGGGTGATCCAAGTAGCTCGCCAGCCTGGCAGCAACTACAGAGCGATAACTACAGCAAAGCAATGGAGCGTGGCACTGAGGTCCCGACACTGGTGCCAGCGGGGTTCCTTCAGGCTGGAAGAAGATGGCTATGGAATGGGTAATGTGGGTACACAGCTTCAGGGACCCGCAGCAGCCTTGTTTCATGACACCACAAGGTGCCACGTTGACACAGCCGACTGCTCAAAGGCAGCTTGGGGATTTCTAACACAGTGCTGCGCTCAGCAGTGGAATCACCATCACACTGGGTTCTATGTCTCAAATTGGACTGGAGCAGAATGTTTGCACTGGAATTTGACTGTCTGTGGTTATCCGTGCTATGGATATTAAAAGAACATGCCACCTTAAATATGGCCTTTTAAATGTGAAAAGTAAAAGCAAGCAGATTAAAAGTACAGATACCACCAATTTCCCCACACAAATAGATTATTTCTTAACTAGAAGTGTATATATTTGAACTGTTATTCAGTTCAGCTCTGAGAAAACATACAAACATGTTATCATCTGCCTTACTATTAAGAGGACTCTCTGGAAAGGTTTTGCATTCATGGTTTAAGAGAGCAGCTCTGATGTTTGTGCTCGCCATAGCACAGACTCAGCAGTTTTGTCAGATATGACTTAATTATGAACTACTGGACTACACATTGGTTATTTACAGTTGTAACTTGACTAAAGTGATCTTTCCCTTTCCTGGAAAATGTTCTGTTCCTGTGAGAAGTGCATGAAGAGCTGCACTCCTTAATGAATCCAGCCACTAGTATCTATGAGAGAATCATATAACATAAGACAATTCATCACCTTCTGCACTTTCTTTGACTCAGAAGTCTCCCAGGACTCAATAAAAGCATCCAATAAAGATTTTTTTTCCCTTCAGGTGTTAGACATACTTAATCTATACCTTCAATTAGACTCAGACTAACAGTTGACAATTCAGTATTACTTGTATTTCCCAAAACAGAGGTTTGAATCTGTGGAATCATCGGTGCTTTGCATTAATGAAAATTGCCTTTATCCTAGAGTGGCAGAATTAATTTCACCTAACTTCAGCATTATCAGTTTA
This sequence comes from Apus apus, assembly GCF_020740795.1. Lineage (NCBI taxonomy): Eukaryota > Metazoa > Chordata > Aves > Apodiformes > Apodidae > Apus > Apus apus. The sequence goes on along the minus strand of NC_067283.1, from coordinate 40,456,916 downwards.
GGCATCTAGTCTAGCCTAATCTGATCAAGTTGTTTTGTTCCCTCTATAGGCAAATACCAGTGATGGAGCCCTTCAGAGGCAAACCATCTGAGATGCCTACATTGGGACAGGATGAGTTGCTTTTAGGAGGGTGCAGGATGACCAGTTAAAATGAACTGCCTAAACTCAGGAAAGATGAATCCTACTCAAAGTATTCAGAAACAGACATTTTTATGACTAAAGCTATTGTTGATATCAACAGTCAACAATATCCCATGTTTTGTGACTGCAAGATAAAATGATGATGAGGCAAAATGTGACCATGAGGTAAGAATGAATTTGCAAACAAATATTCCTGCATCTAAGTTATTTTAAGTGACTTTTGCTTTGGGGTGTCTAATGTAAGGATGGGAAACATCAGCTAAAAGAGGCTTTCCCTGCTTAAACCCCACTTCAGAAATACGCTGCTTAGGGTTCAACCCATTGGGCACTCAAAAGCAAAATTGCACCAGAAAAAACAACATTGGTCAGCAAAAATTCAACAAATTCATCTTTGCAACTGTGATGACAAGCAGACATTAACACCAGACCCCCTTTGCCACCTGCTCAGATGTGGAGCATGTTTACCACGCTGACAGCGAAAAATCCACATGCATGACAGAGCCCTTCACCACATCAGCAGGCTGAACCGTAATCATTGTTCATTTTTCTTTCAGGAAGATAGCTTCTCATCAGCTTCCTGGCAGACAATCAAAACACTGTAAATGGTGCTTTAAGAGAGAGATCTGAGGCATCCAGGAGCTGATGGAAATAAAAAAAGTAATTTGCTCTTTAATGGAGAAGGGAGAAACCATCTTCTGCTGATCCATATAGCCACCATGCTTCTTTATACAGAGAAATTCTATTTATTCCGAATCCCTCCTGGGACTTCACAGCTATGGATAACAGAAGACATGCAGAATTTGACCCTATTTTTCATAGTGCTTGTCTTTCCTCCAAGTGTTTATGGGATACGATTTCTCACAAATAGTTTTGGCCTTCAGGTTACTTGTTGTTGGGTTGTTGTTTTAAAGTTTGAGCCAAACAGTGCAAAACATTTTGTTGTCTAGATATTTTTTCCCCTCTGAGCAAGGGCCAGATATAGTAGTATGGGCTCTGCACTGAGAGTCAATTAACATTAATTCCCTTCAGTAATAAATTCTGACGGCTAACAGTGATAGTTTGAGTTTGCTGACTAAGAGTTTATCCATGTTTCCTCTCTCAAGTTACGAACAATTTAGAACACAGAAATACAGGTAAGCAGCTGCAGGTGTTTTTTTTCCCAGTAAAACTGTTTTTCAATACATTATTGAATAGTTAAGTTTGGAAGGGACCTAAAAGTTCATCAGGTTCCAACTTCCTCTGCTATGAGCAGGGACACACCACACTAGACCAGGCTGCACAAAGCCTCATCCAACCTGGCCTTAAACACCTCTGGGGGCTTAGCAACATCATCCACCAGCTCCCTCAGGACTGTGGATGGACCCCATCAGATCCCATAGACGTATACGCTTTAGATGGTCACAAACCTGTTCTTCTACAACAGGAGGTGCTTTGTTCTCCCAGTCCCTGCTTTCACCTGCTGTGACCTTTGTGGTAGGCTGGAGCACTTGCCAGAAAAAAACGATGCAAAGAAGTCATTGAGAACCTCAGCCTTCTCAATATCCTGCACAGTTAGGTCTCCTGTTTCCTTCAGGAGAGGACCTACATCTTCCTTGGTTGTCCTTTTAACCCAACATACCTATAGAAGCTTTTCTTACTGCTCTTTACATCACTGGCAAGATTTAATTCCATCTGGGATTTGGCTCTCCTTATCTGATCCCTGCTCACCTTCTCTGTAGTTCTCCCAGGGTACCTGCCCTAGCTCCCACCACCTGTATGCTTCCTTCTTAGGTCTGAGCTTTTCTAGGAGCTGCTTGCTTATCCATGCCAGCCTCGTGGAGTTTTTACCTGACTTCCTCTTAGTTGGGATGCAACACTCTTGGGCCTGGAGAAGGTAATCTTTAAATGTCAGCCAGACTTTATGGGCCCCTCTACCCTTCAGGGTGTTTTCCCATGACACTCTCTTGAGCAGAGTCCTGAAGAGGCTGAAATCCACCCTCCTGAAGTCCAGGGTAGCAAGTTTACTGTGAGCCCTTCAAAGGAAAGTTGATATGTTGCATAACTTCCAACAAAATCTGCACACTATTTAAAATTTAGGGAGGCATTAGTAATTTCCACATTCAGTTTCATTATTTCTCTACAATTCTTCATGGCTAAGGCTTAGCTTGTCCCTTGTTCCCTTTAGCTTGTTCCTGGTCCCCCTTGTGGGCCTGCTTTCCAGATAATTAGTAAAAGTTTAAAACTGAGTTTCATCCAAATTTCCTCCCCTACTTTGCCACTTCACTTTGATCTAAAAATATTTTTAGTTGGAAGTGCTCTATAAAAGTCTCAATCATAGAGTGACTGGCATTATCCTTCTTAAATGTAAGATTATGTTGTTTGAAATTTCCTCCCCCAAAGTGTCATTGTTTCCCTTTTGAAAAGGAACAGAAACCACATGTGTGGCAAATCTACCCCCCACGTTTTCTTGGAGTTGTAACACCTAAAAGCCTGGACTGATGCAGTCCTGGATAGGTAAACACAATAAGAAAATTAGATTTCATTAGAACATCACCAGATCAAATTGCCTCCAATTAATATTTTAAGCTTGATAAACTGGAAATTCCTTCTTTAAAAAAAATAAATTAATCATAATTCCTCCTTCTCCCCCTGCCTCAAGCAGCATTAATAATTATGTTGGGGGTTTAGGTATCAGTTACAGAGCTTCAGTCATGTTGAAAACTAGCCATTTATTCAAACAGTTTTGCACATCAGAATTTTTCTAGTGCCTCCTTCAAATTTAGTTCATATTCTATCACTGCTTAATTTCCTTAGTAGTCTCTTGTGATGGATATGTCAATGAAATTAAATTTGAGACCTTCAGAGCAGCTTTTGTTGCTATTTTCCTGAAAGACTCAAGAACATTTGGAGATCCTGTGATGTACTAAAGGGTACATCGGGTTCATGATTGAAAACATCAATAAAAGAAATACAAACATTTTATTCTCTGATAACATGGTTTTAATTAAAATTTTATAATCTAGATACCTAAGTCCTAGTCCTTTAATATTCTCTATGCTGACAAGACAGTAAGTGTTAACAGCGTATTAAGCTCTCCTGTAACCAAGCACTTGACCCAAAGAGGCACTACCTAAACACAGGCAGATGAGTATGTGAAGAGGGTAACACACCCCTGTTGCCTTTTTTCTCTAATTTTGGGGGTCCAAGGGTATGAGAGGAGGACATGAGCTCCAACTCACCAAATTAAGAGGATCTACTTATATCGTCTATTCTTTTATGCCACCCCTTTAATAAACTTAAACAGTTCTGGACCAGCTAGTAGTTGATTCAGCTTCCACTGAAGGCAAAATGGACTCTGCACACTTGCTATAGCCTTACCCTTTTGGAACAGCCTGGGAGGGATTTACTGTACAGGTTGACTGCAGTTCTCTAACATGCAACAGCTTTTTTGCTCCAAAAAGCAAAAGAAAAGGATAATAGAGGGGCCGTGGCTCTTTAGGCTTCAGAAAAAGAAATCTCCTTTGTACAGCAAATAACTTCTGCAGTCATCTATGATCTGGAAGAAAAATCTCCTTCTTGTGCCAGAAGTGCTCAAATATATTGGTGAATTGTTTTATCAGAAATGTATCTCTCAACCTCTGAGATTACAAAGAACCGAGTCTTGCAATTAGGGGAGACAGTAACACCTCACCTAGAACTGAGTGTTTTATAGCACACTTCAGCTAAAAGTATTTTTAGATCAAATTGGAAGTGCAGTGAAAGCCTGAAGCTGACCAGAATGGTAATGCAATGAAAACCTTACACAGACACCTGTTTCAAAGCAATTCCTGGCTCAACTGGCAGATCAAAGAGTGTCAGCTACTGCTGATAAGCTCAGATAAGCCCCTGGAATTCTGGATGCTTTGCAGATCCCAAACCTCTTAACACAAGAGGCTCAGTTATCACAGTTTCTTTTGGGTCTCCTGAAATTAACTGACAAAATTTCACAGCATATAAAAGAGGATAGCTTGGGAATGAAGGCTGCATTCCTTTTCCCCAGGCCAGCATGCTCGCGCTCCATAGGCTTCTCTCCCATATGCTTGGTGAAGTAAATCAAAGTGGAAATTGAGTGGTTCTTATTTTTATTTCCCCAAGAATTAGTGAAACAACAGCTAGAATACATGCAGACAGCTAGAATGAGTATAATTTATCTGTGAAATAATTTCTGCGTGTGTCTCTCTCCATCACAGACAGGTACTCTATTTCCTTCCTGATGACGAGGCTGACCAGGGTGCTGAGCTGCCACATCGCCAATATTGACAATGACAAATCCCTTTCACAGCTCAGAAGAACCTTAAATAAATTCTCACAAGACACTGGCTAATGTTCTCCTCCTTGCCCTGTCACTCATGGTGAAGACTGAAAGGCTGATTAGAAATTAAGCAGGGGCATTCTGGAATGGAAAAATCTTGCTTGATAGGGAATAAATGAAGACTATAAAGCGTATTTAATTCCTTCTCTTTTCTCCTTCAGTATTAATAAGGATTAAAATGTCTCTGGCAGATATGTTGGGATTACTTTCATTGTCTTACACTATGCATGAGCTTATCTGCTTCACAGTATCCTGAACAACATTGAAGAATTAACTACTGGAAATAAAACTGTTGAAAGGCAAACACATCCCAGCAGAAAAATTCATGGCTCTCTTCATTTCTCTAGAACATATGAATATCAAAAGTTTATGCCAAAAAAAGAACCTTAACATCCACATCCTTTCCCACAAATATATTTCCAACTGATTGTAACAAAGCCCTGTCAGGGGTTTATGTGCTTTCAGCATTCAATGCTCCTCAGAACTGGGCACATTGCCTCTCAATAACATCTAATATTTTATAAATACTACAGAACAAAGAAAAAAAAAGTCAGGTCACCATGAAGAACCACCAAACCCAACCTCCACTGAAAGCTCAGTATTTTTACTTGCACAGCCATTCAGATAACCCCTTTCTCTCTGCTACCCTTATGTTTTTCATTCCTAACAAGTTCTGCTTAGCCACTGGTGCTCTTCACAATACGTGGCTCCAGGGCTACATTTAAGACCCAAAAACTCTGGGGCACAAACTTGGAACAGCAAGCAGCAGTATTTATATATATATATATATATATATACACACATGTATATATATAAACAACCAACAGAAAGACTAGAGGGGCAGTGGCAGGAGCCACCAGCAGCCTCATCACAGCCCCATGCAGCAAAGCACTAGGGCTACAATGAAACAGAAGTGTGGAGCAGGAAAAGACAGGAAGGAAAAAGGAAAAGCTTGGAAGCAACAGGCTATCATCACATAAGGGAAGAAAGGAGAATGTTGTTAAAACCTGGGGGAGTGCCACTTCATTTTAGATACTCTTCACAGTTGGGTGTAACTGTCATATGCCGACAGCGCCTTGCATTAACTCTAGGGGAGTAAAAGGCTGTAAGTGACATTAATATTTACCTTTAGGGGATTTTAATCTGCCACAGTTATACAAAAGGACCACAGTGGGAACTGTTGCTGCACTGGAGCCTGTAAGGAAGGGCCCAGATCAGCCTTGTACAATGCACGGATTGCGTGCCTGTCTGTCCAGTGTCTCCTTCAAAGAATAGGTGGCTCCATGTACCCCAGCCAGCTAAGACATGCACATCCTGTCCTAGAATGAATCATAGAATGGTTTGGGTTTGAAGAGACCTTAAGTATCATCTACTTCCAACTTCCCTGGGACACCTTCCATGAGATCAGGTTGCTCAGAGCCCCATCCAATCTCTCCTTGAACACTTCCAGGGAGGGGGGCATTCACAACTTCTTTAGGAAACCTGTTCCAGTGTCTCACCACCCTCACAGTGAAGAATTTCTTCCTAATGTCTATCTTAAATCTAGCTTCTTCCAGTTTTAAGCCATTACCTCTGGTCTTATTACTACACACCCTTGTAAAAAGTCCCTCCCCAGCTTTTCTGTAGGTCTCCTTCAGGTACTGAAAGGGACATACGTTTAGTGGGCAGGACTCAGTGGAAAGGTGGAAGTTAAGTTGTTGCTGGTGGATTTTGGCAGAACCGCTGTCTAGAGGCAGCCAGTATGACAGCTATAAAGCAGCCTAGGCAGAGGTAACTTTTTGGTCCTATCAAAGACAGAGAGGGCTCCAAAGATGATTGAGAGACCTTCACACTTGCGTGAAGTTTATTGAACTTGTTTGGCAAGATGAGGCCAGGCACAACAGGTTTATAGTCTCTGATTATATGCTTTGATGCAAGATGCTAAACAGAATGGAGAAGTGAGTCTGCTCCAGTGTGACAATTTCATGTTCCTCTAGGTTTATTTTTTTAATAAATAAGATTATCTTTTCAAAGTACATTTTCTAGAACATTGTCATGATGACGGATGATGCTTCTGTTGATTTTGTAACAGATTTTGCATTTAAAAAACATTTCATAATCTTTTGTGCCAACTCTGCAGCTGTATGTTTACCAACAGAGCTACAGCGAATCTCTGGGCAGCTGCAGCCCCAAAAACTAGTTTCCCAAGAGCACTCACATAACTGAGTTATTTTAAAAATATGACACCAAATTTGTGGGCAAAACGGAACTGCTTGTTGGATCGTCCCCATTCTCATGAAGCTCAGGTTGGTCCAGGCCTCTCTGTGAGTAACATCTTAGAAAAACAGGAGGAATGAGGGAGGAAGATTCAGTGTTTATATTCCCAGGTAGAGAGCAGAAAGTTTTTTAATTGATAAAACTTTCATTACAAGATCACACAGTATATGTTAGTACTGTTTAATGTTAAAATCCAACTTACTTTTGCACAGTAAGATTTTGCTCTTTGACAAACAATCACATCATCATCTACTTCGTCCCCTCCCCAGTAAGGTAACATCAAAATAGTTTTCAACTACAGAAATCCGTTTTAAGATTATTGCACTGGACTCAAAAGGTGGAGACCAGAGAAGATTGTGAGACAGCGAAAGAAGGTGTCTGAATTAGGAGAGAGCAGAATCTAGCCACCGAGAAAACATGAGTAATAATACTTATTCAGCAGAGGTGGATTGCCTTGGACATTCTCTTAATTGTAAATTAACCTGTTAGGCAGGGACCTAGGTGATGTATCACTGATCTCATTTGGCCTGAAAAATCCCAATACAACTACATAGCAACTCTTCAGTTGCTCACTGTAGCTGAATGCTAGTGAAAGCTCAAGCACTGAATAACCCAAACAAATACCTTTTTTGATCTTTCAACACACATGTTAACCACAGGTGTTTATCTGCTATACATTCCCTGTAAAAATCCCATTAACCTAAATGTTAGCAGGAGAGGTCTGTTTGGAAGCTTCTGGCACATTGGCTGTTTTCCTCAGGATGGAAAATTTCCAGTCACGAATATGTGGTCAGTACTACTTAAAAAAATCAAAGTAATTATATCATCAACATGAGATGTCATGTTTCTCATGTTGAGCTCAGTTGTCCCTACGTCCTCCTCCTAACTAATGAGGGCATCACAAACAAGACATTTGCTGTGGAAATAAAACACAGACCTGGATGAAAGCAACTTGCCAACAGGCTGCCAAACAGAGGAGCTGTTGAACAAACTAAGACTCCAGAAATACCTGCCATCAAGCCATGGCTCCCTAGTGGCACATCTCAGCTACAGGTGTTTATACCCTGTGTTTCTGCAAGGCCAGATGCAGGGAAAATTAAATCAATTTAACTTAAAGCTCTTCTTTAGGCTAGGATCACACTTCATTTATCTTAAAATGAAAGAAGCTAGTAATCATGAGCTAGGATGTTTTTAGTCCATTGTTTTTGGTCTATTTTACCAGAAGTGTGAAGCTACTCTGTATAAACAAAGAACAAACCATAATTCAGAGAGCCCAAGTCTTAAATGTCGAATGGCTCCAGGGCTTTTGGCGCCTAATGAAAGATGCTTACAGCTCAGCCTTCAGAGGTTTGGACAGCTGCTTCTGAAGGGCATATTGAGAGAAGCATAGCCAGCCTTCCTGACCCCAGAACATCATTCTAGCTACTCAGTCACATTGTCTCAAAAAATTAGGCTTTTTTTTTTTCCCCTCTGCTGGCAGTCCTGACTTCTGCCTCACCAACACATTATTCACTCCAATTTCCATTGCAAATTTGTGATGGTATTGACTTTGTCTTATTATTAGTGCAGAAAAATTAAGGGAAAGCACACACAAACTACCTGAAGTCCTTAATAGATTATTAAAGTCAGCAGGCATGCCATGGAAATTTTCAGATTACTTAGCCTCTTTTGTAAACTGATGGCTAGTTTATGACCCAAGCAATTACAGTCTGTGAACTTGCACAGACAGCCTGAAGGCATCTCTGGAAGGTAGAACAGGTGTAACAATTTTGAAAGAGCAGCAGGCAGTCAAGCACTGTCTGTCAGGATAAAGCATCTCTTAATTCATTAGCATCAAGAGGGAATCAGATAATTGGAATGCACTTTCACATGTATCCAGCTTTTGAAAATGCATTTCAGCTAGGATATTTTTTCCCAATTGTGGCATCACACAGCTATAATAAATATTTTTTGTAGTTCTTGATCTCAGTGAGGGAGCAGGGAAATAGGGAGAGGTAAGTTTTTATTGTGACATCAGCCCACTTGCACTAGAAACAGTCCTAAGGACCATGAATGAGAAGTGTCTGGGCTTTCGTTAACCTCTGCTTGGGATTTTCAAATTAAGGAAGGAAAAAAAAAAACAAAAGGAAAAACAATTTAAACCAACAATAACTAAGGAAGGGCAAAGCAAGTAAATGGAGACTGGAACATAGGAGAGGGTGAGGAAAATCACTTCAGACTTCAGTAAGTGTTTCTGATGCAGTATTACAGCTTATTTAAATCAAAGCCTTTGAAGGGTTTTCTGGCAAATGCACCAAGTCATTTCTGTAACAGTGAAACAAAACTTACATTAAAAAAAAAAAAAAAAAAGCAGCCTTTACAGTCACATGAAGCCAGACCTGAATACTGAGTAAACGAGTTCAACAATGGAGTCATTCCTTCTAAAGAATCTTAGGATGTCCTTTTTATCCTCTCTGTGCTGTTTAACTCAGGTTTAGGAGAAACCAAGTTGAAAGCCAGGCAATCTGCTGGTCTGGTTACAGCACAAATCTGCAGGACAAAGCAGGGATTTCTGAATTTATTCCAGAAGGGCAGAGTGAGGAAAAAAAGCTAAGCAGCAGCTCTCCCAGACAGCTAACAAGGAAGAGACACATCTTAATCCAGATGAAAAAAAATGTTTTGACATGTCATGAGAAAGCATTTGATAATTCATTTCAGAAATTGGGCACAGACAGACAGCGCACATGTTGACACATAAAACCAGGTGAGGTAAACCAAGGAGGACAATGTGGGGAAAGAAAGAAATATGAATTCACACTTTTTTCTTTTAAAATAATACATTAAAATCATGTTAAAAAAGAAAGCACTTTTATCAATATATTGATTTTAATATGAAATTTTTAAAATAAAAATTAATAAAGAAATTCTGGTTCCCCTTGGAGCCACTTCTGCCAATTCTTCCCTTGCACATTAATCATCTACAGAGGCAGGATTCAAGAAGCTAAGATGGGTGCCCAATGAAAGCCCACCACAGAGGTATGTCCATCTGGAGTTGCAGTTAGTCATCCAATAAATGTGATGAATTTGTCTACAGTCCCAGACCAAAAATCTCATTTCACTAGAAGTATTTCTACTGAATTAAGCTAACCTGAAAGGTCAAAGGAGATTTTATTTATTATTATATTCACTGAAATTTATTTTTCAACAATTTCCCCCACAACTGGCACAGTAGTTCTAGGCAATAAATAAATATTTAACATCCATTCCTTCGACACTGACAAGCTAAAATTCTATTTGCTTACCTATATGGTTTCCTACATGAGAACACTCAGGTCCTCTAAAAAATTAAAAATATTGTTTCCCAAAAGTAATGATGAATTCTTCAAAATTACACATATGAAATATTTACAAATATAAATTTTTACCATCCTTTACCAAGTTGTTTTTTTTTAATAATAAATCTTTATTTTTTCAGCCCAGAAAAGTTAAGGCAGTGCAGCATCATTGCATACAAATGCCTAGTTATTGCATACAAAGCTGTAAATTTACATAAATTTAAAATATCATTACAAAAGGGAGCCATGGGACACGTTCTGCTACCAGCTACAATGGGTAAAACCTACAACGGACTCAAATGGAGCTTCTCCAGATTTATATAGGATTGACACAGGCAGAGTGTGGCTCAATTTCTTGATACCATTTCTGCATGGTGAAACTAGTATAGAGGAAAGTTTAGGCAAATTACATGCATAATAAATTGCAGTTTTATTTCTTCCTTTAAGAGAGATACTGTAAGGAAAGAAGTATATTTTATATACTGTACTAGCCTGGGTGAAATTAATAATTGAACTGAAGAGTAACTGTATAAAATAACAATAAAATATAGATGTATATATATATCTATATCTGTCTAAATATAGCATAGTCTATGGAGACAGCTTGCTCTTACAGCCCATAGGTTTCACAGGACTTCAAGATGTTTGTTGAGAGCTGTTTTTCTTACCTTTTGTGCACAGGGATTCCTACAACACGAGAACTGAATATCTGGAGTATAAAGGCACTAAAGTGGGAATCAACAGAGATGGGCTGAGTTCCCAGCTCTGCCACCAGTAGCTATGTAATCTTGACCAAATTAGATCTTTTTGTCTGTTTCTGATTACCTTTCCATCTTGACCATCAAGGTGGTTAGGAAAGTGGGTCTGTGTCACTGTGAGTCCTGCTCCTGTTGACACTAGTGATGGTCCATTAGGCAGTCAAAGCTTACCCTGGATGTGCACAATGCAATAGCAATAGGAATCAGCAGTGAACAGGGATCTATGAATCACAGAATCTTAGGGGTTGGAAGAGACCTTGAAAGATCATCTAGTCCAACGCCCCTGCCAGAGCAGGGTCACCTAGAGTACAACACATAGGAACATGTTCAGGTGGGTTTTGAATATCTCCAGCAAAGGAGACTCCACAACCTCTCTGGGCAGCCTGTTCCAGTGCTCTGTCACTCCCACAGTAAAGAAGTTTTTTCTGATGTTTACATGGAACCTCGTATGTTCCAGTATGCACCCATTGGCCCTTATCCTATCACTGGACATCACTAAAAAAAGCCTGGCTCCATCATCTTGACACTCGCCCTTAACATATTTGTAGACATTAATGAGGTTGCCCCTCAGTCTCCTCTTCTTTAAGCTAAAGAGACTCAGCTGCCTCAGCTTTTCCTCATAAGGGAGATGTTCCACTCTCTTAATCATCTTTGTGGCTCTGCAATGGACTCTTTCAAGCAGTTCCCTGTCCTTCTTGAACTATGGGGCCCAGAACTGGACACAATATTCCAGATGTGGCCTCACCAGGGCAGAATAGAGGGGGAGGAGAACCTCCCTTGACCTACTAACCACCCCCTTTCTAATGTACCCCAGGATGCCATTGGCCTTCTTGGTTACAAGGGCACATTGCTGGTTCATGGTCATCCTCCTGTTGACCAGGACCCCCAGGTCCCTTTCACCTACACTGCTCTCCAGCAGGTCAGCCCCCAACCTGTACTGGTACATGGGGCTGTTCTTCCCCGATACAAGACTCTACACTTGCCCTTGTTGAATTTCATCACATTTCTCCCCACCCAACTCTCCAGCCTGCCCAGGTCTTGAATGACAGCACAGCCTTCTGGTGTGTCAGCCACTCCTCCCAGTTCAGTGTCATCAGCAAACTCGCCAAGGGCACACTCTGTTCCCTCATCCAGATCATTGATAAAAATACTGAACAACACCGGTCCCAGTACCAACCCCTGAGGGACTCCACTAGTCACAGACCTCTAACTAGATCCTGTCCCATTGACCACAACTCTCTGACTTCTTGCTTTCAACCAGTTCACAATCCATCTCACTACCTGATCATCAAGACCACACTTCCTTAGCTTATCTACGAGGATGCTGTGGGAGACAGTGTCAAATGCTTTACTGAAATAAAGATAAACCACATCTACCAGTCTACCATCATCTATCCACCTAGTTTCTTCCTCATAGAAGGCTATAAAGTTAGTCAAACATGACTTTCCCTTAGTAAAACCATGTTGACTGCTCTTAATGACCCCTTCATCCTTGGTATGCCTAGACATAGTGCCTATTTTCATTTTCTCATCTGGGAAAGTTCTGTAAGAAACCTAACACTTAAAAATCTATATTGCTTCTTTTCTGGTGTAGGTAGTAAGAAGAGAGGTGTGGGAAAGATTTACTCAAGCCAAATGGAAAAGAGAGGGATAGAGTAGGCATCAAGGTTTTCTTTTTTAAATTCCTCATTTTCTTTTGCAATAACTTAGTACCTTTAATTTGTACACATGCCAATAAATTATTTTTTGCAATAGCCAGAGGTAGCACTTCTTTTCTATTAAGGAAATGCTATAGATCTCTGGCTTTTCAGCTTCTCTTTTCTTGGAGCATGGTCACAGATGCCCCCAAACAACAGCACATACAGATCTGCTCAGTGTCTAGACATGGGTTAAAACACAAACCTTTGACTGCCTCAACCAGATTAAAAAAAAAAAAAATAAAAAATTAAGGACTTCTTAAACTGGATGTATTTGTTTGATTGCTAAGGGCAGCTTTGCAATGTCACCTAGACTACATGCACTTACAGAACATACTCAAGTGTAACACTAGAGTTGTGTACGATGGCAGCAGACACTGTGTTAGATGATACACTGTATCAACAACAACCCTAAGCAACTCAATCCTAAACTCATTTAACAGCAGGCATTGACTGCCCTTGCTGGAAAACACCATCACTGGCCAATTTCTAGCATCTCACAATAGCTTCAGCTGTCTCAGAGTGGGATATAATGATGATAAATGCCTGAAGCCTGGAAGGATGAGTACGAAATGGAGGAGTGGTTTAGTTTTCAATCTTCAGACACTTTTGATGAAGTATTAATAAAAACGCTGCAAGACAGGCTTTGCTTGCAATTCTTCTACTATGGAAATTCCCCTACTGACAGCTTTGTTAATAATATCATGAGTTTTCTTTACAGCCTAGATCAGCCTTGAGATGAAGGGCTTAAAATGAGAAAGCCATTTTCTTACCTGGTTAGAGAGTCAACCTGATTTAAAGAACTAAAAGTGGGTGGTATTTAATCCTGAATTCTTTTGCACACATTGAGGAAGGAAAAAAGTGGTAAATGTATTATTTAGATTCAAGACAACAAGTCAGTGCACTTGAAAAGATCAGAAGAACTTCCATAAACAACAGTTTTGTTGTGTTGTGTTTTTTTTTTTTTTTGTCAAGAAAGGTCTAGAATGTACATTGTGGAAAAAAATTCTTTAGAAAGTCTAGAACTGAGAAATGTTCACATTATTTAGCTTCTGTGTGTTTCTACCAAATTAACAAAATAATCAGAGCCAAAGTTCTTTTCATTTCTGCACCTGGTTCTCCTGAAATATCAATATTATATTTCTGTTATACTGCATCTCTGTTTCAACACAATGCCTTTTGGTGAAGTTATTCTCTGATGGGGTCTCTAATTGTTTTTGTTCTGCAGTGAACATCATGATTGTTCTCTTTTGCCTTTGCATGATTATTCCTGGAAAAAAATAAAAATAAACACTTCTTCTTTCATGAGAAAAAACATTTTAAAAACTTTTAAAACATTTATATGCAGTTAGTTGATATTTTATTTTGAGTATCAATCATTTACCTTGTATTATGTTATTATTTTTATGGTGGGGTTTTTTAAATAAAAATTATATTTTAGCTTTCTTCTCTTCACAGAACTTGTGCAAAAAGTGGAGTAGTTTATTTTACTTAACATATGTAGTTACTACTCTATCCTGAAAAAATAATTCTCAGGAAGATCCAGTTTGCCCAAAGCTGAATGCAGTCTGCACCCATTATTCTGCTATAGGCCATGCTGGGAACAGATCCTTACCAAGGAGCCTGGGTCTGGTTGAGATGTGACATCATAATTTCCAAAAGCATCTGAAATCCATGGGACTGGCACCACTAGTAAGTGACAGCCCACCACAAGGCACCTCTTATTCTCTTGAACAGAGTGAAAATCCAGGGTAGCTGGATTTTAATATCCGAGTAGATTTACATTTGGCTAATTGGAGGGGAAAAATAAACCTAAACAAAGCATTTACAGCAGAGGTTTCTTCTGTAAGCAGGCTCACTTGGACTATTAAAAGAGATATATCATTGAACAGATTTATGATTATCTTTACTATAAATGCTTCAGGGCAAACACCACATAAACATGTTTATCATCCATTTCTTAATAAAAATAATTATTATAAATTATGCAGTTATGCTCTTTTAAAGCATTAGTTGATATTTCATCAACATTCTCTTACATGCACTTTAAAGCAGATTGTTGAAAACAGTTGCAGTAAACCTCTAAGCCACAAATGGTCACAAAACCATTTACACACACATGAACTCTTCTACTGGTTCCAGTTCTCCAAATCATTCAGCTCATGTTTTCTTAACCTTACAAAAAATACTTGTTAGTCCTAAAGCATCCCCAAGGGATACATGTAATTTAAGCTTTAAAATACTCTAATCCATTATGGTGGTATCAAATATTTCATTTTGAATGTGCTCAAAGTGAATCGTAAAAAGTTTGAGCTCATTAGAGACATGTGAATTAAAACACCACAAGTGTAGTAAGAGACTGAAAGTGACTGTGGTTCACATAAAACCTAGATAACAATACGGAAAAGCTTCTTTATTTGAGACATGAATAGATAATGCGAACATTACAAATGCTTCCCTTGTATGTTTTCAAGCCGTTGCTGAAAGTGTTTCCCAATTAGGATAAAAAGCCAAATTTAATTAAAATTCAGTGTAAATGCTCTGTTTACTTTTAGCTACAAACCGAAACAACTGCTTTAAAATTTATAAACGAAAGGTGAGAATAGGCAGATATACTCAGAACATCGCATTACAGATTTATTGCTGTATTTTAAGGCTATATATAAAAGAATGAAATGGCATTCAAGCCATCCAGGAGGTCATTTTCAATTCAGTACCTTGTATTTTAATCTATAAATAATCATGAGCAGAGAAGGACATGATTTCTTCTGTAACTAGCCACTGCTGGGTTCCAGGGAGCAGCTTCCCATCACAAATACTGAACATGACAAAAACTAAAAGACCAAGAGCTTTGCAGTGGGAATACCCTATCCCTCTGTTTTGAGGTGAGGCTTTGAGTTGCAGAAAAGAAAGAAAGATAAAGAATGTATAATATTCCTGAAAAATTTTAAGTTCCTGTCTAGAACACTTAAGCTGTTGAGGAAGAAAAATAAAGCCATCTTGCTACACTGTCAGTTTAAGTAGTGTCTCATGCACAGGCTACTTCCAAACTGGTTAGCAGCTCAAGGAATTACTTTTGTACTGCATGTGTTTTGTGCTATGCCCCTCTGCGTCTTCAAACACTTACATACCGAGTGCAAGTTAGCTTTGCCTCACTGGTGTTATACAGAAATAAAGCACTTTGGGACAGAGGGAAATGGCCTGGGCATCCAGGCACAGCTTTGAAGATAGCATCTTTTTAGTGAGAAAACACCACCCCAGAGCTAAAGCTTTTCCAGGGAATACCTACAGCATCCTCTCAGAGAAGTTGCTCCACTTGTTTCATTCAACCCAAATCACTCAAAATAGACAGCTCTGCTTCTCCTGGCAGTGTTGCCATGGTAGCTCTACACTCCCAGCAACCCTGAAGCATACCTAGGAGGACGGGGAAGTGCTCACACAGGTAGCACGGAGCACAGCACAGGATGCCACAGCAGCTTTCCTCAGGCTTTGAGCAGAAGTGCCCAATGTGGTGGAACCCGAGTTTGTTCCAGAGGAGGTGCTGTGCACCACCTCACTCCAAGCCATATCTGGACTGAGCCTTGGCCAGCCAAGCCCTCACCCACTCACTACCCAGCTGCCTGCAAGCTCCAAGCCATCTTGCTGCTTCCAGCAATATTGGGCTGGAGGGGCTCCTTATAACAGAAAGAATCCTCACTAAGCCTAAGCGGCAGGACTGCAACAGAGCCTGCATTTCACCCCTGCTTGTGGATGAGAGGTGGGAGATGAGTAGTTACCAACAGTTACTCTCTGGGCCTCCCACGTGAAGAAGCAGCAAAGCTGCTAGAAGGAGACTCCATCTGCTCCTGGTAGGGAGCACAAACATAAATAACACTGTATCGGCCAATGTTATCCAAGGCAGCTGTTAGATCTAAAAGAAACCTAATATAACAGTATTCAACAATCTGCACATAATACTTGAACAGAAGATGATCCTAAAGAATTTCTAAATGTAGTTGTTAGGCTAATGTAATTTGAATATTTTATCTGTAAATACAGAGGAGGGAAAAAGCTACTGCAGGACTTTGGAAAACAGCCCCATTTAGTACCACTGTGTAGCAGCATTTTACCACAATGGATCCTCACATCCGTAGACAGCCAGACTGCTGCAAGTGGGTAGCAGAGGACATTTCCCTAATGCACTTCAGATTTAGCCTTATCACTCAACAACCTGTTTGCACAGGTTCTTTTGAGTAGAGTGGCAAGGATTCCAGGTGATGGCTGAGAATTCCATATAACCTTTGTTAATCACTAAGCTCCTGAACCAGAGGAAAAAAACAAACAAAACACTCTATGGTATGCAAATATCATTCCCTCAGAACCACATTTACTTAGCTTCTGATGAGCAAGGAGAGAAAGTGCTGTTCCTTCTCATTACTTTATGAAGTAGCACAAATCCTGTACCACAATTCTATCCATAGCTAGCAGGCTACAGCTCTCTCAAGTGAGGGGATAACCATTTACTCTAAACACTATGAATGATGCAAAATTGCAGGGGTGAGGGGAGAAACAGAGACAGCATTTCCCCACTATCAAAATAATAAAGCTTCAGGTTAGTGTATACAAAAATATCTTCAAACAAAGACTGCTACTAGGGATTTCTGTTTTACAAAAGGCCAATACATACTGCTTCATATTCTCCCATCCAGATAAATATAACACGTCAGACTATAAACATCATTTTGAAAGATCTCATCATATAGGCTTTGATTTAGCACAGTGGTTAAGCATGCAGAAGCCCACAGGTACACACCCAAGAGCTGGGTTTGTTATTGAAGATGAAAAGGACATACAAACAAGTGCTGTGCAGTGGTAGAGAATTCTTTTCAGAAACTGCTGCCTAACAAGAACATTAAGTGAGTCAGGACAGCCAGCATGGCTTCAGCAGGGACAAATCCTGCCTGACCCATCTAGTGGCTTTCTACAGTGGAGTGACTGCATCAGTGGACAAGGGAAGACCTATGGATATCATCTATCTGGACTTCTGCAAGGCCTTTGAAACAATCCCCCACAACATCTCTCTCTATGAGTTGGAGAGATACGCATTTGATGAGTGGACTGTTCAGTGGATAAGGAATTGGCTGGATGGTCGCATCCAGAGGGTAGTCCAGACAGAAAACAGTGACAAGTAGTGTCCCTCAGAGGTCTGCACCAGGACCAGTGTTGTTTAATATCATAATTAACGATATTGACAGTGGCATTGAGAGCACCCTCAGGAAGTTTGATGATGACACCAAGATGGGTGGTGTGGTCGATATGCCAGAAGGACAGGATGCCACCCAGAAGGACCTGGAAAAGCTGGATAAGTGGGCACAAGGGAACCTCATGAGGTTAAATAAGGTCAAGTGCAGTATCCTGCACCTGGGCTGAGACAACCAGAAATATCAATACAGGCTTGGGAAAGGCAAGCTAGAGAGCAGCCCTGTGGAAAAAGACCTGGGGTTACTAGTGGATGAAAAGCTGGACATGAGCCACCAATGTGCAGTTGCAGCCCAAAAGGCCAACCACATCCTGGGCTGCATCAAAAGAAGTGCGGCCAGCAGATCGAGAGAAGTGATTCTGCCCCTCTACTCTGTCCTGGTGAGACCTCACCTGGAGTACTGCATCCAGCTCTGGAGCACCCAACACAAGAAGGATGTGGACCTGTTGGAATGTGTATAGAGGAGGGCCACAAAAGTGATCAGAGGGCTGGAGCACCAGTCTTATGAAGACAGGCTGAGGGACTTGGGGTTGTTCAGTCTGGAGAAGACTCCAGGGGGATCTTATAGAGACCTTTCAATACCTGAAAGGGGCCTGTAAGAAGGCTGAGGAAGAACTGTTCCCAAGAGCAGGTAACTATAGGACAAGGGGTAATGTTTTTAAGATAGAAAAGGGTAGATTTAGGTTGAATGCTAGGGAAAAGTTCTATAATATGAGGGTGGTGGATCACTGGAACAGGTTGCCTAGGGGGATGGTGGGGGCCCCATCCCTGGAGACATTCAAAGTCAGGCTTGATGGGGCTCTGAGCAATCTGTTCTAGTGTGAGATGTCCCTGCTTATTGTAGGGGGATTGGACTACATGACCTTTAAAGATTCTTTTCAACCGAAGACAATCTGTGCTTCTATGATCTTTTTATCTTAGTTTCATCAAGACTTATCACCTTCAATTAGAGCTGAGTGACTACTGTTTCACTGATAAATTCAAACTTTTAGTTTGTATGACCAGTTTATATACAGCTTCTGCTATTGTTCTCTTCTAAAAAACACCCTTTTGTTGAGCCCCACACAGCAGAGAAAAAAAAAAAAAAAAGGAAAAAAAAAAAATCAGGCTCTCCCAGTTTCTGCTGGTCTATTATTTAACTGCAACAGTCAGAAAGAGCTGTGCAAACAATCATTCAGGCCACTGGTTGATCAAAACTCCTTTGCTATAACTGCAGTTATACAACATAGGCAGTATCCAATTAACTCAAAGGATTTATAATTTTTTTCCTCCCTAACTGTATGATTGAAGCCCACAGGAAAGAAATCAGCCCTAATAGTTGTTGAACAGCATCTGTGTTGCTGGTTGTGCCTATTCTAGCAACCAAAGATGACAACAAAATAAAGTATTCTGTGAAGGACAACAAAATAAAGTATTCTGTGAAGTACATCCAAAAGTTTTTTCATGCATGATGTTCTCTTAGGTGACCTAAGAAATACGCAGAATCTGCAAGTGATGCAGCATAGAGCTGCTGACTTCCCAGAAGAGAGGCTGAGAGCCCTTGTGGTGGCCTTAGACACAAGTTTCCAGTGTCTTATAGGACATTAATTTCCTTCATGTGGGACCCTCCCACAAAACAAAACAACAAAACAAAAAACCAAACAGAAACCCAAAAAAAGCAAAAAACTAAAATTACCCCAACAAAAACAAACAACAGACATAAGGTCAATAGGGGTTTTCAACACTCTCACAATAGACATTTCCATTAAATGTCACCCCCAAAATCCTTTATGCAAGTAGAGAGCTACTAACAGATGCATTTAGAAGTGTTTCACAAGGATATTTTACATCATTTTTGAGGCATTTTTGGTTGTTGATGGTTGTGTCAGTGTTGCGTTCCCTCACTGATCCTCTCCTATGTCTGTGATTTTAATTCTCCACTGTAATGACCAAGGACAGCCACATAGTTTATTTTGCTGTTTTCATTTTCATCCTAGAAATTACAACTTGAATTGCAGTAATTCACCATGTGAAGTGTTTATTTTTAGTGCTGACCCCTCCAGAGCAAGAACGTTTACTCAGACACTATCAAGAAAAAACAGATGATGATACACTCAAGACCTGTAATGGAAATACCTGTTTATATACTGACACATTGCAATTTAAAGATGCACTGAGAGTAATTTGTGACCCATGGTTACTCACTACAGCAATATAGCTAGAGAAAAACAAGGCCAACATCTAGACTATAAGGCCACAAAGGAAATGCTCCAAATAATATTGAACATTAAATCATCATTGCCTTCTAAAAAAAGAAGTTATTGCCTTGTCTCATTTGGATCCCTAGGAGCATTAGAAATGAACTCAGCACTAATACAAGTAGCAGACAAGTCATCGTCTACAGACACCAGCAACAGAAAAGGAAGGTACATTTGGAAGGAAATCAGTAAGTAATCAGGTGTCTTAATTTAGACAGGGCCTCTGAATGAATGCTTGAAAGAGAAGACTCAGAATGAATTTCTGGAAGAGACAGCTAAGCTGCCATTAGCATTTAAGTGGCCAGATTACTTTCCGAAATTCTCTGACCTGCTGAAGCAGCTCAGTTATGCCTTGAAGTAAAATACCCCAGTCTTCCTCCAAACCACCTGTCATTCTGTTTCCAGGTTCATTAACACAAGCAAGGAAAATCTGCATTTCTACAACACAAATCTTATCTTGGCCAAGCCAGATTCATCAACAGATGCAGGAGCAGTATCTCATGGCTCCTAAAAGCTCTGCTCAGTATTTACTGCTGAAATGTTTATGCAGTTATGGCACACAAGGGCCTGGTGAAGTACTTATAGCCACTTGAATATCTTTATAAGTTAAGTAATCAGGTGTCATCAGAATGCAAACAAAGGAAATGATGGAGTTTTTCACTGAGGGATTTTGTCTTACCTTTCTCTTCCTCTCAAACATTAAACATCTTGAAAAATACTTGACAAACTGTGATCTGATACTAAGCTTCTTCCTCCTGGGGATGTCATCAAAAAGATTAAAACCCAAAAGTAATTGTGCAATTTTATCTCTTTTAAATTATTAAAGCTGAGACATATTTTTGGCTTCAGCTGCTTCTGCGAAAAGAGACCTTCAGGAAGCTTTTTGTGTGAGTTGATCCATTCAATAATATACTGCTATTTTTATTTCTCTCAATCTCTTTCTTCACCTACAACAATGACTTAGCTAAAGCTAAACAAGTTTCCCAGGAATCATACCACATCCACAAGCAGACTCAGCCCGGCAAGGCTACCACATGCTCTTTGCTTCCCCAACACAGTCTTCCTTGCCATTTTTTTTACCCAGGTCTATCTGTTTTGTCAGACAAATGTGAGCAGGCAAAATACTGTTAAGTGTGGCTTAGTGCATCTCGAAGTCCATTCTGGGTCAGGATACTTTGCAAAGAAAAAAAGAATTAAAACAAAATGTGACTGAAAAGGAGTTTACTTCCTGGTATCCTGGTATTACAATTTTTCTTATCTTGACTAAGCAAAAATGAGGTGTTTGCAGTCTTTGGTAAAAATACTGCTTATTTTATTATTTATTATTATTACTATCATTATAATTATAATTAATTTATTTTTTATTAAACAACTTTCAGTAAAAACTCAAAAAAACATACATTAATTGAATTTCTGGTATCTAAATTGGATAAAAAGGTTTTGTTCAGCTCAGCTCCCAGCTGGTGGCAATGTTCCTGAGTGTCTGGTGTAAATGATTATTCAAGTGTTTTATGACCCATTTTCTGCTGTTGCTTTGCCCCCCCAGGTAAGCTATGGGGGAGCTGGGCATTGCTGAGCTGCAGCAGTTGACATCCTGTATGTTGGGGAGCTGGTCTCTAACCCTTCAAGACAAGGGCTCTGATGAACTCCCAGCCACTGTGTTGGCTCCCTGCCCTGTCTCCTCTCCATGAGGACAGTGGGACGCACAGTTGCTCAGACCTTGCAGTTCTCTCTTTCATATTCACCAAAATTGCAAATAAAACCACAAATGCCCTTTAGCCAGTTCAATGATGAGTACAGGAATTTCCATTAAAGGGGCACCAATACATAACCAGGAGGTGGCAACACTTCCAACCACAACAGTCCTCACCCTGTGAGAGTGAGTCAAAGCGTGCAGAGGTTGGTCACCATCAGCTGACTCTCTCTGGAACATTTCAGCTCATTTTGCTAAAACCAAGTATTTGATTTAGAAGAAACTACCCAGAATGACATGCAGGCTTCCTGATTTCTAACCCCCCAAAACCATCAAACATCTGTCCAGTGGGATTTTACAGCATTGTTTTCTGCAGGAAATGTAACCTCCCGTGCAGCATCATGGTTCCTCTGCCTCTGTTCTTGGCCAGAACACTTGAAATGCTGAGGGCAAAATGAGATTAACAAAAAGAAAAAAGGCCAAACCTTCCACTAAGTTCAATAGTTCAGTTTTGCAGTTGAGTGAATTAATTTCTCATTCCCACTTAAATTTGTTCATCGAGCCATAAAGCTTACTGAATAATTATACTTAAAACAATCCTGACAAAACCTTTTATACCTGAAGATTTAGAACATCCATTCAATTAAACAATAACTGCAGTATACTGATTTTTCTACATATCCTTCTTACCAGAAAAAAAAACCCCTCTGCTTACTGATGTCAACTTTAAAAAATGTATTCAGCCAGTTAATTTTTACTGAAAGCCAAAAAAATGTCTCTCAGTTATATTCCTGTGACTTTTACTGGTTTGGTCTCTACTGCAAGATAAATACATCATAAGGAAAGAAGTGAAAAGTGTAATTTTCATTGATGAAGCCAGAGCCTTAATAAAAGATAATGGAATTCCAGACTTACCTTTCCTAAAGAAGTGTTGGTAAAGAGTAGCAATGATCATATACGGAAGGGATTTCCTAAGTCACTGTTAGACATTACAATGTAAAAGTCAAATAAGGAGGAAAATAGCTTGGCATGCGTTGTTTGTTTTTTGTTTTGTTTTGTTGTCTTACTTAAAGCAAATAAAACTAATTTCAGAAGACAGAATACAGAACTATTCAAAAGCAACTAAAATGAACAATTTCAAACCATATATAAAGTCAATATACTTCTCTGCCTGAGGTTTTTCGGTGCCTTGTTGTTTTTCTAAACCAAAGAAATGAAAATGAGTAAGGGCTTATTCAAAGCAAAGATTTTCTCTTGCTTCTGGTACATACATGCAACTGCATGCAAGACTTCACATTAGACTGGTATAGTTTAAATCCTAGGCTCTCATTAACGTGCAAGTGGTAACTCCAGCATTCAGACCCTCCACAGAGCTATTCAAATGAGGAAAAGCAGGCAGCTCTATATTTCCTTCATCAGAAGCAGCTCGTTTAAATAGTAAGTAGGGCATGCCCAAAGAGGATGTCCTCAATTACAAAGCATTTTACTTATATCAACAAATTCACACTCAGAAAATGATCCAAGTCTACCAATGTACAAGTCCTGCCTAATATAATTTACGGTAGCAGTTTCAAAGGCACACCTGCATTACAGGAACAGTAGCACAGGTCTTCCAGTTAAATTCAATTAGTTCATCCCTCACCACAGCACCAAACATTTCATCCACTGAAGGATGGGGTCTTGCTTTACTCTTACCAGCCATCATTGCAACAGTAGGCATCATCAATTGCTTGCTCATACACAAAAGTGCCAAAGCCATTAATTCAAAGACAGGTTTCCTCAGAGCCAACCAACACTTCTGGTTGATATTTATGTGACTTATAGACCTCACTTAGATTTAAGCTTGAACATTATGGTTGGACTTGGCCTTCAACACATCCCCTTAATATGGGAGTTATGCAGGGAGAAGCTGCTGCAGATTTTGTCATTATTAAGCCCTGAGTGAAGAATAATGGGATGCAGAAGAGGCAGTAAGTTGGTCTGCAATCAATCAAGTGCCTTTCTAAGGTGTATGTTGTTTATCTTTCAAGAGATGCTTCTGTATTCCTAAATCCTCTACTCTGAAGCAAGTACATACCACCAAAGAACTCTACAGAGGTATCGTAATTTGCCCTCCCCTAGTAGCAGAGAGCTATTTTATGAGGCCAGAAGGGTGGTACTTTAAATTTGTGCAACACTGAAAATCTACAGTGTCATTAGCATGTAGTAATCATGGGCCCAGTATGTGTTATACCAATGTAGTGCAAGTTTTTCACTAAACCACCTCAGCTGCTGTTGTGAGGGTGCATCTCAGCCAAGGTTCAAACTAACCATTGGATCTGAGCATTTTCTCCAGCAGCAACAAATCTGACCTAGTTTAAACACCCGTTTATTTGACTTTCCAGCCTTATTTACATTCTGCACCAAAGAATCATATTCCTAGAAAAGGTAGTAAAGAATTTCCACCACCACCCCTTTCCATGCAACTTTAGATTATTAAGTCTTAGCCTCAGATGGTAGGAACTAGTCTTGAGGGTGCACTGCTACTCAGGGATTACATTCCACACTCTCCACTTAAAGACCTGGGAAAATACTTTAAGTTCCAGTCATCATATACTGCAATTTGAAAACTGCATAAGTCTCCATATGTTTTTCAGGGATCAGGGGAAAATAATCCGAATATCAGGTCTCATAAATTCTTTTGAGCAGCTGAATATTACATTTGCTCTACAACATTCCAATGTGTATTATGATGCAAGGTAAATTAATTTGCTCTGCTAATTTGCTTCAGTTACTTCACAGCCTGGTTAATTAGGCAGCTCTTTGCAGCATCATTGTCTCCATTCCTTCAGAATAATAGCTTCCTTTGCTGTTTGTTTTTTGTTGTTGTTGTTCTTTTAACTCATTGAGCATATAGATATGTACAACACGTCAAGAAGTAAACCTAGATGTACTTGTGAGAAAAAATTCATCAATATCTTGTTAAGAGGCAAGATATACTTCTCTCTCATCCACCAGCATGATTCCACAGATGGTAGCCACCATAACCACATTAGCGCCCTCTGCTCTAACAGATGTCTTCTTGCTTTCCTTGTTCCTGCCCAGAATTTGAGCCAGGAATCCAGGGCAGTTTTTGCACTTCCTTCCCTCTCCAGGCTGGGGTGAAGGAAGGAGACACCATTCTTACATCCATACCCAAGATAGGAGGGAAGGGAAGAGAAGCAGGATCTCTCCAGCAAGCCACGTGTAGACAAAACATGGCCCAAACTAGCAAGTGGGAGGTTACCAGGAGGAGCCTACTGTGATAGCATTAAGTAATTTAATAAAGGTGCCTCCAAAAGAGCCTGCTTTAACTATGTACCTAAGCTACCTCAGCAAGGCTTACAGCTTTACAGATGCTCTGTGTAAGCAGAGACTAAGCTACTCAGGTCAATGTGTCTGTAGTACAGCTACTGCTGCTTCTGCAGCTCAAGTGAGCACATGCCACTTTTACAAGATCCATACAAGTTGCTACAAAAAGTGCTTTCAAGATACATTTCTGCAATGCACAACAACTACAAGTATTCCAAGTTTTTATTCCAAAAACATAGCTGGGAATAAGATTGCTCATAAATCTTAGGCTCTACCCAGAACAAAGACAAATAAAGATACAGAGCTATTCAGTCCAGCCTTGAGCAAAGTCCTCAGGAAAGATTTAATGAAAAAACCTGCTTCCTCCCCCCCCCTTTTAACTGAAGAAACCACTGAGAAAAGAAACTAAAGCAGCCCTTGATCAGCCCCTATTAGTTTTCATCTGGATGCCATCTCTCCTCATCTGCAAAGGGCAACAAAAAGAAAACAGCTTCCCTACCTGGCTCAGTAGCAGCATCCAGAGAGCAGGGCAGCACCTGTATGGAAGGAAGCTCACTGTGTAAGACTGATTTCTGCCAAGCAGCTGAGCTAAATGAAGGCATGCAAGCCCTGATGAAGGAGATTGGGATAATCCCTGCTTTCCTTAGCATGAGCCAGCAAACATACTAGCATATAAGCCTTTGTATGGGTAAAAAGTGGCCCTCTCAGACAAAGGATATCTGTCACATATCAAAGAGTAAAATTAATTCAGGAAAAATTGAGTTAAAGGGAAATAACTCAAAGAGAATGTGCCCTAGCTACTGAAGCTCAGTTACTTAGGTCTAGCTCTTCTCTGCCAATGTGTACAAATTCCTCTTGCCCTGGCAAATCTGTGTAAGCTCAAATAATGAAACAAATTCCTAGTTTCTGGGAGGTTGGCACACTAGCTTATATGTCCTCATACAGGGAGTCTGTAAATTAAGGTGTGACGAAGACAGTCTTTGGCACAGGTGAAGCTGGAAGAGCAGAGATTCCTTAAAGAGTTTGCACCCAGGGAGAAGAAGTGGTGCCACACTAAAGAGAAGAACAGCTGGGGCAAACTCAAAATTCTGCAGGTCTTCAGGAAAATTACCAGCCTTCTAAAACCATAGAGAGACGCGAAGAGGTCCCGTGACAGTATTTGCTGCTTGAGTCCTTCTTCCACCTTTCCTCCTTCCTTCTCCAGCCCAGGAGAGGATGTTTCCTAACCCCACATTGCTCCCACACCTTAGCACATCACTTGAGTTGCAATCCAAATAGCACCACCACCCAGAAAGAAGAAGCAGCCTTTTTTTAAGATCTCAAGACTGTATTGTTTCTTTCACTTTAAAAAAGTGCTTCTGAAGCTTGCCAGATTATTCACTACCTCTTGCTTCATTTTTTTGTTTCAGAGGATGAGCTGGAGGCAGGCGATAATAGCCATGAAGATTAAAATGATCTGAGGATTTAAGATCTGAATAACAATAGGGAATTGTATTTATATCAGCATTTCCCACCTAAGAGCTAGAGGATCATCTTTTTGGAGGTCTGCAGCTTGTTGTTATTTAAAACCAGTTTGAGCTACCAGTCATTTGGAGACAGAATTCCCTAAAATACATTGCCCTTCTCTTACTGTTCTGCCTTTCTAATGATGCCTTGTGTATATACATGAAGATCCTTGCTCTTCTCCAAAAATATTCTTCTAGGTATTTCTGGCAGATAGGTTGCATGAGCTGAAGCCACAGCATGAAGAGATTTTACGTTCTCTCTTTTTACCCCATGAAGACTGTGGTAGATTCAAGCCCTACTTTTAGGTTGTAGAGGTATAATAAGGTTGCAATATTACAGTGGTGCAAAACATTTATTATATGTCAAGAAGAACTGAATAGTCTGCTGTGTCAAATACAGCCCCATTTATAGAGATTTGAATAAATACCCAAATAACAAAAGCAGAATTAGGGTTTACTGGTTTTATGCTGAGCATGCTTTAATGCTTTAGAATAATCAATGAAGACCCCACAGACATCTTATCCTGTCTATTTTGTTGAGAGAGACAGTTGTCAAGGTTTAATGCTGGGCTTGCAATTAAACAGATGCTCTCTGTTAACCCCTCTCCCTTCCCAGAAAGGGAAAGAGAATAAGGGAGAAAGACTTGGTTGGAAATTAAACTACACAGCTTTAATTAAAACAATAATGATGAAAAAGAAAAAAAGTAAATATATGCAAATATGCACAAATATATACATAACCAATAGCATGCTCCAACCCCATTAATACTCACACACCACAGGGGCTGCAGGACAGGTCCTGGGAAAGTCCCAGACTGAACTCCTTGACTCAGTTACAGGAACAGGATGCAGGAACACACAGATTCAGGAGTGCATGGATCGGGATCAAAGGCAGAAGAACAGGTGGGGTCCTCCCAGGACACTGGCCATGGATGAAGAGAGCTTGACCCATATGATCCCTCATTTTTATACTGAGTATGATATGTATCGGATGGAATACTTTATTTGGTCAATTTTGGGTCACTTGTCTGGTCCCTTCCTTCCCACAGAAGGGTTGCAGTTGTGACCCCTTTTTCCTTTCTGGTGCTCAAGCAGTTTAGCAGAACCAAGTAGTGGCCTTGGTTGTGCATACTGTTCTCCAGCAATAATTATAAACATTGAGCATTATCTGTCCTAGAGCAGACACTGGATGAAAAACACACTGTTAATTTCAGCAAGTGCAGTTACTTAGAAGACACTTAATTGAAAAGTAAAATTACTGAAAGAAAATTGCTTCTGTCCCAGCTCAAAATAGGCCAAAAGAATTTTTTTTGTACGGAAGAATTAACAGCACACTTTATCAGGGCAGGACCCCTATACACAGCACTGCTGACCATTCATGCTGTCATTGCCCCTGAGTATCTTCAGCTCCCCCGAAGTCAGTTTGTGTTTTGTTCATTGAGTTTGTTTGTGCATTGAGTCTTCCTAACAGTCACTGTCTCCTGGAAAAAAGATAAATAAGTGAAGTCTCTATTCAGACGAGGGCCCAGGATCAGAATTAGTGTAGAATACATTGCCTCTTGCTATGGTGCCAGTCTGGTTTCAGAATGCCATCTCTAAGTAAGTCAAGTGTCTGGATGGCTCTGTTGACAGGTCACTGGCAGTCCAAAGGAGCAATGTCACTTCTGTGTACATCCTTAAAACCATATCAGAATGGAGGAAAGAGTCAAGGAGCGACTAGAGGAAGCATAAGGAAGAAAAATTTAGAAAGCATCAAGCAAACCAGCTGCAAAATAAACACACTCGTCACAAATGTCTTTGGTCTAACATGAGTGCACTGGGACACCATCAAAACAATGATGCCTATGGTGCTGCTGAATGTTTCCCTTCCCACCTCCATTCCTCAGTCAGCAGGCTCAGTCTCTGCCCAGAGCTCAGGGTGCAAATTCTCTACAAGATTATTTCAGGCCCTGAAACTTACTGTAGTATCAGAAATTATGGTAGTTCCACATATTTATGATCTCCAGCTCTATGGCAACCATAGTAATGTCATTGCATTGATATGTGGATATGTCATTTTATAATTGCTCTAATTTTATTTTAGAAAGTAAAGTTTCTCATTATGCACTAATCAGACTTCTAATCCCTCAGCGCTTCCTTCTTCTCTCCTCCTTAGGGAAGCCATAGAGACTTATCAAGTATGTCACCTTCTTTTTTTTCTACAGTGCTCATGTGAAGTCATCAGATAAGAGGCACTCTGGCATTAGAAAAATGATGAAGATATTTACAGTTAATATATCCATAAATGAAGACACTATTAATTTCATAAATTCTATATTAAAATATCTATTTTTTAATAACAAAGCCTCCTTCTCAATTATTTTAAAGCCTAGGCGTAACGCAGTAACTATAAAAGTCCCATTCACATTACTTCCTTGGCATGTAATAAACAGGAAGCAAAATGTTTCTTTCCTGATGAACATAAGAGCAGCGATGACGGGTAGAATCAAAGGCATTCTCTCTACAGCACTGGAGAGAGTTTATGGTCCCAGATGTACCATGCAGCTTTTCACAACTGGTGACTCAGTAGCTTAGGAGCCCAATAACCTGGGAGGCTCATGAAACCCTGTAAGTCACTGATGACCTAAGGAAAATATATTAAAAAAAATACAGTCACACCAGCCCTGGCCTCTCATTCATATTAACTAAAGCCTGTAGCCAGAAATAGATGCTTGTGGTGAAGCACATAAACCCTATATTAATGCAACTGGTAGTTGGTAACATCTGGCTCATCTACCTAAGATTCCAGAAAACATTTGACTATACATACAAGTCAATTTCTCCTGGAAATTGCATGTTATCATAATGTTGAATAAAGTGTGTGCCAATATATTCTCCTGAAAAAGAATGTCATTCAAAACAAATCCCCAAATTAATTTTCCTCTCTGACTAAAATATGAATTTTTTGTTTGTTTGCATCCAGGGAAGTGTAATAAAAATCTCCTCAGATGTTTGTATAGCTATAGGTCTCCAAATTATTGGTCAAAAAGGAATCCCTTTTTAAATTTACAGCTTTTTAACTGTTACTTGTTACTGCATCCTCTGGAGGGTGAACAGAAATGGAAACATGTCCTTTATTGTTTATTGATTGTGTCCCAGAGATACAGTTTCTTGTTGCTTTTAATCTTTCCTGCTTTTCTTTCCCTTCATCTGAAGAAGTTTCACATGCTGCTAAGCATGCTTTTTTTTTCTGAGTATCTTTAATTTTTAAAAAATCCTTTCTGAGACATAGTGGTACAAGTTGTTCTAGGCTCCTAGTGACATACCTAATTTAGATGATGGCCTTCTCATTTTCAGTATTATTTCTCATCTTAGTCCTCTTAATCATCACACTGTTTTAATTTCTTTGTGTATATTTATTCCTTTGTTTGGTTTTGCTACCACTGAAAAGTAATGAGGAAAGATGTTTTTTCTGAACCATTTTGTATTGCACCAGGACCTTTGTATGAGCTTTTATAGTTAGTTTAGTGACCGCTGTGGACTTCCCTGTTATCCTTCCTAAAGTGACTATCATCTCAAACAGACAAAGATTTTTTCTGTGTGAACAAATACATTATTTCTAGCTTTCAGAAGACAGTGCAACTTAAACTTGCCACAAATCAAATGCAAAGTGTAATTCCTCTAGTATTTCAGACCAGTGTAATTTCTGGAGCACATGAGTTTGGAAAGGGAAGGTAAGAAGAAACATTTATTATTACTGTTTATGTAATCATGGATTTTTCCATCAAGAATTATGGAGTGCTCCAGAACTCAGATTTAACATGCAAACTGCCACAGGAATAATTTCCTGACAGCAGCTCATTTTTTTTGCTGGGCAAGATTTTAATAATACCTTAATTTATACATTTTCTAGCTCTTTATCAAGTCCATTTCTCCACAGATATGCAGCCATCCAGAAACTCTGCTCAGCCCCACAAAGCAGAGTATATTCCTCATACCAGCTGCTGTCAATACAGCCAAAAAAACACCGAGAAGTTAGAAAACCCTTCAAAGATTTATTGTCTGGGACTTCCCACTGGTCTACTCTTAGAACACACAAATTTTACCTTTTCTGTGTAGAATGACAGACAGTGTGTCTGGATTGAAACAATACAAAGCTCTTCAGGGCAAAATAGTCACCTTGACCTTCCCCATGGACCCTATTCAAGATAGCAAAGTCTCTTTGCTAGGCGGTCCCAGTCAGCCTGCAACAGTTTGGGTTAACTTTATTCTCGGATGGTCCAAGGACTGACTTTCAGACAGGATTTTACAGTACCCAGTAAATATCTTATGTCGCAGTGGTGGTTCTTGTCCCTCACCATCTTCCATTAAGAATGCAGCTATTTGCCCAATCAGTCTGAAAAACGTAAGCGCAGTTCACAACATTTACCTCAGTCCAAGGTAGTTAACCTAATGGACCTTTAGTACTGGGTGGCAAAAATTACTGACCAGCCAAATGGGAGGTCCCTTTTAGCTCATCCTAACTGTGCGGGTGTGGAGCACAATGAGCATCTTAACCAGTCAGACATGGAAAGAACAGTAAGCTCTAGCTCTGTCAGAAACCAGTGAATCATGGATAGTATTTAAGCTTTTCTGGTTAATTATAGAAAGTGTCAGGCAAGTTATAAGAGAGAAGAAAGCAAAGGGTAAGAACAATAATTACCATTGAATTCATTGCCCGAAGTGTCAGACAAAGTAATAACTAGGTTGTTTTGTGTTAGGAGAACAGGTAAAATTTGCAACATGAGCAAATACTTTATGAGAGTTCTAAGGTCCAAGTGAAAATATATTAGACCAATGTAAAAATTTAGTGTTTCAACTAAAGGCTGTTAAGAACTCTGGGTTTTACTGCACCACCTTCAACCAAAAGACATATCAAAGTTTAGTACAGGGCAGTTTAGAAGTCAAATCCTGTTCATACACACCTGGATAGACAGAATCATGCAATAAAGGAGAGCAGGACAATTATGTATTGAAAGCAAATAGCAAAACTAGATAACATCTTGCACCTTTAAAGGCTAAATCATGCAAATTTGCACATCTCTGGAGCAGGTACTCAAGTGCATAATGGGCCTGAGTCACTTCAGCCTGCTCAGTAGCATTAACAAGTGGGCTGTAATACTGCAAAGCAAGTGATTATGCTTAAGGTCCTAACTTTCTTCTCAGAATTGCCCCAAAGTTTTCATGAAGACCACAGCAAAAGACCGTTTGCACACTGTTACACCTGGGCTCAAGCACTGGTTTGGGTCCCCGCTCAAAACACCTCAGATGGACAGGACCTGCCAATTCCCTCCACAGCTGAGGTTTTTCAGTCCCAAATAAACCCTCTGCAGATTTCCATAGAGAGGATGGTCAAGGTACAAAGAGCTGAGCTAGCTCCTGATGGCAGGGGTCAAGAGAGCTTTCAATACTATGACTCTCATTTCCAGAATGGCAAGCAAAAACAAACACGATTTTTTGGGATGCAAGTGGGATTTGACACAGTTTTGAGACTTACATTTTCAAATACCCCTTCTCCTGATTGCTGTGGTTGTCTCCAGAAAGCCAGTAGTTACAGATAATGAACACAATCACCTTCAAGACTGAAAAGATGACATGCTTTAACAGGTATCAGAAGATTCCCCTTTGACGTGACGAAGTTGTTTTCACTTCAGAAAGCATTTTTTACAAAGTCACACACTCAAGGTTAATAACAACATCTGAGGTGTGGAAATCATGAAATGACTAGAAAGATGGCCTAGAAAATTTAAAACAGAGTTACATGAAGCACGAGGAAAGGACTGAAGAAGCCGCTACATCTTGCATGAGCGATAGGAGCACTGAAAGAATAGGTAACAAAGGAAAACAGATGCAGCAGAAAGATGTTGAACAGCTTTGATCAATTCAGGACTTAAACCTGACAGTATTTAATGCTGATGGACAGATATGAAATGAGGATGATAAAAAAAGGGTGCTAAGAAAAAACATTCAACTTCATGAAGAATGAAAACTGAAAAGGGACAACAGAGTCAACATAGTAAAGACAAAACAATCAAGCAAAACTAATACTGTCTAGTACAAACATCTGAAGGAAATAGGTTCTGAAAGGGAAAAGACAACCTGGAGAAGGATAAGTGTTATGATTTGGGCTTAACCAGCAATGAAGAACTATGTGGCCACCATTTGGCCACTCACTCACACCCTGTCCCCCCTCAACCTGACAACAAAAGCCAAGTAGAAGCTCATGGGTTTGTGACAAGGACAAGGAGGGTTCACTCACCAATTACTATCATGGGCAAAAAAGACAGCTTGTGGAAAAAATATCAATTTAATTCATCATTAATCAGATGCACACAGGACAAAGTCAAAACTAAAAGCACAGCTTAATTATTGACCCCACCCCTCCCTTCTTCCTGGGCCCAAATTACTTTGTTCCTGATTTTAGTACCTCCTTTCCCCCCAGAGTCACAGGGGGACAGGGAATAGGGCTTGGAGTCAGTGCATCATGTGTTGTTTTCTTCCGCTCTTTGCTCCTCAGGGAGAAGAGTTCCTCAGAGCCCTCCCCTACTCCCCCATGGGGTCCCTCAAACGGGAGAGAGTCCTTCAAGAACCTCTCCAACATGAGTCCCTGCCACAAGGTGCAGTCCCTCAGGAGCAGACTGCTCCATCCCAGGCCTCCCACAGCATCATGGGCTGCTTTGGGAACAGTCAGCTCCCCTTGGGTCCTCCACGGCTGCAGTACCACATCCATGGGCTGCAGGTCTGTGTCTGCTCCACCATGCTCCTTCACGGGATGCTCCGCCATTCTCCCTCATGGGTTCCTGGGGGAGAGCCTGCTGTCTCACCACAGGCTGCAGGGGGACATTTGTTCGAGCACTTCCTCCCTCTCCTTCCTCACCAACCTTTTTATCTCTCCTCTGGCACTGCTCTCACCTCTGCTCTCCACCTTACTCTCCCTACATCCTCTCAGGTCTTATATCCCTTCTTTCATATGTTAATTGAGAGGTGCATCCATTGTGTCTCTAATGGCTCAGCCTTGGCCAGAGGTGTGGCTGGATCTGGAAGAGCTTTGAGTAGCTTCTTACAGGATCCACCCCTGGGTTCCCTCCCACACTACCAAAACCATGCCAGAACCAAACCAGTACAAAAGGGAAGACCTTAACCGAAAGCCACCAGCATTTGCCTGGCACATCATCAAGAGATTGCAAAACCGCTCCTGAGTATGCACCCAGGTCATGGCACAGCAAAGCAATTTGTTCTCATCTGTTCCCTGCCTAAAGCACACTAAGACTTTCATTACTCTTTTCAACCGCACACCAAAGAAGCAACCTTGGGAATCAGCCTTGGAGATGTAATATGATTGCTGGGTTGCATTTGCTTTCATATTATTCCTGTACCTGCATGAAATTTGTCACACTGATGATAAGTCTCAGACATTATCAGATTTATAACAGCAGGGATTTGTTGAAAATCAGGATTTTCTGAAGGACAGGCATCCCAATTTAGCTTTTTTTACAAATCAGTCTTGTTGGTTTTTTTTCTAAAGGAAGTTTGTGAAAAAATTAAAAACAGAATTTTCGTCTGTTTCATAATGTTCTTGCAAGAAGTCATTTCTCCTCCATGCCCAGATGGAGGTAACTCCCATGGTCATGTTCTTAGAGCATTGCAACATCCTCTAATGTTAGTTCATAATTTGCTTTTTATGAACATTCCTGCCAGTAGATTGATTTCTTTGAATATTCATGGGCGGGAAAAAACAAAGGAGTGCAAACAAATGCAAAAATATGCAATTTTAAAAACGTAACGAGAGCTTCAGTAGCTGGAACACATCCGTGAGATGTGCTTAACAAGGAACGTTAACGTCTTGCAGAGGGAACACATACTAAAGGTATAAAACTATTACCTTGTGTCACCATATTGGTCATATCTGCGCTCACAACTTGCTGAAAAATCAACTTACCTGAATTGCATAAAAAAATTACCACAAAAAGAAGTCTGTATTACAGCTTTCAATGCACGATTTTCCACAAAATTGCAGTGGAAGACTGCCTCTGATTTTTGGCATTAAACTGATTCAGAATCATACAAATAATTGTTTTATCACCCTAACATTAATTGCCAAGATTTAGGTCTGCCAAGCAATCACAATTCATCTTCCTAGATCAAGAGTGGGTATCACTGCTTGCATTTTGCCCTGACAGGTTAAGCCTATTTTACCAAAGTTCAGAAGAATTAGCTTGTCTTTAATTTTAATGAGTGTGAACATAAACAACAAAAAAGACCTGAAGCTTAATTACTAGCCTGCTTACTCAGCAGCAAGCTACAACCCTCTGAAGGCCACTCTCAGCAGAAATTCCTCCAGAGCTGGGGCAGCTCTGCCAGGGAAGTTCTCCCTGTTCCAAAATTCAGCACTCTGCTTAAATTTAGGCTTCATCTCGTAAGATTTATGCAAGGGAGAGTTGCAGACAAGAAGCCTTCCTGAAAGGCTCTGAAAAAGAGTTCTGAAATGTCATGATTTCAGGAAGTCAGATTTTAACTGTTTTAAGTCTTATCTGTGCCTCCCAATGGAAATTGTAGACTAGTACCTGGAGGTCATTTGCAATAGGCACCACCCAAGCATCTCCTTTCAGGTGGGAAACTCAAGGCTTTTTGACTGCTTAAGGTAAATTTGCTGCTGCCAAGAAGTACTTTAACCTTTTTTATTGTTGTTGCTGTGCTCAGAACTTTTCTGTTACACCAAGGTTAATCTAAATTAAAAAAAAAAAAAACACAAAAATTTCAGATGGAGAAAAAAATGCTGCTGTTTGGCAACATACAGGGTTAAGTCCATCCAATGAGAAAACTGTGCTCTATAGCAGAAATAATAATGTAAAATAAACAATTCTTAAGTCAGTTTTTTTGGGGAGGTGGGATGGGGAGATTCACATTCATTTTGCTGTTATGAAATGTATTTACCAGTAGCTGACAACAGTTTACCAGTACATAAAAACTCTAATATTTTACTTGTTAATTTCCCTAGTGATTTTCTCAAACAGAAGCCCAGAGGTGAAATATTATCATAATTTGAAATCCCACCAACAAGGACAATGTGTAAGCAACATTTTCCCATGCACGCACAGAGATACAGACATCAAAAAGAATATATGGATTCCTTCCTATAAACGAATGCACCAATTAACAGCCCTTTTGGGATACTAGTGGGAATCTCAGTCTAACCACAGGCTGTAACAGGCTCAGAACATACAAAAGCTACGGGAAAATATCCTAGACTACTCTTAATTTACCCTCAGCAAGACAAAAATACTAATCCTTTTTTACATGGTGACTAATTTCAAACCTACTGACTACATACCCTAGGGCTCAGATTATTTTCATTCTAATAACCATACTGTAGCCCAAGGGATGAGGGCAGAGAAGTCCATTGTAGCCTATCAATGGAACAATGTGTTAATAGTCTGATAGACTTGTTAATAGATTAAAAGAATTTTTGCCTGCCACTTGCCCTCAGTAGCTCTTTTTTCTCCCATCTCTCCATATATAGTGTTTATATATCACATGTATGTGTGCCCACCTGATCATTTGAATTCAACAACCTGAATCAAAGCTACATGTAATAAAGCCTTAACCATACTTACTTTTCAGAAGCTTCTTAATTGCTTATTTTATTTAAGAAGGTCAGCCTTGTGAGAATACGTTCAAATTTTTAAGCGTCTTCTTGGCATGCTCATTTTTATCATAATTATGGACTTGAAAATGAAGTACAGTTCCATTGCCATCAGAATCTCTTCTGCATGAAAAGACTCAGGTATCCTGCCCCACCTTGTGATATGACACAAACCAAAGTTTGATCCAGATCCACTATTTTTTCTGAAGAAATGTAGCGATTTCAAACCCAAGTACTTTCAGGTGTTAACCCACTGGTATGCAGTCCAGATGGATGCAAGGTACTCAAGGTTAGCATGGAAAATTACACAGTGATTGAATGGGTGGAAATATGCATAGCCACACCACTGATAAGTCATCATTTAAAGATACTGTGGGTCATTATCAAGGATCGTGGCAGCTTCTCCATAACAAGAGATTCCTTCGACCAGATGTATTTCCTACAAGACACACCATTGCACTCACAGCAGTAACAGGCTGCTCTGTCTGTGTTATGCCAGAGGCCTGCAATTATCACAAATGATTGCTTTTAGCAGCACAGAAATTATCACAAGTAGATCCTCTTACCTCCAGATCCAAGCAGGGGATTACAGGGCTTTTCTACTTCTACACAAGCAAAAAGGAGTTAATTACTTGGTTTGGGCCAAGGAAATTGAAAAGGTCAGTGGTATCTCTGAGGAAACCTGAAAACAAATACCAAGTGAGACAGGCAGACCTCCTCTGGGACCCCTTGTAGCCAATCTGCGATGCTTTGCATGTGTACCACAACTTCCAAAGTTCTCCATTCTGCTTCTTCTGTTGTTGTGCTGTACATGAAGTTAAATACCTTTCTTCTTTCTGAAGATGCTATCTGGCTACCAGTTGGTTACACACTGCAATGTAGAAGAAAAATCCACATGAAAGCATATTCACCATTATTCAACTATCCAGTATTTAGCTTATAGTTTGATTTAAATGAAATACACTTTCCAACGAAGTAGAATTCCAACAATTAATGCAATTAATGTATTTCATATAGCTTGAGAACCATGACCCACTGATATAATTGGATAAACTCTCACTGACATCCATAAGATCATTATTTTCTCTTCCACCAGTGATGTAAACTGTTAAAAAACCTTCAGTAAAATTAAAAAGCCGGGGGGGGGGCGCGGTTCTCCACATCTACACACTTTGTACCTCCACTACCTTCAGGGCCACCATGGTTGAAACATCACATATTTACTTTCATTGTAATCTGTGCATTTGTAAATGAATAAGCACAAACTGATTTGTTATCTGGGATAAAAAATGTTTGATTCTGTTTGCAAAGTCATTACACACTGTACCGCATCTCAGTGTGTGAGACATTTTCTAGATAAAGTTTTGACCAGGTTTAGCAAAATATCTTGGGATAAAAGAGCTATAAAAATACACATTTCAATTTGCTGTTGCAAAATTAATGACTGGACTTTTTAAGGGGATATCTCCAAATTGCTGTACTCAATTGCTCGAAGTGGCACTTAGAGCCATCTATATCCTTGGGACAAGGGAGTGCAAACATAAAGGGAAATTGGCAAGCCCATAAGTGCATTGCCCTTGTTTGTCCTTCCCTAGAAGAATTAGGCCAAGACATTCTGATACTTAAAGGTGGTTGTAGGAACATTTAACAGCTCAGTTAGAGTTCTCTGCCTCATAGTTATGCATTGGCAGACCACATCAAATCACCAGCACAATGTAAATACTTCTATAGAGGATCACTGAAAGAAGTCAAGCATCACAGCAGCTTTCACAAAGAGTCCCTGAAAAATATACATTTAGGATATTGCTAAACAATCTGCCAAGAAAGGGCACTCTGAAGCAACATCACTTTAGCTTTTCAGTTATCATTTCCCTGATGTTTAAATATTATGGGGTAAAATAAACTAGGCACAAAAGCAATTGGATAAATGATACTCCAAAGGCACACAGCTATAAAACACATCATCTACTGAATGAAGATCACATTAAATGTATAAGCATGTATCATGAATATGATTAACATAATAAATGTATTATTCAACAATTGATATAAAAGTCGGTAGGAAACACAGTACAGAAGCAATATGCATGGTAGACATGAAGTTGGGGCCCCACATAGAACAAAACCAAGACACTTCCCTGGGAAAAACAAGCAGTTTCTTGTTCTTGCCAATAGCAAATCATGGGTGACATAAACCAGTACAAATTTTATTGTAGAACTAGACTGAAGTTTTAGTCAACAGATGTGCAACTCAAAGCTGTTTCAAGAAAATAAAACTCCCCTTTAAAAGAGCTGTAGTTCTCTAAACCACTTGGGAAAACTAAACAAAAAGTTATTTGTATCACCCACAGTTTATCAGTAACACATTCTTCTCAGTAGATATAGTCTACTATATTTCCTCTGACAAGCCAATCTCTGACTTAGAATATTAGGTTTGTATTTTTAAAAAAATGCGAGCCATTTTTTTGTCCTCAGCTTCTGATTCCTCAAAAATAATAATTTTCAGAGATGTAGCTACTTAAACTTCTGCAGAACAGGCTCCCCCAAGGTATCTTTAATTAGAAGTTTAGATTTAAACTTAGGAAGATCATGAAAGGTCCAGACAAAAGGACTGAAATCTCATGTATTTTTCAAGCAGACTTAACACTGCAGGCAACCACAGAACAAATTCTACCACTGTACATTTCTTACAGTCATCCAGACTGATGTGACAGGATCAGCTCTAAGGATCAGATCATCATTTAATCTTCAAATACTTTTAATTCATGGGTTCTAGCTACAGTTGCCAAAGGAAGAATGCTTTAGTTCTAAATATTTAGCAGTTTTTATTTCTCATGTTTTCAGGTCTCTCTTTCCAGTGTGGTTTCATGATCATATCATGCAAAAAATTTCCTTTCACAGGATTTAAGTAGTAGTATTTACTAGAGTGATTAAATTTTATTTTATTTAACTAAATAATACAGTGTTTAAATTAAATAAAATGCATTGCAAAAGAACTAGAACACATATGCACTACTTTGCAACCCTGAAAAAACTTCTAGGTGGTTACTGGCCTTTTAAGCCAGATACTTCAGCTCTTTCTTCATTATTGTCTTGGGCTCCAATCTGGCTCCTTCTGAAAGCACAATTTCTTCAGTAGAATTGAGCTGAACTCTAATTTATGGATAGGCAGAAAAAAAATGCAGCTTTCTAAACATTATTTTAGGC
Organism: Apus apus; assembly: GCF_020740795.1. Classification (NCBI taxonomy): domain Eukaryota; kingdom Metazoa; phylum Chordata; class Aves; order Apodiformes; family Apodidae; genus Apus; species Apus apus. The sequence continues at coordinate 40,417,548 of NC_067283.1, read as the reverse complement.
TTCAAATTTATATGAAATAATAGCATTGTTTTTCAAATTTCAAATTCAGACACCAATTTCATTGTAAATGACAGAATTTTCTCCAGAAGTACCCCATGCAATTAAGTGATTTTATTTTTAATCCCAACTTCCAAATAGTTAATTGAAATATTTTTTTATATAAGAACATCCATCAAGTCCACATCTCCTCAACTCCTCCACTCTTTGTGATTCAGAAGGTTGAACGGGTCTGTAGTGTCAAAACAACAGCCTGTAATTTTGAAACTAACAGAGTTCTCTCACATATAGAGTCTACAGGCTTAAATGGTTCCATTAGTACAGATCTAGAAAAACATCAATACCAAAAGACTGTTTGGAGCTTATTTCATCTTAGATGCAATATTTGACTGCAAGGTGAACATGTGAGTTTAGCTTTCATTCCCAGGGAAATAGAATTCCCTATCCTTCACCTCAAAAATAGTTATTACAGGGGATGAACACTTACGGGAAAAGTAAGAAAATAAATAAATAAACAAATATTTTTTAAAATGCAGTCTTTCTTATAAGTGCTTCATTCTTCTATTTCAAGTGTATCTATGCAGTTTGCAGAAAAACTGATTTTGCTACAGAAATAGTGGGCATATTTCATCCTTTAACTGTTTTTATTTGGTCCTGCATTTTTCCCACGAAAAATTAATCCTCTGTTTATCCTCAGAAATCTCTCTCTACTGATGTCTCGAAAATGAGCATCTTATCAGTGATGGATCCTACCGATGTGCTCACAAATAGGAAAGCAAACAGAAGATCTTCACACCAAGGCTCATATACCTACCATTAATTATGCAACTTTTAGTGGCCCCCACCTTCCACAGTGCCAGAGGTGCCATGATTTGAAGTCTCTCAGAGACAGCGTAATGTGGGGCTGCACAACTGAAGCATCATTCACACAAAAACACTTGGGGGCAAGTGTGCAATCCACATTCTACCAGAGGAATGTTGTAGAAGCTGAAAAGTGTGCAGTTACAGTGAGCTACACTGACAGTTTTATGGAAGGACTTACCTTCCAGACTGCAGCACATAATTTAACATACTAAAGTATTGTCTCCAGCACAAGGAAAATGTTCTATTTTTAAGGGAAAACCATGATGGTACACATACAGACTGACTTCCCTGTCAGTTGACACACGTCTGGGGAGTGCTCTTTCCTCCCTGCTGCTTTTCTGCAAATAAAACATTCTGAGCAACCAATGTTTGAGACCAGCATGCCAAACCCAAATACCTCAGATATTTTTCAGCTTTCTCTATGAAAAGCAATATCCGGGTAGCTTTAGAAAGCTGTCAGTGTATTTTTAAAACCAGACTCTTAACTCACTCCTTCTTCCTGTGCTTGGATATACATGATTCAGTGGAAAACGTGTCCTGAATAACATTATTCTTGCAGTAAATCCACCACATGGGAGTAATGGATATGGTAATCGTTAAGTTGAAAAGTTAGGTCAAAAGATCAGTCAGATAAGCCTTATCTTACTCCCAAACTCAGAAGAATTTTACTGTGGGTCAGGAAACAGCAGTGATTGTATTTTGCTACACTCTCTTCAGGGTGGTAATGCTCACACACTTCTGCCAGTGCAGTCTAGGGGTAAAGGAGGGAAACAGCTCTGAGCCAGGGCAATAAAAAGCACGCATGCTTTGCTCACTGCCTCTCCAGCTTTTCTGACCAGTGGGTGCTCCGGAGGAGGCAGCAGCCCCCAGGGCCCCCAGAGCCACAGAGCAGGATGCCAGGCTTCTGACAGCAGGGCCAGCCAACTCCAAGCCTCAGCTGGAAGCCAGAGGGAGCTGGGCAGGGTCAGCATGTGGTCACTGAGTTCAGCACCAATACTCATTAATCTTCTCTCACTTCAAACACTCTCACTCTTGACCAGATTTCCTAAGACTTCAGGGAGAAAAACCCTGACACAGATGGATCTTGATGCCCTCTCCCAAGAAGGTATCTCCAACTCCATTGATTTGTACATGACACGTCATATGCTGAATTATATCAACTGAAAGTCCTAATTAGGCATTCAACGTTGCCCTGAATTTGTCTTGAAATGAAGGCATGTTACATTAAAGGGACAGGGATATTGTTTCTATGTGCAAATAATTTGTGTTGTTATGAAGTTCCCCTGTATCTTATCCTTTCACCAGCCTTCTGGCACCTCTCTTGCTGCAAAATCATTTTCCTGTCAGATAGGGCTCCGACATCAAAAGTACATGCACAACACATTGGCAAATTTTGGTAACACATAGAAAATATTATAAATTTAATAGGAGACAAATAACCACTGCCATTATGTTGCTCAATCCTAAACCTTGACTTTCATCACCTAAGTTGCAAGAGTATGTCAAAACTCCTCCAGTGAATTCTGATTCTTACAACTGGAAAAGTTCCCACTTTCCAGATGGTTGATTTTTTTATTGGATAGATTATTAACATAGTCATTCTGTTACTAATAAATGTATTAAAAAAATCCTGCTGCACTGACAGGAAATTCTATCCCTGCCTGCTATTACCTCTTTATGAACTGAAGAGAGGGGAAAGAAACCCCGTGAAACCAATCCTTCTTGCAGTCATCTAATGATATTTCAATTTCAAGTATAAAGAAGAGAATACACAATCTTCAGTCCCTGCCAAGTCTTTGAAAAAAAACTGAGCATTATCTTTTTACCATCTCTTTGCATAAAGCCTCCTATGTATGAGAGATACTTTGATTTATTTGAGGCAGAATTTCGTGCAAGTACACAAAAGGATAAAGACTGGAGAACCTGAAAAAAAAAGACCAAAAAGTCTCTCTGTCCCCACCATCTCTTCACCATGAACATTTTTTTTTCCCCTTTCATTTTAATGTCTTCTTTTTCCAGAAAGCGGAAATTTTTTTTAAGATGGGTATCTTAAAATTATCCATCTTAAAATTCAAATGAAAAAAAGAGGGGAAAAATAAACACTATAGCACCGCCCTTCAGCAAGATGAATAAAATTCTTCTTCAGAATAGTTTTGGCAGCACTCCCTGAGTTTAGTTCCCCATATGCCAATAAGGGGATGCCAATATTTATTACACAAATGTCTCTCTATCATATTAGTTCCCACTTACTCATTTGTGAAACTGTTTTACAGCAGTGAACAAGACAGGCCTGAAAAAATATATTAAGTGTGTCATGGGCACCCCCTCCCTCTGTCTAAGTGTACTCTCCCAGTAAGTTTACCTGGCTCTTCCTGTCCTCAGCAGCTTCAGCAAATCTGCTATCAGCTAACATAAGAATCCTCCCAAAGAACTAAAACCTGTAACAGGAAAGTTATTGCACTCAATGGCCAAAACCTAACTATAATTAAAAGGCCATTTTCCCTCTTCTCTCTCTTAGTTCTGCTCTGGAAGCACTCACAGACATAGCAACTCCCAAGGGGTAAATTGAGGACTTCTCAATATACACAGAAAAATGCTTAGTCCAGCAATACTTCTCTCTCTTACCTGTATGGAGGAATAAATTTTTCTCTCTTGTTGAGCCATTGTCCACCAGAAGCTCCGGATGAACATCCCTATGATCTCTTTCCCCTATTCCCAAGAAGATGGAAACACCAACCTCATTCCCCTGAGAGAATTTCTTCCAAGTCTCTCTACAGCACAGGTTCAGCTTGCTCTGAGGTTTGTCTGGACTCTGAGATGAGACCAAAACTAGCACTGATAGTGAAACAGGAATCCTGACAAAGAAAGGAGGAGCACTGAGATGTGCAGAAATGTCTCTGTCATCAATGGGCTGCTATTTCAGCATCTCTCACTGCAATTTCAAGCTATCTCCTTTTTCTGACATCAAGGGGCTCAGGACAGCTGGGTTTCCCTGCTCTAAGGAGCTTCTCTGGTGGCAGTATCTGGGAAGGGGTCTCAGTTAGGGCTACGGGTTGAAGCAGGCAGCAGAAGGACTAGGAAAGCTCTCTGTCTTCAGTCGAGTCTTGTCACAGCAGACCACACACTAAGAAGCAGCTGGGACTCAGGTGGAATTTTGATGCTGTCTTTTCTCCAGATGTAAAACCTTGCCTCCCAGCCCTCTACAAGTGAGCACCCTGCATGAGCCCATTAGCAAGTTGAGGTTCAGACCAGCATTTGCTTCTCTTTTATAACTGTCAGGAAATATGGTTCCTGAGCACAGAGAGGGTGGTGAGGGGCCCAGGAGCAGCACCAGGAGGTTGGGCAGGACCACATGCAAAAGATAAGATGCTGTTGAGGAAAAGCAAATGTCAGGCTGCATCCTATAAACTGAAATACATCCTGAGATATATGTTAAGAAGCACCTTGAATTTATATTCATGAGGCCACAACAGGTCTATGTTTCATACCTGAAAGTGGATTGTCTACATTGGAGAGACTGCAGGGAAAAGAGATTCATCAGAAAACTGGAAAACAATACTTGTGGCCACATAGGAAAAAAAATAAATAATAAAAAGCCTACTTGCTGTAGAGTCATGGGACATGAGAGTCTTTCCTAATTTTCCTACATCAAGTGGGATATTAATATTAATTAATATTTCAAGATTTGGTTCATCAGACCTATACCCTCAGAAGCTTTAGAATACAGTGGATCCTGGTGCTCAACTCTATGTTACTCCTACTAGACCAAACAGATCAAATGTTTTGATATCTGTTTCATTCAGAAAAGTCAGTAGAGAAAATGTCAACAAGGAAAATAAAAACTGCCTTTTTAGGAAAAAACCTGCTTTGTAAGCCTATCACAGAGGAGGCTCTTGGGTTCTTAGTGGCAACTTTAACCTAGATTCTCATACTTGGGTCTTCAACTGTGAAAATCCAAAGGCACCTTCAGAAAATTTTGATGTGGAGATGCCTATTGATAAAACAAAAATTAATAATACAATCACTACACCACCCTCTGTATTATTTCATATGATATTTATTTCAATTATTTTATACTGCTATTTTTATTGTTTCTGGAGTACTGTGAAATTTTACATCACATTATGGAATTTGTCAGAGAGGGAGGGAGAAGTAATTTTGAGAATGAGATTGAGGAGTACTGCAACTTCTATGTTAAAGGAATCTGTGAAATTATGCATATCACATCATCTCTTAAGCCATCAGTACTGGAGTTATTTGGGACAGAAATTAACATTATTAAATTTCAGAACCAAACTTTCCTCTGTCAATGAATGGAACTATTAATCCCTTCCTCAGTTCTGTTGGCTTACACTGCATTTCTTGCAATGACTACTCCCTTGCTTGACTCAGACCTTTGATTTAAATAGGAAACTCACCTGTTCAGTTAAACATGCATGGAAGCCTTAGGGGGCTTGCACAGATAATAGTGCTGGTTTGAGCATTGTTGATTTTCATTAGTTACTCTTAGGACCAGGATCCATTTGGAAATGAAAGCTGAGCCTCAGGAGAAAAGTGCTGCAGCAAGAGGTAGTGCTGGTGGCCAAGTCCTCACCACTGGGTGACAGAAACACAGAAAGGTTGAGGTTAGTGCTTATAAATCTTTAGACCTCAGCATGTATAAGAAAAATTCAGAACAACCAGACAATATTCCTAGCAGTAGGATAAGAATCATCCCATTTCTTGAGCAATTTTAATCTAAAATGCAACTGTGTTAGAGGAGTAGTAATAACTACCACATGAGCCAGATACTTTAAATTAGGCTAGTCCATTAACTCTACTATTATTATGCTTTACATAATAATAAACAAAGAGAAATGTTTTTGTCTTGTTGATGGGCCAGCAACTGTCTCTGTCTAGTGCTCATTGAATGACACATAACAGCACTAAGCATTCAGTCAGGTAAACAGAAATTTGCCATTTGAAATCATCTCAATTTAAGTCTTCAGCAACAGATACTCTCTAACCCATTTGGTGCTCAAGAGGAATAATTTTCCTGTCTTCCTGGAGGTTTGTGAGCTGAGCATGGCTATTTTGCTCTCTAGCACATCAAAGCTCCAGGCTACCAGGTAGCACTTATAAACGTATAGTCGTATAGCGCACCAGGGCTTGCAGAAGAAAACATTATACGTCTGTCTCTCACTCTTGGTGCTCTTTCACTCACTTTCAGGGCTCAGGATTGCTGCAGAGGGAGCTTATCCGTGCCTTCTTTTTGGCCTTTTCTACTGCAACATTGACTGGGCTACCAAGGGGCAACTTGTCTGTAGCCACAACTCTACTGCGAAATAAAGGGGTCAGACCTGGTGCATTCTGCAGAGTTCAAAGGATGCCTTTCTCCATTAAGTGGAACCCAAAAAAAAACCCCAGCTGCAAGAGTTTGTTTCTGTCAGACCATCACAACTGGAAACAACTGCTTTTAAGTGGGAAAAGAATCAACAATACCAGAAACAAAGGTCCTCTTTCTGCACTCACCTTAAATTTTCTCATATTCTCTTTTATATTGACTTGGTTTATGTCCCAATAACTATATTTATACATGTTAAATATAACAGATGTCACAATACCAGCCATAATGCCAAGCTTTGTATTCCACAAATCTTTGCTACACTCTTACCAGCATTTCCATTCCAGATGCATGTAAAGTGATAAGACTCTACGAGTTAGTTATTTGCTGGCAGAACTTCTTATTTCTACCTTGCAGGATCTATCCTGTACACTGTATATAATACCTTGTCACAAACGTTAGAAAAAAACAACCAACCAACAACAAAAAAAAAAACAAACCCACACAAAAACAAAACAAAACCCACAAAACTCTCTAACAGTACTCTAATAGTACACTCTAACTCAGTACTTTTGTCTCTGATCCTCTTCTACTAAACAAGAAAGTATCTCATAATAAAATGTGTACTCCTGATAGGTAGAATTCACAAATACTTGGACACCAGGGAAAGGGTTTTTTTGGATGCACAAACTAGCCCATGCCCTGCAGAGTGAAGGGTTTTACAGATTTCCAAATCTTGACTATATTTTCTAAACCACAAAATTACTCCGAAATATTGCACTTGTCTTTCTTTCTGTCTACATCAATTGCCAGCCTACTCTACTTGAGTTCATAAAAATGTAAACTTCCATGAGGTAAGACTCTACTTCTTAGGGTGAGAAGCCTGGAAAAGGAAGATGACTATATATAACATGACTATTATAGTTCTATTATATTTATTTTTTTGATTAGTCTGTATGATTTATAGCAGACAATTGGTCTCACAGAGTTATATTAAATATTTATGAAGAACAAGAGGAAAATAAGTCTCACTCAAATGAGTGAGACAGTGAACAGAGGAAGCGTCTGGATTGTTGGCATGGGAATTTCAGTTTTGCATTTCTCAACTTTTTTTTCATTTGGTCTTTTTAGCCTCAGCAATATGTTTCTTAGAAATTGTATAAATGACAACAGCTAAATTAACTCTTTTACTTTCATGATATTTTAATGATATTGAAATTTTGGATTATCATTTTGCATTTAAGGCTCACTGGAGGCTAAGGTTGATTCATAGCTCCAACACAGGAGATGGCTCATTTTCTCAGTGGCTCTAATGGTTTAATTATTCCTACTGTTCCCTGAGCACTTTTATATTCTTTGAACTTTCTTTGAAGCCAAGATTTTACACTTCTTTCTGATCTTGTTTATTTATAACCCACTCATACTTTACTTCTAAGCAGATCTTCTACTGTACTTGAACCCCAGGGAATATACACTGCATAGCATTACAGTCCCAATAGTGATATGAGTGATATAGGATACGATTATAATAGGCATCAATATTGGAACTTTAATCACACTTGTGAGAATTCCTATCTGGAGTAACAGATTAATTTGAAAGTATTTGGTCTTATGAATGAAATCTGACAATGATATACCACCTCAGGAAAAAGGATTTTATCCTAATATATTTCACACACCCACCTATAACAAACACAACTGACGTGGGATATCCACAATATAGACAACTTTCTGAAGAGACTTAAATCTGTCCTTTCTGGAACAGTAGAGTCACCTCACTTGAAAATAGCCAGCTAAAAGTTAGACATCTAAGTAAAATGTCTAGCCTTCATTTCAACAGCATGTGTTAGACATTTCTAAAGGGTAATTCATCACATTCTAAGGAGGAATCTAAGACAGGTAGATACAATTATCCTCTGAAAACACATATTCCCCATAGGTATTTTTAATTATACTCGGTACCTTAAAGATTAACTTAGGCTAGACACCTACCAGCCAGGTAACTAAGATTAGATGAGATGCGTTTACTGTGGGAGACAAGTGGTACTTTTCACATTCTCCTCTGGAGCAGCAATGCCAGTACCTAGCCTGGTGGACTCATTTGAATTTGTTGCTGGCTCTACTTAGCCAGAGGAGCTCAAGCTTAGACCCTCACACCTCTTAAGTTAGGAGTTCATAAGTGTGCATGAATCTTGGAGAAGAGGCAGTGCACCCCTCTCAAGTTAGCGATAGTGGACACAAGTGAGCCCAGCAGCAGTGTTCTGTGTATGTCAATATACATGTGTCAATTTTTCTTTGTACCTTCCTCTTTTTGTCGAAACACTACATATGTAACTCACTTCTCGCAAAGTTCCCATCAAAAACATCAGGTTGTCCTGGGGAAACTGTATCTAATAATGGCAATAAACCATTAGTAACTACTACAGAGTAGATGTATAAGACCTTGTAAATTTATTAACATACTCTCCTTTCTTCCCATGTGAGATTGGCCTCATTATAATTCTTCTTTTTCCAGAGTTCACCTGTGACTTCTTTCATTCTCAGTCCATTTACTGAACATGCATACACTAGCTTTTATGCTATTTGTGGTAATGAGGGTGATGACAATAAAACTGAAGTTACTTCTGTATAACTGCTTTATCCAGCTCTTCTCACCTAAAGATAAGCTCACTGTCTTTACAGCAGCACAAAAAGATATTCTGTGCCTACTAACACAGAGCAGGCAAGTAGCAGGCCAAACCCGTATGGTGGATTGTTGTAGAAGGATGCAGAGCTTAATTTGAAAAATTATGACAATTTACATATCCACAATATTCTGCTGTTTGAAACTGTTTTAATAATAACTATTGTAGGTCACCAAAATCTGGAAACTTTTCATCTTTGGTAGTGATGGAAAAGAAAGAGCAATATGGTCAGTGTCAGCTTCCATTGCTGTGAGTGTTTCTGATCAAAACACTCCATCTACACTGTAATTTGTTTTGAAGTTTTGATCAAGAACAAGACTGCATCCCAGAGAAACTGTTTACAATAGTGATACAAAACCATGACTGACTGCTGCAGATTTGGAGTTTCTGAATTTGTCATTAAATTAGCATATTCTGCCCTCTCCACTTCCCCACCAGCTGAGAGATTTTGTAAATCATTTTGATTTATGTCCACTTCAGTTGAATCTGCCCGGCTAGAGTTATGAGTCATATCTGAATGATGAGCCAGCCAGACCCCCCTTTGCACAGCTACTTAGGTGAATGTTATAGTTTAACCCCATCCAACAACTCAGCCCCATGTAGCTGCTTGCTCACTCCCATCTGGTAGGATGAGGGAGAGAATCAGAAGAGTAAAAATGAAAAAACTCATGCGTTGACATAAAGACAGCTTAATAGGTAAAACAAAACAAGGAATTAATTCACTGCTTCTCACCGTCAGGCAGGTGTTCAGCCATCTCCAGGAAAACAGGGCTCCATCATGTGTAACTGCTACTTGGGAAGACAAACGCCATCACTCTGAACATTCCCAGTTCCTATAGTTTTACATTGCTGAGAGTGACATCATATGGTATGGAATATCCCTTTGGTCAGTTGGAGTCAGCTGTCCCAGCTGTGTCCTCTCCCAACTCCTTGTGTACCCCAGCCTACTCACTGGTGGGTGGGGTGAATAAGCAGAAAAGGCCTTGATTCTGAGCACTGCTCAGCAGTAACTACAGCATCTTCGCATTATCAACACTACTTTCAGCACAAATCCAAAACATGGCCCATACCAGCTACTATGAAGAAAATCAGCTCTATCTCTGCCAAAATCAGAACAACAACCTAAGAAGATAGGAAAGCAGAATGGCAAAAACCCATTAAGTGCTTGTTGGGCAGTTCTTTCACAAAAAGCACACATTTAACTGCTTCTGTATTTCACAGTGTAGGGCTGGCCTGGAATTGGAAGTGGCACAATGTCCACAAGGTATGTCCAAATTTACATCCGTCTTGGTAAATTGAACAGTGCCAAGAAATTATTCCATGCTCCAGCACTCAGATGTACACGCTTGGAGAAGGATTTTGGGCATGATTTTGGCCCCAGCCCAAGCACTTTTCTAAGCAATTACTGAGCATGTAGCAGGAATCAACATAGACTAAAGAACAAGCCCAGTGGGGAGACTGCAACTATTCTGTGTGAAAGACTAAAACATTTAATTGTAGAGACACAGGCTATTCTGGGCTAGCTGATCTGAGAAAAAGAGAGCAAGCAATGTGTCTTCGAAAGTTATAGCCCGAGTTCCTTCTTCATACAGCACTGGGGTGGGACTAAAAAGTTTCTCCTTCCTGAAGAGAGAGCACTTTTGGTTAGTTGATATTTCCTTACTTATTACAAATAAAACTCATACTTCATAGTGGAAAATAGTGCTTAAATGTACACTTGTAAAATGTAATTCCTACATCTGACAGTCTGTCTACTTCCCAATAAACTCAAATACAAGGAAAACTAACTCACTGTTCTGAGTGTATCAATAACATCTATGGGCACAGAGACAAACTTTGAGTGTCTAGCAAATGTAAAACCTTTCAGACATCAAAGGATGTGAAATAAATGTTGTCTGACAGGCTGATAAATGTTTACTGGATTAATCATCTTGAACATCTTTAACACATGTGTGGATGGCACCAGTAGCTCCACAGCACTAAATCTCTAGCACGATCACCATTTTATATCTTAAAGATAATTCTGTGAATTATTGCACCCAGTCATTCCTCAGGATGAATCTGAAGGCTAGAAGTAGGCATAAATACTAATGTTACATATTCCTTCTGCTCAAATGATTCCCTGCACCATGGCACAAAATGCTCCTACCTAACAAGATGAATCAGCATCATTTGCTTTCAGAATTATTTGCTTAATCGAGATTGTTTTCATAAAGTTCTTGGATGTTACCAAACTCTAAAACATCCTTATTTTAAAATAAAGCCTGTGGCCCAAATGTAGACATATTGGAGAAACACTGAAATCTGCTTAGGACTATTACTCCAGACAGAGTTCTTAGTTTCACCTTATTTTAGCTGTGGACAGTGCTGTCCTCAAGTAACTTGTAACCGAAAGTTACTATAGGCACCAATTCTTCTACTTCCAACTTTCTTATATGAAGATGTCTTTAGGCCAATCTACTACCGTCCTTTACAAGATAATATTTGTGCAGTTTCCCTGGGAGAGCTCTTGAGTCAACATATACTAAAACACAAAGGACAGATTTTTTTAAGAAATAACTTAGTACAAACAGGAAAACAAAGGGCCCAAAACAGTAACAACACTCAGTCTTCTATTGGCTGTCTTCAGATACTGGCTTTGTCTACACAAGAGTACCTTGACAATACGCAGCTGAGCTCACACACAAATGGTCAATGCTCCCAAAATCTTATGACTGCCAGCCCAATCCTCATGAGAAAACAAATTGTCAAGAACCTGCACATCGTGAAATAACAAGAAAATTCCAATGACATCTGTTATCTTAAGGAGGAAACAAACTGGCAGAAAGTGTAGATGCCACCAACTTTAACAGCAATAAATCTAGTTTGTAGAGACGAAAGAGCAGGACATGCATGAGTCTCCTGACCTTGTGAAATTTGTTCCTTCCTCCTGACTATGGTACTGAATTTTAAATACACCACCCTAATTTTTCCCATATGGAAAGGGCTACCTTTCTATTTAAAACTGCCATTTGGGGAAAGCTAGTAAGTCCCAAAGTTGAATCTGATTTGCAAAGTAAAGAGATACCAGTTGTGTCTATATTTATCACACTCAGTGTGAAATAAATGTAAGAATGGCTGAGTTCTATTCAACTCACCCTAACCTATGAAAGCCTTCCAAAACAAAATTCCCAGATTACCTTTTTTTCAATAAAGTCAGTTATGTACCTCTTTTGAGGTAAGCATGCCAAAATTCACGTGAATAATTCACTTTTGCAAATGTTTAAGAGCACTTCATTAAAACCCATCAACAGTCTCATAAATAGTCTCCAGCTGTATGTCAAGTTAATGTGCAATTAGCTATGTACCCATATGAGTTTGCTTGTTGAGCACCTGTGTATTTTACTAAAAGTATCATGCCTGTGTGTGCACGTGTATGCACATGAACGTGTGTTAGAGCAGAAAAGTGTTTGCACTTCAAACACTGATCAGGCAGGAGAGGATTAAATTCACAAGAAAACTGAATAGCTTCTGAAAATGCAGCCCACATATTTCAATCAATTACCTAGATACTGGTTTGGTTCCTTCTCTGCATCTGTACTTGGTTCAATATAACAAATTCCTCTGGGAAGGTTCTCAGCCACCACAGAATAAGAGAAAGGACAGGGTGTGCATACCTCAGCAGGGATGTATTCCCGGGAGGGGCTCAGCTGTCACAACAGATTGTTTTTGTTTTTAAACCAACACTGCTGAAACCTTCTGGAATAAAGAGCACTCTGGTCCCTTTCAGAAACAGAAGGCAACTTGAAGATATAAGTGTTTCAGAAGCCAAAAAGTGAACTTTGCAACAAACAGCAGGGAAATATTTTTCTTCCTATTTACTGCTCAGGAGGTATGGATATTCAATAAGAATGTATAAAATAATTGCAGCAGCCCCCCTGTAAGGGGCAATCTCTGCCAACATACACTGGAGCACATTCCAGCCTTGTGCTGCTTTAGTGTGGCTAATTCCCAGAGTTGCTCTCAGGAAAACCATTTTCACACCTCATGCAACTGGGAAAGAACACACTGGTTAATTTTGGCACAAAAAGCTGTTGGGATGAGTTAGATTTTTCAAGAAAGAGCAGGAGAGTGAAGTACCATCAGTACCCTGCTTTTTCCACTGTGTACTAGAAAATTCCAGCTATTCCCATGGCAGAAATACAGAGGATTCTCAAATTCTGTTTTGCTGGGAGATGAAGCGCTATTTACATTAGAGGAACTTAACTGCACTCAGCATGTTAGAAGGCTATGAAAAAATTTCTCTAACCACACTAGCATGCCACTAGAATTTAGAGAACAACTCTTGCTCCTTGTTACCGAGAATTAAAATGCGCTAAAAATCTTCATAGATAACATGACTTCAGCTACTCATATTATAAGCACAAAAAGAAAGCATGTAACCAATAGTCTTTTGGCACGGATGCTGTGTCTGCTAGCCTCTATTGCCCTGAATAGACTAAACATAATCAGAAGTTAATTTCCCATGAAAATCTTAATGATCTTTGGAAACAGATAAATGCACTGAAAAGTCAACAATGAAACTGTCACAGTACAAAAATATGCATAATAACATCATTAATGGGTCACAGTCTTTTAGATGCTGCCTATAAACACCTGCGATCTTTTGTGGCCTTTTAGAAGGATGCTGTTGCATTTAATTTTTAATCTTGGCTTTGTTCATTCAGTGCTTCTCAAAGACTTGGTATCCCATCTTTTGGGGAAATACTTTCTAAAAGACTGTGTCCTTTGATGCCCTTTAGCTAAATATCGCCCTGTGTGTCTACATCCTCTGCTGCAGAGTACCAGACATTTCAGGCAACCTTTTTTTTCCCCTCAAAATCAGCTTAAAACTTATGATGTTTGAATTTAATTGTAACAATTTAAATCATGCATGGGGAAAGGAGCACTGAGGTTATGAAGGGCAAGAGAAGCAGTTAAGTATCACTTTGTTTGTGAAACTCTGCCTCAGAACAAAAGCATCATTCCTGCCTTAGTTCCTAAATGGCCAGAATAATTGCCACACTGGAATTCACTATTTTTTTTTTTTTGCCCAATTATATTGTTGAAATAGAATCAGTGATTTGAACCAAGACATTCACCCTCACATTCCTTAGCCAACCAAATACAAAAGAAGCCTCTTCCAACTCAGAGTTCTCTGAGCCATACCTAAACTCCTTTTTTAAAGGACTTTATTTAATAAGAAATAGTGGTAGGTTGGCAGCATTAGATTAAATTGCTTTTCTGTTAAGCAGGTGCATTCACAAGAGAGCAAAACTATCAATGTAGGCACAGAGCGGAAAGCTTTTCTGCTCTGAAACCCACAGACACTTTCAGGAATAAAGATTTAACCAGCTGCCTTAATTCAAACATGTTATACAGTTCTCACACATTGCTGTCCACTAGCTCTTCACTGCTAAAGGCTTAAGAGACTCCACTGAGTTGAGCGGGTTGGGGATGCATCAAAACATCTTACTCTGTTTCTTGTTATCACAGGTAGCATATATACATCAGGGAAGGTCTAAAGGGAATAATATCAGCAGCTCATTGTGCACTGATCTATTTGACCAGTTTCAGCTCAATGTAAGCTGAAATAAAGTGTGGAGAATGTTAGACACCAAGTTCTTTGTGGTTTGGTTCCCTGTGTAAGCTGCTGCTTGTTATTTGATTTCAGGGGGTTTTGGGGACACTTGTTAGAGATAGCATGGTGGACTCATGGTTGTGCCTGTGGGCACCAACTGAGCAGTGTTGGTTTGAAATGCCTTGCAGAACCCAGAATCTTTCAAAGTAATGCTAGAAAAAAAAGAATCTAAATTTTTAAGAGCTGGGAGCAGCTCCACCTCAGTAAGCATAAAACTATGGGTATTGTTAATGGTTTTGGTAGGCAACTGAAGTTAGGTCACAGGTCCACAAAAGAATATGAGAAAAAGAGAGTTGGCATAAAGGAGGTGTCCTATACAAAAGCCCTAAGGTACAGGCCCGAAGAATACTGAGAATAAGTTTAAGTTACAAGTATGGAACACTGGGACCTGAAGACAAACATCTGGGTAGGGAGAAGAAGAGACATTGTGTATCATGGTATAATGAAATAGAACACCACTACCACTTAATTTTTTGCCCTTGACAATTTTGCAGTAGAAATTTTAACTCTTCCACACTTGGAGCTTAAAAAAACCCGACATAAACCCTGCCAAAGAACAAACAAACAGAAAAAAAAACCTTCAAAAACAAACAAACAAAAAAACACACTGTCAAAAAATACATGTTAATAAACATTTTTATAGCGGAGATCCAAGTGCAAGTTTAAACTCTTAGCTCACAATCCAACTTCTCAATATTTTTACCACCATGAGAGAAGTACCACAGAAATTGATGAAGGACTCAATTATTAAGGCCATAGTGGGGGAAATACAGCTAAGAAATATCATTCTAGGTAATAGATGTCATCAGTCTAAATTTATATCACTGACAAGATTACAAGCTTGGCTGATGAAGGCAGTAGCATCGATGCAATATACTAACATGTCTGCAGCTAATTTGATACATCAAGACCATGCAGTTAGGAGCTATAATACTATGAAGTTAGTATGGAAGCATTAAATTGATTAAAAACTGGATAAACAGCCTTGTAAATGTAACTGTAAATGACAGATCATCCAGCATTCTTTCATGAACCCCCAACAGGATTCATCATTCCTCACCCCAGACCCTTTCAATATACTTATCAATAGCCTGGGAAAATAATAATAATTATTAAAAAAAAAAAAAAAAGAAAGAAAAACTGATACTGCATATAATGCCAAATGTAAAAGAATGGTACCTGTCAGAGAAAAAGGCTACTGATACTGACTAGTCTCAACCAATAGGTAGTGTGAGTAGGAGTCAGATATCTAGAAAAGAGAAAAGGCTAGGATTTCTGAGGGAGTCTCATGGAAAACAGCTTTCCTGTAGCCCCTTCAGGTACTGGAAGGCCGCTATAAGGTCTCCCCCAGAGCCTTCTCCTCTCCGGGTTGAACAACCCCATCTCAGCCTGTCTTCATAGAACAGGTTATCCAGCCCTTGGATCATTTTCATGGCTGTCCTCTGGACTCTCTCCAGCAGCTCCAGGTCCTTCTTGTGTTGGGGGCTCCAGAACTGGACATAATACCCCATGTGGGGTCTCATGAGAGCAGAGTAGAGGAGGAGAATCACCTCCCTCGACCTGCTGGTCATACTTCAAGTACAAATGAAGACTGCACCATGGGAAGGATGTCTCATTCCCATGTGTGTGATTTCCTCCCTGCTATCAGCGAGAAGCAAGATACATTTGCCTCAGTCTCTGCTGATGAGATAGTACTTTAAGAAGGATTAAAGCAAGAGAAATGATGGAGGAGAAGGATTTATTGTGATTAGATTTATTTATGTGCTTGGGGCATTCAAAGCTGCTGTTAAGTCAATGAAAAGTTGGATTTCCTAAATCAACAGCAAAGAGATGTAGCACTACTCTGCTGATAAACACAATTAGACTTATGTGTAATGCAGCTAGGGCCCCAAAACTTTCAATTTATTTGCTTGACGTTTGTACTTTATTTGGGTCATCTCTTAGAGGGTCTACAGCAGCTGCAGTTCCCACTGACTGCAATGGGCACTGTGCATGCTCAGTAACCTTCAGAACTTATCCTTTAATTTGTATTTTGAAGTATACTTTAGAGCAGTTATGAATGAGACACATTAATCATCTAACCTTTAATTTCCCCATCAGCGTCATGCTGGCTAAACAACATTTTGCTTTGGCATCATCAAGTCACAGAGATTTTCCTGCTGTCAGACTCACTGTGTGATGCTCCTTGTTGAAGGCATCTGCCTTCAATGCAGAGACTGTATAGGCATGGAGAAGACCAACATGTCTCAGAGGAAATGCACATTACACCGGTAGGAGCAGGAAGAGCACCACTCGTCACACCACTGCAGCAGCCCAGTGGCCACATCCTAGTTTCATGAACCCTTTTCCAAAGCCTGCAGCCAGCTGCCAGCTGGTTTGAACATCATAGAGTTGTCACAACAGAACTGCCTACCTGAAACATATTATTCATCTACCCATGGGATAGGCAGGGATTCTTTGAGATAGCAGTCAGCTCTTTGGAAAGCCTAAGACCTAAGTTCTGTCTTGAGTTGTGCATTTTCACAGTAACTGCAGTTAGAAAAAAAGACTAAATGTGAAAAAAGGTTTTTGTTGAGTAGAAATTTTCACTAACAAAATGGTCTGTTTTGAGAACTAAAAAAGAAAAATCATTAAATGATCATTCTGTGCATATTTATCAAAGCAGAGACATTAGCAATTTTCAGCCAAATACATTTGGTTGTAAGTTTTTAAATAAAAATATTCCCTTTTTTTTATCAAAACAATTTATTCATCCAGAGTAAAAGAATGCAAAACAGTACTGACTACATATGTAGAGCAGAAAAAGATAATTTGTCCCTCATGATCCTCTTCCTTCTTAGCTTCCCTGCCCACTTCTCCTCACTTCCCTGTCGAGAGCATAAGGACTGCACTGGCACGTTTCCCACCACAGAGCCTGTGCAAAGGAAACAGGTTGATATTAAAGAACATCTCCAGATCGTAAGATTCTAAGATAAATGTTTGGAAGTTCTTTCCAGCTACTTGTCATTTTAGAGCCATAATTTTCTATTATTTATCAGTGGATATATATTATGCATTAGAGAAAAAAGGAGCCAGGTGTCTACCACCTCACACGTGCAATATTCTCTATGCAGTAACTCCTACAGATGTTAAGCGATGAGCAGGAGGGTCAATGTTCCAGTAGTTACAGGGTGGCTACCAAGAAGATGGAGACTCTCTATTTCCAAGGATTCACATGGAAAAGAAAAGGGGTAATGGGCATAAGTTGCTCCTGGGGAGATTCTCATTGGACACAAGAAGTAAATTTTTCACCATAAGGACAATCAAACATTGGAAGAGTCTCCCATGAGAAGTGGTAGATGCCACCACATTGGACAGTTTTGTCTCAGTCTGACAGGGTGCTGAGCCATCTCATATAAACTGTAGTGTTACCTAGAAAGGTTGGACCAGAACGATCCTTGAGGTTTCTTCCAACCTGGCATTCTGTGATTCTATTCTGTGATCCCAGGGATTTTCAGCATTCTTGTCACACATATAAGCATCTCTTCTCATTCATATAATTAGCATCAAGATTGAGTAAAAATCTGTTTGCAAGCCATATCTAATATCTATTATTTTGATTCTTTGTGTGAGCAAGAAGAGTTAGCAGGTTTTGTCCAGGTTTTTCTGTATATATTGTGGAGGAACCAAAGATTTTTGACATTACTAAATGCATACAGAAATGTTTGGAAGAGACTGTTTTGTTTGGGTTTAATAATATTTAACATTATACAGTTCTCCAAAGCCTTTCATCTTCATTCAGTATGATAAACATTGCCTAATTAATCACAGAGATTGCCCTACCTTGTTATCTGGTTGTTGAGCCAACAGGGCTGGGGTTAAAGTACTTTGATGAAAAATCAGGATCCTTCTATGTCTAACACTGTGATTGTTCCATGGATGCAGGCAAGAGCTGAGTTTGCAATTCAAATACTACGTTCACTTTAAAATGGTTTATAGAAGATAGAATAAAAGGCAGCTATCACTACCTATTCATTTTTTAAATGAGCTTATGAATTTTAAAAGGCATTTCATGGAAGAAAAAAAAGCTCTCAACAACAATATTTCTGTGAGATTAAGGTTGAGCAATACATCCAAATTCAGAAAATAAAAGTTAGTATAAAAGTATGGCCCTTTCTCTTCTGCTGTTATGTACTTATTGCTAAAATAGTAGTTTATCAGTATAAACCATTAGTGAATTGATACAGCACATAATGCAAATCGGATGTCAATACCATGCAAAAAAACCAGGCAAATGGAAATGTCTGCAATTTTCACGTTTACAAAATGATTCATGTTTCCTGTTTATCTTCCATTTCACATTTAGAGTGCAAAAGAAAAACCTAAAAAAATATATTATTTATATGAAGGAAACATTTTTAATTCTTCTCAAAAAATAAAGAAGAAACTTCATGAGTTTTACATAAGCAACTGCCACAGTCCATCAGATATATAATGAAAGCAGCATTAGAAGCTAATTAGAAATTCTAATTATTAGAAGCTAAACCAAGACAAAGCACATCATTGTCCTGTCCTGTGCTTTGGAAAGTGCTGTCTTCCTTTCCAGGGTTCTCCAGACTGAGGAGCACCGCAGACAGGATGGGATGGCACTGCACCTGACAGTCCTGGTGCTCAGCAGCACAACCCAAGCACCTCTGCTCCTCTCTCTGCCATCATTACCTGGCTGACCAAGTCCCTGGCCCTGGAGTTTGAGGGTCGCATTTCCTTAGACAGAAAAGGGATACCTCGTAGCCCAGGAAAATGCACCAACTGCCTTTTTCTCTGCTAAAAGTGAGCTGGTCAATTTGAGCCAAGGACTTTGATAGTTTTAAGTTAATTATGATTGCATGTTTTGGCAGCAAAATTAGACACACAAAGAAAATTTGACATGCTCTGTTTTAAGAAGTTTATTTACAGAGACACTGACCACCATCTCCTGCATTTCAGGTGCTTTCATCCTTTCATACTCAAAAGCCAAGTATCTGAAGCTGAACAACAAAAATTATGCACAAAAGTAGAGATCAGTCTCCAAAAAGCAGCCACATCAAAGCTCACGGAGCGTAAGAACCTAAATTAGCATAAGATTTTCCCAGTAAAACCTAATGATGCTATAAATTGGCAATGAGGACAATACTTAAACATGTGTTATCACTTTTCCAAGTGATTAGAGAAGAAACTACAGTAACCAGCAATTTTTTGAAGTTGGCTTTTATTCTGTTGCACATAATTACATGGTCATTATAGGTCTGGACAACATTGAGTTTTCTTGATCTAATTAAATCATGCAAATCAGACAGAAAGACCATGACATTTTTTATGTTAATATTGCAACTACTGATAAAGAAATAGTTTCATGCCTAGTGGATGATACCTTAGGTCAGGGCTTGAGATATTCAAGCCATTCAAAAATATATGCTAACAGACCTTGATCTTTTCATATTCTTAAGCTGTGTAAGTCACTGTGACAATTGAGAATGTAACAATAGGCACAGATAGTACAATCCAGAAGAAGAGTGGAAGACCTGAATGTAAAGCAATGTTGGAATACTACTGCACATAGCAACTTAATTTAAAATCATTCTGTCAAAAATCACAAGAGGAAAGACTATCTCATCAAAAAGGAGTTCTGTTCACCATGCCAATAAAAGGGACAAGTAAAATGGATTTATAAAATTAATGATTAAATTATGCAACAGAACATGTTGGTCCATCTGGACATATCAGTTACTTGTGATGTTTATAAACTAAAAATAATTTCATTCCTTAAAGGACAAAAGTCCCTTTTTTATGCATAGATAATATACCTATATTAAGTGAGAAGGCATTCACAAAACTTTATTCCGTTTACGTTCATTCACAATTGACAGTAAGCCTGGAAAATGGTGCATTGCTCACAGTGAAAATCCATAAGGAATTATTCAATACACTAGACTGTCCTTAGGAACAGGATAAATTCCTGCTGTGTGTTGAAGTGCAACAAGGAAAGCCTAACAGCGTTACTTGGATACAAATTTCCAAGTGAAAAACTGATGCAGAGCAGCAAAATCTTTTATGAGATACCCTGAAGTCCTTATACCACTATGTACCTGAGAAGATGAGAAATGGCCATTGCTAAAAAGTCACATATACCAGCAGGTTTTAAGAGAATTGAGAGGTTTTTAATTGTTTGTGCTTAATGACCCTTCCTTTCCTTAAAACTAGCTGCAGAGGCAGACATGTCAAACACTTTCTCTTGCAACCATGGAGTACTACAGCTGTTTTCAGTCATGAGAACACTGTGAGTTGTTTTCCAGTATTCACTAGATTGTCACTTTTGCTTTTATTCTTCCTATAAAATCTTGCTAAGTAGTCTAACTATCCATAAGACAGGAATTTTTTGGCTTGAGCTTGGGACCACAGATACCTGCAGAGGAAAAGATCCTGTCATGGCTAAGAAATATCATCATCAAAGAAGTGCCTAATCAGCAATGGATATGTTCAAGCCATTGAAACAGTCCCTTTTCCCAGGACCAGGCATTCCTTCCAATGTTCACTCCTCACAACACAGCACTGGGGAAATTATTTTTCATTTCTCTGCCAGATGCATATCTATGAACATCAGTGTCTGTGAGGAAGGATTTTTTGCGAATAAGACTCATTTGAGTCAGCAAATTGTTTAGCTTTCCTGCTGCAAAGATGAAGCCTCAAAATATCTTTAAAATTTTCTGTTACCGAGGCTCAATATGAATTCTGTTTTGCCAGCAAATAATGAGATGAGGGTTTTATCTCCAGACCTTGTCTGCAGTTATTTAATACTTCATTACCATCTCTTTGTACAGCAAGAGCATTTTTTTGGTCAAGAATCCAGGCCCCAGTGTGATAAGTACTATATAGATGCAGTCAGAAGAAACATAATTTTCACAAGTATTGGGCTTTACTGGGAACATCTTTTTTTTGTTTGTTTGTTTTTTAATATCACAGTATTTAAAGAAGTGCCTAAATATGGATTTAAAAGCCAAACTTCAAGCCTGATAGATAGTTTGCTAATAGCTTCTAGCAAAACTTCAGTGTGCCAAATAAAAACACACATACACACATTGCACTTTTCCCTCTCCCTTGAATTTCAGCTGCCTTTACTACAAAATTCAGTTTCACTGCGCTGGGCCAGTTTTGCCTACACTGCTAAGCAACTCTAAGCACAGACTTCCAAAGGCTCATTGCTGTTCTTGCAGGCTCTTTCAGACGTTTTTTGGAAGGACCAGAGATAAAAAATTACATAGTCTGAGCCACATAGCACACATAAAACAGCTTGCAACCTTCCCTGTAGAGACACTAACAGGGGAGACTCCATTTCAGGGGTAAAATTTTCAAGGCAAAACCTTTTTCCATGTTTAGGTCAGCTGTTTGTTCACTGTAGGATGTTTTCTCTGCCCTGCTGCAGTGTCTAATATCCTGCAAGGATATCTGGAAGGAACAGACATCAAGAAAAAGACACCTTCTCTCTGACAGCTTGGACATAGAGCAGAACTGAAACACAAACTCTAATTAAAGGGCTTTCTGCACACACTTTTCTGTGTACTTTCCCAGTTTGGGTCCTGGGGTTTTCTTTAATGGATTCATCCCCTGATGCTGCCTTTCCAGCTCTCTCTTGGTCAGAGATTGCAACAGTCTTATATCTGTGAGGTGAGAAAGAAGGTGCTTAGTGGTGTATGTCCATTGAAAGAATTAAATCAAGGTCTCCAAGAGAAGTAAAAGTAAATGAAATACCTAAGTGATGCAAAACTAATTGAGAGCAAGTCTCAGAATGTTTTTCAAGAAGCAGTAAAAAACAGATGCTTCTGCCCAAAGGTTTTTCTGTCAGCTTCATATGTTGCTCAAGGGGCTAAGGAGAACTGAAGACCTGTGCTACCCTCATACTTGATGTCTGTGAGTGAGTGTATTTGTCTTTTTCTGCCCTATTTGTTTTTTTTCTGCCCTCTTCATGTGCTTGCATGTGTCTTCCTTATAGTTCATATACAGAAAAGTAACTTTAAAAGATCGCTTAGTAGCAAAATCAAGCACTGCAGTTAGGTCATACCAGAATTATTGATGTGCGTAAGTCCTAATTTAGGCCATTTTGTGTATTCATTGAGATGCAGTTTTTGATTACGAGTTCGTACACTATTTCTTCTACAGGTTGTCTGCACTGTTCAGTGATAACTTCTTTTTATCTGACACATTCAGCATGTGGCCTGCAGGCCTCATTGAAACCACACATGCAAACTCTGTCCTGAATATAAAATAATGTCACTTGTTCCACAAAATATGAATATTACTAACTTCCTAGTAAACTTATGAGGAGAAGCGATAGTATCCCCCTTACAAGAGGAGAATTAAAACGTCAAGATTAAGACCACTGCTTTCCAGGTTTTCCCAGCACCCTGCACATTCTTGGTACCCATAGTTTTACTTTTCCACAGACACACCTTCTCTTTACCTGCATAATTTGAGTAAGGAGATAGACATAGAAACATAAAAAGATGGACACATCAGCTGTGAAAAAGAGTACAGGCCCAGCTACCGCCATAGGCTAGTGGCTGCCCTGCTTTGTTCTTCACTCCACCAGGCCCTCTAGGTCTCCCACTCTAGCTATGGCATTGTACCCCTGACAATGGCCCCAGTTACCTCTTCCCACATTAATCACAGTAGTTTTCAATTTAAAACTCAGTGAAGCGTTTGAGTTTCTCATAATAATTTTTGCTTTAACATTACAGAAGGATACGTTTTTCCCTGAACTCCATCTCGGAATCAGACAAGCCATCTTGGCTGAAACTGGTCAGACAGGGGAAGAAAAAAATAAAATAAAATAAAAATTCCCTGGAGGACACAGTAGAGACTTCAGCTGGAACTGTTAGTCTGGCAAAGTTACTGCTGATAGACAAGTTGGTCTATAAATACCTCACATAAAATTACATTGAGGGGCCACTGCTGTGGCTGTAAAACCAAACCTTCAGAACTTAGGAAAGGTCAGAGAGCAGGAGCTGTGTGTAACCTTAAGCCAGTCCCACGGCAAATCTGCTTAGAAAAGCCTTTTTAGCTGCCAAAACGCCCTCCTTTACCTGGATGTTACAGCTAGAGCTGCATGAACAGCCAAGCCATTTTGTCTACTGCCGTACAGCACACTCCATAAAGTTTTTTACTTTAAAACAAAGTACTGGGACTTTACTATTGTTTACCACCTGCCCTCATTTCAGCTGCCTTTTCAGTGATTCCTATGGGAAGCTGCACTTGCACAGTCTCCTGTGCTTCAATAATGGGGGAAGCTGGCAAGGAAAGCCACCTTTAGCCTGCCAAGGGCTGAGCTCCCTCTACGGCTCAGCAGCTGTCCAGGCAATGGGAGGAAAAAAAGAAATCCAGATGGTTTGTCCCTTTCAAATGCTGTGAAATCATCTTGAAGAGCTTTTCCAGCTCCACCACCTTCAAAATGAAACATTGCATTTTTTTCCAAGCATTTTAAGTATTATCTTTAAAAATAAACACCACAGGAACTGCAGTAGATTGCCTGCCATTATTGATTCTGGAAGGACTGCTGACTGAAGCTCTACACACCTGCAGAGCAACAGCGATTTAATGTTCATTAGTGTTTAGAACAATTTCTCAGTGAGAAGATTAAGAGGTCAGGAAAACCACTGGATTTCTTTGCTTTGCTTGAGATTCAAGGTACAAAAATGTGTGCAGCATTTACCTGTTCAGATTCTTGAGGAGGCTTGCCCATGATGGGAGATTAGACGTCCCCTTCAGGACTTAAAAATTCTTGTAAAGGACAATGTTAAAATAAACTACTGGGCTGTGAGGGTGAATCTTGATAACACAGCCTTACAGTATCACTCAGAAGAAACAAAAGAAAAGGTGCTATGCTGCTACAGCTCAGAAATTGCTTTATTGTCTGACTCACACTTGGAGCAGAGCAGCCTCCACTCCTGGCATCTATCACAAAGCAGCATAACAGCACAGAGTTACAATTTTTAAATTACAATGGAAAGGTGCTATTATTTCCACTTTGTAGGACTATGCTAGAAGCCAGCTCTCTGCTATCTAGAATAGCTATTTTCTCCTCAGTCTCAGAATGTGTTTGCTTGGGTCTCATTAGAACTTAATTTCTTTCTGCTCAAATATTTTTGCCTTTCTAGAGTTGCAAAGAGTAGGACTGAAAGAAATTCAGCAACTTTTTTTTCTGTTGGTTTCCCTACTGATAAATTTGCTGCTACAGTAATTAAAAGCAAATTAGATTCCTCTATAGCTACAGAAGTAATTATGGGCCAAGTCTAATAAAGGCTGCTAAAACAACTAACAACTCTCAAACTATCTCATATAGCACTTTCTCCCCTGTGGGTTTCTAAAAGCTCAGCAGCTTCTTTCCTTTCCCAGCCAATGTTTTGCAGCACTAAATGTAAAATTCCAAATACCATCCTCAATATAGAGCTGGTATCGAAGGTTTCATTGTCCTTTGGGTCCTCCCTTTAATAGATTTAAACTGGAAAATCTTTAATGGCTTTAAACTGGAGGAGGGTATAGTTTAGTTAGATATTAGGAGGAAATTCTTCACTTTGAGAATGGCAAGACACTGCAACAGGTTGCCCAGG
This sequence comes from Apus apus, assembly GCF_020740795.1. NCBI lineage: Eukaryota > Metazoa > Chordata > Aves > Apodiformes > Apodidae > Apus > Apus apus. The sequence continues at coordinate 40,392,402 of NC_067283.1, read as the reverse complement.
GAAGTTGTAGATGCTCCCTCCCTGGAAATTTTCAAGGCTGAACTGGATGGGGCTTTGAGCAACCTGATCTAGCAGGAGGTGCCCCTGCCCATGCAGGGAGGTTGGAACTAGATGATCATTACAATCCCTTCCATTCTATGATTATTTGATTCTATGAAATCTTAGCTGACGGCAGAAGGTGAAATGCCCTAGAGCACAGGGACAAGCCAGAATGACAAAGCATCAGGCTAAAAGCCTTGAACTCAATGGGAAATCGCCTTCACGTTATAATCACCCAGCTCCACAGCTTCACACCCTTGATCTTCATTAAGTGCTGCCTCTCTTTACAACCTTCATCCTCCCACACCATCCTCTCCTACCCTTGCTTAGTTTTTCACTGTTAACCAGGCAGGCCAACCAGTGCACACAACTCCATTCTTGAAGAGTTGAAGTGCCTCAAATAGCCACATTTGGTAGGAGACACCAAACCAGCAGTAGGGCTGTACTGTGCCATTACTGCAACCCTGCTCTGTAACTAAGGAATAATGAGAGAATACCTTCCTAAGCTTCCTCACTCTTTTTCCAAGGAATCCACCATTCCTGCTAGGTCAGTTCCAGACTTCTGCTCTTGCAAATAGCTACAAGGGAGGACAGTTGCACCTGTAGTGAAGCAACAGTAATTTGTGCTTTTAAGACATGTATGATGATTTTGTACATCCACAGAGTAAAAGAAGTAGCTCTCCTGCTCTGATGGAAATACTGGAGATCCTACTCTTTGTTTCTCATGCTCATGACAAAAAAAAAAAAAAGAAAACAACAAAACTGGTTTTATGTTTTCCTTAGTGACTTTTAGCTTGGGCACTAAAGATTAGGGTAATTTTTTTCCTTACAGCAGACACAAGACATTATCCAACACAGGCAATAAGAATGCACCAAAGAGAAATCTGTAATTTATTTCTGGTGCTTGATTAACACTGAGAAAACCAAGGAAGTAAAAAGCAGACTGAAAGACAAGGCCTATAAATTTATTTCATTGGATTTCTGTTTTTTTAAACCAGATTTACTAGATACAATATCTTAACCTTCTTTTCAGTCAATATTTCAAGAAAAGAATAAGTTGCGTTTGGGCAAGTTCGGCAGTGTCTTTCTATTTCCAGGTTGTATCATGTTTCACCTGACATGTGATTAAGCAGCCTAATTTGAAGAAGATTAGCTGTTAGGTCATATTTAGTGTTGGTGAAATGTGGCTGAAAAACAGCCCAGGTCAGGGATCTAACCCACTGCACATTTTACCTGCTGAGGAGCCATGTCTCCAGATGAAACAGTTATTAAGGCTTTGCAATGCACTTGTCTTCTTGGCTGCTCTCATAGGATGTGCTACAAGGCTCTTCACTTGCATGGCAGTGGATGCCAAGAAAGGGCATGAGTGCTGTGCAGTTCTAGCTACAGAAAGAACCCCAGATCTCTTTCCAAATCCCTGCCACACACACAGGTGTGGTAGGACTGAAGTATTTCTCAGTTCTCAGATGAAAATGTTTCTATTTTTGATTTAACAACTGCCTATTGGAAAGTAGCCCAAGGATGCTGAAGAAAATTATTAGAAATTAGAAAAACGTAAGTATTTTTTTGCATTACTCTGTCTCTATCTTTTAAGAAAAATAATGTGTTGAAAAACATTTGCCTGTGTTGTTGGTTGGATTTCTTCTGTAATGATGAGCTGTGCAGACCCATTCTGGTTTGGCTTTTCTCCAACAATCCACTAGTTTATTTTAAAACTGGAAAAATGAAGTTATTTTACTGGAATAAGTCTGGAGTGACACGAAACTGAATCAAATCCCCCCCTGTGATTTTTATTCTTTTATGGATTAGTTATGTTGGTATAGCTACTGTTACAATATTTGGACAGTCCTTGTTTCACTGAAGTTTAGGAAACTGCCATTGATTTCAGGAAAAGGAAGAAATGCTCTTGCTGTGTCTGTACCACCATTTTCCTAATTAACACCAACAACATGTCTTCGGAAACTGTTTATTTTATAACCTTGCAAAGCAGAGTCTGTGTTGCTTGGTTTGCTATTTTTAACTAGAATGGGTTTTACTAAAATTTAGTTTTTAATATGGCTGTAGAGTTAAAGCTTAGACCTTTAGCTAGGCTCTCCAGGCCTGCAGAGCAGAGTTCTGACATTTCTCTTACCATTATGTTTAAGCTACAAAAGCCAGAAAACAGCCAAAAACACTGTCCAGTAACACAAACAGGATCTGAGAAGTAGTATGCTTGGTAATAAGCTTTCTGTGTTCATAAGTATTTCATTTATTGTACATTTTACACCCCAAGTAGGCATCATTTTTTGCTGTGGCTTGTTTCATGATCCGTCTTCCCTCTTTAGTACAATTTAGTACAATTCCCCCATTTATTTGGCTCCTGAGTCAAATATATGTCATTTGTTTTGCCAGACAGAAAAAAACACAGTCTCATACAGGCATTTAAATCAATCAGATCATAAGATCTTGGTCCTGGGGAGTTACTCTATTAAAAATAATTTATTACTGAAAAAGAAAAATATGTATCTGTAGAAATACATCTGTAGCTGCAGTACATATATCAGCAGAGGCAGGCAGATCAGGTAGCAATAGTGCACTGTGAACAAAAGATGGCTTGTGCCATCTGAACCAGATTTTACAGCATTTTTGAAAAAAGAGTCCAACAAATTCTTCCTAATACTCACCATTATATTTTTGCTCATTTCCTTCTCCTTCACTCTGACTGCACTCCTCAGGGATATGATGCATCTGTAAGAACCCATCATTACGTCCTACCCAGCTTGTTTTCAACCCTAGCACTTCAGAGCCATTAAGGAAGGACTGATACTTCTGTGACTCAGAAGTCTGAAAGTTTCACAATTCCCATCTATGACCTTGGTGCTTGTTGAAACTCTTCAAATGCACACTTCTCAAAATCTACCCTGTCATTAAGAGCCCAGCAGTGAAAGGACTGACATTCCCCTGGCACAAGGCCCCACTATCACCCCAGCTTGGGCTTGCAGGGGAGCAGCAAAGAACCTCCTAGGGCAGGCAAGGGCTGCCATGCACCCAGAGACTGAAATCACAGCAGAGAGCTGGGAGAACAGTTGTCCAGGGGGCCACTCACTGACTCTAGCTTTTTGGCAGCTCAAATCCAGATTTGCCTAGCCCATAATTTTCTTTTTAAGCATTTATATAGGCTAAGATCAAGACCAAATTTGAGGGAGAGTCTCAGCAACACCTAGAAACAGCATGACCATATGTTGGGTGCTCAGCATGACCAAGAGTGAGTGCTCAGCCCGAGTGCAGACACCCTGAGCCTATGCACAGTATGGCTGGTCTGAATCTACGCGATTGTAGAGCTAACGTCTAGAAATAGCCAACAGAAATAGAGCTCACCTTGCTAAAGCCTTTTTCTCAAACCATTCTTAACCTTGCAAGGTAGACAAGGACAACTATTGAGCTGGACACTATTCACTTGCATAAAGTTACACACATGAATTGGCAGAAATATTACTTTTCACTTTGTGTCTCTCGTAGTCATAAAAGACTCCAGAGCAAAGATAAACTTGAACTGGAATAGGTGCAGCAAAAACTTAGCAGGACCATTAGAAGAAGACACTGAAGAACCTGGCATATATACCAGCAAAAGGCAGACTCGGCAGGGTAGAAGAGATGAACAAACATCAGCAATTATGCATCTAATGACCCTACAAGGTTGCATTGGCCCAAGAACAAAAGGATATAAAACAAGCCTGACTAACTTGGACTGCCAATTAGGGGTTTCAACCTCTCTCAGTGGTGTAGTTCTGGAAGGGCTTTTAAAAGAAAAAGTGCAAGTAACACACAGCTCTGGGACTAAGAAATGCTTCACCACCTGTGGCACATGGGGCCTGTGGAAGTATTTACTACAGACTGCTCCATGCAGGGATCTAACTGCTCACTATGGGGGACAGCTATCTGCTCCCCTGTGCCAAACCCTGCTGACCAAAACAGTGTTGGTCAAGGACTGAAGGGATAAAGTCAGGAACAGAAGAACAAAAGAGTCAAGGTGAAAGCTTTACTAAGAATGTCTATATCAGAGTTCAATTTATAGTTTACATCCCTTTTCTATTTTGAACTTACTTAAGCTGCATAATTAGCTTCCAGCCTAGCAATGAGTGTGCCAGCCAAGCATTTTATCTTCAAAACATAATTACTTTTCTTACACTGTTGAGGAAATAAAACAAGGAATAAATTTGGCATGGTATTTCAGTAAAAGAGCACCTGTAAAAGTGCATTGTTATTAATATTGGAATCTGTTCAGTCTTGGCATAAACCAAGTGTACCACCAGCACTGGATTTGGCCAGCTATGTTAACTATTCCAGTGGTAACTGGTTTAACCTATATCACTGAACATGACAACAACAACATAATTGAATTAAGTTTTAAACCTATTATTCAGGTCAAGTCTGATCAGACCATCAAGACAGAGAAAGAGATGTTTAGTCATCATGTGTCATCTGATAGCAATGGTACATTGCTGAAGAAAATTGTTCATCTAAACAACCTGTCAGATCTCCTAAGAAAAACTATGGTAGATGCAGAGCAACACAAACATTTTTAAGTTTACTTCAGAATGACATGGAGCTTTTCTAACATCTTTAATTTTACTACACAATGACAAGGAGTTTTCTGCTTGGAACTACCCATGTTTCAGCTGCATAACTATGGATAAGAAAAAACGGAGTCCTTCCAGCTTTGTATCAGTATAACTGAACGCAGAATCTGGACACTAAAGTAAACAGATCCAGCATGACAGAAATAAAAAAACATGAGGGCAAATATGTATTTGAGGGACTACACAGAAGATGAGTTTCTGAAGGAAATGTATCTGGAAGAGAAAAGACTTGGACAGAAAAGGAGTGGGGAAAATAATTCAGGAAGGTATAAAAGCTGACATTTTGGGTAGAAAGGATTAAAAGGAAAAAAAAAATATATCAGTACAAACGACAGATAAGTGCACAGTGCAGTGCAAAGGAAGAGAGAAAGCAAGGTAAATAAAGTCCAGAAATCACGGAGGGAGACTGGGACCTAGAAGAAAAAGCAGGCAGCTTAAGAAAGGGTTTCTAGCATGGGCTCAGCTGAACAGAACTTTGACAGGAATTGCAGGAGAAGAGGAGGAAAGGGCAAATGGTCCTTCAGCAGAGGGAGCTTACACCAGCTGCCTCAGCTGTGTGGCATTCAGCCTTATCTTTGGGTGAGGACCTACATGTCAGGAGGGGCCCCTTTTCTAATCCATCCCAGGAATTCAAAATGCTGTGCCATACTTCACAAGTGAGTGAATCTTCCAGGGTGCTGGTCACATATCTCACCCCACTCTAGCAATTAAAGCAAAGAGGCAGAAACTCTGTCATTCTCTGACTTAGAGAACAGGATCAGATTTTGCAGAATCTGACTTGATGTCTGATCCTCTCATGTAATCACTCTCATCCACAGGAACCAGCAAGTGACACAGAAGGTCCATGAGGCAGACCCACCAGAACATGTTTGGGTTTGCTAAGCCTGGAGGTATCACATGAATCTGTTTTGCACTTGCATGACAGACAGTAAATCATAGCCTCTCATGGTCAGAGCAATGTCCAGGTCAAAGAGGAGATTAGATGGTACAGCCTGTTCCTTCATGATTAATACGTGAAGCCCTGCACATTGGTTCAGCAAGGAGGCAGCTTCATACTCTACATTGGGATGCACTGGCACCAAATGGAGTGGAGACTGGCAAAGGGAAAGCAGAAAGCCATTATTTTTGAGATTGTACTGTTCTGACACTACACCTGCTCTGCCAATTGAATTCACATTGATAACATGTAGTAAGCAAACTATTTTTCAGAAAGAGAAAACTTCTAGTCTTTTCTCAGCTATGTGGAGAACAGTACCATACTTCAGAGCAAACAGCTTTAGTTTTTCTTTTCTACCCTTAGATTAAAATAGGATTTAATTCCACAGCCAGAAAAAATACCAGTAATAACTCTTGCTTATTTCTTAACACTGTACCTAATAAAAATATACTGACTGATTTTTGTGGTATTGCTCTGCCTCTACTGCAGGTACATTTGGGAACCGGAGTAAAAACATCTGACAGTGGTCAAATAAAGCTGTGCTATTTTACAGATATTGTATGTCATGAGGGGAAAAAAAATCGCAAAGAAACCCCCAAACCTACAGCTTTACTAACCACCTGCCTTAATTCCAAAGATTGTGTTGTCAAGGACTGACCTTAGGAGAACAACTTCTCTTCTGGGTGATATTCTGCTGGCCAGAGTAGGAAATTAATACAAAAGAAATGTGTAAAGGGAAGAAACGAGGTTTTCTTTCCACAATAAGATGCTTGTACTGAATGCAAACATGCCTGCTACTATGGCTCCTGGGACTAGAGGTTGCAGGCTTGACATACAGCTTTAAATTACTGATGATTAAAAAAGATGAGGAGGAAAAGGTAATTACTCTGTATTATTTTATCACAGATAAAATGTTGCTGTAATTATGCTGTCTGCTTAACATCAGTCCTTTGCCACCACAAACAGTGGTCACAGACCTATTTAATTCTTCAGGGGAAGATCTGTGACCTCAGCACAGCAAAATGCAAGCTGGGCCAAATGATGTCCATTTAATCATTTGAGAGAATTCACTTCACGGGGAAAGAGATGAATTACACAATTCTAGAAATTTAAATATAGTTGATATTTGTAGATATATACATACATGGTTTGAAAAAAAATCAAACTTCATGAAAGGCAAGTTTACAAGATTAGAATTGAAGGTGTGATACTACATTACATGTCCAAGGCTGGATGCTCTAGCTGAACCTATGGCAGTGAAGAGCTGTACTGATAACAGACCTCAAAAACAAGTAAATCTCTTCTTTACAGACAAGTGCATTGGCATGTCTGTGGAGAATTAAACCTGCATGAGAAAGTGGCTTTTAACTGCTTATTCATTCTCCTGAAACAGGAAACTCCTACCACTTGTAGGTGTGGAAGCTCGTGATAAAAAAGAATCTTGCCAAAGTTAAAAAACATTATTCTTAAGAAGAATTACACCAGGTGTCACCAAGATATTTAGAAATATTACCGCTCTACTTAGGGGTCATATGGGAGAAAAAATAGAGGAAGTATTTTTTCTAACTGTAAACTTCAATTTTAAGATATTTCAAAACATCAGAAGTACAGCTTGATCTAATCAAAGACAGCTGATATTTTGAGAATTATAATCCTTGCTAGATCAGAAAGAAAAAAACAAAGAACAGGACAAAAAAACCCTGGGTCCAGTTGAACATAATTTTTCATTACTGCCATTTGTAATTACCTTAATTTTAAAAGGCTAACATGTTTTGGCTTGTTTTTTTCACTCTGCATTACATTTAAAAATAAGTAAAAAGTCATCTCATATTGTAAAAAAGTTGAAAAAGTAACTGCATTTACAATATTACATAATATACTTCGATAATTTGCAAAAACCTCTAGAACATACATCTAAACCAATAATTTTAAAACCAAGCTTAATGTTTAATTTTAATTAAAAATATTGTTCATAAATATCCAGGTCGCTTTATTTTAACTGAAGAAGCAAGTAAATTTAATGTAAGATCATAATTAAAATGAAAGGAAAAAGTCTTTTTTTTGTGATAACCCTTGTATCTTAACTGGAATTTCAGGGTGAGAGACTATAATCATGGAAGCGACACAGCACAGCAAATCTGTGAAGTTTCTTGTATAACTGTCATGTTCAGGTGTCTTCGGGTGAATTTCCACACCACAAAACAATGCAACTTTTTTACAAAGCTGTGGGCGGACATGCCACATGCTGTGGAAACCCACAGATGGAGCCATACCATGCCAGGTAGGTCAGGTTTCCTGCACCAATTATAAACACATATCCCCATGTCTCCCCAGCAGAAGGACTGTTGCTGTTACAACACGTTTCCCAGAGGTTCAGGTTTCTGCATTTGGAGCATCCTCTTCTCTGTGAAGATCAGCAGTCACAGAGTGATTACAGTAGCAGTTGGTTTTTAGCACTATCAGAACAGCAGGCATCGCTCCTCCCTGGTTTAACTCCATTGCCCAACATTATTTTGCCTTTTATTTTAAATAGAATTGGCCCTGTTCCCATGCTTTCCAGGCAATGCTGCTAAAAGTTCATGCAGACACCAGAAAAGGATAAAATGAAAAGCAAAAATAAGCAATAAATACACGAATCATCGACACGATCACATCTATATAAATGCAAGCTGGTGAAACAGACTGATGGTGATGTCAAGGAAAAGACAAAGTATGTCAGAGCAAGTCAAAAGGCATCCTGATGCTTTGCTTTTATTTCCTTTGTATAGTGAAAGAATCCTAAATACTTTTGGGTACTCAAAGAATGCATTTCTTAGAAGGAAATTCATTCTCAGGTCCTCATACAAACTACTAGATCTACTCAAAGGTGATCCAAACTAAAAACAACAAGGATTGGAAGAAGCCCTGGCTTTTCTCCTCCAAGTCAATACCCAATATATGTAAGGAAGGAATTATTTCTGGTCTCTGCCTGTATGGTCACAGTGCAATGGGGAGCTGCTAATGTGCAGTAAATCATGTTCACTTGGCCACCCGTGAGACTGAAACACAATGCTTGCCAGGATTACCCTGCCAGAGGATTGTAGGTAACAAGGCAACTTGGAACATGGGTAAAGACACAACCAGCACTAAAATTCACAGAAAAGACAGTAATAAGAGCTTCTCACTCCTGGCAATGCCTTGTCCAGCACTGAGTGGTTTGTGGTGCCGTGGCTGGGCACCTTCCAACCTTACACCCTGGCATATGGCTAAATGCTTCACCAGCTCACCCTGTCACTGCAGGGAAGAGAGATTGAGCAGCATTTTCTTCAGAACAGAGGGGGATAACTGCAAACTGATTGTTCATCACCAAAGACATTTTTCAGGGGAAGGAGATATTCACCTGAGATTTTCTACTGTTAGATTTTTTAATGCTTTACCTTGCTTAAATTTCCTACTGCATAAAAGCACTCTTATTTTACCATGTAAAGATGTATCTCTACATACTTGTATTCCCTTGGAGTTTGTAGGTTGGCTGCATGCTCTTCTTTCACTTCTAGCAATCATCAATTAGCCAACAAAACCTCTCAGTTCTATGTTTTCCTCAAAAATTAAGCCTTCCAAGCCTCGGACATCATTTTGCCATTCTTCTCTGAACTATTGACTTCCTTCCAGTCATCACATTCCCAAACCCAAAAACCTGTAGTTGACACATGGCCAACAGCAAACAAGTGCTTGAGGAGGTATTTTTTCCTCAGTACTAAGCAAACCTCTAGTGAGGCTAGGGAGGAATGTGTATTTCCTAAACAGAACATGCGCTTTGAGAGAAAGCTTGCTAACCAGACACATATTTATAAATTCTAATCAATGTGAAATGTTGCATCATGTCAATTAAAGTTTAGTTTGCAAAATATATAACATGCCTTCTGGTCAGTGATAATTTGTGGGATCAGTGTTTCAGCAGGTATTGTTTCTTCTAGTATTTCTGAAAGCTGCAAGGAGCTATGCTAAATATCTGTTGTCATATAACTTTTTCCTCATTTTGTGATTATTTTTCCCATTAGTCTGCCAGTTACCATCTATCAAACAAGTTGATCTGACAGAAAATGATGAAGATGGCATACAACTGTCTATCCAAGAGCTCTGTGCTGATCACAGCACACTAGTGGCTGACTTTACTAAACATCTCCAAACAAGGGAGCAAGATGCACAACACAATAGCCTAGAAGGAATGGCATTGCATAGTCCAGTCCATGACAGATCAGCAGGGTGTGAAGCAGGAATAAATGAGTCAGGAAAAATAAAGTTCTGCATTTTGCCACATAGAAGAAAAAAACGTTAAGGTTTGAGGAATATTCAAGGGAGGACACTCTTAGCCTTCAATAGCATTAACACTCTTCTAGCCACAGGAGTGTATTTCAAATCTCAGATCACCCAGACTGTCCATTTCCAAAATGCACTCACAAATACAGAATATGTGGAAAAAGTGGTAGAAATAGACTCAGTAAGAAAGAAAGGTAAAAAAAATTAGTCTGGTGTTTTGAATAATTTAAGTCACCTGAAGGAAAATCTCCAATTGCTCATAAGTAGCTATTACAAACATTTTTGCTGGATCTGATTTTTAGCTACTGGTGTGAACTCACTCACAGCAAAAAAGGCTCTGGAAGAGCAACTCTCCAAGCAGCTCTGAGACTAACATCTCTCCTTCTTTTCTCTCTCCTGAACACAGCCACTTCATGTGTAGCCAGCTCCCTGGCTGAGGGCAGCATTACCAGGAGCTCCTAGTGGTACATTAACATGCTGGGAGTGCAGAGACCCCAAGGATATTGAGAGCTCCATTGCATATGCATTAACTGTGATGGAAGCCATTATTTAAGAGTCATTCTACAGCTGTGCCAGATCTTTAGAGTGGCCGTTGAGGGTCTTCAGTAGTCACCTACGTATGTCCTTGGAGTCATGCCTCTGTCCCAGTGCTGCTTATGAAAATGATTGAAAAATGCTTCAGAAGTTAACACCATAATGATATAATACAGCTGCCATAAAACTGGCTATGCTACTCACCAAGAAAATGCCCTGCAATATGTATAATGAGAAACTTTAAGTGGGAGATACAATAGCCACACAGATCTCAGAGAAAAATATCATTAGGCTCACTGAAATACTTGTTTTAACTTTTTTTTTCCAGAACATTGTCAATTAAAAATGAAATAAAATTTATCACTAAACCCCTGAAATGTTTCTTGTTACCTATGTCAACCTCTTCAATAAAAATGCCATCCTACATGTCACCAACTCCATAATTTTTTAATAATTTAGCTTTTATAAAACCCAACATAAAACGTTGCAGCTGAAATTTTCCAATGAATTATTTTCTAGGAGAAGCTGAAAGAACATAGTAAATAAAATTTTAACCAGAAATCAGAGCACTCAGAGTAGAATCTGTAAGGGGAATGCAGGCAAGAGAAAAATCACTGAATGCCTGAGCTGGTATCTGCCACAGAGCACTAAATGGCCTTGTCTTTGAAAAGACCAGTTTAGGCATCCTGCAGTATTCTTGCTTCTCTGTAGTACAATTAAGAACAAAAGCCATGACAGCCTTAATCAGATAATTGCAGCAAATCTAGGTTTGGTCCCACTTAAGTGAAATCCTGTTAGGAATACTTTTTTAACAGAGAAAGAGACTAATGAGACTTGGGCATAATTATGCTTGCTAAAATGAAGAGAGTTCACAGCTCAATATAATTGCCAAGCAAAATACCTATTTTAATCTGCCTGTACAATGAAGTCTCCTGTGGAACTGATGTATGCACTGCAATCACAAGCTGCAATTGCAGTGGTTTAAATTTGGGGCTGAACTCCCCCACACCTGCAGCTGTGGATGCTGCTCTTCCCTTTTGTGTACAGCTCCCCACAGCTCTGCTAGGGCACAGCATCAGTAATGCCACCCTGAAACACAGAGGAACAGGCCTGGAGTGGCTGACTTCCTACCCACCCCTCAGAGCAGCGTCATTGCCACCAGCTCAACTCTGCTGCTCCTACATCAGCAGAGCAGGATGTTCAAGCAGGATAATTTTTTTTTCAACTGCTCAAGGAGATTTTGGTAAGCTTAGAGTCAAGAATATTTTGAAGGCATAACTAATTGGTTGGTTTATTTATGCTATATTTGTACCTGTTTTCTCCACCCAGAAGTTTCACTCATTTTGTTGGGGGGAGGGGGAAATGACACCAAACACCCTAAGCAAGACCTGCAGCTTGGCAAGTACATGAAAGGAAAGATAATCTTGTCCAAACATCACTCACTTCAGCAGACTGCTGTACCCTCTTCTCTTCTGCCAGTGACCAGCTCCATCCTCTGACATCCCTTTGTGCTTTTAAGTTCTTCTTAGGATTCAGATGGATGAATGTAATGATCCCAATGTACTTAGTTATCACCTTTAGCTACAAGTAGTTCTGATGGTAACCTCTTTTCTTCCAGAAAAACCCTTTTTAAAAAAGGGTTTTCAATTATCCCCATTTCTTCATTCCAGTCACCTGTAGGTTCATAAAAATTCAATACTTTGCCTCTCTAGCTCAGGCCAATTACTTTTTCTAAGTTTCAGATGAAACAGCAACACAACAAAACTAGGAAGGGAAGATAGACTCCCAATATTGATCCACTTGTACAATGTTTAAGAACTGTGTGGGGGCCCATAAGAAATTTGACACAGTCTCTCTATTCCCCACAGTCCGTGAGTGGAAAACAATTTCCGTGCACTTCTTTGGATGAAGAGTCTCTCACATTTAGAATGGGTACCTCAAACCATGGCAGTTACACCAGTTGTGAATAAAATTAAAGTGTTCCTAGGGTCAAAGAAGTACTGGAGGTTGAAATCAAATTTATCAGCCCAGAAAAGTAACTGGTAAGAGCAGCTACAGAGACGCACTTTCCTGAGACGAAACCACTATCCTGAGCAAGTGAAACACTTGCAAGGGACAGAGACCAGGCAAGGCTACCCTGGCTGTGTTTGCTAGGGCAACCAGCATTGCAGAAGAAGATGCAGCAAAGATCAAAGATGAGAACAGCAGTTTTCAAAGGACAGAGCTGCAGTGTAAACTGCATTTGGTAGGAAAACAGAGCAAGCAAGGGGGCAGGGAACAGTCCTCAATGCGGAGCACTGCCTGTCACACTCGGCCACTTCTACCCCCCTACCCTGCCCAAGGAGCTGCAACTGCTCTGTCCAAGCAGCCATGAGGAGACCAACAGGCTGCAGAGTCAGAGAAAGGAGGAAGGCACAACAGGGTATAAATCCATCAGGCCTAACGGTCTTGCTCCAGGATGAGACATTGCTGGCATTCAGGAGCTTGATCCTTCCAGCAGTGTCTAAATAGCATCTTTGCCAAACAATGATGAAATGATGGTAAGGGAGTCCCAGTCCAAAGTTTTATTTCCTCAGCAGAGAAGATGTGGTTTAGGCTCAGCAGCTGATAGCAATCTTTAAACATTTGTAAGCTACCTCTGTTGTCCCCTGGATTTTCAGTTGCAGCTGTCATAGCCAACAGTGCCATCTGCCTTACAGAGCCTGGACAAGAGCCTGCTTGTTTTGTTGCCTTTTCACCTGCAATTTTTTTTCCTTCCTGATTTTTCCCACCTGTCTCTCTGGTATAGGAATGCAGCTCTTCTTCTCAATGAGAGCAGCTTCCCCAGCATCCACTCCTCAGGCAGGGACAGATTCTCTGCAGTCACCTGTCCTGTACAGCCTCTCATTTTAGCCCCAAAACCAGGTTGTTATTTCATCCATCCTGCTTGCCCTTCAGTGGCTGTTCCCATGGCTCCTCTCCAGCACATAACAACATCAGTTTTGAAGGATTTTGAATTTTCTTTCTTCCCATCCAAGCAGCTCATGCTGGTGAAGTCATTAGCCCAAACCAAAGAATCACTGTCTCAAAATCTCTGCAGGTTTTTGTAATCCCTTCCAAAGAGGTCACTGAACAGGCTCCAGGCAGGATAAAAAGCCAAAGGAGTCTAGTCTCACATGGCTGCAACAAAGGTGTGAAAAAGAAGGAATTATCTAATTATTTCAACATGGAAGAAAGCACACAGGGCCCTGACTGGAACAGCCAGGATTGCCATGTCATGCCATCACTAAATCCTTCCTTCAGAAGTAAGGCTAGCTGTAGGCTACAGAACAGGGGGGTGGGACAAAACCAATCTGAACTCCACACCACTGGAATGTCAGCCCTCATTACCTACAAGAGCTAAACCTCATGGCAGTGATTTTAAGAAAGTCACAAAGAAGTTGTTTATTATTTTACTGGGACAGTTAGGTTGAGTTTCAAAACACCAAGAACTTCTTTTTAGACACACCACTGGAAAAAAAAAAAAAAAAAAAAAAAAAATTGAACCAAACCAGCACTCAGGGGAAGAGAAAAAAATAATTAAACCTCAACTCAGACTCATGCCTCCAAAAATCAAGCACTCAGACACAACAGTCCATCATAAAAATCCGATCAGATTTAGGAGCCTGGGGGATCCAGTTTCAGTTTCACAGTAATTAAGTAACCTCTGGAAAACCTGAAATAAACAAATTATCAGCTGTGTGCTACCATAAAAGCTGTAATGAAAAATTCAGAACTGATCCTGATAGAGTAGTTGCTAGAGTTGTCAGCAGGCGTATACAACATTATGTTCATTTATAAGCGACCAAGCTAATGGAAAAAAAACCTCAAGACCATTTGTGGACATGACTTACAGGAAAGCTAAATTACTAATTCATTCTGGGTAATTTTGATTATGGTAGGATGTGTGCACAGCTGATACACGCTCTGAAAGTACTTCAGTCTCCAAGACAGAAAATCTAGTTCATAATTTCCAAAGCAAGAGCGATCTACTCACAGTCATGTGCTGGGAGAGGAAGGCAAAGAGCCTTGTCATGGCCAGTTATACTCATGAACTCCTACAGAGCAAACATGCTCAAAGCCTCATGGGACATAGTGCCTGTGCTTCCTGAAGAAGAAGGCAGGCTGCTAACAAGCAACTTTCCAGCCAACGGGAAGGCAAGCAGGAGAGACAGTAACAAAGCTGGTGAAGGTGTAGAGCACAAGTTTTATGAGGAACGGCTAAAGGAATTGGGGTTGTTTAGTCTGGAGAAAAGGAGGCTCAAAGCAGACCTTATTGCTCTTTACCTCCTCTGAAAGGAGGTTGTAGCCAGGTGAGGGTTGGTTTCTTCTCTGAAGTAACAAGTCATAGTACAAGAAGCCTAGGTGTGCTAGGTTAACAGTTGGACTTTGTCATTTTAAAGGTCCTTTCCAACCAAAACAATTCAATTTTTCTATTATTTGTAAAGAAATACCAGTAAGTATTTTGGGAATGATGTTGCTAAATTATATGATATTCAAAGACAAAAAGGCATGCAAGCTAAGGAGACCCTGCAGGGGAAGAGTACTACTGTAAGCCTCAAGCCTCGTGTAGCCCAGCTGAAGCTGGCAGAAACACACAGGGGAGTAATATAACCTGCTTATATAAAAAATATAAAAAGATTTTTCAAGTTACTCCCTTTGAAAGACAACATTTATAAAATAGCTTATGGATTTGTTCTTTTCAACCCTCACTAGAGCAAACAACTTATCCTATGCAGCTAGAATATATTTTCTTTTCCAAAGCAACAATATAAACTAGGAAGATATAAACCTCTGGGGTTTTGTGTATTTTATAAGTGTTTTTCCAGTTACTGAAAGGACTTGTTGCTGAGTGACATTGAGATAACTGGCTTTTGTCTTTATATTCATCCATTCACATTGTGCCCTCACTGGTGGTCAGTCAGTCAGCTTGCGAGCAGAGCCTGCGTTTCATCCCTGCACCAGAAAAACAGTTTCATGGAGCTCGAAACAGATGAGCAAATAGTCCACACCCCCCTTAAACTGCATGAAACTACACAAAGCTCCAGCCACTTTGTGTTAGAAATAAAATCAACCATAATTTTTTCCCCTCTGATTTCCCAAAAAAAGTCCTTTCTCAGCAAAAATCTGCAAGGTAGTGATATGCTCAAGCTCTTCTGTGCAGCTGCCATGGGAGGACCTAGTGAGAGCAGGTACCCAAGCCACAATGGCGGCATGGTCCTGCTCCTCCAGGCACTGCACACATGTATCCGTCATGCCTCATGGTGCTGATGCATGTAAAAAGGAACTGAGTTCTACATCTCTGCCCCATTTCCTCTGTGCCTCTGTCCTGTTGCACTTTTTCCACCAGCATTTTGGCACACAATAGGAAAGAAGGTAACAGCGCTGAGGAGTTTTCCTACACAACCATAAAATGAAGGTCTTGGCTCACAACCTCACTTACAGATGCTGAATTTTATTCTCATCCTTAGACATAGAGTCACAGAATGGGTTGGGCTCAAAGGAACCTTAACAGATCATAGAATCATAGACTCACAGAATCATAGAATCCTAGGGGTTGGAAGGGACCTCGAAAGATCATCTAGTCCAACCCCCCTGCCAGAGCAGGGTCACCTAGAGTACATCACACAGGAAGGCATCCAGGCGGGTTTTGAATGTCTCCAGTGAAGAAGACTCCACGACCTCTCTGGGCAGCCTGTTCCAGTGCTCTGTCACTCTCACAGTAAAAAAATTTTTTCTGATATTCACCTTAAACCTCCTATGCTCCAATTTGTATCCATTACTCCTTGTCCTATCACTTGTCATCACTGAAAAAAGCTTAACTCCATCTTCTTGACACTAACCCTTTACGTATTTGTAAACATTGATGAGGTCACCCCTCAGTCTCCTTTTCTCCAAACTAAAGAATCCCAGCTCTCTCAGCCTTTGCTCATAAGGGAGATGCTCCACTCCCTTAATCATCTTTGTGGCTCTGCGCTGGACTCTTTCAAGCACTTCCCTGTCCTTCTTGAACTGAGGGGCCCAGAACTGGACACAATACTCCAGATGCGGCCTCACCAATGCAGAATAGAGGGGGAGGAGAACCTCTCTTGACCTACTAACCACACCCTTTCTAATACACCCCAGGATGCCACTGGCCTTCTTAGCCACAAGGGCACACTGCTGGCTCATGGTCATCCTCCTGTCTACCAGGACCCCCAGATCTCTTTCACCCACACTGCTCTCCAGCAGGTCAGCCCCCAACCTGTACTGGTGCATGGCGTTTTTCTTCCCCAAATGCAAAACTCTACATTTGCTCTTGTTAAACTTCATCAGGTTTTTCCCCGCCCAAGTCTCCAGCCTGTCTAAGTCTCTCTGAATGGCAGCACAGCCTTCTGGTGTGTCAGCCACTCCTCCTAGCTTGGTGTCATCAGCAAACTTGCTGAGGGTACATTCTATACCCTCATCCAGGTCGTTGATGAAGATGTTGAACAACACCGGTCCCAGTACCGACCCCTGAGGGACTCCACTAGTCACAGGCCTCCAACTAGATTCTGCCCCATTGACTACAACTCTCTGACTTCTTCCTTTCGACCAGTTCTTGATCCACCTCACTTCCTGATCATCAAACCCATACTTGATCAACTTATCTACAAGGATGCTGTGGTAGACGGTGTCAAATGCTTTACTGAAATCAAAATAGATCATCTACTCTGACCCCCCCTGCCATAGACAAGGACCTCTCTCTATATCAGGTTGCTTAAAGCCCCATCTAACCTAGCTTTGAACATTTCCAGTGATGATGGGGCATCCACAGCTTCTAGATACCTCATGTTAGTGGCAGCTGCAAGTGAATGCTTGCCTCTGTCTAATGACAACTTAAAAATAGGACTGTGCAGAAGGAAATAGAGTTTCACAAAATATTTTGGTGTTTGGTTTTGTTCCAAATTGAACTTGCAGGTGCACAGCGAGGAAGTGTTTCCAAATTACAAGTCTCAAAGCAGGCCAGCTGGCTGGGTGCTCCACAGTTCTAAACCGTGAGGTTTTCCCACTCCCTGACCTCTGACGTCATCACCACAGAGCCTCTTCCAGAGTCCTAGACTGGGGAAACCTGAGGTGGCCAAAACCAAAACTAGACACAAGCAAGCTGGCAGAAAGTTAGGCAGGTTTTCCCACCATCCAACTTTGTTTCCCTTTGAATTTCACCCAAATCAGATTATTTATCTGAAGGACTTGTTTCATCAGCGCAATAGATCTCAGTGAGCATCTCCCAGAAATTTTTGTGCTCCAGTCACGTTTTTTGACAGCTTCCCCCATGTCCTGGCATCAGGTCACCAGCTCTTACATCTGCTGCTGTCCTATTAACATTATTCTCTACTCATGTAGGGCTGAAGTGGCATTACCTTTCTGAATGGCTCGTTTCCACCTACCATATGACACAGAGATGTCAGCATTGAGTTAACTGAGAAAGTCCCTGGGGAATCACTGCCAATTCAGAGACCACAGCACTACAAAAGTTTATTTGTGTGAGGATTTACCTCTCTAATACTGTAAGATGCCTGCACCTTTTACTATGATTGTGTTTACTGATGCAAATATTTTTAAATGAAAATAAGTAATGAGATAAAAGCAGCTTTCAATCAGGAACAGAGCAATAATTTCTAAGCATTCACCAAAACTTGAACTGATTCTGATACTTCTCCCAGATATTTACAGAAGAGAGAGAAATTCATATCAAACATGTTCTGAAATATATTTGTAAGGGCAAGCTGTGAGACAGAGAATCTAAACCACAAACATTTCATGAAAACCCCAAGTGGGAATAAAACTATTTCCACTACCTTCCATATTGCAACAATTTACCAACATTAAATACAATATACCATCTTGCTTAAACCAAGGCAACTTAACCTACTTTTCCTCAAAACTAAGCTTCAAAAGATGAAGTCTAAAACCCACATGAAATTACTGAACTTTATCTGCATGTAGAGCTGCAGATGATATCACATGAAAAGCAGGTAAAGATGAAAGTAACAGTTTGGAGTGGTGTTTTTGAATCATAGAATGACTCTTAAGGGTCCTAGAAAAGGGTCGTGTGGCAAACTGTAAAAGCTGTGGGTTTTAGCACCCCAAACGTTTGCCTTCTCCCTGCCCGGACAACACACCTACAAGGACATCTGAGTAGCCCATTAACCTCTTCTGAAATAGGTTCACATCCCACCCCAGTAAACGCAGCCTTCCTTTGTTGGACATTCTTCATCTCTACATCCCATTATCTATGTTAATTCTTCTTCATTTTCTTGATCTTTGATTTGCTATCATGGAGTGATCACAAGCAGGCAACAGCAACATCACACTTCAAAGGCCAACAGTAACCTGTGCTGGCCTTCCAGAAGGTCTGTATCTCCATCACCTCACCAAAACACGACTGTGAAAACATACCTTCAATAGCCTGATTTACACCCATATGAGTATTTGTCCTTCTTCTCACACTGGTTTGAGGTTATGCAGCCCCTGCTGTGGACCTCTGGCAGGCCTCCTCAGAGCCATCATTTGTTGGATTACCTGGTTTGCTGCCAGCTGCCTCTGCACTTCTCTTTCTTACTGTTGCTTTCATCCTAACTGTTTCGGTGTGTAGTTTATTGTCTTCATTCATAGAACAGAGGATGTTGCTCGGTCTCAGTAAAATGCCATTGTTCCTGTACGGCAAGAGTGTATACTTTGGTAAAAAGTCCTTTGAGGAGCAGTGGTTAAATTAAAATCTTTTCTAGTTCTACTTTGAGATGACCCTCCTATTCTCGGACACTTCTACTCTCTCCAGGATTTAGCTAATCCAGAGTTTAAACATGCAAGACATCGCATAAAAATAAAGCAGTGCATTAAGAGAAGCAAGGATGTGGGTTGTTTTTGTTTGAGCTGAAATCAGCAATATGTAGCCATATTATTTTAGAATGTAGGAACCCAGTCAAATGGATGCTAAAAAATAATCATGAAACATCTGCTGAGGTATGGAGAAGATGAGAACAGAAAACCTTGAAGACTAATAAACAAAAGCTAATGGTGTAGCAGCTGCCATATTTTCCTTTCCTGAGGTCAAATGTCACCTCAGTAGAGTAAAAGGAGAAATCAGCCTGAACTTCAATGGAATGAGGATTTCTCCCCTCTCCGCTTGGAATACTGTGGGTGTGCCATGGTATCAAGACAATTACTCTCTTATCTCCAGCTCTCCCTTTGGCAGCCCTCAGCATTGTAGGTTACTGCAGGAGATAATGATTTTCTGCTTCTAGGCTCTTAGAAATGCAAACGAGTTACAGTCCCACCTGAGGAACTGGTGGGACATATATGGATTCCTTTAGGTTTTGCCTAATTTAATCCCTGGTTAGCTAGGTTTAGGAGGAGCTGAAAACCATTAGAAAGCTTTTAGCATTCTAACACAGGTTCTCTTTGAAAACATCCACCAGCTGACCATGGCACTTTTCCATTTCATCACTCAACAACAAGTTGGTGTCAGAGACTAAGTATCTCAGGATGTATCACAGAAGTACTATATTTATTCATATTCAATCTCATTTTGTATCAGCATCTTTTCCATGTAAGCTCTAAAGGAAAGTAAATTTAATAAGAGCCACCTGTGATATGAAACTGCAAGAGAAATAATTAAGATTAGTAGCAGCCTCAGTATGTGAATGAAGATATACAATGTATAACCAATGTTTATGAATCCTCTTTATCCAAGTGATTAGTAGCTAACTTTTTTGTTGATGAAGTTTAGGACATGAAAAATCATGCTGGTGTATTAACCATTTGATATAAAAAAAAAAAAAAAGAAAAAGAAAAAAAAGGAGTACTACTATTCAGTGCTCTGACTCAGAAAAAGAACGAAGGCATGCTATAAATTTCACAGGGCTGGTCTCTAAAAATAAATATTTTAAGAATTTGGACATGATAAATGGACAGAGGAAAATCTTCACATTCATGAAGTTTTTTAAACCTTGTTCTCTGAAATCTCACAGAGTGTATTTAGCCTTTCACTTTCCTTTCAGAAATTTCATTTCAGGAGCACCTAAGGAACAGCTATTTTAAGCCTGCATATATCATTTTAGGAATGCCAGTGCAAATGCACTGACAAGGCTGCTTAAGGATGCCCTGAAATCAAGCTCAGCAGATGAGAAACTCAGGACAGAGTTTCTATGAGATGCTCATCTTTCAGGAGATATTTAAGCTTGTGCTGTTCAGTGAGAGGTTTCAAACAGTTCATTACACCTCCCTCACCCCAAAATCTTTTACTGTATATAATTTTCCATGTATTCAGCCACATTCTAGTGTTTATCAGTATACTTTCCACAGGGCAAGCTGCCAATGAAATTCCATAGATCAGACAGATTCTAAAAAGTTATTAGAGTCTGCTAGTATTTGCTCAAAGATCTCCTTCATTCTTTGAGAAGGTTCAGCAATGTGTTTGCCCTTCCCATGTCCTGTTATCATGCAATAACATCCTCCATAATTTTATGCTCCAAAAACTTCTGGCAGCAGTATAGAACAAAGGACCTTGTAATTGGCTTTTAAGAATGATAGAATTACAGCACTGTTTTACATATGAAAAATGAAGGTTATTCTTCAAGGCCATGTATTTCATCATATGCTGTATTAACACACAATAATCAATACTGACACCCTAAAAATAACTGATCAAAATGTTCTTTTGTTGCATAAGGCAGCTAAAATGAATTGATCAAACATTATAAGCTACACGTGGTTTTCATGCTACTTAAGAAGCTCAATTATTTCAACATCCCCAAATCTAATAGCCTACTTGGTGCCTGAAGCTCCTCATTCATCTTTATATTCATTCATATTTAGAGGGGGGATGAAATACAAATTTTTCAAATCAACACATTTCAGAATAACTCCCTTCTATTCAAATGTTCACCTGAAGGTAACACAAAACTTTCCCCTCCCTTTATTAGGTCTGTGCTTTTCATCATTTACACTTGCAGCTTGAGTATCTAAAGGTTTTAATTCAGGGCTGCTACTGCTTAGCATCAGTAAAGCCAGAAGGCAAAGAAGTTGATTCAGACTCTCTGCAGACTGGCAGATACATAAATTAAGCTACATTTCAGCAGTTCTAGACTTTGGAGGGATCACCTGTCATGTGAATGAAGTACTGCTGAAAAGAACTTCAGAGATCATCTGGTGAATATCTACACCTAATAAATATGTAGCTTAAAAGAAATACCTAAACTTATAGCTCAGTGGCCAACAGGATTAGCCTGAAAAGTATTTCCTTCAATTAAAATTAAATCAATCTTTATCACATTAATGCAAACATTCTGCTATGCCGCCAATCAGCATTAGCAATAGAATGCTCAAAAAAAGGGTAACTACAGATTCAGTGGTGCATTTTCTCAGTGAGATCTTTTTTTCCTTATTTAGCAATATTCTAGTATTCCCACCACATATCCTCTAATCAGTCTCTCTAGAGTGGATTTATTTGGATGAATAATATTTCAGTAATGCCCCAAGTTCTCTTTTAGACACACAGTGTTGTCAAGTGAAAGTACTCAAGGCTGGATCTCAGCAAACCATGGCTTTTACCACTGACTTTGCCACTGCTCACGATTATATTCATTAATCTCTTTGTGTCCCCATTTTCCTCATTTCTGTGCAACTGCTCAGAGGCTCACATCATTTGGACAGAAGCTGTCTCATTTTGTGTGCCCTCCTCTCACCTTGCACAACAGATGACTGACATCTAGGCTCTGCATTAATACCAATCTATGCAACAAAAACTTGGCCTTTTCCCTGAATTACTAGAGTCTGAGTGAAAGCTTGTGCTTCCAGAGAGCAGCCAATTCAGGATTAAGCTTTTAAGAATAAAATAGGTCTTTTTGGGTCACTGCTATGTCAAGTATGAACCATTGTACTCTGTCAAGGTATAAGTGCAGTATATGGCATTTTGTTCTTATTTGATCTTCCTCACTAACTTTCAACATGCCCTTACCAACTACATCAAGTCTTCTGTTTCCTGGTGTAAGAGTTTACACAGTTTTTTGCAGTCTAAGAGGTCTTACTTTACACCTGCCCCACTACATCATTTGTACCTGGTTACTCTAGGATGGATCTTAGCACCCTTATCTTGAGATCTACCATCCAAGCTGGCTCTTACAGAAGAGAAAACTTGCTAGACAGAAATATTCATTATGTGAAAATGCAGTTGCCCAATTCAAATGCAAAAAGCTCTCTGTATTTACACTGAAGCCTGTGGCACCTCTAGGAAGTTTGTCTGCTTCACTTGTCATTCTTCCGCTGATCCTCAATGAGCATCTTTCTTAGGACCAGCTAACCTGTGTTATCCTTTCTCCTTGTCTCCCTGGAAACATGCAGATTGCAGGCAAAGTGAAATAACCCAACTGCAGACTAAGGCAGGTTTGGATACCAACACTGCTTTGGTGTTTGTCAATCAATGTGCAGCTTTTTTTGAGACACAAGATATCAGAGCACTCCTCTGTTTTGAACAGCACCCAGATGCTCAGTAGCTCTCAAGATCATTGCCAAAAATTAGATTTATCTACATAGAGCCATAGAAAAGGTGAGGTATCCAAGAATACTTTAGAAAAACAGACACTTTATTTTAATATCACCTATGTAAAATCTGTGTGCAATCACACAGTGCAAACAGAAGGAGTCCATGTAAAGTTTTGCTACTCCAGGCTTTGCCAAAGTGGAGACTCACCAGTGGGATTGCTCAAGGTGTCACGCATGTGATGCAGCATTCCCAAAAGTTGTTTGTAAAGCTAACAGCAAAAACCACTCACATTAAGTTATTTTCCTTGCTGCAACTTGGAGTATATTTTGTATTTGTATTATTAAAAAAGCAGGTAATGGCTGAATTTGTCTATTCAGTTAATTCACATCTACCTGTTCATCCTCCTCTTGGAGTGAAACTGTCTTTGCTCCTGGCAGTGAAAAATCTTACCATGCCCTCTGATGTAAGGACACCAACAAGAACCCCAGTGAAAATCACAGCTCTGAGCAGCACTTTGTAGTTGGTTGGGTTTGCATCTGGGACTGAACTCAGCTGTGCCAGTTCATCAACATTATTGATAATTTGCATTTATTCCATCCCAGAAATACAAGGTTAAGAAAAAAATCAGCATTTAAACCTCTCTATTCTGACAATGCCAGGGAACAGCACCAGACAATACAAATGCACTGAAGTCAAGAGGACTGCACCTATGAAAAAAGGTCAGGATTTGGCTTTTTTTAAGCTGTGTTTCCCATCTTCCCATTATGTGAATCTATATCAAGCAGTCATGTTTACCCCTTTTTGCAGATTTGCTTCCTCCTTTCTATTCATGCTGGTCAACTGGTGGTTCCTTTTGTGCAATTCAATTTGGCAGGTGCAAGAACATTTGTTTATGCTGTGCACAAGCTGGGGAATGCTATTTTTGACAGCTGATAGGTCTGCAGCATCCTTGGAAGCTTTTAAAAGCACATTGAAAACTTCATTATTTACAAAGCTCTACAGCTGGGATGCACAAATCACCCATGGCTGATTTGTCGAAGGAATATTTGACTGTATTTTTAGGTATCCACCTTGCATAGGCTTTGCACAAGCTTAAAAAAGGATTTAAGGGATTTTGTCTCATCCTGCTATTTTGGGAACTTCAAAATTAACGTTCCTTCATTGCTCCTCTAGGCTTGATTTTCATTTTCACTGAGTGGCTGAGGGTGAGGAGTTATTTTTTTGTTTTGTTTGGTTTGGCTATTTCCATGCTGTGGTCACTGCAGCAGTTACTAGAATAAATCTGAATTTTCCTAAGCTCCACACAGCATCAGAAGACAGTCAAACAGGGGCTGTGATCACCTGAACACATCCAGGATGGTTTGTCATATTTCAGGCTTTCTTTTCTTCTGCGCTTGCAAAACCACATTTTTTCAAAGGCTTTAGCAGCATGATTTCTATTACTTCTAATGTCTATTTCCCCTTGATTATCATTACATGCCATGCTGCTTCTTGCTCTTCTTCCTTCTTCCCCAATCAAACAATATTTAATGTTCAGATGTGTGAAGTTGCTAATGTTTTCATTTTTGCTGTATCTCCGTTTCCCCTTCCTCCCTCAGCTTAGGAGAAACATGAGGGACTGATTTTGAGGCAACACCCACAGCCCATATAGAAATCAGCAGGAGCAGCAGGTGTTCTGCATCTCTGAACATCAGGCCCTGTCTGCATATTTATGCCATGCTCATTGCCCAAGGAGCTGAACACCTGCACCAGGCTAGTGTTGCCAACTGATGCAAGTTTATTTCCAGTTTGAGGCTATGTGGCAGTTTTAATCAGTGCTCCTGGAATCACCCTATTACTTGGAAATCTCAGCATTCATCAGAGAACTCTCATCCTCATGATCCCAGAGAGAATCACAGTAACACCATCCAGGTGCCAAGTCAGGTCAAAAATGTACTCCAAAATTCTTTGTTTTCTGCAGTATTATTTTAAACCAGTTTTTGGACAAAGGATTATACAACTCACAATGCTTAAAATTTGCAATCATGCAAAAAAAAGCCTTCAAAGCAACTTATATTTTGTTCCCTACACCAGTAGAAAATATACAAGGTCTCTACTGAAGAAACTGGGAAAATATTAATATTGAGTGGTGACTTGTTTTACTTAATGCTCACTCAAAATAAGCACATAGTACTTATGTAATCAAATGTTCCATAAATATCTAGCAAGCTAAGATACTGACAGGAATGTTCACTGGCTTCTTCTTAAAGGTATATAATTTATCATTAACATAAATCCTCCCGAAAAGCTGGATTCTCATCCAGCCAGGAAAGAGAAGAATGCAGTCTGATGTACAGATCCAGACAGAACACCTGAGCTCTTGACTGTGGTATATTCATAACAAGCTGGGCTTATATAGCTATACACACACACACACAGTATAAACCTAAGATCACTCATATAAATTACTTGGAAATTAATTCCGGGCAGAGACAGTGTTAGGTTTATAATCTATTTGCAGACATCTTGTAAATAGAAAAAGGTTGGGTTCACCAGATATTTATTTTCTCAGTGCAGTTTTTTCTTTAATAAATTGTTGGATTTTCTTCTCTGTAGGGTACTTAGTGGATAAAAACAGATTTCACAAAGTTGATCTAACTGCAAAGTCAGTCACAGGAGAATGAAGAACCTTCAGCAGTTTCCGTAACAACATGATAATGGCACAAACACTACAATGAAGTTTCCAGCACTTGCTATTTTTTGAGAGGGCTCTGTCTCTGCTGAAATGAAGAACCCAGTGGGAAAGCTTGGCAGAAGTTTCTTTAGGATAAACATCAGTGCTGCCAGAGAAGAACAGCATTACCGTGCCTCAGGTAGGTGTGCATCTGCCTCGAGTACTTCCCATTTTCTGATCTGCCTTCCCCTGATCCTTCATTAGGCTTCTCCTGGGACCAGTGCTGCCAAAAGAAGCTACTGGGACTTGCCCAAGCAGTCAAAGCTCATCCAGCTTTGCTTGCTTTTCATTACCATGAGTGGGATTGCATTTGGGGAAAAGAAACAAAAGGACAAAGAGTGTTATTGTGTTCTTGCATCCATTCCCTTCGTGGGAAGGCATGGGATATGGATAGCTAGGAAAGTCTGCTCTCTTCTGCTACAGTTCTGCAGGGTTGCAGAACCTGGCCCATATCTCACGTTTAGTTACATCTGTTGTGTTGGTGCCAGGAACTGTTTCAGCCAAATATCTCAAATGCAAATGTTTAGATGATGGACCACAAGTCCCATCGCATGGAAACATTTTTTCTGGGCTTTCACTATTGCTGACAATCAAAATGCAGACTGAGATAGTTTAGAAGGATTTGGGGTTACCCTGCTTTGTGGTACACAAGTGTATTGTTCTCCAATTCTCTATTTGCCTGCAGATAATTGATGGTATGTAAGACTGTATATATTGTTTCAGTTGTGTTTTCCAAATCACATTTGATGTAAATAGGAGCTCCTGTCCACATAATAATAAAAATAAAATAAAATAGAAGAAAATAAGTGCTGTTTTTTTAAAAAATTCTGTCTCAGAGGTTGTGTTTCATACACTTCCAGATGAAGGTCAAGCTATGATTTTGTAAATCAAGGAGCTTGGTAGTCTTTAAAAGTTATTGTAAATTACATAGAGCACTTGAAGAAAATTTTCAGTCCAGTGTATTACTTCACTGTGTCTCATACAAGGAACAGTCCTGCAGACATAAATGCAGACTGAGCAGGAGACAAATGTAATCATTCACTAACAATCCCACCATGAAGGAAAAATTATCAGAGAAGTGACATATTAGCAAATAACATTTTTTTTCCCCTATTCTTCCTCCCATTTTTCTCAGTCAAACACATTGCCCACTCATGAATAGTGAGACAAATTCCTCTGCCTCCCTTGGGGTGGAGATTCTGCTTTGCAGCTCATTATGCACCTGTGTTATCTCCATCCCACCCATGCTTAGAGGGCTCCAGAGCCAGGAAGGCAGAAGCACAAACTGCTCATCCTAACTCAGTAATCCTACTCCTTTCTAACCACTGTAAGTAAAGAATAAATAAAATTAAAAACTAAATAAAAGATATTACAATACAAGAAGCAATTTATTTTTTCAGTTGATTTTAACTAAGAAAGGTTTTCATTGTCAACACTCCTCCATTTCCACTCAGTAACTGTTGGGTTGTTTTTTTTATTGACTTTTTGTAAACATTGCGACTTTTAGCAATAAGTGATAGTTATCCCATAGCAATGTACCTTAAACCAGGTATTTTCTGAAATAGAGTGGAGTGGGGAGAAATGGTAAATGTTATTAATGAAGAACACAGCCTAGGTTTTACCTGAGTAGAGAAAGCTTTCTAAAAGACTGTAAATGAACCAGGTTTGATCACAGCAGTGATTTTTTTTTCTAATTTCTGTTCCACAACACGAAATACATGAGCAGTCAAGGGTCTCATGGAAAGAAATATTTTCCTCCAGAGAATCCACCAGGTCAGGTCCCCCAAAAGACACTCCCAGGTAAATCCCTTACTGCAAACTTGCAGTTGCACAGGGCTGGACATCAAGCTCTGTGGCCTTCAAAACAGGAAAAGGATCTTGGATACAGCTGTAGGAACACTTTTAAGTACAGCAAACCTGATAAATACAACACAGACAAAATTCCCTGGTGTCCCAGTGACAAGTGAGCTGGATATTTTTGAGACCTAGATTTAGAGGTCTACATGTGGCCAAATACCAGTTCAGACCTCTTAATCCATTTGTCAGATCAGAATTCTGATCCACCTCCCTCAGCATTCATCTCCTGAGGACTAACACTGAGTAGCCAGGTCTGTGGAACAAGAGAAAAAAAATTCACTGAGTATAGTTTAGAGAGTCACAAACAGCAGTGACTGCCACACAGGAGATTTAGATAAAGTATCCCTTGAGGGTATTTCTGGGAATAGTATGTTAATACTCAAGCATATTTTAGGCTGTAATCACTTCAGTTTTACAGAAAAGTTGGTTTATGCAGAAGAACAAGGCTTCTGAAGAAAATGGAGTATCTAATTGTGATGGTAGCTACAGAAAGCAGTCTGCAGCACAGCCGCTGCCACCGTGTGATGCAGCAATCTGTGACCTGATTAGAAAGGCAAGGTAGCCATCAGCTGGCTTTTGTTACAGTGTGCCAGTGATTGCAAAGGGGAAAGCTCAAAAAAAGAATATTGCTTGATGTTGTCATTGTGTACCAATTATCTGCTGTTCAGAGGGGTTTGTGTACACTGAAAGAGGCATAAGAAGATTAGGTTGAATTGGGTATGGTGCTTTTTCTGCTGGATATGTTTCCCAAGATTTATCTGTAAGCCATCCATTTATCAAGAGCCCTGTGCAGCATTAGAAGCCACACAGGACCTCTCTGTCTGGCCAAGGATGGTGAAAGGAGCCCTATACATGGCTTACACTGTCTTTTATCACAGCCAATCAAATATGGCCCTTTTGACAAAATCACACTTGAAATAGTCTCCTCCCTCATTTCCTTGAGGTGACTATTCAGTGTTTATGATGGAAATTTTTATTCCAACATAGGAAACCAGACAGTTCATTGAGGTTTGCCAGGTGAGGAACATTTCCTCAATGTCCTTCTAGAGGAGAGAAGCAAACTCGGGAACTCCATAGGACATGAGAGTGTAGCAGGGCACAGAAGAAGGTGGCAGAAATGCTTGCTTGCAGAGTGCACCAGGACAAGCTCTGGGCTAGCTTGAATCCTTGGCTGCCTTTTGGCAGCTAAGAGATACACCCGAGTATGCAGATAAAGACCCACAGGATCATTCAGAGGACAGAGGTATGGATGTACAGAGGAACTGGACTTTTTATGCCTTTTAATGGTTTCCAACTATTTTGCAGGCTGACGTAGTTCCACTGAGAACATTTGATGGTATCCTTTATCACGAGTTAGGGGGTTTAGAGAAATGCTCAAATCAGAGTGCATCCAATGCTGTCTCTTAAGTCCTACTAGCCTGAGAGCTTTTGCACCATGCTCCTCCCCTGGAGACCAGTAAACGCTCCAAGGTTAAAGCTTTCTTTCCTGCATCTCAACTCCTTTCCTGTCATATCTGACAACCCCCTCTCCCATAGATTTCAGCTACAGACAGCTGTTGCAGCTATGCTGCTGCATGGGTTGCCATTTGATAGCCAAAAGGTACACAGCACCCAACTACTCACTCCAAGCTTTCTGCAGAACCACAAATCCATAACCATCCTTAGGGCCAGAAGAGATATAATTTAACATTTTGGTAACTGAGGCTCAGCTGACAAGCAAACTGCTTGCAATTGTCTGTCCATACCCCTCAGCTGTGTTATATTAGTAATGGCTTTTATTTCAAATGTCATCTTTCATACAATTTTCAAACTAGCAAATAAAAATTAGTAATTTATAAAAGTGTCAAGTAGGCAGGCTCAAATGCCTTACAAGTAAGATCTGGAATCCCAGCAGAAAACCCCTATCAGATCTGTGTTGACAAGGTCAGTCCAGAAATTACTGCTCTACATTTGACCTCAATTCTGGAGTGAGGGAGGCAGCTGTTAGGCAGGTGAGGGTGGGAAGGAGAGGAGGTTCAATCCAACAAAGAAATTAAAAAAAATTCATTTTTACCAGTGCATTGGCTGGAAAAAAGGCTGGGAACTTTGGAGATAGCTGTGTTTCCCCTGCAAGCACCATCACTCTGCTTCACAAGAGTTATTGTGAACCCACTGTAAAGCATCCTCCATATCGGCAGCCTAAGCCCTGAGGGTACAGAAAAACTGACTCGGCATACTCACACTCATCTTCCATTGTCAGTCAGGAGAGGAAGTCCGGGGGGGGGCGGGGGGGCGGGAGAGGAAGAAAAGAAAACGGGAAAACAACACCTTTTAAAACCGTCTTTACAGCTAGCAGTCAAAGACAGGTCTCTCGAGAGGAGTCCCAGTCTGGAGAACAGAGCAGAAGCCACAGCGAGTGCTCTGGTCCCTGGTGCTGCAGCCAAGGCAGATGCCCGAGGATGGCAGCTCTGGGGCACCTGTCTGCAAAAGGCACATTCTCCAGTTCTGCTGTTGAGGGTCTGACAAAAATACTGGGAAAAAGGAGCTGGGGAAGGGAAACAAAAAAGAGGCAAGTTGCCCCTAGAAAACACGTGGTACAAACTCAGCTCATTGCTTTGGCAGATGCTCTTTCATGTTAGAAATAGACAAATAGAAAACACAAATACAAATGTATTTCTGCTTGTGTTTACATATAAATGCATAGTCTCTAAATACCAGATAATACCATGTTGCACAGGGAACCAAATTATTTCTGTCACTGATTTGTATTTACCACACCCTATAAAAGGGAGCTTCAACCTTTTCTTATGTGGACCTCTGCTAAACTTGCAGTGGAGCTGCCCCCCCAAAAAAAAATTTAAAAAAAATTGGGTGCAGTCTTTCTGAAATAAGGTTGCAGGGTTTTTTTCTACTTTCCATCACTCTCTTAGAAGCAATTCTTGGACCATCAAGGATCAATGGACCACAGGTTCAAAAATATTGCCTTGAAAACCCTGGTCAAAATCTGAGGCCCACTGTGCTGAGATATTACCAGAAGTAATATCCCACCTCAAAGGCTTTACAATAAATAGACAAGATGGAGAAAAGAGACACAGGGACTGAGAAGCACTGAAAAGCAACTCCACTTGCCTAAAGCCATACAAGTCACTAGCAGAGCCTGGCCCCAGTTTCCTTGGTGGTGTGCAACTCACCTTGGGGTGAAAAAAGCCATTTTCTATCCTAGTGTGTGGTAGTAGCTAAACTGAAGGAAAGTGGGTGAGATTCAGCAGGCAGAGACAGCACTTTGGGTTTCAGTGGACTTGCATCCTACTCTGCCCAAGTCAGCCAGATTTCACACATTTCACCCCAGGGACTCTGAACAAACCCGGCACATCCACCAAAAAGCATTTTTGTGTCTCCTGAGGGTTTCTGCCAACCATTGTCACCTCAGCAACCCATCAGGAATAACACTATGCACTACTATCTCCTAACTGTGTTACCACAGCATCTGCACAGCTCTAAGACATGTCCATACTTGGGCAAGGCCAGGCTACAGAAAATGAGATTTCTGTTGTTGCCAGGACTCTGATATTAGATACTGCTAACACAGAAAGGCACTCAAATACCTAGGGCCAACTGGAAATACTGTATTTTCTCCAATCCAACAACCCAGTGCAAGACAGGGCTGCAATTTAGTAGTAATAGAAATAGATTTTGCCACGTCCTGCAAAGTTGGCTTTGGGTTCCTTAATACCACATTTCTGTTTTTAAAAGTGTTTCTTTAGCTGCCTCACAACTATGTCTATATGCAAGCTATGTAAAATATTGATGTGTTTCTAGTATTTACATGTGCACACACAGGCCAAATTATGCACAAGTGATGTACAGATGTCACTGGTGTGAATTCATTTTGGATCACCCCCAATATGAAAAATGCACGTCCAATCATCAGCCATGGAGGAGCTGCTCCAAGGGCAGCTTGCTAAGGATCTGCAGAGCAGGGATCCAGCAGAGCTGCAGGAAGAGTTAGCTCAAGCAGCAGGAAAAAGTACCTGGCAGGCAGCTGTATACAGGGATGGCACACTCTTTCTACAGATACCAGGGGAGGTAGCCATCACTTGAAATATACACTGAACATGAGAAAGAAAATTTAGAAAGATTCCTGAAGTGGCAGGCAGAAGAGCTAAATGAAAGCCAGAAAAGCTTCCCATTTCCCAGGGGGTCAGTTCCTAGGGCTGGAAAAGGCTGGATTCCATCCTGAGAATACTGTAGGCAGACTCCCGCAGAACCACACTGCATTCAAAGCAGCCAAGTTTTAGCAGTTACCTGTTTAGCCTGGTTTGTAGATTTCCAAAGATACTGTTTTTAATTTAATTTTCTGATGCTTTTTGTTGAATAAAATGTTAGCAAGCATTCTTAATTTCATAAAACTAGATTCCTTATGCTAGACATGGTATTAGAGAGGCCCACAATTTCTTTATGAACACTAAGGGGTATTCCTGACTGGAATTAACTGTGGAATTACACACAAAACACAGCAAAAGTACAACCTGAATACATATCAGTTACTGAAGAAGCAATTTGCTTTACAATATCCAAGAACAGAAACATAGTATTTTTACTGCAGCAGCCCTATCAGAGAATCCACAACATAGTGGGAGTAGCTGAAATAATCTTACAGGCTGATACCACAGTTACTTTTATGGTTCCTAGTAATTTTTTACATTCTATTAATAATTCAATTATAATAAACATTGTTATAAATTGTAAGATGTAATATTAACTGATGAAGAACAGGAAAGCCTGTGGCAGAAACGTGTCAAATATCTTACAAATAAATGTTGAAGTAAATCAGAACATATCTCACAGCTTGTTATATTAATAAGTTGTGGACATTTTAGCATGAGAAGTCCGTAAGAGGGGCTTCAATGATTGGTTTTTACTGTGAAGCTTTTCTTTTCTTTTAGGACACTATGAAAAAATAATAATAATAATAATTTCTTTTGTGGACTATAATACTGAATGGCCTTTGATTCTATAGTTCTGCATTCAGAAAGCAACTGCAGCCAAGCAGAACAGCTACACACAGAACCCAGCAGCACACCCATGGGAGACATCAAATCACAGGAAAGCAGAGTATTGTCGTGGAATCATCTCAAGAACAACTATGTTACAAACCTATTAAAGCACAGTTATAAACAAGTTTTTTACTGCAAAGGAATCATTAAAACTGAAGCTACTGACCATCGTATCCAGGAGACCGTTTCTTGAGTTATCTGTGTTAGTGAGGGTACATGAACAAAATCAAGAGCAGGTTAATATACCCATGCTACCTACCTTGTTAAAATAACAAGAACCCTAATAATTAAGATAAATAATGTGAACTGCTCTCCTAGGACTGTATCAGTGACTTTCTTTGATCCTACCTGTTTGCTAACTACCTATTAAGCTAAATACATTGTAAGTGTATATATAAATCAGTTAAGGCTTATTTTCATATATTATACATTTTTATCCTTAGATAAATAGTAAACTGCTACCTTGGTAACACAATGAAAAACTGAGAAGTTTCTGTCTTTGCATTTTTGAAAGAAAAACCATGTATTCTCACCTAAGTGAGAGATAAAAGCATTAATGTATAGATGTTCAGTCGATGTTCAGATATGATAATACAAAAGTTTGCACCCTATACTTTACACAGTTCGAATTTCAAATATTGAATAGTAAAATCCTGCAGTGAATATTTGCTAGCATTTGATCAAATACTGAACCCCAGCAAAAAGCATATCTGCACTTAGAGTCAGAATAAAAAATGTTGAAATGTTGCATAGTCCTCTTGCACTTACATTCGTGCAGTAATAAAGATCCAACCCAAACCACTCCATGATTCTAAGATAATTCTGTTGCCTCGATTTTGGAGAATGATTGCGTATGGCTATGATTACTATGTATTACACCATCAGAAAATATTGCTTTGAGCTCTACCCATATTTATTTGTGGATACCTGTTGTCTCTTATTCAGTGCTTGGATTTTTTTTATACTTTGAGCAAGGCCTTAAGTCATGGCTAACCCTCACCCTGGGAAGGGACAACTCTCCATCAGGACATCTCTTGTCTGGGACAGCCCTGTGTCATCTGCCAACCCACACAGAGTTGTCCCAGTGCAGACTTGCCCTAAACCTTCCTCATCCCCCAGAGTAGATTAATTATGCATTGCTATATTTAGAAATGTATTTTGATCTGTCTTTTGACCTTTGGACTCAATCTCTCACAGATGCCTGGAACAGATAATCAGTGCTGGATGATTTTCAGAACTTCACAAAACAGAGATTGTGTGTTGTCCCAGAATCTCTCATCTCTTCATCCATCTTCCTCATCAAGGACTGATGGTTTTCAAGAGTTGCACTGTGAGTCCCTTGGGGGGAGTGAAAAAATATCATTTGCTCTTTCCTGTAGAACATAATGAGATTCCAGTCTCTTCTGGATTATGTCTGTGCAAAGTAATATAGTTTTGAGAGAGAACTTAAAATATTACTTTTATATTTTGACAGATAAGCCAAATATTAATCTGACTTGCAGACTCTTTTGCACATAAACAGGCAGCTTTAAAGCAACTGAAAATTTAAGAACAACTTTTGGTTCTTACAGAGCTAAAAAATATCCAGTGAACTCTGTATATGATATCACATAGCCAGTACAGTTGCTTTAAACTACAAAGATATTGCCCTGTAGGAAAAGAGCAGCTGGCTCACTCAAAGGCAGACAGTGGATCACACAGCTGCTGGGATTCACCTCAGTCCCTTGCAGTCCATCCTTTGTTAAAAAAATACAGAAGTGTTGTAGGAGATGGCAGGAAGTGTCTCTTGATGCAAGGGAGATAAGACAGCACTTTACATCTCAGTAATACCTAGTACTTTCCTAATAAAATGAAAAATGCTGATACAAACATTACCACAGAGTGACTTTGATATGAGGAGTTTGTGGGACAAAAATATCAAAGACCAATGTATTTCATTGGTGGTGGCTGAGAGAAGCTAAAGTCTACCTGAGCATGGACATTACCCAACTGACTAACATGTCTTCTGGCAGAGCCAAATCATGATTCAGCAAGAGTAAATTGCGTTTTAAGCAGCTTGTGCAGCATGAGGAGTACACCAGCCACATGAAGCAACGCACAAATCCACTCAGGACAACTCCCCCAAGTTCAAATGCATTCAAAGACTTTCATAGGCTGTTCTTACAGGATGCTTTGTGGCCAAGCGTGACTCCAACAGCCACTATGAGGCAGATACAAAACCCTTAACATCAGCACTAACAAACATGTAGTCTGGCTCATTCCAAAGAAATGCAGTCATGCATCCACAACTGAATCAAATTATCCTGCTGCACCCCAGATGCTAGAGTTGGTATTAATGATCATAGAGCTTCAATTTCAGAAGGACAGTACTTTATAGGGCATGGTATGAAGCAAACATGGCACAAACAAAAGCACCAGGGTCCCAAAACTCACCTTTTCTGTGAAAAGATGGAGAACTACAGATGAATCACACAATTACCAGCCCAAGACTTCTTGCTAGCAAGATAATTTTTCCCATGGTTTTAAGAAACTACTTTAGCAGGTAACAAATAGGGACAGCTGGCTGGTTTTTATTTCTAGAATTAATTCATCCATTGTGGTAATTTTAAGAAAATCTGCATGGCAAACTAGTGCGAGAGTAAATACCAGAGGCACAGCATACCCAGAATATTGCTTGAAAATTGTTTTGTTACAGTATTTATTTCTGGCATCAGTATTACACTGAAATAAAGATTGCGAATTCCTGTCCAGTTTGCCTATTATACAGAAAAGTAATTTATGCTCTTTTATAGACAGCAACTTTCCTGATTTCAGCCAACAGACAAAGCAATTGAAGTATATTACTGATGCTTCACTACAACAGTTGACTTGGCCATTATTGCACTTCTTCCCTGAAAAAAGAGTCTTCTGGTAATTCAGAAGGAAAAAAAAAATAAAATAAAGCACTGCTCTTCCTTTAAGCTAAAATGAAATTACAAGTTATGAAAGCAATGCTTTACAGAATGCATGTGACGTGAGCCAGATTATCGTATCTTTCCATTGGGGAAGGGAGGAACATCTTTCTGTTGGTACTAAAACTGTACTGTAAATTATTTTCTGAATGTGCCTTATTCTCTTATACTATTTGAGAAGCTGTGAATATTGTTATCAGGTTCATGTTATCTTCCTAAGCAGACTTGCAACTTTTAACTTAATGTCAAAATACAGCATATTATATATCATATCTAACAAAGCTCAAGGCTACAGAAGACAAAAAGAAATAAGCAACCATGAATAAGTGTTACGACTCTCATTTTATATTTAGGGAACATAAGAGGGATTGAGTACCTGAGAAGTGTATTTCATATTCAATTTATACAGCATCTCAAGGATGGTTTCTTGATCTCACCTTTTTTCAGCACACATTCCTGCAAACCCATTTTGCTTTAAATAATCTTTAAGGATTTCCTGAGGGACTCAATGAATGAAGATCCAAGCTCTCTGAAGTCTCTGGCTGATACAAACCCAACTGCTTCAGAACTGGGAGTTTCTGCTGTTTTATATACAAAGTTAGGTTGGCCTAGTCTCCAAAAGTTCTTATTTCAAGATACCTTGGTGAGTGATGATAGAATCCAATTGTAAATTTCTGTGTACCAGGAGGGAAAATTATTACATGTCACAGTTCAGAATCAAAGATATGTTTCTGTATTTGCTGTGAAGTGTGCAAGACACACCATTACAGAATGCATTTTTCACTACCAATGACATTCTCCCTTCCCAATTTCCAGTGTCTAAAAATCTCAAGTCAAATCCCAGTGATGACCTCTCTTGCTTTCACAGATAATATAAAAAGGTTTAAAATACTCATGGTAAGAACCAAAAGCTTAATAACCTAATCAAAAGTTTCATCAGATTTTTTATCACTATTACTTCTCCTCCAGCTGGGAGAAACAGGAAGTTAGAAAGAGACTGCAGAATTCCACCATAAGACCAATATTCGCTCTAATCAGGAAGGAAGCTACCTAGCAAAGAGCATTAGGATTGTTTGAAAGCTGTGGCAAAAACAGATATAGAGAATTTTGCTTAAAAGATACATTATGCATGTCAAACTCTACTTCTTATCTACCAGTGGCCAAAAAAAACCAAATGTAGCTTTAGCCCATACAACATTCAAATTCAATGAATCCCCCACAACTCTGAGCATTTTCACATTCTGTTCAGCTCAGGAACTCCCTCTTTTTGCACAAAGCTGAAGTTCCTCCATTTCATGTCTGCTTGGCACTATTTTTGCTTTCTAGACTACTCAAAGTAGAGAGATAATCTGGGGCTAGAATTTGCACTGGTTCTCAACTTACCCTGTGAATGTATTGTTGAAACAATAGCACATCAGTTTGCACCTCATATTTTACATGGTTTTAGTCCTCATAATTGCAGAAGAAAATTGAAATCTGTGAAGTAAACACATTTAATTGTGGTAGAAAAAGTGCAACATCCACGTCAGTAAGAAAAGGAATACCAGACAACCCTGTCTTGCTTACTGCATTCTCCTGAAAGGGATAAAGAGGAATTTAAATCATCACTGATGGAGGAAGGATTTGGTACTGAGAGATCAGAGCTACCTAAAGAGGACCAACCTCTGCATCAAGGAGTACTCAAGCCACTTAAAGTACACACACAACTGAAAAGTACTGGGGGCTCAGGGTTCTGCTTAGCACTGTGATCAGTTGGTAGTGCTCAGCAAAGCATGGAAATATGCTTAAAATTCCTTTTCCTTGGCAGTAGAGATTCAGCCAGTGACTACTTTGATGTTGGCTGCTACATAAGCAATGAAGTAGTTTCTTGCTCAGAGTATTCCGTGGTTGTCAGACCCCTTACCTGGGATCCTGGTCATGGAAAGAAACCAGCTGTGCTGAGAGCTGAACTTGATATAGTCACTTTCTCAAAGAGCTCACATTCCCAGCAGATTTTGGCATCTTTATTTGATATAGGGAAACTTCACAGAACTACCCTGTAACAACATGTCAGCATCACCATGGCTGAGATTACAAGCAAGCTAGAAGGTGAAAAAAAGACTTCTCTAGGAAGCTTACTCGAATTTGTAATTCACTACTTTCTCTCTTCCTAAACTTAAAGTACAAGTGTACTGACTTCTCCAGAGCCCACCTCCTTTAAAAGCAAAGAAAACCTTTGGGGACGCTTGGTGCCTCTGGGGAAACCAAGGAACTGGCAGTTCTGCCATGTGTCCTCATAGACTACTTGTCTGAATCTGAGTGCTGCTGCTCAGCTTTCTGCTGTGACTACACACTTTGCAGATGATGGAAAAGGAGACTAAGCTTTAAGACAAAGAAATTTCCTGGGGGTCAGAGTTTGTTGAGATTCATCTAATGGATTTTTCACTTTAGCAGTTTTACATGTAAACAAAACCAGTGTGCTCTTTAAACACAAACTACTTTGAATTCCTTAAAGCTGATGTGCCAAACCTACATAATAGCTTGAAATGGGAACTGAATATCCCTGCTAAGCAGAATCCAAGGAGGGATCCAGCAACAAAGAAACAGGCTTACTTTTTATTCCAACACTGCAAAGGGCACTTTTCAATCCACTGACAGCCAGACGCAGCAGGACTGGAGGTGAGTTACGAAGAGTGCACGGTATTGTCTAGAAGCTCACTTTTACCTTCCTTCAGTACTGGAGACAGCCTGGGCAAGCCTGTCTACAAAGATTAGAACTGGCTGCCGTGTTCTGCCTCACAGGACCAGAACAGCAGCTGGAAACTGATGTGCAGGAAGATTGTAGTAGCAGAGGGAACAAATGAAACTAGCTGCACCATTTGCTTTTATGAAGACTGGGCACTGTAGTTCTACCTGCTTGTAAACAGGAAACAAAAAAATAATGGAAGTAAGATACCTGAGGTAAACAACTTCTGGAGACATATGTTAAAAAGGCCAGGCTGTGTGATGGGGAACTTCTACATGCTAGGAGCCATGCAAAAGAGCACTGCAAGGGATCAGACTGTAAAAGCCACAGAAATCAGAAACAGCACAAAAGGAAAAAAATACAAGAAGTAGGAAAGGGACTAGTCTTCCATTGGAAGAAGCTGGTCAAGATGCGGCAGGGGTGAAAGAGCAATAATTCAGCTGAGAGCATATTACCAAGGCATATAATGGAAGGCTGGTACTAAAGTGAAAGATGCTCTTTCAGACCCAACATACAAAAGGTATGCAGATGCTCTGGCTCCTCTTTAGTATCTACATCCTTCTTTCTGTGCACACTAGATGCTTCTGAGTGAAAAACTACTGCTTATCTCTGAAGAAGCAATCTCTGATTCTCTTTAATCAGCTGCTGTCAGGGCTCCCAGACCAAAGAGTTTGCAGGTGGCAAGCGCAGCTGGGCCAGTAATGTTAATGTGATCAGTTTTCCAACTCTCTGGATGGAGCCACTTCTCCCCACTGCTGGATGATTTGAGTAGCAGCTCCCTAATCACAGCTGACATGGGTCAAAGGCATCCACTTTGAATTTGAACCACAGCTCATCCTGTAATGGTGATAAACGAAGATGTTCCCTGTGCCAAGAGCAATGGTCTGACACATCATCATTTGCATTTCCCCTCTGCCCCCAAAGGAGTCTTCCTTGAGCAGGAGTCACCCTTCCAGCACCAGTGACTCTGACTGAACAATCAGAGCACATCCCCAGAGCAGCATGCACTCCCCACCAGTGATACTAGCTCAGGGTCTTCCATGGATGTCTAGATAATATGGACCTTGAGAGAGTTTCATACTGTATCAAATTAAGTTAATATTGCCTGCTGAATGCCCTTATGCCCTAGCTAATGAGTGTCCTCATTGCAAGGTTTAATTCAGTTTTCACTGTACCTTTTGAGTTCAGCCTGAAAGCCTCTTTCATTAAATTCTTCCTCTGCTAGTTCAATAGCAAGCCAGCAAAACCCTGGTAAAGTTGTAAGTCAAACTGCATAGAGAGGGCAAGAACTGTTCTTCTGTAAATCCACATCATAAATTCTAGTGGAAACCCAGTGTACGAGTCCTTGTCGGGGTAATGGCTGCTGAAGAAATGCTGTGCTGGTCATTTTAAATAGAAGAGAGATTCAAGTAATTCTTCACCAGCCCATACTTCCTCTCTATTATGTTGAACTGCATTTATGTCCCATTGTTCCCACTTTTCCATTTTAAAAATGCCATTCTTCAATGAAGTAGCCTATTCTACGTAAATAAAAACTTTTATTAGTACATTACATTCAATGTTTCTCTAAATCATCAAGCATCCTATAGAAACTCACAAGAGACAAAAAAAAAAAACCAATTACCTAACCCACAATGCCAGCCACAACTAGACAGCAGATTTCCAGCAAAAATCAGCTAGATTAGGAGCTCTCAGATGCAAATTTACAGCTTTAAGAAGATGGTTATCTTTCCAATTCAGTAATTGCACTAAGTTCTCACAGAATGCTGTATATTTAGGGATACCCAAGGTAGTCAGCTAGCTTAGAGCCAACCTTTCATCCTCAGGGAACAAAAACCAAGCACATAAGGAAAAATATATGAGCCTCCGTTTATATATCGCCTTTTTTACGGCACAGTTCAACTCTGTTACCAGAAACAATAACTTCTCTACTGGTTAGCTCAGTAAAATATTTATTTTATTCTCCACTGCATGAAAGACTGTTTGAAGACTGAATAGCTTATAAAACTTTTGGCCTTTCTTAAGCAACACAAAGTTCCTTCCTCAGGTATGTAAGCACAGGCATTCACATGTTTTAGGATGGAAATAAAGTCATCAAGGTACTTATAGCTACCAGCACTCTCTCTCAGTCCAGGTTCAAGTAATGTTTGTTTAAGCCAGATGGCAAAACTAAGAGGGCTTAAACCTAATTTTACCTTTTTTTTTTTCCCTTACATCAACAGGGTTGAGAAAAGGATATCTTTTGCCAAAATCCAAGGTTAACACAAAAAAGGAAGTTAGATTTTGATCTATATTCCCAAAGGTAATTTAAGGAAAGGTAGAACTCAATTTCTTATCC
This sequence comes from Apus apus, assembly GCF_020740795.1. Classification (NCBI taxonomy): domain Eukaryota; kingdom Metazoa; phylum Chordata; class Aves; order Apodiformes; family Apodidae; genus Apus; species Apus apus. Next base: position 40,351,831 of record NC_067283.1, on the reverse strand, counting down.
TGCTCCTGTTTAGTATCACAAGGTTATTTATTTGGCATTGTTAGCAAAAATATGTTTTTTACTACTGCTCTAACTAGTTCCTTCTCCTAGCTCTGGCAGCACATAGACAAAAAAACAGTACATTTTTATCTACAAAGATTTTAATTTTTCAAGAAGATTTGACTCTGCTATCAAACATCATTTAATCATAGCAACCAGCACATAAAGATATTTTCACCCAAAAGGTTACATAAAGACAGGTAAAGACTTCACCTAGGAGAAAGAAGGCCAAAAAGGATACAACTCGCATCCCTGGACATACTGCTGTGTTCATCAGAGCCAGAGCGATAGCCATGTGTGAAATGCAACAGAGAACATGAAGTATTACATGAGACAGTAACTGAAGTCATTTTGTTTCTATTCGCTCTGCATACTGAACACCCAATGCCTCCCTCAAATGGCTAACTTCTGTACACTGAGTCTAGCTATTGCCACCCCATGGCCTGACAGCACGATCTGTCAGCCCTGCAAACAGGGAGACAAAACGCTTTTTCTAGGCTAGGCACTACACACTCCAGAACCCACACTTTGTTTCTACATCTAGCTTTCTCTCACAGGTCCTGGCCAACAGAAATAAGCTGTTTCCTCATTACCCCACTTCTCTCCTTGTACCTTTTCTTTTTTTAGGTGCCACAGTCTGCCTCCTCCCTCCTGTAGAACAGCATGAAGACAGACACATCGAGCAGCAGAAGCCAGCAGCAAATACACCTCCCTGAAAAAACTTTAACTGAAACATCACACAGCTTTTGCACATTCCTTTTGGTGTGGATGGAGAGCAGAAGGGGGGCAAATCCCTTATCAAAGCCAGGAGAGGAACGTGGATAATTTCCATTAGACTTTCCATACACAGCAGTTTCTACAACAAACATGTTGACCAACATCTTCATTTCCTTGTGTTTGAGGACAGCAGAATTAGCCACAGGCTTAAAGCTTTATGTATCCATGTGAGGGACCATGTCTCCATGACCTGTTGTGGGAAGTAGTGTGGTAACACCCTCGAACAAAACCTCGTTTGCTCTCCAAAGGAGTGCCTGACTTGTATGGAAACAACAGTGGAGAGGAAAGCCGGCATATGGAGAAAACAATAAAGATGGAGGAGTGGTGAGGGCAGAGGTCTGCTCCAGTTCTTAATCGCTATATGTCTCAACCACACCTACTCATCATTGCAAAATACGTGCCTAAAGGAAACAGGCCTATAAAAGAAGGTGCTGTGATGGCGAGCTTTGGGGGCTTCACTGACACCAACCCTTCCCCGTTGGCCACACCAGCGCTGGATCAAGGACTGGTGATTTTCTGTTCTCTCTAGCTATTCTCTCTCTCTCTCTTTTCCTTCCTAAAATCAAGGCCTACCACAATATTATAAGAGTCATAAATATATAAATAATAATCAAGGCCTACTATGATTTCTCCCAGGTTGTGCAGCTTGGACATTTATGTATCGTGACTTTTATAAACAAAGTATCAGCCTTTATGATCACGCAGCCTGAGCATATACAATATTCCTTATTGTTATTCCTTCGATAGTTCTAATTAAAACTAATGTCCAAATACAAACTTTGGGTGTCATTTCACCTTAATCCAATCAAAGGGTATCTGATGGTCGAGCATTTCCTCAGACCATAAAATTTTAATTACTCTGCCTGGGAGAGACATGTCTTAGAAAAAGATTGAATCCAGCCACTCCTGGGCTCCTCTCTGAAAAGTTTAGAAAGCAAGGGGATCCAGTCTTAATCTCCCTGGGTTGCCCAGTCCAGGTCATGACAATCTGTTCTCTTTACAGATGAGAAACTAAAATGCAGACAAAGAGAGCCTGATCCTGCCAGAGTATGAATGAAAGCTCAGTTAAAGACCTTCCTCTTCCCAAGTCTAAGTATTTCTGTGTGTGGCCAGCACCACAGGTCAGTGAAAGCTGCTTCCTGGAGAGGAGAAATGAAAAGAAAGTCAGTAAGATCAGATTTTCTTCTTGCCTGACTTTTATTGAGAAGTCAGAGAGTCAAAATAGCAAGTAGAGGTTCAAGATGTGGAAGGAACAATTGGGATTGTTTGGTCTACACTTAATAATACTAGATCCCTGATTAATGGATTAGAAAATATAAGTATGTATTCAAAGAAAAACTTCCAATTGTTATGCAAGGATGGAAAATCCACCATTTCACAAACTTCTCCAATAACTGTGTCTGCCATCACCTCACAGCAGATTGATTTATTTTTTTTATACATCAGTCTGCTAGACTGGGGAGTACTGCCAAGCCTTCATTTCCCATATAGCTTCCTACAGACAGGTTAAGCCTCATTGTAGCTATCCCTTTTTTGGTTAAACTCAGGTGTCCTCCCCAGGCTAGCTTCTATTCCCCCTCCTACTTCAGAGCAAGGGGAGACCCTGGCAGGAGGCCCCAGCCAAGCTACTCCAACAGACACTGTCAGAGCACAGCCACTCCTGCCCCAAGAAGCCAGACTGAGTTATATCCAGAGAGTGGTACAAGGCCCCTTTCAGGTGCTGCTGGTATGTGTTTCAAAGAGTATGGGGTATTCTGCCAATTCTAACAATAGCTAATTTTCCAACCTGTAGCAGATTTTCCCTTAACTGCTTAACTTAATTACTCTTCTGTATTGCTTGACAGCCCTTCCGAAGTTATAGTCATTAATAAATCTCTAGATAGTCTTGATCTTTATACAGATGCCTGATGCCTTCTCTTTGCTTTGCTTATTCTTGGCAGTAGCAGTATCCTGTGACAGACTGATGCAGCTGTTGTATAACATTCTTTCTAGCACAGCAATGATTTTGCCATATATCTGTTTCTCCTAACAGGCCATTATTTTTGTAGATAGACTAGGCTGCACTAACAAAACAATAGTTGTGTTATCCAGAAGTGATACGTTAAAGGCTGCAGAGAATGACCAGAGAAGCATAACAGAGACTCTTGAGAGTACAAGATGACAGATGCCAGAACTACAGGACACCACAGGGGAGTGAAGACAAATCACAAATGGTCAGCTACTGGTCACTAAACAAATACACTTTTGAGAGCAGAGTAAAACCAGTCTCAGGTCATAACTTGAAGATGTACAGACTTGTGTAACAACCTATTTTGATTACCCAAGATTAGTAGTTTAGGCAGATTACCTATGACTACAGTGAAAGCAACTGGCTGTGCAGGATAAATCCTTATGAACGGGCCTATCTTTTATGCTAGATTACTTCTTAATTATTAAAGGAAAAATCATTCCTAACACTTTTGTTTTGTATAGGATTTTACTGCTTGGATTTGGTCTGGTACTCATCCTTTCTCTTGAGATTTCACTGTAATCGGAGCAGAATAAAATACAGAAAAAATATTTTAACCTTCTCTCTCTAAATTTCAGTGGTTGTCCCTTTGGTCTCTTTATAGTGGAGAGAGAGAATGAATGTGCCCAATCTTCCTCTCTACTGTGTGTTATCATAGTCACCCTTTCTTTTCTTTAGAAAGGAAGCAACTTTAAGCGCACAACCAGACAGATGTCAGGACTTTAAAGGACCATTGATTGAACTGAATTTAAAAGAACTTTTAAATTTGAACTCTTTTTGTTTGAACCTCTAAATCTTTTCCAGAGCACAGTCCACTTCTTAAACATCCTGTGGAGGGCAGAGTGGCCAGCACCATCCAGAAAACTGAGATCTGATCACATTACTGATTCCATTAAGAGTGTGGAAATACATCTTTATTGCTCACTATCTTATACAATGGGCTTCCTAGCATGTTATTGATTGTACTGATACTCTGAACTCTCAGTAAAGATGTCTAGGTCCTTTCTGGAGTAACAGAGTTGATTTACAGCCAATTAAACTATCTGATAAATTGGTGTTTGACCACCTAGTGTTTATTCCTTCACCTTACAGGAGGGACAGCTAAGGCTGAAGTGGGAGGGAAGGCAAGACCTGAACCCATCTACCTTTCCAGTGAGAGGCAGAAAAGCCAAAGCCCAGGAAACAGAGCAAATTTGACCTGGTATTTCCTGCAGTTTCAGTGAGCAGAGTGGCTCAAGGCACCTACTCATCATGGAAGAGAAATAGCAGCCCAGGAAGCACATTATTAATAACTTACTAGCAAAGGGCTGGCATCCAGAAAGTTCACTTGTGTTCTCTCCAAGATTTCTTATGGATAAATAGCTTTTGAGAAGTCCTCAGGTGGCTGCTCATAAACAGAACTTATGCTGAAAATAAATCTGGGCTCTTGCCAACCCTGTACTAATTAAGCCTGCTTATGTTTGCCCAAATGGATGACAGCGTGTCTTCCTGGGAATGTGATGTGTGTGTGAATATAGCAAACCTAGGAAGGCCCTGCAAGTTCTGAATTTTGTTTCAGTCCAGCTGTGCTAGTCTTGATGCTTGGGGTAAAAGCTTCCTAAATATTGCTATAACCTTCACCTGAAGGATGATCACTTCTGTGCCCCAGCTGAAATCTGCCTGCAGTGGGGTGCAGGAATGTTCTGTTGTGGTGTCAGTAACAACTTTTCTTGGCAACCCAAACTGGACATTGGAGATGTAAGAGCATTTAGAATCATAGAATCATAGAATCATCAAGGTTGGAAAGGATGAGGCATCAACTACCTCCCTGAGCAACCCATTCCAGTTCTCACCACCCTTATAGTGAAGAATTTCTTCCTAATATCTCACCTAAATCTCCCCTCTCTTAGTTTAAAACCATTACCCCTTGTCCTATCACTGTCTTCTCTGATGAAAAGACCCTCCCCAGCTTTCCTGTAGGCCCCTTTCAAGTACTGGAAGGCCACTATAAGGTCTCCCCAGAGCCTTCTCTTCTCTAGGCTGAACAGCCCCAATTCTCTTAGCCAGTTTTCATAGCAGAGGGGCTCCAGGCCTTTGATCATCTTGGTGGCCCTTCTCTGGACCCTCTCCAACAGGTCTAACTCTTTCCTGTGCTGAGGACACCAGAACTGTACACAGTATTCCAGGTGGGGTCTCACCAGAGCAGAGCAGAGGGGCAGAATCACCCTCCTGGCCCAGCTGGCCACACTTCTTTTGATGCAGCCCCAGATGTGTTTGGCTCTCTGGGCTCCAGCACACACTGGCTGCTCATGTTGAGTCCTTCTCCTCAGGGCTGCTCTCCAGCCATTCTTCCCCCAGCCTGTATTTGTGCCTGGGGTTGTGCCAACCCAGGTGCAGGACCCTGCACTTGGCCTTGTTGAACTTCATGAGGTTGGCACTGGCCCACCTCTCCTGCCTGACAAGGTCCCTCTGGATGGTGTCCCTTCCCTCTTGGCTGTCAACCACACCATACAGCTTGGCATCATCAGCAGATTTGCTGAGGATACACTCAATCCCACTGTCCATGTCTCCAACAAAGATGTTAAACAGCACTGGTCCCAATACTGACCCCTAAGGGACACCACTCGTCACCTGCCTCCATTTGGATGAAATATGCTGAAATGTTTCCACCCTTTTCGAGAATCTCCTGCTGGAGCCACTAAAATGCAGCGAGGCAGCCTGTGGAAATAGGAAAGCTCTTGACAGCCTTCCTTCCTGTAATTCCTAGCCCAAATGTAATCCCTCAGGAGGCTGGGACTCTAAAAACACATCTGACTTGCAGGTTCACAGCACATCTCTTTCCACATCTCATTTCTTTTTAAGAACAGTACAAACTAGAAAGAAAGGAGGTCTAATTTTGTGTTACTGCCATATAAATACAAATGCTTCTGTTAGGTTTTTTTTATGGTTGCATAAGCTGATCCACTACTTGGACAACTCTGCAAAGGTCAGCATAAAGATGGAGATTTTGAAAGGAAGCTTCCAGGGTTTTTTTGCCCAGGTATCAAAAAAACTAAGACACCTTCCTCTGTTTGAATCTCAGCCAGATCACATGGGTAACCATTAAATTAACCCTTAACCACTATTAGGAAACCTGTTCAGCTTTGCTCTGCTTTTTATATGAGGGTACAAATGAAAGAGCTGAGCATACATGGGGGGGGAGGGGGGGGGTGCGGAAAGGAAGAAAAAGAAAAAAGGGGGTGAAGAAATGAAAAAAATACTAACTCAAATCTCCTTTTTTAATACCAAAATGGCAATGCCATTTCAGAGTGAGTGGATAACTAACCTGACCACCACACATTCTCCATCATTCCCTTCTTTCTCTCTCCCCCTGCTGAGCCCAAATGCTGCACAATATGTGGGCTTTCATGCAAATGGCAGGGCTTTCAACCATGAAGAGTTAATACGGAACATACGCATGGGGAAGTATTCTACCTCGTCTGGTAAAATCCTGGGTTTATGTTACAGTCTGGACTACACTTCAACAGGAATATTCACTTTGGCTTAGCAGATTTTGGTGCTGACCTCACATCTTCTGCAATAAGACAGTCTGCAGTGACAATAAAGGATAAGAGGCAGAATCTTAGCTTGGAAAGACCAAAAAACTTCCAGTCCCTGTGCTGTAAAAATCAAACTTTCAGGAGTACGTTTGGTGTCTCACAGGAAAATTCCTCTCCTGCTGTGAAAACATTCCCTACATCATAAACCTGAGATATGTGGCTTAAAGTTTGAGTGAAGTTTGTCCTGTAAGCAATTCTCAACTAGGAAAGCCCTCCTCAATGAGGATAGGGGTAGGAGACATTACAGTCCTCTAAGCCCACCTGCACAGACTTCTGCAGTCAGACCCAGCCATGTGATGCCACACCAGCACATTCTGTGGAGAGTGGAGATGGATGTGGCCTCAGGAGTGACCAAAACTGCCAGTGGCACTCAGCAGATTGGGTTAACTCCAGTCCAGCTCCCAGTGCTGGGTAGACTGCTTCTTGTTATGGTCAATAGTATGCAGCTGATGACCCAGCAGTGGTAGGTAGGGCACTGTGGTAGGACAGGGCATGCTTTTGGCAATTCCTCCCCTTCTCTGCTACCTTTATGTTCCATAGTCCCAGGGCAAACCTTGTGCACTAGCTCTCCAGTCTCGTAAAGTTTTCCTCAAGCCTCCTCTGCAAAACTGACTGAGGTCTAATGGAAAATGAGCACATCTTAGTGTGGGTGGGTGAATCTGTCCCGGCACAGTCATACCACCCTTATCACTATGGTATCCAAGCTGCAGTCCTAATCCTTTGTAAGTTTTTGTACATTAGCCCAGAGCTTCAGATGCACATAGTTAAAAATAAAACCGAATAAGCCCACTGGAAAAGAACAAAATAAATTCCAAGTCTTCTGGCTTTCAGATCGGCCTGTGATTTCAGTTTAACTAGCCCATCTTAAGGAGCTACTGAATCTGCTCTGGAAAACAACCCAGAGGAGTCCCTGGAGTTTAACAGACAGGTTCAAATCAACAGGTAGTGCAAGATATTTGAGTTGAGAGAGCAAAGACAGAAAGGAGTTCGTGGACTACAAGTGATAAATAAGCTTTAAAAAACATTTTTAAAGTGGAAGTGAGCCTTCTCTTAGTGCCAAGAGACATGACTAGTATGGTGTGGTCTCACCAGGTTTTACTTGTGCAGTAATCCATGAAGTCAATAAAATTATTTTGAACTAGTGGCAGCACTTATTGCAATTCATGTTTTTGTGAAAAAGTACCCTAGGAGGAAGAGGACTGTTAGCATTCATCTTGTGCCCAACCAACAACACCTCCAGCCTTTGCTATTACAAAAAACAGAAGCTTGGGAGCTGAAACAGAATTAATAGAAGAGAGGAAATGTGCATCAAGGGCCCTTCAAGCTCATTTTCTTTCTGTGACTTGCAGATGCATGATTACTGCTTGGTTTCTCTGCCCAGGAGGCAAATAGTTTCACTTTATGTATGACTATTTCATATACGGGAAACTCAGAATTGTGTCTTATACCCTGGTTTTAAATTTTGTAAAAATATTCCTAAATATACCCTAGCTGGTTACAAACAGAGCTAAATTATTTCTATGAGTTTTCAGAAAATGTCTTGTGCACATAATGAAGAGTCTAATACACATTACATGATTTATTAGAATGACATCAAATAATGTGTTTTTCCTCTATTGTAAGTATTATAATACAGAGTTCTGCAAAGCTGCCTTCTGACATGTTTTTGCAAAGGAAAAGTAATTCTTGTCTTGTGAATTAAAAAGAGAAAGAATTTCACAAAAGCCAGACACCACAGAATGAAGCCATGTCCTGGATAAATTGAGCCTCCACCAGCTCAAAAAAAAATGATTGCTTTAGAAAAAAAAAAAAATGAACAAAACTAAGCAGTATTAGCTAGAGATGAATGCTGCACCCTTTTTGCCAAGCTGCTGAAGGTCACAAGTCCAGCCCAGAAGCAGCACTGAACTTTAATGGACACTGTTAGTCTCATGCAAGGGTGGTGTCTTTCCACTGAAGAATGCAATCCAGGCTGGGAAAGTCAGCCCTGCAATGGATTATGCCTAAACCACTGCCAGCTGAATGCACATTGTACATAAACACAAGCCTGCTCAGCTGACTACACTTGACTACAGTATCTGTGATGTGCAGAGCTGGCATCCAGGATTGTCCCTAGAAGGCAGCTCACACAGTGGGATCTTCTCCACAGGGCAGCTGAAATAATTCTCCAACCCAATAGGAGTAAAGTTTCCTTTCAGGTTTGCCCTATCAGAGTGGTTTCTAAGCTATCCATGCCTGGTGTAAACGTCTTTGATTACACTAAAATAACATGTAATGCCAAATACTGACACCTCTCTCTGACAGCCTGAAATACACATACCATAATCTGAGCTTTTCACACGTCTCTGCCTTTCCATTTTTGAACATCATGGAGCCTCAAAGGGTCAGTTAGCTGCTCCTGAAGTACAGCTTGCTCAGAAGGGTTTGGCAGTTTGTACCTGTATGTTCATGCCTCCCACAACTCTCAAAAAACCTCACTATTCAGACATGGAAAAGAAAAATCAAGATTACATTTCATCATGATGGAAGATATTGCATTTGGGAACCTGCCATCCCAGGAACTAAAACATAGAAAGGTTTTAGTTACAGATTTGCTAAGCAGCCATATCAGGCCAAAGAAAGGCTCTGCCCAGCTTCCAACACAGCACTAGGATGAAGCCTTGCGAAAAGGCCTTTTCCTCCAAGTTTTCAGAGACAATTTTTTCTCCCTCAAAATATTTTTTATTGTTTCATTTTCCCCTAGATAAATTATTTCTGACATATTCCAGGATTTAACTCTCATCCATAGAAACAAAAAATCCAAACACCTGTGTCCTAACTTTTATTTCTTGTGATTTCATTGCCTGAGCACCCTACCAGTATCATCACTTTAGAAAAGGCAAATATACTTTGGGCAAATGTTTACTAATACTTTGTTCAGATTTTGATCCAAAGTAAGTTATCCAACTAGCTGTGTCCCTAATTCACATCCTTGTGTACAGCTACATGAAAGCTGTAACTGAAACAGTAGTAGTGACACTTAATTGTAGTGGAGAAGAAACAGAGCAGTCCTGCTGCTCTCCAGTATGTGCAAGTAAATGTCAACTTAAGGGATCCAGCAGTGACCTTAGTGCTCTGCACAGGTGCAGGAGCCAGCTGAACACAGCTTGTGACAGGATCATGGTCTTAGGTGTTAAATTCCAATTGTGAAGGGAAGAAGTTGAAGTTCTGGCAGCATTTTGTCCTGGTAGCAGATTTTTGTGCAGCCAATGTAATGCAGTGAATGTCTTCATTTGCACAGGAGGTCTCAGGGCCAACAGTTTAATTACTACAAGATATAAGATGTTTTCAAAAATAGCTTAGGTTCAGCTGTACTCACTAATAAATTAGATTTATCATATATTCACGCTGTTTTCAGAGTTACAGTATCCAGGCTATTCTTAAGTAGCTACAGTTCACTGCTTTTCTAATTTATGTTAACAGATATTCTTTCTGCAAATTTTATTAGCTTGCATATTTCCTTTAAATTACAGTGAAACTTTGAAGTGCGTGAGTACTCAGAAATCATACACTTCTAAAGCTCCCCGAGTCCGCTATATTAGTCATTCCTGCATGTCACAGAGCATTTCTGTTACTTATAGCCTAGCTATTGCTTCAGAGAAAACAAAACAAAAAAAACCAACTCACACCACAGTCCATTCCTAAATGTATTTTGAAAACTAAACAAAAAGAAGTCAAGATAGAATCTTCTAACCAGAAAACCAAGACACCACAGAAATAAGGAGCTTGATGCACCAGTACACACTATTCATATCTGAAAAGTTTAGGACTATGAGGAAAGAAAATTCAGGACACAAAAAGAATAATGTATAGAAAATCCAAGAAAAGTATATCAAATCAATGTGGATGAATAAAGAATAGTGTGACATGAGGAAAGGGGGAATGACTCATCTTTATCCTCTGGAAGTTTAAAACACACATCCTTCTCAGATAAGCAGCAAAGACAGATGCTGAGACCTCAAGCACCCAGCCCTCCCTTAGCAATTGCTCTCTATGAGCAGCAGAGGGAAACCCCCCCAGCACAAGGGTGTGCACTGAGATTGGAGCAGTTCATGCCAGAGGGTCACATATGTATCTTCAGAAAAAGACCTCAGATACCCATTGTTGCCTGTATTCACTTCATAGAATAAAATACTCCCTGATGATGACAATTTTTTTCAACTATCAATATGACATTTATATCTAGATATAACACACAGCCTCCAGAATGTGTGTGTATATATATACATGAGCTGAAAAAGAATTAAACTCTAGTTTCTGTTTAGTGATCCTTTTTCTTTTAAGTAGGTTGTTTTGAGGGGTTTTTTAGTACAATTTTAGTTATCAGAGCAGCAAAGTTACCTTTCTCCCAGGCTTTTCATCTGAAAACAGCAGAAAAGGCCAGTTCACCTATTTCTTTGAAGTTGTTCCACAGCAGCAAATTGTTCTCAGTTCCATAAAAAGCTGGTGATATTTAATTCTCATTGAAAATTAATTAAATACTGAATTTAGTTAATTAACGGAATTAATCAATGACCATGCAAGGTCCTTTAGAAGAGGAAGTCTGAAAAAAAGTACCTTTTACTTTGAGATTTTTAAGCCATTTTTGCTTAGCCATGCAGAGTTAATGTGCTGCAGACCTGAAAAATGCTACATCTAATTATAATAGCTGTGTCAATGAAGCAATGGGGAACTTGAGAATATGACTGATAAGGGGCTAGATAGGAGGCTAATGGGCACCCAGAGCTTGTCAGAGGTCTAACAAGGGCTACACAACATAACTCCCCTATTGCAAGATGAAAATAATCAGAGACAGCATTTAAAGTTGCATTGCATGTGAGCTCATGCTCAGTGGATAAGTTAATTAACCAATTTAAAACATCATGATGGATGCATTAGGGAAGATAATCACTGAAAGGAGGCTGAGGAAATGCTGTCTAAGGGTCTGATCCAGTGCTCATAAATAAGAAATGCAGGCTGGATTCGTTATGTCTGGGTTCCTGCCTGGTGAGGTCCAGGGCAGGCTGCTTGGTCCCAGGCAAACAGCTTTGCACCTCCGACCCAGCACATCACCCAGATTAGAAATGTTCTGCTGAAGCCCCAAACAAGGCACAGTAGGACTGATCCCATGAACCAAGAGGATTAGAAGTGGGCAGGAGCTGCCAGTGGTAGTTGTTGCATGAGGGAGATGCTTCAGAGAGTGGGCACATCCATGGGGCAGCCAGAAGCATCCCATGAAACAGGGTGCCCAGGCAGTCTGCAGACACAGCAAGGTGGAGTAAACAGCCTGTGCATTTAACAACCACGCAGAAAATCCTTCAACACTGCTTCCATCACATCTTGTGAACATCTGCTGAAGATGCAATCAGCAGCCAAAATACTGGGCAAGAAAGAAATTATAAAAACTAGATACGAGGTGGCAGAACAGCAGCAAAAAACTCTTTTAGGACTCCATGGTTTCTCAGCCCTAACTACCATCAACTGATCCAGTTCAAACCGGATTAAAACCAAAATGCTAACTCAGCCTTAAGGAAAGAAATTGGAAGAGATGATTGACCTGCAGTCAATTGGGAACCACAGCTTGAATGCCAGCTGAAAGATGACAGAGTTGGTAATGCTGCAAACATTACCTCCAATACAGAAAATAATAAAGAAACAGCAAATAAAATATTAACATAGCTATTTTTTTTAAGGAGGGAGAGTTAAAAGTTGGCAACAGCAAAGGTTAGAATGTTTTGAGGAGTTAGAAACTAGCACATGCCCCATTGCAAAAACACGTTTTGAAGATTTCATGTTTTTTTTAACTACAGTCAACCTTAAGCAGCAAGTAAAGAGAAACTTCAGACATAAATATTCACACATCCACAGCACATGGATTTCTTTCTTATCAGGGAGTAACCCTGCCTTGAACTGCACACATTTAGCAGAGGTATATAGTAACTGAACAGCACTGCAGATCAATCAAGGTTACAGACAAATCTTTCTTCCATGGTTCTGCAGTTTTAGAAAGAATTCAGAGTCTCCAGGGACTGCTTAATGAAAAGGCTTTCCAACCAGTTAAATCACCAAGACAGAATGCACTGTAGGATTAATTTATTTATTTTTAAACATATTTAACAGTTTTTTAAAAGATTATTTTGTTTTCTCCTTCCCAGCTTTTGTGGCAGACTTTTTGCAGATTTCAAGATTTCTGGTCAAAAGGACAAAATCCCTTGCCAGCTGGAAGATTAATTATATCTTTAAATATTCCATAACCTTAAGCTTACTTTGGAAAAATGGATATTCTTTCCAAAAAGTACACAATCTTTCCAAAAAGCACACAACAATCTCTTCACTTCATTCAAACAAGAACTCTGAATGAATTACAAAGGGAAAGTGAATATTTTCTGGAAGAAGCCAGGCATCATCTCGCCTGGAATAGACTAAACATGTTTTGATTAAAATCAGCAAGGTGTGCAAATTGTTTCTCACTTTTAAGTAAGAGTCTTAACATTCTGCCAATGGAGTGGAATGACAGACCAAAGAAGTCATAATGTGTCACTGCTAGTGATGGAGGAAAAATTAAAACAATATTAAAAAAAAAATTAAATGCAAAAGAAGTATTTAATACTGGAAATTTTTTTTTTTCAAAGCTGCATCTGAAACTGAAAAGGTACTTACACAGAAACAAAGAATAAACAGTGTAAGATCACAGTCCACAACTTCTCTACTAACCTACACCACCTAGCTGCTTGTAGTGCTTCATGGTGGTGGTTTTTGTGATATGTATAATCAGATGAAAGGACCTGAGAGCTTTTCCATGCCCTTTTTATCTGTCTAAAATTCTCATTAAATACCAAAAGATGTGTAAGGAAAGCTAAGGTGATTGTCACATCTGCCATTGCATGAGGAAAAGCCTCTCCAAAATGTAAACACAAAATGAAGCAGGCCACTTCCTAAACAATTAGTCTGTCCATAGCTGCAATTTGATTTGTGCAAAGCAAGCCTCTCTAAGGCCAGGAAGGATAGGACAGCAAAGAAATTTAACAATGAGTTCTAAATCCTTCAAGGAGCCTAGCTTTAAGCTAGTCCAAAATCAGTACTACTACAGGCAGAGAGCTGAAATCTCTTCAGCTTTTCCCATACTGGGAGTAAAGGCTCTGCAGCAAACAGTGCAAGTCAGGCCCTTCCCCAACAAGTTTTTATCAGCTTTTGTTCTCCTTATCAGAAGTTAGAACAAGATTAAGAGAGGAATAATATTTAATTCACCTACTGCAAACTGAAACAAAAAGGAGCTCCTCTTTGTCTGTCCACTCAGTGACACCTTTCTACTCCTCCATAATTTTTTTTGGAACAGAAGCCAGTTATTAAACCCTATCTGTCCCATCAAAAGCAAAACAACAACAACAACAACAAAATATATTTTTAAACACTAATATGGTTATATACTAATGTGAACATGTTCCTACCACTGGAATGAAATTACTACTCTGGTGCTCATATTTCATAAGACATAAAAGGGATGGATGGGAAGCAGTTAATAAGACCAAAACTAGCTTAAAATAGAGGCAGGAGGATTTCAAGCAGAAGGAATGCTTTCAGCAGGTGCCAGATGTAGCCTGTATGAATCTCTTGTACGACCACATCACCAATATAGTGCTTGTATTCCCTTCCACACACTCTAGTTCAGCTGATACAGTATGCCGAGATCTTTCCAGATCTGGATAAATTATCCTACTGAAAACCAATATAAACCTAGTAAATACATTGTTCTGTGGCTTAACCTATGAGTCCAGGACTAACAAAAGTAGAGCTAGTCTTAGAGGATTTAAGATCCACATTACTATTGAAAGAAATCTGATTTTATTCCTTCACATGAATGTTATTAAAATCAATTAAACCAAATTATCTCCATAATTAAAAAAAAAAAAAACAAGAAAAATTAGTAAAATTATACCATAGATTAATTAATAATTTCTTTAATTTAGGAATAATCCAAAGCTGCTGCCAAACTTAAAATCAAATCAAGGGTCTAATCTCAGCAAAGAATTAGAAAGTTAAATAAACAAAATTACTTCAAGAAATAATCTGTTAAAATTCTAGAAAGTAACAATCAATTTTACTGAAAACCCAGCTGAAGCCAGAGTGATTTAAAGTGCACTCAGCAAGTGAAGCTGAGTTATCCATTACCTGAACTGCAATCTCAGGCCACTTAAGCTTCCTTCTGGGAAGGCTGCTCTTTGAGAAACACTAGTTTACACCATAAGGAACTAAGGCTTCTAGAAGTTCCAGTATAGAGCCCAAACATTGAGGTTTATGAGGCTATGCTTTCAGAAATATTTTCATTTTCAAAAATTTTTTTTTGTAGTCTTTTACCAATATGCACTTTACAGGAGCTCACAAAGACCCATATGCATGCAAACACACTGACAGCCTAATATTAAAACCTGGGCTATCTCTCACCCTAACGTCATACAAGTGATAAATATTAAGCTGAAAACTAATGTTGAAGATGAGGGATTCATAGATGAATGGGCTCTTGGAGTCTTCTGGCTTCTTGCACAGTAAGCAGTGGGTAGCATCAGGTCAAAAAGCATTCACGGCAGTGGCACAGAGTTGGTAAACCACAAGATTGATCAGAAGCTGTGATCATCTGTTAGTATTTTTGCTTCTCCTCTCCAAGATGGCCCAGATAAGGATTTTAGGAAAAGACGAGTGTGGGGTTTTTTCACACAAGCTTCCCTTATGTCTAACCTTTGCTTTTCTACCATTTGAATTTTGTTTGTTCAGCCTTGCAAATCTTTCCATTAAGGTCTTCAGATAAACAGGTCAGCTCATGGGCACGCATCATGGTCAAGTCCTGTTCAGAACATGCCACCAGCTCAGTTATGGAAAAAACATATAACTGAGCATTTTTTAAAATTAATGTGATATTACCAATCACAAAGACTGAAAACATACAGTTTTTAATTTTTTCTAAGTTACCTTTGAAGTAATTCAGGATTGGCATAATTACATGAATAAATGTTTTCAAGTGACTTTCTCCTACTAATACATGAAAAATGTAATTGTTTTGTTTGGTTTTGACTTTTTTTTAAGACACACTGAGCAACATGTAATCAGTCACCAAATCTCTAGCCCATGAAAAACACTAAAAGTAAACAAGAAAACTTTTGACATCTTAGCAGGAACATTCTCATTTTAGAACATGATTTTTCATTTTGAATAGGTCTGTAGGTCAAGAAATGTATCACCTTGAAGTTTCATCTTGACAGATCAGTCGAAAATATTGTAAACTAAACCCTCACTAAGAATACAAAATATTTTATTTTCTATATAATCTTTCCATTGCCCTAAGAAGGATCAGAGGAAAATTGTATTTGCAGTTGAATGACACAGGAAAATACTGCCTTTGTTCCAAAACAAAACCAAACTGGTAATTTTAGGCAAACTGCAGATATGAAGTCTATAGGCACAAGGATAAGAGCAATAATATACCCATATGGAAGTGAGATACATGCTCAGGTTTACCTTTCCTCATTTCAAAATAATTTAAAAGTAAATCAGTAATAAGTGATCCCCAACTGCAAAGTAACAATGCATTGTATATGTCTTTTGGCACATAAATAAAGATGGTTCAGAGAATGGATTTTGCAAGTGGATGAGGTAGCAGCTTGAAGATCATTTAGAGATGGAAATCCACTTGGGAAAGGATTTCTGAAATAGTATGCAAGTACCACAGAAAACTGTAGGTAAGGGAAATGTACATCATTTTAAAGGATGAAAAGTCTCTGTGGAAGTAATTGTCTCAGAAAGCTCTTCCTTTCATAAGATGGTGTGCTCTCTTTAAGAGCACAAGAATAACATTTTTGTAAATACAACCAAGAAAGCAACATGCACAGATTTATTATCTCCCAGTCAGGGTCAGGTTGTTTTAGGGGCTGATCCTGCCTCTCCTCCCAAGCCCTCAGTGTTGTTGGGGAAGCAGGAATGGATTGAGGGAAGCACAGAGGGACAGCCTTTAGCATTGGAACTGGTGAGCAGTGAGAAGCTCCGAGACACAGCAGTGAAAGACAAGCTGGTAGACACTGACCTGACTCTACTCAAACACAGCAAAGTGAAAGAGCTGAGCTGCAACTTGGCACCATCACCCAGAACTAACAGTTTTAACATGGTTTTAAAAGATCAACACAATGGGACTTGGCTGGGCCTTTACGTTTGACCATGATGAGCAGGGTTCCCTTCAGAGCTTATGTTCCTGACATTCAGCACTCAAGCTGTTTATTTCAACAGACAAATAAGGATTTCCCTCTCTTTTAATTAAAATCCCATAATGGACTCTAGTCTTATCTAAGTAACAATTCAGCAATTAGAAAATTTCTGATCTAGGCTCAGGTCCTGCCAAGACCCATCCCTCTCTTTGGCCTGAATAGGTTTCATCCCACTCTCCCAGATCCTCCACAAGAGCTCCAAGCACCAAAGCATGGGCCTTGAGAGAAGCCCACTCCCTCCTCCTTGTTCCCACCACTCCATTCTACAGGGGCATGTAAAAACAAAGAAAAAACCAAAACACTGTACCAGAGAAAGGAAGAAGAAAATTATCCATCACTGCCTTTTGGAGGAAGCAGCAGCTGCTGTGTTTCTGTGGGAGCATCACACATCCTGAGAAGAGGCATCCAAGGCTCCCAAGAGGAAAAACCCTCCATTTCTGATTATAGCATAGGAATGGCTTCAGCTGCTCTTAGGTGCCAAGACCAAAATTATGCTGGGCAGGAGCAGAACTTTGGCATGAATAAGTCCACCAAATCCTGATGCTTAGTTTTTTTAGGAGGAGGCTGTGGGGTAAGAATTCCAGGTGAATCTTGTTCAGATTGAGCACAGGTTGCAGAATCCTTCCAATGCTGGTACAGGAAGAAAGGAGAACCAACTTTATACTCAAATGCAGCAAGACATTGTTTTATTTGTAAAATGAGTAAATTTGAATCTGAGTTGAAGAGAAAATAATATTTATATTTACTACAATTGAATAAAGCTTCTAATATTACCTGTTCTAAGTTTGAAGTGAACATCACTGAGAGCCTTTGAGAAAATCTTGTTATGCCATGGAGAATAGTACAAGATCATCTACTCAAGTTACTAGAATATGTCCACTGGCTATGCATAATACCGTAAGTTAACTTTTCTATGTATATCCAATAGGCTTATTCTTAAGACTCTGACATTTTCATTCCTGACTGTATAGACTAGTATGCCATTCTCTCCTACATGAGGTCAGCAAAAAGTTTTTTTTTCCTGCATCATTCTAACATTATAGCATTTTAGATTTATGGAAAGGAAGGGACAGAAGGTGAAAGAAAAGGGCAGTGACTCCACTCAAAATGAATCTCAGCTAACATATTCACCTAGCACTACTAAACTGAAATAAATTGGTTTACCTAAAACAAGCAGACATTGGTGGCATTTTAGGCCAGGGAATTAGATTTCAATGCCATGAGAGCATTTATTAAATTCATGAAATGTTAATCTCCTAATAGTAATATATAACCCAATTTCTTTTCTATGAATTAGCTATGAATCACAACAGTAACAGAACCCCTAAATCAGACAGATGCTATGTTCTGTATCACTCAATTTCTTCATTATTTCTCCAGCTCTGAAGAAGTAGCTTAAAGACGCAAATGCGGCAACAGTCAGGTAATTGAAACCTTCCCTGTGCACTAATGGTGAAGGAGCTCAAATAAACCTTGCTCTAGGCTCCATAGTCATGAGAAAGGACAAAACTCAGACATGAAGAAATTCCCTTTGAAAAAAAAAACTACTTTAGTTTCAGATTGGCATAATTTGTAGTTGCTTCCAGACTGTTTATGAATGTTTACTCAATATAATAACAAAGTACCTTATTACACAAACACATGTTCCAGTTTTATCCCTGTGATGCATTCATGAACAAGGTAGCAAAACATTATAGAAATACATAATACAAAAATCTAAAAAAGGCAATGATTCTAGATGAACCTTAAATGAGACATAATACGGTAAGAGGATGAGGATGAGTGTTCCACTTAAATTAATGGGAGCTGCATAGCTAAAGGTCCATGCGCCCTTTTGTAAATATACTTCTTTTTTACAGGAGCCTACAAGAATTAATCACCAAGTCTTCAAAAAACTGGACCTAGAGAAGAAATTCTGTAGCATAGTGTAACAAGCCATCAAAGCCAGCAATAACAGGCATTCCAAGTTATCTTTCAACTAGAGAAAAGCTCTGTGCCTGATTAGCCAGTAACCCAGGCAGAGAGGTTGAACCTGAAGTGTGCCCTGGAAGCATCCCTCAAGCTGAGGGAACCATGCTGCGCCTGCAGCAGGGACAGGTTGAACAATGGTGGTTCCCCCAGCTTACTGCCAAAAGAAGCTTTGTGAGTACAGCCAGAATAAAGAGCATGGAGAAATGCAAGAAAAATGGTCGCCTTTTCGCAAGCCAGCTCCAAACAGTCCCTGTGGGATCCTGAAGAGCCTAAGAATCTACTCAGAGAGGACTCAGTGCTCAGTTTCACATTTATAAAACAGGGCTTTTTACTTTATTAATACACCTGGTGCCCAAACTTCCTTCAGGATTTTCAAGACTTACAGTATCTGATTTAAAAATATGACTTCTAGCCCACATCAATTTTTCCTGGACATATGCAGTTGAGCATTCAAAAACATTCTTAGCCTTAAGCAGAGGTGTAAAGTGCAACTGCTAAAACAGGAGTTTGGGCATTATGTGAGCCTTCAGCAAATGTTAGTAAGCACAGGCTATCTTTGAAAGGCAGATTGTTAAGAAAATTACAGTTAAGGAAAATGAAGGTTACATTTACTTTGAAGTTTACCTAACATACCCTTGTCTTGCACAGAAACACAAAACCATGATATTTTAACAAGCAGCATTTAAGGACATTTTCGATCCTTTGGGCTATTGAAAAAAAGTGTTGATTGCTGCATCCATCTAGTGCATCTTTTAGACAGTAGAGTTCTTAAGACAGCATTTAAAAAAATTGCTTACTCTGTTATCAGATTCAATTAGCCCCTTCAGGACAGTAATCAATACTCCACCTGATTTAAGAAACTTGGTGTACAATGCTTTTATAATGGCAGCAATCCATTAAGCTTTGGAAATCCAGCACTGTCTCTTTTGGTGCCATGCACTGGCTCTTGAGTTACATGCCCCTGAGAAAAGGCAAGGAAAGAAGGAGGGAGGTACAAAGAAGGAAAGGAAGGAGTACAAACTGTACCTGACATCTAATTCTGAGAGGACCTCTAAAAATCCACTGGACATTTCTGATGGAGGCAGTGGTTCTTGCCCCTCTCACTTCTAAGGGTAAGCAGCAGCCACACACTTTCTCTGCCAATACTTAAAGTAACCACTGATCCTAATATATCCCTCAGTGACTGTATGCTAAATATGAAGTTCTCTATTTTACAAGTGAGCACCTCCAAGAACTGACCAAAAAAATGGGGCCACAATGGATCAATTTTTACATTATTAATGCAGCCTGTCCTGCTAGATTCTCCTACATAGCTGGTTTAATAGGAATTCATTTCAACAATAGGTCTTCCGCTGGGTTTTTCTTTGTATTCAATAATATTACAGGCCCAGGAATTATGCAATTATGTTCAGGCTCCAGACATTGTTCATACTGTAAGCGCTGTTATGGACAAAAGGCCATTGATAGAACTTTGTCCAGAATCTGGTAGCTGGAGTAACATTTTGATAATACTAACTCTGAACCATTACAGATAATACAATTAAGTAATTTGGGTCCGGCTCTTCTCCCAGGCAACTAGTGACAGGATGAGAAGGCATGGTCTGAAGCTGCACCAGGGGAAGCTTAGGTTGGATATTAGGATGCGCTTCCTCATGGAAAGGGTAATTAGACATAGGAATGGACTGCCCAGGGAAGTGGTGGAGTCACCATCCCTGGAGCTGTTTAAGGAAAGACTGGATGTGGCACTTAGTGCCACAGTCTAGCTAGTGTGGTGGTGTTAGGTCATAAGCTGGACTTGATGATCTCAGAGGTTTTTTCCAGCCCCAATTATTCTGTGATTCTGTGAAATCAGAGGGTTTTCCCATGGTGGAACCATGGCTTAAACTTTTTCACGACAAAGAGGAATAGAATTTACAAGGGTAAGAGAAAAGGCACGACCTTCTTCACAGTTCCACATTTAAACATGTCCTTGAAAAGTCTGGAATAAGGAAAAGTCCATTGGTCCTCAGAGACTGAATGTGATATATTCCTTTCTCATTACCTGCATCACCAAATTTACCACCTGTGTGTTTAGGCTCCCTTTGTAAAAGAATTACACTGGTAATAAAGGAGGGAAAGTGTTTTTTCAAAAAAATAAGGAGAATTTTTCCTTTTTCCTTTAAATCAAATAACAGTAATGTCCTTTAAGATAGCTGACCCTTACGCAATGTACTGTCTGATTCTCCACCCCTGGTGTCCTAGCTACTCCAAAGCAACTAGTATTTGCCACTTCAATCTTCTCCTGAACAGCAATTACTTTTATTATTCCTTTGTATTTTATTTAGCAGCTACAATCCAACATAATGCCTATATTTCTTGTTCTGAATGTCTGTATTGTAATTTGGCAGATTTTCAAATACATGCATTCAAATGTACATAAATCGTATGAAACTAAGCCAGTAGAATTAATATATGCAGAATGTATGATTTTCAGTTCACATAAAATGATTAAGTAGTAGATCGTGGAAAGGAAAAATAATTACATATGAAAAAGAGCTCTGTCTCTTTACATAAAAAGATAACAATGCTTATTGTTTCAGTCAATTTCCTGTGATAATTACCTAAGCCTTCCAGGCATGCAAATGAGTGACAACACAAATCAGCTGTGAAAACACAAACCAACTATGATTATGCCAGTTAGAAGTATGAATATCTGGAGTGAACTGGGGAGTTGAAAGTTATCAATTTTCCCTCCAAAACTTAGATGCAATTACATACAGACTCTGTTGGGACCTCTTGAGAGAGTGTAAAATTAATTTCTTGGCCTCATCTTTAAATATACAGCACTTTTTGAAAGATTACTGTCTTTCCCTGTGCTTTTCAGTCCATTGTAACCGTGTTCTGACTAAATTTACCAGCCCATTCCACAAACTGTAAACCTCAAAATATTTTCCAGAGGCAGGGACATGTTGCACTGCATCCTGTAGGAGGTAGGGACCTCACTCAGAATATCTTCCACCCATAAAGAAGAATGTACACAGATTACTGCAGGAAGAGGAATACAGAAGAGAGCAAACAGTTTCACAAATCCATATCAAAAGTTTAAGTTCAGAGAAAAGGTAGGTGCAAAACTGATTCCTTTTGATGTCCTCAAGTGACGGAATCTGTAGCCAGGTTTATACAGCCTAACACTACAAAAGTTTGTAGTCCTTCCTAAGGATTCTTGTCATTATAAAAATGATACAGGAAAAAAGATTAAATTCAGATCTTTGTCTGAATTTCAAGACTGCTGAGCCATCAGCAATAAGGCTTTCTAGGAATACTGTAAAGATAAATGTTTTCAGTTGTGCAGGCATGTGCAATAACACTTTTGAAGAACCATGATGTTCACAGTAGTTCATTTTCCAGTGTGCATTTCTGAGGAAAATAGCTGATTTAGCAAACTTTAAATGAGTTTCATGTATCATTAATAAGACTTGATCCATTTCCTGGTAGTAAAACTTCATTCATGTCAGTAAATAAGTGTTTGATTTTTAGAAAGAATCTTAGCAATCTCATAAAATACAATTAAAGATAATGATAATTTAATTGAAATGCAGGCATCTTTTTATAGTGCAGTTCTTCAGATCTCAAGTAATGGTAGTTCAGACTGTTAAAGAACACTTAATTTTAGGAGAAAATTCTAAGCATCAGAAAGTGTGGAAATATCCCACAAGCTATCCTGATCAAGACCAGTGAAATCTGTAAGCCATTGTTACAGATATGTAGGGAACAATTTAAAAATCATAAACAGAAAATTGAAACCAGAAATTAATAAATGCAAGTTCTCTGGGTTATTTCAGTAACCTCTTGTTCCCTCAAACACAGTCTGAAATATTCCAAACTCATATCTTGAAAGAAAGAAAATGCTTTCCTCATTTCTGGGTTGCAAAATATGTAACTCCAATCAAACTAACAGTATGTTAACTGTATGCATCAAGTACAAAACAGAGAACATTTCTTGCCTAAGAGGAAGGTCTCCCACGCAACTTTTTTTCCTAAGAATAACAAGTAGAACAGCATATTGAATGTAATTTTCAAGCATATGCTCTACAATAAGTCCCAAAAGGAAAATCCTGATCCCAGCAAGAGTTCTCACATGAGCTTTTCACTCTACCCCAGTGCAATAATTTCATTTTGGGGACCAACATGCAGTGTTAAAACTCTTATTTAATATGGTCAGGACAGGGGTTCAGCTCTATTTTTTTATATTGAATAAGACTTCTGAAGAAGTGGTACCATGAGCACCATTTTAGCTTGCTATGTGTGCAGTGGAAAGCTCACTTTTTACCCTACAAAAATTCTTAAAGAATAAACAGTGTCAGCTGCTGCCAACACTGTCCAACATAACATTTACCCAGTATTTCCCATTGTAAAACGCTTTTCAATTGCCAGTGGCTTCAACAATAAGGTTCTCTACTGTACTTTTCCCAACATGAGTGTTTTCAAGAGATTTGGGATCAGACTTAAAACTACTTGGAGGAAGATACTACTGATTATCAGCTTAAAAAAAAACAAAAACAAAAACAAAAACAAAACAAACAAACAAACAAAAAAAACAACCCACACATTACTAATCTGTTTGAAACAGTGGCTTGAACTGAGTCAGATCTCAATGAGCAGTTCATTGATGTTGGAATAATTTATGTGCAGACATCACTCCCATCTAACTTAATTTGATCCTCACGGGCTGACCAAAGTTACAGCACAGAAGATCTCCCTTAATTAACAAAGCAATTGCAGCTGAGTAATTTTCTTCACTTCTGTGCTTCAGGACTTCTCCATGAGAGCTAGGAAAGTTCAGGATCAGATGTGCTCCTAACTATTATCAGCACTTATCTCTTTTCTGTACTAAAATAATACATTTTACCCTGATCTTTGCTGATTAATGGCAGAAAACCTGGATAAATGTGAGAAACAAGAGGTACTGTTACTTGGCTTTTCAGGGACACCTGCAGCCTGGGCTATGTGAGTTAGGGTATTTCTCCCACCAAACTGCAAGTATCTGAGGGCTACTATCAATAAGTGGCAGTTTCAAATAAATCCTCCTTGCCAAGCAGAAATGCTCTGGAAGGGGGTCAGAAACTGAAATATGACTGCATTATCACCACATTGTCAGGGCTGGCTTTTCCTTAGTTTGAAAAACAAACAAAAAAAAGACCAACCCCAAAAAAAAACCCCACACACCACAAAAGTTTGATTGTACATTATTGAGTTGCAGATTCAAATATTAAAAATCTAATAACATGCCAAAATAAAGGTTGCCTACAAAATTGAGGCAGTAGTATCTCCTTCTCTTCCAAGGTGGCTATAAGAATAATGAATGTTTGTGAAGCACTCAGATAATATACTGACAATTCCTGTAGAAAAGGTCAGAGGAAATTAATAATTCTGTCTTCAAATCTGGGTTTGATGGAATGTTACCCAACGTGGCAACAAAGACTAGTACCACATACTAAAAATGAAGGCAGCAAAACAATATGGAATCACAGCCTATTAAAGGCAGAATACATCTCACCTAAATATATCTGTGTAAAAGACGCACCCTAATGTAGTCATGTAGACTCTGATCTCACTGAAGAGATGCAATTATCTCCAGGGGCACTTCACCCTAATCCAAGATAGCTTTCTGAGATGAGCAAGGATAACCATCCATAGCTCCTTCTGTTTCTCTTTTGACCTTAAAAGATAATTAGACATCTGGCTTAAGCTACATGCCTAATTGATAAGCAGCTAAATTGAGGTGAAATGAAGCTGTCCTAAATGAGCAGTGTCTATCCTGTGTCCTGAAGGATAGAAACAGACAGTATATTCTTGTAATTTAGGATTATTTTATTATATAAGTGCAAAGGCCACTTCTAAAGCACAGTTTAATTCTAGAGATACTCCAAAGTTTAAAAACTGACTTTGCAGACCCTACTGTGTGTCTTCTGATATGGTGTGTAACTATATTTGCATGCTAATTAATTGGAAATATAAAAGCAACCCAGTGCTTAAACTATATAAATCCTCCAGTCAAGACAAAACCTTGTGAATTACCTTCTAAAAGCACATAAGGATTTCAAGCTCAGCAGTCTGAATTAAGAATGGAAGATGTGAAAATGACATTACCAAAAAACATGCTCATCATCTTCAGTTTATTTGCAAAGAAGCTCTCTAATATAAATAAAATTAAAAGGAAGGCTCAAAAGCGTACTTTCAAATATTTGTGTGTTTCACCAATTCCAATTCCCTCACACGTCCTATGTGTCAGAAGATAATCATGCATATTTCATACTCCTTCCACCTTTCTCCCATGCTACACTATGACATTCATATTCTAGTGACCAAATTCTACCATGGTAAATATTGTACATTCACAGAAGCAAAACCCAGTACCGAATAGATCCCCACCATAGACTTTGCTATAAGGAAAGAGGAGTCATTGTCTTTTTCCCAAAGGGGTGTTCATTTGATTAATACAAATTAGAAAAGCCTCTGTAAGATAGGATGAAAATATTTCCTCATATACTTTAGAATTGAGTTACAAAACAGAAGAGAAACAAAACAAGTTCATAAAAGGCTCTGCTTTGAATAGCCATCTCAAACCAATGGGAGGAAAGAGGAAAGCAGAATTACTCTCTTCTCTCTAACTTTGAGTGTGTTTTCCTTAAGAAATGATATTTTAGTGTCCTACAATAAAACATGCTTCTTCTCAAATAGGATGATTCATCCAGCCTCAGATATTTCAGTTTGCCAAAGAAAGCTAAAAAAGTGATTGCATGTCATATCCAAACAACATTAGATTTTGACTTACCACTTTGGCCAGGAAAATTACACTCCAAGTAGGGTTATGCTGTACAATATCTGCTTTTAACTACAAAGAAATAATGGAAACAATCTCTAGAAAAGGAGGCATCCCTACCACCCTTCTGAAAAAGTGTGTCTGCTGTGTAATACAGCAAAATAAATATGTTTCAGCAGCACACTGACACTGCATTAAGTGGGACCAGACTCATACACAGCTGCTGGTGTTTGACACACAGCTGCTGCTTTATTTGGTAGCCTACCCACTCACTAGAAGCAAACAAGGATACTCCAGGAGAAAAGGAGCTTGTCTGAAACACCCCTTTTCTGTGTCTAGCATTGTTGATGTTTGTCCCATATAAAAAGTCTCAGCCTTAGCCTTCAATCTGAGGTGCTGCTCTAAGGTTCACCCAACAGTGTCAGAGACAGCTGGAGGAGAGGGTGGTTAACCACACTGCCACCTCCCTTGACCTGCAGCTTGCAGTATGACTGTGAAGTCATTCTACTGCCCTCCATTTCTTAAAACCAAAAAAACAACACACAAACCAAGAGAGTTATCAGCTGCCACCACTAAGTAGATACCAAAGTTTTCCTTTTGGAAGCAGAGGTGAAGGAAGTTTCTCAGATCCTCCCTCTCCACAAACCCCTACACTTCTTCTGGGGAAACGACACCGGGGTTTCCCAAAGT
Source organism: Apus apus (assembly GCF_020740795.1). NCBI lineage: Eukaryota > Metazoa > Chordata > Aves > Apodiformes > Apodidae > Apus > Apus apus. The sequence continues at coordinate 40,325,698 of NC_067283.1, read as the reverse complement.
CGTTTGCTTTTTTCCCTTCCCAAGGAATAGAAAGTAAAAGAAACAACAAAAGCAAGTAGAGTTTCCCATTCCTGAGAGAAAGCATCAGCATGTGCTGAGTGAGGCTACTTTCAGGAAAATCATACTCCTATTCATTTCCAAGGAGGTGCTCACACTGCAGTGTATCAGGGCTCCTAGGCAAATCCGCATTTCCTTTCATACAACTCTGAACTAGTGTCATCCCACTTGTCTGGCCCTTCAAAGAAGATTTAGGAGGCTAAGCAAAGCACAATCAGGCATGAGCAGAGTTTACCAGTTAGAAAACAGCTTGAATGCAGGCTCTGATGCAGGTTTAATGCTCAGGGAAATCTGACTGATGTAGGAGGAGTTACAAATGCTGCAGGAAAAAAAAAGGTTCACCTCAAAGAATGCAAAAATAACAAATAATAAAATTTCAGTTGTCCAATCTCAATTAACTCTTTGCACTAATCACCCCACTTCAGTGATACTGAAAAGCAATAGATTGTGACATTCAGCCACCAATTACTCAGAGAACAAACAGATGCTTAAAAGCCTGGGATTATGGCACTCTGAGCACTTCAATTCCTACATAATCCACAAATTTGTTTGGAGTTCTTCTAACTGGAAATTGCTAAACTTGTGAAAAGAATTATGTCTACCTCAAACAAAACGAGCATTAAAATGCAGTGAGAGTCCCACTGTCGGAAAAACAGATCCTTAATCTCCAACTCCAGTTGTTTTCAAGACACTGCTACTTTCCTATTGGAAATAAAGTTGAACAGCACAGTGTGAAGTTGATAAAGGTGATTTGATGTACAAGTCTGATATTCACAGCTTTCCCAAGACAGAAAAACTGACAGAGGCAGGGCATTTTCCAGTTACTGCTTATGAGCCAAAAATTTTCAATAGCTGGTTATTTAATATTCACACAGACATGCACTATGTATCCAGGGTATACTCCAGAGATTAACTAACCTTTCCCTGAAAACAAAATAAATGCACATGCACAGCAAAATTTACCCATCAACTGCTGGATCTAATTCCATATTAATAAGACCACTGCCAGATATACTTCAGACCTATCTGCTGAACTTACACGCATTAGAAATAATGCTGTTTGAAGCTAATGGTTCATTTTACATTCTGCATGAAAACAGGACCATAAGGAGCAGCAAGTTCCCCTTGCAACACCTTTCAAGACTTAGAGATGTATTTCTGTTCTGCTGAGTCAAAACCAAAGCTCTGAAATAATTTTTTAAAGTGTCTGCATAAGTGTGTTTTCAGAGTGAACCTTCAAATTCATACCAAAATTGTCTGGGTGAGGAACTCCTGTGAGCACACTGCAAGTGAGGGTCATAGCCGGAGGCACAGGAGATCCAGTCAAGTTTTTTTCTGCCTGATTTAAAGCAGACTTTTTGGGAAAGTAAGAGATTAATTCCAGTTTAAGCTAGGAGCTGAACTGCATCTCCAAATCTAAGTGCAGTGCCAGAAGCCCCATACCTTCTAGAGTATTGGAAAATAAACATTTATTCCTTCACCATTCACCTCCACCCAAAAATACATTGCTAAAGTTGTTCCAACTCCATAACTATTTCCAGGTTCTATTAAAAAAGCATATTATTCACCTAATTCCTTAAAAACTACAAACAGCCTGTAAAATGTAGCAGCTCAAATCAAAGAAGTTAATCTAGCTAAGAAAGGTATGAGTGTGCCAGTGGAGAGGCTGAACTGAAATATTCAGTATTGTATTTGGACATAAGCAGGAAGGCTGGCTGTTTAACCCTAACATTACAGAAGCAAAAAGAATGAGGACAAACAACTAGCAAAGCAACTGCAAGAGTTAGAGCTTAAAATTTTTAAAATGCTAGCAAAGCTAGACACACAGCAGGACCTGCAAGCATCCAGCCAGCACAGAACCATGGGCAAGCCTTGATTGTTTCGCTATGCTTATTTGTGAACCAGAAAGAATACCTCAAAAGCACAGAGATGTGGTGCACTGGTTTGAGAGCACCAGGATAACCATTCCCTGCGGCCACACTGACTGAGCCCCCAGACCCCCCAGCCACTGTGGTTGTGGCAGGTACGGGGAGGGGGGTAGCTCCTGCCCATGGCACTCAGGATAAAATGGCTCCTCAGAGAAACCTCTGGTGGTCCCTCTGCCTGGGCTGGGGTTTGTCTGTCTGTCATCTCTCCCTGTGCTCTGCTGATGTTCCTGCATCCCATTTTCTCAATAGAGAAGAACATCATTTGCCGGGCCAGGGCATCTTCACCTGCTGAGTGGGACAGGCTTGGCTGCTTCAAACCTTTTGTGGACTATTACTGGGAGCCTGAACTCAGGCATCCCCATCTGCTGCTAAGTCCAGTTTGGGACTTTTCTGGTTGGAAAGTAGTCACCATCCGTGAAGAAAGGGTTCCATATTTACATATTTCTATGTAATTCACCATTGTATAGACACAAAGTGGAACATGGAAAGTTCCATCTGAACATGAGGAAAGACTTCCTTACTGTGAAGGTGACAAACCACTGGAACAGGCTGCCCAGATCAATTGTGGAGTTCCTTTCTCTGGAGATGCTCAAAACCCAACTGGATGCAATCCTGTGTAATATGTGCTCTAGGCAATCCTGCTTTGGCAGGGGAAAGGATTAGATGTTCTTTAGAGGTCCCTTCCAACTCTGACAGGTCTGTGATGATTATTATGTCATTAAACCTCTTTTTTTTTCCAACCTTAAAGTTTCCCTTCTTTCCCTTTTATCTTCCCCTGGGAGTGAAGTGGGGGGATATCAAAGACCATCTGTCACCCAGTTATTGGCTAAAACTGTGGCATCTGAGTAGTAAGTTTTGAGCAAAGTGAGATAAGAGGTAGGCAAGAGCAGACAGAGTGGGATGGCAGTCATGCAATGAGGTCAAAGCAGAATTGAACAAGACAGATCTAAAGTCACTTACCAACATTCATAAGGAGTCACAACTGGAAAGGACATGTGGACAGATTTTTTTCTATTCTTTTTGGGGTAAGCATTGGTCAAAGGCACCAAAGTAGTAACCCTGTGTCACATTCATTTGGCCTACATAAAGCCTAACTAGAAATAAAAATTCACTAGTATGGGGTACATTATAGAGCCAGACATTATGGCCCAGTCTTATTTGAAAATTATTTTGCTTTAAAACATTATTACTAACTTGATCAGCAATTGGAATTTCTCTTTAATTAGGAAATTCTGATCTACAAGCATCTATTTCCATCTCATGTCAGAATAAGATGTTGAAGTGCTTCCAGTTTTCCCCAATTCTCCCCTCCTTCTAAATGTGGAGGTGTCAAAACATCTTGCCAGAGCTCAAGCCAACAATGCTACTATTGCACATAAAGCAATGGAGCTGGCATCCCTCACAGCCTGGACCTCCCAACCCAACTGTATTTCCTGCAACTGCTGAGGCCACAACACTCCCTTGATAAGTATAGCACCTGAGCACAGGACAAAGAGCTGCTTTGGTTTGTACAGAGAGAAGGCCCAGGCTGTGCTGAAGAGGAGGGACCTGCCTTTATATAGCTTACCACAGCACTTCAGGCAATCAGGCTGACAAATGGATTCAAAATATTTTCTCAGCGCTAAATTAAGATGTTTCAGCCTACTAAAATTTTCCTTTTGAATATTTTAGTTTTGCAGAAAAAAAAATGCCAGGCATCCAAATTTACAATCTTTCACCAATATTAATATGTACTTGTTGTTTTTAATTTGTTCCAGTTAGTGCATAATACAGAAAGTGCAATATTATAAATAATGGTATGGTAATGCTGGCACATTTGAATGCTGTGCAAGTATTACCAGTTACACCAAGATTTTATCCACAGTTTTTAAAAAATCACATGAAACTCACTAAAAAAATAAGGGAAAATGCATTATTTGAGATAGGAGTAACAAATTTGATTCTTAGCCATTTTTATAATCCCAGCTTTTGAGCTTCTGTGGCCATATATTGATTTTCTTTAGTCTTTCTGTCCTTTGGCTTTTTAAGTTATGGAAAGTGACCACTTTTAATATAAAACAGATTTTACTTCAATTTTTTTGAGGTAAGCCTGTTAAAAGTAAAAAATACTTCATCTACTGCACACAGAAAAAGCATTACATTAAGCATTTGACATTAAATCTTGGCAGATAAATATCGTTTCTATTTAATTATCTGTTCAAAACTGATAGAAGGATAGAATCAGCTTTTGAAAATCTCAGCAGCAAAACTCCCACTGATACCAGTGGATCTAAGATCTCACTCAAAATTGGTACAATGAACATGATTTTTTTCTTTTTGAACAGCAACATCTCTGTGCAATAATTGGCAGCTACTAGTGTCAGTTTGGCAGATACAAAGCTGCATGGGTCTGTGGGAAATTTATGCCTCCCAACATGCCATGCTAAATTTAAACCTGTTGCATAATATGCAGATTAATTGTCATGCATGTGACACAGCTAAGAATACCTGGTGTTCAAGTGAACTTAATATGCATGCAGACTAAAAGGGAGGGTTTAAATGCATTCTGAGCTTCACCACATGGAATAGAAAGCATTTTATGACTCCCTTTAGTAAAACAATCCATTCTTGCAATCACTCCAGTGAATGTACATTTCACTTGCATATCACAGTGGTATAATGCACCAGTGACACTAAAAATAGGAAAACAAGAAAAGAAAGACTTGCCTTTTTATTCTATTAAGCTGTCATCTCAGACCTAGCTTCATGGGCATACTTCTATAAAGTGGTTATGAGAAACTCTGATGTCTGCTTTTTTCCTCCAAAATTAACAACCGGAATATTTATCTCCATGATGCCCATCCATATTCCTTTTTTTTCCCTCACAATAACCATAAGAAAAGATCTTTCCTTCTTGATCTTGAAGACTGTGGAAAACAGTCTTATTAGAATTAATCTTTATTAGAATTTAGCATTTTTACTTCTGGTCTGAGCCTGAATGCAGGAAAGTACAATACAGATAGGTATTGTGCCTATTATCTACGTATTTTCAGAAATTTAAAATATTCGCTTGATTCTAGATCAATGTTCTAGCCAATTTTTATTACCAGTCATTACAAAGAACATAAATAAGAAGGTCTGGTGAAGTTCCACCTCTTCACTCTTCATCTCTTGTCCATATTATGAAGAGAAAACTTCTGGAAGCCTTGATAGATAAGAAAGAATGGCCAAGGAACCATTGCCAGTGTTTGGGAGTTTTGTTAGTTTGAGAGGTTTTTGTCAGTTTGGGGTTATTTTGTCATCTAACCACTATTAACAAACCTTTTCTAGAGTAATTCTCTGGAAATTTGATAGTTTCTCACTTACAGTCTGACTGTGAGACCAGGTCATTGTTCTTGTCCCTTTTTCATCTTGAAGTCATCAAAATGCATTTAATCTTAGCAGCCAAGATATCCTTTTAATGCACACAAAACATTCCAGGCTTCCCATCCAGATATTATGCTTCACACCAAGCATTTTCCACAGAATACATATTTAAAATTTAGCCTCCTGATTCTCACTTTCAGACAAATACATATTTCCTATTGCTCTGTCAAGTCATCACATCTGCAAGTTGTCTGCACGGGATACTTATTCTCACTTTTTATCAGGTATCTCAACCCTATGGAAACAACTCACACAGAAGCATCCCAATATGTGCTAGTACAAAAAAAGCCCCTAGTTACTATGTCAAAGCATTTATCATCATCACCAGTGTGACATGGTCTAAGAAGGTATGATAGTGAGAAAATTCTTCCCGTGCTCTGAACCAGTCACCATGCTTTAGTGATGTGTGATGCTGATGCAAGGCTATTAAGCCCTCTAGACTTCAGATAATATCAGTTTGGGATTAGTGCTCTATTACTTGACTTTTTTGGTACTACCCAAGTCTGCTTGGATTAAACAACATAGAATCACCAAGTAAAATGCTCAAGCTTAATTTTTAATTTTTTTTTTAAGGAAAAACAGAACCTGAAAATTTACTTAGATGCATTTTGTTTGAAAGTTAAGTATTTCAGTAGCAGGAAAAAAAAGATGTATGAAATATGAGTAATTTGAAAAACATGCAAAAGCACTTGGAAAATTCTGGTGATTGTTTGTATTTGTTGTTATTGTTATTTACTTCAAACCAGAGATGAGGTTGACAGAAAAGTCTCAAAGTCTAAGTCAAGAGTAACATACATGGCAATCAGATCAAGAAGGTACAAATAACCAGAGAGAAAGAAGACTGAGAGGCAACCTGAAATATTGTTGAAAGTTACAAGGAAGTATTTGCACTGAGGGTCATTTACCTGAAATGGCAGTGTTTGTTCAACATTAAAAATAATTAATAAACAACCAAAAAATAAATTCAGAAAAACATATAATACAGGATAATAAATACTGCTGATCTAATGCACTACTCACAGGCATTGAGGCTGTGTTATCCCACTAACTATCCCAGTAACTACAGTCTGCTAGTATCTAGTAGATATTTTATATGCCTAATTCACTTAATGCTTTTTATAGCACTATCATCAGATATTTCTAATAGCTTAGAATCTCTTTCAAATATTTCTGACTATCACTGCTATAGGAAGAACTGCTCAGGGATACAAGGAAAAATCCTCAGATAAAAAGAACAGAAAGCATTGGCACTACAAAGTAAGAGCTGTTGCACCATAGACAGTGTGCAGTGCCTTCATGACAACATACCATGCTCTGAAACACTGCCTTTGTGCAGTAAACAGATCAAGAAAGGGATATTGCTGGAAATTAAAAGTAATTCTGTATGTGCTCCTTTTAAACCTGAAAATTTGGGTACACAAGATAAATAGTATTAGTGCCCCATTCCAACTGATGTTCTTTCCCTCCCTCACACATCCCATCAGAGGTCTTGGAAGTGCTCAACCAAATGAGACATCCAGAGTTCTACCCCCAGAGAACATGTTGCTTGAAAATCTACTTCTTGATACCAAATTCAGACAAACAGTCTGAGTGAGGCCAGAGAGTCTGTGATTAATTTCAATTTTTTTAGCTATTCAATATGTAATGTTAGAAGTAAAACATTTCAGAGACAGGTGTGAAACATCTCACTCTTGACCAATACATGTCTTTATTTTGTATGGATTACATGTAGATGCATCTATTGAAGCATTACTTTCCAAGTGTTGGTGTTTTAAAAGAAACAGGCAGTTGAGTGAAAGGATAAATACAAAATAATAGTGGCACAAGTTTATACTAATTCTACTAAACTCAACAGCTAATGTGTTTGGGTTTTTTGTTTGCATTCGGTAGAGCAGTTAAAGTTGAGATAAATTTGGACAAATATGTTCTTAAAATGGGGTTAGACAAGTCTAGCTGTTTCATTCCTCAGTTAATCCCATGTTTTCCTAATGAGGAGTATTAAGCTAAGGAGATTAATTTTATTCAAGCTTTAAAAATCACTCTTCTGAAAGAGGAGAGAATTACTGTTATGTTGCAGTGGTGTCTTACATTCCCTGGAAGGCTGAAAGATATGGACCCTTCAACACCAGCTTTTAAACATTCTACTTGCTTCCTTCTGTGATTGTCCCCGTAACTATCCTACTATTAGGATACCTATTTAATCAGTATTTTGTTCTGGTCCATGCATCTTTATCTCAGTCTCCACCCTCTTTACTCGCCTGGGCTCTTCAATCAGAGCAGACTAGTTAACACTATATCCTTCAGCAAGTGTTCCTGACTTGTGTATCTGGCACATAATTTAACTGCTCACTAATAAGCAAAGAGAAGAAAATTTATCACTAAAATAATCTTGGAACCCTCCATCTGTTATAGATAGTGTGTTTCTGTTTAAACAAATACAGAGAATGAATAATTTGTTTTGTTGTTTAGTTGCTAACCTAAACCTTGCACATTTCATTATGATGGAAAAACCTGTAGATGAGTAACTGTCAACCCAGAGACTCAGTACAACATATAGTTTCAAGTTGTCTATAACTTTAGAACCTAAGCACCAACAAAAAACAAAGGACCAAATATCCTAAAGTGCTCTTGGTGAGGACCATCCAGTATTTTAAATTTTATTCTAACACTTCAGGGTAAAATACAAAAAATCTTAAGGTCCCAGTGGCATTCCTCAAGGGTTGGTACTGGGAACTGTACTGTTTAACATCTTTTTTGGCAACATGGACAGTGGAATTGAGTGCACCCTCAACAAGTTTGCTGATGACACCAGGCTGTGTGGTGCAGTTGACACGCTGGAGGGAAGGATGCCATCCAGAGGGACATTGACAGGCTTGAGCAGTGGGCCCATACCAACCTCAAAGTTCAGCAAGGCCAAGTTCAAGGTCCTGCACCTTGGTCAGAGCAATCCCAAATGCAATTGCAGGCTGGGTGAAAAATTAATTGAGAACAGCTCTGAGGAGAAGGACTTGGGGGTGTTAGTTGATGAGATGCTCAACATGTGCCAGCAATGTGTGCTCACAGCCCAGAACAGAAAGCCAACCTTGTCCTGGGCTGCATCAAAAGCAGCATGGCCAGCAGGTCAGGGGACATGATTCTGCCCCTCTGCTCTCGCGAGGCCCCACCAGGAGTACTGTGTCCAGTTCTGGAGCCCCCAAAACAAGAAAAACATGGAGCTTTTGGAGTAATTCCAGAGAAGGGCCACAAAGATGATTCAAGGGCAGAAGCACCTCTCCTATGATGACAGGCTAAGAAAGCAGGGGTTGTTCAGCCTAGAGAAGAGAAGGCTCCACAGAGACTTCATAGCAGCCTTCCAGTACCTGAAGGGGCCTACAGGAAAGCTGAGGAGGGACTTTTTACAAGGGCATGTAGTGATAGGACAAGGGGGAATGGTTTTAAACTGAAAGATGGGAGATAAAAGTTAGATATTATGAAGAATTTTTTTAGTGTGAGGGTGGTGAGACAGTGGGACAGGTTGCCCAGGGAAGTTGTGGATGCCCCCTCCCTGAAAGTGTTCAAAGCCAGGCTGGATAGGCTTTGAGCAACCTTGTCTAGCAGGAGGTCCCTGCCAATGCAGAGGGGTTGGAACTAGGAGTTCTTTAATGTCCCTTCCAACTCATTATATTCTATGATTCTATTATGATTTTTTTGCTAGGGTTGGAGAGTTAATTAATTAAAAAAGAGACAGTAACATCATCTCTATCTAAGCTTTTCAATAGCTTCTTGATCAGCACAAGTTGCTTAAATCTTGGCAAAAAGAGAACATATGTTCAGCACCTAGCATAGCAGTCCTGACCTTATTCTAGGTCCTATTACATTCCTTACAAAATACAGAAACTGATAAAACAGAACACCTCCCTTAGATGTGGTTTACCCATCAAAGACCTGAAGAAAATAACTGAATACCGGTTAAGGCTAAAATCAGCTCTTCTCTAATTTACTAGGATTTTTTTAAAATTACAAACAACATGAAACTACTGCATTATTGTAACTCACCTTGCCTTCTTGTACAATGAAGCCATCCTCTTCTTAGCAAGAATTTACTTGCCTTCCTGATTACATCTGCCACTTGTTATAATCAGTAAACAGTCCCATTAAACATCTGGTTATCATAAGTTGAAGGCCAAAGAACAAGGTGGGGTCTGTCATCAATACAGGATGTAGAGACAGCATCTCACAGGGAGCTGGGAACTGAACACACACACCCACATCACAAAGCTCAAAGCCAGTCTGTGTGCTGTGTCAGAGCTTAAATAGGCTCCTGGGCAGTGGGCAGAGGGTGTGTAGATGGGGTCCCAGCTGGGGACTCTTAGGGCAATCACAGCCTACAGGTGCCCACAGGGCCCTGATGCACACATTACGTATATGCATACATGTTTTAAGGATTGGTTAGAGCTTAGAGTTGATAAAAAGCCATCCTTCTGTCCTGGATATATTGTCTCCTGTATTAGCACAGAGGGGAGTAGTTTGGGTTATGTGCTGCAGAAATCTAGGAGAAAAAAATTACTTTGCTCTTTCAGCTGACTGATTGATTTATTTATTTTTCATCTGAGAAATGCAAGTCACTGTACAAACACACATTCAGCAACAGGCAGGTTTCTGAGAGCACTGGAGCTCTTGAGCAGACCAACAGTCTTATCCTCAATGAAAGCAATGTTAGTTTTGCAATTTAATGAAGGCAGAGTTTGAGCAAGGAAGTCAGGAAAGGACCTGAAAGCCTTCCTAGGTTGATCTCCCCTAGCATGCAGGGGTCGAGCAGCACTGCTGTTTAGACAGCACCATCTTAGACAACTGTGAGTCAACTAGGGGTATTCACCCCCTTTGAGTGTACTCCTGTGTGATCATAGAATGATAGAATCATAAAATGTTATGAGCTGGAAGGGACCCCCACCCCCTGCATGGGCAGGGACACCTCCCACTAGATCAGGTTGCTCAGGGCCCCATCCAACCTGCCCTTGAACTCTTCCAGGGATGGGGCTTCCACTACTTCCCTGGGCAACCTGTTACAGTGCCTCACCACCCTCACACAGAGAATTTCCTTCTAATGTCTAACCTAAATCTCCCCTCTTCCAGTTTTGATCCATCACCTCTTCTCCTCCCAGTACAAGCCCTTATAAAAGATCCCTCCCCAGCTTTCCTGTAGGCCCCTTCAGGTACTCTGGACTATGGGGACCATAGCTGGGCAGAGGCTTGGCTGCAACATGGCAGAGCTGCGGCTCTGGTGGGGCCAAGATCTATGGCATCAGGCGAAAGCAGCTCCCTCGAGCAAGGGTGGGTCGGTCTGGAGCCTCTTCCTGCCGTGGGACAGGGCAGCCCTGCTATGCTGGCTCTGAACCAGCCCTGAAGCCCCACAACCAGGAGGGGGCTGCTCTCAGGGCCTGGCACTTGCACTGAAGAAACCACAGAAGAAAGTATCACGTTCTGTCCTCCCTCTCCCCAGAGCAGCTCTGGGATTCAGTCCCAAACACCTAAAGTACCTTTGGGCCCAAATCCCTGAATTTTTTAGGTATATTTTACCTAGTCAATTAAAAAGAACCATGAGGCTGAATCAGTGACTGTTTTTTTTTTAGAAAAAAAGTATCTTTCTCTGTTTCCTATTTCCTCTAAACAAGTATCACAACATCAATAGATACTGTCATTTGCCTATAAATGCAATTTAGGAATTTCTTTTGCAGCAGTTCCCAGGATACTCTCTTTCAGCCTTGTAGGCTACTTTGTGCAGAACAGAAGTGCAGGGAGAGTGGAGCCAGAGGAGGAAAGGAGCAACAACAAAAAAAATGGCCGAGTCAAAATCAATAACTGGGCAAGCAGAGGGATTCTTATGTTTCCTTGATTCATTTGGAATTTACTGTAGGACACTTAAGGCAAGGTCCAAAACAAGGAAGCTAAGTCATGCTTCTATTTTCTATAGAAAGTAGAAAATATAATATATTATATTATATATAATATCTTTCTATTTTTCAACTTTATGGTCCCTTCTGGGCTAGAGCCAACAGTGACCTCTCTTGCCCTCTCTGTCTCAGCAAAGACACCCAGGCATTAAGAACGTTAAAATAATTTATTTTTCTTTAATCTTGTCATTCCTTCCTTCCAGCAAGTATGTATGGATATGCTGCTCAGGAAACAGAATAATCTCTCCCCCTTTTTGCTGCTCTGCCTGTGCTTCTTCTACCTGATGCTGTAACATCATAGCTTTACAGAGCTCCTGACCCCTCCAAAGTCTGTGCACTTCAGCAAGTCAGTCCAAGCTCGATTTGTATTTATACAGAGGCGCTCAGATGGCCTTTATGAAGGAAAAAGCAAAGGCTGTATGAAGAGTTTTTAGAGTCTGTCTTTGTTTCCCTGCTGTATTCCTCTGCAAGCAATGCCAGGGCGGTGGCTTGAAGAGGAAGCGATGACCGAGGGCAACCATCGGGCTCAGACGAAGGGTGCTCGGAGCTCCTCCGATAACTGAGACTCTGCTGCCATCGTGTGACCGTGGCGATTCCGCCCACGGTTTTCTCTGCTCCGAAGGAACTGTCGTGGGGCACCAGGGAAAAGGATTAACCTTCTGAGACGGAGAAAAGAGGTATTCGTGCGAAACTATTCCTAGGGACGTGCCCTCGGTTAACCGGTCAAGACCAATTGGGTTTGATGCACACCTGGAGAGCAGCAGTGGCTGCTCTCAGAAGGTAGAGGCTCACCGGTTTTGCCCAGTTGAAGAAGACCGTCTTCTGCGGTTTCTGATGGCTCTGTGGTGGTCCCCCAGTGTCATCCATTAGAGATGGACAAACAGAGTTCAGGGCAGAAACAGCTACTTTACAAAGAAGCAACTTCAAGCAGGTGTCTTCCATTTCCTCCCATAAGGCTGACCACTGATGATGGTTTTAAATGTTTAATATTCTTAATAACTGAAATCACTAGAAATGTTTTAAAATCGTGTCAGTAGGATCAGCTTTCCAGGCACCGCAGGACACAAGAAACAGGCTTTAGGTGGTCTGAAATTGTGCTGACACAGTCTTTTGGTCACCAGATGTCACAGACACAATCTGGTAAGTCCATCTCTTCAAGCACATATAGTAGCAGCGGAAATGCCTCTGCAGTTTGTTATACTCAGGTGGCCAAGGAGGCCAACAGCATCCTGGCTTGTAGCAGAAATAGTGTGGCCAACAGGACTAGGAAAGTGATCATACCCCTGTACTCAGTACTGGTGAGGCCACATATCAAGTACTGAGTTCAGTTTTGGGCCCCTCACTAAAAGAAAGATGTTGAGTTTCTGGAGCATGTCCAGAGAAGGACAACAAAGCTGGTTAAGGGTCTAAAATGCAAGTCTTACAAGGAGTGGCTGAGGGAACTGGGATTAATTAGTCTGGATAAAGGAGGCTCAAAGCAGACCTTATTGCTCTCTACAACAACCTGAAAGGAGGTTGTAGCCAGGTGGGGGTTACTTTCTTCTCCCAAGTAACAAGCAATGGAACAAGAGGAAATAGCCTTGAGTTGTGCCAGGGGAGGTTTAGTTTGAATACTAGGAAAAATTTATTCACCAAAAGGGTTGTCAGACATTGTAACAGGCTGCCCAGGGAAGTGGTGTAGTCACCATCCCTAGAGGTATCTGAAAGACATGTAAATGTGGTGCTTAGGGACATCGTTTAGTGGTGGACTCAGCAGTGTGCTAGGTTAATGGTTGGATTTGATGATCTGAAGTCTTTTCCAACCTAAATTATTTTATTATTCCACACTGAATGGGGCCAGAAAATTAAATACACACTTTTTCAGTAGGGGAATTTTAAGGTTTCATCTGGAGATCTACTGGAGTTAAGTGGAAGAGACTTTAAAACAGTCCTTCCTGAAGCCGTCCTATAACATCCCCCATGAGGTGCAGAATTATTTAGCCCAGTGCAGGACTGGAATCCATAACATCCCAGTACAGATCAGTGTGCTAGCAATTGAACCTTGGTGTCAGCCAGTAAACTCTAGGCTCAAAAGTATGGTGTGAACCACAAGGCTTTCTTTTTTAGCTGTTTCAGAAGAGAACAGTGTTACTCCACAGTGCCAGCAGTCCAGGAACAAATTATTCAGTACAGAAATGAGAATGTACCAGTGACGTGGTGACCAGGTACAAGTTCTTCCTAGGCACACTCTAAAATTTGTGGTTCTAAACAGTAAATACAGCTAAGGTCATCAGTAAGCATGATTATTTCAGGCAAGGTGACCCATTGGAATGAGATCTTTTTTGTCAGTCTATTTCCCAACAGAGAGACACTCGCATTCCAAACACGACCGCAGCAACCAGCACCCTCATTGCCAGTCAGAGGGAAAACAAAGACTAATTAATTGAATAAAGGCCAAATTATTCACTCCCATTGTAAGAGAGATGGAGAGATTGGAGAGAATCCCAAATGCATCCAGCAGTAACTTAACCTAGCTTGTTGGATATTACATCTGCCTCTGGGGGAGCATGTTCTGTTTATTTTCAAGGGCTTCAGCAATTGTCATTCTGAACACTCTCTTCCACACACATTTGAGCTGCCTAACACAGAACAAAGATGTCCTCTACTCTCATTCCATCTTACATTGCTGAATTATGACCAGACTGTCCCTAAACCAGATGTGAATAGAAAAACTACTACTCCTTGACTTTATTGCAGTGGCAGACTCCCTGTACAATTTGCTAACAGTCTCAGGGATCTGCCTCTCTTGCCATTTCTTGCTTTTAAATGTTTGGGGTCTGGGGGGGGGTTGTGTTTGTTTGTTGTTGTTTTCTTTAACTTCAAAATGAATCTTAATTCGTCAAGTAAATGTCCTTTTCTCTCTCTCAATGAGAGTCATTTCTATAAACTCCACCCCCATGTACTCTGCTAGGAAGGTCATATGTTATGAGGAATTTGTCTTCACTAATAAGGAAGAAGCACTGATGAACACTGACTTGTAACCATGACAAAGGTTCTCATTCTCCTCCCTTTCCAAACAGGGAGACAGAGGCAATTCTCTCATGTTCCGGTACAAAGAGTGAAAATGATACATCCTCTACCTAGCAATTAAATTAAAGGTATGCTTACAATAAACATTAAAACAAACAACTCAGAGGTTGACTTACAGGATTTAGATCAGACTCAGATTTAAATTTAGGTGTTTTGTTTACCAGGGAACAGAAAGATACATTTAGTTACCTCTGGATGCTAAAATTGCCTTCCCATCAGATGTTTTAGAAGGTCAGGTTGATTATTCCACAGGCCTTGTCTGCATGTTGCCCCTAAAAAATCTCACTGCAACATGCATGGATTCCTTATATTCAAATTAAGAAACTTATTGCATGTCCTTATGAACCAGTTTTAATGTACAGGTAATGAGCTTCTGCTCAAAAAAGCCAATGTGATAGACAGTGAGATCTAACAGACTGCACGAGCTAGAAAGCAATATTTCCCAAATTATGTTTCCAGCTTTCAGTCTTTCAGTTTCTTACTGATTCCCAAACCCTCTCTCTATACAATGGAGAGAATAATGTTAAACTGGGATTGTGAGGAGAGAGAAATATGATTTCATTTCTTCATTATATACTAGAATATGCAAAAAAAGTATGGAAATTCTCCTATAGCTGTTAAACTTGCTGCTCCCAGACATCGTCTTGTTCAGATAAACATGTGTTTCGTATCTTTCAATGTATTTCATATTTAGGTAATAACCCCAGAATAAATTCTCTGAGTACAGTAGTTCATCTCCTTTTTCTGGAGGTCCCTCACTCCTACTGGTCCTCTGGGTTCCATCAGTTATCCCTATACCTGATACTGTGTGTGTCTCTTCCTGGCCCTCTCCCTATCTTTTTGCCTGTGAGAGGGATGTATTCCTTCCTTCCTCTTCTCTCCTATATAAGGCAATGCTCCCATCTGCCCAAATTCACTCCCACTTTCCTTTGCATGCCAGACGATCTGTGGGACCCGTTTCTTTTGATTCTCTCTTCCACACCCAACACAAGCTTGCACATGTGACTGCCAAGCACTCAGCTGAGGGAATGAGCAGGGACTTTATGGTCACCCAGCATCCTTCTTGCCACTCAGTCCCAGCACAATTATGGCTTTTCCGCTCCATCCTAGAAAGGAGTCATTCTGCCTCTTGATATTTCAATAGACAAGGCTGAGACAAGACCTACCCTTGGGATGTGTTAATTGATGTAAATGTCTAGGCATTTTTTACTGTGGAAGCAAGGGATAGCTAAAGAGTAGTGCTGGGACAAGCCTGGCTCCAGAGGCTGTTTTTGGTGTAGTGCTGCATGCAGTATTTCTCTTTACACATCCTGGGCTGGGTGCAGATCCAGGTTTGTTAGATCAGGACCAGCAAAGTGCAATCTCAGCTGTACTGGCCTGGCCTTCTGCACACACATGCAAGGGCCTTAGAGTGGTCACCAAGCTTAGAGGAGTTGACTGGCCACTGACAGAAACAATTATGGAGGTGGCTGAACCCGCTGGTTCTACTATCTAATGGCATATTTTCTCAAGAGCTGAAAGAATTCCTACCATTGATTTAAGAAATTCCCGGTTTGGTGATTTAAGACAGCACTCAAAAGCTTTCACATTATATACAGATAGATGATACCAAGTTGTATGTAAGCCTCTCTAGGCAATAGACATCATTCCTGAGAAAAAGTTCTCAGGAAAAAACAGAAATTATAATGGTTCCTTTTAAAAAAATTAAATAGCTGGTAGAATTACTGTTTTCTGAAACTCACTCAGAAATTATTGTCTACAAATATTCTATATTAAGCTCAAAGTCAGGAGCCCATCTGCTTTTTTTCTTTCTTCCTTCCAGAAAACTCAATACATTACAAGAATTAACTCCCAAATTAACTTCTAGGATAACTTTTATGCCTTATTTCAGCCTGGAGCATGCTTGATGGCACTCTGAACTCCAGGAAACATTCCATTAGGCATGAAACAACAACTAATCACTGCTTATAGCAGTAACATTTAACACCAGGATCCTGACGATGACCAGAAAGGGAAACTACAAAACTATATTAACTAACATATGGATTCCCAGCTATTTAACATCTGATCAGCTTTATAGCATTCTAGGAAAACTATGAGATCCGCATTAAAAAATATTCTCTCTTTTTCAATTATACTTCCTACTTTGAATTTCTTGTGCTTTTATGAACATAGGTCTGTTTTCAATCCTTATTATTATTATTTTACAAACCTTCAGTCCTATTAACATATATTGCCACAGACTTTGGGCTGCAATAGCCCTATATACTACCAGTTTGATATTTCTGTGTATTATCTGTCATACTAAAATTATTGTGCCTCCCACACAGAGGTACTGACTATAAGCAATTGATACTGGCATATTTATTTACAGTTCAATAACTCTAGGTGGAAAATTGGTTTTCTACCAAGTTGAAATTAATCATCATTGTTACAAAAGTTGAAGTGGTGTCTCCTGCCCAAGCAGAAACTATTACACATTTTCCTTAGGTTATAAAATTGCTGTAATCATTGTTTTTTCCTGTCAGTGATGCTAGCTTTAGAAATCAAACAGGGGCCTGTTTTCTCAAATAAATGAAAACTAAAGATAGCTCCAAAAATGTGATATATACAGAATTATTTCTTACCTCAGGTGAGTCAATCTATGCTGATTAAACTGAAGAGCTTACATGATCTTGATAGAAATACCCAGCGATAAGGAATGTTTTCACTATCGTCTTAGCTGTGGAAAATGCGAATTTGAGCTTCAATTTCCTATTTTTCAAAAACTAGCTGGTGAGTTTGTGCCAACATTACTGTAGACTCTGAATCTTGAGGGTAGTTATTCTTCCCACACCGTAAGAGGTAGGGAGATGGGGTAGTGTCCAGGTAGTGAATAGAATCCCTGCAAGATTTGCCCAAACTCACAAAGGTACCTAAGGATCATATGCCTTTTTGTTTCAGGTGAAACATGGTTTATATATTAAAAACAAAGGAAGATAAGAATATTTTAACGTGCATATTTAAGAACTTGAGCCTGAACCTTGGTAACTTGATTGAAGTTGCACAAAGAGCCTCTGAGATAAAAAAGGATGTAGTTTAGGTCTGTCAAGTACCATGCAAGCATGTTAGTCCATTTTTAGTGCCACCGAAGATGAAGTGGTACCTTTTCACAAGCCATCGGACAAAGGCACTCCAGGAAAAGAAGCGCAATTAGGATTTTTACATGCTATTAAAGGCACAGATTATTTCAATTCTGCAGTATACTACACTATTCCAGCTGCATTTTAAACACATAGGGTTCAGCTTCTCCTTGTAATCTGCACTTCTATAAAGCAAGGTTATATACATTACAAAGTTTGGGGTGTTTACTGCTTTAAAATGATGTACATCTTAATGATTCAAACTGAGAAAATATAGCCAAAGCTGCTTCTGTTTTGTTTTGGTTTTTATTTTTCAGATAGTAAAATCTAGTGGTAATGTATTATTTACACAAATTTGGAAAAGTGGTAAGAGTGAAGATGGGAAAAAAAAATAAGAGGGCAGTGGGGATAGAAAAAACATAGCCATTCAGTGCATCTTATTTTAATTCTCTGATACAGCAACATCTGTTTTTCACTTTAGAATAAGACAACCATATACTGCTGAAAGACCAAATCCTACAGTGCGGAAGGAAAAGGTATTCAGAAACATTTCCTCAGAAATTGTCCAGGGTAGAATGCTCCATATAGTGCCCAAAAACTAGTCAAATGTCTCCTCTGTTAATTATATTCGGATTTGGCCCTGGCTTGCTTTTAATAGAAAACCAGCACATAGCTTTAAATACATTTAATTTTTTCTTCCATCAGCAATCAATATAAAGGCTTATCAAGTAAAAAAGTTTGTGTTAAACAACAGATGGCAAAACTAACGTTTTTTGCACTTATGCCAGTTTTTTTCTCACTACCTGAAGAGTCATTAACCTCTGAAATGCTTCCCCACTTTGGTTTCCAAAATCCATTTCCTAGAATGCTTTCAATCATGTTTTTATATCAGTAGAGTTTCTCGTATCTTATCACAAAGACTTTTCACTTTATTTCAACAAACATCCTGCACCATCCAACTGTCCCTCAACCTTGCTTTTGACTTAATTAAAATGGAAAAAGCTGGAGGACACAAAAGGAAAGACAAAAAACATCACAACGGATTGGGAGCAAACCTCCTGGAGCCTTTTGTACCAACTGTTTTCCCATGCCACATTTGATTCCCAAACTCAAAAGGATAGTCCCACAAAGAGGCCACCCCAAAATACTCTGAAAGAGCCAAGGGACTCAGTGTGGACCCCCCAGCAGGTCAGTCCTACCCGTGGCCCCAGCTGTCAGGTTGAGTGGGAAGGGTGACAGGACAAGGCTGATGACTGGCCACCCCGTGGTTTGGAATTACACGTTTCTCTTCACTACAGGCTCATTCATGGCTTAAGAGATCATGAAATACAATCTAAAGCACACTTAGATTCCACACAAGAAAGGCAAATTATCATCAGCTGATAAGCAGGAAAACATGCTGACCTGCAACTAAAGAAAGTATTTGCATTAGTTAGTTCTTTGTTCAAAACAATGCTATATATGCTTTGAAATAATTACAGCTAAGTATATACTTATTGTTAACTTTTATTCTAATATTAGAAAACTATGACTCATATTTTTACTGAAAAGAAAACCTTTTGCTCACGACTTCTTTCAAGCTTTAACTGGATGTTAATTTGAAATCATTTAGAAACTGGCAAGACATTATTTTATAAATGCTTTCATAAGTAAAAAATGTGCTACATGCTTCAGAAAAAAACTTATGCTCACTGATCTAAACTAACCTGAGTAAACTGAAATGATGAACATATTCTCTCTACACTTGCAAAACAAGCTATGGAAGTCCAAAATGAAATGAAGTTTGTAATTTTAACAAACTCTTTCTAGAGACAGCCAGTAATCAACCCTGAGCAGTGGCTTGACTTTTGCAGGATGTCAACAAATGCAGGCCGCTTGCATTTTTTATTACACAACTTTTAATTAGGTTCCTTTAAATAAATGAGTCCATGTAAACTGTTATAATTCTAATTTCAAATAGTTCTAAAAAGTATAGTTCTAAAAAGAGATGGAGAAATAGGTTAGCAGGAACCTTATGAAGTTCAACAAAGGGAAATGCCAAGTCCTCGCAAAGGCTAACCAGCTGGAAAGCAGTTTGGCAGAAAAAGACCTGGTGGTCTTGGTGGACCAGCTGTCTTTACAGCAAAGAAGGCCGAAAGTATCGTGGGCTGAATTAGGAAGAGCATCAGCAGGAGGTTATGGAAGGCAATCCTTCCCCTCAGCACTGGTGAGACACAAGTACAGTGCTGAGTTCAGTCCTGGGCTCCTCAGTGCATCAAAACTTGGACATACTAGAGCAAGTAGAAAAAGACCTGGGGTTACTAGTGGATGAAAAGCTGGACATGAGCCACCAATGTGCAATTGCAGCCCAGAAGGCCAACCACATCCTGGGCTGCATCAAAAGAAGTGTGGCCAGCAGATTGAGACAAGTGATTCTGCCCCTCTACTCTGCTCTGGTGAGACCTCACCTGGAGTACTGCATCCAGCTCTGGAGCCCCTGACACAAGAAGGATGTGGACCTGTTGGACCATGTCCAGAGGAGGGCCAAAGAAATTATCAGAGGGCTGGAGCACCCGTCTTATGAAGACAGGCTGAGGGAGCTGGGGTTGTTCAGCCTGAAGAAGACTCCAGGGGGGACCTTAGAGCAACCTTCCAATACCTGAAAGGACCCTATAAGAAGGCTAGGGAAGAACTGCAAGAGGGGAAGAGAGCTGGGACTGTTCAGCCTGGAGAAGAGAAGGTTCCAGGGGATGTTATCAATGTGTATAAATACCTCACAGGGGGAATGAAGAAGTAGGGAGCCAGACTCTTCTCACTAGTGTCCAGTGGAAGGCTAGGAGGAAATGAGCACAAATTTAAATACAGGAAATGCCATTTAAATGAAGGACATTTCTTACAGAGATGGTGACTGAGCACTGACACAGGTTGCCCAGAAAGGTTGTGGAGTCTGCATCCTTGGAGATACTCAAAACCTAGCTGGACATAGCCCTGAGCAACCTGCTCTAGCTGGCCCTGGTTTGAGCAGGGAGTCTGGACTAGGTGATCTCCAGAGCTGCTTTCCAGCCTTAGCCACTCTGTGATCCCACCTGGAGCATTTGCCTCTCACAAGTGTGTTGCACCACTTCAGATATAGACTTCAAAAGAAACACAAACATCATTTCCAGGCTTTGCTTATCAGACTGTATGTAACTCCAAGCTTATATAAGCTTATAGCTCCAACTCTATAAATATTGAGGTTTTTTAATCCAGACTACTACATCTCTTGATTGTTAAGATGAAGGGAGCATTTTAACAGAAAGCATTCAGTTTTAGTATGTTGGTCAATTTGCCCACTTAATAGTTGAGCAACAGAGAGAGATTTATTTTCCTTTTAAGTTTGCAGCTATCATAATAAAGCAGGAATTAGCAATAAGTAGTCAGTCCCTGATCAGATCAGTGGAGTATGTGATAAAAAAAAATTTACTCCAAACAAGTAAATGAAAATGAAACCTATAAAAAAATATTCAAATAAATAGGGGTTAAGCTTTGGCCCTATTGATTTTAAATATATATACATTAGTTCCATATAGGGCAGACTATTCACTACTGCATCTAGGCCTTTTAAAATTGTCCATAATCAAAACACCTAAATTAGCTATTGTCACAAAGTTTTCATGGTTTAAAGGTTACCTGCAGCAGATTATTAAATTTCAATGAGCTGAAGTGAGGAGAAAGATCTTTTAATAATTTCAGTTTCTGTGTGACAGTATAATCTGTCTTTTCATGGTTGGTACACAAAAGTCTGAATCAAACACCTCTAGGGCCACAATCTCAGCTATCAGAGAAAAAAAGAAGCATATATCTGTCACAATATTAATTACAGGTCTGCAGCTGTGTAACAAGATTGGACAAGTTTAGTCAGACTGTACTTCAGGTCCACAGTAATGCAGCACTATCTAGTCTTCCAGCGTTCCACCCTAGATAACAACTACCTGAAAAAATATCTCCAGAAGAAACTCACTGCATTATTTCTTCCAAATTAATTTTAAAAAATCAGCCTTGAGGAGACAGCTACCAGCAGGATTGTGAATTATTTTTTCATATAATTTTCAGAAAGTAATGATGACTTTTATATTCTGCCTTTTATATTGCATGCAATCCACATCCTCATTCATTGTACTGCTACTATTAACTATTGCAAGCTAAGAGGCCTGTAGGTATTTTTCCCAACAGCAAATTCCCATACTCTCTCCAGTTTGTATGCTATTACACTTTCCCTTTGTAATACATTCTTTTACTTTCAGGCTTATTTTTCATTAATCTGTTTTGGACTGCATTGTTCTGTGTGAGCTCAGCATCTGAAAGAGTCTAAATCATTTTCCAACTGCATTTTCTCTTCAGTAAAGACAGCAAATGCAAAAATTATGCTGTTCCATACCACTATTCAGACCATTTGTATAAATAATGAGGTTTTAGGGTACTGCAAAGCCTCCTGATAGCCCATTAGTAATCTCTTTCCAGAATTAAATGTACTTGTGGTATAGCTACTTTATACATCCTTTAAATCCAGTGAGTTACTTTGCCTCCACTTACATGGGTCAAAGGCTGAGACTGATGTTTTCAAAAAGAAAACTGGTAAAAAGTCCTTTAAAAAACTAACCCACCAATTGGGAATCTGACTTTACTCACATCTGCACTATTGATTGAGGCACTGCTTGGCTTAGATGCCGACTAGGACCACGAGGAACAGCTGAAGTCCTTCTTTGTTCTTTCCAGAAGACAACCTACACTACCATCAATATGTCAGATTTAGGCGTAACGACTGCCTGTTCTCTTTCTTCCCCTTCCTCATCTTCAACACAAGACCCAGATTTACTTCTTGTACATGTTTCTGTTTGTGTTGTTGTGGGGGTTTTTTTGCTAAAAGATTCCTTATTTTTCCAAGTTTGGCTAGTTCTATTTTGGCAGAACAACGAGGGGTTTCAGGAATCCTTTTTCCTTTAGTGAAACTATTTTTTAAATCCTCAGTCCCATACTTGAATATCTACCTCATTATTCTTATCTAAAATTTCAGAACAAAGCAGGTAATCACCTACTAATGCTATCCCTGTGGGACATGAAAGATGTACAAGCCACACTGTATGCATACTTCACTATTACTGCTCCACACCATGACTAATGAGGTAACATAAGAGCTGGAAATTAATAAAGCTGAAAAAAAAAAACCCAAACAACCCTGAACTACTCTCAGAAATTAGCTCCTATGTTGTTGTCTTCTGAATGTCATCTGTGAAGAAGAATGTGCGTAAGTCTATGATATTTGGCACAACTTAAAATTAGGAAAAAGGCAGAATTATGAATGGAACAGCTAACAAAGGGGAGCTCAGTCTTAAACCATTTATCATCATGCAGTCAGTCATAAGTCACAATTGGTGGAATCCTAACCTGTCAACCAGCTTCACTTTTGCATAAATATTTGTAAGCAATTTCTGTGCCATACACATATGAAAAACCTATTTTACAGAAAAAACAGGATCAATGTCTGCTCTTCTAGTCAAGAACAAAAAACTTCTTTACCACACAAAGAACAGGTCTGTCATTTATTTTTATTAAAATGAGTAAAAGAAATTCCCTCCTTCTAAAATAACTGCTGATGTAAATGTTAGGGTGAACAAAGTTCTTAAGTATCAAACGAGCAATTCTCAAAGCTGAGAAAAGATCACAGTACAAATCAAGGGTGGCAGCACAGAAAATCTTTCTCAGTGCCATTGTTCACAACATGCACAGCCTAAGCTAAACACTTGCAAGGCACAAAGTTGCGTTAGTGCCCCCAAAGCCAAAGGAATTTGTGAGTGCTATCCGCCGTTTTTCAGTTTTCCACTCCTGAGCTGTTAAAGGGACATAATTGAGATCAAACTCTGGCTCTGTTTTCTGTAAGTTTAGAGTAGGTGGCAAAATTCCATGGTAACAGGACAGTGCAGTAAAAGCTGCTTCAATAGCTCCTGCAGCCCCCAAGAGATGTCCTGTTGCTCCTTTTGTTGAGGAAACTGCAATATTACGTGAGTGATCTTTAAAAAGTTTCTTGATTGCTTGATTCTCAGCAGCATCTCCCAGAGGTGTAGAAGTTGCATGTGCATTGACATATGTTATGTCTTCAGGCTTGATACCAGAATCTTTTATTGCTGCAGACATACACCTAAGGAAAAAAAAAAGAATGAATGCTGAATTTTCCATTTTATTTTTGTCACTAAGACACAAGAACAAACCAAAAGCAAACGTATAGGGCATCCTAAAAAGTTTATTTTTATAAATCTGCATGACACACTTTACCAGAGATTAAATTACAATAAATGGATTCATCTAACTAAACACACTAGCATTTATATTGAGCCACCTGAGAGAGAGACAGTAAGTGGTGAGACCCACTACAAAATTAGAATTGCTGCTAAAAATTCCATGGTTGGGAAAAACAGAGAGAAAAAGAAAGAAGATACAACAGTCTCTACAGACTACATTAATATTTAAAATACTCTTTTCAATGCAAAAAATTGAAAACATTTGAGAGAGAAATAACTACCTGAAATTATTACAAAAACCAAGGTTCCCTCCAGTGAAGCTTCTCTGGTGCAAGGACGCATTTATGTACCATTCAGTACAATGGTCCAAGCAATCCTCTTCCCATCATCAGAGAAAAGAAGATCATGATTTTTACATTTAATTTCCCCTTGTATTTGCAGTATTAGAGAATTAGGAAAAAAATTACTCTATCAAACAAAAATATTGTGAAATGAAATAAAAGTTCTGCACTCATCCTCTTTGTGAGCTTCTTTTGCATGCTTTCCAGAGGCTAGAAGATGTCAAGGAGATACCACAAATTCCTATAGATAAAACGAAATTTACTGAAAGTCATGCTCTTCTACCCTGCCATGGTATATTCCATTCTGACTCATGATGACCTGTGGACCATCACTGCCTTTAGAAAACATGCTTTTTTACAAAAAACACAGAAGGATTGATATAGCTCCATCTTGTGATATTCTCACAGATTTCCCACAGAAAGGAGGAGATGAATCACATACCTCTCCTTGCATACACAGCTTAATGATATATTTCTGAGCAAAAGTCAACTGACTTTTAGAAATGTATGAAAAGTAAGTAAATAAAAAGGAAGATCCAAAAAAAGACAGCAAAGGCTGCAGGACAAATTTAAATGTCTCCTGTACAGAAGGATCCAGCTTAGCTTAGGTTGAAGGTCACTGACAGTGAGCCAACATTCAGGCAAAAAAGGTTACTGATCAACCATGAGGAAAACATACATTAATTTAGTTAAATATGTTAGCTGCAAGGAACATGTTTACTTAAGGAAATAACAGATCTATTGTGCAGAACACACTTTACAGCCACACTTCTGAGTCTGGCTTTGCCTCTCCTTAGCTGCAGGTTTATTCCAACACATGCATTAGTTTCCGACAGAAGTAGTTATTAGAAGATGATAAAAAATGTATTCCCTTGAAGTATTTTGATGTGGCAAATACAATTCCAATTCCTACAGAAAAGTAAGGGAATTATATACACTTCAGATTTAACCCATACACCACTGCAGTAATGAAATATTGGTTTGAATACTGTATAAAAGTATATTATCTCATCTCATGGTGGAAAGGCTCAATATCTTAGAGATGCCAAGATTAATGTCCAACTGCTACCCACTGTTAATTTAATTGATATATTAAAAAAATCTGTTACAATATCTTGCCATATCATCCCCAGGGGCAAACAAATCTGAAAATCTGAGAGGAGACACTCCTGACTACTCAACTCACACCTAAATCTGCAGAATAATTGAATACGAATCAAATAGCATAGAGGGAAACCTGGTATATGACGTCTTGAAAAATCTGTTCACCCAATACAGACGCAAACAGAGGTTTACAATACCATGCAGCAGGTTGATCTATTTGTGCAGTGACATGATTGAATTCTGTTATTTAATATTCACATGCACTCAGAAAAATGCAAACATCTTTACTAAAAATTCCAGTGTCAGCAACAGTATTCAGTCTGCACAAAACTTACAAACTTACACATGTAATTTAGCTGACAATTCAAATAGGTCAATGATAAATATTAGATTAATATCACCTAGTTTGGATGAAATAAGCAATAATGATTCACCATCTCACTAAACAGTACTAAAGTGTATTTCTGTTATGCTCTGCCACCAACAATTTTAGTTGCATCATTTTAGTATCTAAACATCATTGTAGCACTGGCATATGATCTAAATACATTCCCCATAAAGACCTGAAGTCTTTTCCAAATAAGACTAGCCAGAATCAATGCTAATTACATGTATAGTAAATATTCTAAGAAACTAGACCCTCAAAGTGCTCTACAGCTTCCATCACTTGGGATTTCTTTAAGAACACTATTCCCCTTTCAGAGCGCAACTAATAACACAACCCACTTTTGCAGTAGGGTCTCTCTTCTCTGTAGACGAAAGCTGAAGGAGAACCTGAAAAAGTTCTATAATACCATAAAAATATTTAAAAGGAGGTTTCCATTCAGACTTATTTGTGTGAACAGCTGTAGGAAAACAAAAATATTTTGTAGAATTTTGTAGAATTTTGTAGAAAACAAAATATTTTCACATAAATCTTTAGTAACTTCACCAAAAAGGCTGATTCTGGCAAGAACTGGCCTTCATCTTGTTGCTACAAAAAGAAAATTGGGGCAAAACCTTACCAGAAGCTCCTTCATTTTTCAGGTTATGTTTTCAGGCTTTTGGAAAATTAATTCAAGCTCAAACAGCATTTCTCTGAGAAAAGCATACGATGACAGAAACAAATGTACCCACTATAATTAACATACAAAGTAGCCATAATAATCAACATATAGTTCTTACCTGAATGCACCATCTCCCTCTGGATTAGGTGCTGTTATGTGGCAAGCATCACCAGACAGTCCATAACCTAAAACTTCTGCATAGATCCTAGCACCTCTTTGTACAGCGTGTCCATACTCTTCCAAGAGCAGCACAGCAGCACCCTCTCCCATAACAAACCCTTCTCTCTGCGAATCAAACGGTCGACAGGCCATTTTAGGGCTTGAATTAAAACTCGTGCTGAGGGCCCGAGCTCTTGCAAATCCAGCCAAGGACAAAGGACTAATGCAAGCCTCAGTCCCTCCAGCCAACATGACATCAGCATCACCAGCAGCAATAAATCTAAAGGAGTCTCCAACAGCATGTGCGCCTGTGGTACACGCAGTTGACACAGCGTGATTCGGCCCTTTCAGTTGGTATTTAATGCTGATCTGGCCTGCTGCCATATTGACCAAAATCTTTGGGACAAAGAATGGACTGACCTTGTTATAACCCTTTGCTTTAAATAAAGCAGCTGTATCAGAAATCTCTTCCAGCGGAACCATTCCCATCCCTATTGCCACACCAGCATTTAAGTGATCTTGTTCAGACTGGGGAGACCAGCCAGAGTCCTTCATTGCCAGCTCTGCTGCCCCGATGGCCATGACAGTGGCAGAACTCATGGATTTGATCTCTGACTTTGACACAAAGCTTTCTTCACTGAACTGACCCTCCTCATTTCCCCTGGGCACGCAAGCAGCCACTTTACATGGGACACCTGCATATTCTTCCCCGTCTAGCGCTGCAATCCCACTGTCTCCTTGGAGAAGGCGCTGCCACACAAACTGAGTCCCCACACCAAGAGGGGACACTAAGCCAATACCTGTAACAACTACTTTCCTGCGACATGCAGGCAGCGACTTGCTGAATGCTCTTCTGTGGTTTCGTAAATGCAGATTTAAATTCAGGCTCCGGAGATGTAGATTTGCAATCTTTAATATATCCTGTGAGCACTGGGAGAACATGGTGGAAATCAATCACTCCAAGCACATTCCTGTAACTGGGGCAAAAAGAAGACACAAACCCAGCAATAAAGCAGCCGATGTGAAAAACACTTCAAATACACTGTATTATAATGTAATAGCCTCCTTCATACACAAAAGCCCATATTCAACCCTACAGAAAGGGGTGTAGTTTCTGTGTCTATAATCAGGAACTGTATGTGTTATGGCATGCCTGGCAGAGAAACACACTGGCTTTGTGGATGCCTACGGGGGGCTCTTCTAGCTTAAGCTGCTGATGGGTATGACTGTGCACTGCCAGGCGTGCTCTGGGTTTGCAGCCCCTCTCTGGCCTTGCCTCGGTCCCCAGCAGGTCAGGCTGCTGGCACTGGTGTCCTGTGGCAGGGCAGAGGCTGCCGCACAGCTCTGCCAACACCTGATACACAGATGGCAACGGGCTGCCCGATTTTCACCTGATAAGAAGGGCACCGTGGCATCTCCATGTCTTTGGGAAAACACAGGGAGCGAGACAGGAACTGTGTGCAGCTGTGAGGCCAAGGCACTCCAGCTAGAACGGGCAGACCCGGTCTTTTCTGTGGCAGGAGGACAGAGAAGAGTTCTAAAAAAAATAAAATAGCACTTTCTAAAGCAGATGGGGTTTTTTTAAGGAGCCTGCTTTAACTCCTAACCCGAATTTATCATTTCATTTATCTTGAGCCAATCAGCCTGCATTTGATAAAGACACTGGAGAGTTAAAGGCAGAGGTCTTTCAAGCAGTGCGCGCCCAACGCCACGGGCAGGTCTTAATAAAATACCATTATCCGGGTGAAGACAATCAGGCAATTCCTGGTCTGACCCCAGCAACGCCAAAGACAAAAAACAAACGGGGGGGCAATTTCTCTCCGAGAACAAGCGCTGCAGGACGCCACCGCTGCTTGAAGGGCATCAACTATTTTAAATGCCTACACCAGGCGTCAAACCCGCAGCGCAGACCCACGGCTCCCCCCGGCGCCTTCCGCCCGGCGCCGCCATTGCTGCCGCAGCTCCGCCGCCCGCGGGGAGCCCGCCCGCCCGCCCCCAGCCCCAGCCCCAGCCCCATACCCATACCCATACCCATACCCATACCCATACCCATACCCATACCCATACCCGTCCCAGCCCCCCGCCCCACCCCCGCCGTACCTCCGCCGGCCGCGCTGCCCCTGCTCCGCCGGGCCTGACTCGGCCCCCCACGCCCCTTCCGACGGCGCGGGGCTTTGTAGCCGATTCCCGATGTCTGGATCGGTGAGGAGCGGCGCGGGCCGATGGGTAACTCGGCGGGAGACTGCGCGGCCCTGGGGCGGGTCCCGGGGCGGGTCCCGGGGCGGGTCCCTGGGCGGGTCCCCGCCCGGCGGCGGCGGCGGCGGCGGCGGCGGCGGCGGCGGCGGCGGCGGCGGCGGCGGCGGCGGCGGCGGCGGCGGCGGCGGCGGTCGGAGCTCGGTTGGCGGGTGCGGGCAGGCAGGGGGCCCGACTAGCACTGGGAACTGGAAAAGGCAAAGAAATCACTGAGCTCCGCAAAACACGCCTTTAAAACACGCAAAAGAAGATACACCCCCCCCAAAAAAAAAAAAAAAAAGCCCAAGCAAACGTGCGGTCTCAAAGGGAAACATAGCCCAGGAGTGCAGCACAGGGGGGGATCCACCCGTCTGGAGGACAGCTCTGTGCAAGGGACCTGGGGGTCCTGGTGGACAGCAAGCTCAGTGTGAGTGAGCAGTGTGCAGAGTGTTCTCATGATGAGAACAGCCAGACATTGGGATAATCTCCCCAGGAGAGTGATGGATTCCCCAACACTGGATGCTTGTAAGATTTAGGTGGACAAGGTGCTGGGCCATCTAATTTAAGGCTTGTTCCTAGCGAGAAAGTTTGGACCAGATGATTGTAGAATCACAGAATGGTTTGGGTTGGAAGGGACCTTAAAGATCATCTAGCTCCAACCCCCCTGCATGGGCAGGGACACTTCTCACTAGATCAGATTGCTCAGAGTCCCATCCAACTTGTTCTTGAAGCCTTCCAGGGATGGGGCTTCCACAGCTTCCCTGGGCAACCTCTTCCAGTGTCTCACCACCCTCGTAGTGACGAATTTCCTCTTAATGTTTGACCTAAATCTCCCCTTTTCAAGTTTTAAGTCATTAGCCCTTGTCCTCTTGCTACAAGCCTTAGTAAAAGAGTCCCTCCTCAGCTTCCCTGTAGCCTCTTCAGGTACTGGAAGGCCACTATGAAGTCTCTGTGGAGCCTTCTCTTCACCAGGCTGAACAACCCCAGCTCTCTCCTCTGGACTCACTCCAACAACTCCATGTCCTTCTTGTGTTGGAGGCTCCAGAGCTGTACACAGTACTCCACGTGGGGTCTCACTAGAGCAAAGTAGAGGGGGAGAATCACCTCCCTTGACCTTCTGGCCGTGCCTCTTTTGATGCATGATGATCCTTGAGATCCCTTTCAACCTGGCATTCTGCTTTTCTGTGAATAATCAACAAGAGGGTAACGCTACGGTCATGAGGCAAACCTTGTCATTTCCCATCGTTTTCCTTAATGCAATATTCATAAAGCAACACACTTCAGCACTGAGTGGTTAGGTATTGTCGAAACTTAGGCAGTAAATGGTGCATAACCATGTAACTCACAGCCACCAGATGCATGTGCAGGAACAGCTCTTCAGGACCTTGCAGCCTCTTCCAGGCCCGTTTTATGTTTCACCTTAGCTAATTCCTGGACACAGTTTTCCTGCCTGCACTTTGTTCCCTTGTTCTAATCCCGATCACCATCTGATCCCCATTCTGCTATCTGCACACCTCAGGTGCCCATTCTTACTATCTCCCAACTTTGCTGCCACATTCCTGTGTAAAGCGTCCTCCTCCACACAGGGGCTTAAACGCTGGTAGAGAATACAGAGGTAAACACAGGCAAGCTGATCACTGACTTCACAGGAATGCCTTGAAAACGCATGTACCGATATGTCAACAGCACCAGTACAGAAAAGGACACTGTTTGTTGTTGCTGCTTCCAGATGCAGAAGCCACAGTGCGTGATCTGAACTGAAACCAAGCTGCTCGCTACGTCTGGAGGAACAGCTCAGTTTTCACTTGAGAAGGACAGCGGGAAGACACAAGGAAATTAAATGAAGCAGGGTCAGGGCAAGTTCAAACTGGACATGCAGAAAAGGCTCTTCGCTGAGAGGGTGGCTGGTCACTGGAACAGGCTCCCCAGGGATGCAGTCGTGGCACCAAGCCTGTCGGAGGTCAAGGAGCACCTGAATGATGCTCATAGTCATATCGCTTAGTTCTAGGTAGCTGGGAGGAGGCGTGTAGCAGGGAGTCGGGCTGCATGATCCTCACGGGTCCCTATGTTCCGTGGCTCCATGACCAGGGCTCCCGCCCCGGGCCTTTCACCCTGCCCCCTCCCGCGCCGCCCCCGGGCGCGGCGTTCCAGGGCCGTGCCCTCCCCGGCCGCGCTGCGCATGCGCGGCGGCGCCATGGCGGCTGCCGTGGGGGTCCCCGCCGCGCCGGCCTCCCCCGCCGTGAGCGAGCTCTGCCAGAACGGGCGGGAGATCTTCCTCGAGGCCTCACGGCTGCTCCTCACCTACGCGGACAACATCCTCCGGTGAGCGGGGCGAGGCGAGGCGAGGCGGCAGCTGCGTCTGCTGGGCCCGGCGGCGGGGTGAGCGCGGGGCGGCCGGTCGCCCCGCGGCAAGGCCCGCTGGGGGCACGGGCCGCGGGTGTGCCCCTCGCCCGCTGCGGGCGGTGGGGCCGGGCGGCTGGGTGGGCCCGGGGCCGGGCCGTGCCCCCGGGGCCGGGCCGTGCCCCCGCCTTTGCCGAAGGGGGCGGCGGGCGCCGTTGGCGCGGCAGGAGCCGGGCAGGGTCGGGCGTTACGGCTGGCTCGGCCCCGCCGAACCGGGGCGAGCCTGTGGGCCGGGCAGGTCCGGCCGGGCAGGTCCGGCCGGGTCCCCGACCCTCCAGCAGGGGTCTGCCGGAAAACACTCGCACGCAGCAGTTTGTCCAGATGGTTCGGTTTTCTTACGTAATTAGCCAAGTTCAAAAGCATCTCGCTTCTTTTTTTATATATATTTTTTTTTTGGACGTTATTTAAGAATAAGATTATTGTTCACGTTAGCCAGTAGCGGCTTGAATGTTTCTTTCCTTGTTTATTGCTGGTTGGTTTGTTTTGAGGGCTTATTTCGTGCCTTAAACATAAAAACCTGTGTTAGCCCAGATTCTGCAAACCTTTAAGCACCTGAATATTAGTGGATGCATCACAAGTAATGCTAAAACATCAACTCGGTTTTTCTGTTGCCTCTCCAGAGTCGGTGAGATTGGTATAAAGAGTTAATCGTAGTTGAGTTTTTGTAAGGTGGCTGTAAAGGTTGTGTATACACACCAGCATATATGATTGACCTTGATGTCTTCAAGCAACTCAAGATGCATGAGCTGCCCCTCCCTCTCTATCTGGTTTGTCAGCTACTCACAGAACCTGTGTTGTGTGACAGGAGGCAGTGGGTCCTGGGCTGACTGCTCTTAAAGAAAGAGGCGAGAGAAGAAGGTTTAGAAAAGTTGGAAGAGGAAAAGGGGAGCTGAGGGCTGGCCCTTCCAGAAGTAAAGTGACCACAGTAGTTTAACCCGTGGACCAGGAGGTTTAGCAAAGCATCTCTAGTGGGCCTAAAGCCACCGGCGTCAAGCTGCAGAGCTCAGGTGGCACGCTGCCTGCTGGAGGTGGATGTCCAGTTATCTTCAAGTGTCACTGCAGGCTAAGCCCCTGCTGGCTAGGGCTACAGAACACATAATTATCAACTTAAGTTGCAAACTGAAATTTAGAACCAGTTTTGCTACTCCCAAGGCTAAATGCAAAAGGACACGAATTCAGTTAAAGTTTTAGAAAGGTTTGACGTTCTGTCTCTTCATGATGTGAAGGAAACAAAGCTTTTTAAAAATTCCTTATGAATGACTACTGCTGCTTAGAACAGTTACCCAGTTTTCAAGAGCTTACTTATTTTGCAAACATAATTCAAGTTTTCAATTTCTTCAGGAATCCTTATGAAGAAAAATATAGATTAATTCGGATTGGAAATCCAGCATTTTCCACAAGGCTGCTGCCTGTCAGAGGAGCAGTTGAATGTTTGTTTGAGATGGGGTTTCAAGAGGTGAGTACAATTTAGTAATTTCTGATGTCTTCATCAGTTCACACACTAAACTTGAAATTTTGATTATTTTTTTCTCCTTTTCCCAGTTGCAAGGCACTAGATTTTAAGCCAATTGCTATTTTCTTGATTTTTCTTCCAATGCTTGTTTGCAAGTATCACCAACAGAAAATATCCATGAGTCTACTTCAGAAATCTGGTGGAGCTAGAGCTAAGCTGATCTGTGATAAGGTTGCTTTTCTGCTGTGCAGACACACTACTCATTTGCTTTATGGCAAGATGCATATCCATGCTGGCACAAAGGAGATGGTAAGAAACGAGGTGAAAACCCCTTCTTGCAGTGACATCTCACTGTTGGGTGGACATCAGGGTGCATCATCAGACAGTAGTTTCCATATTCTTTGAGAAGTCGTGGAGACTGGGGAAGTCCCAGATGACTGGAAGAAGGCTGACGTCACCCCCATCTAAAAGAAGGGTTCAAAGGAGGACCCAGGTAATTATAGCCCATTAGCCTTAATTCAGTCCCTGGGAGAGTCATGGAGTTAATCCTCCTGGGCACTGTCACAAGTCAAATGCAGCATGTGATTGGGAAAAGCCTGCACACGTTGACCAGGGGCAAAGCTTACTTGACAAACCCGATCACCTTCTACAACAAAGTAGCCAGCTTGGTTGACGCAGGGCAAGTGGCGGACGTTGTCTCCCTGGGCTTCTCCGATACTTTCAGTACAGTCCCCCACAGCTTCCTTTTAGGAAAACTGGTGCATTATGATCTCCAGAAGGGAGAGCCACCTTCCAGGAAGGCCTAGACAGGCTGGAAGAGTGGGTTAACAAGAACCTTATGAAGTTCAACAAGGACAGCTATAAGGTTTTGCACCTGGGAAAACATAACCCAGGAGTGCAGCACAAACTGGGATCCACCTGTCTGGAGAGTAGCTCTGTAAAAATGAACCTGGGGGGTCCTGCTGGACAGCAAGCTCAGTATGAGTGAACAGTGTGCAGCAGCAGCAGCAAAGCAAGCCAGTGGGGTGCTGGGTTGCATCAGCAAGAGCATGAGCAGCAGAGACAAAGAAGCCATCTCTCGCTCTACTCACTGCTTCCCAGACCACACTTGGGATACTGTGTTCATTTCTGGTCCCTACTATACAAAAAAGATCTGGACAGGCTGGAGAGGGTCCAGAGAAGGGCCACAAAGATGATCAAATGACTGGGAAACCTGCTGTACAGGGGAAGGCTGAGAGAACTGGGTTTGTGCAGCCTGGAGAAAAGGAAGTTTAGAGGAGACCTTATTGAAATGTTCCAGCACTTAATGGGTGGCTGCCAAGAAGATGGAGACTCCCTTTTTACAAGGAGTCACATGGAAAAGACAAGGTGCAAGTTACTCCTGGGGAGATTCCAGTTGGACATGAGAAGAAAAGTTTTCACTATGAGAACAGTCAGACACTTGAATAATCTCCCCAGGGAAGTGTAAGATTTAGGTGGACAAGGTGCTGGGCCATCTAATCTAAGCCATGTTCCTAGCTAGAAAGGTTGGACCAGATGATCCTTCAGGTCCTTTCCAACCTAACATTCTGTGATTCTATGTTACTGTAAAACTGTGCATTGAAATAGTCGTTTGGAAGGAAATAAGAAGTTCTGGTCTTCTCCTGCTTGTTCTTGCCATCATTAGGGCTTGTGTGGCCCCATAGTCAGTTAAATAAGGGAAGCTGATCTTATTAAAATGAATCTCCCCAAACAAAAGAAACATGTTTTGGCCAATGTGCAACTAGTGTTATTATGACAGCAGTGGAAGGCAACAGACTGTTGAAGTAATGGGAGAATGGGACTTTTACCCATTTAAAACATTTATGAAATTGTATCCTAAAATAGTCTTGAGTGATTCTTGATTCTGTTGCAGTCAAAAAGATGTATTTTAAAAATTGCCTTGTGTCCTGAAATGGTCCTTGTCTTGGTGGAACTTAAACTGCCAAAGCTTGTTAAGCTTGAAGCAGCCTTTGTAATTACAGGAGAGCTGGGGTGAAAACCCAGCTGTTGTTTAACGGTGCAAAGCTCTTGCTTTGCTTTTAATTTGTTTGTTTGATGCCATGCTTCTGTGTGGGTACATACATTATGTTACTTAGGTCTAGCTGTCATGAGACATGTGCCTTTTCTTCAGGTAAAGTCAATTAACATAGTTGTCTTAATTGAAAAAAAGAAAAGTATGCTAAAAGAAATGGTGACCGCAGAAGGATAAGTTATCTGTGGCTTTATTCTCATGCTGGTGCTCAGGAGATTACTTTTAATGATGTGTTTTAGGCAAGAGGTAGTCAGTGTAGCTAGTGAAGCACTCAAGCAGTAATAAAGTGGTCGTTTTAAACATGTTATAAAATGCTTCTCCCACTTCTATCACATGTTTAAGAGCATGTTGGGTCAGTCTTAAGGTTACTGTGTCACTTGAGGCAGGAGCTCACAAACTTCTCTTCAGCTGCAATAACTAAAATTGTTTCTTCTTTTGTCTCTGCTTAATAAGCTCACTTTTTAATTAAAAAAAATGAGGACTCATCTGGGTTGATACACTGAATTTGGTTTTGTAGGGAATGTAATTGTTAAAAGCAAAGCACTGTGTCTGCAGTGATAGGTGACCTAATGTAACCATAGATAAACAAATTACTCAGTTTAGTAAATAGAAGTGCTGCAGTGGTGGAAAACTGAAACTCTGAAAATACGAATGCTCTGGGATATTTTATGTTTCTAGTAACCTATTTCTTCGTATTAAGTACACTGATATTTGCTTCTGTCATGATTACTAATCTTTTCTTATACTACCAGTAATCATGTTACAGTAAAGAAATGGTAACCCAGAAATCAAGCTAGGTACAGGTCTCAGTAACAATATTTTGTATCTGAAAACTTACAAAACCTAAAAGATAGCAGTACAGAAGAGAATTCCCAGCAGATGCCATTCTAGAGGCTTCTTCCCCAACACTGACTGTCCTCCTGTGTTGCCTAGCATTTCACTGCTGTACTGAGAACTGAGCACTTGCTGTTAATTTTTGTTGTTGTTGCTTTCTCTGCCAAACTAATTGCATTGTCCATGTGTGGTTCTGTAAAATAAGTTACTAACAGAAGCATGTTGTTATGAGCCCTTTTTCTCTAGACTGACTGAAAGTTCCTGAGCTAATAGCTTCTGCTTGAAAAGACCTAACTGAAGGATGAATCCTGCCAAGCCTTAGTGTGCTAACTTCCAGTAAATGTTACAGCTGTTTGCTGTAGATGCAAACTGCTGACTAGCTTAGACCTGCATTAACTGCTGAATTAATGTGTGTAAATTTCAGGGAGAAACTCACCTGGTTTTCCCTAAGGAAGCTTCGATTGAGCAGCTGCGTAGAATCAGAGACTTAATTGCTGGAGAGAGGAGTAGCAGATTGAATGAGTCAAATCAAATCCATGGATCAGGATCCTCTGAAACTGTGGCCAGCACTCAGACAGATGCACACCTTCCTTCAAGACGTGCTGACTCTGTTCCTGCACCTGCCCGTCAGCAACCAGAAACATCACTTGTGCGATCTCTTGAAATGGTAAACAACCTAAAAACTCTGTAGACACACTTAATCTTGAATATAAAGATTGAAGAAGAGTTAACTGTTGGGACTGGTTACTTGGAGAGGCTGTGTAGTCTCCAAAGGTGGGCATTTCCAGACCTGACTGGATAGAGCCCACAGCCAGGTCAGGGCGAACGAGAGGGAGAGGGTGGGAAGTTAAGACTAGGACTGTATGCCATGTTTGTTAGTTAAGAGTCAGCAGAAGAACAGGAGCACAACCATAATGTATATAATTGTTGGTGTTTCAGTTCGTGCATTATAACCTCTGTGTAGCCTGTGAGGACTTTATTTTTTCACATGTGAGTGTTGTGTGAAAAATTTAGGCAGGCAATGACAAGTCTATCGTTATTTAGGCTGTTTCCCTTGTCCAAGAGGTTGACATGAATTTCTTTATCAAATCAAAGAGGCAGAATCCTTTCATCTGATGTTACTTCACCTGGTGGGACAAGACTCTTACAACCTCATACAGCTTTGAAAAATGAAGTTATGCTTTTCGATAGAAGGTTTGAAGGATGCTCTGGTTTAACTTTCTAAAGAGAGTTTTTACCCCTAGAAAAGTGTCACTTCAGTCTTAAAACTGTTGTAAAAGGAATCCTTCCAAAACCTTGCTTCTCATACATTTTTTAAAAGAGTTTGTGTCTTCTAAGTGATGTTACCAGTATATTGTTGGATACTGAACAATGACATACTATTTCTACCTGATACCTACCCAAGATCAGTGGAAGAGAAATGGCAAAGCATAGATTGAAGTGATGGCGTTTGGTCATAAAGAGAACTCGGTGACCTGTCATCACCCATAATGTCCTTTGGGAAAGGAACTGTTGCCTCTAAAATATACTGAATTTGTTTGGGGTGGGTTTGTTTTTTTGTCTACTTGAATTTTACAGTTTCAGCTACTTCTGCAATAGTGATTGGAAGTAGTTATGAAGCCTCTGGAGTGGCTTGCTGTAGTACTCATAAGTACTGGAAGCCTTGAGGCTTTAGAAGTTATGTTGACCTTGCAGTGAGAAAAACATTGCAGACTTCAAGTTGAGACAACGGATTGTGAGGTTAATCCTTCTCATTTGTAGTTTTTCTGCCCTGACTTATGCTTGCCAGCAGAGTTGTGAATCGATTTTCTATGCAACTTATTTTTTTATGCTTCTTGAGACTCAAAATTTGGTGGGACCAAACTTAATACAATTTAGAGACATGGTTAATGCAGTATTGGCTGTCTATTAGAATGCTGTATTTCAACTGATCTCTTCAGGAAATTATTCTGATCGCTCTCTGTGTAGTCTGGATTGATTGAAAGGAGGTCCATAGAGAACCTTCTGGCTATGACTTGGCCGTTTTGCTTACACAGCAGTAGATGTTTTGTTTTCCAGTGAGTACACTGCAGAGGCATAGTTGTATTACTGTTGTATACACTGCTTTCAGATGTTGGAGAGATTTAGAGTGTTTTTTGTGGTGCAAGCATTTTTTTTTTTCTTGCCTATGCATTCACCTGTGGTTCTGGGGAATCCTGATAAGGACAGGGAGAAGTGGCTTACTTGAGACGGCACAGGAATATTCCTAAATGGCACAGTTCTGGGAACCTAGCCCATCATTCTTTTGCCTCATCTGTTTGTTTGGTTTTTTATCATAAGGCATTCTTGAGACTTGCAAATAGAAAAGTTCTGGCTAGTCATTATTCTGGTGGATGGATTCTGATCCCTTCCTTCATGACACAGTGATTATAGAATGAAAAAGGCATCCAAAGTTAGATTTGCAGTGAGGCTCACCACACTTCTAGATGTGTGCATAAGATTTTATTGGTATACAGTGGATTCCATGAAACCAGTTATGCGCTGCCGTAACACTGGTGGTGTTTGCAGGTGGGAAGATCTGAATTGTCAAATATTGTGGGAGACTTTCTCCTGTGCTGAGCAGTATCTCTGGACACTCTTCCAGGAAGCTGACAGAATGTGAAGATTTATAAACCATTGGCACTTCCTAACTTCCCTTATTTCTGTTCTTCCAACTTGCATTAAAGACATTCTGAACA
Organism: Apus apus; assembly: GCF_020740795.1. Classification (NCBI taxonomy): domain Eukaryota; kingdom Metazoa; phylum Chordata; class Aves; order Apodiformes; family Apodidae; genus Apus; species Apus apus. The sequence goes on along the minus strand of NC_067283.1, from coordinate 40,287,594 downwards.
CAGGTGGTTTTGAGAGGTTAAATCAGTTACCTACAGCTGTTGAGCTCCAGGAAGAGCAAAACCAATTCTGTTCTGTTTCAGCAGCTATGAAAAGTAAGGACTGGTTCTGTAGTACTGTCCAGCATCAAAATAATCACTCCTAATTTAAATTTACCTCTGAAAGAAGTTATCCTCTGAAGAATTCTGTGTATTATGTTGCATTTGCCACTAGGATCTCAGGAAAGTGGGATTTTTGATGAAACAAAGGTGGTAGTTAAGACTAAAGACTGAAGCATGACCTAGCAGTAGAGAAAAGGTAATTTAACAGTGCCACAGGCTTCCCCCCAAAGTTTTAAAGCCCCATTTCAATTTCTGTGTTATCCCCCTTTTAAATGGGAGTGAGTAGTTTGCTCAGCTACTAACTCTTCTGTTGTTAACTAGCTATGTATTCTAATAGACATGGGTGTACCTTACTGGGTGCAAAATGCAGTTGCCACTAAGTGCCACTTAGGATAACTGACTGAAGAAATATAGTTCTTACATTCAATTTCTAGTGAAATACACTGTTCAGTTATAGTCAAAGGGCTATCTATTCAATCTGTCAAAGTTGATCTGTGAGAGAATGAAGCAGAAATAGAGAAGCAGTGTTCATGAGTAAGAAATAGAAGAGCAACATTCATCAATAATAGACTTCTGTGAACTGGGGCAGCAGTGTCCAGGAAATGGAATGAATTCCAGGTTCTTTTGTTGATTTCAGGTGAAAGGTGTCCAAAAGATATGGGGCAGGGGAGAAGTAAGTAAAAAACTTTGCCATCAGAGATGTCTTTAAAAACAGTTTTCTCCCTGAATTGGTACACTTTTTACTCGGGACACCATTCAGAATACTCAAAGATGAAAAGGCTGGCTTTCCAGTTTGGTTGGTAGTGTATACAATTTTTATTGCTATATTTACAAATAAACATTTCACTTGTAAAGAAATACATAATTTAACTATAGAATTATGGCTGACTTAAACTAAAATAGGAGAGCTTGGTTCTTCTGGCTTGATGTGGGTGTTCATAAATCATCTTGTGACACAAGATCCTTTTGCAGGCTGTGGATATCTTACAAACACTTCAAACAAAACTTGAGCATCTTGTATTGATGTATGAGAATCCTTCTATTCAGCAGAAAGCACTAGCTTCAATTCCCCTTCAGCAATTGAAAGGAAAGGCTCAGAAAAAGCTAGCACAAGCTACAGGACTGGACAAAGGTAATGCTACCAAGTTATATTGTATATGAAACAAAAATTCTTCAAAATGTCTGAATAATGCATGTATCTACTATGCTTTAGGCGTCTGGAGTTGGTCATATGTCTGTAGGTTCCAAATGCTGTCTCTAAATTAGAACTAAGTTCCTAATTTTCAGGTTTTCTACTCTTCTCTCTCCTTACTTTTGTTACTACTTTATTTCTTTTTTCTTCTGTCCTTTACTGCTTCCACATAGAAATTTTGAGCTCTTTTCAAATAAGTAGTAAACAATACTACAAACAGCCACAACAAGAGGAGGGAGCTTCTTTGACTTCATTGTTTTGAAATCATCAGAGTGCAGATTTCCCATGCATACTACAATTCCAAATTCAGAATAAAAGTTCAGAATAATGCTTTTCTCTCTTTAAAGTGTTATTAATGGTGAGATTTTGTGTGATACCTTTGCAAGACACAACCTGATAGAAATAATTTCATTTTTTGCTAATGCTTAAATGAATTGGGTTGTTCACATGCCATTCTCTTGGAGATAGAAGTGAAACATAGACATAAACATTTGTGACATGAGTGGCTAAAATATTTATTTTCATCATAAATGCAAATTCACTTTGAATGTACAAAGTCTTTGTCAAGTGAAAACGACGTATTTCTATTTTCAAGTGACAGATTTGTTTCAGCAACATAGTGAAATTTTACTTGTATGAAATATTTTTTAAAATATTATTACAATGCCATATTTAAACAAAAAAAAACCCTTTTCACTGAGAATCTTTGATAGAAGATTCTTGTATGAAGCAATTCTGCTAACTTGATGGGAGTGCTGTTTCTATACATGACCTTGTGATGTCTCACAGAGCCATACACTAATATGTCATTCTGTCTTTTGGCATTAGGGAACCTTTTTACAATGGATTTTCTACAGTTAAAAGTCAAGTTTTCCTGCTTTGGATCTTTTCTTATGCACTTCATGGTCTTGGCAACATGTGTTTAAGAGAGTTAGTTAGTCCCTACAGAATCTTTGGTACCAAAGACTACTTCAGCTTCAGAGGAGGATGTGAATTGAGCTTGAATAAGTAAAACACACGTCTTACCTAGCTTTTCTTCGCCATCCTGAAAAAGGAGCTAGTCCAAAAATTTGGTGCAACTTCCTTCAGCTCTGTTTAAACAGCACATTTCTAAATTATTTTTGCATCTTCATATTTATTAGTCAGACCTGTTTGCACTGTGACTTCAAGCAGGCTGTAGTATGTAAATAACCAGATATTAGTATCTGCAATTGCAGTGTCACCTAAATCGTCGAGTTAATAGGCTTACTTGTTTGAATGTTATGAATCTGAGATGGAAGTCCTGTCTCTCTGGGCATTGAAACAGAATGTACATTTAAAGACTATAAGAATAATCAGAAGGGATGGATCTCTTTTGGAAAACTTGTTAATTAGGTGAAGTGGGATTATTTCCAGGTGACACAATAGTCACATTGTGTGAGTAGATTCTAACACAAGTTCTGAACACAGGAAAACAGGATAGAAGAATCTAGTGATATAGTGTGGTGGAACAGGCTGGAGTAGAAAAATAAGACATCCTCTGTCTAGGTTGGATAAGCTGACAAAGGTGTTTCTTTGCTGAATTTTTAAATAAACTCAACTTTGTTCACATGGTATATGTACTGTTCTACACTAAGTTATGTTTGTAGAAGGTCTGCTGAACTTACACCTGGTTGTCTAAACTTCTGCCAGTGTCTGGTTCTTTGGGATTATGAAATCAAAGCAATTGTTATTTCTTGTTTAAAAGCTAAGAATAGGAAAATAATACTTAGGAGTAGAATAAGAATTAAGACACTTTCTTCCAAAGCCCTGGAAGAATTTGAGGAGCATGAGAAACTTCACCAGGCTTCACTACATATCTGACTTGTTTTTCTGAGCAATTCCTATTTCTTACTCAAGCTCTGTAGTCTTTAGGAGTGCAGGTTTTTGTCCTTTGGATATAGTCTGATGTTATTCAGTCTTGAGAACTCAGAATTTCTTTCTTGTGTGCTTAAGTAACATACTAAGCTTTTTTCTCTAATGAGACTTCTAAAATAGTAATTAAGCCCCAGAGATGGTTATTTATATAGATACTGGATAGTTCAGCTAAACTTTTTCTATTTGACCTGTGTGTTGTGAAAATTCTACAGGTGCACATGTGAATGAAGAGGACTTCTTGTTGTTGGAGCTCTTGGACTGGTTTAAGAATGACTTTTTTCGCTGGGTAAATAATCTTCCTTGCAGCAGGTGTGGTGGGCAGACAGAGCCTAAAAGTGACTATCTGTCGCCTACCAATGATGATCTAAGGTGGAATGCCAGTCGGGTGGAAAATCATTACTGCAACCAGTGTCAGTTCTGTAATAGATTCCCAAGGTGAGCATGCAGTCATTTGCTTTGTCATCTTTTCTGGTCCTTCAAGAAGCAGCTTTGCATTTGTGTGTTTGTGAACAAGTGATAAGTTGTTGGTTGAAAGATGAGAGAAGCCTTTTTAAGCAACATAATGGGATCGTTGATGAACCAGCAATTGCTATATAAGTTTAGAGATTTTAAAAAACAAAACATTGTTTTCTGTTACATAACCTTGTTCTTAATACTTGTCTGATTTTATTGGGGTTTTTTACTGTTAACTTGATAAAGTAGAGCTCCTAAATGAAATATGGTAAAATTGGCATAGTATGTAGGTATGTTTTTGTTATTTCAAGAAAAACCTTCACTTTGATGAGAAATCACACATGTTCTACTGAGCCTATAGCAAAAGAGCAAATATCCATATTTTTAATATTTTTGCTAACTATTAAAAGGACCCTCCTAGAAAGTCCCTATTTTCAGGTGAAGTCAAAGTCAATTTTGAAAAGAGAAAGTCATGCTATAGACATGTGACAGAGTCATGTGAGTCAAGGTAAAAGTAGCATTCTGCTCACACTTGCTTTGTGCAGTATGGCAATCATTTCCTCTTATCTTCTGTGGACTGAATGTCACAGAAATCTGTTTAAATCATCACAAAGACAATCATGATGTAAAGATCTTCAACGGTGAAATGTATTTTCAATTATTATGGTTTTATTTTATTGTTTCTTGTAGATATAATAATCCCGAAAAACTTCTGGAAACCAGATGTGGACGCTGTGGCGAGTGGGCTAACTGTTTTACGCTGTGTTGCAGAGCTGTAGGTTTTGAAGCTAGATATGTCTGGGACTCTACAGGTATCAGTATTCTAGAGTATCCTGATGTTAAATCAAACCTATGAAAAGTGAGGTTATATATTTTGTAGTTCTCAGATTATATTAGCCATCGGGCAGCATATAACGTTACGCAGTTCAGCTAACAAAGACAATATAAATTCAATTTCCTGTCCTGCTTGATGAGATGAAATGTGGTTTTGCAAGTAAGGTTTGATGATTGACTTCAGAATGATACAATCTTTATTTCTATCTAAGGGACTATGATTCAAAGACAGAGAGAGACAGCTCTGGTAACTTTTCTGAATGTAAATGAACAGTCATGTTCTTTCACCTGTTCCTTTGTTTAGTAAGTTAGGAAAAGTTACAATATTCTGCATTATTAGAAGAGAAGCTCTATCCTTATAATTCATTGTTTATTCTTGGCCTTTCTTATATAGATCATGTGTGGACTGAAGTATATTCTTCATCTCAGAAAAGATGGCTTCACTGTGATCCCTGTGAAAATGTCTGTGATAAACCTCTTCTCTATGAAACTGGGTGGGGAAAAAAGCTCTCCTACATATTTGCAGTCTCCAAAGATGAGGTAGGAGTAATGTTGTTAATAAAAAAACAACTTGCCCTTGGGAAAGTGTGTGATGTGTTCCATCTTAGTGCAATTTCCAGAATTGTTATAGAAAAACACACTTTGATTAGCTAAACTCTTTAAATGAAGCAAGATACATGGCAGTGTTGGGTGGCTTTATTTTCTTTAACTTGCTATGTTTGATGTCAAGGTTGTTGATGTCACCTGGAGATACAGCTATAAGCATGAAGAAGTGCTCTCCAGAAGGACAGCACTCAGTGAAGCGACACTACGTGAAACAATTAACACGCTAAATAGAAAGGTATGTAGCTTTTCTTAGATGGATTTCTTTAAGTGAAACATAAGTGTCTTTCCAGAATGCAAAGTCCTTGAGCAAAGGAATGCATTCGGTAACCTGACAGGAATGTCCATGCACTATGGAATCTAAAGTGCTGCTAAATACAGATCTCATTTGACACTGAATACAGAAGAATCAGTCATGGTGCTGAACTTACATGAAATAAGATGTGGACTCCTTGAGGGCAGTTGGGGCAGTTGAGCTTTTTCCACATCAACTTCAAAACAATAGTATGTATAGTTCTAGCAATTTTAGGCCAGTTTTTTTCCCATGACTTTACAGGCTCTAGAAGGTGGGAGAAGTGATTCACAGGCTGTTTCCAAGGCTTTCAAGAAGCATTGATACCATCAGTGAGGCTTTGGCTGAGACCAACATATGTTGTGCATGCCTAGCATCCCCGAAGTAAATGAGAGTCATTTGCACCTGCATGTCATGATCACAGAACTGAAGTGCACTCAGCCTCTTTCTGCTAACCTTTTTCCACTCCTTGCCTGGGACAGGAAGAACTTTTTTTGACTTGATATACTAGAATACCAGAAAACCTTGTACCCACCTTTAAGGTTCCATTTTGTCCCCACTTCCTTCCAGGACTAATTCTTGTGCATAGAAACTTCAGTTCCTGTGATAGTATGTAGCTGATTGCTTCATTAACAGATTATGTCTCATGGAGGCCTGCTGGCTTCAGGGTTATAGCCACACACTAAGTGTGGATTCATTATTTCAAACCCTGGACTAAAATGTTTTATCAGTAATGAAAAATTTGAGTCACATAGCAAAGTGGAGAACTGAGAAATGAAAGGAGGCAAAACAGAAATTAAGGTTGAGGAATACACGTGCTTTGTGCAGGATTGCAGGAGTTTAATGGTGTTTTCAAACATTGAACCCTTGCTGGCTACAAAACTGGTTTGAGGGGACTTTCTTCTAATCTTCTGGCAATAGAAACCAGTCATCAGACTGATTTCTCCACCAATTGTCTGTAGGAGAGAGAACCTTGGAAATGAGGCACTGGTAAGATGAAAAATTACTTTGATAAGATTGATGGAATTAGGGAAGTATAGGCAACTGACTCATGGGTTGACTTGCCTGAGCTCCTTCTCACTTCAGTGGTGTCACCATAGGATCATGCTCTGTTTCACTTACAGGTCTAGTGAACTCCAGTAAAAAAGTGCATTGTCATCTCCAAAAGATGGTGCTGCACCTTAGTATAGTGGCCTGTTTGTTGTTTGGGGTTTTTTTCCCACCTACTTTATAGGACTGTGCAGCTCATGAGCTGAGATGAACACTTTTCAAACAGGAAGAAAAGGTGTTTGTTATGTTTCAATTGAAAATGTAATTAAAAAACAAGTAAAGGGAAGAAATGTTACATGCGCTTTAAAGACCTTGTATTTTGCCTGACTCCCTTTCTCTACATGTGGAAAATTCCAACCCTTTCTTCTCTAGGCTGCACACTTTCCCTACTGCTTTTCAGTATTAATACTGTCTTGTGATTCTACTAGAAGACCTTTGTCACTCTTTTTGATGGTATCTTATTCTGAGGAGCAATTTGCTCTCCTTTTCTGCAAGCTAAATGATACTCACACTCCTCTCCTCCACACACACTTCTTTTTTCCCTACTAGCTGTTCAGAATATGTTTAATTAATTTCATGTATTAAATTGGTAATAAATTTAATCAGCCTAAGTAACTGCTCTTACTTCTTTTGCCTATTATAGTAGATACTGGATTTCAGGGATTTAGAGGCAGTTTGTCACTAGATTGCTAAAAGAACAGTTTTCTTTCTCACGTATGTCTTCATCCAATGCAGTGAGAATAAAAGGACCATTAAAAGTTTGCTGCCTGAGAGTCTCCATGTCATATTCAGCAGCTTCTGTGGTCAGTAGAGGGGTAAGGCAGCTCACCCCTAGAACTGTCAAGACGTTTTATAGCAAGTTTCCATTACGCTGCTTGGTCACAAGTCTTCCATTTCAGCTACTGTGCTGTTTCCTTCACTGGAACCTATTCAGCAGATAACTAATGTAAGCAGAGTCCTCCACTAACTTTCCTCTTTCCCATAATCTCCAAGAGACAATTTCCCACTAGGAGGGATTATCGTTTTGGTATCTTTTGATGCACAGCTCAAACACTGCATCTTTCAAGCTCAGTTCTTCCAAGTTACAACAAAAAAGAAGCATAGTGTGCAGTGTGTTATCACATGTGCTGTCATGTTAGTGAAAATGAAATCTAAGAGATCATTATTGTGCTTTCCTGCATAAAGAGCAACAGTTCTGATCATTATTTCTCTGCATGTCTGTCTATTTAGTGGCCAAGTGGAGACAACACAGCAGTTTAAAGGATGTTGAGTGACTGTCACTGTTAAGTGGAAGAGACAAGGATATTTTAATCTGTTCATTATGCTATTTTACTTGTCAGAACTGCTGTGTGTATTTTAGTTGGGTAGGGCATTCCTAAGTGAGCACAGCCTGCGGGTTACCAACCATCTGATGTTACTCTGTAGCAACATATTGATTACAGCCTGACTACGAAGTTTTTCTTCACCTGCTTTGTATGGGCACTGCCCTATTCAGTCCATTGTATGTTACCCCTATGGAAAGTAGGGAGAGAACCCTGAATTGTCACTACCTTCATTGGAAATTGGATGGCGGGGCAGGGAGACAAATTAGTTTTTACTTGCTCCAGGCCCCATATTTTGGTGATGATTGTGAATGATTATAGCTACAGCCAGATCAGCTCTTAAAAGGAAAACTAAGATGTAGGTTGAATTGTGACCATCTCATGGTGATTGATGAGATGAATTAGTATTCCCTGTTTAAAGGTTTGAAATTCAATTCCTACTCTCATATTTTCTGTTGCTTACCCAGCAGTGGATCCACTTAATTGTAGATTATTCATCTCCCAAAACACAGTCCTTCAGAAAGCATCAACAGCATAACTCACAAATGTTACAGATCTGGTTTTAAAGCTGCAGTTCACAATGCCTCTTCCTTCCTATTCCCTCTGTCTGCCAAAGAAAGGTGGGGCCTGAGCTTGTATGTAGAGCACACTACCTTAAGACAAAACAAAAGCAGGAAGTTTGAGCTGTGACACTTGATATGAGCTGTGACACTTGATATGAGCTGTGACACTTGATAATGGCATCCTTTTCAGTACATGAATGTTATTGATGACAATGTCATTTGTTGGAGGTGTAGTTACAGGTTTTCCCAGCACTTGCAGTGTTGATCTTTGCAGAGCCTGAGCATTATGCATATGTGCTGCTAGCATTTATATGCAAGAGCCTACTAGGGAGGGTGAGAAGATAAGAATTAGCATTGTTTTACTCTTTACAGTTGAGGAACTTAATAATTTCTTGTATCATAGATAGAAGAGGCCAGTCTTGTTGTGGTTTAACCTCAGACAGCAGCTAAGCCCCACACAGCCCCTTGCTCACTCTACTCTGGTGGGATAGGGGAGAGAGTCAGAAGAGTAAATGTAAAAAAACCTTGTAGATCGAGATAAAGACAGTTTAATAGACAAACCAAAAGCTGTGCACATAAGCAAACCAAAACAAGGAATGAATTCACTACTTCCCGTTGGCAGGCAGGTGTTCAGCCATCTCCAGGACAGCAGGGCTTCAACTTGCAAATACTAATGCCATCACTCTGAACATCTCCCCTCTTCTGCCTTCTTCCCCTAGCTTTACATGCTGAGCATCATGTTGCATAGTATGGAATTTGGATCTGTTTTAGCTGTGCTCCCTTCCAGCTTCTTGTGAACCCACACGCTAGCAAAGCATGGCATCCTTGATTTCTTGGCAACAACTAGAAATACCAATATCAACATTCTTCTCATACCAAATACCATACTAAATCCAAAACACGGCACTATTCTAGCTACTAAGAAGAAATTGGCTCTATCCCAGCTGAAACCAAGACCCTTCTGAAATACCCCTTTTTGTATTGAAGCGCTCTTCTTTGACAGGTTTGTTTCTCATACTGTTACAACAGCTGCAGAGCAAGGGCAACAAATTCTCAGTGTGGCATCACTAATTTCAGTGGTGATGACCCCTGATACTGGGTTTCCCTACATCAGAGTGGCTAGAAGGAAATGATAAATTGGTATTGTTCATCTAGGGTAAGGCACATCAAACTTCCTCGGAGCTGGAGGGAGTTCTGCAGTACTGCATATGGATAATCTAATACTGTGCCCAGACAAGTGTTAGATTCAGGAAGGCCTGGTGTTTAATGAGGAACTGTTGGAGTCACTGCTTGTCATCCATCAACACAAACAGAGGTGTATTGCCCCTTGCTGTATTAGAACTGGTGTTTGTGAGCTGGAATCTGTTCATCTGGAGCTGTTTCTCATTATTTCTCTGTATCTACTTTCATTTATCCAGTTCCATGTTGTTGTCTGGAAAAAAAGCCCTTCAAATGCCTTATTTCTGATCCCTAATAGCAAAACTTTCTGGTGTCAGAACTGCTTTTGAGATAACTCTACCAAATAAATATTCAAATTAAGTTAATGGTTGGTAGAGTTAGATTATGATTGGACTTGATCTTAAAGGTCTTTTCCAACCAGAATGGTTCTGTGATTGGCCTGAAGTTTCAGGTTCTAGTGAGCCGAGTGTGCATGTCTTGGATGATCACCAAGGTAGAAGAATAATATACAGCTCTGTATATTTAATGTGAAAATCATGGAGACAAAACCCCAGCCTCCCAATGTAATTTTTTTTTAAGTTATGTACAAAAAAAAAAAAAAAGCTTAGTTTATTCATGTGGGCAAACAAAGCATGTTATGTGATTCTTTATCTTTTCCATTAATTTACCTGGAAGTGTAGGTGATGAGTTTTTCTTAGTTTTATAATATCTGCAAAAATAGTAATATATTTGCATTTTTATTATAGAATTAGTCACTGTGAAATAACTCTTTGAGAGACCAACTGAATCTTTTGCTTGGACAAAACCAAGACTGTTGCTAACCAAATCATTCCACCTTAGAGAAGAAAAGTTTGACCCAAAAATTATGCTTGCTTTCTCTTTCCCCCAGGTAATATCAGGAACAGCTATAAAATATTCTATGGAAGCGGTTTATCATCCAACCAAATGTATTATAAGCATAGCACAAACCTTATTTTAAAAGAAATCCAAGTAGTGTATGAACATTCACAGAAAAAGTATTGCAGTCAAATAACGTGCAGTTATAACTTGTTAATATTTGCACATGTTTCATAAGATTTATGTTTCTAATAGTCAATCTAGACTTTAAATCTTGGTCTGGTTTTTACAATTCTTTTTTTCCCCATTGGTGTCACTCTAGAGCAGAATTAAAATACCATTTTTCTGAATTTTTAATTTTGTTCCTTAAATGTATTTTCAGAAGCAACGATCTTTGTCAGAAAATAGAAAAAGAGAGCTCTTGGAAAGAACAATTGTGGAGCTTGTTGAATTTATTTCTCCTAAAACACCTAAACCTGGAGAATATGGTGGAAGGACATCAGGTTCAATGGCTTGGCGAATAGCCAGAGGTGAAATTGGTCCAGAGGTATTTAATTTTTGCACTGGTGGTCATCTTGGAGGTAGCTAACTAAAGATTCTGTGGTTATGATCTGCTGAAGAATAGCACTTCATGTAAATAACCTATATGTTTAGTTAAAACGGTGAAACTTGCAAAAACATTGGGTCCAATTTTGACATTGATTCAGTAGAGGTCCACATGTGATTTTTGAGGATTGATGGTGGCCTGTTGATTCTGAAAATGTCTGGCAATCCTTGATCTAAAGTGTGTTTTCTTACAAGTTAATAAAACCCTTTTTTTTCCTTTTAATTAGTTACAGTGTGACAGAACTAGAAAGTTTTGGGCAATTGAAAGCAGTTGGCAAAACTTCTAAAAATGTTTATTTGTATTATTAAGTTACTATGGGTTAAAGCCTGAAAGTAGGTTTTGGCCAGCTGTTTTTGTTAATAAAACAAAGTGGGAGCAATTAGGGTTGTGGAAATGGAACAATCTCTGAAATAATAAGTTTGATTTTCATATCATTGTTTTTTACTATTTCCAAATGCAAGATTTTATTTTTAAGTATTTTATGCTAAAATACAGTTTCTCAGAACCATAGCCATGTTTAGCTTGAGCCAACATGCAAAGGTATGACTTATTCCATTGCTTGTTACATCAGTCTTGTAATGATCCTGTCATGTGGGATGTCTGACAATCCTAAATAGAAGTAGTTAGGTGAAATTAATGAGTTTCATAGAGTTGTTTGTTTGAGAAACTAAGAGTTTAGTTCTCCATAGTTTAGAAGATTTAATTTCTACTTTGCTGGAACTCCTAAGAACAATGACAGATCTTTTGAAAAAATATTGTGAAGTTACAAAGTTTGCACCTTAAGTTTTTTAAAGTTGATTTGTAAACTGTTATATACAAGTGCCTGTGTATGATAATCACAGATTTACATTTGCTATTCAAAATAGCCAAATTCCTGACATTTTAATCTCTTAGCATAAAATGAGCACATATAAGTATTTTGTTGATAACTTACTTCTAAAAGGAATTCTATGAAAAACTTAAAAAGAAAATTGCTGCTCCCCTCTGAAAAAGGTGCAGGTCTCTTTTAGGGCTAGTTTAAACTCTTTCTTTTGTAGAAATGCTTTTGTCTATGAACTGTATTAAAAAATGACTTTTTTTTTTTTCAGTTGGAAGCAAAACTGAATTGGGAAACCATGGCATGATATTTGAAAGTAACGTAGTGTTACTGAAATTTATTGGGGAATAAAGGTGCTCTTATTTTTTGCTTTTTTCAGAAAAGAAAGGAAGTTATTTTTATTCCCTCTGGAAAAGAGAAGGCATCTAAACTCTTTCACCTCATCTACAACATAGTAGAAGACAGTTACACACGGGTTTCCAATAATAATGAAAAAATCACTGGCTGGGAAGCAGGTGTTTGGAAGGCAGAGTCTATTTGGAGAAAGGTTGAAACAGATTGGAAAATGGTAAGGGTAACAATTAATGAAAGCATAAAATCTACTGTTAAAAGTATAACTCAAATAAAATAGAAAACCCTTAGCAGTGTTTGGCATCGAAACCTCTCTGGGTACCCATAGAATTAAGCTGATGTTAGTAAATATTACTGTTAAGCTTCAGGTAAGATTGTCAGATAATTTAAGAAATTGAAAATAAATTCAGCTTATCTTTCAAGGATGACCAAATTCTCTGCAGATAGATAAAATCCTTGCTAAAGCAGTAAATCTTTAAAAAATAGCTTGCTTACTTTTGCTTTTGAACAAACACACAGTACAGAAGTACTGCAGTACTTCTTTCAAAAAAATTTGTTGTTGTGTTTTTTCTTTGAGAATAGCTTTTGATTATGTATCTCTTTGATACATAGCCAAAGAAAGGAGTTGTTATCCTAAATGTCATCAGAGAGGTGATAGTCCCCCTGTACTCAGCACTGGTGAGGCCACACCTGGAGTGTTGCATCCAGTTTTGGGCACCTCAATTCAAGAGAGATCTCGAGGTGCCGGAGCGAGTATAGATGAGGGCAACGAAGCTGGTGAAGGGCCTATCTTATGATCTGACGAAGAATGCTTGAAGGAGCTGGGAATGTTTAGTTTGAGGAAGAGGAGGCTGAGGGGAGACCTCTTCAGTCTCTACAACTGCCTGAAAGGTCATTGTAGAGAGGTTGGTGCTCGTCTCTTCTCACAGGTAACTAGCGACAGAACAAGAGGCAATGGCTTCAAGCTGCAACAGGGGAGGTTTAGACTGGATAGTAGGAAAAAAAAAAAATCACAGAAAGAGTGATCAGACACTGGAATAGGCTGCCCAGAGAAGGTGGTAGAGTCGCCATCCCTGGATGTGTTTAAGGGTCATTTGGATGTGGTGCTGGTGGATATGGTTTAGGGGTGAACTTTGTAGAGTAGGGATGATGGTTGGACTCAGTAATCCCAAGGGTCTTTTCCAACCTGAATAATTCTGTGATTCTATGATAATCAGAAGCCTGGACATGACAGAATTTTGATGAGTTTTCTTACTGAAGGATTCTGAAATAATCATGTCAGTTTTGACTCTTTAATCTGTGCTGTACATTATCTTGGATTGCTGATAATAGATGCTAGACTTGAAAGGATCACTGGACACTTATTCCAGAATTCTTACAAGGGTTCATAGTAACTTTAATGAATGTTAACTTGAGCTTGACTGTTCAGTCAGGTGACATTTAGAACAGTATTGGGACTACATGAAATTATGCAAATCTCTTAACAGCTCAAATAAAGTTAATATAGGATTTATATATGGTTAGCATGTATGATTTGTTTTAACCAAGACATGTCAAATCCTAGGAGAAGTGGTGTGCAGCCAGCAGCCACATGTGAAGAATCCAAAATACTGATTACACAGTTGTCTTCATCAGCAATACTGAATAATCAAAATGAAACTATGGGTAGGCCTGTGTATTTATATATAAAAAAGAAGTTTGCTATTCTTTAAGTGATAAACTTTGGTATTTTTGTGGCTTAAACTTTACCAAGCATGTTGAAATACATTAGTGTTCCCTAGTGAACAACTGTGAACACGTACAGTTACCTAACTGGAATAGACATAAGTATTCAGAATGAGATTATATACAGAATTGTACTAGGTACAATTTTAAAGGTTCAGAGGCTTCATAAAGAATGCAGTGGTGTTATCTTAAGGTTTTATGTCCTTGTTAAAACAGTTAATTATATGTGTGCTGATCATCTCAGTTTTTGACATGCTGACTGTGTCTTCTTTCCATTTAGGTTTATTTAGCCCGAAAAGAGGGGTCATCCTCTGCTTCCATCAGCTGGAAGTTTGAGTGCAAGTCAGTCGGTCTAAAAATAGATGACATTTCAGTTAGGACAAGCAGTCAGACATTTCACAGCGGAAGAATAAAGTGGAGACTTTGCTCTCCAATAGCAGAAATTGATCTGATAGGAGGTAAGTGTGGAATATAAATAATTAATTATCTCATGCAGCAAAGTTCTTGAATGCTGTTCAAGTACTCAAAATGAAATGCAAATGCATTTTGACTTTTCCAACTCAGTCATTCTTAGCAAGGTCAAAAAAATACTGTGCATGTAATGAAAACTGCTACAAGACCCAGTTTTATCAATATACGCAGCCCTGCCGGCAACAGAGCAGGATTAGCAAGATCAGAGTGGATACAAGATAGTTCTGTGTTTTACTAGGAATGACAGATTCTTCTGTGTGCAGTGGCTTCAGTCTTGACTAGATCGTCTAAGCAGCACTAAACAAGTAACTCAAAATTTGCAGCTGGCTTTTCTGCCGCTGCTTGAAAGATGCAACTGAGATCTTTAAACATTGGTTACAAGTTACCCTTTTTAACATGCATTCTAGCGTTCTATGCTGTCTGGAGCAGTGGCTTACTGGATTGTTTATCTTTTCCTCCAATAGATAAGAACCTTTGCTCCTATTCCAATTTTTCTGGTGCAACAGAAGTTACGCTGGAAGCAATTCTTAATGGAGGGGATGGCGAAGTGGCATGGCAACACACACAGCTGTTTAGAGACAGCTTAACAGGATGTGGAGAAAATTGCTTGGAGATAATTATAAAACTCAGTGACCTCTGAGAACCTGAAATGAACAGATGTTCTTTGGATTCCTTGAAGATGTTATACCATGGGTACAACACGGAGATTTGGTTGGCAGTTCCTGTTCATCCGGCTGGCAGCTAATTTCCAGTTTCACTGCTTCCATTTAGCCAACTTCAAACTGCACGTGTATTGAATAGGTAAACCTCAAAATGAAAACCTCTTCACTTTAAAAACAAATACCAAAGTTAAGGGATTGAACCATTAAGTATTCTTTTCTTAAACTTCATGATGAAAAGGAAACAGTTATTAGGAGGCAAAACATGATCACAAGAGCACAGAGCAATAGTAATTGATTTTAATTTGGACTTTTGGGGGTTTGCTTGCTGGGTTGTAATTTTTTATAATCCTTGAAAAAACAGTTTGAATTTAATTTTCCTATTACAACAGATGCTTGTGATGATTTTAAGGTATTTTAAAGAATAATCAAAGACTTAGATGTTTTAAGAGAAAAATATTATTTTATGTAATAACCAGAAAAGCTGAAATTAAGATAAATGTTGAAGCAATTTAAAAATGATCTTGTTCTATGTCTAAATATTAAACTTGCGTTTAACACCTATAAATGTTTGGAAATGTAATAGTGTGCTAGGAAAATAAACTCATTTTGAAAGACGTGTTCATTATGAACCTAAAAATGTCATGGCCTGTGATACAAAATTGAGGCTCAAAACTGAATAAGAATATCAGATATTTTTTCCTATTAAAAGGCAGGTTATTAATTATAAGTACTTTTGAATAATATTCATTCAAATTTGCTCACTTTTAAAGAGATTTATTAAGTGTGTAGGTTAAAATTACTTTTTAAGCTTCAGTTGCTTTGAGTGCCTTTCCTGAATTCAATGTAAAAGTAAATACAGCTTTTCTGTTCCTTAATACAGCATTTAAATTTCTTTGCATTCAGTATAATTAAAACTGCCACCCAGGAGTTGTTGGATGTAGCAGTACTGTGAATAAAGTGTATGTTCAGATTAGGTAGGCTTCATTAGAGAATTTGATGAGGGCTATGACTGGATTGTACAATACATTTTCTATTGCAGGACTTTAATGAGAAGTTTAAATTATAGTTTTATTTTTAAATAGGTGAAAATTAGGGATGATGTTATTAACTCAGTTTTTAAAGCTTTTTGTTCCTTTTTTTTTCTTACCATTCTAACCCCTGTATCAATTTGAAATTATTGTCAAAAATAATTTACGTTGAAATAAATGTTTGACTTTTCAACAAATCTAAGCCAATGTAAGACTATTCAGATTTTATTAGGAAACTGCATATGCACAGTGAGTGTAGGCATCCAAATTATACCACAGACATCTTAAAAAACAATGACAGAATGATGTATGATGGGTTATATACTTCGCTTCAGAATGTAAATTGACAGTTTATGAGGAGGATTGGAAAGAGTCTCACTCCCTTACAGAACAACATACTGACAGGGTACTGTATGGAATGGTGTTCATCTACACTTAACATAATGCAAAGCAAATTTGGGAGTCTCCATTCAAAACTACTCCTGTATTTAGTTTCAACTAAATGCTAGTTCTGAGATTTTGAGTGGGAACCCAGCAGAAAAGTGTTTCAGACTGATTTGTATGCTAGTAAGTAGGAAAAAAAAATAATAATGAATTAGTTACAGCAATCAAGAAAAATGTTTCTTCTTCATGATTTTGATAGCTGAAAAAATATACTCCTTGAAGGCAGAAATTATTTCTTGTTTTGTGTTATTTGAAATAGACAACTATGAGGAATTGCAGAACAGCTTAACTGCACTTCAATAATTTGAAAGCAGAAGGCAGAGTAAATTTAAAAGAAGCAAGATAAAAGTAATTTTCTCACAATTTTGGTCAGAATCTCTGAGGGAAGAGTAATAGCTGCAGATAACTTAATAAAATCATCCACTTCAGCAGCAGAGTAGTTGAAGTTCATTGATAAAATATTTGAATGAATTAAAAAGACTGAAAAATGCCTCACCAATCTAATTAATCAAGGAGTACTTTGTAAGATCACATACAATGAATAAAATGCTTATTTTAGGAAAGAATAAGTAAAAAGTGCCAATTGATTAGAACTAATTGGAAGTTAAATGACACACCTTCGGGTGTCTTTTGGAGCACATTATGAAGAGTGAATATTTTGAGTCTCTTAAACCTGTTCAAAAGGCACTATTTTTTTCTGTTGATCTCTCAGCACAACTCAAATAATAATTTTTAAATTATGTTTTGAAACCAGAGGTAATTCCTCATCAGTAGCTGCTTAATAATAACTTTCAGTACTGCATCTGCAATATTGTATGGTGGAAAGATTGGTGCTACAGTGTGCTCCAAAAGTAAAGGAATTAAGCTGTGCTGACAATGATATGATACTGATGGAGTTGTAGATGTTGATCAGGCATATGTAGCTTAGTCTGTGCTCACTCAGCTGCTTAGAAGTTTGAGGAGGGGACGGTTAAATTGGGAAAGAAAGAACACTTGCCTAGAAATGCATGCCTTAATGTCAATGTAGGTGAAATCAGCAAAGTTTTCTAGAATTCAGTTTAGTTTGGTGCATTTTAAAGAATTATTAGCTGTCCAGTGTGCCATGGATGCCTTCCAAAGCTGCACTGAGATGTAACAGTGAAATCTTTTCAATCTAATTTTATATAAATGCTGTTTTAGCCAGTTAATAATTGCAAACTCGTTTTGGAGTGCATGGTTTCCACCAGAACTCTGTGGAAGCCTGTGCACAGAATTCCTCCTTTCAAACAAATACTTGTTTTACTGCACTGTTGTGTCCCTGCATAAAGCTGTTCATTTCCTCATATCCTGTTTTTGACTTCTGGGTGCAGCATGCAGAACAGCAACCACTAGTGGCAACCCACAAAATCATTGTAGCAGTTTGCTATATCTGAGGAATTTGCTGGAAAAGTTTATCTTTAAAGCATATGAAGGAAGCCCCTTGTAGTCAGTGTAGAGAGGAAGCACAAATATACAGGAATCAAGCAAACTTAAGTATGAACTATATACATGGACTGAGAAGTAGGTAATGAAAATTATCTCATTGACCCTGTGTGGTAATCTGTGACCTTTAGTCATCAGTTATCCATGGAAGATTTTTCCCATATAGTGGCTGAGACGTGACATATAATCCCTATTATGTGCAACATCAGGAAATGTAGAACACTAAAAATAAAAGTATTTTGTCTCCATAGCACAGTGGAATGAAAACAGATGCTAGGCAGCACATATGGCTGCCAGAAGCTGGGAACACCCATTTACAGACTTCATGCAGCTCAAAACAAAGGAACTCCAGGGGTGGCAGAGATTGTTCCAGGAAGATATCAGGATATCTGTCCTCTTCTCCCCACCCACACTCCCTGTCTTTTTAAAATAGAGATGGTAGTATATTACCAGTTAAGAATTTGATGGACCTTTTTAGTGTTTCTCAAAACTTAGCATTTGTTAAGTACAGGTATTATTTAAAATCTCTTAATTTCCACCATAGGTTCAAACCTCAGGTTTTGGACAAAATTTAATAATTTTTTTGTTTGTTTTCTGTAAGGAATTAAACAACATTAAAAATGTGTCATTTTTGAAAGAACTTCTGTTTCCGTGCTTCGTATCATAGAGAAGGTCAAGAAGCAAATTACAGACACATGACTTCCTTAAATACCATTGGTGCAATAGACCTAGGTCCTATCTATACGTTGAATATTTTTTGAAAGTTATTCAACATTATTGGCAGTAGTTAAGCTTCCTTTGTGCTACCTACATGGACTATATAAATTAGTGCTGGCAAAAGTCACTTCAATGATTGACCCTGTTTTTGAGATGTTTTTCTGTTGAGGTCACTGAAAATTTTCAGTAGAAGGAAAATGCTCAGAATGGTGAGCAGCTTTTTTTGAAAAGCAGTCTTAAGGTGTAAGGAATAACAATTTTTAAACATTTTATATTTACTAGGCTAAGCTATAGAAATAATTTAAAGCTTAAACCAGACTCCTATATCTTAATATAGAGTAAGTTATTTCTTGTTCTGGTGAATAATCTGGGTCTTTGATTTTGGAAAAAGTATGTTTAGTGACATATTGGAACCAAGAGTTCTAAAAGCACACTATCTATAATGGCTGTGAGATTTCAGAGTGGCATAGAGTACCTACAGAAAGTTGAAGGATGGAATCTAAGGATTGGCTCCTTTTTGAGATCTTATACATAGGGGAAGATATTATTTCACTATGTATTTTGGTTGTAATCGTCTCAGTATATGTTCTATTAATTTTATCCTTTTATTACATAATGCTATGGGTTATTTCATATCCATGGAACTTCAATAGTATAAGGTATGTCTCCCATATTCTTGAAATCCCAGGGGAACACCTTTTCCCCATAGAAAATCGTCAGCTAGCAGCTTACCTCTGTCACAGCCAAGAGGAAATGTTGGACTTATTTTAGATAAACACTTCATATCACTGTGTACAGACTCCCTTGTGAAACAGTTGTAAGGAAACCAGCTGAGATAAGAAGACGTCCAAGAGCAATGTTTAAGCAAGCTCATAGTAAAGTAGCTGGAACATTTGATCACAGCTTCTAAGAGCAGATGAGACCAGCAGCAAAGTACACAGTGGAAAGAAACTTGCTTCTTCCCTCTGCGTTACCAGTGTGGTGAGAAGGATAGAAGGTAATGTAATACATGAGAGTCCACGCTTGGCTTGTGTCAAAAGTCAAAATAATGTGGTTAAATTGCAGCAGTTTTTGCTTTTCGCCAAAGCATCAGGGAAATACATGATGTATTAAAATAAAGCTCACCACTGGCAAAAAGACGTATTGGCCAAAAGGGAAGTGCCTGTGGACTTCATTAAGAATTCTGGTTTGGTTTAGCATACCCCAAACTGGTTTTGATTTGGGTGTTTTCTTTTGTTCAGTTGTTGGGGTAGGAGTTTCTGTCTTAAGTACACATACTGGATTCCATGATGTTAGCAATGATGGTTTCAAAGAAAACGGGAAAAAAAAATAACATATTGGAATTTTTTTTTAAAAACCTCCACAATGGAAGTAGCAGCGCAAACAGGAGGCATTAGAAGCTGCAATTTAACACTGGAGGATAGAAAAAAGTAAGGTCAAGTTAGTGCTGGTAAGTGCATATGAAATTTGCATCATCTGGGTGTTTGTTTAGCAAACTAAACTAATTGTTTCATCTTTTATAAATGAAATGTTTTTTGACAGGATCCATCATCATGGAGCCTTACAAAGGCACACCGTGCCTTAAGCAAGCTCTTGCTCAAGTGTCAGAACTGTGCATGAGCTGCCTTTGAGAAGTTGTCTCAGCCCCTGACAATATTGTTAGTGGCATCAGTTATTTCTCTACTTCAAAGTCAGTATTTGATTATTATTTTTTAATATATCAATCCATTTGATTTTTTTTAACAAGGGTGAAAAGCCACGGTTCACATTCAGTGCAGCAGACGTTGCAATTTCTCTTTCTATGCACTGTGAGCAACTATATTCTACAACTTTATAGTTTTGTTTCAGATTTGGAGGCTTGCCACTAATTCATATTTGTACACTATTGCTGAAAAATAATTGATGAATGACAGAAGGATATGAACAAATGGGCGTTCATCCAGTCCTGGTATATAAATAAACTTCTGAAGACACAAGAAGATTTACATGCATTTCTGGCTCACAGAAACAAAATCCATGATAGAAAACAGACATTGGAAAGAAACAAGCACTTGCTGGAGTACATTTACCTTTTTTAAACTTTTTATTGCATTTACTTCACATACAGGACTGATTATTGTTCATGTGAGGAAATTCAGCCCTTTGCAAGTATTCGGTGAAAAATACAAAGCCCATCTGTGAACAGATCAGGGAGGCAACATGTACACTAGTGAAAGAGTGATTGAAAGATTGGGTACGTGAAAAACGGGGAGAGGAAATAATGTAACAGGAAGATTTACTGGCATATGATAACAAATTTAGTGGAAATTGACCAGAACCTATTATACTCCAAGAGTTTAATATTAAATTCACAACTGGGGAATATTTTCTTGAAAAAGTTGTATGAAAGAAGCAGTCTAGTCATGTAGTGTTATTTGTGAGTCAAGCAGGAGTCACCTCTAGCAGTACTGATCAGTAGAGTTTGTGTGTAATACATATTAGGAATGAAAACCACCACCATAACATAGGATTAGTTATTAATGTAACCAATATATAGTTAGATGGGCATAAAATAATACATAATAATAAATAATAAGATGGATATGTTCTACAGTGCAGCATAGTCAGGTGCTTTGGCCATCTTTTGGAAGATTATAGATGTAGCCAAACCCTTCCTTGCCACCTTTCTGCAACTTCAGTTGTTCTCTTCATTAACATGTGGTATCGATTACCTCCTGGGGCAACTCTCCCTGTTGTTTTCACTGTTAAAAGCCTTTCCAAATTTCCCTTCTTCTGAATTAGTGATTTTCATCCTCTGAAGCAGTCTCTGCAGTGCAGATCAAGGCAACTTTCAAGTGCAGCACAGGTAAGATCTGGAGACTTCCACGCCATCCCTGGATTCTGTCTCTTTCTTGCTTCCCCTGTGTATTGCAGGCTGACACCCCAGCCCCATACAGCCTCCCTGCATTCTTCAGCTCATGATAGCTGCAGTTCCTTCTTCTCTGGTGAGCAGTGGAAAGCAAGCCATGAGGATGACAGTAGCATAGCCTGATAAGTGAGTTCCATGAATGTGGTCCTCTGAGAGTGCCACAACCTTCATTTTTTGAGAGATTTTGTCCACCTCTTTGTATCATTTTAGCTCCTGTGTGCTTTTTGTCACCCTCAAACCAATGGTATATTCTCAGGACAACTGAATCCTCAGGTTGTATCATTTCAGTATTGTGTCCCTCAGTAATCATCCCTCACCAATACCCTCCTATGTTCCCAGCATTGTTCCTGTTACCAGTAGGTCTACTGGCCATCAACCACAGTCTCTGCAGGCCTGGTAACATAAGCCTTTCCTCACATCTTTTGGAGACTCATTGTCCTTCAGAAGCCAGAGAGGTGAGGGAGGTGTAAGGGGTCCACAAAGCAGGGGAGAGAGAAGCAGTGGTCGTTCTAAGGGAAGGGCATTAGGACCAACATTAGAACCTAATGTTTTTGTATGTTTATGCATATAGTTAAAAGGAGCCATGAGGCTTCCAGCCAAATTAAGTAAGCAGGTTTTACTTCCTGGGAAGATTGTTCCTCACACCTCATAGAAACATTACAGAAGAATGAAGAAGCTGCACTGGAAAATCAAAAAACTGGATTACATTTGCATGCTGTGCTACAGAGATCTGTTTTAAGGGTATGAATGCTGCTAAACTTTAAATTTAACTCCAGAGGATGATGCAAAAAAATACTGAACGGAGAAGAGTATTTTTATTTCATACCTTTTTGAAGGATTAATTATTGCTTTTTAAAATCTGCAAGGCGTGTAGGAGTAAAAATGCACAGCACAGCATCAAACCCATTAACGTGCTAATTCATTTAGAGGCAATATAAAAAAGTGTTTTCACCTATTACAGTATTTGCATCTCCATGCTGCTCTGTTACAGAACCTGTTAAGCAAGCCATCTCCTTGGTGTAGTTAAGAACCCCAGAGGGAGTACCAGCCTCATGGATCATGGGATATCCCATCATGAACAGCATGGGAGTAGCATAGATCAAGAGTGGGATGACAGGCACTGCAATCCTCGTCCTGCTCATGCAATGCAGTATTTGGTAACTGCTCGTAAATTAGCAGGGAAGATGTAAACATTAAACGGAAGCTGGAGGGAGGCTCGGGAGTGCTGTGTTCTGCGTGTTCCCTCCATGGGAGTGTGTCTATTGTACTGGGCGGCTTGGGAGCGCTGTGTGCTGTGCCACGCTACGGAGATGTTTGGCTTTGTGGTTAAAAGCAGTCATGCTGGTTTGGTGAAGCAACTTGGAGCTGGAGCATGTGCCTTGGGTTATGTTGGATTGCTGTAGCTTGTGCTGTGTTCCCATGGGTTGGTTTAATGTGCCGGCCCATATGGCCTGTAACTGCGCTCTGTTTTTGTGGTAATCTGAGAGCTGGCATGGTTCCTGCTTTGCTGTACTTTAACAGGAACTATCAGGAAAGACAGGATTGTTTGTGCTGAGTTCAATTCTGTAAATAAAACTTAGCATAATTAGTAGCTTTCCTTATTTGGGAGAATGGATGTTCGATTAGAAAGGTGAGGCAAACTTTATGTTGTATTCTGAGAATTAACTGTCACAATGAGCAATGCAAATGTAATACATTAGAATTTAGCTATTCTGTGATTATTCAAGTAATTTCATTGTGTTTTCAGTCTCTATGCTAGTGTGCTCTTTCACCATCATTACTTATGTTCCAGAGAACTGAGACCAGAATGTTTTGAGAGAAATTCTAGAAGATAGTGAGCAACTGGAGAAAAAAAGAAAAAAAGAAAAAAGAAAAAAAAAGAAGAAAAAAAAAGCCTGAGAATTTCGGGAGCATGCCTTTGGAACTAAAAGGTGCCTTTTCAATAAGTTAATGGTAAGATATAAAGTGAAAAATCAGCTTCTGTGGTTCCCTATCACAAGTCATAAGAGAGAAGTGAACTTGGGAGAAAGATGTCATGTTCAGTAGAGTTTCCCATTTAACTCTAAAGGTATGGGAAAGTAGAAGAACCTGTTAGAGTATCTGTGTCTTTTGGGAATGAGCTAAAGGCTACTTTTAGAACTTGTTAAAGATAAATGGGATTTTGATACTTAGTGTCAAAGAAAGTTTCCAAAAATACTAGAAAGGATCCTGATACATAAATTGCATTTTCTAACAGAAACTAAAATGTCGAATGTGACAGAGACTGATATTGTGTTGGAAATTTCTGAATAACATGTATTGCCTTTTCATGAAAACCAGACAAATTCATAGTACTTACTACCTGCAAATAAAAGAATGTGAGCAGTAGTAACAGCCCGGGTAATAGAAACCACACTATTTCCAGATTTAAAGAGCTACCCCCACTCTTCAAAGGCCTTCTGGTATAAAAGCTTCCAACAGAAGAGCATATGTGGGGTAACAAAGCTCAGGAAAAACCAGCTAACTAAAAAAATATGGTGAGTTGTTATTGCAACAATTCTATAGCAGAACAGCAACAACTTTGGCATGAGCTTATGATGAGAGACAGTACAAGACAATGTGTTCTCTCTAGCTGTTGTACAGGCACACATCGTATCACTAAGTTGTTCTCTGTAAAACTAGTTTTAAAACAATGTAGGGCATGATTGTTGTATAATGGTTAATTGATTTGTTGCAAAAATAAATATACTGGCTTTTTTCCTTCCTTGTCAGTAAGCAGTACTATAAAACATAGTGCCTCTTCTGAAGGTTTTTTTGCTTCAGAGTTTGCAAAGAATGTAGTAATATTCTAAAAGAATTGCATTGATGAAGAACACTTTTATGTGCTGTACCATAAGTTAAATGCACAGTAGATCTCACAGAAATTTATAAAATATTGAGGTTACTGCTTCCATATCCTTGGAGTTAAAAAAACTGCAGGTATACATATATCAAACCAAGTTACTTTTAACATAACATGTAGATGAAAAACTTTTTTCTAGAACATTAAAATGAATTCACTAATTCTAAAGCACATTTATTCAAAGTAATTCAAAAGGTTTTCTTGTCCCTCACAGGTGACAGCCAAGAATCCTAAATCTACGAAAGAAATCCTATGATCAGGATTCAGCTTTTTGAGGTGTCCAGAAAAGAAGATATGCTCTTGGAAGCTACATTGGACTGAAGATAACTTAGACTGACATTCCCACATTCTAATATGCACACGCCATAGCAAAGCGTTGCCTAAATAATTCCCGAATATTCAAACATGTAATCCTGGCCAAGACTGAAAGCTGTTGCTGCTGCAACTTCTGCTGCCTCTACCAACAGTGGCTACAGTCATAGTGAGCAATGTGCATATAAGAGACATTGATCTGGATGTTTTTGCACCGACTAAAGACGGAGATAATGTGTTCTTACGTTTCTTTATGAAAAATGGGAGACCACTAAAGAGCGTGAAGAATCTACACAGGTAAATGGGAGCAATATAAATGAGATAGTAGAAAGAGAAAATAAGCATTGTAAGTTGGGTGAGAATAGAACAGGAGAGCATAACCTAAATGTAAAAACATATTTAATTTGTTGCATTTGGTACTTTTTTTGCTCGTTCTCCTACTAAATACATCAAGAATAAAATACTAAGCAGAAACAGCACCATTGAAACAAACAGTGGGGGATAGCAGCATGATGTCTTGCAAAGAAACATTAAAGACCTAGAAATACCAATATATTAAAGGATCTAAAGGGATAACAAAAGATTATTAATGCATTTCTGATCATCTTTGCTTAATATTAGTATCTAATGAAAGCAGCAAAGTGCAAGAAACAGCTAGCAGTTACCATTTTAAAATACTGCTGTTGAATTACACAGCTCTTATTGAAATAAATAGGAGCTGCTGCTCCTGAGCTCTTTTACAAATTAGGCCACCTGAGAAATTTCTGGGTAGCTGATTTGAAACAAGTAATTGTTAGGCAATTGTAAGCTCAGATAATACTTACAGTTAAGAATAATTATGTCCGAGTCTTGTGTACATTTTACTTGTTCGGCTATACAACCCTCTTTTTTTTCTTTTTTTTTTTAAATAATATTGAAGTATACATCTGATTTTTGTAATCACTTTCTCAAAGACTTCTCAAAAAATTATTCTCAAAAGCCTAAGAATTGTCTATTGACACAGGTAATCTGAAAAAATGCATTTGAGAAAATGGAATTTTTAGTAAACAGGTTGTCTGAAAAATAAGCAACTTAAGTCAGCTGGAAAAGAATATTCACAAATGCAATATTGTAGTATAAACTTCCTCTTCTAAACTGCTTTGTAATTGTCAGAAACACACAGTAAGCACATTCCCTGTGCTGTGGGCTATAAAACAGTAATTCAAATTTTAGGGCACCTAGTACCAAATTGAAAACATCATGGTCCAGTGATTTGAAGCACCGAGCCAGTATAAACTCTAGCTGCCGGGATGAATTTGCTCAAAGGAGTTGTTCAGTAATTTGTTGAATAGGTAACTTCAAACCATCTGACTGTCCGTGGTTCTGCTTTTCTGTGTCTGACTGGACCCTTCATAGTCAGACCAGACTCTTCTTTTTGATAGCTCCTCCTTTTTGTCTTCCCCACTTTCGGTGCTCAGATTTATTGTTTACTGATATCCTCGTGTGTGCCAACCCCCAGCCCTCTTTCAGTTGGATGTTCACAGGACATTTACTAAGCTCTTTTAGTTGATCTTTGCCTCAGATCATCCCGTATCCAAATATTCAAGAACTTGTGGCCTCCTCCTCTTTTCTCTTTGACCTCATAATAAGCTGTGTGGGTCCACTGGCCACATCTTAATGACATGCTCTACTTCAGTGTCTCTAACTGGAGGCTGTACCATCTGTCTCTCTCGACTCTTCCCTGAAAGTTTACTTTCCTTGGATTACCACAAGAACCACACTACCCAGTTATGAGAAAGGACATGCAAACACACTTTGTGATGTACTTGTCATCAATTCCAGTCAAAACTGGTGGTAAATTGAAGCTATGCAGGAAAGGTTGCCCTTTCTATCCCCCTCCCTCCACCTCCCAGCAATTACAAATCAGGTGTCAGAACAGATAATCATAGAATCATAGCATGGTTAAGGCTGGAAGGGACCTTAAAGATCATCAGGTTCCAACCTCCCTGCTATAAGCAGGGGCACCTCACACTAGACCAGGCTGCACAAAGCCTCATCCAGCCTGGCCTTGAACATCTTCAGGGAGGGGGCTTCCACAACCTCCCTGGGCAACCTTACTATCCTCATGGTGAAGAATTTCTTCCTAATTTCCAAACTAAATCTCCCCTCTTTCAGTTTAAAACCATTACCCCTTGTCCTATCACTGCCCTCTCTAGTAAAAAGCCCCTCCCCAGCTTTCCTGTAGGCCTCTTCAGGCACTGCAAGGCTGCTATAAGGTCTCCCCAGAGCCTTCTTTTCTCCAGGCTGAACAGCCCCAGCTCCCTCAGCCTGTCTTCATAGCAGAGGTGCTCCAGCCATTTGGTCATCTTTGTGGCACTTCTCTGGACCCTGTCCAACAACTCCATGTCTTTCATGTGCTGAGGGCTCCAGAATTGTACACATTATTCCAGGTGCAGCCTCACCAGAGCAGAGTAGAGGGGCAGAATCACCTCCCTGGCCCTGCTGGCCACACTTCTTTTGATGCAGCCCAGGATCTTGCAGCACAAGAAAGCTTTTTCCTAGACAAGGAATTTCAGTACAAATGTATTTAATTTCTATGACCAGCTCCTGCCTTAGCAACACCTCCATGTATGCTGCTCAGGGAAAGTGTATCACAGTTTAAGACTAAATTGACAGTGAGAAGACTAGATGGACTTGGATACTAAAGCACTTCTCCTCACAGATAAATATTTATGTTAAAAAATGACACCACTTCCATCTTCTGCAGGAGAGACGGTGCAGCCCAGGAGGGAGGCCAAGTGAGCAAGCATGATATTCTCTAACACAACCTGCCGCTCCTGCAGTGCAGAGAATGGTGTGGTCCGAAGAAAGTCAGGTGGGTCCCCACTGCTAGCATTGGGGCTTCTCCTGGACCTTCTCCCCAGCAACACACTGTCAGCACCACTCACAGCCTGCTCCACTGGGAAGTTCTCCACACCTTGGCAATGGTACAGCAATTAACAGGTTAGTTACAGGGGACTAATGGGAGGGTAAACAGAGCTTAACCAGTCCAGCCTCTATGCCAAACTGTCATAATGTGGCACGTTGTTCTTGGAGGAGGTGGGAATGGCAACCTGACAATGACCTGGTGTTTTTTCAAGCGTCTGACTGCAGGAACGCCTACTGATGATACACATGGCAAGGATATGTCAGGCAGATGTGTTGAGTCATGGACACAGCTCAGGTGAGAGTGTCAGGCAGTGCACTGACAGGGTGCACCCATAGAGATCCACTAGCCTGTGCTCATGCTGGTTCAGCAATGTCATTTGAAATACAGTTGTGTAAGTATGCATGGCTGGACTTTTCTTAAATGCCATGAAATTAATTCAGAATCAAGGCAGTACAGGTATGTTGGTAACTGTCATATTGTACTAACGCAACCCTACTCAATTATTTGATCAGTTATTTCACAATTATGTTAATGAATTACAATGAAATTTAAAAATGCAGTAGAATATGTAAATTTTTTACAAATGTAAATCTTTGATATTCAAATGTGCAGTGTTTGTTTGTACCTTATTACAACTGTATACAATGTGGAGTATGTAGTGTAGGGGAAACAACATCCTGTCATAAATACTTTGGATCAAAAGTGCAAATTCCACTTTTATCTGTGTAGTTTGCAGAACACTGAGAGCTGTGATCATTCGTTTACAGAGTAGATAAATGTAGGTAGTTTCACAAGTAGGCAAGTTTTATGCCCTTTTAAGTCTGATTCCAGAAAAGCCACAGAGAAAGGTAAGGTTTTATTAAACAGCAAGTCAACTAGAATAAAAGCAGCAAATAATGTGGAATAGATGGGAAGTTTGTAGATACCAAGTATAGTAATATTTAAAGATCATACATAGAGCTGTCTTACTGCTTAGACAATTGAACGCTAAGTACTGTTACAGTAAATAGTTTGCTTACTAGAAAAAAATAAATACTGAAACAAGCAGTGAAAACTGGTTTAAGTAGACAATAGTTTTGAAAACCTGTATGGTACTTCTATCTGTATTATGGTCTCCAACTATGAGAACAAGCAAGTCTCCAATAAATTGAAATAGGAATTTTGTGTATATCATCTCAAGGGCATTAATTTAAAATGTCATACAATAACTGTAAAGGATTTGACATAAACTGATAGTACTTTATGGGGGCAGGTGGCATCCAGCAAAGAAATCCCGCTCCTGTCAAACTACTTAATTTCAATTCATGCTTAATACTAATTCTATGTTTGTTTTAGCAGGAATCGCTTGAAAGATGATGAACAGTCTAGTTTTACTTCTCCGCTTCTGAACACCATAGAGGCAGCTGCTTGCAGTCTTGTAAGAACTTGTCCCACAGTGCTACGTAGCCAGGAATGCAGCCACTCAACACACACATAGAAGTATTATGGATAAAACCAATATAAATAGTAAGCCAGTAACATGCCATGCAGGTAGCCTAGTGTATGGTGAGAATTAAATGGGAAGCAACTTAAAGGAATTTCAAAGATGACTAAAGAAAATGCTTGTAGGAATGTCAGACTTTCCTCCTCTATTTACTCCCACATGACACAGACTGAACATGCCTGACCATGCACATGCAAAGACCAGCAACTGCCAAGACGAAACTCTGTCTTTCTGCAATGTATAACAATTTTGCTGTCCTCAAGCCAGATTGCTATCTACTACTTGGCTCAGGATAAATGAGAGCAAAAGGCAGACTTCCCACACTAAGAACAGCCTGTTTACTAAACAGCTGGAGCTAATGAGAACATAGTACACGAATGTTTGTGCCTTGTTCTCTTTCTGCTGTATGCATTAATGGTTCTCTGAAGGCAAAAACCTTTAAACAAATGGAGTCCTGCTGTTTTCTCTGGTCCTCCAGTATTCATTGTAGCAGCTCTGGTTCTCTATACATGATTTATTTTAACAGGTCCTATGTATAAATTTGAGAGTTGGAAAAAAACCACAACCCTGTTCTAATCAGCAAGCCCCAAACTCTGAAGCACTAGGTAGAGCCCTGCAAGCGTTACCACCTTCTTCTTCTGCAAGAAACACTCTTTCTTATCTTGCCTGAAATAGAAGAAAACACAGCTTAAGGCTCAGAAGTTATGCAGCTGCAATAAACCTGGGCTGGAACAGATAACTTACTGTCCCTTCTAGGCAGATACCATTATTTTCCATAATCCCTGTGCAGCACTTACATATTAGTTTAATAGGTTCCTTAGAAACTGGCAGAATGACATTATGCTAAATAAGCAATATTTACTAGAAATTCCTCTGATCCTTCCCTTGAGGCATAATTGAATATTACAACTGACTCCTCAAAGGCAGCTGCTCCATTTCCAATCCCTTTACTTCTTAGGAAAATAATTTTGCAAAAGGAAAAACCTTCAAATTATTACTATTCAGTTGAAATAACTATCTTCAGATACCAATTTGTGTACCGACTTGGATGCAGTGTTCCCACTGATACCTCCTTTTCTGACTTTACATTGCGAATAATTCATGGAGTGGAACAGGCTGGAGTAGGTAGGCTTTTGCATTTCACACAACAAAACAAAAATTACTAATTGTGTAACTTCATACTGTGAAATATGTTGTTAATCTTGTAAAAAAAATCTATGACCATAATGTTTATGGTCGTGTATTTTCCTTTTGGTGGGAGGTGTCTTGCACTGTAAATATTTTTCATGCTCATACCTAAAATAACACGGATCTTAGGCTTCATACACACACCATTCAGGCCTAGGAGGTAGATTCTAAGTTACAGCACCTTTTTCAAAACGGCAAGTATTTTGGAACAGCATTGTCTACTCTGTACAGAATAGGGTGCTTTATGATGCGGCCCCTTAATGAGGCAACTGGAAGAAACCGCAACACGGTGACGCTGAAAAGCGTTTATAGTAGCAGCAGAATAAAGTTCTAGTGAGACAGCTGAGAGAGGGAGCCCCACCGGCTGCTGACCGCGGTCCAGGAGAGGGCAGTGGTTTATAAACCCTCTTCTGCCTGGAGCGTGGGGACTTCAATCCTGCTCCAGCTGCCGCAGGGCGCAGCGGCGGCGGCGGGGATGGGCGGTGGAGCGGGGGGGGAAGAACTGCCCACCGAGCCCCCAGACTCCTGCCCCACCTCCCGCCCCACCTCTCCTCCACCCGCCTACTGCACCATCCACCTCGCAGGCCAGGAAAAGGGGACAGCCGCGCCCTGCCGACCCTCACAGAACGTTTCCCTCTGCTGGGGCGGGGGGCGACACACGCTCCTGGCGGGAAAGCAAAGCCTCTCTTTCCTCGCGGAGCGGAAAGGCCGGGCCCGGGGCAGCACCCGCGCCTGCCCCGCGGCCCCCGGAGGGCGGGTGCTGCCCCGGCAGGGCGGCTCTCCCTCCCGCCCCGCTCCCGGCCCCGCTGCCGGCCCCGCCCCGGGCCCTCGGCAGCGCCCCCGCGCGGCGGCCGGGCTCCCCGCTGTTGCCACCCGCAGTGACGTCTGACGCGCCGCGGCTCCCGCCGCTCCGATTGGCGGCGGCGCTCGCGGCCTGCCCGCCTCTGGCGCCGTGATTGGCGGGCCCGGCCGGGGCGCTGGGGGAGGGGAGGGCGGCCCGGGCCGGCGGCGCGGGGAGGCGGGAGCGGGTGCGGGACGGGGCAGCGCGCGTATTGTCTGCGCGGCGGGGCCCCGGCGGCAGCGGCTCGGGGGGTGGGGAGAAGGCGGGGGAGCGGCACCGGGCACCGGAAAGGGGTGGAGGGAGGAGGGGAAGGGGGGCTGGGCCAGCTCCGGGGGGCGGCGGGCGGCGCGTGCGCGCGGGAGAGAGGGGGAGCGGGGTGGGGGGGGGGGGTTGGCGGGGGCTGCGCGGGCGCTCGCGTGCGGGTGCGCGCCCGCGCGGGGAAGGAAGGCGCGAGCGGGGGAGGGGACAAGGGGGAGATTGTATTATTCGTCTGTTTTCCGGGTCTTTGTGGCTGCGGGGGGCAGGGCCCGGGGGCGGGGAGGCGGGAGGCAGCGCTGCGGCGGCGGCGGGAGCGGCGGCTGTTGTTGCCGCCGCCGTGAGGGGCCGGGACCGTCAGTCCCTTTAAACCGGCGGGAGCCGCAGGCCCGGCTGGGCCCGCCCGCCGCGGGTGGGTCGGAGCGCGGGCGGCGGAAGGGCGCTTTTGTGCGGGCGGCGCGGCCCCGCGGCCGCCCTTCCTTCCTCGGCCCGCTGCGCCGGGCGCTTTCCTTCCTTCCTTCCTTCCTCCCTCCCTCCCTCCACGGACACAGGAGGAGCCCTCGCCCAGCCCGGCGGATTATTTTCCTTCGCCTCAGCTGCGCTCCCCAGCATGAACTAGGAGGCGGGCCGGAGGGGGCGGGGAGCGCTCGGTGTCGGGGGGCCTGTGTGTGCGTGTGCGGGCGGGCGAGGGGCTGCGGGGCTCCCGGGCCCGCGCGGCGCCGGAGGGGCCGGGGCGGAGCGCGAAGGGCGGGCGCGGCGCTGCCAGGCCCCGTGTCGGCCCTCTCGGTTGCCGCCTTGCGCCCTCGCTTCGGCTGGGGAGAAACGGGCAGAAAATGGCAAAGTCTGGAGGAGGAGGCGGCGGAGGAGGAGGCGGCAGCGGCGGACTGACTTGGGTGGTAAGTTGTGGGGCTGCGCGGCGTTGTGTTGTGTTGCTTGCGCGTTTTGCTTTTTAAAAATTATTGCTTATTTTTGCGCCGCTTGCCTATGTGGGAAGAGCGCGGGTTGTCTTTTAAACGAGTAAGAAACCGAGGGCTGGCGTGGACGGGGAGGCGGGAGAGAGAAGGGGTAGCCTGGGCTTGGGCGGGAGGTGGGCGTTAGCAGAAGAGGAGCTTGCGGCCGTGAGGGGCTGGGCAGGGTGCTCGGGACTAGGGGAAAGTTACTCTGAGCCAGCAGGCAGGAAGAAGCGTCCTGCCTTTGGGGGAGTGGATGGGTCAGCAGGGCGGTTGGGAAGACCCTGTCCTCCCAAGCGGGAGGTGGGCTGCCTGTCACCCTGTGCGAGGCGCAGCTGCTGCCTCTTGGTGCTAGAGCAGAGTCTTTGCCGGCTAACCAAGGGGCTGCGAGTTGATCCCAGCTTCTTTGCTAAAGCAAAGACAATACCTGAAGTTCATAAGTTTCAGCGATGGGTAACGAGGTTTTCAGAGACTTTCAGGTGGGTGGAGCTGTGTGTGCTTTCTATTGTGTCTTGGAATTAAACTTCATTATTTTAGAAAAGTTGTAGCTCTGTAACAGGGCCAGTCAGGTGTCTGGTTTTGGTTTTGTTTTTTACTGCTTTTCGGATTGGTCTGAAGCAGTAAGGTTTGGGAGGGTGCAGGTGAGAACTAACTCTAGAGCTGGTGAATCATTTTGAGCCGTTTTAAAGTCCTTTGAGATTGTTATTATCCCTGGCTCTCAATGTAGAGCGATGCTCTCCTTGTCTGTAGTAATAGTGGGTGCTCTCCGCCTTTGGTAAGGCCTGAGGAGGGAGGAGCGAAGATGACCTGAAGGGGTCTGGTGCAGCCAATCAATGACTGCGCTGCCTTTCTCTCTTGCTCAGTGTTGTGTTCAAAAGAGGGTAACTTCTTTAATGTCTAAGGAGAATACAGATGGTGAGGTAGCTGCATTTTTAATCAGATTCATATGCTTTATGGAGTTAGAAACTTCTAAGAAGTCTTGTCAAAGAGAATAATGGCCAACTTGTTCTTCTGTTGCATCTTTTTACGTCTTCGAGCTCTTGGAAAAAGAATTTGAATAGCATTCTTGGGATGAACAAATCCTGAGTATTCTGATGATGGACTATTTCTGTGGCTTTAATTGCTGCATTTTATGTTGCTAATTCTCTTTTTCATTTTAAGAATCTGGCAGCATGGAAAGGTGTATAAAAATGAGCAAGTTTCTGTGTGTGCCACTTGAAATTAGACAGTTTAGATATGGGAACAGCTTAAGTAGACAAGCTAAAATTATTCTCCTTTCCTTCCTGCAATACTATATGATCTTTATGAACTGTGGTCCTTGGATAGCTCTTCAGAATTTAGATTTTTACGGGCTGGCTTGGACCAAGTAATTGAAATTTGTGCAGCTCACATAGAAAACTGCAGAATGAAGTGTGAAAATCACTGAGTAGGCATTTTTAATGTAACAGGTACTTAAATGTAATGCGAATGAAAGTATGGCGAGTCAACAATTTGTTACAACTGGAAGTAATCAAACATTTCCTTTTCTAAAAGCAGTAAAACTTAGTGTTTTTGTCATCTCAGAGTAATTGTAGGGAAATAACTAGATTTTAGTTAAAACTGTTGTTTTGGTTTGGGTTTTTTTGGAAAACAGTAGGATGATGTTTCTTTCCCTCGCATGCATTTTAAGTGCTGAAGATAGAACTTTTGAGCCAATTCCTAAAGCGAAACCTGTGTAATGCCAGCTGTAGAACACTGGCACACAAAAGAGCAATATCGTGGCACTGAAATGTACGGGGCAGTGACTAGCGATGAGTTCAGTGTGTGGGCCAAAAAAAACGTTGGTTCAGGCAGTGGTTCTTGAGTAGATAACATATGCTGGCCTTGAGGATGAGAGCTACAAAGCTAGTTTCAGCTGTCTGGTTTTAATCTGGTTGCCATACATTTGTTGGGTTTGCAACTATTTGGTTTTAAGTTGTTTTGAAACTACCTTGATTTTTTTTTTTTTTTAAGCCTTTTAATTAAGTGTTGAAACCATTAGGGTGCTTACTTCTGAGTAACATACTTTGTATTGCTAGTGGTTTCTTTGTAAGACCATGAGTTAAACAATTAAAGGATAACAGAAGTAAGCCAAGTTCTGAAGATGAGGAAATGTTTAAAACTTAGTGGAATGTTAATTTATGTTTCAAGCTAGCAAATCCTATATATGTAACCTGATGTGCATATCTTAACAAAGAGTTGTGTGTTACCTTAGCTTTGGTTGTGATAGGAGCAGCGTGCTTGTTCATCAGCTCAACCAACTAGAAGAGAATTACGTGCAGTACTGAAAAAGGAAGGGTACTTTATGCAGTGGAGAATTTACCTTAGAGTGAATTTCATCAGAAGAGCATCATACAAGCATCAGGTGATGTCTATCTTTTAAAAGGAAGATGCTCTCAGTGTTCTTGGAAACAAACAGCAAGTCAGCTGTGTTTTCAGCTACCTGAAACAGAAGTTGAAGAAATGTAACTAGCAGTATTTAGCTGGCAAGTAGGTACAGTTGGCAGTGGTGGGGACCCATGGGAGTATATAAATTGAAAATGTTTATTGGAAAAATCATTTAGCACTATGTAACTGAAAATAACCCAAGATAACCTCTGATTTATCAAGTGTACTAATCGTTTTTTGAGGAGCTGCTTTTTTTTTTTTTTTGTCTAGTTGTGTAGTGTTTTTTAATCAATTTTTAGTTCCCCACAGTATTTGTTGGTAGAAGGTGGAGTTTTGACCAAGAGATTGCTTTTAATTACTATTGGTGGATGATTTCCAGGGGTCACCCACAAAAGTGTTAAATTGTATTAAGAGTTAGTTACAAAAGCATGGATTTGTATCTAGAGGAGTTTTCATTGGTGAAACATAATGGCACTTTCCAATGCTAGGAAAACTGACTTGGAACAAAAGAAGTAATTCTTCAACCTTTCTGTGTATTTAGGGCCTACAGAAAATGTCGTAATAGTATAGTGATAGGATTTTTTTTTTCAAATAAATATGCCATGTATAGTGAAAGTGAAGTCATTGAAAGTAATACTGTGAACTATGTTGGTTTTTATTAAACAGTGATGCCCGCCCATGAAGATATTTCTTCTCAACCTTAAGAGCTACATGAGACTGATAAATGAAAGCTGAGACTCCTGATAAAAATTTCAGTCTTTGAACACCACTTCCTTTTTCCTGCCCTTTGTGAAAGGGATATTTTCCATTTCTAGGAAATACTAGCTTAAAATTAATACATGCTGAGTGTTAGTGTGACTTTTCTTTAAAATAAATAAATAAATCTGTGTGCTCCTTGAATGGAGCAGATGGAAATAATGTGTATTATTAGTAGATGGAAGTAATGTATATATTTGATTTATACTGGTCCATACTTAGTTTGAATAAATATAGTAGCAGTGTATTGGTAAGTGAAAAGATAGCAACCTTTCAAATAACCTGAATTCAGCTATTGGCACTTCTCAGCAGTTTCAAACTTTGCCTTGAAAAGAACTTGTAACTTTGTGTTGTCCTTTTTTTAAAAAAAAAAACAACAAACAGAAAGGATATATATGTAATAGAGAAGATAGGACAGTAGACTCGAAAGAAAAAAATAAATGAAACACCAATAAATAAAGCCCTCCCAACCCTTCTGTTAAAGGGACCTCATCTTTATTTTATAATTTCATTTCAAAACAAGTGCTCTTAACTGTAATACTGTAATATAGCTTTCAGTTTGACTTGGCTTTTAGAAATTTGTTTTGAAGTGATTAAAATCTTTCTTTTGAATAATCTGTGATAGTTCCCACTGATATACCATACTTCACTTTTTATAGATTCTGCACTAGGTTGTTTCTAACTGTATGGGGAAGGTTTTTGCATCTGAAGCCTAAACAGGGTCTCTCCTGCACCAAGGATCTGCCTGCTCTTGCTATATACCAAGCTTTATCCATGACTGTAAGTTGGGAGCAGGGGCTTTTAGGCAGGAGCAAGACAGGAGTTCCCTTCTGTCAGTATAGTGCTTGGAAGAAGAGTGTCAGGATGTGACAGGGTGCCTAAGAATTATAGGATGTTGCAGTCTTATCATGAGTCTATTCCTGTAAGCTGGCAGAATTCTGAAGTACAAACAGTTAAGAAATATTACTAGTAATATGACCAAATCATAACCAAATCTTCACTTTCTAAACATAAACATACTGTCCTAGAGGTGAACAAAGTGTAAATAGTTCTTTATTACTTTTATTATTGTTTATTACCTGCTCAATTTGAAAAGCATGACTAAATGAAGTTCCTGCCCCTGAATGCTCTAACCTCTTTAGTTGCCTTTCTAGACTGAGGTTAAAGCTCAGAATTAGGTCTGTGTTCTGTTTCTTTATCTGTATCAGACCTTCTCTTCCTTTGCTGGCTGAAGCTAGGCCTCACACACAGTTGTCACATATGTGACAGTTACATGTTCTGTTAATTACTGTGTTATCTTTCCTCTGCTATATTGTGGTGTCTAGGGGGTGGAGGGGAGGTCTTCCATTGTTGCCAAATCTTGTGTAAGCATCTATTTATTTTGCTATTATGTTAACTAGAGAACTGTTGTGGTGCTTTTGGGTTTTTGTAGGGTTTTGTTTTGTTTGGGGGGGGGTGTTGGTTTTGGTTTTTTTGTGCCTAGTATGCCCTCCCCTTCCCCACCACCTTCTTTTTTTTGTGTGTTTTATTAAACATAATGTGTTTTGTAGGCTTTGGAGTGATGTCGTACATCAGCAGTTGAAGGGAAGCAGCATCCTCTTGTTTTTGTTGAATTTCTGATTCTGGTGCCCTTAAGGAAGTAGTGTTACAAAGAGGTGTGATGACTCTCCAGAATATTCTATCACTAGAGGGAAATGTTTATGGCTCAGTTGGGTGAATCAGACACAATAGTTGCCCTATGGGGCTGTTTTCAATCCGTTCTCTTCTCAGCCTGTGACAGTGTATGGGATTGCCTGGCCCCTTGCACCTGGCCTTGTTGAACTCCATGTGGTTTGCATTAGTCCACCTCCAACCTGTCAAGGCATCCCTTCCCTCCAGCGTGACAACATAGCCGCACAGCCTGGTGGTAGAAATGGCAAACTTGCTGAGGCTCATGTTGTGTATTCTGAGCTGGGAGCCAAACTCTTTCTTCTGTAGGTGAAAGGATGTTGAATGCATAGAAGTGGGAAAGTAAATTTTAATGAGCTCTAGGGAAGCATGTAGATCTTCTGGATGTGGGGATTGATTTTTAAAAAATCCCCAGGGGATTACTTCAGGGTGTTCAGTGTGGAAGGGATGCATTCAAGCATCTGTCCTCTATTAATGTTCTAGCAGTCTAGATTTGTGTGTGTTTGTATATGTTTAACTTCTAAGTTATCCATGCTGTAATGAAGGTTAAATAAGGAATTACTTTATTTGGACAGATAAAGTAAACTTTCCAAACAAAAGAGTATATAAGTAGTAAGTGGGTTAGATTTGAAAAAAACCAAACTGTTTAAATCTAGTATTATCTTATCATAGACTTTATTTTCCAGAAGTAGATTTTTACCTTGCATGTAAACTGTCTTGTGTGTCTACTTGCAAAAGCAGATGCATATTTATATTTAGTTAATTAAAAAGCACCACATATGATGCATAGCTGATGGATATGAGTAATTCCATCCCTGCGAGTGGGTTTTATATATTACAGATTATATAGAGAGAACCTGGAACTGAAAGCTGGTACAGAAAACTGAATTTTCCTCATTTGAAGTAGTACATTTATTGCAAGTCACCCACAAAGAAAACATTATTCTGCACTGTATAGGTGGTTTGAAAGTTTTCAAAAGCAGATTGAACAAAAAGATATAGTTCTAAATGTGGATAACTGTGAAGAAATCTGTTTTGAAAATCACATGCTTGGAGACCTAGTGGTGTCCTCTCAAGTACATGTGGTGAAACCCAGGTATTTTGGAAGAATGTATTTTAATGCTGATACCCCAAATTTCAAGTCAAAGTCAAGGCATGTAAAATGCTTTTACAAACTTTAAAAATAAATACTGAAATTTAAAATACCGTATAAATTCTAGAAACCAACAAATGTGTCAGGATTAAGCATACCAAATGTTTATGGCTTTATAAAAACAGGAGAAAAATGATCCCCTGAAGCACAGTGATAGAATAGCTCTTAGTATTAGCAGTTTTTGCTCAAAAAGCATTTCCTTGCCATTGTCTTCAGGTAGTTCAGTAATGAGTACCCAGAGGTTGATATGAAAAGCAGGGAAAGATTTCTCCCCTCCCCAATAAGTGAGGATCAGATCTACTATTCTTAAAACTTTAGTGTGATTGCAAATGCTTTTACTTTTATGAGCCGAGTCCTTTTAAGTTGTTTTGAAGTATGGGTTTTTAAACTTTTTTCTACAATATCAGCTCATCTAGTTTTATTTGATAAAGCTATTTACAATGCTGTCTGCATCTTAATGCAATTCCGATTTACATTTAAATACATTTTGCCACTGAAAGTAAATTAAAGTGCTGCTTTTAATTTTTTTGTTAAAATGATAAATCTGTTTTGTTTTTTTTAAAACTCCACATCTAAGCAATTCTGTATAGTTTTTTTCTTCTAGTAAGAAAAAAGGGCATTAGCAAAGTTAGTGTAAAGGCTACTTGAGTTAGAGCACGTTTGAAAGGTTCAGATCTAAGCATCAGATCCATATTTTCCTTTGGATATAATTTTAAAAGCTACCTTACGGGGGGGCGGAAAGCTCTAAAAAAGGATTTACTTGCTTAATCTACTATGTTTTTCCTGATTTGTGAGGTAGAATTGCAATTGAGATATTAAGCAGGCCTCCTTTCATGGAAGCTATGTGTGATTACTTTTTTTTTTTGAGTGGGCCTGGTTAGACTGAGACTTCCTGAACAGATCTCTGAAAAACTGGGTAAATGTCTGCCTTAGTGAGATGCCCAAAACTCAAACATCAGCTTTCTAAATCTGAAGGAATCTACAAGAGGAGAGCAAGGAACAGTATTCTCTCATCATGACAAAATTGCAGGAACTGTGAGATAACATTGAAAAATTGTTTTCTTATAAACAAAAAGATTGAGATAAAGTGTGTGGGGGGAGGGCGGGGGGGAAGGAGAAAGCTCTTACAATCAGGTAACTTGATATATAACATTTATGTAAGAGCAGTTAGAATTCTGGGATCAGCCCCTAAGCAAAGCATCTTTGCTTATGAGAAATTGGTCATGTGAACTTCACTGGAGATACTGGAAAGCAGCTGTCCAATCTGGTAGCTCTGGGGCATTTTGACTCTTGGGAAGTTAGTTTAGTAGTGTATGAACACTTCAATCTTGTGTTTATTCCCTTGGTAGTTGTGTGCCATGATGTAAAGACAGAAGAATGACAAGGTGTCTGGGTTAAAATAACACCATCTTAGACCAGCTTATAGAGTTCTAGTGCATGCAATCAGTCATTCAGGGTATTGCCTCCATGCATCAACACAGAGCTCTGTGATGGCTGAGATAATGTTTTTCATCGTATCTTATTTAGTGATCCTAACTTAAAGTCTTTTCCACCACTGTTGTATTACAGTATTGTCATGAAAACAGTGAAATATTATGTCACAATCTTCAAGTAAAATGGAGGTGATTTGCTTGGAGAAGAGCAGTTGCAAGAAGTGAGGCAGTTACTCTGTTATCAAGCAGACCTGGGAGAGAATTTTTCTTGAATTCACAAATAAGACTGTATAAGCATATGTGGAATCGGCTGCGGGGAGGAAGTTTCTTACCTGCGTTTGCTGATAGAGAGGGAGGGAGATGGTCCAGATACAAGAGAGTAAGCAAACATGAAGTTATATCATGTTTACCTGCTCTTCCTGATACTAACTAAATCTTTCAGAATATGCCATGGAGGCTTTCTTCTTTGTCAGTGGAGCAATAAACAGACATGCTATGTAACACAAATTATTAACAGCTGAATGATTTAAAAATTAATCTCAAAATATATTTGAAATTATTTTGAGTCTTTTATATGGTACCTTTTATGGAGGGGTGAATTCTTCTGCCTGCTAAGATGCAATTCTTAAATGGAAAATTAGAGGGTAGAATTTTCATGATCTTCAAGGTTGTCAGTATTTTTAATGAGCAACCCTGAAAGGGTTTTCTTAATGACCTCTGCAGGAATATTGCTGTGGGAGAATGAATGCTTGAGTTTTGAAACAGTGCTCAGGCTTTTTTGACTCATTGATGGCTCTGTTTTTCTCCTTCTGATTTGCTGTAAGTGTCCAGAACACCAAATCTGTGATCCTTTCTCATGGAGTTTAATACAGAATGGAGACTAGATCATGGAGTGTATTTATGAGACTAGTAAAACATTTTAAGATTTGTAAATTTTCCAGGGCAACAGTAGATGTTGCACAATGGGAATTGAGCAATTAAACTCAAGCTACTTTTTAAAAGAGCACTGGCTTCATACTTAATTTAACATGACAGAAAACAAAATATTTTGAAAATACAGAATGCCAGAAGGTGGCTGTGTTAGTGTAGACATTTCTCATATAAAAAATCTGATGCATATGTTATTGTGCAGCAAACTGGTATTCGGGAAGAAGTGATGTGATGATTATTCATGAGCTTTAAGAGTTTGTTCTCTGTTGGGGACATTTTTTTAAAAGAAAAAAACTCAGCTTCTGTTGAGCTGGTACTTTGTGTTTAGTAAATATGTTGCTTTTGCTTTTTCTCTTCTGAAGATTTTAGGGGGCAGGCTTTCAATTGTTACTGCTAATCATACTGTGTTCCTTTTTGAGGGCTTCATATATGTTAGAAGTACAAAAACCTCAAGGATCATAGTCAAGGTGTTGCATGTTTCAATGCAAGGTAGACATGCAGGTAGGAAAGGCATAGGAATCCTGATATACTGAAGGCTATTACATTAATGAGTTTAAAAATCTGATTCTGTTGTATGGTGGAGAATTGCTTCTCATTGAAGAGTGCAATGGGATAAGTAATCTCTTAAGTGATATTTGGATTCTCCTCTATCAATAATATAACATGACTAGTAATCCTGAAACTGACTAGAAAAGACTGGGCTTTGAGTGTTGTGTAGAATAAAATCTTTATGTGTGGGTTCAGTCACTGCTTCCATTGTATTGCAATGTGACTCCTGTTCCATGGTAGTATGCCAGTTAAGATGAGCTGAAAAAACTAACTTGTTTGATTTGTGCTCTCAGTGTATCATGAATGTCTTGACTATTGTCTTACTCATGCATGAAGCTTTTCCTGCAGTTAGTTTATTAGTCTGAAGATAATTCAGCAGAGTAAAAATACCTTGTGATTCAATATGGGTTCAGCTGGCTCTAGAACCTATAGGATCTAGAAGGAAAGATCACAATGCTGTTCTAGGTATGTGATATTTGACATACAGCCTTAATGGGTTTTCAAGATTTTGTTCTTCAGAAGGATGTATCAGGTTGAGTTGTTCACTTTCAAAGTAATCTTTGCAACTGAAATGAAAATGTGCTAAGAGTCTAGAATACTTCACAGCACTCAAACTGGTGATGCAATAAAATATTAAAAAGGGCAAGGATATGGGCAACACTGAGTTACGAAGAGGTGCTGCCAGATACTGATGACCTAAAATCCTGATGCCAGTACCTCTAACTTTTTAATTTCTTGTCTGTTGGAGGGCTTGTGTGTGAGCTGGTTGACTAAACAGTGGACCAAACAGATTTTGTCATTCAGTGACCAAGCCACTTTGTTCAGTAGTTCCAAGGGTCGCAGTTCTAAGAATCTGTAGGAATACTGTCTTAAGTTGTCTTAAATTTTAACACAAATAAATTCCTTTTCTTTGTGAGTAATTTTTGTTTGTTTGTTTGTTTCTTGTCTCTGAATTTTAGCTGGAAAAACAAATTCTTAAAAGACTTATTTGTTACCAAAGCATCTGTAGATATACTGTTTGATACTAGGTGAACAGTATCAAAATGTAGTATTGGAATAGAACTTGTCAGTGGATAGAGAACTAAAAAAATTCAGACCCTTAAAAACATAACAGGCAAGTTCATTTGAACTGTCATCGTGCATGGGCAGATGTGAGACACTTGCTTTTAAAGAAAATAATAAATATCAGGATCTGAATGTACCTGCTGATTGTATCTAAACCTGGGCCAAATAAAGGAGAACTCTTACTGTAATAAATGAGTGTAAAGTGTAAGTGAATTAATATTTAAAACAATATACATAATTTTTCTGGTCAGATGTAGCGAGCATACATATTTGCACAGAAGTGTTACTCTCTTTTTTCAAACTCTTGTGGAGAAAGCAAATCCCTACATTTTCATTTAAATCTAGTGTGATAATTGTGCATTTTTAAACCTAAAATAAGAATAATGACACTTTTATTCTGTCTAGCCAGTGAATAGGAAGATGAAGCTATGTAATTCTAAGAATGTAATTTTATGGTGCAACTAAGCAATGTAATATTTGCTGAAAAAATGTATTGTTGTGGTGGGTTTTTTTTGTTGGGTTTTTGTTTTGTTTTGTTTTTTAATCTTATGCTCCTAGCTGTATATTTCTGTCTTTTTGTTGCACCAGTACTTGTCTGATTCTCTAGCAAGCTTGATCAGGAAAATGAGCCAGTGGACAACTGATTGTTTCTAGCTGATGAAAAATGAGGGATGGCTCCACTTGCTTCTTGAACTGGCTTGTGAGGTCAGTTTGATTCCACTGCATGGAGTGGAGAAACAGCAGAAGAGGGAAGAAAGAAGGAATTTTTCCACTTCAGTGATTAACTCTTGTGCTTTTCTGTAAGGGAGAAATCTGACCATTCTGAAGCTATTGTGTAACTGAATCATCGTAACAAAACTCCATGTTATGTGATCCTTTCAGAACCCAGAGCAAATTGTCCAAACCAGGAGATAAAAAATTTAGGAATTTGAAATAAAGTCAGTAGTCTCACTGGAGTAAGACTGGTTCTGAGTCAGTTTACTGGGACCTCCTTCCTACAGTCAGCTTTGGGAAGCATACCATAGAGATTTGGTTCATGCCCCTAATGGTATGCAGTGATCTATGGAAATTTGCTGTGGTCACAGGGAACTGTTACTTTTGTGTGTTTTCATCTTGGCAAGAGAGCCAAAGCATTTGTTAAACACAGCAGGAGACTAGTTTGTTTTGAAACTCCCTCCAGTTTTGTTTTCATGGTGGGAGGTATTCTCAGGCAGGGTTTTCTTTGAGAAAACTGCAAAATGTTTAGGTTACAAGGTATTAATTGTCTATTTTTCTAAGGCAAGAAGAGGCCATTATGATCAAGTATGTAACACCACGCTACAGGCAAATGCATGTTATCTATACAAATACCTAGTAATTACCATATTCCATCTATATAGTCTTTTGAGGTATAGCATCTCTTCCTCAGAAGAGGTGATCTTGTTTTGAACTGTAAGT
This sequence comes from Apus apus, assembly GCF_020740795.1. Classification (NCBI taxonomy): domain Eukaryota; kingdom Metazoa; phylum Chordata; class Aves; order Apodiformes; family Apodidae; genus Apus; species Apus apus. The sequence goes on along the minus strand of NC_067283.1, from coordinate 40,243,868 downwards.
GGTAGAAAATCTATTACATCTCTGGATTTCATTACTTAATTAACTTCCCTAGGTTTTAGAGCTTAATTACACTCAAAATTTGCTGTCTTGTCTCACTAAATGTGCTTATCCTACACTTTATTTAAGGGAATGTAGGACACATGGCATGTGCTTTTCTAAATTCTTATGTCCCAAGGCTGCATTTGCCTTTCAGGAGACCAATCATTGCATGCAGTAAATTTAGGAGTTTAAGGCAGAAAAGACAAAGCTGAAGTGAAGGTAGCTTTTTTGTTCACATAGTAATGTGTCTCCTCTATTCCTTTATGCTTGTCTACTAGTCTAGAAAATGAACACTTTCTTGCCACCTGTATAGGGGGAAAAAAGAATGGGCAGGCTAAAGAGAAATTGATTGGGGTTTTTTTTTGTGCTGTAGTTTACAGTGTGGAGGAGGAGATGGCAATGGACAATACAGGATAAAGTCTATGTAAGCGGGGAGACGCATGAACATTTTTAAGGATTTTCAACTTCTTGCGACAGTGAAATTCAGCTACTTAAATAAAGTAAAGCTATGACCTAAAGAAGTACCTTAAGGTATCTATTCTAGTTATGGTATCATTGAAACTGATGATCCAACCTATGTTCTTATTTGTAGCTTTACATTGTATTGTTTATTTAGATAGGAAAAGCTTTTGTAGCTTTACATTGTATTGTTTATTTAGATAGGAAAAGCTTTTCTCTGGTGCTGACAAACTGTCCAGATCAAATGTGTATTAAGATTTAGCATGTCAAAGTACAGCTGTTTGCAGCTTAAGTAACCAAACTCAGCATGGTAACTCAACATGATTTTGAAACACAAAGAAAGATTACATGACCCAGTTTTCTTTTTTAAAAGGCAATAAAAATCTGACATAATATAGATGTCACGCCTGCCCTGTTATATGCAGAAATTTCAATGGAGGAGACTGTAAGAAGAAAAAAAATAAATATGCAGAATGTGAAGACAGAAGATGCCAAAATTGAATAAGTGAGTTCTTAGGTTGCAGGTAGACAAGAAGAGTCTTGTTGACGAAGTGTCATCTATTAAAGGCTTCTTGAATTCTGACTCCTCACTTTGCAGAAAAAAAAAAATTCCTATAGCTTTGCACAGTGCTAGATATATTTATAGTGAAAACAGCTTCAATAGAGAAACTCTACAATTGTTGCAATTATACTGGAGGAAGCAGTTACTGTGATAAAACATCATTATGATATCATGCACAATAGTCTTGGTGTAGTAAACTGAGCAGCAACTGCTATCAACTGAGAATCATGTTTTTCCATACAGTTACCACTATGCTCTGTTTGAGTGTCTATGATGCTCGCTTCATCAGAGTCACTGTATGAAGTGTAACTGCATGTCTATAAAGAAGGACAGACAGTACTATAGGTTATAGTGTTCCAAACTACTGTAGGATGGGCATCTTGCTGGCTTACGTGTATGTGGATGTGTATATTTGTCATCAGCCTGAAGGGTTAGGAAGTCTGAAAGACTATCAAGAAGCTGTAAAGTCTGGAATGTCAGGAGAATGTTAGGAAAGTCAAACACTGTATTTACTAAAAACAGGCAACATTAAGATTGCAAGCAGACCCTAAAAATTGGGTAACCTGTTAAAAAACAGACTACTGTGAAGCAGAACACTTAAGCCTTTTGTGACACTTGGTTAATTCTCTTTAGGGGTTTTCTCATGAAACAACAGCTGGTGCTGTTTTGAGAAGTGTTATTGGAGCTCTAACAATATGAAGATCTTTCATACAAGACAGAATACAAAAGGCATTCTTGAGACAATTCCAAAATATACAGAAGAGATTGTCAGTTTAACAACAGTGCAGTTTAGTGCTTGCTCAGTTAGTACAGCAGGACATACTTTTTTTTTTACTTGTATTTTACGTAGTAAAGCTCAGCAGATGAAAGCACTTTTAATCTTTAAAGGGATCAAGGAAAACGTAATAGGAAGACTATGGGGGATGTTTGTGTCCACAGATCTGTGTTCTGGATTTGGTGATGAAGATTTCGTATTTTTGGGGATGAGTTCTAAACATTGCTTGAATTCTATAAATGTCCATTCAGGACAAAGTTATAGGGATTTGGAGTTGGTCTTCTGTTTCAGAGTACAGAAAGCCCTAAAGGCTTGGTCTGGGAAACTGCAGTTCTGTGGACCTCTGATGCTTGCATGCCTGCATAATGCCATTATGTTATGGGTTTTGTTTTATACTTATGTTTCAGTAAAGTGCAAGTTAAATAACTTCTGAATAACACAGATATTTTTTGCATACAGAAGATAAACTGTATTTGAAGGATTTTAAAAATACAACCTGTCCTGTTCTATGATGATGAAACTAAAAGTTTAAGTAGAGTGAACTGAAAAGATGTTTTTGATCTCTTAGTAAAAACTGGAAATAAAGTTAAGACTACTTCTTTTCTTTTAATAATCGCTGACCAGGAAGAAAAAATGTTACGTTGATCCTTTGTGTGTTTTTTTTTCCTCTCTTAAATCATATATAACCATATTCTATTAATTAGTGTGTTACAAAAGATAGTAGACATAGCTGTCACAGGGAACAGTAACAGAAGATCCTTACTGAGTTTGCTCTAACTCACACCCTGCTGGCCACACTTGCTTTGATTCAGCCCAGGATGGGGTTGGCCCTCTGGGCTGCAAGTGCACACTGACAGCTCATAGAATTGCCAAGTTTGGAAAAAAAGACCTTCAAGATCATCAAGTCCAACCATCTGCCCTATAACCCCTAGCCAATCAGCTATCTCCTGAAACACCCTGTCTACTGCTTTTTTGAACACCTGTGGTGATGGGTGCTTCTACTGCCTCCCTGGGCAGCCTGTTCCAATGCCTCACCACTCTTTCTGTGAGTATCCAGCCTGAACCTCCCCTGGCATGGCTTGACGCCATTTCTTCTTGTCCTATCGCCAATCACCAGGGAGAAGAGGCCAACACACACCTCACCATGATCTCCTTTCAGGTAGTTGTAGAGGGTGATGAGGTCTCCCCTCAGCTTCCTCTTCTCCAGACTGAACAACCCCAGCTGCCTCAGCCACTCTTCATAAGGCTGAGCTTGTCATGTTGACTCATGTCAAGCTTCTCATCTACTGCCACCCCCAAGTCCTTCTCCTCAGGACTGCACTCCAGCCATTCTTCCCCCAGCCTGTATTTTTGCCTGGGGTTGCACCGACCCAGGTGCAGGACCTTGCACTTGGTCTTGTTGAACTTTGTGAGGTTGGCAATGGCTCACCTCTCCAGTCTGTCAGGGTCCCTCTGGGTGGCATACCTTCCCTCTAGGATGTCAACTGCTCCACACAGCTTTGTATCATCAGCAAACTTGCTGAGGATACACTCAATCCCACTGTCCATGTCTCCAACAGAGATGGTGAACAGCACTGCTCTCAGTACTCACCCCTGAGGAACACCACTTGTCACTTGCCTCCACCTGGACGCTGAACCATTGACCACAACTCTCTGGGTGCAGCCATCCAGCAATTACTTATCCATCGAGTGGTCTATCTGTCAAATCTGTGTTGTGTCAGTTTGGAGACCAGGATGTCATGTGTAACAGTGTCAAATGCTTTGTACAAATCTAGGAAGATGGTGTCAGTTGCTCTGCCATTATCCACCATCTCTGGAGCCTTGTCATAGAAGGCCACCAGACTGGTCAGGCATGATTTGCCCTTAGTGAAGCTATATTGGCTTTCACCAATCACCTCCTTATTTTCCATGTGCCTTAGCAGATTTTCCACTTGGATCTGTTCCATGATCTTGTCAGGCACAGAGGAGAGACTGACTGGCCTGTAGTTCCCCAGGTTTTCCTTTATCCCCTTTTTAAAAACTGGGACTATGTTACCTTTTTTCCATTGGCGGGAACCTCACCAGACTGCCATGACCTCTCAAATGTGATGGACAGAGGCTTAGCAACAGCATCCAGCAACTTCCTCAGGACCTGTGGATGGACCTCATCAGGTCCCATAGGCTTGTGCACCTTCATATTCTTCAGATGGTAACAAACCTCTTCTTCTCTTCCAGTGGGGGGATACTTCATTCTCCCAGTCCCTGCTTTCACCTTCTGGGGCCTTTGTGATGACGCTGGAGCACTTGTCAGAGAAGACAGATGCTAATAAGTAACTGAGAACCTCAGCCTTCTCAATGTCTTGCATAGCTAGGTCCCCCGTTTCCTTCAGGAGAGAGCCTACATATCCCTAGGTTGTCCTTTTTCCCCAAACATATCTATAAAAGCTTTTCTTACTCTTCTTTGCATCCTTGGTGAGGTTTAATTCCATCAAGGATTTGGCTCTCCTTACCTGATCCCTAGCTGCTCAGACAGCTTCTCTGTAGTCCTCCCAGGGTACCTGCCCCAGCTTCCACCCTCTGTATGCTTCCTTCTTAAGTTTGAGTTTTCCTGGGAGCTGCTTGCTCATCCACGCCGGCCTCCTGGAGTTTTTACCTGACTTTCTGTTAGTTGGGATGCGTCACTCTTGGGCCTGGAGGAGTGATCCTTAAATATCAGCCAGCCTTCATGGGCCCCTCTACCCTTCAGGATGATGTCCTAAGATGCTCTCTCAAGGAGATCCCTGAAGAGGCTGAAATCTGCCCTCCTGAAGTCAAGGGCAATTAACTTACTATGAGCCCTCCTTGCTGCCCTAAGGATCTTGAACTCCACCATTTCATGGTTGCTGCAACAAAGGCTGCCCTTGAGCTCAGCATCCCTGACCAGCACTTCCTTGTTGGTGAGAACAAAGTCCAGCATAGCACCCCTTCTTGTTTGTTCCTCGATTACTTGGAGAAGGAAGTTGTCATCCACACACTCTAGGAACCTCCTGGATTGTTTGTGCTTTGCAGAGTTGTCCCTCCAACAGATAGCAGGGTGGTTGAAGTCTCCCCTGAGTGTCATGTCACATATATATCTATCTATCTTAATATATATATCCTAAAATATATATAATATATCCATATATAATATATCCTGAATAGGTAATATTTATATGAACACACAGTGAAGCTCATTGGAAGCCTGGACATCATTTACAGAACTACTTCAATGAAATAAAATTTATGTTACAACTGTTGGCAATGCTTCCTTAGTAACAATTCTTTTTCCTCCTCTTCCATATATTAGTGTAATCTATCTGTTTGCTAAATCTGATTTTTCTGCCTGCTTAGCTGATCCATGGCTTATCTTTTTAGAGTCATGGTGGTGGGCTTGCCACAGTTTAAGACCAAATGACAGTGTGGAGACTAAATTAATTCAGATTCCAAAATACTTTAATCACACCTGCATGCAATTTTGTAAGTTCCCTGTGTGATGGGAAATGTGATGTGCTCCACAAGAAAAGTCATGGGAGTTAGTGTGGTTCCAATTCTGCTGAGTATAATCCTGTATAATACAGGATTATGGGGTCCCCTGGATTCTTTCTCTCATTTTATTTTGGATGCTGTCAGTTACAGGCCTATGTAATAGAGAATATTTGATTGTGATTTGGCCTTTTCATGTCTACTCAGGGCCAGACAATTGGCTGTTGTCATCACTGGTGCACACCGTCTGCTTGTCTCAAAGGTTCTCAAAATACATGTTTCATAGCTGTTCTGTAAATAAACGAGAAAAATGCAATCTCTTAGTCTGGAAGAGAAAGGTATGCTTTATTCCTGTGCCTGTTAAAAAGGAAAGGTTAAATAAAAAAACATCAAAACATAAATAGTAGAAGATGTTGGAGACTAATTTGAACAATTATGGGGGAAATTGTCCTTGTTAATTATGTGCTGTAGGTTGATGTTTGGCTTTTTGAGTCTGCTGAAGTTGTTTGGGAGAGTTCAGTGTCTTCTGCTTCTTGTTCTGATGTGCTTAAATGCTTTCTTACCCTTTGCTTTTAGTGCTGTCTGAGGCTGTAAGCAAAGGTTAGATTGAGATAGAACTGGTGATCCTCTCTTCTGGCTGAGAAATTTATATGGTGACTGGTTAATCCAGGATTCAGAGTTTAGCCTACATTTACTTTATACAGAGAATTTTTGGAAACAACTAAGTGGAAGTAAATATTTATCTGAGTGAGAAGTACGTTTGTTCTCTGTTGATTATTTTTACTGGTCAGGTACTTCAAAGTTCATAAACCCCCTATAAGAGTAGGAGACTAGTTCAAGTATTAAGCAGGTGGTGGCAAGTATTTTATTTTTTTTTTCTGATATGTCTGTTAGCCAGGTAAATAAGTCACGTGAATTCAAGTTACATGTAGGAACCTATACTGCAAAAAATCATACCTAGTCACTTGGTAGATATGCTCTTACTGTCTCAGAATGGGGCTTTTCTATATTTGCTTGCTCTGAGAGATTTAAACTTTTCCTTTGGTGTGGTTTTAGTTCAATGGAAATGAGGCATTTATCAGGAAAAAATTGCTGAAAAATGAACCAAATCCTTGTGTCCTCCCCCCTGAACTGGATATGCTTTCTGTAACACCATTTGCTCTTCTGTTTGAACCATTTTCCATCATCTCCAGCCACATTAGGCATGATTTCTGTTTAAATTACAACACTAGCCTATGTCATTTTGTTATTCTTTTCTTACAGGCCTTGACTTATTTGATCAGAAAGCATTCTAAGCTGGGATTGTGTCAGGTTAAATAAAGAATAGGTTCAGTTAAACAGAGAATGTAAACTATAGTAATTGAGAAGCCGTAGGAGAAGCATCACAGTGTTTCTTAAGTCCCACTGAATGAATTGTGCAAACTAAAATGTAAAAGAGTAGGTTTACTTTTATTATTTAGAGCAGCGTTCAGTATTTTGGATTCAAGTGCTTAAGTACAGAATGAATGTTATAAATACTTAACCAGAGGAAGTGGGTGTCTTTTGTTTCCTTATTTTGGTTTATCATGCTTAGAGTTTGAGTATGTGATAATTTGTTAAGAAACTGTCACATAATGTGTTAATTTCTTTCTCTTGAGAGGATAGCTTGATCTTAGTACATTTGAAACATAACATTTAAATTACATGACAATTTATCATTGTGGTTTTAACTGTCAGGTTTTATGTATCTTGAGAGTGATAGATTGAATGAATGAGGTTGATTGTTCCTGTCTTTTTTTTTTTTAGACATTATTTGATAATCAGATCAATGCTGCAAAAAAGGAAGACTCAGAAAGCACTAATAAAAATGACACTTCAAAGAAGATGTCTGTTGAGAGAGTTTATCAGAAAAAGACTCAGCTTGAGCACATCCTCCTCCGTCCAGACACCTACATTGGGTCAGTTGAACCATTAACTCAGGTAAGTAACTCACTAACTTTACAGTCTTAATAATTTTTGTTGGTTTAATGAGGAAATTACTACCCTGGTTAATAAATAGGTAAATCTCTACTTTTGCTTGTATTCCAAATTATCATGCTAGAAACTGATCATGTCTATCTGTGTGTGTGCAGAAAGAGGTCAAGAGAGGACTTTTTAAAGCAATGCTTAGTTAACCTGAAGAAATATGCTCAGAAAATATTGAAGATCAGACAAATGTAAACACACAGTTATTAGGTGTGTATGTGTTTACAAAAATGCCTATGCACACACAATTATTTATACATATTTGTAAATAGCATTTGCTCCAGGTCCAAAAATGCTTTGGTCTGTTTAGATAGACATCAGAGAATGTAAGCCTTCTGCTGGCACTTTTTTCATCTGTTTTCATGAAGTTGCAAATTATTTCAGCCTTCACTGTCTGCACTGTTGGAGTTGTCACCAAGCAGAAAATAATGCATTTTCATTATGGAAGTCTTTGTGGGTACAAGTGTTGTTTTTTGTCAGACTTCTACATCTGCTTTTGTCTCATATGACAGCAGCAATCAGATTGGAAGACTAAAGTTCCTGAAGTAAATAGATCTTACAGATTGGTTTACCAGGACAGTAAATATTTTTATTTTATTTTGTTTACGTGTAGTTAATGTGGGTTTATGATGAAGATGTAGGAATGAATTGCAGAGACGTTACCTTTGTTCCAGGCTTGTACAAGATCTTTGATGAAATCGTTGGTAAGTATTTAAAATAGTAATATTGCTTTAGCATGTTGGAGAGCACACTTTGTAGAGCTCTCAAAGCATCTTGACTTGTATCTAAGTGTAAATCACAGGCTTAGAGTTCCTCTAAACTTCAGTACATGAAAATTTTTGTGCATTTAAGTACTACAGAAAAGTTTTAAGAGAGGAGCGTTTTCAGTTGAACTTGTACAACAGTGTAAATGTTTGTTACTGAAAGTCTAAACTAGATCATTCTCTAAGATCAAGGCTATGACAAGATTTTTAATCTTCAAAGTTGATCAGGGCCACAGTTTTAAGTAACATTTGAAAGAGGATTATTCTTCTGTAAGAAGACAATTGAAAGTTGTCTGTTAACTTAGGTCATCATCTCATGAATCATTAAAACTACCTCCCATACAGAATGGTAATGGTGGTAATGACAATTCTTAGGTGGATCGTTTCTAGACTTGAGACAGCTTTAAAATGAAAAAGTATCATTTTTAATGAAAAGGCTCTTAATGATTTTAGCAAAAGCACTGTGAAATGTCTGGTATTATATTGAGATATTTGTAATCTATGAAGGTATTTAATTGATTTATCTTCTTGTCGTGTGTTTGAGTTTTAGTTAGCTATTTCATTAGTGATAAGACAAATGATTAAAATTCTTGTAGTGTGTTTTCATGATTCTGGTTTCTGTTATTTGTCCTTAGTGTACATTGCAGTATAGTTTAATTAAATTCTGATCAAATACTAATTTCTAGTTATCCTTAGTTATCCTTTTCATACTGAACTGTGTAAACTGTTTAGGAACTGACAACTGTTAATTGTCTTATGGGCTCTTTAGACATAACTTTTACTGCAATCAAAAAGCTCCTTAATTGGATGTCACTTTTTCAGGGTTAGGTTTCAGTGGCAAAGGGATGTGTAAACTCATCTGGTGATGCATGCAGTTTCCTAGAGTTTTTAACATATATAGTGCAATATGTGTTTTAACTGTCTAAACAAGTGCAGTGAGAGAAGAATTAAGTGTTCAGTATGTTAGGAACAGTTATGAGAACTGCATCACAAAATACACTCCTGTATTTCTAAGATAGTCTAACTGCTAGAAGTAGTAGTTATAAGAAGATTGAAAAATATCTTCTTATAGATAGTTGGTCACATTTATAGACTTCAGTAATAAGATACAGAATAGACATAAAAATACCAGATTAAGAAATACTGAGATTGTTGTAGCTTGTGCTGGAATATGTTTATAATCAGTTTTACAAATCATGCAATTAATTTTTGCTCCTAGAAAGTGTTAATTTGTGCTATTTTATTTCATAGTAAATGCTGCTGACAATAAGCAGAGGGACAAGAATATGACTTGTATTAAAATATCTATTGATCCGTAAGTAAAAGCACATTTTCATTTGCTTTCCCTGCTAGTGCTATTGTAGTTCTGATTGCTACAAATTTTACTAAATGAAATCAGATTTTTAAAAACCAAAATAATATATTTTGAATTATTTCCATTAGCTTAATATTTTAAGATGAAAAGGTGAATTAAAAGTGGTTAACAGTAAGTACTACCATTCTGAATTTCTAATAATTTGCTTTCCTAAATCACTCATTAATGTTTGATTGAATGAAACTTAAAACCGGAAGGTTATAAAATTAATGATTAGATGAAAGCTTGGCAGTACATAACTGTAGCCAGCCAGGTTACTTATGAATCATAAATACCAACCCTGAGGTTTTGTAACATAATTTTGCACCTCTTGAACTTCTGTGTTAACTCCTGAATCATTAGGGTAAGGTTGTGTTTAAATTAGTCAGCAATATCACACTGAAACTGCAGACTGCAAATACCTAATTATGACTGTTTTTTGAAACTGAATATTGAGAGATATTTCCTAATGAGAAGTGAAGTTAAATAGATGTTGATTTTGTTCCTATAGTAGTACTGTTTCAGTGACATTTAACTGAATCTTAAAATGTTTTAAAGACTTAATTGTCACACCTAATCTTTAGGATAAATATACTGAAAAATAATTTTTCTGCGAGTTTTCAGGGCATTATCAGTTTCTGTAGACCAAATTGTTTTTATAATGGAGTGGGGGGAAATGATAGTGTAAATTTGCCTGAACTGTTATGATTTTGAACTCTGATAGTCCAAAACTAAAATTTGATATGAGTATGTAAGTATTAACAATGCCAGATGTTGATGGATTCTGGCCTTGATGCATAAAATAAGTTGCAGTGTTCATCAAAACTGGGAAATACCAGTTTTAAACATATAATAAGTTGGCTGTGTCTAGTTGGACTTCTATGAAAACTAAAAAGCTGTATCTCTAATTTTAAGTATAATTCTGTGAATAAACTTCAGGAATCTGTTGCAGATTGTGTTGATAGTGAATGCTCCTCCAACAGATTTTTGGGAGTTATTTTTGTGTTATAAAATACTGTCATGCAAGGGTAATTGTGCTCCTTCTTCTAAGACATCTAATATGCACAAATAAGTGTTTTTTGCAATTAAAACTGATACAGCTATGAATAAAAGTGTTAAGAATATGGTCTTTTACAGTATTTTATGTGGTTATTTGAACAGTTTAAATGTATGCATTTAATTGGCTTAATGTCTTCGCTATTTTATAGGGAATCAAACATTATCAGCATATGGAATAATGGAAAAGGTATACCAGTTGTGGAACACAAAGTAGAAAAAGTGTATGTACCTGCTTTAATCTTTGGGCAGCTGCTAACATCCAGCAACTACGATGATGATGAGAAAAAAGTTACAGGCAAGACTATTTAACATGCTTTGTTTTATTCAATTAAGCCATTGTTTTCTTTTCAGTATACTTTCTCTTCTTACTTTTTCTGTTCTGGTTCATAACATGATCACTCAGTTGTGATTACTGTAGCTCTGTTACAGTAAAATGACTTCTAGAAAAGAAATGTTACTTTTTCTTTTTTAGTATCAAGTTTTACAGAGAACTTACATTTACATTTTTAATGTCAGTCCACATTATTCAGTAACAAACAACATACTTTTCATATTTTAATTATAACATATGCAAGCATTTAAACATTTATGCCCTTGAAATAAAGGGAAAAAATAAATCTAATAAATTAGGGTATTATTTATTATCCTAAATGTGAATTAACTCTTAATTTAGATGGTGAATGGAAGGTAGTTCTGTTTTCTGCTACCCCATATATTTTGCCTATGTTATGGTGCGTGCTTGCAGAGTGATTTGGATGTGATCATGACTCTTCGGGAGAAGAAGCAAACTGCTTATTTTTGAGGCAGAAGCAGTGGCACCTGATTGACAGTAGTGTGAAACTCCATCTCTGGCATCCTTTGATAGCTTTTGACAAATGGCCCAACTTTTGTCTTACCTGGAAATATTTTACTTCATTGGCATACTCTAGGAATATGGCTTGATAAAAAACTTATTATATGTTGGTTTTTTCAGGTGGACGCAATGGCTATGGTGCTAAACTTTGTAATATATTTAGTACAAAGTTTACAGTTGAAACTGCTTGCAAGGAATACAAGCACAGCTTTAAACAGGTATTTAATGATCTCAGCTTATTTCCTTTACTGTAACTAGAAATTTAAAATTTAACACGTATTCTTTATTTCATGAATATTTCATGAAATCATTTAACGTTCAAATAGATGTGTAGAGTTTGCAGGCTAGGTAATTCAGTCAGTAAAATTGGTACTTCATTGTATTAGAATTTGGTTTCCTTTTTTGTTAAGTAATGTTTTTCTTGGGAGTGTTAAGTTGCTAAAAATGAAAAACAGATTTCTTCTAAAAAAGTATATTAATATGTATGTGAAAAGGAGTGTATTTAATTGATTTATTTTTTTTTTAAATTGCTGTTTTATAATTTGTAAAAAAAAATCTTTCTACTAGCTGTGCAGTTATCCAGCTAATTTTTCAGTGATTTACGTCACTAATTTCATTAGCCAAGCTGGACAAAAAATTACCAAGTTAGGGTGCAACCTCCCCCCTCCTTTCTCGTCGGTGCCCATTGCTCATCGTTACCACTGTTAGCACAGAGAAAAAGGATTGAATGCAGTCTGATCTACTGTATATAGATTTGAGGTGGCCAGCCTTCTAAAAGTCTGAAGAACCTTGTTACAGTATTAGGCACCAAAATTCCTTAGCTTTGGAGTTTTTCCCAGTTGGTAGCTTCCTTCTCTTTTTTTCTCAAGAAGTAATGCATTTCTGGTTGTGTGTCACTACAAAAGCAATACATGTCAATGGTTTTACCTCTCTCTTTAAAAATGTAGTATTTTCTGCTTAATGCCATAAAGCAAAATAATATTAGTTTGAGTGTGCTTTTTGAAAATGACATGTTTATGACTTACGTCTCAGTGCTATATTTTTGCTGTATTTTAAGATACAGTGAAGATTTACTACAACTGAACTTTGATGCGTGCTGTGAACAGGCATTCTGATTGGTCTTAGAAATATGCCCATGTTCTTAAAGTCTGAGCAAGCTGATTGGTCAAAAAGCATGCTTTGGTACACTGCACAGCCACTACCATGCTATCTCAGGGACTAAGCAGCTTCTTTATAGAAGTGTGTAGTAGACTGAAAGTGTTTAACTGAATGGGCCGTAAGTACTGTTTAGCTAGCTCACTTGTATCTGATTTAGTCCTGTGGTGGGCTCTACTTGCATTAGAATCAGGTCTGTCAATGTAATGATACCTCTGCATATTTATAGGAACCACAAATCTGCTGTCTCTGATGCTTGTGCAAATTTTGGTAAAGCAATTAATTCTATGTGTAGTGCTTTACAGAGGAAACTTCTAAAAGAAGTCTGCAAGCTTTTTGGTGTGTAGCTGTTACAATCCTAGGATAGCTGGAAAATGGAACAAAGGAGGAGGGTAATGTGTTCTGTAAACTAACATCTAAAATGTTTTGTTTCCAAAGACTTGGATGAACAATATGATGAAGACCTCTGAACCCAAGATTAAGCATTTTGATGGTGATGACTACACATGCATTACATTCCAGCCAGATCTATCTAAATTTAAGATGGAAAAACTTGATAAGGATATTGTGGCCCTCATGACAAGAAGAGCATACGATTTGGCTGGGTCATGCAAAGGAGTCAAAGTCATGTTGAATGGGAAGAAATTACCTGTAAGAGACTAATTTAAAATATTTGACATGTAGTGAGTATTTATGAGAAGAATAGTGACTGTTATCTGTATTGCCACTCATAGGTAAATGGATTTCGCAGTTACGTAGATCTTTACGTAAAAGACAAGCTGGATGAAACGGGAGTTGCACTCAAAGTTATTCATGAAGTTGTGAATGAACGATGGGATGTGTGCCTCACTTTAAGTGAAAAAGGGTTTCAGCAAATCAGCTTTGTAAATAGTATAGCTACCACAAAGGTGAGTAGTTATATTAAAATATAAAAAATATAAATTATAAAAATGTGTGCTAAGGTTGTGCCCAGTCAGATATTTGGTAAAAAAATAGATCTGGGTTACTAAGACTAAATAGGTGGTGAGATAATTCTTTGCATGAGAGGATCTGGCAGAGGAATTGAGTGCAATCACAACACATTCATAGCAGTATTTCTGAATATGCACCAGTTTTTAAAATGCTAGTAATCATTATCAGTGATACTGATGTCTTATATGATCATACCTGGTATTGATTAAATATAAAATGAGTGGAACTATTTTATTCCTTCCTTTTTAACACATTGTAATAAAATCATCCTCAAATTACTAATTGTAATAAAGTAATTCTGAAAGTACAAACCCCTTTGAAGTAGTAGTAGCAAGTTCTGGAGGGCAAAAATTGCTTTTGGTGTCCTTGAAAAATGGCTTTCCATTTATTGCTTTATGATGTATAAAACTGGCCTGAAATGTTGACATTTTCTTTCATTTGTATTTCTGTATACAGGGATCTAGTTGCTTTCTGTGCTTGTTAGCAACTATAGCAGTAGAAAAATGGTATCATAGCCAATGTTCCGTGATGATGAAGCAGCAATATGCTCAGCATAATAAAGTACAGTCTTTGTACTTCTCAAATCGCTGGAGGGGTCAGGCACCAAGGCAATCACCTGAAGCCAACCGGTGTACCTCTCATTTATGCCAATGTGGTGTGGCCCTGGTTTAGAGACCTAGGATCCTCCATGGTGTAAGAAAGTCTTTGTCATTTCTACTCTTACCAAATTGCACTAGAGAAGTGATCTAACAGCAGCCAAGCAATTCTAGTGATTGATGAGGCTGGTTTTACGGAATCTTAACCATGAACTTCCCAAAAAGTTGAGAAAGAGAAGAATTTTCAATAATCAAACATTTAAAAGACCCTACTTACTCAAATCTCTTTTAGAAGAGTCAAAGAAAATTGTAATGGTAGCACAAATGGTTCATATGCACCAGCAGGTGCCCAGAAATACCAGTGTTAGTCTCAGTGGTAGATGATGTGTAGCCATTGTCTATTCAGTTTATAGTTTTTACTACATAACTTCTTCCAGTGTAATTTTCAGTCTAGCTGAACCACTGTTCAGTGACAAGAGAGATAGTTTGTTTCCCTGTAGAAAATTTTCTTTCTAAGTGTGCATTTTAATTGTCTGATACTTGTCAAATCCAAGGATAACAAATATATTTGGTAGTTGAAAGGTTAAAACTTAGTTTTAATTCAGGCCTCTTTATGCAACATAAAGAAGAAAAATAACATGATCTTAAAGATGTATGCAATACCTTTATGAAGAAGATGGCAACATGGAGAAACAATAATGTTTGATAATCAGGTGAAGAAATGTATTTGGAAAAAAATGAATACTGACTGTCTCCTAAGTTAAATATGTTGCATACAGTCACTCAAAAGATTTTGAATTACACCCTTTTGGCTCAATTTTCACCCATCACGCAGTTACACATACATTGTTACCATATATTCTTTAAGAAAGTTCATAGAAAAAGTACTGTGTATTCTTCAAAGGTAAGTGTTGTAATTTCTAGTTTTTCCCACTCTCCCGATCCATGCCTTATGTGTGTGACTGGATGTGGAATGTTCGGGGCCGGTGAACCACCTCACCAGCAATTGATGTGCAACTACCCACTGATGAGACATAATGGCTAGTAACTAACTGCGTCAACTGCCTGTCCCCTTATCTGCTAACAGGTGAGGAGCTCATTTCAGCTGTTTTTTGGTTATTTATCACTGTTTGCTGAAAGCTTTTGATTTCCGTTTCTGGATAAATTTCACCCAGTAGTAACTTCCACCTTTTTTAAACTTGCTTTGAATTCCAAACAAGTTTTTTTAGGTTGATGGGTTGGTTTTTGCTTTGTTATTTTTTGGGGTTTTTTGAGGGGTGTGAAGGTCAGGCAGTATGTTGAGGCACAGCTCCCTTGTTTTGGTCTTGCAAATTTGTTATCTTGGTCAGGTGCCCGTTTATCCACAATTTTGCCACAGCAGACCACTACAGAATTTGACTTCAGGCTCTGAGGCAGCATTTGAAAGAATTGTTTGTAGCTGTTATGGTTGCACAGATAACCTTTTGGAGAGACTTTTATATAAACTAATTAAACATGGTCTTCTCGAGTTCTTAATTTCAAGTAGTAGCTGTAGTAGAAAATGTAGTGTGAACTTCAGTTATTAACATAACAATCTAATGATATTTTTAATATGGCAGCACTGCTAACTGTAATACTACTGATAATTTTAGCAGAAATGCTGAGCTAAGACAGATGCAGTGTCAGATAATAGACTAGGGTGGAGGGAGCATCCCAACCTATTAAAATTTTCTAGAGTTCAGCAAGAAATTCAGGACCATTCCAGAGCTTGACTTTTTCAGATTTATTATAATAAAATAAATATAATAGAAAAGAAATGCAAAATAAAACAGGATTTTATTTGTATAGCTAATTCAATTAAAATTTCAAATTTATAATTAGCTTCTGAATTTGTCTGCCATATGAACTATTTATCTGCCCTTAGAATTGAAATATGGCTGACCTTGAAATTAATTTGGGCTGTTGATTATTGATGGCAGTATGAATAAAATATATACAGGATCCGGTCTAAGCTTCATTTTTAAGATGCTAGTTGTTATCATTTATTAGAAATCTTTGTAGCCTGAATTTTGCAAGACTGGGGTTGACTGTAATGTTTACCTTCTGGGAAAAGAAGGTTATGCAATTTTAATGCTCTTACTCATAATACAGTAGACATTATAGTAATTCACAGCCCTCTTGATTTAGAGGGTATTTTTCTTTTTCTGTGTGTTAAAATGTTCTGACAGTTGGGGCAGTTATAAGCTGTTATGCTTCTATAGTGGGTAAATGTGCCACCTACTGGTGAGAGGGTTGAAAGGTTCCCAACTTTGAGCTCTGAACATCCCTCACTCAATGCAACACACTAAGAATGGACACAGGAATGGGGAACTATTCTAGTAACTAATATCTCCTAAGAACAAGAATTACTGGTAAGTACCTAAAATTTTATGTGTCAGCTGTTAGTTTTAGCAAAATATTTGTGCTAAAATTGAAGAAAAAAAAAGCTGAAGTTGTAAATACAAAAATACATAGAGATATTCCTGTAAGAATGCATTATCAGAAATATGAAGAGTAAATGTAATGCACTTAAAAATTAACATTCAAATGTGCAATGTTTTTTTAAACATGTAATTTGTTATTTTCCCATAGGAGCTTTTTTTTACAGTTTGGAAATGGTTTCATTTTTCTTTAAAGTGGCAGGATGTTGATGTATCAACTTTCACCTGAACTCAGCTATATTGAAACTCTGTCAGCCATACGTGAATAAAAACTGTTGGTGGTTTTAGGGGTCTGGGTTTTTTGCTTATGTTGGGTTTTTTTAAGAAGAAATGACATGAAAAAATACTTGCAAGTGTGGTGCTTCTTAAACACTCTAGTGGTTTGTGTAGGTGATTCTAGAGATTGTCAGAAAACACAGAGGATTTATTTGAAGTGAAAGTACTGGGTTTTGTTATGGATAATATTTACTATTCTAAGCTATTTTTTTACTTCTCTTTCTCTTTTATCTCCACTTTCTGCATGAAGTTGAGAACACAGCTACCATCTCCCATCCATTCAACCCTTTACATATTCAGTATTTTCAGATGCATATTCTGCCTTAAAATGTAGAATCCTAACTTGTGGTGCTTGCTAGTTCTTTCTTTTCTTCTGTCTTTTTAGCAGCTGTTTTTTCCTCGGTTTTGTTGTTTTCCGTTTCTCATTTCTTATCTCTCCTATACTTCCTATCACCCTTTGAAGGTGTTTTTTTTTTTTTCCTCCCCAATTCTCTTTTTAAAACAACTTTAAAGAATGAGGGGTTTTTGTTTATTACCTGATGGCAAATGTCTCCATAGACATGTTTTTTTTGTTTTGCATGTCCTAATACAAATTGGTATGAACAGGAACCATTATTTAGTCTTTATTTTGTAAGGCACTAACTGATATGAAGCATAGGTGATCCTCTGTGTATAGTATTGAGCATTGAGTTTGCTATGTTTTAATTGTATAGGATATGCCTATATCACTCCATTCTTTGTTACATAGAATTGTGAACATTCTATAACACCAGTAGAATTCAGCATTTTATTATTATTTGTACTTTTGAGTCTATAAATTTAAAGGAAGGCATTTAAACTAACAAAAATATAAACAGCTTTCAGATATCCAGGGCTTTAGGACTGTTCATATTTTTGACATCTTTCTGAAGAAAGCCTGCTGTTTTACCTGCAGAGGAAGTTGTGTCACTTTGGACTTGTGAATATTTAAAATATATTGATCACCTTTGGCGTAGACAGTTTCAGTAGTAATTTTTCCATTGAATGAAACACTACAGTATACATTCCTTCAAATACTAGTTATTCTTTCTAATCGGGAAAGTTTTATCTATGATACAAGTTTGTGCTGTTTTTAATGTGTTCCTTCAGGGTTCAAATCTAGGGCCAGTTGTGTTCAATATATTTATCAACAATTTTGATGCTGGAGTTGAATGCATCATTAGCAAGTTTGCTGATGATACCCAGCTGGGAGGTGCTGTTGACTCTTGAGGGACTTGGAGCCCTTGCAGGGATCTGGATAGATTGGACTGCTGGGCTACAATAAATGGGAAGAAGTTTAACGAGTCCAAGTGCCAGATTCTGCACCTGGGATGGAGTGATGTCAGGCACATGCACAAGTTGCAAGAGAAGTGGCTTAACAGCAGCCCTGCAGAAAGAGATCTGGGGCTGATGGTTGTCCTCAGGATCAGCATCAGTCAGCAACATGGCCTGGCAGGCAAGAGGTCAAACTGCATTCTGGATTACATCAAACACAGCATGACCAGCTGGTCAGAAGAGGTGAATGTCCCGCTGTATTCAGTGTTGGTGTAGCCTCACCTGAAGTACTGTGTGCAGTTCTGGGCCCCACAATTTGAGAAGGATGTGAAGGTTCTTGAATGCATCCAAAGGAGAGCAACAAAGCTGGTGAAAGGGTTGGAAGAAGAAATGTCCTGTGAGGAGCAGCTAAGGGCTCTGTGTTTGTCTGGTTTGGAGAGAAGGAGGCTGAGAGGCGACCTCATTGATCTCTACAGCTTCCTAAGGAAGGGGAGAGGGAGGTGCTGGTCTCTTCTCAATGGTATGGACTTGTGGGAATGGTTCGAAGCTGTGCCAGGGGAGGTTTAGACTGGACATTTGGAAGCATGCTTTACAGAGAAGGTGGTCAAACACTGGAGCAGGCTTCCTGTAGAGGAAGTCAATGCTGCAAGCCTGTCAGTGTGTGAGGCACATGGAACATACTTTAACTTTGGCTTGGCCCTGAAGCGGTCAGGCAGTTGAACTAGATGATCATGATAGGTCCCTTCCAACTGAAATACTCTAGTCTAGTCTTTACTAGTGGTTCTGATTCAGATTAATTGTGTGTTGTAGAATATACTCCGTAATTGTTAGGTTTCTATTACACATGTAAATCAGTTGTCATTGTTAGGGTGAAATAGATCCATAATAGACCTTTTTTGTCCCAGAAAGCCTATGTGAAATGCCTTTATTTTACAAGCAATTTTATCTCAAAATTACTGGTTTTCCAGCAATATGTTTTGGGGTTTTTTGTACCTGGTTTGAAGTTTTAAGTCCAAAGACAATTGTAGCTAGAGAAGGTGATAGAAGCTTTGGGGCACCTTCCGAAGGTGTTCAAATGCTTAGTACTTCCCTATTTAGACTGAATTTTATCAATAGAAAAAACAGTATTTAAACATTGAAAATAATATGCATTTTAATCGCCTTGCCATATTACAAAGCATGAGTTACGTATGGCTTCAAAAAGGTAGATTTTCTGACTTACTGCTTCCAAAGTTTAAGTACATAAATAAATACTTCTTCCTCAGGGTCTGTGTGCTAGGGATTGTAGTTTTTAGGTGAGTACATTGCCTTTGGCAAAAGTTTTCCTGTCAGAACGGCTTCACTTGAGATATCTAGTTGGAAAGGCCTTAAGCAAGGATAACCAGTACTCAGAGTCCCTCTTTCTTCTAGGGTAAAGGGAAGAACTGTGATAGACACTGTAAATGTTTCACTTTCAGCAGTTACGGGGTTGGTTTGCCAGCTTATGGTTACTTACACACTCTGTTACCTAGCTCTTGTTGCTACATCAGGTATGAATTTGGAGCACATATAGCCTCTGGTGAGTTTTAAGAACTGCTCATCTCTTTTAGGTTACCTTGCTCTTTTCTTTTAGAGTTTTCTGGATCTTGTGGTTGGCTACTTGCAGTTTGTTCCATGTTTGCCCTTGCATAAGCCCAAATCTAGCAAGGAATGCTAATAGTGTTTATTCAGAGTTCTGTAAATACAGCTAAGAGAAGGTGAGATGACTTTTGGGAAGGAATAAGCATGGGTATGGTATATCTGAGGGTGAGCTCTTGAACGTTTTTTAATGAGCCAAATGGGGAAAGTTTAATTTGATGAACAAATGTGTGATGTTTTTAGTCTAAGGTTGTTTATGTGTCTCGTAAAAAGATACCTCTTGACAGCCATGTGGTGTTGCAGGTACCATTCCAGTGCTACAGAATAATTTCCAGATCTGCCATACTCTTAAGGTGTAAGCAGCTACATTTGAAGTCTACCACAGTACAGTGAATGAAAGATCCTCTGCTTCTGTTCCGTGTAACATCCATTATCCTCACATGTATGAAGACTGAATCACATGAAAGAGAAACTTTTAAACAAATTTTCAAATTTTCCTTTGTTATGTTGCAACTTAATGTGCATGGCTTTTCAAATTTGAGTAGAGGAACTTTGTTAATATGGCTGAAAGCTATTAGGAAATTAAATATTTATTTTTTTCCCCTTCATTAAGGGTGGTAGACATGTTGACTATGTAGTGGATCAAGTTGTGGGCAAGCTGATAGAAGTGGTGAAAAAGAAGAATAAAGCTGGAGTTTCAGTGAAGCCATTTCAGGCAAGTAATTTTATACAAAAATATGGAAAAAGATGAATGTGGTAATTTTGTTGAGTAAATTGGTTTCTATGTTTTCAACAGGTGAAGAATCATATATGGGTTTTTGTTAATTGCTTGATTGAAAACCCATCATTTGATTCCCAGACAAAGGAAAACATGACATTGCAGCCTAAAAGTTTTGGGTCCAAGTGCCAGCTGTCTGAGAAATTTTTTAAAGCTGTAAGTAAAGCATATTTCTTTTTTTCTCTGAAGCAGGAATTGACATACCGGATCAAGTGTATTTATATTATATAACACAAGGTTAATTAGAGATTTTGGTACTCTGGTGACATTAGCATACTGTGAGAAATGGGATGGAGGAACTTCTGTTCATTTTCTGGCTTTAATAATGGAATCAATGACCGTGTTTTGGCAGATGCCCTGGATTTAAAAGCATGCTTCATCTGGTCAGATCCTTTGTTGGAGATTCTGGGATTTGTATTGGTGAAATGAATTTCACTATGAAAACACAGGCCAATTTTTTGCATTAAAATATTTTTTCTGAAGTTGATAATATTGTCAACCTTATTATTTGATACCAGTTTTACTCTCTTTCATTGAAGTGAGAAGAGAGGGAGGGAATATGTCACATTTACTTATTCTTCCAGGAATCAAGGAAATGCAAGATTGTACCTGTAGTATTCAAAGGGATCATTGTTATCAGGCAACAAGTCTAGAAGTTTGCTACTCTAAATACAAGTGTTAGTAGAAATACATGGTAGAGGTTTTTCTTCCACTACATTTTCATACAAGGAAGGAAAAGTAGAATTCTGTTAGCCATAACTCAGTATAGTAAGTCTTATTTAGTTCTATTTAGTGCAGGTAGCATAACATAACTCCAATAGTCAGGAGAATGGTGCCACTACTAGTACTCTTGGCATCAAAACTTCACTTACTGTATGGTGTTTTATTGTTCTAATTCTGTGCTAGCAGTGACACTCTTATAGAACTTACAGCAAAAAAATAAAACCACACCATCTTGTATTAATTCTTCAGATTTTGTTATGTATGTTGTATTTCTGTCGGTAGGTTTGATTTGCAGTGTTTCTAATACTCCCGGAAGTGAGCATTGATCTCCAGAGCTGTTAAACATGCAGCAGAATCTCTAACCAATTAGTGCTGTATACTGGGGATAATGAAAAACCAAAGTTCACAGTATTTTGCTCCACCTGTATTTTATTTTGATATGAAACCAAACCTAAAGCAGTTTTAGTTTAGAAAATGTGCTATATATAATTTTTGCTGCAGATGTATTTCTTACAATGTCACCAGTTTCTCCAATGGTTGATATAAAGCCTTACTCTTAATTTCTTTTTGTTGTCTTTCAGCCATTTTCAAACATTTCCAAAGAAAATGTAAATGGTCATAAATATCCCATAAGGTTACTTTTCGCTGTCAAAGGCCAGGAAGTAGGTGCTTAGTACCTAAAATGTCTTGGCACACCAACCACAAAACATAGGACAACCTCCTATTAGGTCTCAGTCCTCTTTTTTCCTTCCACCAGTTACACAAGGGGTGGAAAAGAAGCTGTATGAGTGTTGTTTGATTTTGTGTGCATAAAATGCTAGACAGTAAAGGCTGTGTTAATTCCTTGACCTTTTATATGTTGCAGTTTTTAAAATTTAGAGGACTTTGAGAAACAGTGTTAGATCACTGACTTAAAATTGAGAGATAAGAATCTGCTGTGTGAAGCTTTACTTATCCACAATTCTGATCTGTTTCTTATAGGCCTCTAACTGTGGTATCATAGAGAGTATTTTGAATTGGGTGAAATTTAAGGCACAAACTCAGCTGAACAAAAAATGTTCTTCAGTGAAACACAGTAAAATCAAGGGCATTCCGAAACTGGATGATGCTAATGATGCTGGTAAGAGCATTTATTTTTAATGTCTTTGATGTTTTACAGAATTTTCACAGACATAATTTTAAACCTGACTATTTCTGATACTTTATATTTAAATAAAGTCTTTCTCATTTGCTAAACTTCGTAGAAGCTAGAATTAGCTTAGAATTAGCTAGAATTAAAGCATGATGGTGAAATTTGATATTAGGAACACCATCCTGTCTAGAGTAGAGAATTAATAACAGACCGAAAATGGCAGTTTTGTTCCATATTGAAAGAGCATGTATTTTCTAATTCTGGTTTCCAGCTAAAAAGTGTTACCAATATTCTATTTTGGAGGTGACTATTCTTCTTGACCTTTCTAGTATAAAAAGATCAGAAACTTCACTGGGTCACAAGCTATAGGAAATAGATCACATAGTGTGCAGATCTGGGGGCGTGGTTCAAGACACTTTTTTCATTAGACTTTAAATGCCATTAGGCTCCTGTCTGAGGATATAGGACAAAATGGCAATCTGCTGGTTTGCTTCCTAGCACAGACAGAAATTAGGATCAGCTAGCAATCTTTGTGCCAATACCAGTGGGTTGGGAGTTGTCCTTTAGTTATTTGAGGGCCACATATGACTAAAGAGCTTGAAATGTTGCCAGTCTGGGTTAATGTTAACTGTTTTTTAACACATCCTTACATTATGCAAAGAAAGAGAAATTGCAGTGAAGTAGGTTAAGTGGGTTAATGTAGTTGTGTTTCAGGACAAGTAAATGTTTGTCAGGATCCCAGAAATTACGCTTCCATAAACATACCAAATCAGATGAGGCTTTGGTTTCTGAGAGCAGGTGCCAGTAGTTGGACTGAAGAGGTCCAGTGCAGCTGGGAGAGAATAGTGTCTGGCCACAGACCCCTCTAGCTTTAATTCTTCCAGTGTTTTTCAGATTTTATTTTTACTTAATTTTACGTAAATTTGTAGCTGAGGTCCAGCATCCACATGGTTCTTGGGTACCCAATAATACCCTTGAGCTTTTGAATCAATACTAGTTAGGAGTAGGAGAGAGATGGATCTGTGTAGTGATGCACTACAGATTTCCTCTCACACTGAGAAGAATGAGGTGCTGAGTCCTATCCTGGTCATTCTCATTTTCTTGAGGTCTTGATGGGATGTACATAGTTCTGTGGCTTGTTGGAGAAGAAAAGGTAGAAATGAAAGGAAAAATAAAGAATTGGGGCGACAAAGATAGGATTGTAAGGGAACAGCTAGATTGCTAACTCTGGTGAAGAAGTTTGAACCTGCCAGTTCATGTAGTTAACTCTTTGAGTTCTTTACAGTTGTGTTCAGGAAAAATACCATGCATAGTGTATTTCCATGAAATTTATTGCTAATGATTGCATCCTTCCCAGAAGAAAGTGCACTTGGATGATATTCAGATGTCTTTTCTGCAGTTAATTTAGGGAAAAAAATGGCTCTTAGATATTCTTTAAACAGCTAGACTAGTATTTTTCTTAGTAATTGCCTCCACCTTGCTGATAGCATGGTAGCTATTGACACCTTTTATACAGTGTGAATGGCTGCCTAATTTAGATTATATTAAGCCAGATGTCTGATTCAGAAGACCAGAGCTGTTGAATTTAAGTTCTGTGTAATAGGAAGTGCAGGGTTGTTTCTACCTACCAGGAAAAGACAAATCTGAATACCTATTTTGAATGCCAGTATATTCAAAACTACCTTATTATAAGTAGGTGAGACTCAACCACCAGTTTTTTGCAGTTCTTCCTACCATGTGGCCTTGATAAAATAGCAAAACTGCTTAATGAGCATTTTCACCCTTGGAAAGGGTGGGTTCCTTTTCTGGACCTGCTTATTATTTAGAACATCTATTCAACTGTTGGAGTGGAAATAAACAGAATATACATGTCATACCAATTTTGAGCACACTACACAGAGGCACTGAAATGCATTGCATCTTGTAGAATCCAAATTACACTATTAGTAAAGATTTGTTTCTTCTACTTCAGACATTTTTTGAGAATGTATAGTAAGTGCAAATATTCTGATCTTTTGAGCTTTTCAGTCAAGTTTTTCTTACAGTTGCTTGACTTCAGCCAGTGGACAATAAAAAAAGAATCCCCCCAAGAGTGTAATTTAATAAATTATTTCTGGAAATGTACCATGAGGGAAGGGGAAATGCAGAATGGGAAATAACAGCTGTATATAACACAGACATACATACTTATGTGTATAAGAAATTCGCAGATAGAAAAATGAAATGGTAAAGGTACAGAAGTAATCTGTCATTTGTGTGTGTGTGTGCGGTCTAGCGGGGACTATTACATAAGATGCACTACCATCGTGTCCCATTTTCTCTGTTTTGCTCCTTGTCCATAGAAATCCATAGTATATTGCTAAGGGCAAGGTTGTGTAGTTCTGGTGATATGAGGAACCATTCCTAAAAATAGAATTTCTGCCTATTTCAATTACCTGACACAGAGCAGGAACAATGTTTGTGACTGGATTTCTGTTGAGTTTAAAAGTTATGCTTTCTGTTTTTTTGCCTTGCTTCTACTTCTTCCTGGACTGCAGGTGGCAAACATTCCTTGGACTGCACATTAATATTAACAGAAGGAGACTCTGCCAAATCTTTAGCTGTCTCTGGCCTAGGTGTTATTGGTAGAGACAGATACGGAGTATTCCCACTCAGGGGTAAAATTCTCAATGTTCGAGAAGCTTCTCACAAACAGGTAAGTAGCCTTGTCATCTCCTTTTAGATGACAAATGGATGTCTCGTGTTTATTTTTTATTTTTTAGGGTTACATCTTCATGTTTTTATTTTTTCATTAAGATCTTGTGGCTGAGATTTCATAAAGTATCAGCTACTTAAAAGCCTTGAAATATTAACTGTGGTAGTACAGTACTGGAATGATGAAGTTCATTTCTTCACAAGTGGAAATAAATTTTGTTATGAGTTATTAACATTCAACATGAATACTTAAAAAAACTGTAAATGTGATTTGGTTGACTTTGTTGACAGCAGCTGCATTAACCCATAGCATTGCTTCTGCTGCCCTCCAGACCAAGTCTATAGTAAGAGTTGTGTTGCAGATGCACTTAGAAATAGCAGAAGGAGAAGGTGGCGTTGTGGATGACTCTCTGTTACGTGCAGTTTTCTCCCTGCCTTCTGGACCCAATGTGCTCTGGCTGCAGAGGAGAAAGGGAGTGCTGCAGACTTGAGAGTCTGCACATACAGAAAAAAGATTTACAAGTGTGAAGGCTGCAAGGGGGCTAGGGATAAAAAGGTTATGAAATTGAGGTAGAGGTACATGGAAAAAGTATCTATAAAGCCCACCTTTAAAAGACTGGAATATTTCTGAATTTCTGCTTTTTACACTGACTGCAATTACAACTTTTTAATTTAGATTATGGAGAATGCAGAAATCAACAACATCATCAAAATAGTTGGACTACAATACAAGAAAAGCTATGAAGATCCAGAATCTTTGAAAAGTTTGAGATATGGAAAAATTATGATCATGACAGATCAGGTTAGTCTGAAATTTACAGGTTTTAATATACAGATCTTCTTTGCTGCAATTTGGTAGGTTATATTTTTGTGCATTATAACCTGCCTCTGTATTATGGATGTATTCAGAGGAAATCCCTAATGTATTAGGTTTCTTTATGGGAAAAATTTATCTGTATGTTACTCCAAATGAGCAACGGAACTTTGTTACAAAGTAGCAGAGATGCCAAAGTAATAATAAAAACATATAAACAAGGATGCTTTTGATAACTCAAAAATATGTTGAAATAAGTACTGAATGAAACAGTAGATGGGTAGTAATGCTAGCAAGTCTGGGACAGGCAGGAATGCAGGCAATTACACTTGGATAATCTCATGAACTGAGTGTCTGCTGTTCAGTTTTTAGAAGTTTAACAATCTAATGCTTTGGATATTTGTGAAGCTTCTTTATTTTTCCCCAGAGAGGTTGTACTATCAAGCACCTTAGCATCAATGAGATCTATGGGCCAGTCTTGGCTTTCTTCCACAAAGATTCAGCTCCATGGTGTCTGGGAGAACTGTCTAGCTCTCAGAGAAAACATGCCACAGTCAAAGAAACCTTTGAGCTGCAACTGTGCACTTGGCTTGAAAGAGCTTATTGTTAGCTCAGGGATAGTGCCATTCACAGGTGGCTATTTTATACCCAGGTCCAGTTTGGAATCCAAATTAAAACTAACATTCTCCTGTAAGTTTTCTGTCAACAGACATTGTTTTGATGTATCTAGGCCAGGGAGTAGGGTGGTTTTGGGGGATCTGACATTTTATAAGATGGCTTCATGTTTTTATGTTCTGATTTAGGATCAGGATGGATCTCACATAAAAGGCTTGTTGATTAATTTTATTCATCACAATTGGCCATCGCTGTTGAAACATGGTTTTCTTGAGGAATTCATCACTCCTATTGTAAAGGTATGGGTTCTATTAATGAGATTTTATTTATTACATACGGTGCAACAGAAAAGTCAATTTTTTAACTTTTTTTTTTTTTTTAATAGGCAAGCAAAAATAAGCAAGAACTTTCATTCTATAGTATTCCTGAATTTGATGAGTGGAAGAAACATATGGAGAATCATAAAGCATGGAAGATAAAATACTACAAAGGTTTGTTTAAAAACAAATAAGTGAGCCTCATGGATCTTAAAAAAGATAAATGTGAGCTATGAAGTTTTATTTGTAACTGTTCTCATGATAGTATCTTCTGTAATGATTTTATAATATTCCAGTAAAATAGAAGGGATGAAATAATAAAACTTAAATTTTGAATATGGAGAAACTATTTATTTTCATTGTACAGGTCTGGGTACCAGCACTGCTAAAGAAGCAAAAGAGTATTTTGCTGACATGGAAAGACATCGGATTTTATTTCGATATGCTGGTCCTGAAGATGATGCTGCCATTACACTGGTAAGAACTTATAAAAGTGCTTTGATATGTTATGCTTTACTTTCCATTTTTTACTCAAAAAGGCACTCGGGAAAGTTCTAACATGCATTTATTTTTTTGGAATAACTGAAAAAAACCCAAACTTTTGGAAGAGAAAGAAGCTTTTGGAAGAGATTGTAAATTGTGGAATAAGACCTTTGTCCATGCTACAAAAACAGCTCTGCCTTCTGCTTAGTCACTTTGATCAATTTTATGTGGTGTGGGTATCAGGAAGCATTATATTCAGACTTGCTTTTAAAGACAGACCATGCAAAAGATTATTCTGAGTAAGGCAGTAGAGCTCAAACAAATGATGTTTCATATCTGTTTAGGGATGTGAATATTGTTTCTGCCTGTGTTCTACGTGTTTGAATTTTAAATTTTTTAGATAGTTGTGTGTAGAGAAGTAAGCACTTGTGTTTCAAAGAGAGCTTGTGGAAGGACAAAGGATTGAGTGTCTGGAACTAAGCTGTTTTCTCAATAAATGTTTCACCTCCTATGTATTCTAATTCATTCTTTTAATTGTAGGTGACATTAGAAAGAAAATGGAGTAGGTGTCAGTTTTTAGGCCCATGTGTTGCTTGCTCACTTTCCCCCTGCCAATGGCAGGGGGAGGAGAAAATATAATTAAAAACTCATAGGTCAAGACAAGGAGGGCTCACTCACCAACTATGGTAATGGGCAAAACATGCTTGACTTGGGGAAAAAATAAATTTAATTTGTCATTAATCACATCCAAGCAGAACAATAAGAAACAAAACAAAATCTTAAAAATACCTTCCTCCACTCCCTCCCATTTTCCCAGGCTCAAAATACTGTTTCCCATTTCTCTGCTGCTCCTTCTTCCTCAGGGGGATGACTCCTCTGATTCTTTCCCTGCTCCAGCGCAGGGTTCCTCCCACAGGCAGGAGAGAGTTCTTCATGAACTCCTCTGACGTGAGTCTGTTCCATGGAATGCAGTTCTTCAAGAACTCACTGCCCTTGCACAGGCTTCCCACAGAGTCATGGCCTTCTTTGGGCACAGGCACCTTCCCCTGGTGTGGGGTCCTCCATGGCTGCAGGTCCACATCTGCTCCACTGTGGTCCTCCATGGGTTGCAGGGGGACAGTCAGCCATCTCACCACGGGCTGTAGGGGAATCTCTGCACACCTCTTCCTTCTCCTTCACTCACCTTTGTGTCCGCACAGATGTTTCTTTCACATCCCATCCCTCTGTCTAGGAGACTCCAGATCTGCTAGTAGATGTTTTTTCCCCCTTCTTAAATATGTTAATCGCAGAGGCATTATCACAGTTGCTGATAGGCTCAGCCTTGGCCAGATGTGGGTCTGGATTTGGTGCCAGGGGAGCTTCTTACAGGAGCCACTCCTGTGGCCCTCCCTGTTACCAAAGCCCCATCACACAGATCCAACACAATAGGAGAGAACAAAATAAAAATGGGAGAATACCTGTCTTGGACAAAACAACATTTCCCTTATACTGTGGATCTAATAACATGTATTTTTACGAACAGAAAGGTATTGTAGGTATCAGTTGTGTGTGATTACAATCAGTGAGAGATCTGTCGGTGCGAAAAACCTCATGCAACCATGTCTTGAAGGTCGTGTGCTTGTGCTGCTGCTTAAAAGTAAACATTGGTTATATGGGTTATTGAATACTTGATCAGATAGTGCAGTACACTTAACATTCTGACTAAAGTAATATACATTTATACAAACATATATATGCTGATAATTTAGTGTACTTGGAATCTTTTTAGGCCTTCAGTAAGAAGAAAATTGATGACCGAAAAGAATGGTTAACAAACTTCATGGAGGACAGGAGACAGCGTCGGCTACATGGCCTTCCTGAGGTGAGTCCTGAATAATATTAGTAAATTTGGTGGGTGAGATTTAAATGTAATGTAGCTTTTTTATTGAATGAATAATGTATGTGTTTTTTTCAGCAATTTTTATATGGTACAGCAACAAAACATTTGACTTACAATGACTTCATTAACAAGGAGTTGATCCTTTTCTCAAATTCAGACAATGAGAGATCTATCCCTTCCCTTGTTGATGGTAAGCTGATAATTCATTATGATTTGTTGGAACATTCCTCATTATTGTTGGGTTTTAAACATGTGATTTGTATTGGAAATCAGTGCATTCAAGTTGAGAATATAACTACTTTTATATTTTTGTTTGTTATAATTTATATGCTAAGGAAGTGCCATGTTTCTTCTGAGAGGAGATTTAAGCTCGTGCTGTGCTGCCTTTTTACTTTATTCCCTAGACCATACGTGTGGTTTGTTTCTAGTCAGACTGTCAGAGAAAGCAAGTCTTTTAAGTGCTTATAATAATTAAAATTCAAGTCGACAGCTGAGTGCAGATGAAGATGCAAATGTTTTATCTCTTCAGTCTTATACGACGTGCAGTGTTTTAGTGGTTATTGAATCTTCCTGTAATCCTGCTAGGGTTCTGTCAATCAGATTTGCCAACCCTCTGCTGGCAATGGCATGAACATTAAAAGAAGCAGCTTACTACACTTAGAGTTTCATTTGTAAAACTGTCTGCAGACAGCTTGAGCAGGAATTTCTGCCTGTATTATTGTCAATGTGCATGTGCTTACTGAGATACAGAAGAAAGGTCTTGAGGTTTCATAGGGGGAAAAAAAGGGCATTTATCTCCACTTCCCAGTATGTTTTTTATAGCATACCGAAATATTCATGCAGCGAGAGCTTTCTAAATTTTAGATGAGGAAGTGAGGTAGTTCACAGGTGGATAGGGGCAGTAGCTTCCCGGTAGAGTGATTCTCCATCTCCGCTGCAGAATGAGCTTGGGTTAGACGTGCAGATACATCTCTAGGGAATCAAAGAATTCCAGTCAGCTTCAGCTGACTGAAGCTTTCAGCTTCTCCAGGCTTATTTCATCGCATAGCTGGTTACTTGGATTAACTGGTAGTTTCTATGCAAGCATTTAATATGTTTGATGTTCTGGAGGAAGATTCACTGTAGAGCTGCATGTTTCAAGAGGTCATTGTTCCTTGTAACATACTCTACCCTGATTGCTTTCTCAGGAACAGCAGAATGATTTTGCTGAGACTTAAAATAAAGAATGAACTTGCAGTAGATAAGTGCACATTTGAATTTAAGTTCTGCAAGATTGTGTCTAGAGAAGTGTAATTATACACATAATTTATACTAGTGTTGCACATATGTATAACTATACATATATAGTATACACTATACATACATACTATGTGCAGTATTGTACATATAATATTTTACAAATATATATAATTGCTATCAGTGTTTCCGCCTTCTTGATTTAATTGGCTTAATTTATTATTTAATTGCAATGGAGATTGGAGTCAGTGTCTTTTCTTCTATTTTTGCTCTTACCTTTGACCCAGGTTAGTAATGGTAACATGAATCAGAAGATCAAAGAGACTGGCTTTTCCCTTAATGATTTAAAAGGTCTAAAATAGGAGACAACATCTTTTTGTCAAAATTCAGAGAGTGTTTTGAGAATTTCACAGAAAAAGAAAATTTCAGAATGCTTTAAAGTACAGGGAAGCTACAGTTTTAGTTTTCACTGATGAATTTGTGATTATATTCTTAAGAAAAAGCATTTGCTGAGTAGACTGGAAAGAAAACTTGACTTGTGGAAGCTGTACATTTACGATAAAGTTGCTGTATATTAGAATGATGCATTGTATGCTACACAGTAATGATTGTCTGAAAGGGCTATGTTTCCTCTTTTCTGGTAACTTTTTCAGTTGGCAAAATATTTTTTATTGTTTAAAAAAACATATAACAGTTTGGTATTCTGTTAATACTATTGTGTCAGTGTATTTGCATTTAATGTTTAGACTTCTTTTGAGACATTATAAATTATAATAAGGCAAAACATGCTTATTATTTAAAAACAGACATTTGTGTATTTGTTGAAAGTGGGCTATTCTTCTTATTAGGTTTAAAACCAGGGCAACGCAAAGTTTTATTCACATGCTTTAAGAGAAATGATAAACGTGAAGTAAAGGTTGCTCAGCTGGCTGGTTCTGTTGCTGAAATGTCAGCTTATCACCATGGGGAGGTGAGTATGAAGGATAATAAAGTTGTGAGGACTTTTAGCAAGGTAAAATATTAGGTAAATGTTTACTGTATTGAAATTGCAAACCTATTGACTAGAAGTCTACTAATCACAGATGTACTTTTAATTAGAAGGAACCAAACAGTATGTAATTCAGTAAGACACTATACTTTCCATTTCTATTCTTTCCAAGTTTTTAGGCACCATGGTATCTCAAATAGATTGTGGGTTTTGGTGAGATAGTAGGTAACTAGTTATCTAGGTAACTCCTAGATTCTCGAGTAATAGGAATATAGGAAATATGTAATAGGACAAATTTGTCTTAAACAAGAAATATAGTCTTTTAAAGTAAGAAGAAGAGATACTGTTCTTAGGAAACCTGATAATATAGTCTTGCAATAAAGATTATTTCTCTCTCCTGTTTTGTTCATATTTATCTCAAATAACAAAGCTCACTTTACTAAACAGTCTCTCTCCATCCCTTCTCTCCCTTTAAGTGGAATGAGCAGTGATTTGTGCAGTAGTAAATGCAGTCAGTTTGTACCCCTTTTGTTTCTCCAGAAAAGTGCTTTAAGAAAAATAGTGAAACCCCAGGGTTTTCATAAGCATAGAATGTAAAGACACTTAAATCAGAGAGGCAATATGTCTGTGAAGAGGGGGCATTATGTTTTGCTAGCAGCGCTTGTGATAGGCTCACAACATTCTGTTTTTAGGGAGACTACTTTTTAAAAATTGAATTCAGGTTAGTCACACAGTTTTGGGGTATTGAAAATACATTTTATTGTCTCATTAGCAAAGACTATCTCTTCTTAAACTTATTACTATGAATATGTATTTTCTTGCAGCAAGCGCTAATGATGACTATTGTCAACTTGGCTCAGAACTTTGTTGGCAGTAACAATGTTAATCTGTTGCAACCTATTGGTCAATTTGGTACCAGGCTTCATGGTGGAAAGGATGCTGCCAGCCCTCGCTATATTTTCACCATGTTAAGGTAAACACAAATGTGAACTTAAATGCATGCTTTTAAAAAGCCTTGTTATCAAACTTATGCTGTAACAACACAATTTTTTTTTAATGGGAGAGCATTGGAATATTTTGCTAGAAGCTCAAATGGATTATTTTTGCATGATATTCAATGCAAAGATGTGCTGTGGAAATCGTAGCCTGTAAGGACTTAAACTTTGAATCATAAGGCTGAAGACTGAAAATGTACATAATTCAGATTAGTTACTGATCTTTATTTTGTGCCTTCTTGAAGAAGTAGCTTTCAGTTTCCCTGTTCAGTGTGAAATCTATTCAGTTTTACAATAAAAAGTGTATGGCTACCTGGTGATAAGCCCGGCAACTTGGCATAGCTTTGAAAGTTGACTTGGATTCTTTGCCCTTTGGATGAGTTTCTTCATATCAAGCTAAATTACTACATGATTAATATTAAAGACCTTATTTAATGACGCTATTTTTTCACAGCTAATACCTTGAAGTTCAGTTTGGTGTGCAGAGTGTTAGAATGTTCCTTAATGTAAATTATGGTATTTTCTAAGTTATATTGCTTCTTTCTAAGTTATGTTCCTAATTTCTATGTGATATTTTACCTAAAATTCCTTGTAGTTTCTTCTTTTTCTCTAATTGTATGCTTTATATGTAAGTATCAGGTTTTTTTCCCTTTCTCATATGCATTCTTTCTGTAGCAAACAAGTTTCATACATTTTCCCTTTTACGTGAGGTGCTGGAAATTGTATTAAACCAGGCCAATATTCTAGATGAGCAAAAGAAGTCACCAGTAAAACCTCTGTAGCATCTTTAGAGAATGCTAGGCTTACAATTAGGCAACAAAGTTTTGCAACTATCTGCATGCTGTGTTGCTTTATTACTGGGTGACCTACTGTTACATTAAACTGTGTATTCTGAATGCTTCAAATAATGGTATTTTTATGGATTTTTAAATGTCATAAATTACTATTGTATCATGTACATGTGTTTTTGTGATGGAAACAAACTATCTCTTACGAACACATTTGAGAGGTTTCTTTTCTCAGGAGGTAGGTACATTGTATATTCAGCTTCAGAATGGCAAAGAAAAAGGAAGAAATGAAAAAAGCTATAAATGGATCATATCTGGATCCTTGGGTTGTTGATGCATTATGTACCTTACTTACTGGACTCCAGTTAAACAGTTTTCTTCTGTTTCTTTTTTAAGCCCTTTAGCAAGGCTGCTTTTTCCATCAGTGGATGACAACTTGCTTAAATTCCTTTATGATGACAACCAACGTGTAGAGCCTGAATGGTATATTCCCATCATTCCTATGGTTTTAGTAAATGGAGCTGAAGGAATTGGTACTGGATGGGCTTGCAAACTTCCAAACTATGATACCAGGGAGATTGTAAACAATGTCAGACGAATGCTGGATGGCTTAGATCCCCACCCGATGGTAAGAATACCAGTATATAATGGTATTTTGTATGTTTGCTAAACAAACCTTACTTTGTACTTAGAAAGTGAATTTGTGTCACTCTAGAAATGCTTGATTATTGGAACATCTGAGTGGATTGTCCCAGTAGTTGTGTGTAGGAGCTTTACTTGTCTTTAGTTGAGGAAGTTCACCTTGAAGAAAAACATTGCAATTTATATTTTTCCAGTTATTTCAGAGGACTTTTTCTTCAGCCTGCTGACTGTAAGGCTTCCTTCACTGTACCAAGTCTTACAGGGCAGTTGTGACATGACAGTAAGAAGTTGTACCACTCTTTCTTTTCTGAAGGTACTACTACTTCAGCTAAACTTAACATTTTCTTTGTCTTGTCTGGATTGTACTCTCTCTTAACACATCTATAATCACAGGAGATTATATTGTTAAGAAAATCATCAGCTTCTGAACTGCATCTAGCTTCTGTTCCTTTATTTAAATTTTTGTAAGAAGTCTCAGAAATGCTGTATACTGGAAAAATTATGGAATACCTGGGTGAACCCGGGAATATCTGTAACCAACAGATGAAATACATATAATGTAACATTTACTTTAGATCTGATGGATATTGCTACTTGGTGGTGTTTACCAAGTCATAGAAGCAGAAACATATTTTCTTCTCAACTTAGATCACAGTTCAGTGCTTGTGCAGTATCAGTTTTCATGACACAGTGAATTTCCTTCTGCGAATTCTTGGGAACGATAGATTTATTTATTTATTTATTTATTTATTTTTAATTAATGCAATCCATTGCCCTTCCTTTAGGACTCCTAAGCATGTGTAGTCTCACAGTCAATTGAAGCTTCTGTGTGACTGAAAGAGGCAGTTCTGCTTCCTTCTGTCACCTTTCTGTATGCTGGTATGTGTGGCTGCATGGTAAGCCAACTAAGGGAAACACTTCAGTTAAAAAATATTCCCCACCCTCTTATTTACTTTTTAAACTCGATGCATTCTGCTATCTTTGCCAAACAGCACAAGAACAAGAAAGTGGTTTGGGAAGGTGGAACCACCTCTATACATTTATTGTGAGACTGGGGTGGTAATCTGCTTTCTGACATGCCTTTTTCTATGTTTGCAGTTTTCTTTTAAAAAGAAAAAAAAACAAAACAACAAAAAAAACACAACAAAACCACAACAAAAAACAGCCCACAAACAAAACAAAACCTCACCACCTCACTGGGTTCAGCTGCACCTTTTTAATAATTTATTTACTCTGTGGACCTTAGGATACTTGCTCCAGTCACTTGCATCTGTGTATTCTGCTTTTTCTGTGGTATTTTTCCTATGACTTGCATTTTCACAGGCATGAGAAGCGGGTTGATGGATTAGTGCAATGTGAAGTGGTAGGTGTATGGGAAACAAATATTTTTCCAACATTTTATTATGAACACTGTTTTGTTTTTTGTTTGTTTTGGGTTTTTTTTGTTTTGTTTTGTTTTGATTTTTTTTTTTTTTGTTTGTTTGTTTGTTTTTGTTTTGTTTTAATTTCAGCTTCCAAACTACAAAAATTTCAAAGGAACCATTCAGGAACTTGGTCAAAACCAGTATGTAGTCAGTGGTGAAATATTTGTGGTGGACAGGAACACAGTAGAAATTACAGAGCTTCCTGTAAGGACATGGACCCAGGTAAGTTACAGTGAAATACATTTACATAAAACCAAAAACCAACAAAGTGTTCCTCAGTATATTATTTAACCCTACAACTGGTTTAACTTCTAACACAATTTCTGATTATTATGCATACATGGAAGGAAGCATGGTTTCATTTTTTTGTGTGCCTTTGTACATTTTTTTCTAATTGTGCCATCTACTGTCTGTACTACAATGAATACCTGCTTCTCCAGCTAAATTAATATTTAATCCCTTTTTTCTTTTGAGTAGATTTCTGTGCTTGTTAGATGCCTCTTAAATGTAGTCTTGGCCTACATTTTGCAGGTTATAACTATTTCTGTAAATTTTTGATGGCATCAGATGTAATGCAAAAAGCTTTCAAATCTTATGTTTTTCAGTTGGTTTTTCAGTTGGCATTAAGAATTTTCAAAACTGTTTCTGGTTTTTGCTACCCTGTTTTCAAT
Organism: Apus apus; assembly: GCF_020740795.1. Taxonomy (NCBI): domain Eukaryota; kingdom Metazoa; phylum Chordata; class Aves; order Apodiformes; family Apodidae; genus Apus; species Apus apus. The sequence continues at coordinate 40,207,972 of NC_067283.1, read as the reverse complement.
AGGTGTACAAAGAACAGGTTCTAGAACCTATGTTGAATGGGACTGAAAAAACTCCAGCATTGATTTCTGACTATAAGGAATACCACACTGATACAACTGTGAAATTTGTCGTGAAGATGACCGAGGAAAAACTTGCCCAGGCAGAAGCTGCTGGGTTGCACAAAGTCTTCAAGCTTCAAACAAGTCTTACTTGTAATTCTATGGTAACTTTTCCATGTTTGGCTATGAGAATCCTTACTGTTGATTGTTGTAAACTCAAATGTTTTTGTAGTGTACTTTGTGTTGAACAGTGTATTGTGTATTTGAAATTGTTCAAATAGTAGAAAGATTGTAGTGGACAACAAATATTAAGTCAATATAGATCAGCAAATTCATTTTAGTCCTCTTGAATCTTTCAAAACAAATTAGACAGGCTTGGGGTGATTAGTTTCCTGTAACTGAAAGTTTTCTGCGCAGCTAACAAAAAAAAGTTAATATAAAGTAGACACAAATACCTTTCTGCCATATTATAATTAGATTTGAGTTTTAAACTTGGAGACAAGTTACATTTAGAAAATTGCACTTTGTGCAGGACTATTACTCCTCTAATAGGAGTTAAATGATCCAGTGTTTCCACCAGCATAAGTCCCATTTTAAGTAGTGAGGTATAGAAAACACTACCCTTATGCTGCTCAAGTCATAATAGTGATGTAAATTAGTCATATGGTTTATTCTGCTTGTAGCAAGATGGGAGTAAGAATGTGAGCAAATATAGATGTCTATCTATTATTAGAGGGATTTGAATAATAAAATAATTTCTGCCAAATAACTTGTTTTTACAGAGCCTGAAACAGCTGTTCTATTTTATTTTTTTTTGTGGCAGATAATACTTTCAGATATTACCACAAAGCAAAAAGACCATTATTGTTGCTATTATTGTGTAAATCAAAAGCTACATGAAAATAGATTAAAAGTAAAAGACTGTAGAATTGAAAGAGAAGGCCTTACTCAACCCATTTTGTAGATTGTGCTTGAAAAGCAAATTTACCAAATGAAGGTGATAGTATTTCTCATGGGTTTAAACAACCATATGAACTACTGTGAGAATCTGTCTTCAGATAAATGTGTAACAAAAGTAAGTACGAAGGGCTGCTTTCTGTGTCTGTGTAGGAATCAATCTACCCTAGTGCAAGCAACTTGGAGTTATGTGAGCTAATAATCATTGTTCACCCAACTCCCAAATAGGTATTTTAGATAGATGAATTGCCCTCTAGAGGGGCTTAGTTCTTCCAGTTGACTGTAGAGGGCGCCTAGTTCACCTATAAATGTCTGAACTGGAGATGTCAGAACTCAGGCAGGATTGATCCCACCCATGATGTAAAAATAATTTCCTATTTCGTGCTTGAACTTGAAGGATGGCAGTTTTTACAGCTGAAAAGTGGCAGATTTCACAGCTGGACTGAAAGATTATGAAAGATGCTTTTCAACTGTTGCATTAAATAGTTGTGAATTGTTAGGTGCTACTGCAGTTGTGCTTTAATATTTAGATAAAATTAGTCATTTAGCTGAAATCAGGCATCTTTCTCCAAATAACTGTCTTGCTGTTTGTATGCGTTACCACAAATCCCATCTTAAATCTATGTGAATACAAATAAAATCTCTCCAGCTATGTTCTGTGTAGTTCCATAGGAAGGTTTGAGTTCAGTCTTCAAAATAGCGTTTGTATGGTGTATATATATGTGTGCAACAGAAATACACTCTTACCCAAAAGCTAAAAAAGTCTGAGCTATGCAATCTCTCTTAAGCAGTATATTATGTATTTCGTAGGTGCTATTTGATCATATGGGATGTTTAAAGAAGTATGAAACTGTGCAAGACATCTTGAAGGAGTTCTTTGATTTGCGATTACATTATTATAGTTTACGCAAGGAATGGCTTGTGGGAATGTTGGGTGCAGAATCTACCAAGCTTAACAATCAAGCTCGTTTCATTCTAGAGAAGATACAAGGAAAAATTACCATAGGTGAGTAAATGTAAGTTAGAATTGGTAACAGTGGGGGAAAATCTGGAAACTATTTAAATATAGTAGAATGTACTTGCATGTAAAATGTTTGCTTTTGTTACACTGATTTTTAAATTTTTTTCTCCCCCTGCCCCGCTCTGTGTGTGTGTCTTATAGAGAATAGATCAAAAAGAGATTTGATTCAGATGTTGGTCCAGAGAGGTTATGAATCTGATCCAGTAAAAGCCTGGAAAGAAGCACAGGAAAAGGTATTGATCTGAAATCTCTGGATATGTTTGATGATGTTAATGGTATAAATTATATTCATTTATTCAGGTGTTTGTTTTCTAGTAGTTTAACTTATAACACACACAGCACTTAAAAAGATTATTTGTTACTCTCCAGTTTTAAAAATACATTAAACTAGTACAAAAATAATGCCGCATAATATTGATACTGTACGTCGATAATTCTTAGGAGAAAATTAGACAATACAAATCTGAAAATGAGAATGCAGAAGACTGAATTTTTTAATGTACCCAAATCAAAACTGGCAACTTGTTTTCTGACTGACTGATATAAGATACTGCATCTTTTTCCCAAACACAAATAGCTGATTTTCCCCTTACTATTTATTTGTCATATTATTGCAATATTTAATTATTTTTATATAACTTATGATTCATCACTTTTCTGTAATGAAACATGGATATTATAAAGCTAGAATTTTTGTACTTACTTTAATAAATTTTACGTTGACTTATATTTATTTTTTAAAACCCAATAATTTTTTATTGAGATATGGCAAGCTTAACTTTATGCTTTACTATAGGAAGATGAAACTACTTCAAAAAGCAACTTTAGCCATCCCTTTTCTGTGCCATTGCAACTGTTTTCCCTATTTGTTTTCACTTCTCATTTGATCTGCTTTGTTTTTTTTTTACTACTGTATTTTAACTACGTGCATTGGGTTCTATTTTATAACAAAACAATTATTATGAGAAATTTTGATGCACTCCCATACCACACTTTATATATTCAGGACTTTGATAACAGTTTTCATCCAAAAGACTGTATTCATTTCTAAGGAAGCAGATTTACATGAATATCCCAATGGTAAAGGTCTGAACCCTGTGAGAAAGCTTCTGTAGCCAGTAGTATGTAATGCATCAGGTTCAGATTTGTTTTCTTAAATAAAATTATTAAATGACCCAACTATAGAAAGTCACAGGAATGTGGCCTTTTGGAAAGGTCCAGAAAAAGGTTGTTGAATCTATGAGGGCACACATTACTACTTTGTGATGGTGCTTTGGAGCAGTGTTGCAGCTCATGCATAGAGCTAAGATTTTAATACTTGTGAATATTTCATTTTAGGCAGCAGAAGAGGAGGACCCACACAACCCAAATGATGATGCTTCCTCTGCTTCTGGTGCAACTTCTGGCCCTGATTTTAACTATATCTTAAACATGTCTCTCTGGTCACTCACGAAAGAGAAAGTAGAAGAGTTAATTAAGCAGAGAGATTCAAAGGTTGGTACAGTATGGAAGGCTTGTTCTGAAATGATACAGTAATTACTGATGTGTCTGTTTGTGAATGTTCAGTTCAGATAGTATTTATTTTAGTTGTAACCTAGTAACTTACATTCTATGTACTATTTTAATGTTTTAGGAGCGAGAACTAAATGACCTTAAAAGGAAATCTGCTTCAGATCTCTGGAAAGAAGATTTAGCAGCCTTTGTTGAAGAGCTTGAAGTATGTTTTATTTTACATAACTTTCTAAAAATATTAAATTTAAATTAATTGAATTCAAATAAGTCATTAAGAGTTAAAATGTAAGAAAAAAACCCCACAAAACCCCCTCTTTTTTGATTGAAAGCAGATATACCTCCAAATACAGTGATAAGTGGGAAATCAATATTGGGTATTTGTGTTCCTCAGAGATTGTCTCTTGCATCTGTACAATGTGATGTTGGGTTTTTTTTTCTAAGATAGCAATGATAAAATAAAAATTGCCAGGAGAAAATTTATTTTCAGATGATACAAATAATAGGAGTAGTAACTAGGAATAGTAATAATTAAAGTAGTTCTGCATGATCTAATTGTGAGGCAAATAAATATAGTGAAATGCAAAACTGTACATGTAGGAACAAAGTGTGTAGACCATAAGTACTGTATGAGAGGGGCTCTTGCTTTGGCTTATCAGTAAGTCTGGAAAAAGGTAAAGTCCTATTGATGGATAACTTCCCGGACCTCAGCTTTCGGTGGTGTTGCCTGGAAAGGGCTGATGTACACTTTTGAAGTGACACAGGGTAATACAAAAAATACATTTGTTTTGTTTCTCTGTATGTTAATGGTACATCTGCAAGTGGAAGTGTTCTGTTTGGATGGCTGTATTTCAGCTATATGTTCATACTGTGAAAAAAGCTGATTCAAGGACTGGAAAATGTGCCTGAACAATGACTTTAGAACCTAGCTGCTTAAATTAAATGCTGAAATACTGAAAAGTTATGTCAGTACACAGTCACATACATGAGAAATAGAAACTTGATATAATAAAGATTTAGCAGTGTCTAAAAGTTTGTATTTATTTAATCTTGAATAAAAGTGTAGTTTTTAACTATACAGGGAAATTAAGAATTCGCCCAGATTAAGTAGGTGCTTTTCCATTACTGGAAAATGTGTCACAATTCAAGTGAGAATTAAGGGAAGTCTTATTCTCTGTGTAGAAAGGAGATGAGTCTTAAATAATCACCATGTTCCACTTTGTCCTCATTAAAAAAAGAATGTGTTCCCCTCCTTGTTCATTAGAAAGTAGAAGCACAGGAAAGAGAAGATGTTTTAGCTGGCATGGTTGGCAAACCAATAAAAGGCAAAGTTGGTAAACCCAAGATGAAGAAACTTCAGCTGGAAGAGACCATGCCATCACCATTTGGGAGGAGAATAGTTCCACAGATTACATCTGCCATGAAAGCTGATGCCAGTAGGAAATTGCTGAAAAAGAAAAAGGTAAATAAAAACTATTGCTGTAGTTAGCTTATTTATTATTTAACTGCTGTATTTTTCTACTCTGGTAGCAGAAATCCAAACCACCAGACCTCATTAATGCAATATTTTTACTGTTTTGCTGACCCAATTAATGAAAAAGTTAATACTGCTTTTCTTTTACATTTGCAAGTCTCTTGTGGTTACTTATGTTCAGGTGTGTTTACCGAGACTGTTCAATAAACGTCAATATACCAGTCTACTTTAGTTTATTATCTTCTACAAAGCTTTTCCAGTTCTATCTTGAAATATAAATGTGCTTTTAATTTTATTTTATTTTGCCCAACTTTTCTGTATTTTTAGGGAGAAACTGATTCTTTAGCAATAAAAACAGAATTTGATGAAGAATTTGGGGGTGTGCCAGCTGAGGGTGGTGGAGACGACTCACTGAATACATCAGCCACAGCAACTAAACCCCCTAAACCTAAGAGAGAGAAAAAGGAGCCTGGTAAGATCCTAACATGATCATAGTTAACCTTAGTTATGTATACTAACTGGATGTTAAATATATTTTTAACACACAGTGAGAAGGGAAATATACCACAATAATCACTATTTCACCTGATTTTCTTCCTTAAAGAGATGTGTGGAAGCACTTGAAAGTACTCTGCTGAAATTTCTGTTCTGCAGTCTGCTTTTCTGGGGTGGTGGATCTTAACATTTTCTACGTATAATTTTTAAGGGGTCTAAATATTTGAATTTCTGAGTAGAAAAATCGATTATTTTTATATAATTAGACTGCTTCTGTGCAAACTGCATTTTCTAGTTTGTGTGCTCTCTGATGTTGAAGGACATGGCACTCACCTTCAGTCTGATTTAAAACTTGATTAAATAAAAATATTTTCCTATTGGCATTTCAGTCATGACTTAGTAGAAGTTACGCATGTTATGGCTAGGCAGACTAACCAACATCTGTGTTAACTTTCCTTTTTTCTCTGTTAGTAGGAATTTATTATTACTGTTTCAGAAGTACACAGTAATGGGGGGGCAGCAGTAAAAAAGAAAGCTAAGACAGAAGTTTTAAGTATGAGGTTTAAAAAAAAAAAAAAGGAATACAAAATGGTTACGCAGGTACTTCTTCTAAGATAAGATCTGTTTTTAATTATTGAGGGATTATCCAACCTGAATAGATTAACCTAGGTACAGTTAGGACTGAGTTGTCTACATGCAGCTCAGATCTACCCTGGCCACCGTTGAGCCAGAGCCAATTAGCCCAGCCTGACCTTAGCTTGCCCCGCAATTGACTGACCGCGTTGTTACCCACCAATAGGGTATCCTCTGCTTCCCATGTAATTGGATTTTTCCAATAATTGTTCCTGATCTTTTTCCCTGAATAATGGCAAACTGCTTGTTCTTTTCCTGGAAAACACCAGCAAGTCTGACTGCAGAGGAACTAAACTTCAAGTTAGAGACTATTGTGGTTTTCAGTCATTAAAAAATGTGTTTGATAGAAGCAGGTTAGGTTCTGTGTGAAATCATTTCATCGTGTTAATTTTTTCTTCAGGAAGGGGAAGAAAATTTTCAACATTTAAGGGAGAACTTTTTAAGATAAAAATGTATGCTGAATTTATGCATCATAAATGACTAGAAAAGATGAATGTACATTTTACCCTGACTGTAGCAAATGCTTTAACTTGTGGCAGGTACGAGGGTAAGAAGAACACCATCATCTACAAAATCCAGTGGGAAAAAAGTGAAGAAACGAAACCCATGGTCAGATGATGAATCAAAGTCTGAAAGTGATTTAGAAGAGAATGAGCCTGTGATTATTCCAAGAGACTCTCTGCTTAGGAGAGCTGCAGGTACCCAGGCTTTTGTGAATTGTACATCGTCACTGAAAGTTTCAATTGCAAACCTATATTTTCCTTCGACCATAGCTTTCCTTTAGGACTTTCTGTCCTACACATAGCTTGCATTACATTTTCTTCAAGGTGCAGCTAGTATGAAAACTCTTAATGTTCAGATCAGGAACCAAAGGGTTGAAGTTAAAGATTTTGTAACTCAGTCCAGAAATATTTTCCCTTACTTTAATCTAGAATAGAAATTACTTATAAAACTACTGAATTATGCAAGAAACCAACAAGATAATACTGTTACAAACAAAGAATTACTTTAATGCAAATATTCTGTCAAATAAGGCCCAAAAGCCCAAATGGCTAGTTAAAATTTATAAAAGATACTCTGAAAAGTCCATGAAAAGCAAAAATACCAAAGACTGAAAGATGGAAAGTATCTAAATACTTGACAGTTTAAGAAACACCTACGGATTTTTCTGGAAGGAAAACTGTTGATGAGATTTTCAAGCAGTTGATTAGGAAAAATGTTCAAATGATAGATTAAAGAAAACTTCAATTATAAGTGAAGGATTCTCATTCCTTAAAATTACTTACATAATAATATCTCCATAGCTGGTAGCTGAAGGTGTTTGAGCAAGCCACAAGTGGTGTTAAAAAGCTTGGTAACACTTTAAATTGTGTCTCTTTATTTTTCCAGGCTCAAAAAAAAATATTTTCCCCCAGTCTTTTGTCTTGTGTACTCTGAGACAGGAATTGTTTTGTGAGTTCCACTTTGACTTGTTCATGTATTAATGTAAACAACTATTTTGAAATGTATATATATGTGATTTTTTTAGCTGAGAGGCCCAAGTATACTTTTGACTTCTCAGAAGAAGAAGATGATGCCGATGATGATGATGATGCCAACAATAACAATGATTTGGATGACCTCAAAGTAAAAGCCTCTCCAGTTACAAATGACAGAGAGGATGAGTTTGTTCCTTCAGACAGTTTAGAGAAAGATGAATATGACTTCTCTCCAGCCAAATCAAAGCCGTCTCCAGAGTAAGTACTATAACTCAGCCGTATTTCTCTACTACTAACTTTTTTGAATGCAGAAGACTCTGAATAAAATTGAGAAACATTTACTTGTTATTACACTACATGTAAAGTGTAAAATAAATTTTCTGGGGAAGAATTAAAGCATACATTATCTCAACCTTGTAACTGACCTATACAGAGGTAAACATGACTTACCAAATTGTGGTACACTGATGTCATCTGTTAAATCGCATTTTGTAAGATTCTCCATTTTCCATCTTGTACCAGGCTGGTATTCAGAGCTATTGAAAAAAAAATGTAATGATGTTAATTTTAAATGCCTGAAGTTCAGGACTGAATGGTGATTTTAGGGGCTTGATCACTGCAAGCATATACAAAAATGCTAGAAATGGTTTGTAGTGCTAAAACAGGAATTAATCTCTTTATAATGTCGGGTTTTTCAGTATGTAGTTAATGCAACTCATTTCTTTTTCCTGATTTGAAGTAGGAAAGCATCTCAAGACAAGAAAAATCAAGATTTTGGGAATATCTTTTCTTTTCCATCTTACTCTCAGAAGACAGATGATGGTGAGCTTGTTTTCACTGATCTATTTTATCTTATGGCAACTGTTACAGAATTTATTACGGAGTTTATGCGGTATACACAAACTTCACACTAGTTATAGAAGAAGGATGTCCAGATTTATAAAGAGGAAAGGGGTACTGATCCTTAGAGGAACAAAGTTTGTATAATAGATAAGAAATTCCCAGTACATCCATAGCATAGCTGAAGTATCAGAAGCACTTTGTTGAGATTCATTTTGACTGAAACGAATATTGATGATTTAAAATATGCAGTGAATGAATCTTATTCTAAACATACTCTGTGAATGTAGATACAACAAAATTGGACAGTGATGAAGAGGATTCTGCTCCTGTTTTCTCATCATCTTTTGCCCCAAAACAAACAGAGAAAATACCAAGTAAAACAGTAGCTGCTAAAAAGGGTATGTATAGGTTTTTCCTGTAAGCAAATCCATTTATCTAAAACTCATCTCCTCCACCTTTGCATTGTCTCTTCACATCTTCAAAGCAGGAACTGCATTCATTTATTTTGAACTTCATGAAATTTGGTGTAGAATGTGAACTTCTTCCTGCTCCTTAATGATACTTTTTTTTTTCTTTGCACTGGCTACTGTAGTATCAAACCTTAATAATTTACACCCAAGAATTGGTGTTCAGCCTTTGATTAGTTTAACTAATGTGAAATTTTTACCCTCAGGGCAATAAGGGAAACAAGATGACCTTGGGGTTGAAGATAGTATTCTATAATGGATATAATTTACTTACTTTAAAAGGAAGGAGAGCAAGTGCAAAGGAGGAATATCCAAGAAATATTTATGTCCTAAATATGTGTTGTGGTTTAATACCATTCAGCAACTAAGCACCACACAGCTGCTTGCTCACTTTCCCCTGGTGGGATGGGGGAGAGAATCAGAAGAGTGAAAGTGAGAAAACTCATTGAGATAAAGACAGTTTGATAGGTAAAGCAAAACCATGCATGTAAGCAAAACAAAACAAAGAATTAATTTACTACTTCCCACTGGTCAGGCGGGTGTTCAGCCATCTCCAGGAAAGCAGGGTTTCATCATGGGTAACAGTTACTTCGGAAGACAAAAGCCATCATTCCCAGTGTCCCTCCTTCCTTCTTCTTCCCCCAGCTTTATAGGCTGAGCACTACATCATATTATATGGAATATCCCTTTGGACAGGTGAGGTCAGCTGTCCTAGCTGTGTCCCCTACCAGCTTCTTGTGCACCCCATGAGGAGCAGAAAAGGCTTGACTCTGAGCACTGCTCAGCAGTAACTAAAGCATTCTTGCATTATCAGCACTGTTTTCAGCACAAATCCAAACCATAGGCCCATACCAGCTACAATGAAGAAAATTAACTCTATCCCAATCAAAACCAGCACAGTGGGATATCACAGTAAGTTCCATGTGCTGCAGTTTTTTCCCTTCTTGAAATGGAAGATGATAGGCCCTCCTGAAACTTCAGAGGTAATTCTTTCAATTAATACTGAGGCTTTTAGAACTTGCACCTTGCAGGATCTTACTTTGTGGAATTAAGGACCAGCCAGGTAATGTCAGGTACCAGTGAACTGCAGCATCTTTTCATCCTTGCCTCCATTGCTTGCTTGCTTCTTATCTCTTTCTCGCTGCATTATGTCTAATCTGATTTGTGAACTGTTTGAATCACCAAATGTCTGCATGCTTCTCACTTTCAGCTGGTGAAGTTCTGTAACACAGGAAAGGAAGATTGCTTCCGGAAATAGCTGATCTCTAATATAACAGTCCTATATGATAAATTCTTGTTTTGCAGTAAAAAACTAGAACCGCATGTGCAGTAGCTAGGGCATGGATGCCATTTAACAGTCTCTTTCTGCCTCACTGTTTTCTGAGGCCTAGTTTGTCATTAACCTAACCTGAAACCTTAAAATACAACTGTGGTGTGTTTCTGAGTTTCTAATTAACTTTGATATTCACAAAAAAAGGTATAAAACAGGCCCTCTTTGAAGCAAAAATCATCTCCTTTGCCCAGATTAGACACGGCCACAGTTTCACGATCAGAGTTTCACAGTGCAGCGATCAGCTAGCATGCTTAGTTCATTCATCATCTGGTATCATTTTAGTAGTCTTTTTGATTCTAATTCCATCTTAAAGGGGTAATGGTTTTAAACTGAAAGAGGCTAGATTTAGGTTAGTCATCAGGAAGAAATTCTTCACCATGAAGGTAACAAGGTACTGGAATAGGTAGCCCAGGGAGGTTGTGGAAGCCCCCTCCCTGGAGGTGTTCAAGGCCAGGTTGGATGAGGCTTGTGCAGTCTGGTTGAATGTGAGGTGTCCCTGCTCATTGCATGGGGGTTGGAACCTGATGATCTTTACGGTCCCTTCCAACCTTAACCCTTCTATGATTCATGCCCTGTATCAGTAGCCCCTTCAAAAAGCATTTTCTGGTATTTTAATATTGCATCCACTCACCCTGAAACTGTGAGTTGTTTCAGAGTTGTTTGATTTTCTGTGACCTCAGAGCTTGGATTGTAAGGATAGAAGAATAGATGTTGCTGTTTGTACAGCCACATTCCCTTCTCAGGGAGAAGAAATAAAAGAATAGGTATGAGTTCAGCTTCTTTTCAGACTTTGATCAATCTCAGAAGAAATCTCTTGGCCTCTAGTGTTCCCAACAGAGGATCAAGAGACTGCTGAGCTTGCTTTCCATGCACTATTCAAGAGGTCTGTGGTTCTTATCCTTTATAGTAAGCCTAAGGGAAATATGAACAATGGTCTTACTCCTTGATTATATGCAGCTGCACACCTTGAACAGCCCAGCTGGTGAGATGTAGCCTTCCTATCAGCTGTAGGACTGATATAATTACTGTGCTTTCTACCAAAAACTTGGCCTTCTCAAGAGCTTACTGTACGTTGACTCCACTGCATTCCAGACTTCCATTTCATATCACAATACCTAGTGGAGATCTTGACTGAGCTGGCTGCATTCTGGTTGCTGTCAGAGATCCTTCTCACTTGTGCAGGCATTACGTATGTAATCTAAGTTCAGTAGCCCCTAGAGTTAGTGCAGAGGGAGATGCATGTTATAGAAGCCATGGACACTATTATTTTATTCAATAGATAACAATTTTGAGGTTGCTGTCATTTAGACTTGGTGTTCTACAGGCAGACTTCACAGGAATTGGCAACAGATGACAGGCTCTGTTTCAAGGGAAGAACGAGTTCAAGAAAATAGTGTTTGTGGCAGTATATCATACCTCTCTTTTCATTTGCCAGTTATTTCCTTTTCCCCAGTTCCTTGTTTGTCAGTGAAAAGTCTGCCCCTTTTCTAACACTAGTAAAGAAACTCAAGAACTTGGGGCCAGATTAAGATACTTACATCTCATAGTACATGTGCTGGTTAGTACTTTTTGATGGAGCATACTTGGCTTCTGTCTGGTACACAAGTTTCATATTATTGGCATGAGGAACTGCAAGGCACAATTACCTGGCCAAAGCATACATAATCCTGTAGGAAGACATCCAAACCTCAGCTCCTGATACTGAATGTCACCTAGATCTGAAACTGATCCCTTCTGCTAGGATTCTTTTGGTCACAATTTCTGCTTGGGATCTTGAAGTTGATGAATCTTTCCTTTCCCTGTCCCCTGGTCTGTTTCTTATGCTGGTAAAGCTTTTACCTGTATGAAGGACTTTTATTTCCTTTTGGCACCTGAAGTCATGTCTTCAGTTGACACTGCCCCCTCCGTTACCGATAACTAGCTAATTATTTTTGGTGATGCTTCTATACATATTTCTGATGCTTTCAATTGCTGTGTACTTTTTCCAGACTTACTAGTAGGTATTCGTGGCTTACTTAATGTTACTTTATCATATTACAGCTGTTTTTTCCCCAGATGAGATATCTAGAGAGACCTATTTCAAGTTGCTTTCAAATACAGTTCCTGACTTCCATCCTAAGCATCATTGCTTCCCTCCCAAGTCTTTTCTGCAAAAGACTGACTTGTCTGTAAGCATATAGAACATATTATCCAGTGATTTTAAGGGTCTTTTCCAACCTAAATAATTCTGTGATTGCATTCTGCTGATTTAGTTACTGGTTACCTGTTTTGTGCTCGAAAAGATGAAAAAGTAGTTAATCAAAACCACTGGAACTTACTGAATGTTTTCACCAAGTGCAAAAAGCTCTCATCTTTAGTATCTGCCATTTATGCTCTAATTTGAGTCTCTAATAAAATTTAATACCTCTAACAAATGCGTGAATTTAACATATTTAGTATCTCTAACTTCTCACAGCAAAACTAGATGTGCCCCCTAAACCTAAAAGAGCTCCCAAGGCCAAGAAGATGGAACCTGTAAACTCCGACTCCGATTCAGAATTTGGCATTCCAAAGAAGACGGCAGCACCCAAAGGTAAGAGCTTTGGTGCTGTGCTGCTCGACACCCACGTCTGTGCTTGCTCTAACACAGGTTCACAAGCATTTGTATAAGGAAGCAGAGCTAGTGCCTCTAAAATTAGAACCACACTGATTTACTAGTAAATTAATCACTGGAAGGTTACTCAGCCATGAGCCTTTTCTGTGACAAATACCATGTAGTGACTTCTGACAAACAGTGTGTTAACTTTTGATCTGACCTACACTGGGGGTAGGTCCTCCTCTTTTTGTTAATCAGTTATACCACTTATTTTATTTGATCTCAACTTTTCACAAGACAGTATAATTCTGGTAGTCATTCTAGTAATTTCTTGCTTTTTTAACTAATTCTTTGGTATCCCAGTTCTTAGCTGTCAGAGTCCTCACAACAAAGCACACCAAGTGGTGCAATCAAAGAAGTCTGTAAAGGATGTACCAGTGTTGATAGTTGAACAGTAAATGTACTAAATAGTACAAGTGCCATGAGTACAGAAGGTGTCTGAGGACTTGTTCTTCAGTCTAGAAGTCATTGATCTCGTGAAGTTTGTCCCCATTTTTAACAGACAGCTTCAACTGCTAAGGTGAATGGTAACTTTGGAACAAGTATAACATTTAAAACGGAGAAAATGAAATCTGTATTTTACTGCTGGTGTGAAGAAGCTCGAGCTGTAAAATAAAGTTGAACTTTAGCATATAGCTACTAAAGTAGTTTCAATTGTTTTGTTCAGTTTGCTGAAGTGTGGAGTTTTATTTAAAGCAATTTTTAAAAAAAATAAAAAATAAAAAATAAAAAAGTAAAGCAAAGTTAAATCATGTTCTGTCCCCTAGGAAAAGGTAGAGGGGCAAAGAAAAGGAAAGCATCCAGTTCAGAGAATGAAGGTGACTACAACCCTGGGAAGAAAACACTGAAATCGACCCCAAGCAAGGTCAGTTCCAGCTTTGCTCTTTTCTCCTTATGAAAAAGAACCTAATGGATTAGTTTACAGAGAAGGGGCATGTTCTTATTATAGGTTGCTAATATGGTAATGGGGGGTTAAGCGTGTTTAGAAATTAGATGTTAGAGAAGTTTTTCTTCAGTTCTGAATATTAAAAGGGAAAACATACACGGCATCTCAACTGATGTGTCTTTCCTTTTCTAAAGAAATCCAAGAAGGCCACTTTTGACCAGGATTCTGATGTGGAAATCTTTCAGTCAGGCTTTGCCTCCGAAACTGCCCCAAAGCCACGGACAGGCCGGGCTAGAAAAGAAGTTAAATATTTTGCAGAGTCTGATGAAGATGATGATTTTGATATGTTTAATTAAGTGCCCAAAGAGCACACAAATGTTTTCCAACAAATATCTTGTGTTGTCCTTTTGTCCCTTCTGTCGCAAACTTTTGTACATTTGACTTATTTTATGTGATAATGTAATTGATGGTTTTTATTATTGTGTGTAGGCATTTTAACATTTTGTTCTTACACCTACAGTTTTATGCTCTTTTTTACTCATTGAAATGTCATGTATTTGTCTGACTGGCTTGTAGAGATGTTCTAGACAGCTGTGCTAAAGCACATTTTAATTGTCATGGTTGCAAACAGCAAACCTGCTTTTTGAAATGAAGTTTAAACATTAAAAAATTGAAAACTACCGTGTGTGTGTGTGTGTAAAAATTGGATGACAGGCACTGCTGCTACACAGTTGTGTTTGTTGTTTTTTTTTAAAATAAATATATTTTATTCTTTGCCAGGAGACTCCATGGAAAAAAGGTAAACAGTATATGAACATAGAAAGCATTGTTAAACAATCTCAATGTACAAACAGAGCCAGTGAAAGTACATCACAGACTTGCTAGAATATATAAAAAAAAAAAATCCACTAGTGCTTTAAATGAAACCTAAGAAACTGACACTTTAAATCTGTTAACCATTCTACCACAGTTTTCACTCTGCTTCATGGTGATTTAACAAGGCCAAGAAGGCAGATTCTCTCCTTGTGTTTCTGGAAGTCCTAGCTGTACTTCCCTAGCTACCCAGCTAATTCCTGGTAGTCGACTGGTAAGGAAATACCCCAAACTCGCCGACTCACATGCTGTAAATGAGTCTGCTGGTTATCATCCCATGAAGATTCCCTAATGGCTTGTGAACAAGTAAACAAAAAACATGGTAACACTGAAAAGTGTTTCTGCCTTGGAGGCTATCATTACTGTAGAAATGTAGTAGTTAATTGTGTAGCTAGGTCACCAGCCAGGTAAGAAACCACTTCTTTAAATTTTAAAGTGACATTAACAGTGGAACAAATGACATCTGAATAACTGATCTGGCAGTTAACGCTGATACCGATGTCTTCTCTGCTACTGCAGTGAATCTCTGTATACTTTTTACAAGGAAGGAGCTGCAAACCAAGGGCATCAAAGACAAGTTTTTGTATTAAACTAAATCAGATGGTCCTTTAAACTTCCTTTTCTGGATGTGCACAGTAGTCCATTTCATGTGGTTGCTGTCTGGATCGGTTTAAGTATGAGAGACAAAAAGAAAGCACCAAACATCCAGTATAGAACCTACAGCCATACATTTGTATGTACAAAGTCATCAGAAATGCAACCAGAATTTAAAGTTTGAGATCTGTCTTGTCACCATGCAGTCTTGAATGTTCAGAGGAGAAAACAGAAGCTTAACTATTTTTTGCATGAAATGGCTGATTTAGAGTTGCAAAAGATTGCATTTTCTAGTTTTAAGAGTTTAAACAGCAAGGAGTATATATCGATACATATGAAAATTTATTGGTCCTTGTTGAGTTTTTATCTATATATATATACACATATATAGATATATATTAAGTCCAGAAACTAAGCAGCAGTAAAAATGTTTTTCTTGCTTTTCATCCCTGTACATAAGGTATTAGGAATGTCTGAAGTAGCTGGAAAATGTCTTATTGCACCATAGGAGATTGACTGACACTGCTGTTATCCACTGAACTAGGTGAGATACTCGGACTGTGTTCTGCAGTATTTCCATTGGAGGATGGTGTCAGTGGTTCATGTCCTTCAGAGTTCTCCAACATTTCCTGAATAAGAGGTGGCATGGATCCAGGAATTTCCATTTTCAATGTAATGACACGTTCTGCACCTTTAAAAAGAAAACAAAAGCCCTTGCCATTAGTATGATTTGTACAATTTCCTTTTGGTTAGCATCATCAGTGGTGATTTCAGGGTATGTTGTTTTAATGGAGATTTAGTGTCTCCTTCTATACTTCTTGCACACAGAGTTACGTAAGTGAATGACTTCATTACAAGAAACAGGACTTGGATAATTACTCCTTAACAAATTAATTTAAAATTATGACACAGCAACTGATATTACAATACAGGTAAATTGGATGACCGGCTTCTTTTCATAGAAGGAACCAAAACGGCATTAAATTATACTGAAAAATTAAATTACACTGTGATCACACAGATGCCTTTACAGGAATGTACTTTACAGTTTTTAATCTGTAGAGGATCTGCAAAGACTAGAATGATAAAAAATTCTGGCTGATGCGTGTTAAAAGGTGAGGCCCATGCTGTAAGAGAACTGCAGCAATGCAAGTCAGAACATTTCAATATAGAAAACTGTGAAATAAGAAGAATAATGTAGGCAGCCAGGGTCAGCAAGCCCTCAACAGGCAGCAGTAATGCTAGAACACCCTGGGCAACAGTCTCTTGTAAACAACTGATACAGCTGAAGGACTGCAAGTTACTCAACATTCAGCTACCGAGTAGTGAGGACCACAAAGAGACAGGAGTATTTGGGAAATGCACCTCAAATAAAGTCAGGATACAATGATGGGAAAAAAGATATTTTTTTTTTCTTATGAGGACAACATCAGGCAATTTATAGCCATAAACCTCAGCATGCAAATATCTGGTCTAAGATGTTGTACTGGATTCCTGATCATCTTAAAATCTGAGTCTAAAGCAACAGCGATCTGTGCTTTTTTAAAAGTGAAGGACGGCAAGAAACAAAATTAATGAGAAATTAAAGAGAAAATAGTCTGGTTACTGAAGACATGTTCCAGAGGAAAGAACCTCTGGGTATATTCTGCTAATCTGTGCACATGTCCATGCTGGAGAGAGCATGACGTTGTCAGTCACAGTGGGAACCCCAGAGTGGAAGGCAGCACTTATGTGCATGCCTTAACTGAGGAGCATCAAAGATCATCTACAAAAGCAACAAACAACTTTCCGAGTGAATGCCGGTTAGAAAGGCTCTTAAGTAACTGTGAGGAAGAAAGGGGCAAGCAATTGGAAACAAATTAACATAGATTTATACTTGAGAGCTTCTCTGAAAATGGCCTGTAGTCAGAGCAGTGTTGATGACCTGAAGTTGGCCCTATTAAATACCTGCTTTCTTCTGTTCTGGAGTAGGCCAGTTGCAGTTACTCCAGTGTGGTTACTCCAGTGTAGTGCCATAGTAATTTTTCAGGTCTTGCCAATTTCTAATTTAATAGTGGGATAAGGCAACTCAGAAGATGATCTCTTGCTTCAGGCCCATGAACACTTAATTATTTTGCTACCATAATTCTAATGCCACAGAAGAATATAGTTGTACAAGGAACTCAAGTGTAAGGAGATGTTCTCGGTCTTTTAGGTTCATGCTTACTTTGGTAATTGCTTTCAGGGATCATGTACCATCAAGAGTCATTATCTTCTAATGTACATCTTTTCAAATGAAACTCAGGACACACCCACCCCTCCAGGACATCACCAGTCCTTTAGTATGATTTAGTGCTACTATAAAACAATAATGATATAATTAAAGTTAAATACTCATGTCAGAAGGAAAGAAGAATCCTTTCTTGTGCATTGAACATAAAGAGACAGAGCTGTGTTCTTGAGGAGCTGAAGTGCTCTGGCAAAGAAGCAGGAAAGTGGAAATAGACTTCCCACAAGCAACACATGCAGAATGTAAAGCCTTCCCTAAATATTTTTATAGCTCAGTATTGTGTAAGTTTGGTTTAGAGATTCAGTTGGGTGTAGCTTGCTTTACTTGAGGGTAAATGGCAAGCTTTAGGTAACCTGGTAGGCAGTTCCTCTTTAGGATACTTTTGCTTCCAGCTCTGATGTTTCCCTTCCAAGTTATTCTTTTGGTACTAATCAATCCAATTAAATTACTCGCTTCTTTTTATAAACATAGCTATAGCTTAATCTTTTAACTTAGATATATATGTTGTTTTTAGAGTAACAGTTCAGGTTTGAATGTAAAAAAAGTGTATTCATTCAAGCGATTTAACTGCTGTTTGGTGTTTTTTTTTCTGAAATCTTCTAAAAAACCATGTCAAATGACATGAGCAATTTTTTCAAAGGCATAAATCCAGTCTATAGCTGCACAGGTACCTGTACATAAAAGCACATCTGCTTGCTCATCTATCAGGGTGGCAAATCTGCAGCTGAGTAAGCTTAGTCAGACAGTGGAACTGCATCAAGCACTGAAAAATAAGCACCACAGCACTTCAGACTCTGTATTCAGGCTGGTAAATCTCCAGAAGTCTGGAAGCAAACCTTTATGAAACAACTGCACACATCTGAAATAAGGTCTCGGGGAGACACAGGGGTAGGCAACCGAGAGGAGCACAGGGCAGAACGGGTGTGCACAGAGGCTGCCAACGAGATGCCACACACTGACTGTCCTCAGCTGCCTGAGCACAGCTGCTGGCACCACCCTTCTCTAGCTCTTCGCCTCGAGGGACAAGGTGCTGAGCAGGGAACCTCTGACAAAATGAAAGCAGCCAACTACCCGTGCCTTAGAGACTTGATGGGATGGAGCTAAGACTGCCCGTGCTTCACATGATCCACAGATCACACACACAACTACACAAATTGTCAAATTTGATCCATTTGGGTTAGTGGTGCTGAAACTCCAAAATCCTGGATTAAGGTAATTCTAAATCTTCAGTAGGTCAGACCACAATTTTAAAAGCATTCTAGGTGCACAATTTTTGTCTGCTGTCTGTAAACACTTTGTTTTTTGAAAGCCATGAGTGATACAACATGCGTGTTGACCCAGGCCCTCTTTTAAATATGAACAAAGGTCTAATACAGGGTTTTGTCATGTCTTTAAATTACTAACAAAGAGTTCACGCCAATGATTTGCTAACCCATGTATACCTAAGACATCATTTTCACTGTAAGTTGCACAAGGAATGCAGCACCAAACATGGGAATTAGATAAAGGAGAGAAAATAATACAAACATAGAATTGTTTTGGTTGGAAAGGACTTTGAAGGTCACCAAGTCCAACCATTAACCTAGCACACTGACGACTCCACCACTACACCATCTCCCTAAGCCCCACATCTACACATCTTTTAAACACCTCCAGAGATAGTGACCCCATCACATCCCTGGGCAGCCTGTTCCAAAGCCTAATGACAAAGGTCACAAGGACCTTTCGAAGATACATTTAAAAAATAACAACTCAGGTCTCCAGGCCAGTTTTCTCTGAAACATAACACTGACTCTGCTGGCAGACACTGTACCTTTTGCACTGATGCTACGAAGATCTGTGATTTTCATTAAGATCTTTGGGAACATATGAGGCTTGTTGGGTCGTCTCTTTCGGATATAAATTTTCAGTGCTTCAAGCAACGGTTCCTGAAGCTTATCCACTTTCACTGGCTCTTCAAGGTCCTGGCGATCTGTAGAAAAGTATCATCATCATATGTATGAGTTTAATTTGGTCTTTTGTTGTGGTTTGGTTTTTTTTGTTACAAACTCCAAATCACAGAAGCTTCTCCATGTTCTTGATTAGAGCTCCATGAATTTAATATTTTTCTCCACATATGACCCACACTCTGTAGCAAATATTTTGTGGGAAGAGAGCAAACCATGGCTTTCTGAAACTTAGATTTATTTTGCTTTGGTGACCACTTTGGTGACAACTTTCCAGTAGGTTTGTCACTTGAGTGGTCCAGAATTAACATTTTGCTCTTGTACCTCCTTCCCCAAGGTGAAAAATCCTCACTGCAAACAACAATTCAGAATTATTTTTGTATGCATCATTGGTAAGCTACCAAGGTACACAAAGAGACAATAGCTAACTGATTTTTTGTATCAATACTAAAATAAAGTGAGTTACCATCAGGTATCAGCAGATGGCAGTGCTAGCTTGAGTGACAATAAACGTCACCCATAAACCAGGATGCACCGGTCACATATTAATGACATCTCAGAACCCATCGATGTTTTTGATGGGTTATGGTTAGAGATGCATAAAATTGGAATTATTTGGTACTAACGAGGCATTGTCAACAAAGACTGACTCTTGTTTTGTAAACATTCTCTAGTAGCACCCAGTTAGCAGTTCAACAAAATGGTCCAACTTAAACAAGGTGTGTTTCTATCCCTAGTCCAGATTTTGCAAAGGAGGAGAGAGTAAAAGTTGCAAATTGGGCATCTTGCCTTAACAAAGGTCATCCATACAAGTACCCACATACTGCTTATACAAAAGTGCGGCAGGATATATCCTGTAGTCCCCATCAGGCAAATAATAGGATTGGTTGCTTGACAGAAGGATTCCATTAATTTAAAAATGTATCAATAATAAAACCAAAAACTTATTGCCAGCAGGAAAAAAACCGTGTTAAGTGGTTTATATAATAATATTGCAGATACATATTTTGTATATATGTTTTAATACAGGAAAGCAAACCAAGTAAAACGTAAATGAAGATCTCATCGTGTCTGTCCTTTTCAAATGCATCCAAGTTCATTCTGTACGATACCTCCACAGATTAAGCAGATGGCACTAAGGAGACCTGTTTCTGTATCATCCATTTCCAAAGGCAGGAGCTGGTTGGCAAACGTGAACACGAGATCAGTCAGTGGGCCAAATCCGGCGTTGTGCATCTGAGTTCGGTTTAGGGTAAGGCCATCTGAAAAAGTCATGGTGTCTTGTTCTGGAGTGTATCTTGTGCAAATTCTAAGGATCTGTGGAAGGACAGAAAAAGATATGAAGAATTAAATCCATGATAGGTTTGTTGCATTTTCTCGACGTGGCAAATGACCCGTAGAGCTGCAACATAGGGTCATGTCAAAACAATCCCAAACAAAACTCCAGTTTGTTCAGTACTCATAGCACAAAAATTCTCTGGTACAACATAAATACTCAATCGACAACAGGTATTTCTAATAAAAAAATTAAGAACTAAAATTTTCCTGAGTTATGAAATAATCACAAATTCTATGCAGTTCTGACCATTTAACTCACCAACATCACCATAATAATATTCACATAAACTGCTCTTTAATTAGGATGCTATACACACCTAACTATAAAATGGTATTGCACTGCTGGTCTGATCCAGCAATATCTCACCTCTTCCCACTGACACATATTGCACTGATTTTGGGGATCAATACTGCATGACAGTGCTTCTCCGGGTTGTGTCTTTGGTAAGGACCAAGTGTCTCTGTGGTAGCTGGTGTGTGTGCAGATGGCTGCAAGCTGGTGAAAGAGCCAGAACGTATTTCTGCTTTGGGGTGCCTTCTGTGACAGCAGGTAGGAAAACTCCACTTGGGAACACAGCCCCAGTGTGTGGGCTCCGGAGAGAGTGGTGCAAAGCTGCCCTCCATCTCCCACGGAGCTGCAATTGCAGTCTCCATTGAGCACCGCTTGTCTTACCAGTCCATGAGCTTGTACCTCAACAGATGATCAAACTTTCAACCTCCCCAGGGCAGTGTGCAGGGCTGCCAGCAGCCTGGCCAGCAGCCTGAGGTGTGAGCCCAGCTTCCCATTTACGGTTGTTTTCAGTCCCACGTGCTGTAACACTGAACAGCCTCACCAGCAAGTTGGCCTCCAGACTTCCCTGTGGCTCAGGCACTTCCCCTGTCCTGAGCCCCATGCAGGGCTAGCAAGGGTGCACACCCTGCTGGCCCAGAGCAAAGCATCTCTCCCTGCTGCTGCTGGTGTCACTCACTCCTGCACAAGCCCAGGCAGTGTTGGTTTTGGCAAATTACCTCGTCTGCCATCAGCAACCCAGCACTGACCCCAGATGAAAGAGCGTTCAAAGGTAGTATGGGGATTCAAACCTCTTACTGGACACAGAGGAATGCAAAATCCAGAAATAAAACACTGAGGATGCTCTGCATTTTGTTGTAACTGCCCTGGGGGTACAAGCAGCGTCAGGAGCACAGTGGCAGTGGGGACAGTGGCAGCACCTCTGGAGAGAGAGCACATCTGGGGACGCTTTTGCCCCTCAGAGCAAACCCAGGATGTCCCATGGCAGACCCTGTAGGGCAGGGGCTCGTTTGTACAGCTGCTATGAATGAACACTGCCTTAAGGAGCAAATAAAAGAGACGTCCATCATCCTGACATATTTGTATTACATGTATCAATGCTTAATGTTTAAAATAATCCGAGGTGGGAGAAGGCCTATCCCTACACTAAATTAAATCTTGCAGAAGTCTGATTAGCTGAGCTTAGACTACAGCCCTATTTTTTCAGGGCTCGACTACATTTATTTCCCATAGAGCCATCCGACTTTGTTTTAAAGATTCAACAAAAAAAGATTTACAGGAATATAAGTGAGCAAAGGGAGAATGTTAATTATTCCTATAGCTGCCAAAACTCTGAGTCAGAGGCCCCAGTGCTTGGCAGCTGACCAGCCTGGGCTTGGTTCTCCCACTTTCATCTTTCCCTGGCAACACTGCTCCAAATAAGCAGGGAGGAGCATGAGGAGGACATGGCACATCGGAGACCTACAGGGAAGCTTTTATTTCTCTTCTTAAATTCCTTGGTAAGAGACTTAATAGGGTGTATTTCTGCAGAAGGCTCTTCAACTATTTTCTATCTCAGCAATAATCTTATCTCACACTGTGGGTACACACTGAAGCTCTGGGTGGTTGGACAGGCATGTTTCACATTGTTTCCCTACCTCTGCATTAGAAGAAGATCTTGAAATGTTTTTGAATTAATGACCAAGAGAGGCACAAATACAAATGCATGGCACTCAAATTCTTCACTGACCACAGATTCCCCACTAACAGAAGTGATCTTAAAAGGCTGCTGTAACTCCAAAGGTTTTGTGCAACAGCCAAAGTGCATTGCTGCCAGTAACCACCAGCAGTTCTCTCCTGTAAAGTTCACTGTTGGTTATTATCCTTTAAAATCATTTTTAAAATCGTATATAAAGGAGAAGAAACATGCAGAGCTTGCTATTTTCCAGAAAAGCAATGTTTGAAAACTTTGCACATTTCTTGAGAAGCCCAAGAGATGGGTTTACTTCTCTAATGGCATGCAACTGGAGTGCAACTCTTCCCATTGGAAGCCTGCACATACGGTAGCTGCCTTTCAGTAAGGATGCGCAGCCTGTGATGATGGAGCATCCAACTTATGGAGGACCAAGGCTCTGTACTGCTTAAGCAGTAACTGATTTTCCTCTCGCTCAGCTGGGGAGAAGGGCGGTCCCTTTTATTCCAGTGCTATTTTAGTTGCTAAGCCTTTGCAATCTTGAGTTCCTCCCTCCACACCCTCAGGACTCCTCAGTCCAACAACTTAGCAGAGCAGGACTTGGAGCTAAACTGGGCAACGCCGTGGTGTTCCCCCAAGGCTGCCTGCAGCCTCCCCAGCAGCTGCCCAAGCAGGAGCAGCAGATACAGCTGCTCTGTACCCTCCCTCCAAGGCCAAGCCTGGGTACCAGCTGCCAGTGCCACGTCTGCCAGAGACTGCTGACCTAAAGGGACTGGGGTGCCCTGGAGTGGTATCCCAAACAACCCAGGGGTACAACACACACACCTCCCGCCATACAACTGCTGCTGGCTTCCTCACTGTGAAGCTCTCTGTGCCCACTCCCTGGTGCTGTAAGCCCCACTCTGCTTGGGGATCTGTGCTGGGGGTTGTTCAGCAAAGACCTACCAGATCACTCCCCCACCCCAGGACTAACGCAGAGGAAGACTTCCAGGCTGGATCCTCATCAGGAATGAATCTGGGGTTAGCTTACCCTGTGGGCACGCACAGAAACAGATTTCCAGGGGCCTTGCAACTTTCATAATTAACACATAAAGCTGCCACGGAATTTAGCTACTTCCAGGCTCTGGCAGCAAGTAGGACAGCTTTTCCAAAGGCAGACCAGGCATCCAGACCGAAACGCTGCACCAGCGCCAACCAGAGGAGCCTGCAGTGGCTCTGCTGGGGCACTGCCACAGCCCTGGCTCAGCCATGTGGTTGCTGCAATACACTCAGCTTGACTGCAGCCATCAGGGCTCGGGTTTCTCCTGCATTCCTTCGACATTATCCCACAACACGCTGCTATTAAACGCTCAGACAGATCATTTGAATTTTTTTTTCTTTCTTCTTAAATTTGTGTCCTTCATCAAGATCTGTGAAACGCCATGGGTATCGCTAAACCTTTCTTGGGCAAACTTCCAGTGTTGAAGTGAAGCTGATTTCAAGCTCATATTCACTGAAGAACATATGGGAAACGTCAGCACTTCAAAATAAGAAATCACGGTATCATTCTCTTTTAAACTGAACCACTGTCTAGAAGACATCCTCCTAATGTCCTCAATGTTGTTTAGAGTTTGTAACCACGCCAAGTATTTTAGTTGTCACTCTGCTCTTAAATGCCACTTGCAGCCGTAATTAAGGTTCTTGCTCATGATTAAAGGACCTTTTGTTTTAAGGACTATTTACATCTTAAAGTGTCTGGGGTTCCTATGAGCCAGTTAAAAATCTCACAGCAAAAACCCTACACACTGCACAAAACCAGAACCATCCAGAAAGTTGATTTACAAAATTATTGCTATTATAGAAATGTTACTCATTTTAAACAGATTCGTTAGGGCAAGCTGGCCTTTTTTTTAAGAAATGCTGTTGTTGTAAGCTAGCTGCTTTAGCCAGCTGGGATGGTTTCTTGAGAGGAGAAACCCAAGCAAGTGACTCTAAAACAAAGAACAAGCTTCCACAGTGCTGCCATACCCCACCAGCACAGGTAATTATGCACACACCAAAGCCTTCCTAGCCCTTACATACAGCATTTTACAACAGAAAGCAAAAATTACATTATTAAGGATTAGCATTCAAGGACTTTCCAGGATTTTATCCATTGGATTTGAGTCAGGCTGGACTCTGGACTCTTTCCATATGCATTTTGCCAGAGCTCAGTGAGGCTGGGGATGCTCCACAGCTGCTGGGCCAGTGTACCAGCAGACAGAAGCACTCACTTTTATGAGGGTTGCTGACTGAATTTTAGTAGTTTTATCCCTGAAACTCTTGGCACCAGAGCAGATATAAATTCCACCATCCTCGATGGGCACCTTCAGCTGCCTTGCGAGGCTTGATGTTATTGCCCTTTCAGAGATTTTGTTTGTTTGTATATAAAACAATTCTCTGGCCCATACCCAGTGGAGTTTACTGAGTTTCTGGCACCACTGTCAGCCTGTTGGGGGGTTTAAGCATCCACAGGAACCAAGTGAGGAGAGCTCCACAGGGAAGTGGTGGAGTGACCATCCCTGGATGAGTTAAAAAAATGCATAGACATGGCAACTGGGGACATGGTTTAGTGGGCATAGTGGTGTTGGGTTGACAGTTGGACTTCATGAGCTTAGCAGTCTTTTCCAACTGTAAGGATTCTATGACTTTTATGTGCCCTTGACAGGGTCTGACTCCTGAGTCCCCACAGCCCAGACAGAGCTGCTGGGTGGGCAGTGAACCAAGGTCCTGCCGGCAGAGGGGAGCCTGGCCAGCCTACCTGGCTGGGTTGGGAACCCCACACTGCTCCTCCTGCATGGTGTGACTCTGGGGACACGTGCTGGGGACTGCACAGCAGCAGGATGGGAGTGCACACCGGAGAGGCTGATGCCCACGCTGGGCAATGCTCACCCAGCAGAGCACAGGCAGGCAGCGCTGCTCACACAGCAAGAGGGCAAATGGTGCTCACTCCACGTCTCAACGCACAAAATACAATGCTCAAAACACTCCTCATCATTAGGAGAACTAACTTGCTGGGAGGGAAAATATGTGCTTTAAAAATGTGGCTCCAAGTACTGAAACTGAGCTTAAATAAAGATACAGAGCTGCGCTGCAATTCTGACAATGTGCAGGTGATGCGGGTTTAATGGATATGGGCATTTCCCAGCCAGCGTGTGCACTACCCATCACTGTGCTCGTGGTAATCATCCCTTTTTCTTTTTAAGCAGCACATAAAATAGTCACATAAAGCTTGTGTAAATGTCACACAGCAAAGTTAGGACTCTGTGGCAACCATGTCTTATCTGCTCCTGTTTTCAGAAAAGCCACAGCTCCTCCCTGCTACGGGTAGCTATGGCACAAGCTGTGCCCAGCTCGCTCAGATGTGTTGCCTTCTCCAGCTTCATGAAAAATAAAAAAGAGAATGAGCAGGTGATTGGGAATGAAAGATCTCAATAAAGTTTATAACTAGAGCTTGAAGGTTGCCAAATGGCTACAAAGTAAAAGTGGTGACTTGTATTAAAGAACCAAGCCTTTCTAACCATTAATTAGCTGAAATATAGTCACCATTTACCACCTGCTTCATTATTCTTTTTCTAATCTGGCAACTAGGCTTTTATTAGTCACTTTGATCAAAGGCTGTGAAGTGCCTTTATCTAAGCACTTCAGATAAAACCACTAGCAGAAAGGCTACCCCTACATACTTGATACCGTCCAGCCAGTGCTGGCGACACAAGAAGCAAGCAGAGGTGCTGGGGGATCCTGTGCCACAGGGGCTATAGAATCATAGAATCATAGAATCATAGGGGTTGGAAGGGACCTCGAAAGATCATCTAGTCCAACCCCCCTGCCAGAGCAGGGTCACCTAGAGTACATCACACAGGAATGCGTCCAGGCGGGTCTTGAATGTCTCCAGTGAAGAAGACTCCACAACCTATGGGATAAGCTCCCACCACCCATCCCAACAAAGAGTGCCAGGAGCTTGCAGGATCCTGAGCAATTACAGAATTAGGGCACGGTTTTTAACAGCAGCTACAGAGCCAGGGAACAGCAGTGACAAACAAGGGATGGCAGCTGAAGGGCTGAAGTTCAGGGGGTAAAGAGTTTGGATGTGCAGATTCTTGCTGTATCCTGACTCCTCACCATTTTTGTGTAGTTTCTGGATTAACCATTTAGTACCGGCTACAACAGCAAAACACAAAGTAGTTTCCATCCTGTAGCTCTGGCAGAATACACCCGAGGCAACGGCACAGTTTAACGATCACTGTACACCAGTCGGGATAAGGGGAATGTAGCTGTGTCTTATCAGGACAGAGCGGGCGACGACAGGCGTGCAATTGGTAACGAATGGCTCTGCCTGGCCGGGGGACCACACACCGTAACGATGAGATGGCCACGTATGAATGAGTGCCTGGATGAAGCAGACAATGAGAGGTGACTCTTGAGCACAGCAGGGCAACCTCAACCTTCCCTTTTTCATAGGCTGGAGAATGATATCCCATCCCCTCTCCCACCCCTCTTCCTCCTTCATCAATGTCCTCTAGATGCGATTCTTCAAAACAGCTTGTGACAAAACAAGAGGAAAAGGTCACAGCAGTTAACGTCCTCCTCAATATGATCCTGTTTGAAGCAGTGCACTTTCAGAAATTCCAAGATTAATTACTTCAGATTCCCTTGTTTAAACTTCTGTGTCATGCCAAAAAACATCTCTATGTTAGCCATCCTACAATGAGCTTCTTGGCTATGCTTGGCTCAATAAAGACCTGAAGGTTTGTGCTCAGAAGAAAACATTTAGAATATGTTTTGAAAACATTGAAAATACTGTTTTACTGAAGTTACTGGTACAACAAATAATAAGAAGCATATTTGCCACTAAACGCCTGAAGATCTCTAAGGTCTTGACAAAGAAATGCTGAGATCCCAGAGGGCTCCTCTGAAGGTCAGCGTGACAGAAACAACCAGAGACAAAGGGAGGGCAGACAGTTTGACATCGTGGCAAGGTCTAGAAGAAAACTCCAAGCCCATCAGCACAGTTCCCTGCTGCAGATTGTATGTTTCCCTACTTAAAATTAGATGACATTTAGCTAAAATCTGTACAGAGTCCATTACAGCATCCACTTCCACAGGTGCCTGCAGCACTGGTGAAAGCAGGAGGATCTGCAAGCTGGAAGCTTATGCCCATCAGGCTCCAGGCACACCAGTTACCCCTCTACAACCCACAAAAACCTCACTCTGAAGATCTGTGTCTTACTCCTTGAATTACCTCATGACCACAGATACAGCACATTCCTAAAACATTGTACAGCAGACTGTCTTTCTAGATATCCTTTACATGGAACATTATGCTTTGGAGGAAAGAAGAAAGAAAGAGAATCAGATCTCTCTTCAGCCTTAACAATAAGGAAATTTTTCCAAAGTTGCTAATATTTCAAGTTAGTGCCACAATACCAAAATGTGCAACTTCTTCCAACTGTACTGAAATCCGCCAACTACACGGAGTTACTACATATTTTGAACTATATGCTCCTCCCTTATCACACACGTCTTAGACATGCCAGACTCCACTCAGGACCCTACCAGACTATGCAGTAAGTTCAATTTTGCAACCATAAGGCTGGGGCAGTATTTGACCCCCTCTCCCTGTCAATTACAGAAAAACAAATAATAGAAAATACATCCATAGTCTAACAACAATCTTAAAAACACATACCAGTATATCCAGGCAGGCTGCTTTAAGTAGAGTTATCTGGTCTGCAATGGTCAAACTTGTAAAGCCTGGCAATCGCTTCGCAAATTCCACTATTTTAATAATGCACTTTGTTGCAAGTTCACTGAATTTGTCCCAAAGTCCAAGGTCCAGTCGAACCCGATGATCCGCGCTGGAGTTCTGGAAAGACAGACAGAAGGCACCATCAATCAACAACGTCCCTTTCAGTAAATGGTTTTCAAGGGAAAGAAACAACAACTGAGTATTCCTTCCAGAAGTACTTTCTATTAACATTCCAGGCATTTTCTGCAGCTTGCTGTTGGGATGATGCTGGTTTTAAACTCGGATTAATTGCCTGAAAATTCCTAGGATATTTCTCTGTTACTTATGATTGCAGAGGCCATCTGTACAAGGAATACAAATGAACTTAAACATTTCCAAATGCCACTATCATTATTCTTCCTTGCCATTATATAATAAGTGCATTGAGAGAGACAATTTACAGTTGTGAGCCAGAAAATATAAATGAACAGTGGAACAAGAATATCGGGTCCTCATCTGGAAAAAGCAGCACAATATTTGGAACAGAGTTTCACATACTTAAAGCCTTAGCAAATTAGTTCTACTTAATTTATCTGCTCTGTGCCTCTGCAAGTTTTACAGTGTTCTCAAGCCACAGTCTCCCATGAATTAAAGAGCATTTCTTTACAAGATGCTAGGAAAAACACCATGTGCACTGATGAACACTACATGTTCATTTGATGATGTATCCAACACATACCCTACTGTTTGAAGTGCTACAAGGACATTCCCGCTGCATCTTTCAGAGGCTGTTTCCATATATTCATGTCTCTTTATCCAAAAGTCTGTAATTTGCTAGAATATGTAGCAAATCTGTGTTTAGTTTGTGATTAAACTCATGTTTTCATGCATGCAGAATAACCACTTAGCCCCTGAAAAAGTGAAACGTGTCAGCCAAGAACTGTCTGACTCAAAAGTTACTGTGATCTAATTGATGCTAGTCCAACAAAAGATGGGGGCATGGGGAGACTCACCCATGATTCCTGTGGGGTGACATGAAACTAATAAGGACAGAGCTCTGAAATATCTGAGGTCTCTCTCCTCCTTCCCCAGTAGGCAGGATGCTCCCATTTTAGCAGCATTTGATCCAAAGCTGTCTAGGATGCAGCCAGGACAATGGTCTCCCTCTATTTCATGAGCCACCAAACACAGTGCACATTGCAGCTGCTTTCAGTGTCTGGGTGATCTCCTCTTCGTTGCAAGAGGACTTTTATCTGTTAAAATACACTGGTTTTGAATTTCCAAAAGGTGCTGAGTTGCAACCACAGCAAACCAAAGGCAGTTTCTCTCTTCCACCTCTCATCTGAGCATCTTGACTAACCCAGAAAGCGTGAGGCACCTCCAAAATGGCTCACTCACTCCAGGTGGGTACTTAAGGCAGGTAAGGGAAAATCCCCTCAGGTGGTGGCTTTCTCCCCAGCTGCAAGGGAAGCCCGTGTGATTACCTGCCTTAGTCTTAGCTGATTTAAATGAGAATGTTACATGAATGTTGAAATTAAATATAAGGAGTCTTGACCTAGAAGTCTGACAAACATGGCAGATAAATAGCCATCAGAAAGTATTCAGTTTACACAGGTCACACATTCTTGGAGGACACATCTCTAGTGACCCTGCTACCATTGCTGCAGATGGTGACGACATCCACTTCCTTGGAAGCAATTGAAGCCTTAAGCTTTCTTCGGTTCATGGGAAGGACACAGGGCCTGAAGAGGTTGATGAGGGGACATAGGGTGAGCTCAGTCTGGCTGTGATGCTCTGTCACCCCGTCACGGGGCTGCCCTTGTGGACACCATGACCTCTGTCAATCATGAAAGAGAAAGTCCTGATGGGTCCCAAGGGTGCTGCCAGCCCAACAATCACCTTCAGTTGCAACAGGGTGAAGATTCGAGCTGGTAATGAGGTCCTTATTGCAAAAAAAAATGCTAACCATGCTGAACAATTTGAAGCTGCACAGGTGCTCTTCCCCACTTCCTCTTTCTAAGGGATTAAGAAATTAACTTCACATTTCTATTTGAATTTTTATTCTGGGAACTTCTTCTATTTTGTTTTGGTTGTTTTTTTTTTTAAATAACAGAAGAAAAGATAGGAGAAAATATCTTTATAATCCTAACCCTAAAGAATTGCCTTCAGAATGGTCCAAAACTAATGGGTTAACAGTCATTGTAATGCCCTTTGAAACATTTCTTTCGGCTATTGGAGTATGCATCCTTCAGATTTATTTTATTTCATCCTCAAGGACCTTGGTGAAATACAGTACATTGGAGAAAAAATAAGATCAAGATGTGCAGTCATTCAGGCTGTAATTAAATTTAATAGGCAGTTTATCCAGTTCATAGAAAGATGGCATAGCAGAGAGCTACACAAAGCAGAGCCTAAAGCAGGAAATCATTTTACAATAGGGTATCCATCTGGAAAAAAAGACGTTGCACGAAACCAGCAAGTGTGAACGAAATCTTCATCAGTATCATATGAGGTTACTTTATCATGCTGCAGCACCAGCAACGGGAAGTTTGACATGTCTTCTATTAAGAGTAATGCACAGCCGTCTTAACAAATGTAAATCTAACTCACTATTATGCAAACTGAAGAGAAGGGGCAGTTAATAAAACAGAAAATAACCGGGTGTTTTATTACGCCAGGTGCCAGATTTCTCAATGTTGGAGCTAATGTGGTTTACACATTATCTTTGAGATGCTACAAATGGAAAGACCTTTAACATCTTATTTGGTAATGAATGTAGTTGCAAGGGTAACGGAAAAGAGCTAAATTTTTAGCAGCCTTTCTGAATATGTAAAACGCAAACTGACTCAATACTAATGTATAGGTTGAACAGTAAAATATGGGGTTAATAAAATGCATGTTAGAAACAGAAACTCTGATTAAATTTGCCTGGGGATCTCCTCTAACCATGCTGTGAAAAAGATGCAGACGCTATGACTTTTCTTGAATATTTTACTGAAGCAGTTTTTTTGGGTGTCTTTTCCAGGAGCAGCCTTGCATGTTTTTCAGGCCTTTGCACCAGAGCACATATGGTGGAACAATACTGTAATACACCCTAGTGGCATCTTTATCAGTGGAAAAGCCCAACCTTGCTATGAAATCCAATTAAAGAGCCATTTTTGCCACATAAATTGATCCCATTTTTTCCATAATTTTTGTTTTTTCATTGCAGGCTGCTCTATCTCCACATTAATGATTTGGGATGAGGTACTCGCAGAAACATACACAGTAGCAGAATCCCCACTGTCTTTAAAATCCACTTTACAAAGGAAACAAGGCTCACAGGGGCACTCTGCCCTAATCAGGAACACTTGCTATGCCTCTTTAGTAAAAGCAGCAATGCGCTTCAGCTCTGGCAAGCTCACCAAGGACTAGAGCACACATCTCTGCTCAGTCCCAGTATGAGGAGATGCATACATACATACATGGCATGGAACAACAGCCGTGTAACTTTTAAGCCCAGCATTAATAAAAGACAAAATGCCACTGAGATGCAAAACCTCTCCACTTCCAGCCAGCCCAGAGCAAGCCAGGAGAACCTGCAGCATAGGTCCACAGAGTCAAAATTATATTCTGTTTTATCCTCCCTTTATCACGAGGCTGGATGTAACACAGCTGTAGACTTACAAATAATACCAGTCTCAAGGGACAAGCAGTATAGTTACACTCAATTATACTATAAAGTATGACGTCTCCAGAGAAATTACTAAGGCACTCTCTCTTACCTGCATGACAGTAATAAAACAGATCTATTTATGATGGACTTTTGAAATCCATTACGTTTAAACAGCTTGCTGATTCTCATCATCGGCAGAACTATCCTTGCCACTGCCCACCAAATGCAACTGTTAAGTCAAATGACCCAGGGAATTTAATCCCAGTGCTATTCTCCCATTATTTTAAGTAGACTTTTATTAACTACGCAAAGTACAGTAATTATTACTGATCTGGATGCTTTTTCTTTTTAAAGAACAGATGGATATAAAAAAACCATAATTGGAAATGCTTCTCAAAACCAGTTTTGAAGAGGTGAAAATACAGAAATGGGGGGCAAAAAAATTCTCATCTAACCTTTTCCTCTGGGAAATGCAGGCTGCAGTGCTGAAGAATGAGAAGAGTCAGATATGCAAAGTGTGAACAGATTTTTTATGACTGCATCTCTGCAAGGTCCTTTATATTCCACTCTTATATTTAAAATTCTTTGTTCTTTTTAGCAACAAACAGAATCATGTTTTAAATCAGTCTGAACAACCATGTAACTGAAGGTGAACAGGGGCTATGCTTGCAGAACAGTTCCTTCTGTCTGCCGTCTCTACCAGTACTCAAGTGCAAAGCTCATGAAATTGAAGTGATTCCACATGGATTCAATACACACACTTCTCCCATCTTGCTTTAAAAATTAAATAAAAAACTCTAAGGCCACAACAGTGATCTGTATGCTCTGCAGTGTGAGCATGCTAAGCTTTATGACTTCCAGCCTGCAGAACCAGGCATAAAAAGTAGGACCGGTGGCAATCTCCTACCTACACCAGTTTATTACTATGAAGAAAAATAGAGTGGTATAAGCTTCTAGCTCCCCTTGGACTCAACATTTAGAAAAAGGGCTGTGCACTCCTGTTTTTTGACTTCTGGTCTCTATTTGAAGTGTCTCAAAAGGAAATGCCTGAGCCCTGCCATTTGATCAGCAGCTGGTGGTGGTGTCCAAGAACTGAAGCTGTGCTCCTCTGACCAGCACACACTTTCCACCACCCACCACCTTCCTGGATCTACCACTGCTGCAGAAAGGCTTCTCCCTTGCTCCTGGGCTGATGGGGAACTGGAGATGAAGATAACCCATACTCCAGCCCCAGTGGTACTCTGTCCCTTCCACAGCTGGGCAGAACTGTTCACAAAAATGAGCTCTTAACACTGAAGTCCTACCTAAAAAACTGGAGTGGTCCCCAGGCTTCAGCTAGACGAGGGATTTAACTACTCCACATTTCACACAGAGACTATGAGCATGCAGCAAGAAGACAGCATTTAGCACTGCCCCTATCAGTTCTGACACAGCTGTTGAAGGAAGCTGTATTGCTCTCAAAGATCCAAGCTAAGCCAAAAATAATTCTTTCAGTATAATTTTGTTATTGCAACTTATATAGCACCAAACAAGGTGGCAGGGACTTCAGCCACATGCAGCTAACTGCTGTGGACTTCCACCAAACCACCACCAAAACCACAAAATCTTTACGCAAGCTATCTTGATCTGGCCTGAGACACGAATGACCAGTATCCAGCCTCAGAGAGAGATCGGTCAGGTCATGGCTACTGAGGACTCAGGCCAGATTCATCCGCTCAATACTTAGATCCAGGTGTTCTCAGTAAGGGCTCTGAAATTCCAACAGGGGCATAAACTCATCATGGGGTCAGCAGGAACCCAAGGAGAAGGCACCAGTAGTAGGTGTGATACGTGACAAGACTCCCTCCAATTTCATCCACTTGAATCATTTCAAGAGCTAAAACATTAACTATATTTAAGCATCCAATACATAATGCAAGTGTATAGGTGCCCAGGTTTATCCTTCATCCCTCCAGGATCATTGGGAAATACCAGTATGAAGCACCATCACACTAGCTGCAATGCAGCCTTCTAACTCAGAGGTAATGCAAAAGTACGTACCAAAAAATCCCCATTGGGAGTTACAGCAACAGGCTATTATTCTGGGATACCCAGGACATTTGAAAGGTAGCCTGCGAGCAATAAACTCTGACATGCATACCAGCCTGGCCAAGGGTCCCAGCTGCAGACATTCCACCACCTCTTCTGCAAGTCACAAACTCACTGTCTTTGAACTAGGAAGATGTTTTCAAACTCATACAGAAGCGCTTCTTCAGCAGAAGTGTGAGCGCCTGTTTGGAAGATTTTATTCACTCCAAGATGAGGATGCAAACTCATGTGCTGAGAGGAGGAGTGGAGGGAATTAATCCAGGAACTTCCTTGAAAAGACACCCTATAGATCCACCATCTCTCGCTCTGCCTTCAGTTATGTCACCAACAGGCTGCCTTTGAGCTTCCAGCCTCACAGGCTGCACTGTTCCCTGGGGGTCTGCCTGAGCAGTATTTACCAGCACGCCTACGCTGACTGTTTTGGCTACATCTCACCCAAGCAGGAACAGCACCTGAGAAGAGTGGAGAGGACAAGCAACTTACCCAGCACCAACCATTTTATGCAGGTCTCAAAACTGAATGTGAAAAACGTTTGTGAAGATACTTTGAGCAACATGAAAAACACACTTTTTTCTAACATCACACCATGTATGCCTGCTCTTCTTGCACTTAAATACAAAGTCTCAAACCTAGACACGGGAGTTTCGAACCCTGCACTTTGTAAACAGATGAGTGTGCCATAAAACAGTGAATATTGATGCCGCCACACAGGGATTTGCCTAGATTACTCTTTGAGAAATGTAATGTTTGTTTCAGTAGCAGAGCACCTACTCAAAACAGAGAGCAATCCACTGAGAGGGGTATTTCACCTGGCCTCTGGGGCTTGGTCCCACATCTCCAGCTAGGGAACCGTGGAGGCCGGCATCTCCTCGCCTCAGCCATGCCACTCCTAAACTCCCAGCCTCGGCAGCAAAAGCAGGCTCGACTACTTCAGCACCTTCTGCACATCACTCTGAAACAGCCAGTGCTGCTACAACTGACAGCAAGACCAGACCCAGTAAAGTTGTTCCTGCACCAACAGGACTCTAAGCATTACCTAACTATTTTTAACCATCTCTATTATTACTGCATTTGCAAACTTGACATTGAATTTTCTCTCTGTAATCAACAAATATCACAGACCTTCTCCTTATTTAGCAACATATACACGTATGCAAAAAAAGTATTTCCCTGACTCACCCTCTGGAGAAATTCCTACAGTACTGAACTTCCTGATGGGAGGCCAATTTTTCATTTCTAAAAGCAGCCTAAGTGTTTGCTGCTTTGCAGTATTTTGGTAGACTGGGAGAGAAGTAAACTGCAAATTAGCATTTTTGAAACCCGTTTATTCAGACATTTCATATTTTCCTTGACCTTGGTAGCTTTGGGACTGTCACTAGTAATCCAGCAGCATTTAAGAATTCTGTACACCTGCAAAGTTGTAATCTGCTGACGCACAAGCAGAGATCATGTCTTCGGAAGCCAACAAATTTCTAATGAATGATGGCATGTAATTGACTCATGCACTCTGAGCTTGTCTCTTGGCTGGAATACTCTTTCAGTCTCTCACACTACTGCTAAGTAATGCTTACAGTTAAGTGCAACTTATCCTCTTCAGCATGTGTTTGCATGGATACCTGTGTTTTTTCACAGCTAAGGAGGTGTGAGGAGTGCATCTACTTCTGCATCTATTCAAAACACCTGAAGCTTGCAAAGCCAAACTCACACAATCCAGGAACATCCAGAACGTATGCCTCACAGACCATACTTACCGTGGTATATTTTCCCAGCTGGCAGAGTGAAGGGAAGGTTTCCTGATGAGCTTTTCGGATCTTCTCAGTGAGATCATCCAACTCTGCAGTCATTTCATAGTTTTCTGTGGACTCCTGCTTTGAAGGTTCCTTCTTCTTCTTGTTCCTGTCATTTCTGACAGCTATAGAAAAAGCAGAGACACAGATCACATGTGGTTATTCGGCTCACCCCATGTTGCTCTTGCTGCTCTACTTCAAACCACTGCAAAATGCTTTTATTTTAAACATAAATTATTTTGAGTGGAGACAAAGATGTTATACACACAGAGAATACTAATGCGAGCTCAATTACTCAACTGTAAGAATTACATTTAATGGGATACCGATGAAACCAATAGTATATACCTTCCCATAGTATCTACCTTCCAAGAAAGTCTATTGCAACTGCACATGCATTGTAAGTGTCTCAGTAACTTTGTGAGGTGGGATGTTTTCATTATATCATTACAGCTGTGCATGTTGAACAGCGAAGTCCTCTGCAATGAGGCAGTTGGCATTTTATTGGATGTGAACAACACTAAAGAAAGATAGCAACTGTCTCTCCTCTTAAATTTCACAGTATGGAAGATAATAAAACCCATACTAATACCAACTCCACCAAGCAAAAGTTATTTAAAGGGAAAGTTAAATTTGAAAACAGTAAATGAAAGGAGATGAAACACGTTAAACTTAAGATCTGAAGATCAAAGGAGAAGCAAAAACACTTGAAAGAGTAAAAATAGCAGTGAAGCTATCTAAAGTTGCTTGCCATCTGCTCCTGTGCTCAGATCAGCCTTCTACCTTCTCCCGGCCGTGGGGGATTACTGGAAATATGCATTGTGCGGCACTCGCGCTGTAATTGATTTCCCACGTATTTGTGTTTTGTAATAAAATATGACAGCTGCTCCATCACCATGCTACTCTTTGTTCTTTTAATGAAAATAGCTTAATTTTACAAAACATGCCCAGGAGATAAGTCTGTGTCTGCAGTATTGCCAGTTCTTGTGAATTTTATCAAGAGGCTTGTTGTTAGCTAAAGCTAACGTCTTAAGCGTAACCAGATGCGTAAGGCTTTACAACAAAGCCAAAACAAAATCAATCCCTCTCCCCGAAGACTCTGTGTCAATATTAAACACCCCAAAGACTAAATGCTGCTGGACAAATAAAACCCAATCCTAACACACACCGGTGTTCAAAATCTCACCGTTCTTAAACCAGGGCCGTAAACTCTGAGGGTGCGGCTGGTGGGCTGAGCACACGCAAAGGTGGCCAGGCAGCCAAATCACAGAATCACAGAACGTTAGGGGTTGGAAGGGACCTCCGAAGATCATAGAGTCCAAGCCACCCCTGCCAGAGCAGGTCCAGAACTAGGGCATATCACTCAGAAAGGCATCCAGACGGGTCTTGAAAGTCTCCAGAGAAGGATACTGCACAACCTCCCTGGGGAGCCTGCTCCAGTGCTCTGTAACCCTCACAGTAAAGAAGTTCTTCCTCATGTTGAGCTGGAACTTCCTGTGCAAAGATCTGCCGATTCTCATTTGTACTGTCCCACCCCAGAAAGAACATCTATCTCTGCCATAGAGGGGGAAATACAGCAAACTGGGCAGATGCCCAGAGCCACCTCTATGCTAGCTCTTTTCCCCTGTGCATTCCCCAGGCCCACCTTCATGGCACCACGCCTTCTGTGGCTGCCTCCTCCCTGCTTGCCCACCACAAATGATTGCAAAGAGCAGATAAAACACTGAATGTTTCAGGAGGAAGAGGAGGCTTTGATACAGTCTCACCTACAGCGTCTGTTCAAGATGTGTCATTTCTGAGAGAACATAAAAGAGCCACATGGGAAATGGTGGGGTGAGAAAGCAGCAGAGTCAGGAGCATCTACAGAAATCATGTGACGTGTAGCAGAATACAAGGGGTAGGTGCAGTGAATATTGTTGCTCCTTTACAAGGCCATGGGGCACATACTCCAGGTGACGAACGGCTCTGTTGTTTGTTTTCAGTAAAAGTTTGACTTTGCAACTGAGAAAATTCTATCCAGCAGATATTTTAGGGATTAACTTGACTCTTATTGTGTGAACAGACCCATACTGAAGTCAGTTATGTGCTTTGCTAGATCAGAGCTGGGATGCTGATCACCCCACCAGATTAAAGTCTAACCTTAAAACACCATCAATTCTAGTGGCTGGAGTAAGAGACTAAAAGGAGACCAGGAAGGGTGAACTGAAAAGATACCTTGTGAAGGTTCAATGCTACTAGTGTAGTCAAGTTTAGGAGAGGTTGGATCCCCTACCTTCCTTTTACAAACATTCCCATAAAGCCAATGCCCTGATTTGTTTGCAAGACCCCAGGGCAGAGGGCAAGTACAGTCTCTTGTACTGTGAAAACATCCAGGACCAACACATACATCTAGAGTGCTCCAAACCACTACCACACTCTGAAAGTAAATCCCGATTGCTGCTGTACTTGGGAGATAAAAGAGCTCCTTTTAAAATTATGTAAACTCCTACACAACCACAAAGAGCAATAAGCCTTTGTAATAAAGCTCCATTTACTTATAGCTCTAGGATCTAATTGACAAATTTGCAAAACAAGGCAGTCTCAGCAACTACTTATCTCAATAGCTTTGAACTCCTCATAGAAGACAAACACGTTATTTCAGCCAGGCTTTGGAGCAGCTGCCAAGAGCTCCCAGGGACCAGGAGATAACTCCCTCAGGAACTGCACTGCCACTCCTGTGCTACCCCAGTCAGCTCCCTCGGCAGCTGTACCTGAAGTCCCCTCCTCCCCAGTGGCAACCAGAGGGACAGCAGCTGGTCAATCCACATCACCAAATTGGCCCAGCTCTGTCCTCTTTCTTTCCAGACGCAAATCACTGAAGGGTAGGAAGGGGAGAAGTAACAGGTCCTGAAAACTTAGAACAGTTTTTGTTCACTGTTGCCTTTCTTCCTACAATTACAATAGCCTTTGTAATAACAATAAAATCTGAATAACATTTATCTTCTTGCTTTATGTATAGTTTTGGTATTTCCTACATTTGTCTTCACTAAGGCTGCATTAGACATGGCAGTGTTTCTATACTCCCTGGAAGACAGCACAATAAAGTGCTGACATATAACACCCAGGCTCCAAAATATAAGAATTCCAATAATGCTGAACTATTATGCAGATTCAATGACAACTATAATTCAATGCAAAATGAAGAGAGAAAAAGATCAATACAACATAATGTTTAAAAGAGTTAAATAAAAACATATAAACACACACATTTATCCAGTAAATTTAAAAGCTATCACTGCCCTGGGAACAGGAACTGTCGCACCACATGTAGGAAGGTTTTTGGATTACAGCTTCTGCTTATATTGCATAAATCACACCTTTTTTGTATCTTGATCTTTACATGCATATGATCACATCAATCCCCAATGCAATTCCACTGCCTTTTTAATGATGATACGCCAGTGATGAATCTGTGTCACAGTTAATGCTACCGTAGAAAACTCAAGTTATGAATTTCATTACTCGTGCACTAAATTCTGACTCGATGGCTGCATTATTTAAGAGCTCCCGACAGGGGACAGTACGGAAGCTCTCTTGCCCTGTGAGAAATACTGAAGTTAAAAGACTAAAAAAACAAATAAGGTGTTGGTGGAGAGGGAAGAGGATGAAAAAGGGTGTAGCTTGGTACACAAGGAAGCCTCGTCCGTGCGAGTTTCGGCACTGCTGGGATGGCTGAGTGACACACGCCCACGCCTGAGCACGTCTGCTCCAATCCATCTTCCCGTGACAGCTTCCCTGTCACCTTGACACACACGCCAGGACTTGCACTCCCACACCCAGAAACCTCCAGGCAGCCACGGCAGAGTTTGTAAGCTAGCAAAGGCACTTTCTGTTGCCTTAGCTTTGAGGATTAGCCCCTACCCGCAAACATTCAGCCCCCTAACCTGAACGAACATCACCTCTTCTATCATCCAGTCTAATCTTTCCTCCTCACTCCAGGTCTGCCACTGCTTTCCTTAGCCTCAGACACATTTCCATCCCCCTCTTCTGCTTGAAGTGATGGGCGAGGCACAAAAGCTGCAGGAGGGAAGGATGCATTTTGCAAGAAAAGCAGGGCCTGCTGTAGATGAAACTAAGTCTAAGGAAAGACAAAAACAGCTTCTCTCCAAGGACCCCAGAACTCTCATTTAGCAACCATGCACCAATCCTGCTTAAGCGGGATCATTTCAAGCACGTTGTAATGCTGGGAATCGTCCAGTCTTAAAACGTGAGCCCCTCAGGTCCACCAAACTTAGTCACCGCTTGGCCTAAGAAGAGTCTGGGATCCAGTCCAAGAGATTAAGGCAGTTTCTAGATAATCAGGTAAAATCATTGAAGACTGTGTCTCTACTCCCCTTTGTCAAAGGTGGCACAAACATGTCCACGGGAGAAGAATCTGCAGCTTGAGACACCACATTTTCAATTACTTGCATAACCTTTGCTTCCCCAGATGCCCAGAAGATAATTAGACAGCACCTTTCATATATTATAATGATTAATCAGCTATAAATTCATGACTTGAAATGCTATCATTGCAGCTTTGCCTCTCGGAGATCCCCTTGACCTTTGAAGTGTTTTGTGTACTACTTAACTGGTTTTGTTCCTGTAGCTACAACTACTAGTGTTTCCAGTTAGTTCACATTCCTGTAAAACCACACTTCTCTTGTCATTAAATAGTTTGGAAGTGACTCGTTAAGTTAACAAATCTCAAAAGTGTCATAAAGCACACAGAGCAAGTCAGTAATTGCACAGCACTGGGCACAAGGTAAGCTTGCAAAAATACTCCTTTTGTTTGCAAACGCTTTTGAGAAGAGAAATGGGAGGTGAGCTGAGGCAGGATGGCCGCAGAGCTGCCAACTCTCCCCTCCAGGCAGAGGCTTGCTCTCCTGCAGCTCGGGAAGCCATCCATCCCTTGCCCAGGCAGCCCAGGCTGCCCCACATGGCAGGCAACCAGTGTCACAGGCAGGTGGTGGGGTCAATACTCAGCACCATACTCAGGGCTTCCAGCAGCACTGAGCTGCTTGCTGGGGTGGAAACCTGCAAGCCTTGCACAGCTCCTTTCCACTCCAACTTCTCCAATTCCAGCAGCAGCTGCTAAAAATTTCTTTTTCTGGCAGAAGTCAGCAGCTGTGGACAATTTCAGTCAAATATGCAAAACATTTAGCTATTGCCACTGCCAAGTCTGATCCATCAGGATGAATGCCTCACACATACCATGCATCACCCTTCTCCCCATCATCCTTCAATACACTGTGCTCACAGTAATGAACTGCAGCCTGTATGGATGTCTTTCACAACAGCTAGCTTGAAAACCTTGAACCAAGGGCTGTTTAAGCACCCCTGATGCTGCTGCTGATGAACCAGGCTCTCTGACCCCATGGATGAAGCCAGCACTCAGCTGCACATCATGTGGCTCCCATGCTTGGGAGCTGGTGGAAGCAAGCAGAGAGTTGGGGGACCTCAAGGAGGCTGGTTCACTTGTTTCCAGCATTAAGAAATGGAAAAAAACAACCATCTTGAGAGCAATGCAATCACACTTGACAAACTGATGCAACATCAACACAGAATGGTAGGACTCCTGTTCACATTTTAACAATGATACAGTCACAATTCAAACACAGCATTAAAATGTGCAGAACATCAGGTTAGTTATAAATAGATTGGTTTTTCTAGGTCCTGATTTCCAGATGAAATAATGTTTTCTTTTAAGCAAAACCTCTCAGTCTTTAAAAAGAACAGGAAACTATCTTACAACAAATTCTCATGCCAAACCTGAGCTTTGACATATGGATGACGATTGGAGGCAAAGCACGTTTCAAACAGAAAACTCTAGTTTCTAATGGACGAAGCCA
The DNA here is from genome assembly GCF_020740795.1 of Apus apus. NCBI lineage: Eukaryota > Metazoa > Chordata > Aves > Apodiformes > Apodidae > Apus > Apus apus. The sequence goes on along the minus strand of NC_067283.1, from coordinate 40,166,075 downwards.
ATAACAAATACACAGTCATGTAAGGGGCTTCAAGTACAAAACTGAAACACATTGAAAACTGCATATTTTGTAGCTGATTCAGAGAAATCAACCATGTCAGCTGTCAGGTACAATTGCCAGAAGAAAACATCTCAAATTAAGTGAGATAGTATCCTTCTACAGACACGTATCGAAATTAACAAGGAGCACAGAGAAACAAACATGATAGAAATTTCATAAGCACCTGGCACGCTATCATTTTTCCTCAGGCACAAAGCGAGCACATATATTACAGAATGCAAATCCATCCCTGGTTCCCTATTGAGAAATAACACTCAGCTATGGCAAACACACCTCGACCAGCGCTCTAGGAGACTCAGTTCAACAACAGGGGAAAACCCCACAAATCCAGGGGACATCATCCTGTAGGCTGCCTTCATGTATGAGTGGTTCTTCCAGCCACTGGTGGCATTTTTTCTCTTTGATGAAGCTGAATCTGAACTCTGCCTTGCAGCTTTGTATTATTCATCACATAATTGCTATGTTTTATTAGAAATATGATCTGTTATAACCTTGAATATGGTAACTTAAATTACATTGAAAATTAGATTATTCTGATTATTAGAGAAGTGAGAAAGGTACTAAACATTTGTAAGGCTGATAATCAATCAGTGTATCCATCTGAGTGCAATAAAAATCAATCAGGAGCTAGTGCGTTTAAATCTAATTTTTTAAGCATGACATTTTCTTCTGAGTTTCTTTTTTAAATGTCACCCTCTTCTACAACAGTGATTGATTCTATCCCCAGGGACAGTTAACTCCAACTGTTTTATTCATTGCACTGAGATCCTGTATCCGCAGTCTTTTCAAAATATCAAATTAATGACAGCAATAATATTTTCATCAAAACGTGGAATTCAGAAATGCGCATTCATGGAATCAAAACAGCAAGAAGCATGATAATACATCTAAATTGGTTCAAATACCAGGGACCTTTAAACTAGCAGGCAGTGTATGTTAATGCAGAAAATGGTGGAATTTTGTGTTCCTCCAGTTCTCTTTTGGCCCCCCCCCATAAAAGAGAAGGCCAAGGATTTGCTTGTTTAAAACATAATTAATTTAGAAATGTTTCAGTAGTGAACAATGAATCACTGGCTTTAGGGAGTCCATGAGTAATTACCTATGCCTCCAAAATAACCTTATTAGGCTATCGTAAGTATAGGGTAGACCTTTGATACCTATAGCCTAAGGGTCTCTACTTTTCCATTCATGCACAGGGGATTTATATGATTAGATCCTATTATACCCGACGAAAGCAACATATCTCCCATTTATGTATAAGGATAACTGCGGGGTTAATATATCAAGAACTGAGTTATAAGAACAGGTTTCATTATATGAATGAATGATACAAATGGATGCTCTACAGCTTTATTTAACTGGCCTAAAACTTGATCTGCGGTTTCAAGGATTCCATCAGCTGGAAAAATTTATTTTTGACATGAAATTTGGCACCTGCTATTGTCACATCCCTGAAATATTAGTAGATGGAATGAGCAAAAAAGGAGTTTCTAGTCCCTCGAAGAAAAACAATACTAACTGAATGCAGATGTAGGACCAAAATTGGCAAGCCAATGCAGAACAACAGGCTGAGAAAAATACCACTTGAAGGCAGCTGAAAGGTATGGCTTTGGTATTCTTTTTTAGAAAATTATTATAAAATTATGATTTTTATTATTTCACTTTACTACTGTTTAGGAGATTCTATTTTCTTTTTTTATCTTTTTGATTTTAAGACATAAAGAAGCAAAAGCAACAGCTACCATACTTAGGCTATCTAGGACTGCCAACCCAAGACCCAAAACCACAGCCAAATGAAAAAAATAATGGGTTCTAAAGGCAGATTTGGCTTGAATGCTGAAGAAGGCTCCATAAAGTACTTCAGCAGGAAAGATTAAATGCCCATAAACTGTTTCCACTAATGCCTACCTCTGCATTAACTACAGTCTTTCAGGACTGGTTCAAGCTCTGTAGAACATGGCAGACATAGTGAAAACTTCCCCAAGAACAAAAATCAGGGCTCCAGAAATACAAATTAAAACAACCCCCCCTAAAACAGGTTTCAAGAACAAATGAGAAATTAAGAAGTTGCAAAACCAAAAAGACGGCAAACAAGGAAACTAGAAGAAAAAGTGTTTTGCAGCATGTGGGGTGTGGGGGAGCAGGAGAAACAGCAAGAGAAGCAGCTGAGTCAGAGCCAGGATGCACAGGGCACCAGGGGCTGAACCCAATACACGCTCCTTCGTCTCCCTTACATCTCCCTACATATTGCAAATGAAGTTGCTGGAGAAATGCAATTATGCATGTAACAGTGATAAACTGTCTAAAGAGCATTTGCCTTGTGATTTCCATTTTCAAAGTCTCTTAATATCATCAACTAATTGCCAGTGTTAAAAGGGATAATCTGCATACTCTTAGCAGGTGATGCTTGAAGAGCTACTGAAGGTGGTTAGCGTTAACAACTGCAGGCAGAATAAGTCACTAAGGTTTCCTAGGAGGGCCCTCCAACATACCTGCAATGGAAATAAACTAGCCATTCCTATTGACTAAGATAAAATTTACCCACTTTATGTTTCCTTTTCACACAAGCACCACCTCAAGTTACTTAATATAGGCAGAAATTCCCATCTGCGAGATGGAACATCTTCACAGCAAGATCCCAAAAATGTCCCTGTGCATCTTGTGCTGCTGTTCTTATTAAGATCTACCATGCTAACTGCAATGGGTTTGCAGAGTAACAGCATCACCCTGTGTGTACTGCCAGTTGTCCCTTCCATGCTCAGATGAAGGAATGGGAAGAAGCTTTGGGGATCAATCACTCCATTTAGGGAGGTTTCCCACACTCATTGGGCTTCTGCAGACAACTCACTGCCCAGTGTCAGCCTACAGCAGAATCCCCATGAAACTAAAACCCTTAGGGAACAGAAGAATTGTGCTTACTATCTACTGTTTTGGCTACCAAAATCCCAGTGGATCTACTAGTAACTCCTGTGACAGTCTAGAGAAAATTCTGCATACAGCTGGTTAAACGAAAATACTCTGGGGAACAGGAGGTCTGCTTTTCTGGAATTGCAGCATCTTAACACATTAGCTAAAAATATACAAGACCACAAACACAATGTGATTATTCTTTTTCTTCCTTACAGCTGAAGTGACCAAGTGCACATACAGCAGCTGAAAAATACTTCTAAATACTCAGTCTGGAATTAGATTTCTGATAAACTAGAGTGCATTTGTTTTACCACAGGCTGGGTAAAGAAAAAAAATCCCTAAATTTCAAACTCTGAACTTTCAGACAGAAATCACTAAGAGACCATTAAATCTGTCTCATCTGATTTCAGCTGTTCAAGTGCCCTTTTGAGCTACCTTCTCAAAGCAACTGCCCTTTTGAGCTACAATCTCAAAGCCTGGTACACTAACTCTTTATGGATAACTGATTACAGGGAAAATATCCTGAACCTGACCTTTCTTTCCAGGGTCACCAAAAGGTAAATCAGTCTACTCATCTACAGATACTACATTAATTTCTCTTTGGAGACAGTCATGGTAGCATGATGCCTCATAACCAGGAGAAGCTGGGGTTATCCAAAGTCATCAATTCAATTTGTTGGGCATTACCTAGGATCACTGATGGCTTGGGAAGTGCATGGCTGTAAACCAAGACCAGACACTGCACTTTACTCCTGCCCTCTGCCTGGCCTGACTGTAGCACTTCATGCACTTCAACCTGCTGTGGCTATTTTACTTCTCATCCTGATACACAGAGGAAAAGAACCTGAGTTGCTTTTTACTTAACTGGAAAGCTACCTACCATGACAAATTGCAACCTCTTTCCTGATAACACCGTTAACAGACTCCTTCAACAAAACAACTTTCTGTAATAAGCACATTCATTTCATGTAATGAATGAGTCTCAGCTACAGGACAAATTCTGATTACATACTGTAGAACTTACTTTGTGGGACAGCAAATGGAAAGGCTACAAAAAAAAGAAGGTGAGCTGGGGGAAGGGAAGACTCCTTCCCCTTACTTGCACATGGCTGCTCAGTACCCGGGGCAATGGCTCCCCAAAAGGAAGAGCAGAAGTTCAGGAGCAACACCAAGAAGGTGTGCCACCTGCATGTCTGCCTTTTATTACAGCTACTTTCACGCAGTGAATGCAGTTTGGTTTTTCCCAAACAGGGTACAATCCTATGTTATTTACCAAGAATTAAAAATAACAGCCCAAACTTATCACCCCTATTTTTGACTTGCAGTGGTGCTATTCCACCAATCACAGCGGAGTCTTATTAGTGTAAAACTACAGTAGCATAGTAGGAGATCAGGTCTAATATCAGTATCTGCAGATGGATAACACCGCATTCATACCTAAGTCTCATTTCTTTGTTTTGCCCCCAAGGCTAGATATCACATTTGTACCTCCTGGTGCCTTGTGCAATTGTGTAAAGGTGCATCCAGCGCGAGAGCTGCCAACTGACAACACGTCTGAAGAGGCCTGTGCGCGGTGTACTTCATCAAGCACAAAGAACACATTGCCTCCCGCAACCGTCAATTGAGCTCATGAAGGCGGAGGAACAGTTGTTCCCGGCGTGTTTTAAGAAAGGGAGCCACAGTCTGGAATGGCAACGTTAGCCTGCATCACAGCCTTGGCAGCTTGCAGCCCTAGCCTCCCACTAGGCCAGGGATAATAAACGCAAAGAAACAGCTCAGATACTATTTACCTATTCCTGTGAAGTTTAAGGTGGAAAACGCGCCATTACGCACTTACACAAATTCCTTCCTAAGCACAAAGGCTTCTTGACACTCCTACTAATAAAGAAATAAACAAACGAATGAATGAAATTGAGATCAGGATGTTACTTCCAGCTGTTGGGGTGCCAGGGCTGGCTCCTGAAGTGGTGGGCAGCGGACACACAGAGCGTGCAGCTCCACAGCCATGCTCAACCTCTCTGCACAGGCTCCCTTCCTGGCCAGCCCAGAGCTGACCCCAAGCAACCTGCTAAGCCAGAAGAGGCAGCCCAGGAGGAAGAGATAGGAAGAACTGAATTACTCAACCACATGGACCTAAAGGCACCAGAAGATCAGCCAAAACATTCACTGTTTAAGCCTCCTATCAATGTGTGGTCCAACACAGCTGGTGGGCATGCATGTGCACCTGCCCATGGGCTTGGTCTGCAGCTGGGTTTGATTTTTTAATTAATAATGCCTGTCATTAAAACTCTTCAGTGTCATTAAAACTAAAAGAAAAGTTTCATCAAATGGTAAAATAACAAGCTCAAACAATACCATTGCATGTCACTGCATATTAGTATGTTGTTTACTTTGTCTCCCTTCCCAAAAGCTGAGCAATGAGAATAAACAATCTGTTACTGGGGTGAACTGGGGTTTGTTTTGTTTTGTTCTGTTTTTTTAAGATCACATAGTCCTTTTTTCACAAACTCTAACCTAAGGAGAAAGAGTTAAGGTCAGGGGACTTCTTTTACTTTCTATCACAGGATTTTGGGAAGGCCAAGCTGAACCAGCCAGCAGGCTCCAGGAGTGCCAGGCTGGCAACACTGCTGGTTTTCCATAAAATCCCCACTGAAGTTGGCTACTGACACAGGTAAACAAGTTTATTCACTTTCAGCTCTAGCATCTCACTGTCTACCCTGAAATACTACACCAGCAAGCTGAGGCATCTGAAATGCCTCTGTCTCTCAGGTTTTTCTTCAGGCAGGACATCCCTTTCCACACAGGGTAACTCAGTGCTGAGCCTCAGTGGGGCTCAACCTGCAGCTGCCAAAGCCCCAGCTCCTGCCTGGGATCTCTGTGCTTGGGACAGCAGCAGGCTTTAACATGACTCTTCAAAGCAAAAAATGCCTGGGAGACGAAGGCTGTTTGTTGCTTGGGTGATTAATAAACACTGCACCATCCATAATTCACACAAAGAAATACTGCTTTTCATCTCTTAATGCAGGCTCTCTGGACATCTGTACTCCTGCTTTATGTAGCGGCAGAAGCATCACGGCATTACAGGGTCGAATTCCCTTAACACACCTGCAGCAACCTCAGCTGTTTCAGCACTCACGTTATGACATGAATCACTCCACAAGCCTGCACCTAATTATCAGACTGTCTATTTTGATATATTTTATCTTTTATGTACAATGCCAAAGAAGTTCTTTAAAATACATTCTAACTACTCTTTCATTAAAAAAACCCCACAACTGCTTTCTTGTCCGGGACTTAAGTCCTGACACAGGAGGAGTAGGTAGATCACATTATTTAAAAAAGACATGCTAGTAACCACAGGACTGGCTTAAAGAGCTTAATTCCCTGCCAGATAAGGTCAAGCAGCATCGAATCCTGATTTCTCCATAAGATCTTTTAAATACCCCCAGTAAAGCCCGTACATAACCTTTTCACATTAAGCACTTCTACAGTACACCAGACCAGCCTGATGTAGTGATCAGACAAGGAACAAAGCAGACAGACACTTGTTTCCAGGAAACAGAAAGATACTAAAAAAAGCAGTCTTTTTATTGTTGATTGGAAATCAGAGTGATTACTGAGGCCTCTGCAACTTCTAGCACAAGACTTACTGCACACAAGGGAGTTCATTTTGAGAATGCAAACAGGCAGCAGGTCATCACAGAGTTAACTCAATAAAATAATAATTTCTACTTGGATAAACTGACCTAGTTTTCCCAGACTTCTCTATGAAAACAAAGGATGCAACTTGGACCTGAGATGACGTGTGAAAGGGAAGCCAAAGGTTGGGCAAGAAGTCTGAATTCAACACACAGTTGGTCCTTAACTAAATGAGGGTGGTGGTCCCCAGATGACATTACAAATGACTACCCAATATAGGATTAATTGGCATTACTAGTGGTTTCTACCCTCACCTCAGCCATGGCAATGACAAATCTTTCCTGTCGTTCAGCAGTGTGGGATTGGGCCCTGAAGTCATCATGCACAGGTCTGGCATCTTCTTCCAGATAGGATGGTCTTCTCCAAGACTGTGGCAAGTGCCTGATGCAAGACGCACTTAAAAACGGTTTTTATTAGGTCCTCAGGATATTGTTCCTGGGTTACAATCCCCATGGGAAGCACTGGCTGAAAACAGACTTCCAAAAGCAGAGCTTTCTTCAGCTCCTGAAAGAGCCGATGAACATCCACCTCCCCATCCAGCTGCAGTACTGCCCCAGAGCCCCTGGCTGCGCAGCAGACATGGCACAGGCAAGTCCACCAGCAGCTGGGTCACGCAACGTGGAGGATGGGAACTGACAAGTATCCTTCCTGGCCCCCCTTGTTACTCACTTCCAGATGTTGCAAATCTGAACACGACACAATGCTGACAACTCTGCATTTTGGGATTCAACCCAGTGTTCTCTTTCAGCAAAGCTTTGTTGTGCTGGAACACCTCCAACCAGCTCAAGTTAAACAACTTGCCCAGAGAAAATGTTCAATGAAGGGGAAACATAAAAGTATGCACATAAAGAGGCCTGACTCCCCCTTTTTTTCTAATCCCTCACACAGCATTAGAGAGATTAAATACTCATTAAAAATATATACAATAAACTGTTAAGACAGGATATCTAGCGATTCCTCTTAATTGCCTTATTCTTCCCACACACTGGTTTCCAGTGAGTATTTTTAAATGTTCCTGTTCCATTACTGCAAGATCCATTTACCATAGTTATCTCTCCACCCCTTCCCCCAGCCAAGAAAGAAAATCCAAACTCATGGGGATAACACTGCATACCCTGTGGAAGGCAGCTGATGTGTCTGTATGGTTTTATGTTTGTTCACACCTTGCCATGCTAAAACTCTAGCAGGAAAAATTTTCCTAATAAACATGTGAAATAGCTATAACTGACTTAAAAAACAACAGGAAAAGGTGCCAAGAAAAGGCTTTGACTTTCTCTTTAGGATTTAAGCCTTCTGCAGAATTAAAGGCATAAAATATTTCTGCTTATTCTTTTCTCTCCCTGTGTACTTTTCACATTGTTACAGGAGTGGGCTGAACAAAATGGGGTTTCTTTTTCTTAATTCCAACTATCCTTTCTCTTTTTTCTTTTTATTTGCACTCCTTTTCTATTTAGAATTATTCTCTGGATTATCTGATTTAGCAGCAGCATTCATCTGAAGACACATCTAAGGAGGAAAAAAAGAAAAAAGTATGCATTGAGGTTCTCTTCCAAATTACAGAAAGGGACAAATTGAGTCCTTCTGGTAGAAAAATGCTGTAAAAAGGCTTCCAAGTCATTTGTTACAGGGATCTGGACTGTATAAGTTTGATCCCCGAGCTCCTCAATGGGATAACCAGACAATATGGCACTGTACAATGTGGACTGTGAGACGAAATACACACTGAGCTCTGGACGTCCACACCCATCTTCATGAGGCATTTAATTTGAAACAAAAGAGCCCTGGTTTGCTCCCTGCCCAGACAGATAGAGACCAGTACTGTCAGAGCAACTCTAGCTTCACTTAATCTAATGCTTTGTCTTCCAATATCAACAAATCCTCTGTATCAGTAAAAACCCACCAGGATGAAACTTCAGAAGTGACTCTTTTTTGAGTGGCTCTTCCCTGTTGTCTCTCCACTAGAATCAAAATAAATTGTGTCACAGGTTGCCCAGAAGATGTGCTATGGCATGAAAAACAGGAGGAAGACAGCCCTTTGTATGTAAGAAGCAGCTCACACAGCTACAAGTAGTAGTAGTACTAAAAGGGGCAGCAGCTTATCATGTAAGGACATCCATTTACTGTAGACTGCTCTTCCTGAGTTGATGCCTCCTCTATTGTCCTCTAGGTTATAAAATGGCTAAAACCTGTGCAATACCAACTTCAGCATGCTTGAGACATAGAAAAAACTCCCATGCATTAGCCAAAATAAACCACTCCCATTTCATTTTTAAAACAATTTAAAAAAAGAAAATAAATTATTTATTCTGCCACTGGGACATCCTCTAAAAGTACACAACATACAAAAGCAAGCTCCTATCCTTTGGAAGAGCATGCATAACTTGTGGATTCTTTTAAATGTAATACTACTTCCCGTACACTCCTGCAACTCCTGGCAATTTCCATTTTTTCCACCTCTCTTATATTGTGTTACTACTTCCATAATGCAAACTGTAGTTGGCAAGTTGGGAGTTAAAATAAAAGCAAGGAAACCAGAACTTTTTTTTCAGGAGAGATGGGAAGAAGCAAAGGATTTGCAGCAGCACCCATTGCACTAGGGCTGACAGTGGGAAACTGCTAATGATGGAAACAGGAGGAGACACAGCAGGTGAACACAGTGACTCTGGATCGACCAGAGAGTCAAGGAATGATGACCTCTCCTGCTCCTTCAACCGAGCGGTATTCTCTTCACCAAAACTACCTGTTGCTGCCAAAGGAATAAAGCACCTCTCTGTGCCAGAGGGGGGAGCAACCTGGCACCCCCCAGCCTTCTGATGAATTCCATGTATGCCTGCTGCTAAAGGAGTGAATGTGGTGATGTCTGCAGCGTTTTTAAAAAAGCTTTGCCTTATCTTCCAGTATCATTCAGTTTACTATTTCTGTTTGTGATGTCACTGCTCAGTTTTCCTATTTAATGTAATGCTGTCTCTTCAGGCTCTCGGGTTTTATATTTAAGAGCTTCCCAGGTTTACATACACCGAGTTCTGCCTCCAAGAAAACACTGACGGTGGAGCATCGACCTACTTAAACGTGGGAAAAAACAATCCCAAATGCAAAATGCACAATGCTATCTGTCACGGATCCCTCTTCCCACAAGTTTAAAGATGAAAAATATTTTAAAATATAATGCGTTGAAAATGATACAAATGTAATACGCTTTGTTCGTCTGTCATTTTAAATGGTTTGTAAAGACTTCCCTCAGAGGATTGGACTTAAAACATTCATTAACTTGAAGACGATTGCTTTGTGCTAGAAAGGGGGAAGAACAGGGATTTCTCAGATGTAACCCAATTTCCCACCAGAAACAAAAACAACCTGATGAAATTCCATTAGCAAAACCATCGATGATACCCCCAGCAGAAGCATAAAAAAATTACAAAATTAGCTCCTTCAGCAAAATAAAACTTTATGTGGAGTTTTAAAATTAACATTTCACTTGCTTAAAAGTTTTAAAAAAGGAAGAAATAAATAAAGAAAAGTAGGTCAGCATGTGTTTCCCCAGCATGTCTTTCTGACTCCATTAAAACTGTCTGTCAGATGACTAACCATGCCTGTAATCCAACTAAAAGCATGTATGCTTTCTGCTGCACTTTTTGCCAGGGGAAAGGAAGAACTCCACTTAGCTTTAACTCTGAAATTCAAGTAAATGTCTTCAAAAGTCATATAATTTCCTCACGTTTACTTACCAAATCTGTTTCTATGGACAATAAGCAATTGGTTATGGATGCATGGCCCTGAGAAATGATTCCATGGCTGATCAAATGCCTCGCAGCCGCAGGCACCACCTGTAGGGCTTTCAGCTACAACTTGCTGAAGTTAGTTTTCTGAGCTTTTGTCTGATTGACAGACTTTTCATAAGACCTAGATTTAAAAATGTAAGAGTTTTCAGAAACCCGCAAGCATGTGAACAAGTACTGGACTAACGTGAGACAAAACTGTTTCTGTTCACTTTGGGCCAAAGGAAATTGAAAATCCCAATGCCTTATGAACTTTCTTTCTCCTTTCAAAGCATTAGCAGCAGAGTGTTATTTAAGTTAGGATAGAAAGGGTGTCATTTCTACTGCTTGTATGCCATCTAACTTTAAAAAATCCTGTACACTTTCCACGTGAGCGTTGAAGAACTGGAGATTAACTGTTCCGATGTACTTTAAATTGAGCATGTGATACCAAGTCAAACTAAAAAAAAATTGAGCCTATTTTTAGAGTGCAAGTCCTAGGGCCAGCATCCCAGCAGGAGGAGCTGCAACGTGTCATCTGGCTTATCCCAGGCACAGCAATGGAAAACTCCCTCTGCTATAACAATTCATAAAGCAGATGAAAGCAAGCCATAAGAGCCTGGCAGCAGCAGAGGGAAATCCACGGCCTCATCTACTTATGCAGAGATCTTCCTAAACCGTCTTTGAGAGCTTACTGGTTTCCGAGTGCCTGCTTTCTATCTTCCAGGCCATCAGCACAAGGGCTGCTCTCCACAGAGAGGCCATCATGAGCTTTGGTCCTTTGCCTTCTGCAGAGGCACTTATCCTATGCAAGACCATCTCCAGTGAAGGTATCACCAGGAAAACAAACAAGTAAGTTTGCAGATACATAAAACGTAAGGAAGGTGCACAGTCTCACGTGCTTCCTCTAAGGGGAAGGACCAAATACAGGTCTCCACTGATACCACATCCTTCAGGCACTTTCAAGTTGCTGCAGTTCAGCCTTCCCAGAACTCTTGGGAACAATTTACTGCATTTCTCATGAACCTTGGCTACTGTAGATAACATTTTCAGGTTGGCCTGACAACCAAATAAGCCATGTTTAGCCTCAAGGCCCAGGACACTGGCAATTTGCTTGTTCCCAGACTGATATTTATCTCATCGACATTTCCCCATCCTTCAGATTCAACATCCCAAAATAAAGAAAAAAGCATTCAAAGGGAGAAAAAAAGACAGCAGACCACAAGTTGCCAGTAGAGAAAGCACAATGGCAATTAGGAGAAAGATGCATCAAAGACGCCTCGTGCCCCTGAACAAGAAAATGATCCAAATGAGGAATACGAAGCAGTGAACTGAGTGCATAAAGGAAGAATGGAAGCCCTGAAACAAAGCTTTTGAGGTCATGGGATTGGGGTCTCAGCAGTTATGTCTGCATGACCAAGCAAGCATGGCCTCAACCCTGTGTTTTGGAGAGCATGGATTGGGCAAGGACAGGCTACCTCCAGATTTCCCATCTGCTCTTACAGCAGCATTGCCCAGCACAGCATAAGGCAGAAAGAATAACCCAGGGTTCTGCCTGCCATGAAAGCAGCTGGGATACTACACTCAAGAGGAGGCAAAGGCTACCTGCAATGGCAGCACAAATGCGTAGAACCAGGGTGTTTATATGTATGATCCAGAATAATGCTGCAACTCCCCCATGGACAGCCCAAAACCAAAGTGAGGGGCAAGAAACAACGGAAAAAAGGCCATAGAAACAACCATATCGGTATTAAGAAGTGTCTTGCCTTTGTAAGAAATACCCACCCCAAACACCTTTTACTAGAAAACTGAAGAAAGCATGTGATGATCCCTAATAAATCCCAAAGGTGTGAAATACAAAAATGGGAGGTTCCACCTGTGTCAGTGCCACTAACTGTCCTTATAGAAGAGGCAGACCTCCAGGGGAGGTGGCACATGGCAGGACAGGCAGGGAAACCTGAGCTGCTAGGATCAACAGAGAGGGTTTAGCCGTTCCATGGGCTCTGATGAAACGTGCTGCCTTAAAGGGAGTGTTCCATCAAGTCTGACGACTTTGATAGAGCCACTGAACAGTAACACGTACTTCTCTGGAGTGCGCTGCAACTGTATGTAGAAATTAGACTGCATGTGCACTACACTTTTTACTGGCTCTAGTTACCTCTGAGTTTCACCTATAATGAAAGAAAAGTTACAAGGATTCTGTGCTGTTCAGCTGAATTTCTTCCACAGGACAAGATCAAGAGGTGTTCAGAAAAGTCCACTAATATCTAAATCGACACTTTTTCCCTTCTTAAAGCACGTTGCTTCAGAGCATGGTTGGGTGCCACAGTAAAAATTATTAGCATAACAACTTCAGAAGTGTCACAACTTTAATAAAACACCTTGTTCAGCAAAAACATAAGCCAGGCACACACATACTGTCGCTGAAGACTAGGACTGATAGATACAGACAAAGGCTGCAGAGAGCATGCGAGCCCTGGTAACTTCTGCTGGGATCTGTGTTGTCATAGAGACAGCAGAGAGCGATGAAAAGTTCACCACAGTAGCTATACCTTAGTGAATAAGTCTTAATGTAACATCCAGCTGAGGACATGTAATCAATCTCTGTATGAGCTTATTGAAGGAATTCCCTTTATGCTTACTCAGTCCTCAAGAGCCCAAAACGAGGGAAAAGGTCTTAAAATACATATATTTTACGACTTTTAAAGACAAGCCAAGGCTTAGTGCTTCTTTTGGATTGGGAGGGGGAAACATAACTTTATTTTGAAAAAGAAATTTTGTAAAACATTAAAAACTTTATAAAGATATTAAACAAATTCGAAAAAGGCATGAGAAGAGTAATTCTAAGCAGCTTAGCAAGATCAGCCACATTCAGTGGTGTCTTCCCGTTTCCCCAGACACCTCCCTCATGGAAGTGGCCACAGCCCTGGCATCTCACTGCTGCTCCTCTCCCGTCCAGTTCGATCACCTCATTCCCTTTTACGCTGCAAAACACAGGGCTTTTCCTGCTCTCTCTTCCATCTCCTTGCCTGTCTCCCAGCATCTCCCCCCGCAGTGGCATTCGACCCCTGGTTCATCTTCCCGCAAGGCAGCAGCACCCCTGACCCTCCCTAGGTCCCTGCTGTGGGCTCAGTCCCACCACTTGGGAGGTACAGGACACTGGAGTCAACAACAATCAGCACAGAAACAGTGCCATGGGATGTTTATTGGCTGGGGTCTTCAGTTCTTGGCTTACACAATTATGGGTCTTCTATGCAAGAAATGGGGGAAAAAAATTTGCAGCACTAGCATGTTATGGTTTAAAGTTACAGCTATTTGCCTCATAGCAGAAGAAAAAGAAAACCTCAGGATGCTAGTCATACTTTTCCCTAACATTTTAGGATATAAAGATCAGACTAATTACCAAACAGTCTTGAGTTGAGCAGGGTTCACCAATCACGCTCTGCTTGAGGAACTAGGAGAGAATGTACTTAGCTGCATCTTGAAAAGTGCCAATAAATTGTTCAGCTGGAGAGTTAACATAATAAAAAAAATCATTTTTAATGTTATTTTCTTTAGCAGTTTATTAATTGCTGCCTGAAATACTTTTCTGAAACACAACGAGCTGCAAATGAATTCATGGGCTATTAATCTGCTGTACATGGCACTGGAGGGAAAGCTCATTAGGTGAGTTGATGCAATTACTGCTATTACATAACCATCTTCACAGAACATAGAGTAAATTATGAATAATAACATTCAATCTAAGTTGCTCCTTTAAACATTAAAGCTGGCAAATGAAAGCAGGAGGAATGGCTAAAACACAATGGAGGAAGACCCCAAAAGGAGAAAAGAAAAGCGGATCTGCTTCTTAGAAGACACCAAACCGATGTGAAAAGCAAGAGATGTTTGTTTAACCATGGGAAACAAAGGGCAACAAGTGTGAACTCAGCTCTCTACAAGAGAATTTTAATTGTATACAAATAATTTTCAGCCATCCAGCATAACAAAGTGTGCATTATCTCTAGCAGAGGAAAGACTGGCACTAGAGCTCTGTGATTGTTGTAGCAGGAGGATGCTTCAAGTTGGCTTTGCTCTCATCTTGAAAGAATTTCCCCATCAGTGATAGCAAAAATTTGGTCTTAACTTTTAAAAGTTCCCAATGTCTCAGTCTGGAAAAATAAATACAAGCACTCCTATGTGATCAGCAACTAAAAAAACTACGTCAACCCAACCCAACGTAAATGAACAAAATGAAAAAAATCCCTGTGATCTGTACAGCCTAGGCACAGTTTCGCCACTATCTACATACTCAAATTCTTAGTTTCATTAGTATTTTCACAGTTTACATCTTTCACCTTCAAAGCACTTACAATGCAAGGTCTCCCAGCCCCTGTAAAAAGACTCCTAATTTTCACCTCTCAACTAGTCTAATCAGCTTGCAGTGTTTAGAGAGAAAAATTAGTCCCAGAACAGAATTCAGGGTTTTGTGATTTCCACTCTGATATTTAGCTCGTGCCTCTCGAGAAAGCAAGGCGAGTCAGGAGTCAGCAGGCGAGGCAACCACGCTGGAATTTTTGAAAAAAGCCCCCAGCCACTGTGTGGTATTTAGGCATCTAGTTAAAAATCTAGCCCGTAGCAAACCAGGAACAATTATTAAACTCACTGCTTTCTGCTGGCTAAAAAGAATAAAAACCCACTTGGTTGTGACTAAAAGCCTAAACAAAGATTTCATGCATTCTAATTATTCACTTTAAAATTACATCAGTGGAATCTGCATGAACTTCTCAAATGTAACTACACAGACTAGCTCCCCACTTAACCACTCATTGGAGACAGAATCGGGCTTCACTAAGGAGTCTGAAAGAGAATGAAACAGAAATATAAAATAAAAAATACAAACATGACAGTTCTTCAAGTTAATGCTTCCTGCTTGCCAATTTAAACCAGAATTAAAATAAGTAAATAAATTTATTCCTTTGTTCAGCAGCAGAATGTAATAATATGTTCTGAAAAGCATGAACATTAAAATATTGTAAGGCTTTGAAGTCTGTGACAGAGTAACAGACACTTCTGTGCAAGTTTAAAACAAAAAATAAATACGGAGCACAAAAACTGGATTCTCTCCACTTCATGGTAATTCCCTTGCATTCCCTCCCTCCAGGGAGGTTAATTGTAAGCAGATTTACAAATCTGAACATTGCTTCAGTGCACTAAAGCAATCTGGAACACTAATTCTGTGCCTTTATAAACATAATTTTGCTCTATTATCACTCACTGCAGATGAGGGTTATGCCAGTATGGGGGGCTTCTCTGCAGCACACCTCGGTATGTGGGCTGGGTGTGTGTCTGAGGGGACCCCAAAGATCATCAAGCCCAGTGACAGCCCTTGCAGCCTGCAGATTTCATAAAAGCGGATGGAAGAGCTGCTGGGCTAGGCCGAGCAGTTGTGGCAGAAGGAAGCTCCATCTTCTTCCCTCTTGTACCCTACAGCAAATCCAGCTTAGCTGTTCTTAAGGGCAGGCTGCACCTTACAAAGTGTACCGTTCCAGCACCCTGCTTGAAAGAGCCCGTTTACTGTGTGAGTTTTGCCCAGCTTCCCGCCTGTTCCTTGCATGGCGGCGGCAGCGCTGCTCGCCTGACCCCTCGCCAGCTCCTGAGGACCCAGCTCTGTGCATCCAGGCAACAGCCTGCTTCTTGTTGACACCTGGGGTCAGCCCAAGGATGGTGCTTCAACATCAGCTCAGAGATCACGTAATAGAAGGGCAAAGGTTAGTTTCCTAAGGCGCTCCGTCACATAATGAGCCACTGTCAGCCTTAGTAGCCTCCTCACTTCAGCAGCAGCGAAATAATAATAATAATAATAATAATAATAATAATAATAATAATAATAATAATAATAATAATAATAATAATAATAATAATAATAATAATAATAATAAAAATAAATCCTGTGCAATCAACATTTGTCTCTACGTGCTGATTAAAAAAATTAATATGCTGGAAGGGTAAGAAGGATAAACATGGGGATCAAGAGTTTCAGCTGCATCTACACGCTCCTGAACACCCACACATGAACTGATGTGGGATGGACACACAGAAATCCCTAAACTTGATGCCGTGCTGTTACACCGAGAGCAGCAGCTCAGGTTGCAGGGACACAGGCTCAGGAGTTTCTGTAGGAGGGGGATCTGACAGAAGACAGCAGGGTTTGATTTCAAGCTGTGTTTTGTCCTGTTGTAGGATGATAAGACAGTCATCACTAAGTCGTTTCCCCTCACACCCTTTGTCTCGGCTATTGAGAGCACAAACTTTTTGCAACAGAGACGGCACAAGGAAAGACAGTCCCTACACTAGTGAGATCCAGTTTCAGCGGGTCCCGCAGATACTATCGCAAGGCAAACAGCTCCACTCCTGCCCTGGAGGCAGTCTTGTTATTGACCTCTCTAGATCAGATCTGGGAACTAGCCATGGGGTCGAAGATAACTTTTTTTTTCCCCCTGAATGAACAAAACAACCTATAAAGAAATGCAAATTCGGTGCATTCCTTAATCATCTCACTTCATTCTCTTAAACAAGACAGAAGCATAGAAGAAACCTCAGTACCTCTTCTCTTCCAAAACACTGTACCTCCATTCTTAAAATCTTTCTTATCACACTGGCTAGGCTGCCAGTTCTCATACCTGATGTTTGTGCTTTTGATGGGCTTTTGAGCTCATTAAGCTCAAAAGCAGTCACATATGCAAGTACTCTTGCATGTCCTTTAAAGGCAGAAAAAATAAACACAGGACTGTAGTGTTTAAGCCCAGATTCTTCTGTATATTGAAATGCTGCATGTACTCCTCCTTAGCTCCTGGGAACAGACCTTGGGGTTCCTATTTGCAGCTGCTCACCAGGATTATGACTGGTTTGAACATTCCAGACTTGTTTCCCTATGAGATTTCTCTTGACACTCTTTTCTGTCCTTTGTTCGTGGCCTTTACATTACAAGGTAACAGAACTGTAAGAAGACAGAAAAACAAAATGTGAAGAAGATACTGGGGGAAAAGAAAAAACTCTGTCTGATAAGAAAAAAGCTCACTGACAAATGTGCCTTTGTTTACATAAACTTCTAAAGAAATGGAGCTGAAACCTGGAGACATGCATGAAAGAAGGTCAGGTAAGAAAACATCTTAAGATATTTTTTCAAGTATCTTAAGAGATTAAAAGCTCCTGTTTATGAAGGGATAACACAGAGTCACTTCAGACTTAGTTCTTAAACCCAGAAGACAAGACACACTGCCTTCAAACTGATGACATTTAAATAACTTCTGTATTCCTTTGCAAACACCTTCTACAGGAATGGAGCCAGAGGACATCCCTCACTTCTCCCCAGGATCCTCTGTTCTGCCTCCAACCTGCCATCCCCCTTTCAGTGCCTGTAGTGGTTTGAGATAAAGGCAACTGCCAAAGGGCAATTTCACTCAGTTCACCCAAAGAAACAGGCAGAGACAAACCTTAACTCTTGCTGGCAAAGATCCAGCTATCCTTTGGGAGAAAACAATCCATCACCTGAAAGGCCGTAAGTCTTTATACTTCACCCGAAGTGACTTGGTTAACATGTCAGAAATACTGCTGAGATTTCCAAAACCTACTCTGATGTGACGTTACAGCATTTAATAAGATTACTACTTCACGTCAGCAATAAACTCCTTAAGAATTCAAGACCAACAAGCCCTCAGGTGATAAAAAGTGTTTTTCCTTCATGTCCAAAATGCATCATACTGTTTTTATGAAAGAAAAAAAACTTAATGTGCACATTCATATATGCCATCAAATACCTATCAGTAAAATCCTCCTCATTCAATCTTACACCTTGGTGCAACTTTGTATTTAGCCTGCCTTCCTTCTCCTTTACTCCTGATGGTCTTCACTCCAGTAAATCTATACATAAGTATAGGTAAGTGCACCTCAGGCACATGAGAAAACTAGAGAACCCAAAAAAGCCAGTGAAATAATGGAAATCCTAAGACCTCCTTGCTCTCCCCCCCTCAGTTGCTTGAAACTTGATGTTGGCCCTTTTCAATAACCACAATTTCAGAGTTCCATGAAAAGGAGTTGAAAACACTGTAAAGTGCTCTTAAAGATGTATCCAGTTCTTTCTCTGCTCCTCAACACTTTTCCTCTGAGAGGAAATGAAGGAGAGGGTGAGAAAGAAAAAATAAAAGGAGGTGCAATGAGGAAGGACCAGTGTGACTTTGGGACCTCTTCAGCTCCTGCCCAAGTATAGAGAAGGCAACTACTGGAAAGTCCCATGCCATTCAGGAAGAAGAAATGCTGAGGATGAGAACTGATTTAAGTCACAGTTCAGTCATAAATGTAATTATTTTTTTTTCGCTGATCTTAAAAGTCTCTCCAAGGAACTCCTGTGGGTGAATTAAATTAAAGAAGTGGTGTTGGGCATTTTCTCCCCCTCTCTTATGCACACACTGCAAATTTCTGTAGTGTTTATTGTTGGAATTGACCTGAAATCAGGAACATCACCCATAGAGGTAAAAAACCTCAACAATCAAACAATTCGTTACACCAAAGATTACTACTTTTTTTTTGTTTTTTTTTTTTGTTACTGCAATCACTCCAGTAAAAAATGAGACAGTTTTAAAAGCATTATCCCTTTGAGATTTGAGACTGGCTTTTTAAGCTAAATTCTCATGCTTGACAGGGATACCAATAAACTGGAAAAAGAGAAAAATCACATATTTCTACTTTAATATTTTAAAATGCTAATTTAAAGGGCAAACCAGAGATTTCTAAAAAGGAAAGGAAAATCCTTTGGGTTTTCTGTACACTTGGCAGCACTTTTACACAGTCAGGTTTACTGGCTTTGCAGGCTGAGAAGAGGATTTGCCAGTTTGTTTTGCCCTTCAGAGAAGCTTGAACCGAGACTCAAGGTCATTGTACCACCAGCTTTGTAAAATGGCACAAACTGGTGCTACCACTAACAAAAGAACCTCTGGCACGAGCACCTGCACTGGCATGAGGGAGAAGGTGCAAGGCTAAAGAAGGCTGCTGCCTGCTGCACCACCGGGAAGGCCTTAGGAAATGGCAGCCTGGCCTGACACCAAGCTCACCAAAGCCATGAGCTGGTCTGCAGGGCAGAGGGAGGACTGGAACTGAGCCTAAGAAGCCAGTGCTTGTTCCCTGTATGCCCTTGACCCAAGAAGCCATTTCTAGAGCAGAAGGGAGATAATCCAATCTTAAAGTTAACTGTGCTTTTGTTCTTCTAGGAAACCTGGTGAAATAACCCACTTGGGAGAAATAACCCACTTCTCACATCCACACAGGGCAGCCATGTCACACAGGCAGCACGTTGCACTAAAAGTTCTTAAATGATGATGGCATTTAGGCTGCAAAGTTAGGAACTCAGAAGTTTCTGAAGAACAGGTCTGAAGCTGTGTGTAAAATTAATTGTCCTTTCTGTGCATGTGAATGCAGATACTGGCTTCAATCACATAATCGCATATTTTTCTTCCCTTGGGACTACCATATATACGTAGGCTATGACCAACAATAAATTGTTTCTGAAGACAACTTACATTCTTTGGACATTCCCACTTCAAAGCACTTCTGTAGTCTGCAGTACTGGCAGCGATTTCTGGTAACTTTATTGATAACACAGTTTTTATCTCTATGACATGTGTAAACCATGTTCTTCTGGATACTCCTGCGGAAAAAGCCCTGAAATCAAGAAAAGAAAAAAAAAGTCAAAAAAACTTTTGAGCTTCCCATAACCCTTAAGAGTCAGGCACCAACGTTGCTTGAAAATAACTAAATAAAGCCAAAGTTATGGCTGGAGTATGACATCTTTAAAGACTCAGTCTTCTTATAATTTACTACTGTTTTTATGCAACATAAGACTCATCTCTTAAATAAAAGCTAATTAAATAAGGCCAAAATAAACAAAACTAGAACTAGAAACAGCATTCAGGAAATAAGTCCTAGATTTTAGAAGAAGCTCAAATAAAAATGGTTTCAGCTTATGGATGTAGTAATGTGTTGGGTAAACATCAGCTTTCCTAACATCCACTTGGAAGTCAAGCACTCATCCAACAACCAATAGCCTCTCTCAGCCTAAAGGTCCTGTCTATTTTTGTTACAGCAGAGTTTCTCTAGTTCGAAGGCTGCATGTAAAATGAGAAACAAATTTGAAACCCAGGTCTCTTAGCTGCTGGAACTCCTACAGCAGTTAATGAGTCTTCTGCAGGTGGAAGAGTTCCAGCATCAGGTTATTGAGTTTTGAACTTGTAAAAGTTGCCAATTACAGCATTTTTTTCTTATTCAGATACAGCTGTGAAAATAATCAAGTAATTAGAATGATCTTGAACAGAAATTGAAGAGAACTAGAGGTCTGGTTTCTACTTAAGGAACACCATTTGACCGGACTCCTCCTTCGGCAAGTAAAAGACAGAAAAGCAGCCATAAATGGCAAGGTTAGCTGGCATGGAAAAAAAGGCAAAAAACAAGTTAATTCTTTATCTGCACTAAATCCCAAGCTTTAGATAATATCATATAATAATGAAGAAAAAAAAAGAGGATTACTTTCAGCATTTTAGAGCTCAACCCACAGATATTCAGCGAAAGTATTTTTGCAACAGACATTTGGAAATTTGACAGCACTATTTAACCTTCTCACTCAGATTTTAAAAATCGTTTCAGCAAGCACCAGGGTCAAATTTCAGTCAACATCATAGCATTATGGAAGAATAGTTAGCAATTTAAAATTTGTTGGAGGGCTTAAGAGGTTAAAACTCTTTAACCAGCCACATGTTTACACCCTACAGGGAAGCGGTAAACTTGATGCTGCAAAGGTATCTCTGTGCCCACAATGCATTTGTCCAAAGATGCAATCGTGGTAAGCTATAAAATAGGCTCTCCTAGAAGCACTCACCAAGATATGCAAGTAGTTCAAAAACCAAATGCCCTATTGTTCACAGTTAACTGGGAGAGTTTCTGGCCATATGATCAGGGTGTGGTAGGGCACACACAGTCAGTAAGGGCTGGTCATGAATTCCTTGCACACCCAACATGCTATGGATGCTAATGTTATGAAAATACCTCAGATTCACTCAGAACTTAAAAATGCCTCCTTAATCACTTAACCACTGGCAATAGTATTCTTCAGCCCTTGCACAGGCAAGCTTCATCCTGGGGTTAGGTCCTCTGATTTAAAAGATATTTAATACTATCACCAAAGAGGTAAATAAAAACTCTTCACTTCCTACTTTTCCTTAAGCTACTGGACACAGAAGAAAAATGTAAAGTTATTTGTTTAGGCTATTAAAACCTTTTAAGTTATCAACAAACTGTTGTTTTATATTCCACATTTTGATCATCAAATCTTTTCAATAGAAAGTATGTGAAGCGTGTGTATGTTTGTTTACTTACTACTTTCTTCCTTTGATATTCCCCTAATTGCGATGCCTAGCTCTGCAATAATTGCCAAAGATGCTAACTGGAACTGTGAGAAGTCTATGGCATCTATTTGGTTTAATTTAACAGAGAGAAGGTGTGAGCTGTGCTGGTTCAAGGGTCTCTATACAGCTTATTTGATCACCACTTTTTAGTTGGGAAGAGGTAGAGGAAGCCAAGACTGGTAGCTTCCCCTGCAGCCACCCCAGCTTAATCCAGTGTTTGTGTTAATCAACACACACACCCACCAATGGAGTAACTCTCCTACCCCCAGCCTGACAGGGCAGGAAACAAAATGGCCCAAATGAACAAAAATAACCCTCTCCTGTAGCAACTGCCTCACCACAGTGAACACCACCTGAAATGAAATACAAGCTTCCAAAGTGTCACCCAATACAGAGAAAAGGGGAGACAGCACCCTCCAAATACACCTGTACTTCACCAAAATATAACCAGCAGCTAATGGTGCCCAGCAATGGATCAATTCTGATATTTAGACACAGCTTCTGCACCCTGTTAGCCTAGGTTTTAGATACAGGCAACCAGGAAGGAAAGCAGAGGAGCTGACCAGTCCAACAGAAAAAAGGTAATCCGACTTCTGCAGACAGCAAGTATAAAGCATTCATGAACTCGTTACTAATATAAAAGGCTTAAGAAGAATAAACTCAGAAAAAGCAGATCTCCGGGTTGAAATAAAGACAGTTTCTTCAGCAGCCTAACCTCCCCAGGCAATGTCTTACACAGAATGAAAGATATAGACAAGGGTATTAATTGTGGAAGCTTAGACTGTTGTTTTACAAATTACTTTTTAACACCTGTAATTTGATTTTCTTCCTAGACTTACTCACAAAACAGAAAGAAAAATGAACTTGTTTACGTAAAATGTTAGAGTGAAAAAAAGCATAATGTGGTCCTGCTCAAAACTAAGGATTTTTTTATTAACAGCACGCTAGTGCCCTCTCCCCAAGTACTCTTTTCTAATACTGGGATACCATTTCTACTAAGATCTGTGGCAATCTCATTTAGAAAATTCAGCAATACATCACTTAAACTATTCCCTCTGGATAGGCACTAAGAAAAATGCACAGATAGGAAATACTACTTAATTTCTTTGCATACAACCCCCAAACCAAACCCACCTCGGGGGGAGTGACGGGTTCAAGCCCCAGTGGGCGCAAAGCACTTACTGGGTGCTGGGGGTTGGTTCCCCACCTGTGCCCACAAGCCTCACACTGTGTAGCCACTCATTTCAGGAGGCACTGCCAGCAGGGTCATACCCAGAAACACTTCCCACATCTGACACTAGAATAAAAACTATAGACAGTGTCCTGCATTTATCCCTCTGCAGATGTTTGGACCTCCCCTGCTTTGGTTACCAGCAGCAGCTCAGTAGCAAGAGAAAACCCTGCAGGACTTGGAGATGGGCAGAAAGTGTTTGCTGCCTGGTTAAAAAGCACACTTAAACCATTTCAAGGCTGTGTTCCAGATAGCACAGGTATAACACACTGGCCTGTTCACTGTAAATAGCAAAAGTTAGAAGCAAGGCTAAGTTTTCCTCCAAGTGCTTTTTGTCAAATGACTTCCATCTGATCTCAAAACCCCAAGGGTTTCTTCAAAAATCAAGAAAATACAAATGTGACCTAACCTGAAGAAGTTGTCTGAAACTTCAGAGACAGCAAACCACCAGTGCTTATAAATGAATCAACTTCAAGCACTCACTGGCTCTCCGAAAACAAAGCTACTATTTACTGTAATACATTAACCTCAAAAGGAGTCTGTTTGGCTGAATATTTACATGAGCAATTTTGTATGCAAATATTTTAGCATCCCGTCCAAATTATCACCCTGTGATGGGAAATGAGACACTCTTGTGCCAAAAACAAGCACAAATTATTCTTTCTTTGAAAACTGAAAATGCTTTATGAATATATTAAAATAATAATTCTATGAGACATAAAGCATTACTGTCATACATAATCGTTTAATAGCACCTACAAAGTACTTGAGTTTGAAGGAGAGGAACCTACTGAAGACTTATCAGGAACAGTGATTTGCTCTAATATTCCTTTTATCCACAACTTTTGAAAGGAACACAGACCTTGTGTTTGTATTTCAGCAAAGACAAAGCTTTGCAGAAATCACACTTAGGAATTAATTCCGTCCTCCTGAGCAGCTTTTATCAGCCTCCTTTACACAAAGCATTTTGGACAAACATTTCAATTTTTAATCTCATCTTTTTTGCACGCCACGCTCCTTCCAGGCCCACCAATCTTGTTATCTTAATGGATGACAGATAGAGTATCACTCTGACCATGCCACATTAGGCGTCCTCATTTACCGAGTGCAAGGAAAAAATGCTGAGTATAAATTATTCAGAAATCTATTGTATCAGTGTGTGTTCTCTGAGCATCGGCCACTGGCAGAGCAGACAGATTATTTTTCACTTTTAATTGTGTTGATATCTTATCTGCTACTCTGAAAGCAGAGAGTGATACGTGAAACCGTATGTATTAAGCAGCAAATAAACCCAGTTTACTAGGTCTGTTGCTTAGAACTAAATAACCTATTTAGTCTAACTTCAACACCATGCCAAAAAACCCCACCTCATTTCACTCTCTGCTTATTTTTGTAGTATCTGCCTAGTAGTGCATCAAAATGAGACACATCAGTACAGAGCAGCAGTGCTCTGTATTAACTACTTCAGTAATATTTTGAATGCCATTATGCCACTGTTTATCCGAATACAAAGGAGGTCATTAAGGGTGAGCCCTCAAGATAATGTAAGTATTTAAACTTTTGAAGTCTTACTGAATTGTTAGCATGAGCTGCTACCCTTACATATTTGATAGGGAACCTATACAATCCCCTCTCCTTCACTGTCCAGTCGATTTTGGCAAGTCAATTTAGAGCTCAAGTGATGCACATCACATGGAGAGAGATGGATCAATTGATCCCAACAACATCTTAAAAATATTTTGCCCGCAGATGCAGTGGGCTTACAAGTTGAAAACTTGCACTGCAAGCCAGGGACAGGGTAATAAGCAGAGAAGGGCTATTGCGAGCTCAATCTGTTTGAACAGCCTGCTCGGTTCATCTTGTTCAGCTTTGATTACCCCCAAATACAGGCAGCCAACTATGACTCCTGCAGATTTAGAGGCCATTCTTGGGTAAATTTGCAAAATAAGCGTCTGAGTGAAGCATATTGCTACTCTATGTTAAAAGAAACAAAGGAGTAGGAAGGACTTCCCTATAGTACAGTTTATCAGTATAAACTCTGACTGATCTCTGAAGGGAAAGAGAAAAACCACTAACAGAAAAGAAAATTCAGCTGACACCATACCTGAAACCTCTGTCGTTAGGTGTATTCTGAAATAGGGGGTGTAGAACTAGGTACCTTTATTTACAAAACCGATCTGTTTGTGATGCAAAGCCCCTTTTCAATCTCTTTATTTTAGCCATTCAAGTTATTCTCTATCCTTGCTAAACCCTGTAAAATGTATGTAAGGACGCCATTCCTGCTCTCTTGAGCATCAACAGAGACATTTAAGGTCTCACTCAGTATTGAGATCTGCATAAAATGACTTTGCTCTGTGTCCATGGAATTGCCCAGTTACATTTGTGAACTGAATGTGGTTTGCAATATTTTCATTGCAGGTGGCAGCAGTCGAGAAACAAAAAACCTCTTTTTCACAAATCCTAGTAGGATCAGTAGTCAGGTTAGGGCAGAGGGACACGATTTTTACTTGTGAACCAGGAATATTTGTTCTGAAAGGCCTTGATAACATGCAATTCCACAACTGAAGTTGCATAGAAAGGCTTATAAAAGACTTAAAAACCTCAGCATATGCTGTTAAGGGATTCTGTATAGTACAAAAGACACTGTAAAATGGCTGCAGCCAGAACATGAGACCTCACAAGCAATGAAAGCTGCCAAAGCAGCTATCTAAAAGGAAGCTAAAATAAGCGTATTCCCAGTTGCACAGCACTTTTCCGGGATGTCTGCACTATCACGCTTTGGAAGTCACAGCTTGCAGAATAAACAAATTAATTGTCTGACATTGTGGCTGGAAACCACTGCCGGCACAAAATGGAAGCAGCTACAACAATAAGGAGAGGAAGGCTCGCTGCCAGGAAGCAGGGAAATTGCGCTGATGATGTATGTCAGGGCAGGACAGGCAGATCTTTGCAAAAACAAATGAATAAACATCGTTAAATGTCAATAGCTTGTAGCAAGCACCTAGAGATGCCAAGAGCCCAGCAGCAGAGCAGCTGGGCACCAGCCTGCCCTGGGATGTGAGCTGGGTTTGTCCATCATTGCAGGAATTTCCAGCAGAAACTCTCAGCTCGGCATCCACGTTTCATCTCATCTAGCCATTTATTCTTTACGTGAAGAGTAGCTGTAATATTCCATGGCTGAAGAAAATTTGCTATTGAAACCAGGGTGGTGTGGGGGGTTTTTTTGTGTGTTTTTTCGTTGTTTTAAATTGAAAGAACCAAAAACACTTCATAAAAATAAGAAGGTGTTACCCCATGTCTCTCATAGGGGAATACAGACCTGTGGACCTAAGAGCAACCCACAAAGCGGAAAAAAAAAGGCCAATTCTTTTACAATTATTTTTACATAAATGGAAAAGCTTAAGGGCTTTCTTAAAAGAAGAAAAAAGCCCAGATGACAGGGACAGGCAGATGAGGAATGTGCCACCCCTCCCCAGACTACCAAAATGGGAAGGCTTATCCGCAACCGCAAGAAATTCTCTAGCAAAGACAGGGCAGGCCACACTTGATAAATCCTTCAAAGGTGAAAAAAGTCTTGTGGGCCCCAGAGAGCAAGAAAAACCCAGTGGTTCTGGTGACAGAGCTTGAAGGAAATTATTAACTGGGCTACTAATACTGTTAGCTACTGGTGAGGCTGGATATGAACCCCATTTTCCTTGGTGTCCCACACCAACACATTTTCTGATTGTACAAAGGCCTGATGTGAAAAACATGCCTAAACTGTTGAAACATTGATTTTTTAATTTTTTTTTAATTTTTTTTTTTTTCTGGGGAGTTTGAAATACTTCCTCTGGCCAGCTGGAAGACAGGCAGCTACTGATGAAACGGAAGATGCATTCATTCGGCTGCAAATCTGCAGCAACCAAATTTCTCCAGTGAAGGTACTACAGCTTCCCCAACACTACGCATGGATTTCTCCACAATTTCGATTTTCACTGAACTCCTGACCTTTTTAGCAACCATGTCAAATTCTCCAGACAGAACAGTCATCACCTTGAAACAATATGTGAGGGAAAAGAACGGATGAGATTTTCTGCTTCTCCACTTCAGTAATTTAAACAGAGAGGAAGGCACTCGTATGCACTTCCATCTGCTTTTTTCAAATTAAAAAAAAAAAAAAAAAAAAAAAAAAGGAGATGAAATGTATACAATTAAAAAGTTACAGTTAACTTCCTCTCTGCAATGTCTGTAGGATGATTTTTGGCCTGCTAGGAAACTCCAGATGGGAAGAGTAATGAATATAATTTAATATGAATAAAAGGAGATCAAAGAAATGCTTTTCCGAGTTGCAGTGCACTGAGCTATTTCACACAGTTTAATGGAGAACTCAGGAATGAATTATTGCATTTTGCTATTTTTTTATATTTTTGTTTATGCAAATCAATTTCCTTTAACCTAATTAGTGGAAGACCAGACCTATAACCCAATAAAACCATAAAATGTCACGAGGACAGCCCATACACTTATCCAAAAGGCTCTGTGTTGTTAACTGCTCATCGTTTTTTTCCTCTCTTCCCCTCCAGTGCCTCAGGATTTATACCACCAATTAAGACAATAATGAGTGCCCCAGGTTGACCTCCCAGGAGCAAGAATTAATTAAGCACAGTATTTCTTCGTAAAGAATGACACTTTTCCAAACCATTTACGTAGCTGCTCTCTTGCATGGAAGAAAAGTATCAGGGAAGACTTTCCAAATTGTTATCCCCCACATTTTTGGTTTACAGCCTTAATTTGGGTCTCCAGTTTTATGCACTGGGTTTTTGGGTAGCCAGAGCAGGGGGACCATCCTCCAAGGACTGTATCACAATTTTACTACACATACACGGGACTTTTTTGCACACAGCTACAAAGGAAGGACACTAAGCAACAGCTACTCTAACAAAGTAGTAAACCTCCTAGTAAAAACAAACAAAAAAATCCCCACCAGGCTATACCCATGTGGTGACATGCAGATTCCTGCAGCAGGCAGGACAAGGAAAAGACTCATGTTAGCTATGCAATTACTAACCTGCAATTACTTGCAGGAGTATCTCAAATTAGCCTCTCCATTTAGCCGCTGGCAGAGATGGAAATACACGAAGAAGAAAGGGCAAGCTCAAACACAATCCTACATGGGAGAAAGAAGGTATGTGCATGCTCCAAGGAAATTCCCTGCACATGCAGGCTTTGCATACTCCTGCCCTCCCAGCCTTCACCAAGAAGGCTCACAGAGTTCCCGCACATATTTGGCTCCACAGTTATTTACCAGAAAAGACACGGGGACTCTCATTAATTGTCAGGCAATATAAAAATCCCTCATTTCTGCACCATCTGAAATTTATAGAGGCGCTAGTTTCTAACCCACTATCAGCAACCAAATGTTTACAGCTCAGCTGAAGTAATAATGCAAACTATGCCACAAATATTTATATATGCCTGCAAGCTGGCTGAAGCACAATTCCCCTTGCTTGAGCTGAGAGGTTCACACAGTTTGTGTGCACAGCCAGCTCCATCCCCTCCCAAACCACCCCACAGCGCCAATGCAACACCCCAGCCTGAGCCCAGCTGGGTGCCTGTGGGTTCTGGACCTGCACCCACTTGCCAGGATGGCCAGCAAAGATCTCACTCTGGCTGTGCCATGACACAGATTCAAGATCCAGGTTTCTATTCTCTTTGTCCGACCTGAGAGGAGTTTTAAAATGTACCCGGTCCACAGCGGAGAAGTTTCTGAGGGGGGATGAAGTGACATACAAAAACAATGCAGAAAGCAAACAAAAATATACAGAAGAAATACCATGGACATAAACATGCCAAAATAAACCAGATGTCTTGAACATTATGCTTCCTGGTACTTTTTTCAGGCATCTGAATGGCTCATCAACACGTTTATTATGTCCTCACAATTGCTTTTTTGCTCTTAGTTTTGACAATTGATCTCTGAACAAATCTCTTGAAATCTATCAAGTAATACCTTGTACTCACTACTTTATGCTATACTTTCATTACTCCACATTCAGCAACAAAGAAGCTGCTAACACAGAACTACCCACTACAACCTAATAAAATGCAGAGTTTAGTGAAACTCAGATGCCTGGAGACTGGAAAACAGAGTTCAAGTAAACACGCAGAAATATTTAAGTCTGGCTCTCCGGTACTGGCAGTAGTCAAGGAAAATTACCTTTCCACACTGCAGCTGAAACTCATTATGGAAGGTGACAGCAGAGGGATGAGTTGGAGCTGGACCAGCTTGGCAAAACCACCATTTTTAAAAGTGAGATGGTGACCATACCCTTCTGACCAGTTCCTGTACACAGTCAAAACGCACACAGTCAAAATGGTCTTGACAACATGGAAAAAAAGGCTCAGGAAGGTGGATGCAATGCAGTTTGTGCCAGTGCAAGGGATGAGCAACTGCACAAACAGAGCCAATGGAATCAACTGAGTAGTTACTCCAAGCAATAAGGATTCTTCAGGTAAAGCTAATCAGACATATGTATCTCATTGCAAACACCAACACAAATCATGCTGACATGTTGAAATAGCATCACAGCTTACAGGACAAATGCAGCACTGCCTCCACCTTGCCCAGTGTTGGGCACCACTGCTCTCTCTTCCCCAAGCCATAGGGAAGCAAGGGGGAGTCCAGGACTGGTCAACTCTCACGATGAGAAAACACGACCTTTCAGAGAAGAGTGAATAAACTGGGGCTGATTAATCTAACACAGGAAAATTTTAGCAAGATGTTTTCCTGTTTTCTCCCTCCCCTGCCAGTCTTTAATCAATGGCCAGATTCAAGTGCAGAGCTCATGTAATCACAAGACGATCATTCTTTCAGTTTACGAAAATCACATGGACTTGGGGTAAGATAAGAGATCTTTCTAGTTAGCTCATCCATTTGGCTCCTGAGTGCTGTGCTTCCCTGTCTCTTGTTCACTTAACACTCCTTTATTCTCGCCTTTCAAAAAAATACGTAGTTTTCACTTTTGTTTCTGTACATGTAGCAGTTGCTGGTCATCACTGTGAATAAATGTGGACTGGTAAAGGTAATGATTTCCATATTTTTATCTTAGGTGTGCATGGTTCCAAAGCAAGCCAAGCACCCCGGAGACAGGAAGGACCTCTTCCCTGTTGAGAAGATTCATCTGGAGAGCAGCCAGCCAGGACACTCATGGGAGGAGTGAACAGTAGCCCATCGGTGTGGCTGCACCACAGCCATAAATCTCTGCTTCCCCTCATGAGCGCCTGGGAGGAGGGAGAGGGAACGGGACGCAGCTGACAGTAATGGGTCCCATTAAAGTGTCACTTTCAAAGAAACTCTAAGACGGGAACAAACTTGCTCTGTAAGCATTTGATCAGTCTCCCTGCTGGCAGGCAACGGCAGATCCTGCTCACGGGCTGCTGGCTCTCCCCTCCCATGCTGCAAGGGTCCCCAGCAGTCACTGAGGTTTGCTATAGCTGGAGTCAAATCTCTGGCTGCCTTTACAGCCAACCTAATCTACATTTTTTGGCACTACTTGTGACTGCCGTCTCACCTTGTAATATATGTATCCGTTATTCTAGACAAGGGATCCAGAAACAATACACCTTTTTCCCTTTAAATATAGGTATTATGACACAGGTTTTATTGCACAGTAACTTTTCCCACTAAAATAAATTAAATGATAAATTTTAAGCATGGCCATGTGAAAACATAAGGGACTTAATACACAATAATGCCTTTCTACTTCTCAGCTGTCTCCTGAATTAAGCTGTGGAAATTGTGAGGACTCCTGCATATTATCAAAAGGAAGAACAATTTATGAGTAGGGACCCTGAGTATTTGGCAGACCAGGTCTAATAGCATACCAGTTACCATACTAATATATCAAAACTAACAATTACAGAATTGAATGCATGGCTTCTTTAACACTACAAGAAGTTTTTATATGTGGAGTGCTCAGGCTTTACAGAAATCACACCTAGAGGTGTCTGCTGTATATGGAAAGTTCCTCTGAAATAATCAGAATAAAATAGGAAAAAGGACACAACACATATGTCCTTTACATGGAACTCAAGAAACAAGGTATCCATACTAAAAGACCTAAAGCAAAATCCATCTGCAAAGAAGGAAAGATAGGCACATGGGTAGATCCTTAACATTGGCAATTTCTCATTTTTGGAATAGCTACTCAAAAATGGAAAAGTTTATTTAACAAGGTTTTTGTTTTGTCTTACAGGTAGAAGAAAAAACAGAATGTACACAATAAACAAATTGAAGACATAATCTGTAAAGCTGACTCTATTGGAAATACCGGATCTTGGAAAATTACATCCAATTGCCTTTCCTGCTATAGCAAAAGTCTGAAATTTCACGAAGGGCAGCTCTGCAAAGCTGAACAGCTCTTGGATCCATCCTGCAAATTCAATTGCACTCCACTTCCAGAAGAAGCTAAAGAAAATTCCCCTTTAGGAAATTTCCTCAAAGGAACACTTCATTTGGGATTAGAAAGAACCTGTTTCCATTAGCAGGTCAGTCAGTAAGTGGGGAGAGCAATGGAAGGTCACTTTCTGAGGCCAACCAGAGTATTTCTGCAAATTGGGAAACTGACCACTTAAGGACTGGGTAATGCTTTACGGTAACAGTGCAGATAATACAGGTAGGAGTATCTTTTAAAATAAATTAACATAATTAGCAAACAAAGAACATCTGAATATCTACTTAATGTGTAGATAAACATAATTACATACTGCATAATTCCATTTTGTACCCTTATGAAACCCCTTAATTTCAGATTTACTTCTCCAAGATGGCCAGTAACAAAGTTTTTAAGTTCTTGTACAGAAAAATGCAAACTACAACTTAAAAAGATGCCTAACGCAAGCAGAACAGGGACTGCAACCATCCCACCAGCAACAAAGTCAGTGCTCAGCCAGAAACACACTCAACAAACTATTCTATTCTCCTGTTTCTTCCAGGAAAAAACCACACACTTTGTGGTACAGTCCAGCAAGCTAGCCTAAATCTAAATTAAACAGACCAAGTAGTTATGTATCCTTCTCTATCAATGTCTTATTACACAGTTTCTAAAAGGTTCCAGTGTTAGAAAATGAAAACTAGTTCATTGTAATTTTACACATCTGTAATTGCAGTTCAGTAAGCATAAATACATTTGGCATAGTGTAAAGCAAAAAAGGTAGGCTGTTACTGTTCTGAATACTGAAAGTCTCAGAGTATTTAATTCTGAGATGTTTGGTCAGATATCCCAGTTTCCTTATCTGCCGAACTACCCCTGCAAACAATACTTCTAAAGATAATATTATAAAATATTGTATTAAACCTGGTGGAAAGCAGCATTTTTTTCCTACCCTGTAACATTATGGGTGTGCACAGGACAGCTTGTACTCAACACATGGCCCTTAAACTAATGGAGAGTTATTAAACAGATTGAAAATATGAGAACAAAATGAAATGCTTTCCCCCCCACCTCTTCTGAAGAAAATTGCAAAAGTAAATTCCATTAGAACATACATACAGGAAAATAAAAACACACTCCGCATTCACTACATGCAAACTGGGGACTTCTCAGGAGGCAAAAGTATCACCCTCAACCACAGCCCACCTGCTTCTGACATCTCTGGTCAGTATGTCACAAGGTCATTTGCATAGTCATCACTTTTACATGTATATATCATTTGGTTAATTCTGTTGAAGTTGTTGCAAACCATGTGCACCTTCCTGATATGCTGTGAATCTCTGCTCTCTCAGCCATCTGCTAGTAAGCCATAGCAGCTATGGGCAGGTGAAAGCTGGATAGAAATGTCTATTTAATAACAACAACAATAATGAAAAAAACTGCAGCTGTTATGGTCTGATTATTGGCCAAAGACCCTAAAAAGATATGCAAGGTCAGGAGATATGAATACTACATCTGTATTAGTAAATACTCTTGGGAACAGTCATGGGCACTATGGCTGGCTGACATATGTTGGGGAAGCCCACATCTACATTAGTTAACTCCTTTGGCTTCCCAAAAGGGATGGCTGCATCCAAAATGACCACAGGAGAGGGCTGCATGCAGGAGAAGCATTAGCCAGTGCAGCCAGAAACCTTCCAGATACACAGCACAGCAAAGCAGCACCCCAAAATGTGGCTGGTCACTGATGCACATACTTTCATAGCCTGATGCCGCTGTTCTTTTTGAGAAAGACTTCACTGATGGTGTTGGGAATTTTGCAGCAAAAGGGAGTGAGAGATTTAATCCAAGTAGTTGTATGCTGCTATTTGACAGATTTGCAAAAAGAAGACAGTAGTTTCCAGTTCCTGTTTCCACAGGACATTAGCCCCTGTGCTCACAACTGGAGCAGCATGGTTAGAATGTAATTTGGGATAATCTCTGCAATTTTTGTAGCACTGGCGACACTGCCAGAAACAAATAAAATAATCAGTAAAAGCAACGATTCTCACAGCTTAAGATGAGCCACCTGTCTATAACTGAGGGCAATGGGCAGGATAAGAGGAAGATCAGCTCTGAAAGTATGTGCTATACCCCCTACAGACACCGCTGTTCTTTGTCCATCTGTGTTCCAGAAGTCTAGTGCAGGGGAGCAGTAAAGGTATAATCCATAACTTGGGTCCAAAGAAATGGAAATCAAATATACCATTCAAATGCACAACATTATTTTAATTTTTATTATCTGTAAAGCTGGCAATTAATTATATTTTTTCTTCATTTCATATCACTCACACAACCCAGAAAAGATATTTTAAAATACATGGAAACACTATTTTTTTGTCCTTGATCCCATCTATTTAATAATATTTACTTGCTGTCAGTGGACTTCCAATAAATATGTTTTCCCATCCTCAAAAAAACTGAAATAAATTCCGTATTTGGTGAATATTTTATCTTCCAAAGAGAAAATTAATTAATAACTTACTGAAACACAGATATCAGCTTTTCCAAGAAAACCGTGCTTTCCTTTATTTGGTTATTTTGAAAACTACAATCCAAGACAGCATTAAAACAATCAGTATGACAGTATGAAATATATAAAACCTCCAGGTTTTCTTTACCTCCTGTAAATAAGTTGCAACTCATTTAATGTCTGCCTGCATATGGCACTGCTTTCTGCAAACAAATGCCTCTGAATGTTGCTACACTGCAAAGTGCTAACGGTTTAAGATCAGGTTATATTAATGGTATGCAGAAATGTATCTCAAAATATGTTTTTCACCTTATAAAAAAATGATTGTTGATTTAGCTGAAACTAGCAGCAATTTTCCATGATTTGAGGAATTTTTCATAGCTGTGCATGAACGACAGCATGCATCTCTACTGCTGGCACTGTCACTTACTAATACAGCTTAAATGGAGATGAATACAGCTTGATCATTCAAGCTGATCTATATTTTTCTTTGAACTGATAGGAGCTTTTACAATTGCATTGCTGCAAACAGTATTACTTCTTTCCCTGATACAAATCATACCATGCACATATTTTAAACTTTCCATTTCTTACTTTTTGTTTCAGTTGCACATGATTAAAACATGCCAGGAAAACAAAGTCAAGTAAGAGTATTAGTTAGCTGGTTTTATGAAGTTTGCTTTTATTTTTTTATGTTAAATAACTGAGAAAATTATATGTCTGGATCTTTAATTCCCAGTAAGGGGGCATAAATATAGACTTAAATACAATTACATTATAGCTAGAAGATAATGTGCAAGAGCAGTGTTATCAAAAAGAACTGCTGTTTAAGATCCCTCTATAAGCCCAGAACTGCCTAAGAAAATGAAAATCTGTCCTCGCATGACGTAAGAAGCAGTACTAGAAGAAAAATGCATCTGTCCTGAAGTACACTGTTCCATAAAGGGAACTTGGCTATGAGAATCCCTACAATTAGGTCACTCATCAACATTTCTTGCAGACCAAAGCAGAATATCCTTGCCATTGAACTTCAAATCAATACTTAAATCAACCCCGGATCCACTCTCTGTCAGTAGCATTTTGTAAATCTGCTGTGGACTGATGCTGACCACAGATTCATGTCCCCACAAGATGGGAACCCCAACCCTCTCAGTCTCCAGCAGGACATAACCATACGAGGTATCATAGAGAAAAATAACACAGCTGTGCTTTGGGCACCCAAGCCAATGGCTTATGGGGAAGGGCTGCTCCGGAAGGTGACCCAGAGTTTAGATGCTCTGAACCAGCTATCAGAGGAGCTCCTCTCTCTCCACTGACTGCAGAGAGCTCAGTTTTCAAAGTTAGACAACTAATTTTGAGCCTCGAGTGGTAGGACTGCTTCCCATTCCATCTGTAAGCAAGTAAGATAAAGCTGTAACAAAATAACAGCTTTTTTTCCCAAGCTAAACATCCACATGGATCAGCAAATCTGGACAAAGCAAAAGACCTATTTAATCTCTTTTTTGTCTTTTCTTCTGCCATGTATACCTTCACTTTTTTGTGGGAGTCAGGCCTACAGAATTCTAGACCTAAATGTCAGGGTTTATATCAATGCCTATTTTGCATATTGCTTAAATCCTTTGCAATTTAAAAAAAAAAAAAAAGTCAGGAAGGTGTCAAACAAATTGATGTATTTTCATAGCTGCAGACCTTTGAAAATATACTAAATGTGGCTACCTTTTTACTTTAATGATCCCACATTAGATGTGATTTTATATGAAAACTCTGATGGAAGGAAAGTTATTCTTCCTTTATGATAAAAGCCAACCTGGGATCTCTCAGTACTGAAGTAGATTTATCCACAATTTTGTCCGTTAGCATCAACAACAGGCAGAGAGGCACTTTGATCATTCAGACAAAACTGCTGGACCATAAACCTACTATCCTATATGATGCACTGTCTTCTCTCCTGAAACTGCTCTAGGCATCTTTGCTGCCCACCAAATTCAAGCTAGGCATCCAGGCAGGATTGCCAGCTGAGGAATGCTGTCTTTTAAATGCCCAGAACAAGGGACAAGGCTTTCAGAGACAGCTGAAGCTGCCAGAACACCAGCTTCTCCTCCTTGCCCACACAATGATGGCATTGTGTGGGGAATCCAGCCTACTACAGTCTTCCTTTCTGCAAACCCCGCTCCAATGACCAGTCAAGTCAGGACCAAAGAGCTGAGCTTTTGGTGACAGCCAGCTCTATACCCACTTCTACCAGCTGGACAAATCCAAGTCACTCATTTTGTATGGAATTTGTTTGCGTGTGATCTAACAATATGCAGAAACTGGAGATAAAAAAATATATATATATGAAAAAAAATATTTCAAAGGTTTTAAACTGAGGCCATGGAATACATGACTGGATTCCAAAACCCAACTCTGAGAAGCCATACAGTTTACAAAATGGAAAAATTGTAAAGAAGTTGAATATTGTCAATCTATTGTGATTTACACATAAAAAGACAGCTGGAATTTTTCTTACCAAAAAGAAGTGCATGGTGAAGATCAGTTTGGTTTTGAGATTCTAACGCGTACAACAAACCTACTGACAGGCTATGATGCACATAAACCTTTTGCAGCATAACACCCAGAAAGAAAACAGAAAGCCAAGATATTTTTTTAAATCAGTTTAAAACACAAAAAATCCTGATTGCTAACTGACTGGCCAAATTGATAAAAAAGCTCAGGATATCATCCTTCTGAAAGAGTCCAGATTTCAAATATGGAAGGCAAGAAGTCAGGTAATCTAAATCTACAATCACTAATAAAATTTTCAGAATGAATGTACTAAAATTAGAAAACAAGATAGCTTAAAATTATTTAGACAGCTCCTAAACTTTCATTGTGGTTCATAAGCGTGTATCACAAAATATTTTAGCCCCTAAAACCCTTAAAAGACTAGTATATCAAACCAAGTCACAGAACAGTCTTTCTAATAGGGCACAGTACTGAAGACTATGGTAATGAGTAAGGCAGGAGGATCACTTAAAAAGTGGCCCTTAGAATACCAAGAAAGATTTTGACAAAGGAAGTTAGAAGGCTGTTCCAAGGTATCTGAAAGAATAAAGTACAAGGATGACAGCAAGTAGGAGAAGGGGAAGGAAGGTTAGGAGAAGGGAATAATCTAGTCACCAACTAAAAAAAACACAGCAATGGTTTGGCAATGAAAGCAGCTGAAGGCAGATTCTGGAGGAAAAAGGACAACAAATTGTGTGAATTACAGTGCTGCCGATCAGAAATTATGTCATCATGGCACGACATCTGAAAAAACTGAATGCCATGAGATTACAGTTGGTGATGTCACAAAGAGAGAGGATGGAAATTCCTGTCTTCATGAACTCTGTGTCTAAGGTACCAGTGAGGTGAGCAAGAGGGCACACCAGGGAAAGATGGCAGGGGAGGAAGTCAGAGATGGATTTCCAACTTTGGAAATCATCCATGGGTGGATGACAATTTAGGGGGGACAAGATTTCCAGTGCAGCTCTCCAAGGGCTCATGGATGGAAGGCTCTCCATTAAGAATACACTCTTTATGAACAGAATTCTGCCATGACCTTCCTTGTTGGTCTACCATAAAATAGGTCAGTATGTGATGCTTTTGAGACAGAAAAGCAACGAACTGAACCTCAGGGAACAGCATCAGGAAGTGGATAAAGAGCCATTTAAGGAGACACTGAATAAACAGTAAGCAAAGTAGTAGGAGAATCTAAAGAACCCCGAAAGGCGGGAAAAAAGAAAGCCTGCTTAATCAAAGGCAGTCATCAACCCAAAACCTGGAGGACAGAAAGCTGTCCCTAGGTGGAGACTGCTAATGATCACTGTGAAGGCAGCTTCACTGGAGCTCAAAGCAGACAGGCAAGGGAGAAAGAAACATAGAGAACTAGAAGAAAATCAAAGGAGAGCAAGCACAGAAAAACAAAAGGAGTGGGGCCCTAATTAGATAAATATGATATGAGCAAAGTTTTCCATTTGTGTTTCCCTTGAGAAACAAGACTGCCAGGATTTTGAAGGAAGGAAAGGAAAGGAAAAGGAAAAAGGAAAATACTTGAGAAAACATCCCCAGACCAGAGGGAGGTGCAATGCAGAAAGAAAAAGGAGTGAATTTAAGATTTAACATCACAGAACAGAGATTGAAAATCAGGTGAAAAAATAAATGCTGGCAACCAGGTCAGAGGAAAAGAGGAGAAAAAGATACTTAATCCTTGATTCAGTTGGAATATAATACTCTGGCTTCTTATGGAATTAACTTTGTGTAACCTAACCGTCCCCATAAGTGAGGTTGCCTTTACCCATCCAGGCAGCTTTTGAACATGCTGGTCAGCTTCGGTGAAACTCCAAATCTCAAAGAAAACAAAGTTCTTTGAAATGGCATGATGTGTGTTCAGTTAAAAGAGAAATAAATCAAGTTTCCTAACTAGACAAAAGGCTGTAACATGAATTCTCCCTTATTATTGCTCCCTGGTTCACCAAAGAACCAGCAGGTAACTCCAGCTCCATACGGAGCAGAAGCCTTCAGTGAAAGAGGCTCTCTAATAAACCAGGGTTAACCGACTGAAAGGCAGAGAACCACAGGAGACAAGGCTTCCCCAGGGGCAGTACTCAGTTCTCAGTGTTTATTTAAACTTGCAAAGCAAGTGGCTGAATTTTTGTATGAAGGAGGCTGGAGACAAAGAGAAGCATGAAGAAGTAGCTGATAATGGGAACCAAGGGTGAAGGCAGACTTGAGTACAGGCAGGAGTCGGGATGGTTAGACATAAGAAGTACAAAGTGGCAGCTTTCTTACAGTACAGGACCAAGGAGAGTGTGAAACCAAGTGTAGAGCAAAGATAAGGAAAAGAAAAATAAGCCAAACAGTCAAAAAGGGCTCAAGAGAAAAGGGTAACATTCTTCAGAGCAAGAGTAGATACTGGCAACGCAGAGGTTTCTGAGGCCTGGTGTTGTGGTCAGATACTGCTGTCATCCAGCACACCCCTTCTTTTGACCTGAAAGCTCAGACAACTTTGAAAGTTTGAAAGTTGTTGAACAGCAAATGTAGTACATTAACTGTCCACCAAAGGGACTGCTAGTTGATCCAGTGGTCACATAAGATTCTTTGCCAGTTCCTGGCACTCACTAAGGAAGTTGATTCAATCAGTGGAAGACACTAATAAAATCCTAGTCCAACCTGTTGTCAACTAACTCAAGTACTACCAGCCTCAAGTAGCCAAGTTTTTGCTTTGGAATCTTGCTGTTTCTCATAGACTGACAAATTTTGTATGTAACTAATCTCCTTTTTTCTTTTTCTTATAACAACAGCTATTGCTAAGTGCTGAATTAACCAATTTTGCAAATTAGCAAGTAAGTGAAGATGGGTTTTTTGGTGGTGTTGAATGGCTAACACACTACAAAATGGATTTCTTCATGTATTTTGACAAGTGTGGCATTGATTTAATTATCTATGAACATGCTTTGCAGTATACCAATAAAAGCCCTCCAGTATATTGTTGCATTTTTTTCAAACATAATGAAGTCTTAGGGACATGTGACCTTTCTGCCACTGTCTGCTATTACATCTGTGCTTAGAGGTAACACAGGTGAGCAAATGACACCAGCATTTGTGCATTAGCACCTGAGTATGATGAAACTTCCTATTTAATGAAATCAGCTACAGCATGTTCTTACCATAATTCTTCCTAACAGGCACTTGTGACAGCTAAAAGAAAAAAAAATACAGACACAATATCCAAGGAAAATCTCAACACAAGAAAGAGATTCTAAAACTGAGGAAAGCTTAAATAATTACTTTCAATACTCCATTATCTATGCCTATGACATGTGGGAGAAAGCAGAATTTAATCCTATAGTTTCCTGTCTAATGGCACAAATTCAGGACTGTATTTTATGTCCCTACAAAAGGCCAGTAGCATGGTAGAAGTTTCAAGTTCAAAGAATAAAAAAGAATGCCTAACTGCACAGTACTGAAAAATATTCTAAAGTTCCATACAAATAAACCAGCAAAATACCTTTTATTAATTTTATTTATATGGATGTAGCACCTGTCACATTTTCATCATGCATTAGAATTGTCACTGTACTAAGCACCACACAACTATTTTAATTTGATGGATTAAAATGATAGGTCTTTTGTTTAATCATTAAAATAAGAACGCTGTGTTAGGGTACCATAACAAACCAAGTTAACTATGACAGCATCTGTCCTATGATTTTTTTTTTTAATTTTTATTTTTTTAGCTTTTTTTGCATTACCTTCTTCCTTACACACATACCATTCCCTGCATGCACACATCTAATTATTGCCATACACACATGGTTTAGCTGACACTGCTTCTCTGATGTGTGTCTAGTCTCTAGACATCCTCTACTTTTAGAACAGCAGATCGTATTACCACATCCTATGGATGGTCAATTCATGCTCTGACAATCAAGGCACTGGAAAGCCACTAGCAGATGTGCCAGTACTGTAGCCTGCCAAATTAAATTTTGCAAATACCAACCTGCTAATCCTCAAATTCCCAATTTGATTTGAGATTAGTTAGATAGTTAGAGACTATGCAAAAAATTTCCAGATGCTCAGATCCTTTTCCCAAATTCCATCCTGTGGATATACAGAGGTAGCAGCACACAGGAAAAAAAAGAGGCTGAGAACAGACAATGACCATGTGAGTTCTCAGGGTATACCTGATCTACAGATGGACAGTGAAGAGTCTCAAAGCATCTTCAATTTATTATTTAAATATCTGTGCTTCTACGATCACATTTCCATGTCAGTCAATACTTATGGAAGTCCCTAAAAGACATTATTTGGCAGAAGTTATGAAGGGAAATAATTCATGGCACAATGGCGATTCACTTAGCTTTACGTATGAATCAGAATTAATTCACACAAGAAAGGTACAAGCTTCTTTGGAGACAATCAAGTCACACCAAACTGCATTGCTTTGCTCCTCTCTAAACACAGTCCTATCAAAGGAAAGGGAGATGGTGGCACTCACCTTACATCCCTCACAAGCACTGACACCATAGTGATATCCAGATGACTTGTCTTGACAGACAAAACAGGGCTTGTAAACTCGAGGAGGTGGAAGTGGTGAAGGAGGGCTCGGAACAAGTTCCTCAGAACTGGTGCTCTGAGTTTCAACTGCTACAAAAGAAGAAAAGAATGATTTATGAATGAGTTTTAAATAACTGATTATTTACTGTATTATAACTATCAAACTGGCTCATATCTATCTTTGTATAATAAGCATTCTTTTGTCTTTGCTAGCAAAATTTAAGGAGAACTCTAATGTAAGGTAAATAATGACAGGAATACATGCTGCAGCCTCAAAAGTGTATTTTAAAGTACCCGATCATGTCTCATGATCCAGCTACTCAGCACCACAAAAGCTTAATCTCGTTTCAGATACAGGACTTCAATCTCCTACCAGGCTCCAAAAATGGACAACTTTCAGCATATGTTCTGGTTTTAGCCTGCTGAACTCCGTGGGATCCCTGTGTGTGTGCTGGATATCAGCCTTCACTGGGAAACTGCTTGTGGCATGGACCCTTCCAATCAGTGCCTGATTTGGGAAGAGCTCTTTTATCTCTTTGCCTTTTTCTACAAAAGGCAACACTTCCAACATGCATTTCTGCTACAGCAGCATACTGGCATGCATCAGGACACTCATAAAGAGACAAAATTACCTGACCAAGTCTTCCTTTGTATCTGTAAAACTTGCACAACCCAGTAACACTTCCTTACCCACCTCAGGATTTTTATCATCAATAAACCTCTCTGAGAAAAAGCTACTTACATATTATGACCCCACATCCCTTTATTGCCTTAATATTTCTAGATGGTCATCTGTTTTGAACCTGCTGAAAAGCCAGTTAGCCCTTTCAGGGAAAGGACATGAAAGCTCTACAATGCAAGGTACGATGTGAACTACATCTTTCCAAAACATCTGCATTATTTTTCTGTGATATGCTGTCATCATTCCTCACATTTATTGTAGATGTGCAATACATTTTCATGTTTCACCTAGCTGTTGTGCTGCTTCTCAGATTAATCCCCCTAACTTTTCAACAGATACACAGAAATGACAGGATCGGTGAACTCAGATCTATCCAGAAATATTAGGCACTATCAGCAGAGCTAAATCTCAAGAGTACTAACAGCAGGCCCTAAAGAATATTACTCAATGGAAAACCTTAGACAAGATTTACTGCACATTATATTTTTCAGATTACAAAGATGATCCATTTGTATTAAACTCATGATTCATTGTCAACTCGTGTTCTGCAGAATTCACAGAGGGCATCACAGAGCATGATGCAACTTCTGATTACTTGAGGCAGCAGGGCTCCTTTCTGCCATTTTTATTTGGGTTAAGCTACTATTAACTTCAAGGACAGATGTTTCTTGAGAAGAAAATAGAACTAGACTGAAGTGTTAAAGGTTCTGATTCTGAGCAAAGAAATATCTTTCCAATGGGAACAATTTATTTATGTATATAACAGTAATGAGGCTGTGAAAAAAACAGAAAATTAAAACAACATGTGGCTCCATAAATTGTGATGTTCAGACAATGTCCAGAACTATACTTGTCTTTTCCAGCATTAAAGACACTGAACCTTGGCAAAACAAAAATCTACAGGTTCCTATGGCACCAAGCAAACTGTAAAGAAGTTTTTTCATAATAAAAACAGAGGTAAGAATGATCATTTCTTTTCAACAGAAATTTCTGGTATTTAAGAGAGACAGAGAGTAATCTGTTATTGATCTCTGCACAGTCATCCCGCTTGAATCAATAATCTATTAGTACTTTTAAATTAAAGTTAGATTCATCAAATGCCCTTGAGAGGCCTCAAACATTCTGTGCCTTATTTAATGCTCATACATGAATTATGGTGACTTCCAATCAGTCTGTGGAATGATAAAATTTTAGCTTTAAAACTCTAACACCAGCAGACAATGTGTTTCGTATTAGCTCATTCAACTCTCTCAGACCATCTAAAAGGCAGTTTTTAAGGTCCTCATGGGAAAACAAGGTTGTGTCATTCAATAAAACAACTACACTCCTGCAATCCTTCAGTGATTTCAGTTTGGGGAAAGCAGTCTTTGAGGAATAATACGGATATACTTCTGCTTTTTTGATGATTTCATCCTAAACAAGGACTAGCATCCAACAGTAGTGTTCAAACCACGAACCGTATGTACAATAGAGGTCTGTCAGGCACTGGCCAAGCACCAGGAACTTGAGATACCCAGAAGAGATTAAGCAACCAGCTCAGTTCATAAATACACAACACAGTTAGCAACTGAAGAGCTGAAAGTGCCACTAGAGAATTATTTTCTGGACAATTTGAAAAGGTATACAAGAAGGAAAGAGCCAATGTAAACCAGAAAATCCTCCTCCCTAAAACATCCATAGACATACATATTTATGTGCCACTAAAGGAACTTAATCTATTCAGTATAATACTTGCATCAGATGAACAACCATCTAGAGAGTTTGATTGTATGTCTGTAAGAAAAGCCGGTTTGGGAACACTCACTTTTGACCACAGGCAAGATGTAGAGCTTTCTGGAGAAGGCTTGAACTCAGGTTACACATGCTAGACTCTAACTCCGGCTTCTGACTTACTATTCTTCCTTGGATTTAGCCTTTTTAACCCTTTTTTTGAAAATATATGTACTGCCAGTATGGAAGAGCAGAAGTCTGATGCAGGCATTTGTGGCAATTCATGCTCAGGAAGTATAAAGCATTCTTTCTATATCATGTTGGTGGCTAGTGGACATGACAGCAGAAGACCTCTACACATGTGGGCACATGGAAGGTGGAAAAAAGGAAGGACGGGGCTGGACAGTTAACATTTCCAGAAGAGGCATTTTTAAAGCAGTCTTGGAATTTTAGTAAGAATTAAAATAATTACAAAAGACCCTACTTCTTTCCATGCCAGTCAGTCCTGTCCTGAAGGATGTGACACTTTGAGTCCTTACTCACCTGAGAAAACAGAGCCTCATTGCTGTCACCCAACACCTGAACAGCCACTTAAGCACAAAGGGACTCCCAAACAATCGGTCACTTCACAATTCCTAAGATGTCTGAAATATTTCTAAAGGTTAGATAAAGCAGCAGATTAAGATCTTTAAAAGCACAGCGTGCTTTGTGAGAGCTAATTTACTGCCAGATAAACCATGTTGACAGATGGAGGAGGTATTTTACTTTGTGACCAACTAGAAACAGGCAGGCACTGTGAAATGCCCTGCATTTTGCTAAAAAACTTAGACTATTAAGTTTGTGTGTTAATGCACACTTTGGACAGTTGAGCCTTAAAAGAAAAAGAAGTTGTAAAGCAAATGGCATTTCCTGGATAGCCTCAAGGGAATTTTGAATACTGAGCTAAGGGTCCCTGGTGGGAAGCAGCAATTTCAGCTAATTAGGGTGAATAGCAAAGTGTTGCATTTGGTCAAAACATTCTGTTAACCCTCATTTTTGTTGGCACCAACAAGAGTCTGGATTTTTTGCCTCTTTTTTTTTTTTTGTGAATTCACTGCAGGAGTGCAAGGCACACAGCTCACATACATTAGGCAGAAAGTCAAAGGAAACGCCAAAGTTCAACTAAAGTACAAGTAATTAGAACCAGATTCTCTGCTGCTTGTATGTGTGCATTTGATTGTAGAAGTTATTTATAAGCCTCCAAACATTTGAAAAAATAACTATATACTGTAGATCATTTAATTTTTATGTCTCGTCTGGAAAAAAAAAGTCTGCTTTTAATCATCTTCCAGGAAAGAGCCAGGAACTGGGAAAGTGGGTCTCAATTGTTTCAATACAAATTTCTCTCTTTCATGTGCCACATAAAACTATACCATAAAATTAAATCCA
Source organism: Apus apus (assembly GCF_020740795.1). NCBI lineage: Eukaryota > Metazoa > Chordata > Aves > Apodiformes > Apodidae > Apus > Apus apus. The sequence goes on along the minus strand of NC_067283.1, from coordinate 40,121,168 downwards.
AAATATAATTGACTCCACCCCCCCACCCCAATTTTTTCTTAATAAAAAACTTATTTGAATTTGTCATGCTTAAATAGTTTGCATTGTTATGAGAGGCTTCTTTTTTTTCCCTTCTTTAAGCTGTTGTTTGGAAGACAGACAAGGAGAGAAGGGGAAAAAAAAAAAAAAAAAAAAAAGAGTGAGAGGGAAAGAAAACATTATCGTGGAGACTTGCCAGCCTTGACTTAGTAACCTGGCCATGACCCTCCAGCGAGTGTGTGTTTGACCCGGTCACACATGACTCTGGCTGCATACTGTTGCTGGGTTATAAGTCCCAGATATTTTTACCATATATACAACAGGTGGGGATCACAGACAACAGAAAGAGGAAAACAAAGTCTTCCCTTGTGTGAAGACTCCCATTTTCTCCCTTGTAAAGAAAAGAACATAAAGCAAAGAAGCCGTGCTACTGTTTGGTGTGCCGGCACTCGCTGGGCTGGACCGCTGCTTCAGCCGGCTCGCCGGCTCGGAGGTGGAGCGGGTGGAGGGGCAGGAGGATGGAGGAAAAGGCTCAGGGGAAGCCGTGTGCCGATGTTAATCAACGCAGGGCGAATTACCAAACCCTAACACCGGAACCACCGTCAAAAATCTTTTCTCATAGGGCTGGGTATGCATCGAGGTTCAGGAGGGAATGCGTTTCATCACGAGGGAACACAGCATACCTGGATTAAAACATAGGCTGCCACGGTAACTTCAGATGGAGATACTATCAGGATTTTCAGAAGTACTTAAGAAAGTATCTTTTCCATGTCTGAGGGTTTCTTTCTTTAATTTTTTCATCTTCCTAGCTACACACATCTGCCTTAAAGCCATGATGTTAAATATAAGTATTTTAATTCTTGCTTACAATTTTTCCAGCATTACTTTTAAACAAGTCATGGTTCATCTCCACAAGACTGTCTAGGTATTAAAAAAGTGTATTTTGGGCTGAAAGCCAAAAAAACCCTCTGTGTCTTTAGGTTTGCTTTTAGATTGAAAAGGGGAATTCCACTTTCAATGGGGACATAAAAAGATGAAGCTTCGTGACCTGATTTCTGCTGGAGGGTGTTGATTCCAAAATGATCCTTTTCTGTTATTTTAAAAGCTAGAAGAATAATCCATAGGTTTTTACTACGTGCTGCTCAGGATTTATACAGTATGATTAAAATTAAAAAAACTTGGCAACACGTAGAGGTAAGGGAGCTCACAAGCCCCATCTTCAAGGCCTTACAAATGGACAAGCTGCACACAAGGTCACCTAAAAGGTGCCTCAGACCAGGTCACTTTAAGACACATGCCTAGGGCACAGGCTGCTGCCGCCAACAGCTATCTCAGACAAGGTGCAAGCCCTGATAGGCGCTGCTGAGTTGGCAGAAGTCTCTATCTAAAGCCAAAGTGCTTTTGCTGTAACAACTCTTGTCAGTGAAAGAGCGATACGGACAGCTGGCTTCTGTCCCGTCGCATCTGGAAGAAGAGGGGTCCTGCTGAACTCTGCTCTCTGCCTTCTGAGTACAAGAAGAAGTTAAGCACACTCTCTGCTCTGATATCTGTACCCTAATGAAGTTCCAAGTACAAATTTGGCCATTGCTCCGCTGCCGGCAGACATACCATCAGGACAGTATTTTCTTCCCCCACCCTTTTGCATCTCATGTATTTAGACAGTGGGCTATTTTGGGAGAGGTCTCAGAATGTGCTGTACAGTAACCGGCACTGCAGGACCTTCCAGGGCTACTCCAATGCAAATAATGGTAATGATCATGATCCTGCCAAGTCAAAAGGTGTTTGAAAGCATGAACCTTGAAAGGCCTTCGCAACATCGAGGGGAGCCATTACTTGCAAAGCAGGTCTTTGGAGCACTTTAACTATTTTAACATGTCAGTGTTAAAAAGCAGACTAACTTCAAAGTATTAATCTAAAAATTTAGCAAACACCTTTGCTGTTTGTATGCCACGCTGTACTTGCTAACTGGAAGGACAGAAAACAAGTGTTTGCACTCATTTGCTGTATATCCCCCAGTTCACAAGTGCAAGAGAATGAGCTGCATCACATTCCTTCATGCCTTTCATCAACAAAATTGCCAAGTTTCAATTGCAAATCTGTAACGTTAACCAGCAGAGTCATGTAACATAAGTCAGCAGAGTCAGTGGATACTGATCTTGGCCATATGACTGGAGTACAGCCCTTTGAAACCTTTATTCATACCAGGTGATTAGGGCCAGGAAATGCAGTTCAGCATCCTACTACCAGCACAGCAGAGCTATCCAGGTTTGTTTGCAGTAAATCAGAAGACAACAGCATCTATCTTTTGGTTAGCCTTCTATTCTAGTCTCATAATACCATTCATTTTCCTTAGCAGTTAACGTGTTCATTTCTAGCACAGATTTTATTAATTCCACAAGTAAGCTCTAGAGGTTGCCCAGTGAAGGGTGGGGATTTTTTTGTAACATACTTTTCTGTTATGCCAGTCTGACTTCTTAATTAATCCATTTGTTAAGCATGCAAACTCAGTTACTTAACTCTACAGCGCTACTTATTAAGGCACTCCAGGCATCCCACCTGCCAGCACATCTTCCCAGGTGACATTCTAGCACAGATCACACACAATCTGAGTGACGCTCCCCAGGTCCCTGTCATGCAGCACAGCCAGCAGAGCTTGTGGTCCTGCCATATTTAGCAGCATGAAAGATCCTGTTCTCTTCTGCCTATCTGATCTACAAGCGTGATCCCTGCCACTCCAGAATGTGAGTATCCCGTGAGCATTCATATTTTTACCTCTGTAACACCTAAGTGAGATAAGAGAAGAGCTATTCTTACTTTAGAAATGGGAAACAGAAGCACTGACAGACCAAGAGCTTGATTTGCTTGGGTCTTAAATTCCTAGAAAAATGCAAGCAGCACCCAACTGGGATTTTCAACAGCAGCTGACAACCTAACTGTAGCTCTGCAGCAAGGTATTCAAAACATAGCCTTGCATGTTTTGCCCCAACTTACACACAGGATACATGACAAAGCAGGGAACTCAGTGAAGTCCGTGCTCAGTCCGTCTAATGCGGGGGTTCTGAAGAACCCCAAGTCTGAATGTGCAACTTTCTCACCTGCCAAGTGCAAGGCAGGCCAGGGCTGGGTGTATTGTGTCCCCAAGAGCCACCAGTGCTGCTGGCAGGGAACTCAGGTTGATAAAAAGCTTGTCTTCATTTTCTGATCTAAAAGGCCAGCTTAGAACCAGCTTTCTGTAAGACTGCCCCACCATTTATACAATTACACACAAATGCTCAGGCAGAGAGCCCTGAGAGAAGTCCTGAACACTCTCCTGAAGACAACTCAGCAGCAGCCATGCACATGGGTGCTGTGTCCCACACAGGAGTAAGTTAACACTAGAAACTGGCGCAAAAAACCTCAACTCTTTACAATACTATCCAAGCACACATCAGCTTCATATACCACTGATGAAAGCCTGAATCTACCAGGCTAGTCTTAAATATTGAGCACATATTACCTGGAAATCACCAATATGCTGTAATCATGTATTTCTGAATGAAAACACCATGAAACCTTTTTCTGAAGCTGCCACATCATTCTCCCACAGGTATTTGGGGGCTGGGGGGCGGGGGGGGGGGGCGGCGAGTACGGTGGGTGGGGAAGCATTCACTGCAAACACCTCTGGTGCTTCTCCCAGTAAAGCCAAGACTTCTGGCAACTACATACTCTACACACATATTTACTACAGCTGGTAGTAAAGGACAATGAGAGGCTGCCCTTGTTGTGTAAAAGCATGCTCATATTCTGTAGATTTTTCAGGAGGATTTTTTCAAACAGGAGTAAGGTTTACCCCAGTTTGCAATGCCTGGTTCTCAAGCACCAGCTCCACTAAACCCAGGAGTAGTACGTATAACTAACACAGGAGATACATGTTCACATCACCTTTTCAAATAAAATGATACTGTTTTTCAGGCTGGTTTTGTTGGGGGTTTTTTACAGTTATATCAGCAATGCAGTTGTTCTACATTTAGGTTTATGTGTCCATGTTGCCAGAGAGATGCATTTACACCTGAGAAAGTGTGGAAGGCAGAAAGCTTGTCAGGATTAATTATATCAGGGACAAGAACTGCATCTGGTTATACCTGTGTTACTCTCAGGACAGTGAGACTTAATGACGCGCTAGTAACTGAGAACAGGAGCGTCTTTCGCTTAATAAATGGCCAGGCAGACACCATGAGGGAGCCAGGGTGAAAGTAAGTGTACAGACAGGATGGCCAGAGGCTTTGGCAGGCACAGTGGAGTTTACAGGGCAGCAGCTCATCACTTTGTATTAGGAGCCTACCTTCAAAATGAAAAAGAAAACATGTTAAATGAAAAAAATAAATCGTATGGAAAACTGAAGAAAAACATCCGAAAGATGCTAGCTCTGTAGTTTTTTCAGGTCGGTGATTTTCTGCCTGGCCACTACCATGCACAATTACATCAGTCTCCAGTGAAAATTCTGCGTTACTGCAAAACTGCAAAACAGGCTCGTCTTTAAAAAAAAAAAAAAGTATATATATATATATATAATTCTACCGTCATCTGCAATCAGTTCACATTTTCCTTCAAAGAGGAACTTTTCTTAAAATTCACACCCTGCTTGCTTTACCAGTGAATTCCCAAGGTCAGATCCTCATCTGGAGTAAAGTGGCATAAGCAAACAAGCAACACAAGCGTAGAGCATGAGAACTCTGGCCTCTTTATTCCTTATTTATTAAAATGGAGTCTATTTCTATGGCCTATTGATGCAACTGCAGTGTCACAAATTCAGCATGTTTTTCCCCGCAGGATAAAAACAAGAAAAAAGGCACATTGTGAAGGAGAAACACTTAAAAATAAAAAGAGGCTGGGTTCTTTTTTCAGATTGGTTTTATAGTGTTGTCACCTCACTGATTCCAATAAAGACTCTTGACTTGTAAACATGAATGGGAGAAAACTCACAATTCCATATCTTCAATAATAAATAAAAATTGCAAGGGAAATGAAAGTTACTACAATCTCTAAGCACATCCAGATATTTTACTAAGTCATAAAGTCTCCATTTAGAGTTATTAAAGGTTTTACAGTGTTTTGAGTACTTTTATCTTCAAATCTTTTCAAGCAGAGTCATTCAGAGTATTACACTAATGGAATTATTTTGTTCTTCAAAGCTTGCCTCCTATCCAAGATGGTATTAGTTTTCGATATTTCTACCTCTGCCAAATAATTTTTTTATTTTTTATTTTCTATACATTCAACATGTTTTTATGACACCAATTCATCATGACTTTTTACTGTGGATTGAATCCAACAAGAAAGTGATTGTTTTAATATCTTTAATCATGTAATACTACTATTACACAGTTGTTCAGTACCACATGGTCAAAATAAAACTGCTGTGCTCTACTTGGAAATGCAGTAAAACCGACTTGCTGTGCAATATTTTACATATAATTTTATTTCTCCAACTTTAGGACCATTAATTCAGAACACTTTGATCTTTAGGTGTTTTTAAATCTTAAAATTAATAGAGTAACTCAACAAGAGCCAATTCAGTGATCAAAACTACTTGAAGTAAGTACAGAAGCAGTTAAAATGCTCATCACCCCAATTAATTTGTATTACAGCCACACTGCTGGATATCATTAATTGATTTATATACCCTCCTTACTATACCCATTTACAAGGGCAATTATGAACTTCCTCACACATGTTTAAATGGGTTACATTAGAATAATATCTAAAAGCTAGACTGCTGAGCTTAAAATCTTTTAAGAACAGGTAGATTCTTCATTAATGGGTATGCTATCAATCCACTACAAATGGCCTATAACCTTTAAGGCAGTACACTGTATTAATGTGTCACTTTTCACGGGCAGTTTGGGGCTGACTCCAATGATGAGCTCCACTTCTATTTTTAATTGTTTCTGAAATTGCATATTATAGGCAGCAATAAACACTTACAAATTAGCATTATACCATCCACGGCTTTCTGCAAAGCATGGTTTCTATAAACAAGTTAAAACGCATACATCTGTAAATAATAAGTATAAGTATGCGGAATTTAATGAATAAGGGCACTAAAAGAAATTGAACAGTAGGGGTTCAGCAATTAGAGTAACTGCCCATTTTATTAAAAATGTATTGTTTCCAGCTTTCGCTTTAGAAGGCTTTTATTGCCCTGCTAATTCTAAGTTTTGATTTCCTTAGGAAAGGAGGTCTAACTCCTCGTTTGCTTTGACAGCCCCCCATCACACAGCCACACGCCTTTTTTTACAAGGCAAGGGACAACTGGGAAGCTTTATATCTCATTGCTCGGGATCTCACTGGTGGGCCCTCGCTGCTGACCTTTTTTTGGCGTTATGCCACCCAGAGGTACAGTTCTTTATTGAGTAAGGTTTTATCCAACCATGGAGCTGGGATGAAACCTGCTGAACCAGCAAATCCCAGGCAGCCACCCCTCAACCCTTTCCCAGAGGTTACCAACCCTCCGGCGGAGCAGGCGGAGGAGCACAAGCCCAGCTTCCCAGCCATGCCGCTGCAAAACAGGGCCATTTGCTGAAGCTGGCAAGGCTCAGGGCTGGGAAATGGAGCCGTGCTTTCCCTCCTGCCATGCAGCAGCAGCCTCCTGCAGAGGACAGGGCAGGGCAGAGACTGGGAGAGGCAAAGGTAGCTTCTTAAACCAGGCAGATATCCCAGTGCACATCTCCCATGCTCCAAACATGGCTGCGGTGGACCTCTGCTTGTATATAGATGCTTAACATCCACCCAGCTTGCCTCACCAGTGTTAAGACTGTTCCTTGCACCAGCCTGACTGCACCCACGTTGCTGCACTGCTGCAACTGTGGGGGTGTAATTAATATATTATTTCCATGTAGACATGGCATAATAACAGGAAAAAAATGGCTTTCATCACTTCAACTTATCTGCAACAATAAGGGCACTCATACCAAAACTTAACCGTTCTGATATCCTCCAGCACACATACATTTGCAACAAAAATTTGCAAAACAGGGACAAACTCTGTTCTCCATCCCTCAGCATGCTGGACAGTGCATTACTATGAGCAGCTCACCTCAGCATTTCTGATGCTAATGTAAGAAATTCAAGTTTATGGAATATTTAAGAACTGAGTATCACCAATACCTTTGAGGCGACAAATAAAATACAGAGTTTATCAAGCCGTAATGCTTGTCTGAGTGGAATTTCACTGTTTCTGAATTGAATACCTGCCAGACAAAAGATGGTAACACAATGGGAAAGGTACCGTGAAGAAAAGTAAGACACTACCAGATTTCCTCTCCTTGTAATTCAGAGTGCTTGTCATTGAGTACACCTAATATTTCATATCTATTTTTAAAAAAATTATAGGGGGAATTTACTTTCCACTCATGTGGCTAACCTGGCAAACGCCCATCCCTCTGCCCCTTTCACAGTAGGTGCAGCAGAAGCTGAAAGCTGGGAAGGAGCTCGGTCTCCAAGAGTGAAGCAGTAGCAACACTGTGACCATGGCTCAGAGCACACCTCTACTCTCTGCCTCCAAGACTGAAAATCAATAAAATAAGACATTCACAAGAGACTGGAGACAAGATGAGTATCACAACTGTACAGCATGTTTTCCAATATTCTGTTCTCCTGTCCTGCAGTGGATCTTCCCATTAAACCCTTGCAGTGAAGAACACTCATAATTTTACCTGTATGCCGTCTGTCACTACCATCCTCAGTTGGAAAAGAAAAAATACACAAACACTGTACTGTAGGCAAACACATACATGCTAGCAGTGTTTCCTAGTTACCTGGTCTGTCTTACTCAATACTTGCCTTCAACAGCAACTTGGGTTTTTTTGCCCAGGTACACTGCTCAAAACTAACTGCAATATCCCAGCCTTACAAACAGGGAAAATGTCAACTGTACTTTATATAAAATATGGCAAAAAGGAAATACTGCATTTCCAAAGAGCTGAAGAAGTAATATGCAGTCCAGGCACCTGGTATCCCAAGAAAAGTAAAGGAAAGCTTATGCTTTGAAAAAGGGTTAATTTTTTAAAGCAAGATTAAAATCCATATCTCTGGCTACTGTGCTTTAATAATTTTAAAGTGTTCATATTATGATTATCCAGTATTAACCATAAGCATATAAATTCGTTTCACAAACATATATATTTTTAAGGGAAAAAACACATTTTCCTACCATGTTTGAGAGATTTGGGACATCATTTTCTGTAGAAATCAGACTCATTTTTATAAATGCTTTCCCAGTTGTCACGATCGGAAAGATACATTACTAAATGTAAATTCATTAAGTGCCACCTTCCCAAATTTGCTTAAGGACAGCTTCAGAGTTTCAGCTGATATCAAAAAGATCTGAAGCCACAGCAAAGTATAACTGACAACACATTGAGGCTATTAAAAAAATTGTGGATAGTAGTAAAACTGCCCGCCAGACCATCCATTCCACTTTAAGGCCCTGAAAACCTCTCACTTGTAGAGCTAATAATTCATGGAGTGACTAAGACAAGGCAGAGCAGCCATTGTAAGGAATTAGTAAACTATAATCACACGGGCTTGTTAGTTAGAAATAATCTGGTTTAATTTCTTCATATTTGCACAAGTCTGACAACTGTACATTAGCAAATAATTGCCCAAAACTGTAACATACCTAGGTAAGCTTTCCACAGAATAAGTTTAGTATGCTTTCTTTTACTTCCCTTTCTAGGGTCTGATCCTGTTTTGTCTCACATTACACAGATCTCTCAGAAATTTTGGGAAATATTATTAGTTCTTTTTCCACACTTTGACCCATCAGATATGGCACGTTTGTCATCCAAATATGACAATTTATGAAAATAATTTAAAAATTGGTAACTTGCAAACTCAGGAGATGCTCTCTGAGAAAACTCACCTCTGACCAACCTACCCTGTGATCAACCTCTAATGGGCAATCCCAGTGGGACAGGGGCACGTTTTGGAAAGCTCTCACATCACCCAGGCGCAGCAGAGACCTCGCTGTTTCACAGCACCCCCAGCATTTGCAAACCAGTTTGCCTGATCACTGCCTTCTATTGTTTCCTGAGATAAGCAGGGCCCCAGTGAACAATTAAAGCTTTCAATAAATAATCTGTAAGCACATTCATTTGATTTACTGTTATTTGATACAGCAGTTAGTTTCAATGGGGCAGTTACTATTGATCACATAAAGTACTACAGACAAACATTAAACACTTCCAGAACTCCATGGATTATTACTCTTTATCTGCCACTCATCTGGGCTACTTGTAATGGTTGCAAAATTTAAAATCAATAACAACAATTAGCTTTCTGTATACTCTAAGGAATGAATCATGTGAAATATGTTTTGTTACAAAAATGAAAGGCTGGAGAGCTTGCAAACACGGAAGACCCTTACAAGCAGCAAAACTCTAAGGTAATTTCTCCCAATATTATAAAGCACCCTGTAAAGTAGGAAAAGAACAGTTTTTACATGCATCTGCAAGCATACACATAATTATAAAAGGCTATTAGTAAGATTTTCCAAGTAAATCAAAGGGATTCAGGAATACAACTTTTAAGTAAGCTGGTGAGAAAGAGGCACCAAATCTTTCCTTAGAAAATTCCACTATAAGTCTTACGATTTCATACTCACTCCTCAACCTCTAAAGAGTTTTGGGTTATTAATAATGGCAGGACTTGGCAGGGATAAGACACAAGAAGAGGTCTGACTCTTCCCACTAAGTTTTACTGGATAGTCAGTCTATCATACACACACAAGAAATATCTAAGTGTTAGAAATTAGAGCAAAATGAAATTAATAAAGCTGGAAAGTGGCTGTGAGGGATATAAATTAAAAAACACCTTTTCTCTCAGCTTCAAATCCATATAATTTGGACATGAATCTAATGAAACTCATGGAGATAACAGTATTTTGAGATCTCTGATAGAGTAATAATTCTAGATAATTAAAATGCAAAGCAATAAGAGAAATGTTTTATCATTAAACTGTAACCAGAGCTCTGTGTGAAATCATCCATTCAGAAGACTTGTTTTTCATCAATTATTTGTTATTTATCTGATGTAAATATAAGAAGGTCTAATTAAAATGTATGACTCCTTATGCAGCTTCTTGTCATTAAGACCAATGAAAGCATTCTGAAGACCATAATGAAATAATTATGTTTGCCTTTAAGAATCCTCTTCAACAACACATGGTAGTGCTACACCAAATTAAAACATCAGGAACTAAATTTCTCTTGCATCTATTTCCATTTTCACTAATTATACCCCCAAGCTTTCCAATAGCCCAGGCCCTCAAATTCTTTTGAAGCTGAAACAGCCTAAGGAACAGCAGCTTTTTCATAGTAATGGACTTTGATGAAGAAACATAGGTAATGCAGCCCTGGAAGCATTAATATTTCAAATAGAGTTATCATGTGAAAGTATATGTTTATTTGAAAAATGGGGAAAAGATTGTTGGCAAAGAGCCAAATACGTGTTCCAGGGAAACCAATACTCTGATTTAATCTCATTTAATTGCGTCATTTCTTCCTCACCTCTTTTCGTCAGAGTATTTTCTTGTTCTGCAGAGAAACGAAGGTTAGCGAAAGCATAACAAACATGGCATTGCTGGGCAGTGTCAGGGCATCGTTCTGTAAGTCAGCCCTGCTTTCACATTTCAGTAAAGGCGGAAACAGCCCCTGTGAACAGTTGCCACGTTCCTACCGGACTCCATTTCAGGGAGAGGGGAACAGCTATTTTCCCAAACTGTGTCCAGACATGCAGTGCCTCCCAACGCACAGCTCGTTCTTCAACCATGAAGTTTTGCAAGACCTCTCCAAAACACAGAGAAAGGAAAGGATTTGGATAAAGAAAAAACAAAACAAAACAAAAACCCACAACAGAAGGATGTGAGTCAGCTCTGACTTCTTGCTGGCAGTCAAAGGCCTCGTTTCAAAACTTCGGAGAGATAATGGATCCTTCTTGGCATGGTCTCAGAGAAGTGCATGTGGCAATACATGCAAAGCACAGCAAGACAAGCAGCTCACATACCTGACCTGCATAGCATGTGACGATACGTGCAACTAGAAAAACACAGCCGGAATGTGCTCCCTGAACTGAGAGAGGAAGGCTGAGGTTCACTACGGGATAAGGACTCGGGAAAAGTATATTCTTTTGTTAGCCGCCCCCCTCCCCCCCCCCCATCAAAGACACTTGGCACAAATATCTGGAAGACATTGGTGATGTGCCCTTTCTTCTGCATTTCACATCCTGGTGTTCAAAGTGTGGGGTGAAAACCTGTCTTTAAGACAGGTCTCTCAGAGCTTCTAGCCAGCCACAGAGGAGTATCTGACATATACCCTGATCCAGTAACTAATAAAATTTCTTCCTCGAATGAAAAGAGCAACCCAAACAACAAGGCAATGCAAAGGAATACTCTGAAATATGGGAGGGGAAAAAAGAAAAACTTCCTCAGATCAAAAGTTGAGAGGCAGAAGTATGAACGACAGCTTAAAAACAAACAATCAGCTCCCCCCCCTCAAGGACCTGATCTTAACAACAGAAAAGCTCATGTATGCATGACTTTTTTAGCCAGTCCCTTGACCTGTGCTCCAAGCCAAAACTGCAGATTGGTGGATCAGCACTATCAACTACGAAGGGAAGATCTGTAGAGAAGATAGGATCTTCGATTAGAGCAACACAAAGAATTGCCCAGAAAACCCCCAGAGGCACAGGCTCTGGGGCGCAAAGGCATTTCCCTGTGCCTGAAGCAGGTATCAGCAGGTGGCACTGTCACACAGGTTTCCAAGTCCCCCCTCCTTCATGTGCGAGTCGATGGTCAGTCTTGGAAAGACAGCCCACCCTGGTCTTCATCGTGAGGATCAAACGACGTGCTCGGGATACGGAGAGAGGGGAGTGGCAGAGGAACCCGCTCCCTGCCCCACACTCTGTCTGCGGCCAGTCCCTGAGCAACACTGCTGGGGGCAGGAGGCTCCAAGACCCATGAAAACCAGGGCATGGCCGTGCTGTGCCCCAACACCTGGATCCTGGATCAGTATTTGTGAACAAGTGAAATATTTAAATTAACTCAGAGGCTGTTACATCCACTTATCATGCAGGAACATGGGAATCCTCTTGGTATCAGTCACCATCTGGCAGAGGAGTGATTCTGGTACAAGGTTGGAAGATTGCAAGGAAGTCTCATAGGAAAAGATACACATATCTCTATGATGAGCTGCTGAGCCACCAGCCAGCTTGGCGGAGAGAACTATGGAGTGGTGTAATAGCCATTTCAGGAACTCACCACAAGTTGCATTCAGATAAAAAAAAAAAATCACAGGATTCAAGGGACTTTTTGTGTTACTTGACTGTTCTGGGTTGTTTGTGGTTTTTTTTTGTTGTTGTTTTTTTTTTTTGTTGTTGTTGTTGTTTTTTATTGAACCATTTCTTCCACTATTTGTATCTTATGGGTACAAATAGCTTTTTAGGATTGAAGGACCCACTGAAGGAAATCTAATTTAAATCAAATTGTGGCAGTTGTCTTTGGCTGATGCAACACCAGGAAACTTGTAAAATTTCTCCACACCTCTGCTATATATCTTTAAAAGCAGAATAAATTCTCCTCTTTCCCTTTCTTTCTTTCTTTCTTTCTTTCTTTCTTTCTTTCTTTCTTTCTTTCTTTCTTTCTTTCTTTCTTTCTTTCTTTCTTTCTTTCTTTCTTTCTTTCTTTCTTTCTTTTTCTTTCTTTCTCTCTCTCTCTCTTTCTTTCTTTCTTTCTCTCTTTCTCTTTCTTTCTCTTCAAAATAGTAGATTCATTCTGCTAAATAAAGCATTTACTGGTATTTCCTAAAAGTACTAGTACACAAATACAGTAAAGACTCACTCATACAACCACTATGTGCCTGAAACGCTATTAAAATCAAGGGTAGAGGTTTGAGTGCATTTAAGTACTTCACTAGATAAGGCTCTAAGAGACAAAAATATTCTTAACATTGTTCAAAGATCCTTGCTAAAAATACACTGTGAGCCTAGATAAAAATATTATGGTTCACTGGAAAGAGATCCTCCAAACCATTAAAAGAAACTAAGTGGTGCTAAAAAACCTCTCTGTTGCAAGACACTTCTCTGCTCTTTTTCTTAGAGGATGCACTTAGAGGGTAAAACGTAAGTCACTGAAAGTGCATAAAACGGAAATCCATCCAAACTATGGATAGACTTTAACAACATGTCCTTAGTGGTGAAGATCCAGAGCACTCTGAGAATGTATAAATACTCATTCAAGTTTTAACCTATTAAACCTACACAAGCGTCGCTTGCATGTGTATATTTAACTTACATAGTTTTATAATATTCAGTTTATATCTGGTATAAGCAGGGGAATGAAAAATCACCTTGCACAAGAAGAACAGAAAGTATATTATATACTCTGTGTCTAGGATTCTTTACACAGACTTGCTGGATTATATTTCCATCTCTCTTAACAAAAGTATTTGAAGAAGCTCTAAAGCTCAAGCAGAATGCTTGAAGGAAGTGGGGTCACTTATATAAGGGCTGGCATTAGTTTGTTAGAAGTTTTTTTCCTACCCACTCCCAAATAAAGGGACAAAGAAGTGAACATTGTGGGAATGTGTTTCTAAACCACATGATATCCTTATCAGATTGTCATGTACAAGGGAGGTTCTCACACAGGGACCCCATGCTGGTGAGCTGCCCTGTCACATGATGCAAGTTCTCCGTTCTATTCAGATTACTAAAATGAGCTGAAGAAAGCTAGATTTTTCCCCTCCTCCCCCCAAAACAAGCAAAATGTGCAGTGACCACAGCCATATTAATTCACTTCCACTGGGAATACAATCCTGAGCAGCTGCTAATGATGAGTGACTATATGAAGAAGCTATTAATTCTGAATCTAGCTATTAAAATCCATACCACAAGTTTGAAACTGTCTCAGATTAATACCTGAGGAGTGGAGTTCAATGCAAGGAAGCAAACAGAGAATCAGAGAACTCTGAGTCAGACAAAATATAGGAAAAAAACACCTCAGATTGTGGTTTAAGCATGGAATTCTGCAAGCTTGACTTGTAGAAAGAGAGTAATGTGCTCTTATTAAAAAGTCCTACTTTGTTTTGTAAGTGTCTTTACTTCCACTCTCAATGTGGTGAACTCTGTCATCAAAATTATCTTTTCATGTAGTTTGGGGGAAGTGGGAAAGTAACTTAAATTTCTTAATATTAAATTAAGGTTCTAAATAGTATTTGGACATTTAAATATGTGGCCTGTTTTTAAAAGTGCTGAGGGCAATCCTAGATGCTCTGCATATTTGGAAATGAAGCCATGAAATGTGGATTTAGGATGCTAACTTTAGGCTACTGTTTTTGACATTCTTAACTTTTGAAACACATTTGCTCATGCAACGCTGGATTAATAAAATACCAAGCCTTAAATAGTTTTATAAAAGACAATTTAAAATCCACGTTTTATGGATTAAAGTTGTTTATTAATTACAATTAGGAGGAACAGGTAAGATTACTCTGACTGAAAGACTGCACCAGAAGAATCATTCCCACATCATACCAGTTTGTTTATTTTGTACCTAGAGTACGGTTCTCATAAGAAGGCAGCAGCAGACGAAAGACATTGCGCTTGGTTTGCCTGCTAGAAAATCCAGCTTTGCTACCCTCTTGCCTATACTTTCTTACAGTACAGAGAAAGTGATTGTTCTGTTATTTTAGAATTGTTTTGAGCATTTCATGGCTTGTATTTTCATCTTTCCATTTGCTTTGAAAGGGCTTGGATTTCAGCAAGAAGTGGCATGGGTCACACTGCATGGGGACAGACTTCATGCACGTGAGCAAAGGTCAAAATCAATCATAGCTTTGTATTTCCAGGCCTATTACTTTTGGCAGTTTACCCTGCCAGAAGGGGCTAAAATATTTGCCTCCCAAAAGAAGTAAACACCCATAGGACACAGGAATATAATCAGTTTCTCAACCACACAGCAATGAGAAACGAAGGAAAAGGATCTCCCCCTTGCTCTAGCCACTAAGCCGTCTAAATGTTAGATGCAACATTTTCAGCAAAAAGCTGAAAGATTTCACAGCAGTGACTCGAAAAGGACAATAGGCCTATTTAGGCAATTATATTATGCAGGCTTTGTTATTAGGCAGCCCTGCTCAGTCCCAGAAAGTCTGGATAATCAAAAGTGTCCAAGTACAGGAAGGGGAAAAGTACAACCCCACCCTCCCGCACAGCGGCTGCCAGGACCTCTGGATTTGAAGGGTAAAGTCTATTTACTGAAGCTCCTTGGCCATTTTATACATCAACTGATATCCTTCCTCATGGGGCTGCAAGCTACAGCCTAGTGAAGCTCTGGAAAGCCTTCCGAAACCACAACTAATTTGGCCTCAGCTGCCCGCCGCTGTAAATTCGCTGCTCGGAGGCTGCTGCCAGCCCTCCAGGCAGAAACTGCAAGGGGGAGAGGGATGCTCCCCCCGGCTCGCACGCATACCAGTGCTGGTCCCCATGGCCAAACAGATCTGGAAACTCATCGCAGCTGTGCTCCTGCTTTTTGAGGTCTCAATAGGATGGGGCACAGCGCGGCCGACAAGCAGCCCTGAGCACAATGTCCCTTTCACAACCCCGCTCCCAAATCCAAATGCTGGCTGTGTAACACAGCCGCACTTCATCGGCAGCCCCAAGGGCGGTGTATAAATTAGACCTGAGCAAAACCAGTCACTTGGGGTGTTTGGGGCGGGGGGGTGGAAGCATAATCCCCGACCAGGGCACCTCGCTCCCCCTGCACCCCCGAGCAAAGCCCTTCATCTCGGCCGGGCTGCACTGCAGGCGCGATGCACGCATGGTTAACGAAGACAGCTGAGCAGTAAGTGGGGATTTAACTGGATGTGAGGATGACTAACTTCGCTGTCTGAAACATCTCTCGCTTTCAACTCCTTAACTTCGCCGTAACCCTCTTCGAGGCAGCACCGCGCCAGCCTGGCTTTGTTCTGACAAGTTGCACCTTTGCTGCACAGACTCATGAGGCAAGCGGGGAGTCGCCCAAAGATACATTGCTTTTACTCCAAGCTTATCCCACCCCGACTTCGCCAGCGAACACCTCTCATCATTTTTGTCTGCAGGAGTTTTTGACACTGGTGTGTGTCCATTAGAGTTTTCCTGTGCCAGTAGCTGAATCAGGCTAACTCTGTCAGAACCTACGCAGAGAAGAGTTGTTCTTATTTCAATTAATTTGGAGGAAAATATGCCTGTGCCTTTTTTTTTTTTTTCTATCAGAAACAAACACTTTCCATCACATATTTCAGGGCATTAAGCTACAAGTATAAAAATTTAAACAAAGGCTGTATCCCTAAGCAAATCAGTCCTAGTGATTTAGGTATAAAGTTTATAGATGAACTTTAAAGAAAATAACCTGGTTCAAACAGATCTTGCCTTCTGGGCACTAGCAAACACACCTGCAGCAATTTGATACTTGGGAATGCAGATTACAAGTCCTTAACTTAAAAATGTTTGTTTTGAAATTCAGAAAGATGAAAGAATATAAAATACTGAGCTTTTTTTTTCTGCTGAGCACAGATGTTTCCAGTATTTCCAGTGCTTGCAGGGAACAAGAACCCGACCCAAACATCGCAATAATCTGGAATTCAGAAGGAAAATGCATGCCTTCTGGAGTCCCTCCTTCACGAACTTTCTGAAAGTTAATACATGCTAGATCCTCTCCAGGCAAACAATTCCCACCAAACTAAAATAAGGACTGTATACTAGAAGTGTCTCAACATCCTATTATGTTCTGCTGCCATATCCATAACTTTAGCTTTCATTGAATTCTTTATTCTTCTAAACCTAACAAAATGTGGTAGTTAGTATCAAGTAGTCTTCTACTTGATATAACTAGTTGAAACACCACATACTGCCACAAAAACTTACTCTTGTTTTGGGCCTGCTCTTCTTTTTTTCCGCTTGTTTAATTAATGAAGACTAATGAAGACTTTGCTTTATAGGCTTTTCCAAGTCCAAAGGAAAATTGCCATTCCTTGCAGCTCTCTCTCAGGGCTTGTCCCATTCCACAGTATTTAGTTAGTGCATGTTTCACCAAAAGTTACTAGTTTTCTCTCAGTATTTTTTTTTTTTGCTGCACTACGAAGGTGCACAATATTCTGCCTTACTTTAAGAAGTATAAATTACTCACTCATGCAATCTGAACTTCTTTTTTTTTCTCTTCAGAACTATTCTCATCTAATTTGATTATACTGATCTGATTTTTATCTCATCAGAAAAGGAGTGAAAATGACTTATGATTAAAAGTGCAGTCAGTTTTACTCTCATTTCTGAGTCCATGACCTTCTTTGCAAATAAATAATTTATTTTAAAACCTACAACAAGATAACTAATATCACATAAGCCATAAACGTGCAAAATCAGGTATTTTTTCTGTGCTAATAACACATCTTGCAATATACAGTGGCTAACGTTTGCACAGCAAACCCATAGCAGGCTTTTTCCTCCCACAGGAGGGAGGAAAAAAATACCACACAAGTTAAGGTCATGTTTGGGTTGTGCCTTATCCTCTATTTTTACTTTGCAGACCCTCATGGACTAGAAAATTCATGATGCTGCAGGAGTGCGACTGCCTAGTGAATCATAACGGGATTAACAGATTGAAGATGTGCTTAAATTGGAGACCTACAGAATTCTGCCCTAACCCCTGCAATGGCCAATTTTGCCAGCATTTCAGTCGAAATTTTGATGCCATCTGGGATTGTTACTGGCCTGGTTCAGAGTCTGCACTATCCATGTATTGGTCCCCCAACAACCATTTACCTTTTACTCTACAATCACATCTCTATCAAAGCAATATTTCTAAGGCCTAAAGCAATGGCTGCAGGTGTACTGCTTTTATGGCAGAGCCAAAAATAAAACAACAAACTAGACCAAAAAACTCTAGCTATTACATGTCTAATAACTTCAACATTTGGCTATGATTACATTCCATTAAATCACAGAGGTCTTCATAAAAATAGAGAATCAGGAAACACTTGAGTTACAATTAAACATTGCTATCTTTGTATTTATAAGCACTGGAGCAACATTTAAACCATTAAAAGCTTTCTGGACCACAAAAATTCTGGTTTTGCCATTATTTTTATGAGATGCAAGATAAAATCTTACATGTTGAGAGAATTTTAGCATTTTTATAATCCATTTACTTATACTTACCCCCTCACATAAAGTGCTTACACTTTCTTCAAAATTAAAACCAAAATTTGCTCTAGAAATCAAACAGAATTCTTCATCTGGACCCTGACTAAATTCCTCTTCCACATTTCTATACCATTAACTTTCACAGTTCAAATTACAGCCGCCGTATTGTGATTCAGGTTTCAGCCTCATTTTAAATTCCCATGCAGTTAAGTTTAATCCTATTGCTTACAAAGTTACGAGACTGAATTCCTGAATGCATTTCCCTGTACTTTTTATTTACTCTTGTTAATATGAGTTTCTTTGATTAGCTAAACTTTACTGTTATCAACACTTGTCTCTTATCACAGGCCTTAGGCAAATGACATATTTACCACTCATTCCATTCTGATAAGGGTAATCCTGTGTTTAAGTTGCCCAAGAACAAACACCATATATTTTGTTTTTAAGAATCTTGCTTCTAGGTATTAACAACATACAAGAGAATGAGCAGCACATTTTAAATCCAGAAGTTATTTAATGGATATTTTGAAAATGTAAGCTTTTAATGACAGCATATGCCTCCTACTCCAGGAAAGTTTATTTAATTCCAAGTTTCTGCAATATCACTGCTTAAGTTACACTAAAGTCTAAACCACAAAAGGAGGAAAACAAAGTTTTAGTAAAACATCTGTTTTGGGTTTTTTTTCAACCCCCTAACTAAAGCTTTCCTGTAGCTAGAAACATTATTTTGAAGTAAAAGCTTTGTTTCATATCTTTTTCAAAGCATTTTGCAAACAGCGCGGAGAAAATAAACATCCCATGCTGAACTTCACAGTCTAATTTTAATTGTAAAGACAAAAACATTTGCAGTGTTGTAGGCTGGTAGTCACTGATTTTTACAACTCTGTTTTCATTACTCAATCCACACAAACGTCATATGGTGACTGAAAACTTTTGAGCAGAGTGAAAAACAGACTATTTCATTAAACACTTTTTAACTTATATTTCAATTCCCCCCTCCACCCCTTTGAGATAAACTGTATTGATGGGAGAACTATTCTCATTCCTAGGTAAGGTTTTAATATACTGCAAAACAAAAATTTCAAACAGAATTACACGGTTAATGGTGTACTGAAGTGCCTGAGAGTGTGCTAAAAACATTTTGATAGATAGCCAAGTCATTTATCTAAATCACCGTCAGAGCACTGAAGCATCCTGCAAGCTTTTATGCAAGGTGATGCTTTCTGGCACTTTTTTGTCATGTCTCAAACTTGAAATTTTGGTGTTAAAATGCTGCCCATTGTTTACCACCTTTGTATTTCAGCAACAAATCAATACCTTAAACCATAATAATACATTTTCAGAAGTGTCCTACCACTAACTCTCCCTCCTCCATTACCAGTGCAACACTGCCTGAATCTCAAGGTATAGAAATAAT
Source organism: Apus apus (assembly GCF_020740795.1). NCBI lineage: Eukaryota > Metazoa > Chordata > Aves > Apodiformes > Apodidae > Apus > Apus apus. Next base: position 40,101,526 of record NC_067283.1, on the reverse strand, counting down.
TGATGGTTAAACTCAAAGGGTGTTCACAGTAAGTAGTTTTCTAGCAAAACAGCAACTTCTTAGAGCAACAAAGTGAAGAAGGAAGGTGGCAGCAAGGTCAGTACAAAGAAATATTGCCTTTTCTTAGGAAACTTAAAACTACTGTCTGAGTTTTGGAATGGCACCTACCCTCTGCAATTCCAAGTCTTTGCAAGTACTGTACCGAGCAGCATTTTAATTACTTGGCTGCTCTGCTAAAATGCACTTTGAGACAACATGCATTCCGATTATCAAATGTGCTACGAAATTAGATTAAGGAGTCAAAGAAAAAAAAAAACAACAACAAACGACAACGCAGAGGTGTTACGTAAATTTGTCCTTCACTGGTTGGAGTTTTGCAAGTATTTGCTGTATTATATTACAATTTCATGTGTTCCTGCTTGGCTGCACGACTGTTGTTAGGATCAATATGCTACATGAGAAGGGATAAACAGAAAGCAGCCCAGTGCTTCTTTCCTTATTCCTTTCTTGCCAAAGGGAGAAAAAAAAAAAAAAAAGGCTTGCAAACCACATTTTCCACAAAAACTCCCCCACCCCTCATTACCCCTGCGCTTAATTACAAGTATTTATTTTTTAAACACATGCAAATTATAATAAGAAGAATAATTGCTTTAAAGTGAAAAATAACAGTTGGGACCTACATTGAGCACTGTGCCGGTGTTGCCACTCTGTTTGTGCCAATCCACTGAAGCATGCTTTGAGAGCCTTCTCCTGGAGCATGCAGGAAGACGGACTCGCAGTGTAGAAATCCAGCATCTGAGCAGGGCTCACTGCTAGAACATCCATACAGTCAAACATGATTCCCCCTGCACAGAATGCCTGCAAAAGTGCTTTCCTCTAGGTGTGGAGGAAAATGGCACATAAAAGTACACCCAACTCCATCAAACTCTGCCCCTTTTTTGGCACGTAGGCTGTTGGTCTTTTTCCCAGACCAGAATCATGAATTATGACAGACAACACAGCTAAAAGCCTGTAATTGATCCAAATGATCATTTACCATTTTCCAGGCTGCCCAGCCAATCCAGCAAGACGGGGGGGAAGCGAGCCGCACGCCAAGTTTTAGCTCCCATCAATTTCCCCCCAAAATGTCTCTAGAGTCCGTCCCGCGGCCGGGGCGCTGGCCGGGCGTGTGCTGCATCCCGCGCTGTGCCGCTCGCCCGCTTCCCCGGGAGAAAACGGCTCCGGGAGGGACGCGGGATCCCCCTCGGCCGTGAATAGATCCTTCTGCCTCTGAACAGCTCACTTCCTACTACTTGTGTCACAGGGAATGAAAGATTGAATTGCCTAATATATGCGAGTGAACTTTCCGTGAACCCTTCCCAGGCTGCTAACCTTCAAATGACCCAAGCGGTCTGACATCACCAGCTCCCAGGATTCTCACACGCCTTCACAACTCCCAGCAGCCCTGCAAAAAAGCAGGCAGGCGGGCGGGCAGGCGGGCGGGCAAGCTCTCGCCCCAGCCCTGCCGGAGTTGCCCCGCTGCTGCTGAGCGGTGCGGAGGGGGAGGCCGGCGTGTAAAAAAGACCCAGAAAAATACAGTGGAAATAAAAACCCCAACAACAACGAGGAGGAGGAGGGGAAGAGGGAGGTGGAAATTGAGACAGCGACGTTTCTGGCGGACGTAGAGAATGAAGGATTTTTAAATTCCTGCTCAATTTGCTAAGACTTCTGTGCGCACACCCCCATGCCCCCCGTCCCCCCATCCCCAGGGGCAGGCGTCAGCTGCCACGCCGGAGCCGCGGGCATGGGCTTCTCTCCAGTTGCTGGGATGGCAAGTCTGGGTGTGGAGCAGCCCCACCCTAACCCAGTCCTAATCACACCACTCAGGACTCCTGTTGGATACCACCAGCAGAGAGAAGGGACCTCACGGGCCAGACCCTGCTGGGAGGGGGAGAGGTCGGGTCCCATCTCTCCCCACCACCCCCTGCCCTTGCTACCAAATCACACAAAGGTGTGTTACAGCTGCAACAGAGCCCAGCCACACCATCCAGTGCTCCCAGCCCTCCCCGCTGGGCCAGATTGGGCAGGCACCATCACCCAGGAGGGCCCATCACCCAGCCCAGGTCAGGAGCCAGCCTCACGAACCCTCTTCTCCCCAGCCTGGGGCCATCGGGTCCTGCCTGGCTCTGATTAGCAGAGAGGGGCCAGGGCTGCTCGCATGGCCCCGTAGGGGCTGTATCAGCTTTCAGAGGGCTAATGAGCCCCAGCTCCTTGGCAGGGAGAAAGGGTACGAGCAGGCCCATGAGGAATGGGACCCACCCCAGGGTGCTGGGGGGGAGGCCGTGGCTGACCCCTCCCTGGGCAGGCAGCCCTGGCTGCACCCTCACAGCCATTCTGAAGACACTGGGCTGCTCCCACCAAAACACCAGCAGAGGTCTGGGCAAAACCACACTCCTGGCAGCCCTGCCTTGTGGTGGGAGTAGGTATCAAGGCCTTCCCAGGTCTGTGGCCAGGATGCCAAAGCCAGCACTGTGCTGTGCTAGCCCAGCATTTGCATCAAGCCAGTAAGAAGATCTGTGCTTCTTAGGTAAATAACTACCTTCTGCAAAGTCCGGCTTGCAGAGAGAGACTCACTCCATCGAGGCCTCCACCAGTCCTTATTCCTACAGATGCTTTAAAAATTAAAAAGAAAAAAATATCCTGGAAACACTCCCTCTGCCCCACTGGAAAGAACATGAGCTCAACAACCATGTGTACTTTTCCATTCTAAATAAGTGAGCCAAGTCACCTCAGCCCCAGCAGACTGAGCACCAGCCTGGAGCATGGTTCCCGAGGCACGAAGGAGCCAACACTTCCTACCCCAAAGCTAGCTCAGATTTGCTTAAAAAGCAAACGCTTGCTCGGATTTACTGGAAAATGAAACCCTTGATTACTGCCCATTTATTGAAAAACCCAAGATGGGAGTCGGGTGGAGCGGGGGATGCTGCCTGCAGACATGGCACACAACTGGCAACCGCAAAGAAACGCTGGGGAGAGACTCAGTCTGGGACCTGTGCAGCCACTTTAATGGATGTGGTGTCCCCTCTCCACAAAAAGTCCTTTGATGAACCGAAAGCTCTCTGACAATGCCTGCAGATTGTATTAACAAAACTTTTCACAAAGGTTCAAGAATTTAAAAGGAAAAAAAGCAACAAACACCACAAAACAAAACCCCACACACAGCACACGCACTTGTTCCCTGAAACTGATATAACCCACATTGAAAACCAGCAGCCAGCAAAAAGACCTGCTGCAATCTGGAAGTGAATTCTTTTGAAGAGATAAAAACAAAAGCTTTTCTTAGCCTCCTTCCCCTCCAACGGGAGAGCTCAGGCTGTCCCTGCAGCAGGCAGCCTCTTTTCCTGTCTTCCCTCCAGGCAGAAGAGTTACAAACGCTGGAGTTTAACAGCATCTTTTTAAGGACTTTCTTAGTCCCTCGGGGTGTCCTCCCCCAGCCCAGACTCACCATCTGAAGAAGCCCGACACTCTGTAATCCAAAAATTATGCACAGTGTACGTTTATCCAAAAAGCCATCCTTCAGGGAAGGCCTGCATAAACCCTGTCAGCACACTAAGCTGCATTTGCTATATTAAAAAAGCAAGTGGAAAAGTGGCTGATTTTTTGTTAAAATCTCAGCTTGTTATATAGCTACAATTTTATTTTGGGTAGCAAAGCCAGCCAGGTGACACAGAACACACAAGAAGTTTGGAGTATGTAACACATCACCACAAAAATTGCTGGAAAGGATGACACGAAACACAGTATGTTTTGTCAGTCTCCAGTTTAGGGAGAAAACGGCATTTTCTGTGGACCAAGGCTCTAGGAACAGTTTAAGCTTCTGCCAAGAAAAACATATTACCCATGTGAGTCAAAATAAACAATAAAAAAAACAGAAATACAGTTATGTTTATTCCATCAGCAATCTTATAATATCATATTTAAAAATAAAACCTGCCTGTTGTACCTCAAAATGTAGACTGGCAACTTCTGAACGTAAATGTCAGGAAGTCACACTTAACTGCGTATGATTTGAAAAAGATGGCTTTTTCTCACTGTATAGTTGTGCTAATGCTTATACATACTACTAAAACCACATGTAATTAACAAATTCTTCAAATAGCCTAATGGTTTGCTCACATACCATTTCTACAATACAGTAATTTATGAATCTCATCTTTCACTCTGAAATAGAATGATACTTGTTTACCTTAAATAGAGTATCAGGGAAAGCTACCTTTATAAAATGGTGGGTATTTTCTAATTTAGATCAGTGCTAATCATAATTATTGTTATAACTAATAGCCCTCTAATTCAAATGTAATGAAACTTTAAGTATTGCCACATATTTTAAATGCCTACCCAGCTCCCACAGAGGTGCAAGTAGGCAGCAGCTCTCCAGTATCTTCCACTTTATCCGTGCAAAGAAATTGTGATGTCATATCACCGCTTTGATCTGTTTTCTCTCAGACTGCATTTGCAGAAACTTTATAATAAACATATTCTTAGCCACCAGTGAAATAAAAAGCAAAGGTTCAAGTCAAAAATCTATTTCCTTTGGTGTTACTGTATATTTGTCAGTGTGACATAGCACATTTGAAACCCATAATCATAAAACAAAAATTTACAGCCAGGGTTTAGGGTCTACATCTGTTTCTCTGGTTTTTGTACTGCAATTACCCACTGGACAATTCAGAAAGCAGCACTATGAATCATGTACTGCACACATGTTTGTGCTGGTCACTTTTTCGTTAGTACAAGAGTCTGAAGATGCCATAATATGCTTCACCGAGAGAGAGAGCATTAACTAGAATTAGGATGAGTGCACTGGGCACTCTCATAAAAATTACTTTACTAGAAGCAACAGAGTACTCCTGGAATATTACAGGCACATTTATAGGATGGGAAATTAAGAAGCACATGCAAAAATTATCCAAAATGTACCTCAGGGGAAGAGGACCTTTTTTTTTTAGTTCTTTTTTTCTTTTTTTTTTTTCCCCCTGCATTTTACTATTAATCAAATGTAGCACTCTCTTGAAACAGTTTTGACAGCAGAGTAAATGGTTACGAGTGAATGATGTGTGTGTTTAAACAGTGAAAGCGGAGACAAAGTGATGTTTTCTTCTACTCCCTAGGCAAGAGCTGACACTAAGCTTGCTGCCTCAGCTTTGATACTCACAGATTCCTTTGTGTCAGTTGCTGGGAGAATCACTGGCAGTTCACTAACCCTGCCTCACACACAGGGGCTTTGATTTTTTACCTCTTCATTGAGAATAGATGTTAATATGAAACAGTACTTGTCTGCTTGGCGCTTTTTTCTTTTTTTTTTCTTCACCTTGACTGGTGATACAGGGTTTCAAATCTGAAAACCTGAATCCCCCTTGACTAGATGTATTTTTCGGTGTTGGAGGAGATTTTCCTTGTGTCTCAAGCACATGAACAATCTCAGAAGATTATGAGGAAGAAAATCACTGGGTCACAAGAGAATGGCTGAGTATTTAAAACTCCAGGGTAGTCCCTGAGGAAATGGGTATCAATTCTGAGCAAGAACCGCCCTGAAGAAAATAAAACAGTAAAACTACTGGCATGAAATAGCACAAATGACATGGAAAAACATGACATAGATAGAATTTAAGTAAAAATGGGGTTTCTTCTGACTGCTATATGCTACTATGCACAGCTCGCAATGACTGAAACAGGAATTTGCACATAACAGGAACAATTACTTCAGGCCTGAAATATAACAGCAACTGGCGAAAGACTATTCAGTGCACAGCAGTATTTTATTTTAGATGGTAAAAGCAGAGTTAGTCAGTTCCAGACCCAGAACTCGGGCATGCAACCAGTCTGAGAGTCACTTACTGATAAAGGCCTTTTGTCTGTTTAATCAGTGGATATGTATTCACAAGGATGCCTTTAATGCTGATTGCTTAACTTAAAGGCTATAAAAATAATTCTTCGCAAACTTGAGCACATGACCACGTTTCTTAGAATCCATACTGCATTGTATGCTCTTTTGGCCCGGAGCCAGGGGAAGAGAACTGCCCTGTATGATAAAACTGGAAGTGTATCTGGTTCAGCAACCTATTTGTAAGAGTTTAACTGCTACTAGACCTTTCTAAAGGAAATACAGGAATCTCTAGTGATTGGCAAAGTATAACTCACCCATAGGTCCTCTAACCACCTGGTCTCTAACAGCAAATCACTTACGCATTAAAGCACAAGATTTAATATCCTTTCCAAATTTGTTTTTGGTAATAGCCCTGATATTCTAGATATTTATATATAGCCAATGTCTTTTTGGATGGTGATAAATTTGTAGCTCTGTGACACAGAAGGACATAGTAAGTTACTGGGCTTTGAGACAAAGAAGGATTTTTTTAAAAAACACCATAAAACTCCTTCACATTGCAAATAAAAGGAAAACACAGACCGAACTGCACCTCTCTGAGGTCCCAAGGGACAACTGCTGTAGGTTCCAGAAAGGCTGGCAAAAAGGCAATGACATCATAGGTCTAAAGAAGGAATGACATGCATTTTTGAAGGATATAAAAAGAAAAAGCATTATTACATTACAAAGTGGCTACACACTGAATTTACACTTGCTGTTTAGAAGGATCCTGCAGTGCAAACAACACTGCTAAATGGTTGCCAGAAAAAAAAAAAAAAAAAAGTGAAGACAAAAAAGTTTGTTTCATTTTGTTTTCTTTTTAAATGACCAGAAACTGCTGTTTCAAGGTTTAGCCAAGAAATAGATTTTTACTACTAGCCTATAAATCCCTCAAAACATAGAGTTATAATGGAAATGCTGAGGTAAGTGGAGTGCCATGCATGACACTGACACATTACATTATATAATCCAGGGAGAATGGGGACTGGGAGATCTATAAACCTAAGTAGAACTAAGATGTAGGAAAGAGCAGAAGAGCAAGTAGAAATATTGAATATTAAACTGCAGAGAATACTTCTAACAATAAAATTTCCTATATGCTGAATATGGTTATGGTTGGCTGAAGGTGACGAGCACAGAGCTCCATTAAAAATAAAATAGAGATTCCAAAAGGCTATTTGAGTAACTGTTTTGTTTCTGCCTTTCTTTTTCTTAGGGAGGGATAGAAAGTTATTTAACAAAAGGCTAGTATTTCCTTATGTTCTGCTATCCTGAAAGGAATCTCACAATAAGTAACATTAGAAAATGCAGAATGAATGCAGATCCAAACACAAACAACTTACAACTCTAGTTAAAACCAGAATCAGAACAGAAACTGGGACAACAGTATTTCTAGAGGTTCACAAATAGCAACTTAACCTCTTAGTGAAAAGTTTGCCCTAGTGACTTTCTTCCAACAAAAGACTAGAGTTATCAAGTGATAACTGAAACTACAGCTCAGTGCAGACATATATTCTCACAAAGCCTAAACCTTACGTGAGCCCTATTTAACCTAAGACAGACTTAATCAGCATTTAGGGCTTGTGCTCCTGTGACTGCTGCAGGGACAACCCATATAGCGGGATGCCAGAGGCCAGCAATAGCCCAAACATACTTGCACAAAGTTCTGGTCACATGAAGCCTGATGCAGATTGGATCGGATTATGCTGTTAGTGTAAAATGCAACAGATCCACAGCTTGGCAGCTTGACACGTGTTCATGATATTCCAACTGCTGCTTAGCTAATTCCCAAACCTACATCAAACACTGAAAGAACAGTCCAATATCCTCTCTGTGGACATCTTAAAAAGCAAAATGAAGGAGTGACTGGAAAATGTGCTGGCATGTGCTACCTGGCAAGCAGAGGTAATGACAGCAATGACAATGTGGTGACACCACCTGAAATCTGCTGGTAATGATGGTCATCATGCCAAAACCTTTACTGCTCCTGTTGTCCTAACACAGTGTACAATCACACCTTCATTTTATTGTGCAGATGTACTTTCTGTTCAGGAAACCTGCATGAATTTTTGTTGTAAATAAGGTAGGATTACCCAGAAACTGAGGTATGTATTTGGCAAATTGATGTCCCTTTTCTTTTGTAGAATATGTGCCATCAATATTGTGTGAATTAACTGAGGGCACATGTCTTTTCAGGAACACTGTTAGCACTGTAGCCTGAAAAGTAAACTTTGCTAAGGGGGTCAGTTTTACAAGCATACATGCTATCATAGTGTCATTATTGCTAAGCAGGTAAAGGATTGTGTATATTCCTTTTATGCCACAATAACTGTCCACAATTGGGCTGTTGCAGGTGCAGGTCTTTCAGAAAGGAAAGATAATTTTCTCATCCTACATTGCTGTACCACTGTAGCATTAAAAAGCAGACAAGGTCTTGGCAAAAAATCAGGCTGGGCTGGACTCCACTAACATTCAGAACACAGAGTGGCAGCATGAATGATATCCAGCCTAAAATGCTTGCAAGATGTTTTCTGGTTTTCAAACTCTACTAGAATATACCTATCAAATAGTTGTTCAGTGCATTCCTCAAATTCTACTTGACTTCTTCAATTTAAGCCTACAAAATAAAATCTGCAAGGTCTCAACCTGCTTGATGAAGCTAGTCCCACATGATTAAAGAGATCTGCAAATTCCTGTATCCTTGGTCTGCAAGACTTTCATACCAGGCCACAGAAGAGACTGAACATCCAGTCATATTATGGTCATGCTCAGGGAATCATGACTGACATACATGCTTTAACTGAAGACGTCTTACAAAGCTGGGGTGCAGCTGGAGACTGTGGTGGTCAATAGCATATTGCTCCAGGCATTGTGCAGTATCATGAATTTTTTGCTGTTCTGGGACCTTATGTACAGTATGTAGTGGAGGACGTGCAAGGTGGTCTCTAAGCATGTAATGCAGCACATCAGGCTTGACAGGTCTATAAAACTACCAGACCAAAATTCTTCATTTTGATATCTTAAGCCTTCTTCTGATGGAACAATTATGCATAGACCTTGCTATCACACTGAAAAAAAAAATTTCTTTTAATGCATCCACAGTTTTGGGCCAATGTCTTTAAGAACAGGCTTCTCATTCATGGACACTAATCTTCCATGTACTCTTACCTTGCTATCAGAAGAACATACTTCACGTGTCTTTAAATGGAGACACATGAAGAACATGTGGAAGGAAGCTCCTTCTTTTGCAAAAATAGCTCCAAGATCTCACCCTTGCTGCATCCATCCATTCTGTCTTTCACATGAAGTGTCCCAAAGGATATGTCAGAAGACAGAGTTGTGGTTCAGGCTCTTCAAGGAATTACTGAGATTGATAAGTGGGGAAAGTAAGTCTCAACCCAAAGAAGGTTTAGTAACAATAACGAGGCACATGCACACACTCAATTTGGAGCAACATGTTAGAATTCTTAAAACGTACAGGATTATCTTCAACTAGATCCTGAATGACTAAACTAAATGACAAGTTAGTGAATACATGTTATTTAAAGACTTTAAGAAAGTTCCACCTGCTGGATTCCTAAGTTTGTCTACAGTTTGTTAATTATTTTAAAAACAGACTAAGAGTACAAGCGCACACCATGGACACTCAGTCCTCGTGTGCTAGATGAACAATGCAGGAACATCATGTCAATTGGAGGCAGGACTGCACAAGCACATAAGAAAGGCTAAGAGCTTTGCCAACACAAATTATCAGGCAGAACCTTACTGGAAAAAATGAGGCACAAAGATCTAAGTGAAGTGTAAAACTTATTGAGAATTGAATGACATGTTGACAAATACCACTCCACTCCCTTGCTTCCTATCAGAACCCAGCAGCCAAAGCAGAGATTCCTAAGTAGTGTTTTTACAGGCCAAGCTTAGTCTCTCCCTCATCTTATCAGTAGCCTTCAAAGGGACTATGGGTGGATCTCCTCCAGGAAAAAAGAAAAAAAACAACAAAAAAACCCTCAGAAGTGCCACCTCTTCCATACGAATATATTGGCACAACCACAGAGGCTTCACTTTAGCTGCGAGACTTTGAGAAAACACACCTGGCTCTTCTAAAGAAGGAATTCAAGAATTCATGATCAGTCCTCAAGCCGTGAGTGGCCTTAAGAAGAGGAATAGCTAAACAGAGAGTCTAATCAGGATGCAGGGAAAATCAATACCGGCTTCTTGAAATATCTCAGGCAGGAAGGAACAGCTTAAGGGTGAGAAGTTTAGTCACTTTTTCTGCACAAGCAAATGGGCTGAAGGCTACGTGCACAGGTAAGAATAGAAAGGCAGGAGAAGGCTTTCTGGAAGACTGAAAGCAAATCAAGGGATGGGCTACTCTCAAATTCTTTGGGAAATCTCATTTTTAAAAGTTTTCTAGTTTTGGTGCAAGAGAGATCTTTCTACACAATAGTCAAAGCTGTCAAAAGAAACATTTTCAGGGATAAATGCACACCATTGTACTGTTATTTTCTGACTTTGGTGGGGAATACAATTATTTAAGACTCGGTGGGAGAGTATGAAAGGAGCAGGAGTGTAATTCCAGTTCAGAAAAACTCCAATAACTGACAACATGTAAGAAACACATGATAGATGCATTGTATTGTTGGGCTGAGTCTCATTGGCTGGAAATCCTGACTCTCCCAGCAGGACTCAGTTACATAGCAACTCCTGAAGGCAGATTAACCCTTTCCCAGTTAACGTTTCTGGCATGATTTAAGAGACCTTTTCCTTCTCCTGCTTCAGAATAATTTTGTAGGTTTCCAGAAAATGTTTGGAAAAAATTAGTCCAGTGCTATGCGGGTAAAAGCAAAGCTACCTGACTCACCACAGGATGCTGCTGGTACAATGAACAGAGAACACAGGGAGTTCAGGTCAGTCTAAATGATATTTTATATGAGGTGTTGTGACATACACAAAACATACAATGTATTTTCCATAAAATGGTTCATGCTTTGCCTGTGGGGATCCTATCTGGTCTGCATTTTTCAAGTACCAATGGTCTCTTTCATCCAAGTTCTGCCCACTCATTGACTTCTGTATAGATAATTACCAAAGCATTAAAAACTCCTCAGCTGGTAGACCCAGTACTTAGTTAAATCTGTAAGAGAATCTTTCACAGTCAGATAATTAGTTGCTTTCATCCAAAATTGTACAGGCTGACAACTGTAAACTGTTAAAAAAATACCGCAAATCATGCTACTGGTTTTTTCCTAATAGCCCTTTCTAATTATTGGCATTGAGTAATTACACGAGAAGCTCAAATTATTTCATTACAGCAATTTCCCTATTTTTAGTACTGCATTACATTTATGTGCATATAGATTAAAGCACAAATATATATATACAATTAGTAAATTGACATTCCTGTGCTCCTGGTTATCAGGAACAACAAACTTTGAATCTGAAAATGTCAACACTCAGGATGACAAGGATTCCTGAACTCTCTATTTTTAAAATGTTACTATTCACCGGTTAGTTTCTCCCCCTTTCAAGGGACCCTGGAGACCAGGCAGGGCACATGTCCTCACTCAGGGCGTACCTCCTGTGGTCACACTTCACCGCTGTGACTAACAGGTGTGTACTATTAGGGAAAAGGAGCTGCTAGGTTTTCAGTGGAGAAAATTGAGAGATGAGACTGGTGTGATACACACTTATTTCTGACCACCTTCCGATCACATGAAGTGAGAACCATCTATCTCATTTCTTCTTTCCCTTATTTTTAAACCCCTGAAACTGGACTCACGGTACTGTGGGCACTGATCAAGGCTAAGAAGGGCAGGCACCATTGACACTGCCCTGAATCATACAAGCAGGGTAAGCCTAAACCTTATCTTTCCTCTGGAAGACCCAGGGACACTCTCTGCTGAAGGTTCAGAGAAAAACCTTGAACCAAGTTGTCTTTGGCTCCTCTTCCCTCACCTACCATCCTCACACAGAGACACAGAAAGTTCTGTACGTCCCACCTCCCACCAGCATCTCCCCTTCATGGAGGGTATACACTACTCAGTAGCAGCTCCTACGCCTCCTAGGCCAGGAGTAGTCAGAAGAAACCAGAAATTAATTTGCTAATAACAGAGAATGTTATTGATGTTTTTTCATTGCTTTAAAAAAACTAGGCAACCTTTGTAGGTTTGTAAAAGGACTACATGCATGTTTAAGACATGCTTCCCTTTTCTAAACATTTCACATTCTAGAAGTTCATCTGTCTCGTAGAACACTTGTAAGTCGAGATGGAATAGAAAGATACCATTTAAAATTACATTTATTATTTAATTTGGCTTCCTGCATATCTTGAAAGCTATTCTTGAATAACTTAGCTGCTGACTTTGTAAGAGTATCAATATACTGGATTAAAGACTAGTCCAAAAAGAGGTACTTCAAAAATATTTTGTGGTCTGAAAAGTAATTAGCAAGAATCAATGTTATTTCTTATTGGGGATTTTTTTTTTTTTTTTTTTTTCCAAAAAAGGTTATATTTTTGCTATCATTATTTATCTAAAACTATCACTGACACCACTGGAGACAGCCTCTAAAAGAGTAAAACCTGAAGGACTGAGTTTAATGTACTTAGGCTCTGTTGAAAGTATGTTTTCAAAGAAAAGCCAACATGCACCATTAAATATTTGTGTTCATCATTACACTAATGCTTTCCTGCATAATAAACAAGATGGTACACAATATAGGTGTATTTCCATGTCCTGCTACTAAGGTAGGCAATATCAAAATAAATTTGCAACCATATCATTATATCAATCTCCAGTATTACTGCATCAGTACTATAACCATAATTAACTAGCTGCAGGTCAAATTTCTAATAAATCTTTGGAAATTAAATGTATAATTTGTCAAAACCACATGCCTTCATAAATTGATTATTCAGAATTTAGAAGCTTTTTAATTAGGAAGAAATTTATGCAATACCACATGTAATAATTACAAATCAGCTCTTCTGCGATATTTTTGTACATCAGCAAAAATTAAAACCTTGGAAAACATTACCAGGTCATTGCAGTATTTCAATGTCAAAAGAAACACGTAGTTTGAATGTGGAGGTTAAAGTTATTTTCCCGTATCTTCTACATCTTACATAGCTTTATAATTTCAGGACTGGAATCATTAACCAAATATAAAATAAATGAGAAAAAGATGTAATCTGACCATTTTCAAGTGTGGAGTCACTAAAAATTATTTATGCCACTGTGAAACTTTTTTACCATGGTTCTATAGTTTTACTAAACAGCATGTATTCTAAGTCAAACTTCCATTTTATGCTACACTAAACAGTATTTTGCTTCTCTCATTTTTTCCAGCTAAAATTCTGAAAGCCTTCTGAAAGCCACGTCAAAAAACGTCGCCTTTGTAACGAGCATCAGGATGAGGGGTACGACCCTGGTTTCCAAATGGAGGAAAAGAAAGTTAAGTGATACTCATTCCTGGCACACAAGAAGCAAAAATTGTACCCCAGCTCCCCTGCTCTCCCCTCCCGTGCTTTCACCATAGGCCTATTCAGACTCTGCACCTCCACAAGGGCTCTGGGTACTTCTATCAACATTTCATAGGAGAAGATTTTTTTTGACAGAGAACACAAAAGCTGCTTTGTTGGAAGTCTGGACACTTTTTTTCTACCTAATAAAAACATGAATAGAAGTGGGACCTCAGCAAGCATATGGCAGAAAGTCTGGACTAACTGAAAAAAGGGGCCTAGAAGAGTTTGCTCTCTGTCATTCCCCAATGTGTTTACTGCTGAATGTATATGGTGTAAATAAGGAGTATGCGGAGTCGGCCATAATGGAACATTGTTTATGTGCACATCCTGGCAAATGCATATACAGCACAGAGACTATTTCCAAGCAGAACATAAACACAAAGGGGGAGTGATGACAAACAAGTATTCCAAGGCAAGAAAAATGTTATTCCATATACAAACCAAACAAACGAAAGTGGTTTCTCCCCTGCTAGGATCCAACTGGCAGCTCTCAGCTGCACACACTATATAGCTGTTAAAAGAAATCAGGGATGTCCCAGGCTCACGGGTTGGCTTTCTTTTTCTTAAGCAACCTTATTCTGCTCCTAATATTAAAAAGACAAACACAGTTAAGATTTTATTTTACTCTCCTGCAAAAACGCAACAAAACAGCCCTTTCTTTCGGCCTGAATAAAAACTGGGGAGATAGAGCTGATGCCAAGAAAACACCGTCAGGACTTAAGCCACGGCCTTCCTATTCCAAATTCCCATTGAAAGATACAGCAATCGTTCTTTCTTCTGAAGGTCTCTTCCACAAACCTATTACATGGCTTTAGCAAGTGACACCAGTGTGACAAGAACCTGGAGGTTTTGTGCTCCTTGAAGAATTTTTTTCCTTTTAATCATTACCCATAAAAAGGAGAAGGGTTTAGAAAACACAAGTCCCTGCAATTTCAAGATAGCAAACCAGGGGATAAAATTTTTGTGTGTGCTGACTTCTGGAGAACAGAATATTGTGCTTTGACAGCTTCTAAGTAAATAAATGGGTGTAATTTTATTCCTTTTAAACTAACTCCAAACACATACCCAACTACAGGAGGAAGAAAAGATGACAAGTAGGAAAACAGACAGCAGAGTGACAACAAGAACCATAGAAAGGAAACTGGCAATGCAGAGCTTTTTACTTAATTAATAGGCCTCCTTAGGATACTAGACACTGGAAGCAAAAGGGTGTAGTAAAATATTGTATTGGATCCAGAACAAAAATACTTTGTGACATCCTTCACAGAACTGCAGATCCACTCTGGGATTTTAAACTATTTTAAGATACTCAAAGCATGCCTCATTTTCTCCAAAGCTCTGGATCCAGACTGAAAAACACATGAAATATAAGTCCAGAACTAGGACCTCCACCTGCACGTAACACTTCTGTTAGCCTCTAAAAAACCTGGATTCAAATATGCTCAGACTTTCTGAAGTCTTGGGTGCATCACTCACCAGGAAGAGATGAAGTCCACGCTAGGAGTATTTGTAGCACCATTACAACATATACACAGTCCTTTGATGGAACTGCATTCATAAAATCATATCATCAAATGGTTTGGGTTGGAAGTGACCTTAGAGATCATCTAGTTCCAACACCACTGCTATGGGCAGTGACACCTCCCACTAGACTAGGTTGCTCAAAGCCCCATCCAGCCTGGCGTTGAACACTTCCACGGACGGGGCATCTACAACCTTTCTGGGTAACCTGTTCTAGAATCTCACCACCCTCCCTGCAAATAATTTCTTCCTAATATCTAATCTAAATCTACTCTCTTTCATTGTTGTGCTCTTTAATTTTCCTTTTTAGAAAGTGTAACAGTTCCATTATACAAGAAGACCAAAACAACCCTCACAAAGCCTTTCACTGGCCACGGGTTTAACTCATTTACTTTAGAGTTAAGATCACACTTTAGAATCCAAAGGAAGCTTATGTATATATTGATATATTTTTTTTTAAATTTGCTCTTGAACACACAAACACCCAACTCATCCCAATATGACCTTACACATGCCTGCTGCTTGAGTCTATACTCAGACATTTGTAGAGCTGTACAGGGTCTGCACTGTGCTTCAGGAAACAACACATTTCTAATAATTACTCTTGGCTACATGTAGCACTTACAGCACAATGGCAGTGAGGAGACAAATGCCAAGCACAAGCTCATGTGCTGTTTCCTTGTTACAGAAGGCACTTTTGGTGGCTGAAAGACTTCTGCATATTAGCATTGTTGACGTATAAAGAGAAGTTTTGTAACGCGTGGGCCACGAAGCAGGACTCCACCTCCATCATGGAAAGTTCTTCCACTTCATAGCAGCTCCTGCCATGGGCAACCATATGGCAAAGGGGAGGATCTGTGATGGCCGCTGCAAAGCGAAGTCACAGTAGGTGCTGAGATAGTTTTAAATAAAAGGACTTTTACTAAGACTTCACATCTCATCCCTCACTTTGAAAGAAAGGTATTAAAGTGTAGGAAGCATCTTAAATAATGTTGTCAAATCTCTTAATTTTGTGGTGAGGTTTAAAAACCCCTTTTTGTTCTCTTTATCTCAGTTTAGCAGTCAAGTGAGTAACTCAGTTTTCCTTTAAGGAGAAATCTTCAACTTTAGGGACTCTGAAGAATGGCCTACAAACGTGACCAGACTGGCATGTTGAAAGGCGAGGAAACTAAAGGGTAAGGAAGAAATACTCTACATTACTATTACTGAGCCTTTTAATTGGTTTGTCAGTATTATGATTTACTTTATATTTGGGGCTGTTAACAGTGAGTAATTCAGAAATACTAAAGTGAATTCAGGACCCACAATAGAAGCAACAGAAACATACTGAAAATACTCTGAAACAAATGTATTTCTTACTAATTGTTGTCTAAGCCGTGCAATCTTGCACATTGTTGTTTACTAGACAACTACATGAAAAAAGAATTCTTTATATACTCCACTTCATCTCCCCTTTAAATTAAAATTGAGTTGTTATTTTAACCCTACTCAAGTACGTAATATAGCGATGACTGTAAATCTAGATGATCACAAAATCCCTTTGATTTATCCCTCAGTTTAATATCCTTAACAAACATAATCCTAAAGACAATACAAGGGAAGATCCTATAGGCCTTCAAATGGTGCAGGGGGAGCAGGGAATGACTATGTATGTAAAGCTACAGCTTCAGGGCTCATGACTTTCCTGTTGGGAGGCTTTCTGAATGCTGCTAATAAGGTCCTACCAATGGGACCAGAAGCCTTCATAAAAAAAGGCCTTCAGTGTGGGAAGATATGATTTTCCAGAAAACTTTTAATAAAAAAGCTTATAGATGTGGGATCTGAATCTAACAATAGACATAAGTATCTCCAAAGACATACAAAAACATGACCATTATTAAAGGTGACACGTCCATCCTGCCTGCCCTCCACCTCAAGATCTGTAGCCACGACCATGACAGCATGTTCAAAGCTTACATGAAAATACCAGACATAGCTGTCAACTATTAGCGACCATATGGCAAAACCCAGTTCAGCACAGGGAAGAAAACAGTATTATTTTTGTTTTTCTGCTCAGCATTCCACACTGTCACAGCCACAAGAAAACACATAGATATTAATGTCTGCATTTTAGCAAAGTACATCTGCCTTGTCTCTCAGTCTTGGCCTTAGCACCCTGTATCACAACAGTCCCTTTGACCATTTTGGGCATGGGGTTCCAAACAACATTTTAGCACAAATTCTCCCCTATGAATTCCAGAGGGTCTATGCACAGGCATGGCAATTCCTCTTGACTGAAACTTATATTTTCATAAATATAAAGGGCCAGAGCTCATTTCCAGCCCTGAGGCAGAGTTTGCATTCAAAGCATCTTCCACTACATTACAGCATTGGCTTAAGGATACATATGGGGATAGTTCCTTGCTCACCTGAGTCCTGAACCACACCTGGCATTGCTGGGGCGAGGAGGCCTGTGTACTGATTGTCAACATGGACAACTCAGAGGACACCACTTTGGTCCATGCCCTGCCCCTGCTTGCTTTTTCTGATAGCCTTTGAACCCCTGCAGCATCCAAGCTCTAACCAGCAACATGGGTAGGAACCATTAAGTCAAGGAGCTTCCTATGGGTTTTGCTGACTCTCAGGACCATTCATCATGCTGTAATGAAGAAAGAACCTGTGCTGAGAGGTGGGAGACTTCAACACCATGAGAACTGCTGAAAGCAGGGACTGTGACAGGCACTGTCCTTCCAAGCAGCACTGCTGACAGAGGGCTGGAGTCCTCTCATCAGTGCTCTTTGTTGCCTCTGGAACTGCCCAGTTTGCCACAGAACTAGCTACACTTGGCTAGCAACACTTACACATTTTGATATCATTGGAGCTACCCAAAGAATATGATCAACTACCTTCAGGTCCTATCAAAAATTTTTGCAAGTTTTGCAAGATGAACACCTGCTTGTCCATCCTTGGGTACTCACATATCTTACATAAAATCCCCAGTCCTCGCACTCACCCTTTATCCCCCAGGGACAACACAGGGTGCAATGCAGCAAACTGGTCTAGAGCTGAGAACAGCAGTCAAGAGAAAGACATCCTTTCAGTGGTCTCACCCAAAAGTAGGAATGGCTGGAAAGTCAACTACAGGGTATACCTGATATTCAGAGAGGAAAAAGCTGGCATCATGAGGCATGACCGTGTAGCTTTCAGTAAAGGGGACTTTTAGCAGTAAAGTATCTAGACCTAAACCTGTCAGAGATACCATGTTATTGTAGCTTCCTTATCTTCAACAGGATTTGCTCATGTTCAGCACATGAAAATGAGACTCCATGTTAGTGAACAGGGCAGATGGCAAATACTTTATCACTAATACAACCATTCAAAGCAAGGCAGCTCTGGTGGCTGACAATATAGGAATAAATACCCCACCGAGCTAATCATGTGGCTCCAAGGGCAAGAAATAAGGAATTTAAGCACAAAAATGTCATCTCTGAATCTATAATCTGTCAGGTCTACCTAACATGTCCATTGCTGATAAATTATGTTCCGATATATCAGGTTGAGTGAGGATGGCCTGCTTGTTTCAAGTACTACTTGTCTATTTTAATGGATGGCTAGTCAGAAAATTCGCAATCCCACGTTAGTGGAAAACTGCACAGACAGAATTTTATGGGCAAAATCTCTTGATTTTAAAAAAGCATTTTCCATAACTATTTATGTTTTAAATTCATATGCTTTCAAAGCCAAGTGCATGCCACAGGGGGGGAAGATTTAAAAGCTGTGAGGTTTCTGTTGTTGTTTTTAAGAGTCAGAGATACATTCTTTTTTTTTCAGTCTACAGGAAAGTCAGTGCAGTTTGAAAAGTGGATGGATAAACATCTTTATTGCCACAGCAAATGAAACCTGATACTGATTTTTCTTATCCATACGCTGTAGATGTCATGTCAAGTTACATGGATGTAAATCCACTGGAAATAATAGTTACTCTGAATTGCTACTGGTCAAATATAGCAGCATTTGGTCTGACATGAAAGCAGAAAAACAACTATGCAACTGCATATATGAAAGAAAATAGTAACATAATATATTCTTTGCTTAAGAACCATATGAACTATTTAAACACTGACACAAAATAGTTTTCTCCTACGAAAAAATTGCCGCTGAATTCCCAGTTCCACAAGCATTCTGACAGTTGGTTTTCAGGTTGTATGACCTAGTGTTGGTATGAATTTAGTCCAGCTTTGTCAAACCAAGCATTTAAAGCTAAGATAAATACCTTTTTAGGATCCAAGTGTTCATGGTTCATAGACACACTGATAACCACTAAGTTGAACAGGACAGATCACACTCCAGCAGTGGATTTTAGGGACACAACCCCTGCCTGTGTCAAATTAAGACAACGATGCTGCTGATCCACTACAACCAACCAGAAAAGCTGAGGGTCTCTGAAAATGTTCAGCCTCATCAATGTGGAAAGAGAGTAGCAAAGTTTCATTTGTAACTTGGGCTACATTGATCATAAAATTGGCATAATTCTTTTCATGAGACCTAAACAATAAAAAAGGCAGCTCACAAAATACATGGGAACCCTAGAAATAAGAAGGAAGTGCAAAAATTACACTTGAGCCAGAGAACAAGTACTGTAAGAAGTAATGTTTTTTTCTTGTTTTGGATTTTATTTTTTGACAGCTTTATTTATACACAGGATGAAAAAATACCACAGCAAGTTTTACCACAAATGCTTTTTTTTAAGGTGACGTCTATCTACTACGAAAGTAATTTTCCTTTCCATTATCATTTTTTAATCTTTTGGGAGAGTTTGAAGGACCAAATAAGCTCGGCCACTATCTATGGCCTTCTTTCAAAAAGAAGCCCTCAAAGCTCAGGCTCCTTAAATCAAACTACCACTGGGGCAAGGCTGGGTCTCCTGCTTGTTTGCTTTTGGCCTTGCAGCATATTGGTTCAGGACTTAGGGCCGAACTCAGCTGCAAAGATAATGCAGAACCAGAGTGCTTCTTTTCCTCTGGCTGCTGAGGAAACCCCTGCTTTAGATTAGAAAATAACTAATGATTGTGTGTCCCTGTATGCTTTGGAGTAGGGCCCCTTATTTTATCTACATGGCAGCTACCTGTCAACGTGTGGTGCTTGGAGTAGCGCACTGGGAGTTCATACACACCAAGACTATCTAAACAGACCATTAAGTGCTAGTAAAGTAACACATGTGAACGACAGGTCAATAAATTTTAAACAACTTATGTTCTCTGCAAAGACTTGGCTGTTTTAGAACAAGCTGTGTTTACATAAAATCAATTTTTACAAGCATCTAAATAATATGGGAATATGCCACAATAATAATTATATTCTAAGTTCAATATAATAGTTCCAAAGGAATTCAACTAATTTCTTGCTTGTTAATGTATTTTTCTTTCTTTTCCACAGGTCTGGCTTCTTAAGTAACACCTCCTTTTTACAGACAATGTTCAAATTCCAACTTGTGTCCAAATGAGAAAGAATTGTTAACTTTCTACTGATCCTTATCCCACCAGATATGAATGTACAAAATGACTGAGAGGTCAGTAATTCACACTTCTATTTTATTATTCTACCTCTTCTAACAATGCTTGTCAACACTTGTTTAAAATAAACTGGTTTACCCAGAGCAATCCACGTATGCACAGAAAATTGGAATAATCTGAATTAAATTTTGGATCGAAAATTCCAAAGCTTTGGATTAAGTGATGGCTGAGACCTCAACTTCCTGGTATTTAACACAATGTCAGTCTATTCATTTAAAAGCTGCATATGCGTACTCAAGTAAACATACACACATGCTGCATGCACTCGCACCCAATTGCAAGTAACAGCAAATAAAAGAACCTAAATTTCACAATAAAGACTAAAGTAAATGTTATCCATAGCTACAATGGCAAAGGCACTGGCAAACTGATTTACAGGGCTGAGTTTCCACTTCAGTTTTGTTGCTTTTCAGCTACAGGCAAAAGACTTTAGTATGTTGTGTGTGCTATAAATTCACATTTGCCACAAGAACCCATGATGCCATCTGTTCCCTAGAGCGTTTACATAAAGTATGCCAATGCAAACCATCTGCAAACTGTTCTTGCATGTGAATTCTTGTGATAATGCAATGTGGTACATTTGCAATTTCAAGCAAAGACCACTTGAGCTTCTTTGTAATTGCCAGGCTTAACTCAGATGTTCTATAGAAACCTCTTTAGAGCAGGATTGTGGGGTATTTTGTCGGTGGTTTTGCTAAAATCCTTGATGTTAACTCTTTACTATTGTTTTCAGGTTTCATTAATGCAAGATACTTAAGGCAAGGGTGAGAGGAGGGAACAGGGAAAGCTGGATATTTTTCCATCCCCTTGAGCTAAGGACTTTGAAACAGACCCTGAGCCTTTTGGAATCAAAAAGAGAGCAAGACCTTGGCTACTTATACTAAGCATTGAATTGTATGACCTGTAGCAGACAACTGTAGGGTTACAAAGCACTGTAATTCTTTCTATCCATTGTAGAATTACATTCTCCTGTCCTCTTCATGATTTAGCATTTTTTTCTTCTTGCTATTTTTGAAAGGTGATGTGAAACAAAATGCTCAGGAACAATATGTGCATGATATGCACTGATATTCTGAGTGACAGCAGAAAAATTTCAGAAATTAAAAAAAAAAAAAAAGTGGAAAATGTATCCACACATCTCCCCAACAGCATAAATCCCTGAAGGTGTTAAAGCAGTTGGGACCCTGGTTAACTCTGATAAACAGATAAATTATTCAGTCTTTTAACTGTTCTCTAGTTGGCATCTAAATTTTCAATACCCATCTCTCTCCTCACACAGTCAATTTAAATGCAGAATTTCCTATCTTGGGTCAAACCAGCTACTATGAATAACCTGTATGCATGTGTTTTGTGCTTCATTTGCTGAGCTACTATAAAAGAAGAGTGGCCAGTATCACCACTTACCCATATTTTTTTTCTTACAGTTTCATACCTCTGCTACCAAATATAACTTTGCTATACCCTACTACTCAAACAAGCCTTTAGTAAAAACCACTCAGGAGAACAATGATGTGAGGTAATGCTTGGGTGACACCCTCAATTAGCCAGTGTGACACATGCCAGGACTCAGTGACACATGCCAGGACTCAGTGCCACACACCAGTGCTGCCTGCTCTCTCCAGGTAGGAGTCCAGATGTCTCCAGTGCATTAGCTGATGGTTGAAGAGCATGTTATAGACCAAACAAAGAAACGATTCGTAATTCTTAAAAGACTCAATCAGCCTGTAATTTGGTTCACTCTGCCCTTATTCTTTATGAAAATGACTGTCAGCCTGAATCTTCCCCACTCTGTGGGTGTTACTACTGGGAAATTTCTCTTGCCAGCTATCCTATACACCAGCCTCCTACTTAAATCCTAATAAAACTAGCTCTGAGATTTTACTTTCCATCACTCACTCCAGACATAGTTAAACACTGTGAAGGGTGACACGTGTGATATAATTAACTATGACTGAGAGTTTTCATTTGTTTAAGCGCAGAGGCCTTATTTTCCATTATCTCCTTATTAGTAGAGAAGAAAGCAAGCACTGACATACATGGTGCACCTCACATAACTCCTTGCCATTTCTACAGCCAGAGAATGCTATTTTTTCGTGCTAACTCAGCTTTTCTTCAGCAAACCTACTTCCTAGCTCCCTCCAGAGCCTCTGGGACTGGTACTAACCCCAGGCTGCTATCCATAGTGGGTTATGTTGTGCTTTGTTGGGAGTTATCAGCACGCTCAAAGTTTATGCAAAAGAAAAAAAAAATCCCAACAGATGATCAAAGTAGCAGGAATACCTGAGCTTCTCTGTTTGCAGTAGCTCACTTTCACTGAGCAAGCCCCAACAGCATCTGTCATTAATGCACGGAATGGATTGCTTTGCTCAGACATCTGTGGGTCACATTATTTCATGAAAGGCTGAAGCAAGAGGGGAAAGTAAAACTGAGGCAGGTTATTAATCACTTACCATTTCCTGTACAACACAGAGGAAATAATCAAGCAGTACAGTGGGTTATAAAGGGAGATTCCTGAGAAACAGAAATATGCAGTTCATTTAAAGCATTGCGGGAGGCTATGAGATAAGAGGAGGATTCTGTTTGTGGAAATTTGGCGCTTTTAAAAATTTATTTATGAGATTAAGTAACTGACAACAGCTACCACATCTAAACAAGGATACGATGGCATTTGCCCAGTCTCTGAGAAGAGCAGTGCTTCGGATTTACAAGTCTTCTCCAGTCATATCCAAAAAGCACATGGTTTGATCCAGAGCAGGTGGAAAGAGCCCAAAACTACACTCAGTGATATTACACGAGCAGGAACAGAGATCCTGAGGGAATTTGTCACATATAAATTAATGCCAGCCTTAACTGGAGTGACTTCGACTCATCGATATATGCAGCTGTGTCCTCACTTGGGATTTTTCTGGCTACATATGATTTTACACATCTGACAGCTTTAAATCAGGTGTCCAAATATAGACTGCAGCATGCCAGAACGCTCTGTCAATTTGCCCCTTTCCCTTGGGCTTATAAAGCACTAAATGGGCAGAGGCTCATCAGTGCAGGATCAAGTCCTGATCCTACCTGCACCCCATAATCCCGTTACCTTCAGTGGTGCAGAATGGGAATCAATAAAAACAAAGCTGCACCTTTAGTTTTTAAACCGTATTTTTGTCCCCCCACCTCACTGTCAGTCTGCAGCGGATTAAATTGCGATCCAGTTTTTCCTTGCTATGCAAATTAAAAACTGGGCAATTGCCTGCCTGCTAGCAGCATGGGGAGTCAAAGGGTCAGCATCACTGACAACGAATGTTGAACTGAAATAGACCATTTTCTGGATCATCGTTTCTGAGACGAATAAGGGAGATAAAACTCCTTTTGAAGAATCTGCTAAAGCTACACTGAAGTAATCACTCAAAAGACAACAGAGGTGGCTTACACAGAAGGAAGGGTATGGGGGCAGCATTTTGCGGTTTTGTGTGGTTTTTAGCTACTCTAAGAGAGCAAGGCTTAGGACTGCTAGCTTTGGTAATTTATACTAAGTATTTCTAATACTGACCTACTCTTCTGTTTAGTTTACAGGACAACGAAGGCTTGTCCCTGTTTCTGCTCCTGCCATTAATTTCCAAGGGAAAAAGACAGTACTCAAAAACGGACAGGACTGGAGATGCCAGCAGAAGAAAAGGCTGTTATAGCAGCTTTGCATTGAAATAGCAAGTTAGTAAAATAAATAAATAAATAAATAAAATAGCCAATGTAAGCAGTTTCAAACTGCACGTAATGGTCATTACGACAAAAAAAAGCGCCTCACATTTAACTAATATTATTGTTATTAGAACTGATGGAGCGAACTTCTGGGAGATGCTAAAACCTCTAATAAGAAACACTGGGATGCACAAAAAAAATCAGTTTGGGTTCTTTTTTGCTTTTTATATTACTGAGCTTTCAATTTCCATCTTTAGAAATAGCCCAGTCATCAAAGACTGTGACCCCTGCAAGGGCACTAATTGAGGAGTGGATATAGTTTCCCAGAGACTAACAGCCCCGGGTAGCGAGGCTGTGCTGCCCTGCTACGGCGCTGCTGCAAGGAATACGTATATGACAGGACCTTTGGTCCGTAACTGTGATGGATACCAAGTTGCTACAGCAAATATTGCCCTGGATGACTGCCAAGGATTAATCTTTTGACAATTAGGAACTTGTTTCATTCTCCAGCATAAGCGAGGGTAGGCCTTTGCTAACCTAATCTCAGTTTGAAAGATGTCAAGCATATTCTTCACTATGAAATTAAAAGACAGGCTGTTTTATCTTCAAAAGAAGTGTCTCGAACATAGAAAATCACACTTGAATCTACCCTTGGATACAGGATTAGACAAAGACTGTGTTTTACTAATGTGTACAGCTTTCAATACCCTCTTAAAAAAATCACAATTCTAAAAAAATCAAACAACAGAATCTGCTAAAAATTGTATTACTTTGTAGTGACTGAATTCTGTCCTTAGATGTACACACATGGGGCTCTACTTGACAGCCAGCCTGCATAACCTGAAAGTCTTCATCTGAATGCAGAATCTGACCCACAGATGCAGAAAATCATATATGTTTGATGTAGCAGATTTCTTTCATAAGAGTAGCATCTGGCCCTGAAAGTATTTTAAAACACTGAGACTGAAGCATTTGACATACTGTAGTCTTGCTGAGTTCCTTCCTTTATTTGGAGATGATGAACTTGATAGCAGTCTGCATTACCAAGTGATTAATCAGTCACTTTTTTAAAGGTTATCTGTTAAAAATACATCTGATTAATTTGGTCCAATGACAGAAGAGGAGCTATAGATCCCTTACAGCTGACCCGGAGGCCACCACTGTGTAACAATGGACAGGTTTCATTTATAACATGGTGAACACACCTGGAAATCTGCTTGTAATTAGAAAGTGATAATGAATCCATCTATCAAAAAGAGGCCAGTTTGTCAGCAGCTCTGGACACAAACCCTGATATTTACTGTAAATCCCTCTGGCTTTCCCTGCAGGGTGTAATTGTAAATATGAGTCTTCCACACCTCAGACAAGGGTCTTTCCGGACTCTGGTTTTAATGAAGAGGTTTTTCTTTTTGGTAAATTCATTGTTTTGCTGTAACAGTGAATGAAAGTTCTAAGTGATGAGTTACAGACATGAATTTTTTTCTTCAAACATTATTGTGTCTGTTTCAGCAGAGGAGAATGATGCTTAGAGACTCTGATGATCTAAAAGACAAATGAGACCCATACAAACAGAAAATGCTTGAACAAAGCAGAAGTGAGGGAGCCTGCAGATAAGGGATGACGATTAAAGAGAGTTGTGTACCTAGCCTAAGTTCCTGATGAAGGGTATAGGTCACTCAATACCTATAAAGATGATTGGGGCAATACTAAAGCTGTTTCACAAATAACCTGATTAATGCGAGCTTCTGAAGAAGGCTGGGACTCAAAGAGGACTCTGAGATTATGAGCTTTGGGAACTGGAAAAATAGTATTACCATCAAAGGAAACTGTCAGGGAGGATGAAAGGGAATGGAAGGAGTTTGGAAGAGGTGTAACAACAGCTGCCAGATTTTTTCTTTTTTATCAACATTCAGGTGGAGATATCTGCAGATACCAGAACTCCAGTTCCAAAAAGTAGCCATAACAGGAACCGAGTCATGACTCAAGGCACCTGAATGCTTCCATCACCCTGGGCAACTGGCACTGATGATCAAATATAAATAATGTCCCTGAAGGAAAGCCACAGCAAAAGCGCTCAATACATTTCTGAATATTGATTCCTTCCAGAAACCAGAGCAACCCAGATAGGACCAAAAGAAAACAGCCATTAGTCTTTAGTGTAAAATCAGTTACAATCCAATTAAGTGTCTACCAGAAAGCCAACATAAAGACTCACATGTGGCAACAAAAGAGAAAACAAAACCATGTTAAGATCAGCGCTCTAAAATCTAACAGCGTAAGATGAAGAGACCTGGCCTCTTTCACAGGCACAGACAGATGATTAAAGCATAAAACAAACATGTCAGAATAAAACTGTTAAATAAATCATTTTACAAGGAGGAATTTTAAAGTTTATTTTCACTGTCTTTCTGGCAACTAGCTAATTACCTGCTTATATCTTCTTAAGATGAGGAGGAAGCTGAAAAGTGGCTGTTAATAAATCAGATGCTCCCCAGCAGCCCCAAGCCTTTAAACACAGTGGACAGCAGTTTTTACTATGGAAGAATATAGCCAAGCTCATAACAACATTACTCAAAAAGTCCAAACAGCCCTTCAGCCGCCAGTCTTCTCAAGTGTCTGTGGGGAAAAGGTCCATTAAGGAAATTCTAGAATATACACACATGGAAGAAAGTGAAGAAATGAAGTACAACAGAGAGCAAACATTAATCTTGGACAACCACAGCAAAGGATGCTTAGGCTGTGACAGAGACCTGCACTTCAGAGAAGCAGGACAATCCAGGACAGTTTGTGATTGTGGGGAGAAAGAAAGCGTTCCTCATGGGCCTACAGATACCATTGATCATTCTCAGGGGCATCATCATGGCTTTGCCATGGGCACCAAATATCTGAAGGGTACAGCCAGGCTGGGATGGCGAGTCAGACCTGTGTGAGACTTTCCCAAGAACCCTTCCATGGCTGGGCACAGCAGCATGGAGAAAGGCCAGCCTAGCAAGGAGAGGCAACAACTGAAAACAAGTCTTCAAACAATATGCTAAAATGAGAAGATTAATATAGGTAAAAGATCTGAGGAGGAAAAAACCCCCACAAAACAGCCAGAAAAATCACCTGGTCAAAGCAACAGATCTAAAGTAAATATTTCACTTTCAACAATAATGTCTTGTTTAAATGAAAGTTAACAGGAGGAAGCTAGATAAGCAAACACAACCACACCACTTTACCCAATGTACAAGGATTGAGCAACAAACTGTACTGACACCAAATCCAGCAAGAATCTGTCACTCAGCCCTAGACAAATGAAATGGTTAAGAAAATGTGATTAATTTTTCTGCAGTTGATAAACACTCTGAAGAGCGTTTGGAGAAAAGGACGACCAGGGAAAAGGAGATGGCAGAAGAAATAAAGAAGGGCAGTTATCTCCAGCCAACAGAGAAGACAGCTGCCACCATGACTTCTCTTCAGAACCCCAGAGAAATTGCCCAGGGCTGGAAGGACAGCAGAGTGCCCTCACAGACCAAAACTCACCCCATGACAGGACTTACATGCCCACAGCCCTTGGTATAACCACCATCAAAGTTTCAAAAGGGGGTTTCTTTCAGGGACACAACCATTCAGATCAGAAGCTCTCACACAGTTGAAGCCCCAACAGGATGAGGAAGAACAGAACTAGAGTATTAAAGACACTGCTTGTCCTCTGTAATTCCAGATGTTACTACAGCAATAGAAAGGGTTTTTTTCCTGGCACTTGCCAAGAGCTGCTGCAAAGGCAGCTGTGCGGCTATCCTGACATAAGGCAGATAAACCAAACCACCAGTGCCAGTGGAGCTGTCACTGGAAAGCAGGGGTCCTGTAAAAGAGAATAAGGCAGTGCCTTAGGAAAGATCAAGCAGCAGAAATGGGTAAGGGACCACAGAGTGAAGAAATATGGGGAAGGAAGGGAGCAGTGGAAAGCACAATAAAGAAGAGATGGAAGAGAAGGATGACGTGGGAAAAGGCACAGCGGCATGTGTCACTGAAAAAGGTCCAGAACTCAATAAATGCCACAGCAAATGCTACCCACCAAGCAATTCCCTGCCCTCTCCTGGCACCTCCCCTGCATCCCATCTACAAGCCTGCAGAAGGCAGCCTTCATCTTAGCATTCTGGTGCCAAGGAGATGAGTGCAAAACAGTTTGTTTGGTAAGCAGTAAGGCTTCAAATTCCACATGGCTGAATGTGTTTCCCCTACTACAACATATCTATTAACATGGTGCTATTTTTTACATGTGATTTTTAGAAACTGTCAACCAAGAGGTGCATTGTGGGCTGGAAGGGTAGAGAGGGAGGGAGTGGGAATATAGGCCCTCTGAGTGTTGCTCATGGAGACAAAGCTATTGAGAAAGCAGTACTAGGAGAGCAGGACACACCAAAATTGTGGATGATGATGTCAGTCAGAATGCTGGTGACATAGGTGTGCACAGTGAGGCTACATGGTTCTGTCAGATAGCAAGAGGACTAAGCCTGAGTTAAGTGCCAGGTGAGGGCACAACCCATCAATAAAATAAATGCAAAGCTGGGCATGATCAGTGAGTTAATGTTTGTGAAGCGCCACAGAAGCTCCCCATTTTTCAGACACCTAATGATGTTGTGGCACAAAAAGCAAGCTAAACAAAGAGCTACATTCACTTCAGCTCCATTAAAAACATGGAGAACAAAATCAGTTCCAGACGTGTGGGAAAGAACCAACGATTGCTAACAACAACAGTAACGTCAGCATTAGTTTTCCATGAGAAAGAAAAAACCACTATGGAATAATAAAATAATTGTATGAATCATAAAAAAAAGATATTTTCAACAATCTGAGTACCACATTAAATCCTGGAATTAATAAAAGAAATAAAAACCAATTTACTGAATTTAAAATCTACATGTCTGAAAGACTGAAACTGTTTAGAAGATATTTTTGTACAAGTGGTCAGCCTATATAATAAGTACACTGTGATTAAGAAATATAGATTGCAATAACTTAATGAGCACATAATATTTTCCCCTAGGAAAGGACATTAGTACTGATAGATCCATCTGTGCTCTCACCTAGTATCTTGTTCTGGCAGCACACTCCTCACACACCTCCCCCCATACTACTTTTGCAAGAAGCACTGGTCAGCATAAGTAAATGTCCTTGTATTTTATGTTGACTTACAAATACAAAAATACTACTTCACTAACATCTGATCTACTAAAAAGAGATTTGTATCTGGTCACTCTACTTACTTAATCCTTTTCAGGCAAATCTAGCTGAGAAACTCTACTGCTGAGTGATCTTACTGCCCTGTGAAACTGCTCCCTCCCCACTCTCCCCCACACTCAGGACAACAGTCTTGTTCATAGCTAGAAAAAGCAGTAATAATCCATCACCATACACACAGAGCAGCTCCTTAATTCTCCATTTTCTTTCATTTTACCTTCGCAGCCACAACTTGCTTTCCCTTCTTAGACAAACTTGTCTTACATTCTTCTTACAGAAATGGCATCCTGAACTTCAAACTGCTTACACTGTCAACATTTTTCTGGCATCCTCTAAAGCGATCAGGGCTTTCGAGGGCAGAGCACTTCCCAAGTTAGCTTCTTGCACTGATTTGATGGATCAAGTGTGCCTGATACTTGTTCCTGTCAAATATATCATACAAATACTGCTCTGACATTGTTTTTATGAGTAGCACAGGAACAAATTCGGAAACAAACAAATCTTATCCTCGAGATCAGAGACAAGGATATTAAGGAAAGAACATTCTGGTGGATGTGAGTCTATGTTTTCCTACTTACTGCCCAGTAGGGAGGAAGGTGAATTGCTACTTACTTTCATAGACTGCAGTAAAATTTCAGATTCACCCTGCCAGGCTCAGACAGTATTATCACCTGCATCAATTAAGGTACCTCAGCAAGGGTATTTGCAAAAAATTTACAGTAATGGCTTTATCAAAGCATGAAAACGTAAATGTGCCCTGTTTTACATGGAGGAAACAAGTGATTAGAGTATGAACACATCCTTTAGGGTCATCTGCAAAACAAGAGGATTGTGCTGTAGGAATTTTTTGCACTGGATGGTGAAAAATTGTTAGTCACAAGAGAAAAAAACCAAAACACCACTGGATTTCCTCCCCTCCTGGCCACTGTTCTCCTTCCCTTTTTCATTTAACATTTAACTGATAAAACTTGCTATATTATTTTTTCTAAGATGAAACTATGGATACTATTTCTGTGAATCTCTAAGGTTTGTACAAGGTCCCTTACAGGAGCTGAAACCTTAATCTGGGTTCTCCCGGCTTCTCCTCCTAATTACTTTAAACCAGCTCCACCCAGATTGTCTACAAAGTCTTTCAAACAAGCTCAACTGCAACCAGGATTTTCATGATAAGAGCAGTGCTTTCTCTAGATACCTCTGCCACAGTGCAATTTTGCCCATGATCCTCCTGGCTCAAAGCCAGAGTCAGGACAATATAACCTGCATAATTACACCTGGTCAGCCTGCTTTCTCCTACTGATAAATAAAGAATAAGTTACATAACTTCTATGTTATTTTTTTAATAGGTTTTTCAAGTTTTTCAACTATTTCTACTTTTTCAAAGCTCCCAGATTAAGTGGTCCCTGGCACTTCTACCCTGGCCTTTATTCTCCATTACTGGAGACCCCAAGACAGCAATGCTGTCCTCTGCAGTTGCCAAGCAAAGGGAGCAAAATCTGACTATGAATTGTTAGTTGAAGACATTGTTCAACTTGTTGTATGTCCCCAGAAAGCAAAAACATAGGCACTGTATTTCAGACTACTTCCAGGGAATAGTACAGAAAGTGGTGTCAGAGGGCGGCTGAATCCTGCAGGAAAGTATTTCCACCCCATATAAGGGAGGACCCATGCACTTAATTAAGCTTCCTCAAACTCTGGGGTGTTTCTTTAGAATGAAGAGGCCCTGAGAATCAGTAGTTTCTTCCTTACATTTCTAAAGCAGGTAAGAATTGAGGTTTGACTTCCAAAGTAGTCTCCACTGAAATAAATTTCTGACAAGCTGCGGAGAAGGGCTGGACATAACGTAAATGGATGGAGTGATCATGATGACTGTCCGTAGCACTCACTTCTTGGATGTCAAGGTAAACCCCACTGCACAGGAGAAAGTAAGGAATTCTGAAGTAGTTCCTCCCTACAAATTCAAAGTCTCATGAAGTTCACATGGCACAAGAGACTGTAAAACTGTTTCAAATAATTCATTGGTGGTTCTCATGCAGAAAAGAACTGTTAGTTCAAAGACAATAAAAATAAATCTTTAGGATCATATCCTTTGTACAATAGATTCACATACTTATTGATTTTCTGCTTTCAGCTGTCCAAGTGAAGAACTGGATGGAGAAGGTAATTTGTTCTGGTGGACACTGTTTTCCTGCAGCATGTGAATATAAGTCTCCATCTCTGCAAGTAGGACCACAGTGACAACCACCATGTGTGGGCGGCTCCTGTGTTGTTCAGTCAACCTGGCCAGTCTCAGCACTGAAGGCTGCACTCTGCAGAAGCACAAGGTTTCTTTGTTGCATCATTCACAGATCTCAGAGGCAATGACTGCCATGAGACAATAGCTAAAGGTGAGATTTGAAAAACAGAAATGAGAGCAGACAACTTCCAGCAATGAGTTTAACACATAATGTGCTTTCAACAGTGAGGTTGGACTGCTGTTGGGAAGCACCCAATTCTGTCCAGGTTTCTTCTCTCAAGGCGAGCACCAATGCCTACACTCTCCCGAAATTATAGTGCTTAAGATAGCAGAGTGTGCCACAGTCTATTTGCAGGTCTTTGTCACTGACACATGGAAATGATCAGTTTTGTTTCTTAATGTCTGCCTGAGCCTCATCAGTCTTTATAGGAAGACTGACAGTTTTTCTGAGCTTCTGCCTGGAAACCGAGGATATACCTCTTCTATGTTCAACCTTGTTGCCTTGAAGTGCTGGCACTGCCTTTGACATCAGAGGTGATGTTGGCTTTGGTTCTGCACTGACATCAAAGCCAAAGGGGATATTGGGTTGATCCTCCATGCCAACTTTTGTGGTAACGTTGTTTCAGGAGTCAAGTGACTATTCCTTTCTTTTGGGCACCAAAAGGCATTAAATTACTCCCATTTTGGTACCATGAATTGAGAGCCTCAGAAAACTGCAGAGCATCTGTTTGGCATATAGGATTTCCTGAGGCAGAAGAGACATAAGCTCCTTGTGCCTCTAGGGCAATTACTGCTCAGCAGGATGGGCAAGGCTTAAAGACAGAGTATTTTGTGTCCTCATTTCACAAGGGTGCTTTGCCAGTCTGTCCAGCTGCTTGTTACTTCAATAGTTATTGGCATTCAAACCAGAAGAAGAGAGGGTTGTAAACAAGAAAAGTCCTTCAAGATTTCAAAGGAGTTTAGCCTGAGCTAAAAGCTAGCAAGTTGGAAACCAGTTAGACATCTTACTGTGATGGTCAGTAAGAGGAAACCAAAGTTTCAGCCTACCTCCTGCCTTAAATAAACAAGATACATATGTAGCCCTGTCAGAATCAACTAGTCAAGAACAAGTCTCCAGCACATTTAAAACAGAATCTACACTGACACTGACTTGAAAGAGAAGTGCACCTTTGGTAAGCACACATAAAACTCATTTCTCGTTACAGCAAGGGAAAAGAAAGATCACTTCTGATACAAGCTTGCAGGTCGTCTTAGTACTTGAGCCTTCCAGATGTAGAAAAGGGTATGCTAAGAAAGGAAAACATGCTGGGGATTTGATCCCTATTCCAAATGGTCTTTGCAGTCATATAAAACAACCCAGACTTATTATAGCTTCAAAAGCCACACATAGTTAATCCTGATTTTATCAAGTACCATAATACTACACAGGCTAATAATGCTTTTGAAACTATTTGCATAATGAGTAACACATAAAGCTGTGTAAATCTTTACATTTTTTGGTTTCTCATCTAGAGCACTTTTAAGCAAGGTCAAAAGCAAAGCTGTATGTTTGTTTTATTTTTTTTTACTTCTAAGCACTTTCAAGCAGAAATAAAGAGTTGTTATTTTTCAAGCGTTCATGGCTCCTCCTTCATTTTAAGCACAGAGAAACGGTCCTGACATATTACATATGACATAATAGATTTTTGGAAGAATCTTTTGCTGATTAACCATGCAGTGAAATGAAATGCTTAATAGAAAACACTTGGCACAAGCTCCCTGGATCAAAATGTCACCTTGAAAATGTCTCTAAGTCATTTGTCACTGTAGAGTTTACCCACATTGCACAATACTGGCATCCCATACCAACCCACTGCAACTGCAGCTAGACTGCCCAGGGTGATAAGGAAATTACAGGTATTACCTCTCTGGCTATCCAGAGATAATTAGCAGCTGTCACAGGCTGCAACAATCTAGGAAATTCCATGTCAAAAGCAATCCTTCTGCAAGTACTGACTCCAACAGGGATTTACTATTTTTGGCCAAGGTTAAGTCTGGGTTACAGTACCTGTAAATGTGTGGAATCACGCATGTGATGCCAAACAAGCTTTGTTCAGGGGTTGACCTTTACAGAGTATGCTTTTCTTGTAGCATCTAGAAATTATTTGTAAAAACTGGCATCTGAAGTGTGAATACAGTTGAGGGGTTACAAACAGAATGAGGTATTCTTACTTGCTCTGCTGCTATAAAGATGTCTGGGCCCTGATATTTTTGACAGAGCAAGCTTCAACCAAAAAAAATGACATCAACATTAGTCTGCACAGTGCCCGGCCTGATGGCAGGCAAAATGAAGATTCCTCAGACAGGCGACTCAATGCCCTTGTAAAGGGTAAAAGTCAAATTCTGCCCTTTTGAAGAAAAATGTTGGTAGCTGTCTGCCTGCTTTGAAAATTGCCGTACACTCTCCACAGATCTGGTTGAGAACGAATACGGTTAGTGTTTTATCCCTACACATCTTTGCTTATTATTTTTATGTCATTCGGAACGCCTCAGTGTTCTTGTGCATTTAAAAAGCTATTTATTACCCCTGCCTTTTAGGAAATGATACAAATACCTGGGATGTAGGAAACATTTGGGTAGAAATGCCATGGTCTAAATCTTTTATCCAGTATTTGTGGCACACGGAACATAAGTGAATACATCTTAACATCCCCTAGTCCTCATATTCTCATCACATAGACAGTAAATGCAGCCCCCACAATAAATCACAGCACAGCAAGCACAGTGGTACCTGGCACATTGCATCCCCTTCATTCTCCAAGATTTCATACCTCCTTCCTTTTTGCCTTTGCTCTCTGTAGCCCATCTCTAGGTGTCCACCCTACATCTGAAAGAAGTTGCTCCAGTTCCCTCTAAAAACTCAGTGTTATTTGTCTGGTCAAGGAAATAAGAGACAATTCTCAGCCCACAGTGGCAAAGCCAAATGCACTGCAGCACTTTCTGCTGACAGAAACATACACCAAAAGTGAGATTTACTGCACAGCCTGAACACTGCACCACAGAAGGATCCTTGATGGCTTATTCAGTAAAAACAAAGACTATATTTCTATGTGCATGAATGGCCTGGTTCCATAACCAATATTATTGAGCATATTTTTTATTTTTTTAAAGTGAGATTTTTATACCTAAAACCTGAGAGCTTCTGGTGCCATGAAATCTGTCAAAATGCTTCTTTCATTTTCCATGCTTCTCTGCATTTGCAGTTTGAGTCAGACCATTTGGATGGTACTTTATGGTGCTCTCTCCTACTTACAACCCTGGGATTGTGGCTCCCAGGGAACTCTTGGCGAGACATGCTAACACCAGGTCCATGGGTGATTTAATACAGCCTGAATGGTCTTTTTCTCTCTCCCTGAACAGCATGTGGTACAGAGGGGAAAAAACCAAATACTTCTATCATCACAGTACTAACATTAACCTTTAGGTAATGGGTACCATAACTCAAGTTGTTCAGTTTAGTCCAGTTCAGAAAAATCACACAGAGACATGAAGAGAAGAATACTAAGGAGTACTCCTGGACACACCCACACGTCACTGGGAAACAGAAGTGTGCTGTGATGGACAAGTCAAACTTTTGTGTACAGCACTTGTGTTATACAAATGCTCAGGAGCATTGTTCCCTCCTAGCACCTTTATGAGTGTTTCTGTGCTGTGTGTGACCCATCAGAGAACAAACCAGACCAAAGCCATACAGGGGCACAATCAGTAAGCAGAAATGCAGTGACAATAGGAAATGTCTGTCACCAGCACACAAATGTGCACACAACAACACACAGATGTCCTCACCTATCTACTTTGAGCAGAAAGCACCTCTCCCCACTGTCTGTGCCTCCTCCTCCCAAGAGGCCAAAACTACTACTGGAGGAAAGACTAGCATATTCCTCAAAAATAGCACATACCAATTACATGGCTCCTTTCCCCCAACTTGAAGTCTTAAGATAACCTACACCTTTGTGTGTGCCATAATCTAATGTAACAAACTCCCAGATCTGTAGGATAACGTAGGACACATCTCATTATAGACTCCAATCAGCATCTTTGCAAGAAAAGCATGTTATTAAGGTCCATCCACAAAAGACAAAAAACATCTTACACCTCTGCAACCAATTTTGTAAGGCTGTTATGGAACCTCCCTTGTTTGCCGGCCAGGACAGCTTCCTTTTCTTTCTCCTACAAACTGCATTTGTTTTGTGACCTGTGCAACTCCAGTTGCTCTTGTGCAAACACTGTCCTCCAGGTTTAACTAATTCCTACTGCCTCCAACAGCCTTCCCCTCTGGTGTACTTAGAGCACATCATATCACTGCCCTGCCGATTTGCTAGACTAAACACACCAGGCTCCTCCAGCCTCCCCTCTTCATGTCTGCTTCTAGCTGACACTGGTTTTCCTACTGCACAACACACTTCCAGCCCTGTACCGCATAAAATTTCGATTGTTTCAATTTTAATGTGTGGAAAGTGCTGAGCACTCATAACTTCTCACTTGTGTTTAAAAAAAAAAATCACTACCTCTAGGTCGTGCATTTGCAAAACAGTCTGCTACCAAGTTATACATATAAAATAACCTAGCCCAGTGAAAATACCAATATATGATAAAAAAATTTGCTTCTATGGACCATTTGCTTCTCTGGTGAAAGATAAAGCATTCGCTATTCTGGAATAAGAGCTAATATTCACCATAAGCTTTTTGATTAAGACTTCTGATTAAGACAGTGTATTTTACCGTGTAACACAGGAAAATAAAATTTTCATATTATGTTGCCTCTGTACATCAAAGCTTGTCTCACACTTCTGGTGCAATTCATTAATTTTATTTCAGTGTAACTAGATAGTCCACATCAGTAAAGCAAAACCAAAACAAACAAACAAACAAAAAGAGGTTGTAGCTTACAATTCCACTTTTTTCTGCCATTGCCCTTGAAATGCATATTAAGTTGAATATGGAACAGATGATCATACAGAATATAACTCACTTTTTTCTGTCAGTGTAAGCAGTATATTGGTCTGGTTAAAGAGACAGCACAGAAAGCCCTTAGCCGCAGAACAGCAGTGAAATACAGGGCATAACGCCACACGTGATACACAAATCCCTAAAGAAAGACTTCCTGCATTCCTTTTAAAGTTTATTTAAGCTTATTTCCTTCATAGAGTTTACTTTCAGGAGAGAAGGTCAAGGCAACTCTCTTATATTTTTCCCCGAGAAGAAAAAGAGATGAAGCATCTACGAAGTTCCTGTCTTGCCTAGATGAGCTCGGGAGTTGGCCCTGTGGCCCAGAGCTGCTGTCTCACCCTTGCCATCCTTGGCAGAGGACAGCATACCATTTCTTACCCGAGTTCAGAGTAGTTCCTGGCTCACATGTATTGCTCCTGTTTCTTTGTCCTGTGTTACCCTTCTTGTCTTCCATTTGTCTGGCAATCCTGTCCACAAAGAGAAAAGCCCCCGATGGGTGATCTAAGACATCTGAATTGGAACTGGTGCTAACCTATTTACAGTGTTTCACCAAGAGACCTGAGGTCTTCTGAGGGACCACCCATCCCCTGACATCAATTGCACGCATCATATTAACACCTTCTCTGAGCACATGTCGACCCAAGTGGTACATCAACACAACTACATGAACCATTTACCCGGGAGAAAAAGTCATCCCCTATCAGCTGCTCTTCGGCATCTATCTGCATGTACCCAGTGGTACGGATGAGGCCAATTACTCCTCTGATGTAACAAGTTCAAGATAAAGCCAAACCCCACAGCTTGAATGGTGCACAGCAACCAGGGGGACCTCATTGGAGTGAGTCTATGTGTTGAAGCCCAGGAGCTGTAAATTATTTCTGTCCATGGATGAGCACACAAACCTCCTGCTGGAACCCACAGGGGGCCTGGCAAACTCATCTGAGGGCAAAGCTCGATCCTACCCATATAGTTCAAATGAAAAGATAATAAAGTCCCCTCCACGTTCAGCCATGTGACATGCAGCTAATGTTGCGTGATGGAATAGTAAACTCACTCTGTTGCCTTAGCTTTATTGCCAGAAAAGCAACAAAATTCATATTTAGCTTCATGTAGTGCTTTTTGTCCTATTTTAAAATCCCAAATCCCAAAATCCAAACCTAATTTGGAAAAAGCATTTCAGGAACCTCAGTGATAGTTTCTTCACTGGCAGAGCCCCAGTAATAGCATTTGGTCAGACACGCCCTGGGCTCCTCTCCTGGCAGAGAGTCTGTATAGGTTTCATCCCCAATACACATACACTTTCATGAGACCCCAAAAGCAACCCTAACACAGGTAAAATTCTTAACCAAGGTCATAATTATTCTATCTCAACTACTAGCTGCAGTGCACAATGTAAAATGTGCCTGTGCATCCCCTGAAAGGAAAAGCAGCACACTCCCTGGTCTGCCTGACCTGCTGTGCAGCCGCCTGCCCCAGGCACCAGCATCACTCCCTGCTCTTCTGCTCTGCGTTCACCTGTGGTAAATGCCTGTACATGGCACAACTGTGTGGGCTCACCATAGTGAACCCTACACACAGAAACAAGGACAAATACTGCAAGATGTTTGTTACTGTCTCTCCTCACTAGCTGACAGACTTTTTAACCTGAATTTCCCAACCAAGCTTTTATAACAACACTATTAGTTCCTACAGTAGATATTTTCATGGCATATCATCTCCTCTTTAAAAAAAGAAGCAAACAAACAAATAAAAACAAACTGTCCAAGGAGTTCATCCTGAAAAAATAAACTCCTGTAATTCACACAGAGCAGATTGCACTGTGAAAACATTCCTGTTCTCTTCAGGAATGTGAAACTGTTTAACTCCATCCATACACTGGCCTCCACAGCACAGAAAAGACCTGGCCAGGTTTTGCATTTGTAAACCAAGGTGAACAACCCAACATCCTCAAATAATGTCACACAGAAAAGGAAAGTAATAGTGATGAAGCTCTCATTTGCACTGTGAACCTGTGAGGGATTTTTAGCTATCCATTCCCTGTTACACTGGTTTTGCTTGCCTCATCTGAACATGGTGGAAAATGCACTGGTCTGAGAGGAAACTTCTGCAAATTATAAGGGGGAAAGTGTAGCAAACACTAAGTCACAGAATCATAGAATCATGGAATTGTCAGAGTTGGAAGGGACCTCTAGAGATCATCTAGTCCAACTTCCCCACTAAAGCAGGATCCCCTGGAGCACATTCCATGGGACTGCATCCGGGGGGGTCTTGAATATCTCCAGAGGTGGAGACTCCAGAACCTCCCTGGGCAGCCTGTCCCAGGGCTCTCTCACCCTCACCTTAGAGAAGCTTTTTCTCATAATTAAATGGCACTTCCCATGTTCCAGCTTGTGCCCATTGCCCCTTGTCCTGTCACTGGGAACTACTGAAAAGAGTAGTGGGAGTATTTGAGAAATCACCATGTCTAACTTAGAAAATCTTGCTGATACTGTAAAGTTGTCACTTATGTAAAGTAGCAGCAAGTGCCTCTACTGATAGGAGAAAGCAGGGGAGGGTCTGACTTTGGCAGGGTGAGCTCTGGTCAGCAATGCAGCTGTGTAGCTCCCTGCCAGCCTGTCCCTCTGTGTCCGATGGGTGCTGGAGCAGGAGCACTAAGGGACAAGGTACTGGGACAGGTGTTATCCCTTTCCATAAAAATTAGGTAATTCTCAGGGGCAGGTAGCCAGTGCTAGACAAGAGAGGAGGCTGAGGCAGGCCTTGGCAGCAGAGGTGCTGGGGAGTAATCTGCAGAAGACAGGCCATGTGCCTGCAGCATCAGCCAGAAAAGACCACCATGAAGTGTCCAAGGCAATTCCACTGCTCAGCACCTGTAAGGCAGGCAACACCTGCATATAACTCACACATATTATTGCATATATATATATATGTAAACTATGTCAGCATGTTAAGAAAAACTGAGCATTTGCCTGGAATATTCTCTATCATCACCAGTAGTCAAATGCATGTTTCCCAACAGAAAGTTTCTGTAAAACAGCATGGAAACGTGGATAAACCTTGGTCAATTTCAGAAAGCCTGGCTGTACACACTGCTGTTTCACAAAGATCCATAATAAAAAAACAAACACAAATATTTAATGCAAACTAAGACACTAGATTTATTTTCATTATTTCATGCTGATTCCACATGGTATAGCAGTATTTCTGTTGTGGGGAATTCTAAATCTAAGTACTGTGTCCACACATATACAAGGGAATGTTCCTTATCCTTTGACAAATCTTGGGAGCCTAAAATTTCTCTTCCATCAGAAAAGGTTTTATGTGCATTTTTCTTCATTGTACTGATCCAGAGGAATAAATGTAGAATGCATTCAACAAATCATGCTAATAGGATTTTTTTTTCAAAAATGTAAAGACAGTGCATTTTTTAATAGATATGCATATATATACCTAGATACATATATGTATATGCTTAGGCTTCACTGATTTTCACTAAGAAGGGATTTAACACTATTTTCCTATGGAAGGATCTTGTTATAATTTTAAAATCTTAAATAAGTGCAGAGGCACTTACAGACCTTTTGATTTTTTCTGCATGCATTTACCAAGATTTTTAAGATACAGAAAAATAAGCACAAAGACAACTAAAATAAGAGAAGTTATCTGGCCTAACCTGAGCACCTAGAAGATGGATGTCTAGTTCTGAGCTAGCAAATTAAAGCTCTTTTTACATCAAGTAGGCATTTGAAAGGGTATCTCAGTATCATCCTGCTTCGACAGGCACGCAAGGTAGATCAAGCACCCTGGAAGTGCTTGTTCACTGCCTGTCAAGGGTGCTTACGTTAACAAGTCAGCGTGTGAATTTTAGAGATGTCTAAAACTGGGTGAGATAAATGCAGACATCCACATATGCCTTTGCAGAGGTGCAGGAAAGGCTCTTTTTGACCCACTAAGACCTGTACACCATGTCTGAGGGGCATCCCCACCTTCCTTGGCCCATCTTCTACTCCTGAAATGCTACAGCCAAGGCCTGAATATACATCAGAAGTGCACCATTAGCAATGACGTTTCCTGCATTTGCAGTGCATAAACTTGTTCGTATAACAGCTCTCACTATTCTCCATTATTTGGCTGGTGCTCAGTGATGTAACCTAGTGTGAATGAAAGAAACCCCTTCTTCTCCGGCCTCAACAATGTGCCCATTTGTGAACAAAGCCACTGCTTCCCCCTGCAGAGCTGGTTAGCAGTGATATTTTATTTAAAATTCTTGTGGAAGCTTATGGGCTGAAGTAACCGCTATGTGAAAACCAGATGTCCCAGGCAGAGGAAAAATTCAAAGGGCTTTCATGAACATGGAAAATCATAATTTGGCTTCAGAGCCTGAGCTGTTTCTCTCCATGATGGGCCCTGGCAGTGGGCAGGGTGCCAAGGGGTTGCATGCAGGGGTATAGGATAAAGTAAGCCTGCCCTCTCGCCAAGGGATGGGCTTGTACTCAAGCACGGGGATAAACGGGATGAGCTGGGGCTTGCAAGTCAGGCCCCACTTCCCTTGCAGTCAGCCACATCCCAACACTGTCACCTTGCTTGTGCTCACAAGGCTCACCTCAAGAATGAGGAGGGGCAAAGCCAGTGTGGCAGGA
Organism: Apus apus; assembly: GCF_020740795.1. Classification (NCBI taxonomy): domain Eukaryota; kingdom Metazoa; phylum Chordata; class Aves; order Apodiformes; family Apodidae; genus Apus; species Apus apus. The sequence continues at coordinate 40,060,257 of NC_067283.1, read as the reverse complement.
ACTCTGGCAGTGTCCTGCAATCAGCTGATGTGGCCTCATTTGCCACACTGTGTATGTCACCGTGCAGCAAACAGCAGCTGTAACAGACTGCAAGGCTGGTAAGTGGGGTGCCTCCTCACCCCACCAGGGTCTGAGCCACAACACAACTACACATGAGCAAGCAGGGGGATGCTGCTCCAATACATTCAGTCTTAAGAGCTGTTAGGTACCTCTATCCAAGCCTACCCTGGTCGCTAAAACAGAGCCTCATACTGCTCTGGTATTGAGAAGACCTTAAGCTTGGAGTCAACATGTTGTCCAACTACTTTTCTTGCTCAAAACAAATACCTTACAATCTCTCAGTTTAAGGCAGCAAGGAAACTCAGATGGCAAGCTTCAGTAAAACTAGCACCCCTTCTAACTTTTTTACAGCCAAAACCCCAAGAGTAATTAAAAGCCCAAAAGACTAAACGGAGGCAGGTCTTTCAAACTGTCCTGCACTGAACCAGGAGAGCAGCCCACTGTAGCTATTGAAATCTTTTGTGCCTCCATTAGAAGCACAACTGCAGCTAGTTTAGGATTTTCTGACTGTGCTGGTATGACTGATCTACTTATAAAACCAACAGAGAGGCAAGAAATGAGAAACTTGAAATGGCTCAGCTATAAAACAGTATCCAATTACACGTCAAAGCCAGCCTGAACGCTTTTGTATCCATAAAAATTTTGAATAGGTGTTTTTTCAACTGTAGGTGTTCCAGTTTATGCCAAACTAATTTTGAAGGGTTTTAAAAGTCTCCCTGCATGTCAGCCAAAGGATGTGCTCAGTGACAGAAAAAGCTAGTAATAGATGGCAAAATAGCATCAAACTCCTTCCCACTCAAAATGCCGGTAAGATCTTGTTTAAATGACATGATGTGTCTGCAAGTGTCAAGACCTGCTGTCCTATTGTGACTGTAGGAAAACGTGATGTCATTCCTGCAAAAATAGTTAAATATACAATCAACTATGTACCTTTAACAGCTTCCTTTGAATATAAATATTTAAACCAGCATCTATGTTCTTTATATTTTTTTCATATTTTTAGCTTTTCTTCCTTATTTTTAGACACATGCATTAATCAGATAAATTTTAACTATTCCATCCACGTTATGACTCCTATTAATTTTCCCTCTTGGCTAATAAAACCTTCTCCCTTCTCGAGGTCACAGAGTTAAAGAGTTGAGACTAAGCCCCAGGAAGTCAAGGGTTTAACTCAGGACACTGCTGGCTGTGACTGCCCAAAAGCAAGTGCTGCTGGTGACACCAAGGCAAGCCAAACGCTCTCAGTGATGCTCCCAGCAGTATCACCCCTTAGGATGTTCATCAATCTTCTTGACATTTAGTAGGAGATAACACTACTAAATCTCAATGTAAGCAGAAGCAAGGTGCATGTAAAGGTGTAACTTCTATTTGCCTTCAAATGAGAAAAAAACTGAAGAAAAAAAGAAACATATTTCTTACAGGTACATGCAGTTGTAAGGACCAGCAAAGATACACTTCAGTATGAGTCTGTGCAAACCACAGCTGAGCAACATTGCTTTTCACCTTTAAAACCACCCTATAATCCTCACCCCAAAATTAATTTCATATATATGGATACTTTAAAATTCAATGATGCTAAATACTGCTTTAACTGCTGTAACAAAACCAGAGACACACACACACATAGCCCTCCACAGGCAGGGAAGCACTCTGTATTTCCCTGTAAGGAAGGCCCTTCTTTAATAAGAGCTTCATCCGATCACTGTCATTGTTCTAGATAATGGATTACCTACACATACATTTTCAAGTGTAATGACACTCTTGCTTATTAAAGACCTCTCAGCTGAAGGGGCAGAATATTATGAACTGGCCAATCCATTCATTTCCTTGAATATGTTATTCAGTATTTTATGCTAAACCAGCAATACACCATCCATTTTAGTACAATGATCCTTATGTTCAATAAAACTGAAGTGCTGGATCATAAATCATTATAGTAATTTATTTTACATTAGACACATTAGCCACTATATTCCATAATCTATTACAATAAGGTGGATTTAAATGTACCCCAAGGAACTGCAATAATAACTTGAGAACCAAATATAGCAATTATGGATAAAATATGCTTAACCTAGAACTGCACTAGCCACATAGACTGTTGTGAACTTTAAATAAAATTTAGAGAGGATGATAACTGTCCTGGAATAAACAAGCAACAGATGGAGATGGGAACCTCCTTTCTATACTTCAGATGGTTTAATATGCTCTAGCTATGGGGGAAGGGATGTTATGTGTATAAACCAATGTCTATTAAAATATTATTATTCCGTTATTACTGGTTATATTATCTTCCCATCATGTGGAAACCTCCTATATTTTCCTGGTGTTTAAATCCTACTGAGGTTTTTAAATAGCTCTTTCCCTTCCTAGCTGTCTGGTTAACCTTTTTGGATCCCTTGAATGCTCTTCAGAATCCCTCCCACAATTTTAAACATTTTTGTTAATTTTCCCATAACACGTCTAGATCTTTCTGGTGCTGTTGCAGCTTCAGGCTCACCAATAATGAAGAGGAAAGCTTGTTTGCCTCCTTCAGACGCAGTGACTCCGCACAGCCTTAAAGGTCATTGGCAAGTTTTTTGGCCCCAGACCAAAAAGCAATCTCAAATGTTTGTGAACACACTTCAGCATTTTTCAGAATTAGGGCTCTGCCAAGTATTAAAAACAACCATATGCTAAAGCAAGTGATTATTTTTTTACAGGGAGGACCCAGCACTTCAGACCACTGGGATTCCTGAAGGTGCCTGCCGCCAGCCTGGTGTGGAGGAGAAAGGGCACTGAGGGCCATCAGGCATCATCTTCATGAAGAAATTATGTACATTGTGCTCAAATTCCACACATACAGCTTTGTATTTATAAAACCATTTTGCTTTCTGCATAAATCCCGTTATCCCTGAGATATTTGCCTGGTTTCATTGCTTGTGTTTTTTCTTCCCATGAACAGGACTTGTATTTAGAACGACATGCTCGCTGCCACCAGAACAGCTGCTCTTACCTATTAATTCTCTATCACCCCTAATTTATGCAATGTTTCAAAAATAATTATTCTTAACTTACACTTCTTAAATATTTTCCTAAGGGGCATATCAGCTAGCTCTGCAGATACGTACACTGGATGTTCTTTTTTTCACCAATCATTCTGTTGTATGAGCTTTATCTAGAGGTCTATTTACATCACTTTCTTTACTAAGTGCTTCCCCCTCCTACCCCCCCTCATGGAGGCCAAATATTAAGGCTGGACGTTGAATGTGGCCCATTAAGCAGTTTCTAAAAGTAATCGCACAAGTCCAGCTGGAGGCCAACAGGCAAACTTGCCCAAGGTGCACTGCTGCCTGCCCTGTGCCTACTCAGCTTCAGTCTCCGTCTGCCATCCTATCCCCTTTCAGGAGACATTATATAAGCAAGAAAAATAAAAAGCCCAGATTATTCATGAAAAATTCAAAATAAAATTTACTTTGGCTCAAAGCCATTAAATATATTCAGGCAAATGAGAGAGTCTGAACCAAGGCAAGGCGTTGTTTTTCCAATTATGTGTCCATATTTTAGTTTACAGCACAAGAGTGCTATAGTGGTGGTGAAGGGTGTGCTGAATGCAAGAAACCTCAGCTCTGGTTTAAATGTTCTTCCCAGTTTCCTATCAGACAAGAGATGCTCCACATGACCAGTTTGTTTTTATCCTGGAGTCTGATCGAGGAGAGCTGCTGTGGTGAACCTTAGAAGGAAACAATGCACTCAAGTTCTGCATGTTTTGGAAGAGAAAGTAAATATTTTGTACAACATCAATTGTTGAACAAATAACTTTCTTTTTGATAAACAAGCACTGAAAATTTGTATATATCATGAGAAGAATTCAAAACCCTGCGATAACCTCGCACCAGAGGCGTCCAGCAGAGCTCCGTAACAAGCAGCTGAGAAAGGCAGACACTCTCCCAGCCTGCTTTGGCCTTGCGTTGCTCCCTATGACTTTCACGTTCATCCACGTGTGACACAGGAACAGAAAGGAGAAAGGAGAGGTGTGTATCTGACCAAGTCACTGTCAATTTTTGTCTGCAGCAGGACAGAGCCTCAGAGGCAAGCTGTAGATGAACCTGAATTCCTGCTCACTTCATGACCTCGGCTGTGCTTTGCCCCTCTGCCAGCACTACAGCCAGTGAGCCACAGCGCCAAGTAACCTGTGTTTGACATCTCCAAAGGGGAGTTTTTTTCTAAGTATGGTGTCAAAATGGAAAGCAGTGCACAGCAAGGAATCCTGATCGCTCGGGAGTTATAGCAGCCAGTCCTGCCAAGAAAAATCTTGCTCTGTTACTGGGTATGTTGACAGAGCACAAGCTGATCAAGTGGGGTTGTCCCTCTTCAGTTCTCCCTGAGAGAACAAATGGAAGGAGATAAAAACAACACCAACAAAACCAGATCATACAACACGCTGGGACCAAAGGCAGACAAAATGAGTGTAGTACTCAGAGATGAGGGTTGCCCATGCTGACCAGGGCCAGGATGGCTCAGCTACCTGGTGGCCATGATGGCATGCCAGATGAGAGTGTGCCACGCCGTAAGGGCCAGCCTCATGCCCCACCAGCTGTGCCTCATGCCACCCAGGCACCGCTCCACTGCTGCCATGGATCTCTAGGACAATGCCAACTGCAAATGGGAAAGCAGCCAGCCCATGGTGAGGCAGTCCTGCTCCTCCTGAGGCAGAATGGCATAGGTGGTACCAGGAAAGACCTCCTAGTTTCAACTGTGTAAAAACATATCCAGCTGTTCAAGGAGAGAATGTTCTCACTAATGACAAGTACTGATCCTGATTATGTGTAAGATGTGTAATTGAGGGGGAAAAAAAAAAAAAAAAAAAAAAAAGGCAGCTCAGAGAGTTTTAAGCTCTCTTGAAACTCAGGCCTGAACTCAGCTGCGATGCCTGAACAGCTTTGCCTGCCCAGGACACCCGCATGCTGCCCCTTTCCTGCTGGGGGAGAAGGCTTCCCCACTAGAGTGCATCATCCACAGCAATTAGGTCACCTTCCCTTCCCCAGCAGGCCCTTGAGGGAGAGGTTTTGCCAGTCCATGCAGGAGAAGCAGGAGGGTGAGGCAAGGGGGTGAGTGAGGAGCTCTCCCAGAGGACGCCTCCCACCAGCCCTCGGGGCGCCCAGGCCCTCCCTGCTGCCTCCCCTGGGAAGCGGCTGGGCTGGTTGAATTCCAACAGCCGCTTCCTGCCAGCCCGGCTGGCAAACAAACCTGTGGCAAAGTAAATATGTGTATCACACAGATTTCCTCTGCCCCTTTTTAAATAAGGAAGGGCTCGATGGCTTTCCTGAGTCAGACCCACGCCACACTGAACCCATGATGATAAATATGCACTTCCACATGCATTCCAGTGACTGCAGCCATGGGCAATACTGGGTTGCATGGCTTCAGGGTAAAATGCAAAAGAAAGAGCCCCTCTGTGAAGGAGAATTCCCATCCAGAAGCATAAATGGGGTTTAACGTGGTCCAGCCCATGTGAGCTGAAATGCTGGGGCAGCAGAGAAAGAAGAACGCGTCCCTCATGCGGTCTTGCTGAAGCCAGCAGCTTCCTATTGCCATGTCTCCTCCTCACCGAATGTGAAGGTCCTCTTGAAAGAAACTGAAGTGAAATTTAGCCCTCTGAGCAGTGGCTTGAAATCACCTGAGCCAGGAATTTGGCCTTACATTTTCCAATCTGACAGTACCACAGCATCAGTACCTCTAAAGTCACTACTAAGAAGGGCTAAAAACAATTGGAGAAGTCAGGGTCATCTCTGGGAATTTATACAAGAAATGTTTGCTGTACTGCAGATCAAAATAGCATTTTGACTCATTGATCCCCTGAATGCCATAAAATCTGAAGCAAGATCCTTATGCTTAGCGGTGGGAAAAATGAGTTTCTTTGGCTGCCAATTGTAACACAGAGAATGAATAAAATAAAGAAAAACAAAGGAAAAGAGATATAAAGCTTGAGATGAGGGTAAAGACAAGCAAGCAATTAAAAAAGATAAACGGACTTCAATTTACAAAAAAAAAAAAAAGCAGCAACAAAACAAAAATCCCTAAATCCCCGCCTCAAAAGCATGTTTAGCTCTTAATCAAGTCTTACTACAATCGCATGCAAATACTGGGATGGCAGGACATTCCTTCAAACTATGTTTTCATTAAAGATTCTGCTTTTTCCAGAATAATAGTAAATGACACGTGAACTTCATATGAACTATAGGTCATGAAAGGATTTCGTATTGGCATTTTTAATCTAAAAAGTCTGTGCCAGAAAATCAATATGTTTCAGTCGCAGCATTCGAATGCAATTTTCTTCACGTAACAGGGTTCTTTCTTTCACTCCTCTTTCCTCTCCCTCTCTCTTTCTCTCTCCCTCTTCTTTAAAAATAATGAATAATTCCCAGTTTTTCTATGAAACAAGCAGGCGCATTAGAAGGCAACGACATCAATAACACGTTACATGTAAACAGAAAATGAACAAAAAAATCATTCAAGGCCCCTTTCAGACCGGTGTGCTTTTCATCAGCGCTATTACAGGTTCCATTCACATTATCGGATTGAACCACGCTGCATAACCAAGGTGCTGACAAGCCTTGATTACCCAATAACTCCTGTATTCCTTTCAGGCAGGTTCACCGAGAGGACAGGAATGCGCGGCCTTCCTGTGGGGCAGGCTGCTTTCCAGCCAGACCAAGTCAATGAAACCCAACGCCCTCCCGCTCCTGCGCGCTGAAACAGCCCCTGCATTTCCTGAGAGGCAATTATGACTTTTCCCTTCTTTATTCTCAATTGTTTCGGATAACAATTTATTGTACATCGGAGGGGCCAATATAAACATTTTAAACTCTTTTCATAACACTTAGAGGGGGCTGCTAAGTCATCTCCGTAGTAAATCTGTTGTCGGCTCTTTCCCATGCTGCAGAGTCAACAAATCCGTCTCTCACCCAGGGCAGGCCCAGCCAGGCACTGCAAAAACAGGGGAGAACAAACCCAGCTCCGTGTACGTCACGTCTCTACTTGTACCGACTTTCCCTGCGTGCTTGTTAGCTGTCCACCTTTCAGCACACCTCTCCAGAGGCAGACTGCTCAAAGAAAAAAAAAAAAAGAAAAAAAGAAAAAAAGGCAGATTCTTGCAGCCGTAAGTGCTTTTTTTGTATTTGGATTAAACCCTGCTCTAGCCTGAGGAAGGGCAGAGGATGCGTTGTGTACTCACTCTTTCTAGCAGCTTAGGCTGAAGCACTAATGAAAAGCAGGAGACAGAGTTGGCAGCCAGATGTGGAGCAAGGGCTTCTACCGAAAGGGAGCTGGAGCCATTAGGACTGGGATCTAACAGGAGGCTAATTCCCTCGCCATGTCACTTGCCTAATTCCTTGCAGAGAACTCCTTGTCCCTTCCCTTACAAGTACGCACATATCAAAGGCAATAAAGCAAAATACACATTTGCAACAAATTTATTTTTGGTAGCAATTTATACTAAACTCACCATTATTTCTCCTTAACTAATCAGTTCTTAGTCCTCTTCTATGTGTCTCTCGAGCAAAGCAGCTGCTTTAGTATTACTTAGCATCCAGAGCTGTGGGTGTAATATAGCCCACATTTCTCAAATTAACTCCTAATGACACAATATATCTGCACATTTTTCTTATTTTATTATTTTAAAGTCAGAGCAGAATTCAACTTTTACCTGCATCTGCTGCATATGTGGGAAGACTTGTGGTGCTGTGTACAAAGCTCCCACCCAGCTCTGACTCTGAGCAGCACCTGCTGCCCACCAGACGTAGGACCACATGGACCTCCTGCACAGGGCTGTATGCCACCATGGGCTGCGTGTCCTGACCAAACCCTGTGGGATCGGAGAAAGGATGATGTTTGTTCCTCTCACCTTTGCCCAATGCACCAAGCCTCTACCTCCTCCCAACTTTTGAGGGACAAGAAGGAAGAGGTGGCTTCTGCAAGCCCTAAAGATACCAGAGCAGTGGGTGACAGAAGGGAGAGCACTGGGATGGGATAGGGGAGCAAATTCTTGCTGAAGGTGTCAGACTTGGCCAGGCCAGCTTGTGGCAAAGACCTCTAGCAAGCCACTGCCACATAAACCAAGTACACGTATTACATTCCGCTGTATTATTCTGTTCCCCTGAACAAACAAATGCAGGGGTGCATGGAGCCCACAAAGCCACGCTTCAGAATTGGTGCCCAAATACCAGATCTCTGAAGCGGCTAACACAGCAACCATCTCACACCATGGGTGTGCAAACAAATGCACACACAAGTCTGCAAATACACACACTGATAGACTGGGGACTTTCCTGCTGTAAATACTCACTCTCTAGCTCTCAGCTTTACTATTTTGTCTTCTTTCTCCTTCCCCACACACAGCTGTTATGTTCAGCTTGTCACTACGGTCTATTTGTTGTCACAAGCCTTTTAAACGGCAAATATTTTGAGCTATCTACAGTTATGTCAGTTTACTTTTCAACACAGAGACTTAAGGGCTTTTTACTTGGTATCTCCTAGAACTGGAACAAAAAGTGATTTCTGACACAACTATAAACAAACAAAAGTTGGCCATTTTCCTTCCAAGGAAACTTGCCCAAGGAAGCGTGCTTGATACATTTCAGCAGAAAACACATTGCTCGGGGATTTTCTCACACAGTTATGATAGCAAACTTTACTTCAAACTTTTCTGCATCTACCAGCAAGCAGTGTCACACATGAACAAGGAAAAAACTTTACAAATCTGACCTCAATTACCTCAATTTTTCCTTAGATGACCACAGCTCTAACAATTCAACCACTATAAATACCTATGTAATTTTAAAACCAGTATTTACAGCAACATAGATTCTAGAAATAATTATTGATATTATGAGCACATTAAAATAGAAGGATAAACAAGATGCATACAAAACTGAAAAAAATATAATCTTCAGAAATATACTCCAAGACTTACTAAAAAGTTTATTTTACCTGTATCTACCTTGTATCTACAACAATTTGTTATATTAAAAAAAAAATAATAAAAAATAGGGTCATTATGGTTGGAATGATTGGAAACCAAAATAGTAATGGCAATGGATTACTTGTCTGTTGAGCACAGAGTACACTTGAAATCTGTGTCAGGATTTGCTGATATTTGGTTGAATTAATAACGTATAGGAATCTTAGGTCTAAAGTGTGGTAAGTAGGCAAGTCTTTGCTTTGTTGTTAATTTAGTCATGGATTTTTATTTTAGTTACTTCTACATAATCTAAAGAAATCAAAATTGCACCTTGTCATATTTGTCTGGTATCAGACTCCCAGCTTAACAGTAAGTGTTACTGAGCAAATGCTCCGAGGAATATTTACTAAACACAACACCTGAATTGCAGCCTGTCTCTGAACAAAAACACAGTTGCAAACTGCAGTTTTATGAAATCTCCATATACGACAAAAAGAGACTAAAAGCGGAATGTTGGATTTTTGCAGTTCAGTCTCATTCTCCCAGACTGGGACATAACTACCGTGCCTTCAGCTCGCATATGTTTTTAAATCTCCTCTTCAAAATTACCTGCATTCTTCAGCTCTACAGCAGCCCCTATTCCAATGACTATCAGAACGGAGACTTCATACAGCAATTTTCTTCCATCAATCTAAATGAAAAGACATGTCGTCATCCACTTCTATCCATCGTTTTGTTTGTTGCATGCTAAACTGTAACTGCTGTGCCCTTACAATCACTGAACAGTACATTTTTTTAATTTTCAAGAAAGCTTCTTCCTTAATTATGCTAAACAAATTGTAATGACATTTTTTAATAGATGCTTGGGGACAGCTAATAAAAAACTCTATGCACCATTCAAATAATGGTTTTATAGCACTTAACCAGATAAAGGTGAAATTGATATTTTTTTCAAAAAGCTATTATTCTATACACTGAGATACCCTTTCTGCAGTCTGACTAAACATCACTAATCTGTTACATCACCTCCTAGGACGATAAAAGCATAGAGAAAGCAAAATAAGTGAGATGGAGTGTGACGTCAGCCCTGTATCACATAAGCATAAACCATCATCAGCCTATATTCAAACTTCTGAATAACGTCCCTGCTGCAATCCCAGGAACCTCAACAAAAGAGGCTGTGGTGCTGAACTTGCTTTCCAATTTATGCGTTATATTCATTGCCACTCTTTGATGATAAGTCTTTATATCAGGAGGGTCTTTAATCAGCAGATTTTACTAGGAGTTATTGTTATTTCATTAGATCTTGAGCAGCATTTCAGTCACTCCTTACCAGGAAAGTAGTAGATGTAAGGTTAGCCAGAAAACCTGCTGTCTTTTCAATAAATATTGGCATCAGACATCAGTGATACCAATCACTGTGCTCTCAAAAACAAAAGATTAGTTTCCTCCATCACCAATAAAAGGTGACCATGTCACAGCACAGTCGAAACACCTAAAGGTCTCCCCTGAAAAAAGGGAGGTGGCACAATGGCTCTCTGCATCCAGGGGCTTAACGCACCACCCTACAAAAGCTCTTCTGACACACAACCTCACATCCCTTGAATCCCTGTCACTCAAAAAAGCCCCAAAACAACCAAACTGTCTGAAGAAGTGCAGTCCAGAATAGGTTTCAAAGGAAAAAAATAAAGATCAACACAAGACTGAAGGAGAACTTGGGTCTGAGCCACCAAAGAGGCATCATGCTAAATTAGCGCAGGACTACTGTTGACAGGAGGGTAGGTGACAACTCCCTTTTAAGCTCTCTCTACATCAATTCAGATGGATTCAGACGAATTTTGCTATGCAAACATTTCTAAATTTTCACCTCTTTCTCAAGCACCACTGGCAGCCACATTACTAGCCAGACAGATAGCCTTTTCCCAAATGCAAAAAGCAGCCATCAGGGCCAGCATTGCACACAACATGCAGGTGTCCACAGGGCCAAACAGGGCTGCAAAAGGTTTTTTTTCATTAATTAGTCCCTTAGGAAAGTGTTTACCCCAAAGCACACTGCTGGCAGCATGAGATGGATGGAACCTGTAATATTCACTGTGCAACAGCACATGGAGGGCAGCAGCACTGGAACCATGCACTGAGATCCTTTGTCACCACAAAGCAAAAACTTTTCTTTTTAAACATGGGAATAAAAGATTTAGTAGATTATGTGACAAACAAAATCAGGAGAGTGTTTACATAGGAAAACCAGTGCTCTTGTAGCTGCACAAATAAATAATATTCTTTTTCTTTGAAGAAAGAGCATATGCTCAACACTCCTTTGTCCTGTATCACAATAGAAAAAACCGTCTGCACTGGAATATCTGAATCACTTCTTGGCAGTCTCTCAAGGTAAACAGAGTAAATTAAAAATGAATGTTTATCATAGGCACACACATACACACTAGGAAAGTGGAGTGCTGTAGTTGCCTATCAAACCTAAGAAGTGATTGAGCCCATCAGTCATTCAAACAAGCAACTGAAAAGTGGAAATAATGGGATGACAACATCAGACAACAACCTCCCAGAAAGAGATGAGTTTCCTCATAGCCATTTGTCTTGTCTAATTAATCCCACATGTGGGACTAGACCAGAACATTAAAAAAAAATTAGGTACAAAATACTACTTTCACTGGGGAGCTTCAGAAGTACAAAAGAAACAGAAATGCTTTATGGTTGTGCTTTGCTTCCAAACCCTCTTCTTCACATCATCTTCTTAAGCTGGGACTCTGCCCCTGTGCCTAGATGAGACTAAGATAATGTTGGCAGGCAAAAGAAAGCAGTTGGAAAAGCTGGGGAAAATTAAGTAATTACCACTAATAAAACAAGATGTCAGTTCCTAATAGATTAAAAACCTGTGTATTAGGTTGCAGACTATTCCTGGGCACCCATGGAGCGGTCATGCCCAAGAGCACTTCACTCTGCTTAAGACCGGTGAAAAGGCCATGACCTATTCCCTTCCACGCAAACCTTGTCACAGTTTATCCTCGTTTTTGTCAACTTGGAATTAGACTGCTGTAACACACTCTCCACAGGGCAAAACAAAATGCAGAAACAAATGCAGAATGTGTCAACTGCTGATTTAACGGAGTTTCATGCCAGAAGCTTGTTGCCCTAATGCGCACAGTTCTGCAGTATCTGTCTTCACAGGAGGCTGTGTAGGTACAGCAAGGTGGTGGAGTCTCACATGCAAAATGCTAAACCAAGCAATTTTTGAAAAGGATTTTTGATCCTGAGTATAAGGACAGACACACTTGCTAATGTTCTCGAAACTGCGGCCTTTTCTATATAATGCGGGCAGTTGATTTTTGTTGGGGTTTTTTGTTTTGTTTTAAGTACACAGCAGACATCTCCTCTACCAAAATGTGCACCAGGTAGGCTACCAGAGCTGAGATGAAAGCAGAGCAATACTGCAAGCTCCCTCAACATGCCAGGAAACATCCTCCATACACCTGCTCCTCTGGAGCAGAATTCATATGCTCCCATTTTAATATGACATGAGCAATGTTCCATATTTCTACTGGAGGAGAAAGGGCTACAGGTTGCAGCATTTCACCAACTGCAATCTGAGGCATGTGTGACAGTGTCTGCTATGTATTAATGATTTAGTTAGTAACATATGGATACCCAGGGCATAAATTGCATACAATTATTTTAACACAATAAAGTAAACTTATCTTTTTGCACTTTAACAAGGGGGACAAAAACTATGCTGGCACTTCTTGGCATGGTGACGAGGATGTGCCTGCTGGCACCATTTGCCTCAGAAACCCCCAAATAACTTTCTGCACTCACTCTCAAAGGGAAAGTGGTGTTGAACAAAGCACCGACAAGCTAACAGCTTCGCAAACATTTTTGCATGCATTGGCAAATTTTTTAAAAGTAAAGCGAGGATTCAAATTCTGTGTTGGGCCTCCATCTAAAGCAGACAGCAATGAGCTTGTTTTGGGCACACAAACACATATATCTGTGTGTGCTGTGTGCATGCATACACATCTCTCTATATATATATTTACATACATGGATTCCCTGGCACCCATATGTATACTTTTGTGGTGAAGAATATTTAAAAAACGTTTTTCTCAGGAGAATCTTAAGGGGCACTTTCAGGATTTTGCTGAAGAAGGTTGCCAGTTTGCTCTTGCAGAGTACTTTTTTCCTCCTTCCCCATCCCCCTCCCCGTCCCCCCGCCCCTTTCCCAAAACTCTCTTCAGTTTTCTTTCAGAACAAGGGGGCACCACTCGATCCCTCCCACTCTGACCAGGGCAGATGTGGCCAAAGCACTCCACTCCCCTCTCTGCCTCCACCCAGACGGACGTCCCCTGGGCTCAGGGCCCCACCACGCTGCTGGGACATCACTCTGCAGGAGCATCCCACTGCAGAGCTTCTGCTGCCATCGCCCACGCTGAGCTGAATGTGTTTCATTTATTCGCTCCCTGAAAACTGCTTCAACTGACTTCTCCCATGGTTGCTGCCTTAGCTGAAAGAAAATGGGTTAAATTCTGTTGCAATATATCAGAACCAGATGTACCTCCCTCCCTGTTTCCCCCCAGCCAGAAATAAAGGGGGAGTTGCAAAGTTTTCCTTCTCCTTTGAAGGAAAATGTACCTTTCTGTTAACAAGTCAGCTCCAGCTCTCACATAAAAACACCTTGGTGTCTAATTTCTTCTCTGTATCACTTGCATGTTTTCCTTTAGCATTTATAGGAGTCTAAATATGATATGTCTGTTACAAATATTACTAGCACATAACTGCCCTGAAAAGAAGAAGGAAGAAGATTCCTGGTTAAGACACCAAAATTTTACATCAGAAACAGTGGAAGCCATAATGCCTGCCTTTGCCATCAGAAACCTCTTCAGGAGAAGAGTCAGCTCACAGAACCGTCAGAAGAACGTGAGGAATTTATCAATAGACATCAAGATTTAGGAAAAACGGCAGCAGAGAGATCTGTTCTCCCACTGCCACTAATAAATAAAGTATTAAATCGTTAAGATTTCAATTACAAGGGAAGAATGTGGCTAACCAAATAAAAGCAGGGGGAGCTGAAATAAGTAGTAGGTTAAAGATTAATATTCTGGGTTCAGAACAAAAGGATGCTCTTTTGTGGCACTGTGCTTATGCCTCTGAATGTAAACATTGTTCCGAGAACCATTTTTTCTTTGCCCAATCTTTAAAGGGTAATAAATTAGACCTTGGACAGCCATACAAGCTGCTACTAGATGTGAATGTGAATGTGTCTGTAGAAAAGGCTGACTTTCAATCAAAGTCTATTGAAAGAATAGTTGGATTTTCTAAAGAAGCATGTTGTGCCTATTAACCAACTTACAAAAGGGGCCATTTTCTTGATTTATGTTTGGTTGCTATAGAGATCTTGCAGTACAGACTGGCAGGTGAAGCTCCCATTTAACAATCTCACAGGTTTTTCTTAGCTGTACTCAGAGGACACGGGGCTACAGTAGGTAAAATCCACCACACAAACATATCACATCTGTCAAACTTAAAGATCAGATTTAAGGCTTTCCAAGAATTTACTGTGAATATGGTAGACTTATTGCACAATCTTTGTACGTGAACATTTCATACCCTGGAAAATCTTATCACAGCAAGCTGCTTCACTATGTTACGTTTTGTCACTGATAATGTTTCTTATTCAGCAGGTAATTACTGGTGAGCAGGATTCCAGCACGTCACAGCACCACAGGGTCATCATGTAGTTGGGGGTTTTTTGCAAAGCATACGACATATTCACAAGGAAGAATCTTTGCTTTGGAACAGCAATGCTGATGCTAATGTGTGCATGGAGGGGTGGGGGTGTTTTAACTAAATAGATTTAATTTTTTTTTTAAATGCCACGAACCACAGAAAAACCTAGAGAATGTGCAACTGAAAAACAACACGTCATGCCAGAATCAGAAGGAAAACTTTGTGTATGTCAGTAGGTCGCAGGCAATTCAAGACCTGGACTGATAAATGCTATTTTGTAAGACCAGGTTGTCTGCCTAAAGTCTGAGGACAGGTAGTTATATGGAAATTAGAGTCCTGGAAGATGAAAAGGTAATGCAAATAGCAACCTATGTGATGCACCAAACAGCAACTTGGAAGGGAGAGCCCCAAACCTGCATGGCAGTTTATGCTTCAAGTCAAAACCAAACCAGACCAGTATCTAGGATACCGGTTCCTTGCATTAGGATATATCATTAGCAATATCAAGTATAATTAGCATTGCATTAGCAATATACAATATGCAGAACAGAAAAAGATTTTAAAAGAGAAAAATCAAAAACAGAGATATGATTCTTACTGTATTTAACATGAGAAAAAAACATCAATTATTCCTATGTGACTCTTTGATTCAACAAAAAATTTCCATTGGCCTACTTTATCAGAAAGGAATCTGCATTTCATAAACCAGTGAAGTCATTCAATTAAAGCAACAAATTTTGACAGAAGACAGTGCCTTACAGCTGCTGTGCTTATCAAGATCTTCTACAGCATCACACTATTAAAAGTTTTAAGTAAATTGACAGTGGGAGCCATGGAAAGCAAAAATTAAAGCATTACAGCTCCCCCCCATTTTATAGAAGTAGTATGCGCCAGTGGGGTGCTTGGGAAGGGCCAGTCCCACAGCCACCCCAAGGGGTACACCCTACACACCTGTCTTACTAGGATCTCTCCATGCACAGCCCATGCTCCTTCACAAACAACTCCTTCCTCTTGCTGGGAGAAGCAACCACCCTGGCTGCTCAGCCCCACACAAACCCATCACATTCAGCACACTCAGCCAGACAAAATCAAACTGCACTCTACTCCAATTAAAAAAAAACCCAGAAAATAAAACAAAGCGAAACAAAAAAACCCACCACACATTTTTTTGAGTTACTGCACAAAGTTGCTACCAAGGAGGTGTAATTTCAGTTCCTGAGATCTGTTCAATGTCTGCAGAATGAAGAGGTGGTGGGGCAGGAGACAAACAGCCACCACAGGGAAGGTGCCAGCACGGCACAAAGTGGCTACAGGTAACTTCCCTGTGCAAAGGCAGCTTAAGCCAACACTTATCAGCCCACTGAGGTGAGAGACATATACAGCATTAAAAGGTGTAAGAGAATAAAAGTTATCTCTTGCTAAGGCCTGTACACATCTCTCCAAGGGTGTATGGCTTGAGGGCTAAGGTTGGTCTGATCCTGTGCAGCTGAAATTAATGAAAGGAACTTTGCCATCGAGTTCAAGGGGGCTGAACTGAGGCACGGGCAGGAGGAGCTCTGAAGTCATGCACCCAGAATTCCCGGGAAATTATCTTCCCTTTCTGCCCTTCTCTCTGAAGAGAAAGCTGCAAAAATTTGCTTACGTTTAAAAGGGGGAGGAGGATCATAATTGTAGTAATCTTCAAAGGATTTGTTTTAATTTCTGCTGAAAGGACAGCATGTCTTTCATTGTTTGAACATATGGTTTATGGGGAGAGGGCTCTGAGTTGTTTCATTACTGGTCTTTTGGAATTTTGCTGATTATCAGGAACAAATATGGCCTTAACACCAGAGATGTGCTGAAGAGAGATGACTTCCTTGTAAAGCTCTCCGGTGTTTGCATCCTAATAATTATTCAGCAAATGGATTCCACCTGTTGTACATCACCCAGCACATACAGATGGGACTGAAATGTATCCCGGATTTATATTTTATTTGGACTAACAAAGCCAGGATTTGAATTGAAAGGGCAGTGAAGGAACCAAGAATGTTCTGCATCAGAGACTTGGAAAAAGAAATACAGGGCTTTGGCTTTTCTGCTCAGAATATCTCCAAATACTTTACATGCAGTGACTCCTCCTAAGGAAAGCAGGAGCAGTCAAATACATTATGCTCTGCTGTTGAACCCTGTCTCAGGCTGCCTCTTGACACATTTCTTTTACTTCCTCTTATATATTTTTCTTTAAATTAAAATAACTGGAACATCTCCTGCTTTAACTCCAAATCATGATGAAGGCAGATTTGACCATTAAAACAGTATTACACAGTATCTGTCATCCAGATTGGACAGTAATTTATTAAACTAGGTTTTATTGAAAGTCTGCATGTCGGCATTTTGTTTTTATACCTTGCATGTGTTTTTAGTGTTGAACTTGGCTTTTCTGTGAATCTTATAAACATAAAAAGCACAAAGACTGAAATCCTGTCCCTGCTGAAGTAATAGGATTTTGTCACTGATGTCTACGGGGTAGGATTTCAACCCAGATTACTAACAGATTTAAAAAAAAAAAAAAAAAATCCTCAATTTCTGCCTCTCCAATGTACACCTTTTGACTGCAGAGGTCAGTGGGGTGGAAAAAAACTCAGGCAGAAAGGCTACTATTAAAAACACTCTAGACAACATCCTGTGCACATGCACACACACTCATACCTTCTGAAGAGCTGCTGAGAGCACGTGGCATCACACAAGGTCAGACACCACCAGCGTTACACCTGCGGTCTCTAAATCCCTGAGGATGCATCCAGTAACAGAAAGATCCTAGACAGTGTGGATGAGTAACACAATGCAGATCCCTTAACTATATAAAAAGATACAGCATCTACCTTCTATCATTCTACAGGATGTAGCACCTTACATTTTGGCTTTCAATATGCATACACACCGCAAGTATGAATGCAAACACAACAGGGTGGTAATAACCATGTGGAAAGCTGCTTCATCATGACTTTACTGTACATACTCCTCCCTTTTGCCTGATAACTTTGGGTCCTTTTCAGTTTCAGTTCAGTTAGGACCTCAGTTAGGAATGGTGGTGCATTGTGTTCCATAAAAAGCAATGAGGGTGGGGAAAGAGGCCATTTTCTCCCTGTTCTATGCAGAAAAGTTTAACAACTGACTCCAGCTCCACAAGCACCAAGGGCTCAGTACACCCACCACCTAAAACTTGAAAGTTTTAACATCAACCCTTGCAAGAGAAAAGTTCTTAGGTCATTTCTAAAGGTGTTCTGCTGTTTAATAAGCATACCTCCTCACTTTGGAGGAGAAGGATCATGAAAAAAAGTTACAATAAAACTTAAAACACTCCAAACTATTCTTAAATAGCTTTCCTATAACCCATATGGCATATAAATGAATATAGGATAGTGTTGTATAACGAGTTTATTGGCATACAGTTGGTATGGCCAGATTACTTGTCCTTTTAGTGAGTAACCTTAGACTGTAGCCATCTTAAATGCATGCTGATAAATCTTAAAAATACCAGTCCACTGCGTGTTATTTGTTCTCCATACATACACTTCTGTTGAAGTATGCAAGTAGATATTTGCATATAAAAATCTGATGGTGCACAAAGGATTGAATTTATGCATTCCTTTGTAAAGCCACCAAAAGCATTACGTTTTGCATCATCTATTAAAACTCTAGGTTTTTAAACTCAACAATGTATTTTTACAATTGTTAAGCTGCTGTTACGGCCTGTGAAGGCTCCTGGCCTGGTAACAATGGAAACTGAAGTCCTATGTTTATCTTCAGGCCAGAACGGATGGAGGCAGCAATAGTATATGCTTTCCTAAACTGACCTGCTGATGACCTGAATCATGCCCTGAGGGTTTAGTATCCCTTGGAGTAAGAGGATATTTAGCTCTGATGCCAGTCCAACCTACTACTCATTTAAAAGAAATTGCCTCATCCAAGTTAAGGGGTTTAGATCCTATTCTCCAAAATTCATCATTCATGCAACGTATTTTTTTCAGACACATTAGCTTAGAAACATACATGCTAGTCATGAAAAATAACTGTATTAAAACCTGATTGGTCTTGTACTGCAAAATTTAGTATGGTCAGTGCCAAATACAAAAGAAAACTCGAGTATCACAAAGATTTAATAATGGGTTTGATTGCTTATTACTTTCAATAGTCTTAACTAAAGCATGTCTGGTTTGTGCATCAAGTCAGCCATTCTTGTGTCCCTGCTGAACCAAAGCCTTCCAGTGATACCAAGTTCTTTATGACTAGGTTCCTCCTTTAAAAGGATGGAGCAAGCAGTTTGGATTAAACAGCATGACTTCACCCGCTCTGGATAAAACTGATCTGTCCTGAGTTTATAATAAATTCAGCTACACTAAATTACTATTTTGCTTTATCATAAGCATGTGCATTTTACATGTTTCTGATCAAGATCAGAAATGGAAAATGGCACAGGATGGTTATTTCCATGATATCCTTTCACACATCTGGAGATTAATGACACAGCATTCCAGAAGGGTTGTATAGTTTGGAAAACACCCAGACATTTCAGTGCTAACTCACAAACACAAATGTGTGGCCTCTGCAAGCACTAACAAAACAACACTCTCTCTAATTTTCTTCGTTATCACAGGGTATTGATATGACCAGAACTGGTATTTCCTGGAGACAACACTTTCTTCTTTATCTCTGCCTACATCTGCCACTCGTTGTCCAAATTCAGAGCACTGCTTGCTATTACTCTATTACAGGTTTTCCTTGCATGCTAATCACCTGGGAATCAGGCATGCCAGTCCACAGCAAACCCTGTTCATGCACACATGCAAAACAAGAACCCAACGTATCATTTTGCAGAAACATCAAGAACACGAACTAAAGCTACAATAAAACTGCATGTTTAAGTTCCTTGGCACAATTCCATTCAGATAAATCCATCATTATGCCAGCTTGAAAAAGTATGCAAAGAAGTTTTTTTTTGAAATTTTGCTCCTAAGTCACTTCAAGGGCTTGGAAAATGTTCTTTATTTCCAATTCCTTCCATCCCCCAATGGAACAAAATAGCTTTGGTGTAAAGCTGATGCATTTTAAACATCAAACTTTAGGCAAATTTGCACTGCACATACAAAAGTTACTGCCTGGGGAGATTCCACACCTCCAGAGGCAACATTCACATCCTGCAGTATGCGGTAAAAAAATAAATTTAGTACCATACATGACAATATGTAAATCTACCTGCCACCATATCTATTGCATATAGTATGTAAATGGTAAATGGCAACCAAGCCTTTCTTAAAGATTTTACAGTAATTCCCTTCCCCTTTGAAAACTTTTCAAGCTTACGTGCCTTTGAAACTAAATTCAATGACTCCTAGAAAGTTAATTTTTAAAATTATTTGCTACTACAAATTATAAGTATGCTACATACCAACTGCCCTACGCCAGTATTCACAAGTACTAATAAAACATAATATTCAAGGATATCAATGCTAGTTTTTTGACAACTTTGCTTACTTGCACACACACCGTGAATGCAGCCAGATTATCCCAGAAGGTGGGATGAAGGTTAGACCAGAGTGCTCCAAGACTTTACAACTGGATGCACCTAATGCTCCTGCACCAGCTGGGGAAACACCTCCACATCTCCCAAAAGACAGATGACATTTCTGCCTGCTGCCATGCTCCCACTGCCCACTGTGTCCACTCCTGCTGATGTGGAAGCAAGTGCAAACGGGGCTCACCAGGGCTGCCCAGTACTGTGATCCGGAGCCTTGGGTGCTGAGCAGGGATGGGAACACACCTAGGCATGCCGAAGGCACTGCAGGCAACACAAACTTCCAACCTGTTACTCAAAGCCTGCATCAGCCAAAGCCCTGAAGGCAGCACTTCCAAAAGTACAACTAGGCAGGCAGCCTATGTCCCTGGATGTGAGGCTGGAGGTCCCCAAGGTGGTCAGTGACCTTTATGCTGGCAGCTCCAGCCCAAGAAGGTGGCAGGGCACAGCCCATGCCGGTACGTATGCTTCCCTGGATCCAGGTGCACGGTTAATAAAACTGTCTTTCCCACAGAGCCTGCAGAATAATACATTTTATATTCTAATGAAGTAATTATTAAAATAGGTAATTATTGAAATAACCACATCAACTCCCAGTCATTAAAATCCTCCTAAACAGAACGGCATGATAGCTTAGGCTATTAGAAAGCTTGGCAGCCACCCAACGCCTACAATAGCTTCTAATTAATTGATCTCACCTCTAATCTGCTATTGTTAGCCTAGTGCTGATCATTTGTTTGGCCTACAGATCCTATTGCCCCTTTCATTTGATTGTATTTGTTACTGTACCCTCTCTATCTCTTTCAATTAAGCACAGGTTAAGTGGTTCAACCGCAAGAGAATAGGAGATAATGGCACCAATCAAAGTAATCTCTTTAATTTGCTAAATGGATTACAGGGAAACCCCAGCCAAAGTGAAGTCATAGCTGGTGGCCTTCACTTGAACTATACACAAAGAGTATCTAATTATTAACCCACAACATGCCAAACTTTACAGATATCCGATAGAACAACACAGCATTCAGGTACTAGCAAGGTTGCTCTCATTACAGAGTTTTCCACTGTAAAATTACTTTGACTGCAAAATCTTGATATCAATGTCTTTTCAAGTATGCTGTACACCGTACTTTCAAGTGCAACATATCTAGATATAACAATCAAAACACTGCACTGCATACCAGTCAAGAGAGTGGATTTATAATCTCTTTAAGAACATGCTCGTGGTAGAGTTCATTTTTCATATTTGTACTATAAATGCAAATTCAGCTTTGCAGTCAGTATTGCTTTTGCTTTTGCTGACTGTATAAGTTTTAATAGTAAACAAGATTTGTCCTTAAACTGGCAAGTGGGTTTCTTCCCCTCTCCTCTTTCTTCTGAAGTGTTTTTGAGCAAGCTGTCTGGCAAGAGAGCTTCATGACCAGTACTCTGGCTGAGCGTGTCTTTGGCTAATCAGTCAGGCAGTGAATTCAAGAATGTGAGCTGCCTGAGACAGACGGAAGGTCATTTCCTTGCAGTGACAGGGAGAGTGAAGCATTAGAACAAAAAAGGTAGGAGGGGACAACAGAATTTCATGCAGAAGGAAAGTCAGCTTGTTGGAGAGGTAGAATGTCTTAGGAGCTATTAGAAATCTTTTCAAATAACATGTTTTTATCAGTGGCAAAACAGAGATTACCAAGTAAAAATCTATTGTTCCTGGCAGAATACAGCTTGCATCAGATGACAGGCCAGTAACACAGAATATACTATCATTTTGCACTTTCATTTTGCCTTTAGTTGGTTGATTTCAAACAGAATGATTACATTAGCCTCAAGCAGAACATCTAAGAAGTGAAATCTCCATTTTAACTTAAAGGAAAGTTTGGTATATGGAGAAGGGATAATCTATATTCCAGACTGGATGACTTCAGATCCTACAAAAAGTCCCTTAAAAATGGAACTGGACTCCTACTTTCCAGACCTGACTGGATGACTTCAGATCCTACAAAAAGTCCCTTAAAAATGGAACTGGACTCCTACTTTCCAGACCTGACACCCAGCCCACAAGAGAGCACTCACTCCTAACATTACCTAAAGTTGTCTTTTAAGGTCAAGAACTACAGTTTTGATATCTTACTTAGCTTTCTGCATCCTCACTTGTTTGGGCTCCAAAGCTTTTGACTGGGATTGTCAACTTTTCACAGTCACTTTGTCAATGCTTGTGGTTCCAGGTCGTTTCCATGCAACACAGGCATGAACAAAGAAATTACATATATACATCTCCAAATTTCCAGTAATGCTGCTAACACAGCCTGCCTCTGTTCCACTGAGATGTCAGCTCTATATTTCATAACGTGTTTTTGTTTGCATGGTAACTGGCCAGTAACTTGGCATTCTTTTGCCGTTCTGTGTTTTGACACCAGTTCAGCACTAACTGCTTAAAGCTGAGCACATGCTTCCTGCATTATTGAATTAGCAACTGCACAGACACGCTATAACCTTCAGGAAAGTCCTTCCAACAACTGCTTGTATAGCAGGTGTGGTTCCACAGGAAAATCACAACACAGCCCAGGTTTGTCACCTACAGTCATGCAGAGGTACATGCAATCTTCCTATCAAACTAGTAGCACAAGAAAATTGCTTACCCTGAACATGTTGTACAGTTTAAAAAGTACTTTATGGGTGCAGTCAGGGAAACAGAGTGAGATGTTCTTCTTATTTTCCTCTCCCCAGACCCTCACCTCACTATACACAGTCCTGCTTACTATGTCCTGGCCTGATGCACTGAGGACATCTCCAAAGGCTGACTCTACACATCCAGCCAGCAAAACCAGGGGCTGTTCTCCACATGGTGATGGACCTGGACAGGCTCACAGAAGGGGCTCCGCAACCAGCAGGGACTGGGAACCAGGCTGGGGAAAGGGATCCCTCAGCCACCCTGTCATCTGCTAGGTATACTTGTCCTCTTTTACATACAGAACAAGAAGATCTGGAGTGTGACCGCAGCCCATTCACATTTTTAACTCCAGTAAGTCCCCTTACGGAGATGCACTCTCTGCCCACGGCAATCCATTGTGACTGCGTATGCACACCTGACTTAAAAATACATGCCTGGCTGACACCTTCAAAAGCATGGAGGAAATAAAACGTCTAACTTTCCAAATGCTTTTGCCATTTGAAAGCACACATAAGGCTATATTCTGCTTTCCAGCTGTCACAGTTCTAACAACCTTAACGGATTTAACAGCACAGACAGAAATGGTCTTCTAGACTTTACCTCAAAAAAATTATTTTGGTATTTTAAATTATTCTGGTTTTCAGGTAATTCATAAAGATGAAACTGGGCAAAAGGGAAGGTGGAAGCTTACCCAGTAGTATCATCGGCTTGGATGTTATTCAGAAAGCATGAGCTTTGGGGATCTGTGGTGCTGATTCAGCCCATTCACAGAGCCAGGGGTCAACACACAGCTCTACTTCTCTGGAATGCAGAAATATTTATTCACATCTGGAAACGGCTCATCTGCACTGGAAACTTTTCTAATATTTTCTTTAACGATAAAAAAGCTACCAAGCAATCCTTTTTTTCATTGTTGTTCTATTTCTCCACTGGTTTCCCCTTGATTTCTGTACCTACCTTAAATGAGTAAGCCATGCCTGTTACGAAGTAAATCAAAACGCTTTGTAATCTGCCAGGGTAGGCACCAATAATACAAATTGGCCCATAAATATTGGGGCCTTAGTAATCCTCCCTCAACAAGTGAGCCAAATAAGAAACCAGGCAAAGCTCTCTCATTTTAATTCTGCTGAACCACTGTTATTAGCATGGAGACACCCCAGCATACACAAGTCCCTGGTTTGAGTGACGGTTTTCAACACCACCTTAATTAAACCTGCTCCAAGCAAATTTAATCAGTGCAGTGAAGAAAATGGCTTCTGAAAGCAGGGAGCTGTTTACATTAGCATTTCCAGCACAACTGTCAACAGTGCTGTGAAAACATTTTGGTAAGCATCAATGGGGATTTCGGGTTAAAAAAAAAAAGAAAAAAAAACAACCTATTGCAACTATTTGAGCAAACTGCTGTAGAAAGGTCCTGAGGAAAGTGAACACAGGGAAGATACCTGCCCTGCACTCCATCCCTTCCAGTCCCAAGAGAGACTTCTCTAAGCATCTGAAATCCTTCCCTATATGTTTAATGTCAGTGGTAATTTTCCAGGACTTAAAATTTGGATCACAGACAACCTGTTTCTCTTTTTCCTGTTCTTTCCTAGGTGTCTGCTTGCGGTCAACATGGAAGACAGATTGCTGGGCCAGCCAGACCCTCGGTCTGAGCCAGCACAGCATTTCTTACACTCTCATATTATGTTTCCCACACTACCTTGTCACAGACAGTGCAAAAAGTATTTGCTCTCTCTCTCTTCTGGCTGTAAGAAGTCTATTACTTAAATAATTATACTAGCAACTGTACCAAGTAAATGTTTTCCTCCTCTATTGATGCAGGACAAGGCTCAAGACTGATGAGAGTTCTACAGCTTTGCTATACAAGTAATGTAAACCTCACTGATGGATATTTTGCATGATCTCTGATTCAAAACAGCCCTGAAAAAAGACAACTCTTTTTAAGCCCTTCCTTGCCAAAACCCCAATTACTCTGAAGGGAAACGAGATGTGATTAATTAATTGAGCAAACTTCCACACTACCAGCTGTAAGGTGTGCTGGGCAAAAGGCACAGGATTCCCCCTAGTAATAAATCTGCTGTTTAAAAATAGCTGCTGAATGAGAAGGAGTTTTAGGGCAGTGGTACAAATGCTCACCTCCAACTCCCAGAGAACATAAGAAGAATGGGGATACCAGCCTCTTACAGGGTTGGAGTCAAAGCACTGCCTTCATGCACCAACCACCTCGTTGGAGCCGAGACGCATTTCCATCTTAGTGCTGTATGACTTCACTGCCATGTACCCTATTAAAACAGATGTTCTTAAGGAACTACAGCCCTGTTGCCTTCTCTCAGTAGGGGCATGTCTTCTGCAGTTGCTACAGATACAGATCTTTTTGAACACATAGTATTAGAACGTCAAAAGACACTGTTACATCCAGATATTAGAGTTTCATTTTCAACAGTGTCCTTTACCTACAAAAATGAACATACATGAAAATCATTGTAGGAACAGCCTCTGCAAGGACTTCATTTAGTAGCCACATGTAAAACAACAGGAAATTAAAAATACATATTAAAAAAAGATATTAAAGTAATTGTTTTTTAATTTATAAGGGTAATTCAAATATCCCATTTCTGTGTCAATAAGCACGGATTTCTTAGGCTCCATACCAATTCCTATGCTTTTTAGCCAAGGAATACTTGAAAGTTTAATACTACTTCAGTAGGAGTTAAACACAAATGAAAATACCTTATGTCTAGAGCACTCTGCCTGAAAACATCTGCTAAAAATCCCTGATTTAAACTTAGGCCTATGACATGCCAGGTTACTACTGCAATCACAAAGTAATGAGGAATGCAGGAGAAAACAGCAAGCTCTAGTGCCTTTCCTTCTAAACCTCCAATAAATCTGTAAAAAATACCTCCTTCTCAAGAGGTGTTACCTTCCCTTCTAACATTCCATTTTAATCTGCACAAGAAAATTATTTTCCTAGCTCAGAAAAAACAATCTCTTTTTCTGTCTCCAAGTGAAAGTATTCTTTAAATATGACCCAAATTACCAAGTAATTTTGCTTCAAGCAAAACTGAATTTTTCAGCAAATCAACTCTTTGCAATTTGCAGTCATCTTGATGCCACTGTCATCAGAAAGACCGGCTTGCACATATAGATCTATATACTGGGCGACACAGTAGCAAATACAACGTGGTTAAAACACGGTCAGAGTTTTTAGACTCAGGATTTACAGAAAAGCATTCCTACCACACAGCCCCATATGGCTCTCCAGGCTGCCAGGCTGAAGTGAAGCAGTTCCTAGTGCTAGAATCATGGAATCATCAAGGCTGGAAAAGACCTGCAAGATCATCAAGTCCAACCAGCTGCCCTACAACCCATCAATTAAGCTTGTCCAGATCTCTCTGCAGATCGTCCCTACAGATGGACACTCCCACCCAACTTAGTGTTGTCTGCAAACTTGCTGAGGGTGCACTCTATCCCCTCATCCAGATCATCAATAAAGATGTTAAACCACAGCAGCAGCCACAGCACTGAGCCTGGGGAACACCACTCATGACAGGCCACCAAATGGATTTAACTCTATTGAACAAAACTCTTTGGACCCAGCAATCCAACCAATTTTTTATCAAGCAAAGCGTATGTGCATCCAAGTCATGAGTAGCCAGCTACTCCAGGAGAATGCTGTGGGAAACCGTGTCAAAGGCCTTGCTGAAGTCAAGGCAGACAACATCCACAGGCCTTCCCTTGCCCAATAAGCAGGTCACCCTGTCATAGAAGGAGATGAGGTTTGTCAAGCAGGACCTGCCCTTCATGCACCCATGCTGTCTGGGCCTGATCACCTGGTTTTTGTGCATGTAAGGCATAACAGTACTCAGAATGATCTGTCCATCAGCTTCCCTGGTACTGAAGTCAGACTAACAGGACTGTAATTTCCCAGATCATCCTTCCATCCCTTCTTATACATGGGAGTTATACTGGCTGGTTTCCAATCTGCAGGTACCTCCCCAGTCAGCCAGGACTGCTGATAAATGATGGAAAGTGGCTTGATGAGCACCCCTGCCAGCTCTTCCAGCACGCTTGGGTGCATCCCATCTGGCACCATAGGCTTGTGCATATCTACGTGTTGTAGCAGGTCACTGACCATCTTCTCCTGGATTGTGAGGGTATCATTCTGCTCCCAGTCCCTGTAGCCTAGCTTAGGGAGCTGGATTCCCTCAACATAACTGGTCCTGTTACTAAAGACTGAGGCAAAGAATTCATTAAGCACATCAAGTCTTTTCCTCGTTGTTTGTCATCGTGTTTCCTCCTGCATCTAATAGGGGATGGAGGGTCTCCCTGGTCTTTCTTTTGTTGTTAATATATTTATAGAAGCTTTTCTTGTTGACCTTTACCATGGAGGCCAGATTAATTTCTAGCTGGGCTTTGGACCTTCTAATTCCTTCCCTGCACAGCCTCACAACATTTTTGTAGTCATTGTGAGGGCCCTTCTTAATTGATCTTGAAGGTCTTTTCCAACCTTGATGATTCTGTGATTCTAAATAGCCATGGAAAGAAGACACCATGAAGCACAGCCCTCCTGTAACTGTAACTGTAGAAAAGTACCTCTCTGTGAAGCTCTTGGAGAAAAATCAGAATTGCTCAATAAAATATTCTGTATTACTAATGAGAGAGAAAAACAAACACTAAATCTTTTACAGCTTCAGGAGAGCACGTAATGCAACTTAAAAAAAAAGCTAAAGAATTTAAATCCTCAGGCTTTAAATGCACTATTCACATTATTTTCCATATGAAATTTAAATCCATCACTATTTCAACAGCTCAGTAAATTAATAAGTTATACTATTCTAGCAAAGTCTGTTCAAACAATAGAAAAATGGAAGCGAGTGGCATCAATTAGATACTAGCTGAAAGTATGGATGAGTATTAAAAGCTAGAAAGTATATGGAAGTTAAGACTTTAGAAAAATATTTATAGAAAATACCTAAAAGAACCATCTTTTAGGGAAAATGCGTTAAGACAAGTACATATGGAAGCATCTAAAATTACGAGCTCTTATTCCAACTCCTGGTTATTCAGTAGCTAATCTGCACTGGAAGAAGGTTACTAAATACGAATGAATTGTTAAGAAAAACACCCAATATTTGCTTGAATATTTAACAGCTGGAACAGCTGGACTGGATTACTGAACAATGAAATTCAGTGTGCAGTCAGGTAGTGAGGACAGAAAGCTCCCTGAACAAAGCCATAACAGAAGGAAATAAAATAATAAGTATTTATAGGAATAATTTTTTTCTTCTTCTTAATCAGCTATTAAATCTCACTCTGAATGTCCTATTTCACAAATACAAATGCATCAAATCCATGGTGCACGAGCCAGTTTCTTTAAGCCTGCTTTTTAAAGGTAAATGGCTTCTTAATTTCAATTTATAGTGACAAGATAAAATGAAATGTCTTTACTTTTTTTAACTGTAATTTAATATGTTGGATTTCCAGTGCTGGAAGGATGCTGAAGTTTCTGTATACCTCTATTTATTTAAAAGTATATGAAATCTCAGGAGTTTTTCCAGTCACCGCTTATCTACAGTGGCTGCCACTGCTGTAAGCAAGAGTCTTATCTTGCATATTGACCCAGCATACTTTTATTGAAATGGTGTGAACCTGACCTGACACTCTCTGAAATATATGTAAGTGCAGTATAAGCACAGAGGCCTGGAGCAACTCCCCTAGGGACACGGGACTGCAATATGCAAAGGTGTCTCTGGATGAGGAGTTGTTGGCTCAGTGATGGGGAGCACTGGGAACAAGGCAAAATGTTTTCTGTATTTCTGTTTCTGGTCTCCACAAGCTCATGGATCATCTCCCCATCAGATAACAACAAGTGAGATCCAATCCACCTAATTTAGACAGACTTTCTTGCATGGGAATATTACACACAAGCACTATCCTTTAACTCTTGCTTAAATGTTAGCTGCCTGATGGCAATACCATTTGCAAACTTTCAAAAGCATGTTTTTCTTTCCAGCACAGCGTGCTTATTTTAAAAGGGCTGCTCCACAGGTATCTAAAATACAGGCAAAGTTAGGTGGCATGGGCCCCACCTGTTCTATCCTCTTGGCCTGACTTGGATTCTCTTCTGACCTGCAGTGCCATTTTTCCCTGAACCTCCTGCTCCTGTAAGATGGCCTGGATAGTCCTTCCACCTCCAAAGTCTGCCTCCAGCTGGTATGTTTCCCTGATTTACTGAAATGTTTTCTCTTCTGGTATTGAAATAATTGCAATGGTCAGGCACTCCAACACTAGGGCGGTGAATGCAGGGTAAATATCCTGACAGACTGATCACCAATCAATGAGACCAACCAAATACAAACCCAACAACTGTTTCTTAGAAGTAGCCAACAATTCACCAGGATGACTAAAACCTTGGAAAACACAGCAATGTGGAAAATCCTGTCACGTTCAAGTGGCCGATACTGTGCCAAGAGACCCATCAGAGCTGCTCCTGCTTCTCAGGTGGAATTCCTTTATGTTCAGGCACTGACTTGCCTTGCCAAGTATTTCTAATGTGATTTACATACCTCAGAAAAGATCCCAAACTTTGCAAGTTAAGCCAAACCACAAGCCCAGCCAAAGCCTCCACCTGTGCAAAATGTTTATTTTTAGCAGCTGCAGACTTACAGGAGCCCGGCAACAAATTTGACCTGCAGCTGCTCATCATGCCAACGCTGCGTCAACAAATGGCAGGCTGGCAATGAAAACATTAAACATAGCACTATCCAATTTATTCAGTACATTCGTAATCAGAAAGGGAACAAATACTGGCACACACAGGAGATTCAGATTTGGAGGAGAATCCTGTTCATCCATTTGAGAAAGACCTGGCTCACACAGCCTTATCTGTGGCAGTGATTTTCTTGTTGGCCAACTCCATCCATACCCATTTTTGGATCAAGTTGTTTGTTTACTATTTTGCAAAGGAAGCAGCTGCTTAGCAACAGCTATCTCATTACAAATTTTTCTCTGGAGGGGCCAAGAGAAAATGAAGCAAATCGCTGCAGAAGTGAGGATGCAATACACACCCACAGACCTCTCTCCTTGGTCCAGCGTTGAATGCCATGGAACACCCTGGGTATATGGGTGAGATGCTGTGTCCAAGCAGCATGTGCTGCTCAAGCTTGTGTGATTTTCTACTCCTGCCAACTATGCTGAAGGAGAAGAGGAGCAAGTGTGATGGGGAACTGAGGAGCACACAGCATCCCTCAACTATGCAATAGCCTGGCCCAGTCTGCCCTTGGGGAGGGCCTGGGGAGATCTCTGCTGCGATAGAGCAAGGCAGGAGGGAGGGGACAGCTTTTCATAATGGGAATGCAGCAGGGACAAGTGGGGAAGGATAAGACAGGGAGTGGGAGGGTCTGTGTGCTCGGATCTGGGGCAAACGGGTGAGGGAAGACAAGACGCTGTGGCTCTGATCCATTTTGTTTCTATACAGCTGAGACACCCTGCGCCAGCATTACTCTCACCTGTTGTTGGGTCAGAAGACACAAATTCACATAGAAACAGGACCTTGAGTCAAGCCCATCTTGCATGAAAAATCTTGCCCTCCTCCTAACCCAAACGCAGCTGTGCTGACCTAGCCCAAACCCCAATAAGGTCTGGAAAGGCTCCCATCGATCCCACCGGTTGAGTCAGCCCTGCTGCGCTCCCACCAGCTCTGCTCTCGGAGCGGCTAAGGGATCATCACATCCTGTTCCCAGAGCAAGAGTGTGATGGAGAGGTGAACTATATGATTTCAGGTAATGGAGAGGTTGTTAGTTGCTCTTCTTTTTTTTAATTTTTTTTTTTTTTTCATTTTTCCAACATTCTTGCCAGATTATTTGCAGCTAAATTAAAATGGCAAAGTGTTTCACAGGTGACACAAATACAAGGCCAGGCTGCAGGCCACCTTAGCCTTGCTGCATTGGCTAAGCAAGTTGTTTGTTTGTTTGTTTGGTTTAGTTTGTTTGGGGTTTTTTTGTTTTTGTTTGTTTTGGTTTGGTTTTAATTCTGCTGTGATGACTGATGATAAATGTGCAAGCCCGACAGCGTGCGATTGGTGGGGAGGCACCGCTCTTGTGTTGGACACGTGCTTGCCCAAATGCTGTGGGGACTGCCGGTCCCAGGGTTAAATGCCAGCTTTTCTCCTGGCTGAGGAAAACCTCACTGCACAGAGAGCAAGGGGTGACATGCAACCTCTGCATAACCTGACCCCTCTGGGCACATATCTTCAACAGACAGCTAAAAAAAAAAAAAAAAATCATAACTTAAAAGCTCTTTATCTGATAGACAAGTTATTATATACTGAAAGAAGGGAAATATCAGAAAGAAAATCCTGAACTGTGCTGGCTACCCACAAATCCCAATTAAAAAAAAAGAAAAAAAAAAGCAGCCAAGAGAACAATGGAACTGTTCACCCTTAATCCTGGATTTCTACATATGTTGTAATTAAAGATAAATTGAATTTCAAAGCCAGTTGGAATAAAAGGGCAGCTCAAGAAGCAGAACAATATAGAGATCTATATATAAAACCAGAGCTATATATAAATGTCAGTTATATTAGTACCTAGTCTGCTCAATGCCAGCATAACATAACATTCAACAGGTGAATAGCACATTACACAATACTGACCAACATTTTGTACATTTGATAAAGAAATGGTACTTCAGAGGAAACATAAGATAACAATGGTCTGGCACGGGGAAAATGCACCCATCCTCTAATGACTAACCCCAAAAGGAAATCAGGAAGAGCCTTCCTTGTAAAACTAGAGCTCTTTGAAATCCACTGTTATGTTTTGTTTTCCAAACACCTACTGAAGGCATTTTTTGGCCACCAGACTGCAGGTTTGATCCTGGCCACCCACTTTAGCAGCCTCGATGTATTTTATCATCCTTTCCTTGCAGGATTAGAGGAGGGACAGGTGGCATGAAGAGATGTTCTGACTGAACACAGGGGATGACATTTTCAGCAGGAGGCCAGGCAAGAAGCACAGCAGGTCCCTTAGACAGTGCCTGTGCAAAGCTCCCCCCTGTACAGGGCTAGACTGGAAAAAGCTGGGAGCGAAATGGGGCTGATCTCAGAGCTGGTCCTGCTTCCAGCAAGGCACCCGACTGAAGCCCTCCTAGATTCCCATCCCAGCCAAGGCACAGGGCGATGCCATGCCCTGCATGGCGTTGGTGGCCCCAGAGCAGAGCTTGGGACACCTGGGTTTAGTTTCCAGCTCCGCCACTAATTCCACACATTACCCTGGGCAGGGAAATCTAATCCCCATGCTTTCCTTCTCCATTACCCCTGCTTTTCCTGTTTGTCCGTCTCCTCTGATTAAATGTTGAACTCTAAAAGCAGGGTCTGTGTGTTCATATGGTATTTCAAGCAGTGTGGCTTGATAGGATTTGGCACACTCATGTGCAGTGAAATAAATCAATCAATAGTCAGAAGAGTTACCTTACAGCACAGTGTGGGCAGAGACAGCTACTACAGGGTCTACCTTTAGTTTCTTGGTTTGTTTCCAAGAACCTTAAGGATAATTTTGCTTAAGTACATAATGAAAGATTAGGGCTAAATCTGTAATAAACGTGAAAATGAAGTTATGCCACAAAATGAATAGCTGTTATTGTCCCACTCCCAGTTAAAGTTTATTACACAAAAAAGCCTACTAGAAGTATGGGTAGCTATTAAAATGCCTATGCACCTAATTCTGGTTTCACTGCTGCACAAAGCAGTGGGCTCAGAAATCCCTCTGCAAGAGTGCAAAAATAAATGTTAGTTGTTTACTGAAAAAATAAAAATAGGAAACTCAGGAATTCATTTATGCACAGAAACTCCATTTGTTTCCTCCCATTTGTTTCAGCAGAGCTCCCAAACAGCAAGAAAGAACTGTGCCTGCTGCCTTTTCTGGCTACCAGTGGCTCACCAACACCGCGATGCACCTTACCTGACTGCCTGCTGGAGAACCCTGCCCCATGGGTCCTTCTAAACAACCACGGGCATCGTTTCGGTGTAAACCCTCCGTGGTGTCCCATCGCTGGGGGACACCGGCGTGGCTGGAAACCTGCTGGAAATGACAGTGAAAAACGTTCCAGCACTGAACAGAAAAGCCACAGACTCTCTTAAACTAGCTGTTACAACGTCTATATTTTAATTTTAATGGAGAATCTTATGTTGGAAGAGCAATAAATAATAAGTTATTGTACCCGGTCTTTCATTTCTGAATAGTTAAGGAGATTAATGTACTCGTCTGCATTACTACTCTGAGCTATTCTGGAAGAAAGCCCCCAGCAGAGTACCTTCCCCATGACTGCTAACAGATCAAACCACGGGCATGCTTTGCTACATGCCTCCACAATACATCCTGCAGCTTCTTGTTTGGATTGTCTTCTCTAAATAAAAGGTAGATCAATAAATAAATTTAATTAGCACATTAGAATAGTCATTATTAAGTCTTGCACGTAATGGGGGAAATCAAACAACTTCAAAAGAGATTTGCTCAATTAACACAAGGCTTTATAACAGCACTAGAATAAGACCATATCGCAGATCTAAATAGCCTAGACGGCAATTTCTCTCCAGATCATACTGGCATGCTCCTGACACCAATACTATCATTAGAGGAATCTGTCTGTACTTCCATGATATCCCTAATCCCCTGTTTTGAATATTTAATAACTACAATGACTGGAAATCAGTGCACCATACTTCAGAGATAATTTCTGTAACAAGGATGGAGTGGCTGTGTCACTGCAGCCTGTTCTGTTTCCTGTTCCCACTCAAACTTCTCAGCGTCTTCCCTGTGGAAACATCAGAAGATCTGGCTTTGTCACAGACAGACCTGGTTCTTTTATCGACAGCTGCAGACGCTGAAACACAGCTCATAACAGTGCAAACATAACACTGAGTTATGCACTTCCCCTTTGTGCCTACAGCTGAAACAGGAGCCCTGCCTGCCTACATGGTACATACGGCACAGAGAACAACTCTCAAATTAAGGAAATAGAGCACAAAAAATAGTAACCTCTTCAGTTTACTTTAAAAAAAAACAACAAACAAAAACAAACAATAAAAAAGCAAAAAAAAAACAGCAACAAATCACTTTAATAAAATACTTTACAGGAGAAAGTCAACAAAGTTGTTCCTCAGAGAAGTCACCTCCACTGGGTCTCAAACCAATGCTCACAAAATTTTTTCAAGGAAACCAAAAACCAGTTTTGCTTTTTGCAAAACCACTGAGATTTTCCTTAAAAGACAAGCAAAATTACCTACAGGTGACCTAGATACTGCAAGCCTTTCTCATTAGGATACTAGCTGAATAACAGTCAATAAATATTTCTCACACCTTCAGTTTGTCTTGTCTCTTTTGAGAAAGAAAACCTTTCCGGCAAAAAGGAGAAAAAAAAACCAAATCCCAAGAACAGCATTTTTCCAGGCTTGCAACCAAATAGAATTTTAAAACTGTTTGGGACAAAAAAACAACAACAACAACAACAACAAAAAAAAGGGGGAAAAAAAAGCTTTATTGGAGTTTTCAACACCTATGACTTCATTCATAAGCAAAGGCAGAAGTCTGCAAAGACAGCAATTCTGCACAACACACTGGTTCTTCTTCTAATACACGAATCAAATGCTTAATGCCAGCGCTCACCTGGGGTTGTGTTCAGCATAAAAGAGACAGTTCTAATAGCTGTTACTTTGCAACATACATAGATACCCATGAAAAAAACTGGTGTAACCATAAGAGAAGAAAAACAGGCATCTTTCATCTGAACTTACTGTTAATTAAGCTGCTCATATTATTTATTTCTTGATAATTTCAGAAAGAAGCTAAGCAACTGTGAACTCAGTTCAACGTGGAAAAAACCCCCAACCTTTTCTTTGAAGGTTTCTGTGAAATTCTACTGCATGTGCACAGAAAAAATAACCTTGTCAGTACAAAATGCCTTAAAGGAATCTCCCATCAAAACCCAAGTGAGGATGTAGACTGCTGACTGAAAAGAAGTGATCATTGCAGTCTCTGGAGACAGTATCAAAGGCAGAGACTCTAAGCAACAGCAGATTTAGCAGATCTCTCACTTCCATCTCTTCACTCCAGGACACCAGCCATCTCAAGAGACTAGCTCACATCAAACAGAGGACGATAGGCGATAGGCTCAAAATTAAGCTTACATGACTTCACAAAAGACCAGGGTGTTTTTGAGAGATAAATACACAGCTGAATTTTGAACAAGGGGCAGGCTGAATGACCGCATCCTGCTCCTCTCAATCAGCAGCTTTGACAGGAGTCACAGCAGAGCTCCACGCTCGCAGCACTAGGGGTGCTCAGCTGCACCAGCTGACTCCTGCTTACACAAACACCCTCACTTATTATTTCTCCAGGTAAATATGCCAACCAAGAGGGTTTGACATAATTTATATAAAGAATAAGGAAAATAGAAATTCAAGAGATGTTGCTGCAAAAGACATGGACGGCTGGACAGAAAGCACTACAGAGTTTGGGGCAGCAACAGATGAGATGCCAAGAGATCACAGGAATGCTCCAATAGGTAGCTAGCTGCAGTGTCTGCTGAATGTGGACGGTGCTAAAACAGCAACTCAGACCTCATGGGAGATGTAGATTCTTGGTAACATTGAAGAATACTTCCTACTTCTAAAAGACAGTCTGCATGCCACCGTTTAGCAGATGTTGAACTCAGAATCTTTAAAGTTACAAATTAGTGGTTTAAAACATTCAAAATATGGCTTGTTTAAAGGCAAAACCTGCCCTGATACAATGCAGAAGTTATGTGCTCCAGCAACTGAAAACCTGTTTGTTGTTTTGAGGCTTTGTTTTTTGTTTGTTTTGGTTTTGTTCGTTTGTTTTCTTGTATGACTAGCAGCACTGTCCTAGCTTTAGGTCACAACCCACAATATATATTTTCTAAGATAAAAAGTTAGCTTTCCTCTTCCATGTATGTGTGATGCGCACTGATTAAACATTTGTTCCCTAAAACTGGAAATGTTATTTTCCATCAGGAAATCATTGAGGTTTTGATTTGTTTTGGCTTTCGTTTGCAGTTTGCCTCTCTGAAAAATGATACAGGAAGAACCAAAACGTACTGTACTTACAGTGTACATGAAGATAAGGTTTATCAAAAATCTCTTCACTTGGGATGGATAACCTTACACAGCAGGAACAAATACATAAATAGCAATACCCTGAAGCTGCCTCCTATTCACATATTCAAAGCCCTGTAACTTAAGACATGTTCATGCTGCACAGATGAAAACAGCACCAGATCCCACCCCAACCCCACTAGAAAATTTTTGGTTGGCTGCTGGAGAAGCATTCTGTATCACTGGGCAGTGCTGGGCAATGCTATCTCTCACGCAGAGAGTGCTGCTTTATTAACTGGGGGTTGGATCAAGGACAGAAAAAGCAAGCAAAAAAATAAAGAAAAAAATCAAGAAAGAGAAAGTCTATTCCTTCACAAGACTGCAAATCTCAGCATTGCTTGCAGACCCTCATGAAGCTCCCAACTTCTCTCCTGGTAAGAAACCCCACACAAGCAGGAATGCCTTCCAACTACAATATGAATGGTAATGTTTAAATATAAGCCTCTCTATGCCTCAGTTCCCCAGCTGCAACATAAAGACAATTATAACCCTCACCACACTGAAATCTTTTGAAAATAAAAATTTATATATTTGAGGCTACTGGACAAGATACACCAGGATTGATTGTCCCAAAAAGGTCTCAAGAAAATTAGTATTATCTCAGAGAAAGTTTCCAGTAACATGTAATAAATACTCTTCATCTATGACACAGTAAATTCACTCCTAATTATTCACTGTGCTCAGAAATATTTTTATCACTCCTTTGATTCCTGGCTTTTCAAATACGTCTCCTTTCTCTATTGTTTCCTCCAGGCAAAAATATTCCCTGGGTAAAGTAAAAACATGACATCAATTAGAAACAAAAAATACCAGGGAATGTTGGTGTACAGAGTATATATTGTGCTAGCTGTAACAGCCTGATGTAAGAGCTGCACAGAAGTCCTATGATAATATAAATATAAAATCCTAGTGCAGACAAAGATACACGCAGAGGCATGATATAAATGGATGCCTACTACTTTCCCCCTGGAGTCCATGATTGATTAATTCTTGTAACTTTGGTACCTGAAAGACAGGAGATTTTTCTTGGTAGTAAAGGGCCTTATAAGACACACTTAAACGGATTATGTTGATACCTTTCATGATGTAACCCTAATGATAACTTAATTGAAAAAGTGCTTTAAGCCATAATAGCAGAGACGACAGGCTTTTTTTTTTTCACTTTGACAATTATGGGCCAGTTCAGGACTGCTCTCAAAATAAGGAAGAGGACAAATTTCCAATCAGCTTAAAAGAATGTGTCAAATTCTGCATTAGTTTTCCTCAAACCAAATGCAGAAATGTACTGGCCTCAAAGCCCACAGATTTTCTGGTCTCTATTCCTAGATCCTTCCTCCTGCATCATGGATATCACTCCACTTTTATCCATGTACAAGCGCGTTTGTTACGCACACTATTTCTGCTATCTGCTCCTCAGAGTGAACAGCTCCCCAGTGACTGAGAAGCTGGTGGGCAAGGCTACATGACTTCTACTTCTCGTTCTCTAGACTTTCTCCAGTCCTGTATCTTTTAGCACTTCACATACATTTGTTGAGATGTTGTCGAGTTTATCAGATGGAGAGCACCATGCCATTAATGAACATGGCACAGATCATTATCAGCACATGTGTTCTGTTACTGCCACTTCTGGAGATGGAGTAAAATGATTTTTTCTTTTTGTTATGTTGGTTTTCCTTTTCACAGCTGTCCTGCTGATTTATATACTTCTCACAGCCAGTTTGTAAGGTGTGCATGAGTCAGGACATGTGCTAAAACCGCGTCTGCAAGGACAGTGCTGTTGGGAGGGTGCAGCAGGACATGATAGGAGTTTGTCCGTAATCCCATCCTGTTTTCCAGACTGATTTTCTGTCAATATTTTAAAAGGGCAGGGAGGATGAGCTAGGTACTT
This sequence comes from Apus apus, assembly GCF_020740795.1. Taxonomy (NCBI): domain Eukaryota; kingdom Metazoa; phylum Chordata; class Aves; order Apodiformes; family Apodidae; genus Apus; species Apus apus. The sequence continues at coordinate 40,022,248 of NC_067283.1, read as the reverse complement.
ATAGACCAGCTAACCTGGTATTGATTTCAGTCAAAGTAACATAAAAGCTGTTACAAATGCAATCAGTAAAGAATTAAGAGATGGCAGCATAATTAGTGGAAAACAACACTAGTACAGAAAAGAAGTCTTGCTGCGTAAGTTTGGTATCATTACAAATATGGCTGGCAACAATATTCAGGAAATAATACATGTAGACTAGTGTCAGGCATTTAAATTACTTTTACATGACATTGCAATTAAAAATTTTCAGTGGACATAATCAACAGAGAAGAAAACAGATTAAAAGCTGGCTGATCTATCCCAAAAAAGTAATTGTAAATGGGGAACTATCAGCACTTACAGACATTTCTAAGGCAATTTTATATGGATATGGTGTCGTCCAATGTTGCTCAAATTGTATCAGTAACTGGAGGATTAAGTGAATAATACTAACGATGTAACTGACAGAGGTTTCTGAAAGAGCAGTACTAGGTAAGTAAACACCAGATCAGTTTCAAGGAGTAAACAATAATTGAAAAAGTAGTCTTAACTTCAAACCACCAGCCTCCCACTATCATCTCATTTCAAGTTCACACATGAACAAAAAAAATATGGGTCACCCACAAAGGACACAGGATGCACTTGAAAAGCTGTGACTTAAAGAATTTTACAGTCCCTGTGGCTGACCAGTTCAATGTAAAATTGCCAGGCAATCCAGGCACAGAGAAAACCATCTTTAACATATGGAAACTGGAGTAGAAATTGATACATGTGACTGTAAAAAAATGCTAGTGAGGCATTTATTGCATACCGAAACTTCTAGCACACACTTTTTCAAAAGGAAGTTGACCAGCTGGAAATTACTCAGAACAGAGGAAACCAAAAAAACACAAACAAACAACAAAAAACCAACCAAACACAATACAACCAATCAACAAAAACTGAGACCTGAGTCCAGGTCTCATTTTGTTGAGGACAACAAGAAACTGGAAACACCTCACATCATGTGAAAGAAGAGTATCAGACATGAGCAGCTATGAAAGCTCAAGTAGTGGATGGACTCACCAAGGAAAGAAAAGGAAACACAAGAGATAAATTGTACTTCACACACCTTTTCCTCTAATATTGGTCTTTTTATCCTAACACTTCCTGTGGCCCGGAACCATGGAGTGAAGAGAACGAGGAGGCAGCACTGGGAAGTACAAAGCAATACGTAGTAGGATATAATGCAGCTAACCAGGCATAAGCGCTGACCCTACTACCAGCAAGGCAGACACGGTGCCCCTCTGATAAGTGGGAAAGCTTTCTTTCCCAGCTCTTCGACAATCCTTTGCCTAAGGCATCAACATACTCTTCAGTGACAGAATTCTATCCCTATCCATAATAAGGACAAAAACTGCGTATGTGCGTGTGCTGACTGGTAAGGAAGCCGAGAGCAGTTTGTACCCTCAACTCTCTTTTCCAGGAAATGCATCTGTACTATTAAGCACTCTTGATGAAAAGCCTGTAATATATTATACCTTCCAAGACAAAACCTGTTAGCACCCCCTGGGCAGGAAGGGTCCAGAGATTCTGGGGAGCCACAGCCATAGAGTCAAATTTTGGTCACCCAGTGAAGTGGGCTCTTCACATCTGATTAAACCACATGGACCTTGACTTTGACCACCTTTCACTATTTTGCCCCAAACCCATGACTGATCATCTACTAACTTCAACCACCACAGCAGTAACACATCACACTTTGATTCACAAATATTGTGGGAAAAAAGTATATAGCAACAATCATACAGGTTTTTATTTAATAACTAGATTGTTCAAATTTTTACAGGAGAAGTCTCACATATCCTTTTTAGCCTATCATCTAAAGATTGAACTGGTGCCATTGACTTGCTCAGATAATTGTTCAGCCCTTCCTTGTGGTCCCTTGCAGATGGTCCACATCTGGTTTCATAAGATGAGAGAGGAAAGGATGAGTTAAGCCCAAGAGAGTCAAAACTGGCATTACAAAGCCATTAACTTGAATAACCCAGCTCTGATTTCAGTTTTTCAAACAGTCCTACATTCCTAAAGACATCCTAAAGCTGTGAGTATTATACGAGTCTTCTGTTCCTTTTATGCATCCAGAATGTACATAATACTTGCATTCTCATGCCTTTTCATGCACAGGCCTTTCATGCAGTCCACCTGTATTTTCTCATTTTCATTGCTGCATAACCCCTTTGTGGATATGCAGCAGTCTTCTACAGATATGGAAAAACAAGTTACTTCATCTCTAACATACTGCTGACCTGCTTATCAACACATGCTTCTGACAGTGAAATCATGGAGGCACAGAAAATCAGCATGAAGAGTAGCATATTAAGGGATGAAAAGAGAAGCATTTAGAAAAAAAACTTACACAAGAAAAGGAGACAGAAAAAGACAAGGTTAGATCTAGACATAATGTGAACAGAATGAATTTGCCCACAGGGCATCCAAGGATGCAAGCAGTAGGTGGTCTTTAAAGCTCTCGTCTTCATTCCCAACAAACTAAAGGTGGCAGCTGGAGAGTGCAGAAAGCCTACGGATAACCACACCACTGTTAACTTCGCTGTTAGCGTGTCCCACCACCACAGTCTGGAATTCAGCTTGTGGATGTACTGGCTACTTGCCACTGAACAACATGTCACACCTTCCTCCTCCTTGAGCTCATGGCTGCAAGATCCCATCCCTTTCATGCCTTGGTGTTCATCTGACCTGGGCCACTGATACAGCTACTTAGGGATCTAAACTGGCAGAAAATGTTTCACTTTTCATCTTTCTTCTACCTGGTAGCCTGACTTCCCAGCAGTTTAGTTCTCTGAACTGGCTCCCCAAGGATGAGAGCAGCACCAAGGGAAGGGAGGCAGCTGCCACTGTGGTGCACAGGGCTAGAGCAGAGCCAGCAGCCATCAGCCTGGCCACCAGCAGAGCCACAGCATGAAATCTCACCCTTGCTTAGCACGAGACCCTGTTTTCTAACAGTATCACATTCATTACCTTACAGAGCATCATCTGAATGAGGATACGCTACATTTTTGAGTGATCAGTCAAACCCAAACAATCAATTACATCTTTTGTCAAAACTGTTTACTCTTTCACACTGTGCTGGAGTCATTAAGAATGAACATTGAGCAGGAGTGGTTATTTATCCTTCTCCTCTTGCCCTGAAAGAGAATTAATCTTATACTTTCCATTAATGATCTCAATAAAGGCTCACTGTAAATGACAGCAGGCTGCACTGACAAATATTTAAAAACAGAAGGGCCTCTGAATGACAGAGTTTAGCAACACGCAACTGCTCCTTAAGACATGTGCCAAGTGATGCCAAACCTCTGTGGAAGGCAAGGTTAAAAATGTGCTGCCCACCACTCCAGAGCTACAGAAAACATGCAGCAATTAGCAACCACTAGGGACTTAGTCAAGCTGCGAAAGAGAAAGTGAAAGGAGAGAATTCAAAAGCAATTCTTAAAACTGCTGGCCAACCCACTTAACATTCTCTCAGCATCTACAAAGAAAATGCAATCCTCCTGTCAAAGAAAGGTAATTAATGAACGCGCTACAAGTAACCAGCCTACCAACCCACAGCCCCTCTCCAGAAGCTGGCCAGGGGCATGCCCCAGTCCACAGTGTGAGGTGGGCTACCATGTCACAGCCCTGCACATGTCAGACAAAGCCATGTACTACCCCATCAATTACTTACAGCACCCTCACAGCATAGAGCGATGCTTCAGCTGAAGGGATGAAATTTATTAAAACACATAGTCCAGGGTGGGACAAGCATGTCTTGGCCTGGCTGTGCTCCTCAACTAATCCCTCCCTCTCACTACCCTGTACCACTCTGGTGTTTCCATGCACACCAAAACTAGCAAACACACTTTGCCAGAGAAGAATAAACCAGGATGTTTCAAACGCTGCTCATGGTGCTTTTTACCACAATACCAAGAGGGAAGTGGGATTTAGGCATTCAGAGAGGCCTCTGTGCAGTGACCCTCTCAAATCCGTAGTAGACCTTAATTTGTGCTGCTCACCTATGTTTCTTGCCTTCTCTCCCCCTAAAAAAAAGAGCATCTGCTTTCACATACTTTAAGAATGTTTAAATCCCATTTTAAAACAAACGTAATTGTTATAGTTTGTCCCTTCACTTCCATTGCTCCCCTCCATGGATCTCCTTCCACCTGAGCAGAGCTTGACAGCTCCCCACAGCAGCAAGCCACGTTGGCCATCATCTCATTCACATGCACACTCAGAGCACTATAAATCTGCCCAAATATCATCCCTCCCCTGGGGCAATATTTAGTTTGGGTTTTTTTTTCTTTTGTTGTTGGTTTTTGTTTGTTTGTTTGTTTTTGTTTTTCCCAGAATATCTCCTAATTAATTCAGAGGTTCCAAATACCACCAGCTGAAACTGCAGCACAAAGCCCAGGTGCTGAAAGCAGGGGAACCTAACTGAAAGAAAAGGTTCCTAGCTTTTACTTCATTCCTTTGGTGGTTTTTTTTTTGGTTGTTTGGTTGGGTTTTTTCCTTTCATTTAACAGCCAGCAAACTGAAACCTACCGGATCCGTTATCAACACACGAATGGACAGTGAATAATCCATGAATTGAACGAATTGAAACTATCCACACAAGTCCTGATATTTTTGTTGGCCATGTCACATCACATTATACTTCTCATGTGTCACATTTGTGCCTGAGTCATGGTGTAACCTGATGGAAGAACAAAGCACAATGCAATGCAACAGGACGCACCAGTAAGGTCAAAAAACCACATGCGACTGCTGATTGACAGCCCACCACTAATTTGGATTTAGTTGATTCCTTCTAAAAGATGAGAACCAAGTTCAGAGAAGGTTAAAGTGCACATGCAGAGTTTAATAATCTATTAGCACAATAACCTGCCATATATGACTATGCAATAAGCTGAGGGAATTTGCCAGAAACACTTCACTTTGCAAAAAATATTTACAGCAATGCTTGATTCATTACACACTCTGTATACACAGAAAAGGGCAGTATTTCTCCAATGAGAAGGTTCCAAGGCATGAGCTGAGCAGTCCTAAGGTAAAAAAAACACTAAGCAGAAGCCAAATCAGAAAACTAAGGTGATGATCTTTTTAATTTCTGTTGATGAAAACTATTTGCTGTTGGGGCTGACTTCAGGCAGGCTGGGAAAGAACCTGATTTCAAAGCAACATCACGGAAACGAGGCAGCAATTTTATTCTTAAAACTTTAAAACCTGTCAAGATCAACTCACTAAATTATCTCTGTCTTTAAACACCTGCTTTCTTGATGGATAGTTTTTTATTTTATTGGATTTTGTTTATTTAATGCAGACAACAAGGCTGACCTTCATTTTAATTTAAAACCAAAGGCAACCATGAGATAGCCACAGTGCTACCACCAGGATGAGAGTCATCAGGCTCCACTCTTCTGCCAGATATACAGGTGAAGTCTTACTGCCTCAGCTGCTTAGTCATTAGCACAAAGGAGCTCTGCTGCAGCAGCATCCTCACCATCCTCCTTAAGAGCCAGCTGGGACCTCTGGGAGCCTAAGCCAGTCTCAAGGAGGAACTTTAAAAGAGCAGGTTTGTATTCCTTCCAGCACTAAGGGAGAACCTAACATTGAAGACGGTGTGATTTGTGATGATGATCTTAACCCAGCACCACTTCAGTAAATAGATTACTTACTGTCTTTTAAGGCCATTCATACTTTGCCCAAATAAGGTTTCAAGAAAGTTACAGCTGAAGTTCTTCTGGCTTGAAGTACTGCTTTTGCTGCCTAAATAAGCCCATACAGCACTTAACCAGTAAAAGAATAATGATGCCAGCAAAGTGCTCCTCATGTTATACCAGTGTGCATGCTTCAGATCGGGACAGTAAAAACAAATGAATGAAACAAAGTCTAGCAGTAAAAAAAATATATTTTAAAAAATCTCCATTTTGGTGCAGTAACAGAGGGGTCAGTATGCTCAGGTAAATACAGTAACATTGTCACACTTCTTTGTCTTACTGACATAGGTATGCAGGCAGAAGCATTTGGTAAAGACCTTTATAGGAGTCTTTAAGTTTCCTTCTCTTGCACCTATAAACTGGATGTATCCAAAGATCACTGTAGAAAACACTGGCCATGTGTAAAGCCATGTTTCAGAAAAGTCTATTTTATAGCTAATATTCCCTCCAATCCTACTATGGATGTGTCCTATGAAGCAGCACAATCCTTGTCTTATATTATGTGGACCATTGCCAACTACATTTCTCCATCTGGCAGTCCGTGGAACTGGTGCAATCCCATGGTGAGCACTTCAGAGTATCACCACTGCGATTCAAAAGCATAAGCAAAGTCATGTAATTGCCTTGCCCACCAAAGTCAATCTTGCCTTCAAGACAACTCCCATGGGAAGGACTGTTGTGCTATAGGGTCTTACAGACCAAAGAAAATCAATAGGCTGATACAGGAAATGGAAGGGGTTTAATTTTTGTGAAACAGGGCTTTTAAAATGTATTTATTGTAGCATACTTGACTGAAACCTGAAGATGTATCAAGATGACACCGGAAAAATCCTGAAAATTGCACATTTTGGCACTAGGTTTTCATACACCCTTTCCCCATCCCCAAGAATTACATAACAGGCACTTGGGCATGGAGATTAATGGCTTCCTATTCAAGCGCCCCAGCCATCAATCTAACAAATCAGTTCCAGCTCCTTCCAAACCAAAGACAGACCAAATACACCTTTTTGAAAGTAAAAACACAAAGTCAGAGCGCACAGAAGGTCCATCCACCATTAACAGAGTTATGAAATTGGGAAGCTGCTTCAATCCTAAGCAACACATTTTGCATTCGCTGATGCTGTTCTGAAACAACACAAGGACTGTGAGACTATTTTCTTACTGAGTAGCACCATACTTGGAGTAATACATTACTGGTGGGGCTCCCCTGATGATGTATTACACTAATGCATCATTAGGATGATGTTTCACACTGATGATATATTGCAGTGCAACATAATGAGAGCAATAGCTCACTGGGTGCATAATCCTGCCAGGAGCTGTGCGCTTGCAGCTCTCTGACTTCATTTGCAGTTCAGGGTGTCCAAGGCTTAGCTGGATTAGACCCTCAGATACACACAGCTTAAAAGAACAGCAGAGCCAGAAAAATGCCAACTTACAAGTGGGTGCAGTTAATTACAGGATACAATGTACAGTATGCTAATACCAAGATGCACTTTGGCATCGCATATTTACACCTGTGCAAAACATCTTCAAACTAAGAAGTTGCTGTAGGCAAGGCTGCCAAAGCTCCTTATTCTTATGCTTGCCTGCAGCAGCCATTGTAGCAGACTCTGGTTGCTTATAGCCTTGATAAAAATACTTAGCTTAATTTTTCCATGCCAGATGTCTGTTAGAAGGAGGGGGAAGGCTGGGGAAAGAGAGTGGTTGATTGTTTTTAATCAATAACTTCAGTGAAATCAGTTCTGTTCAGCTGTTTCTATGACTAACACTAAGAAAAAAAATAGGTAGTTTTGCCAACAATGAAAGGTTCTGGTGACCTTTTTTCTGACCTTTTTTTAACAAACAGAGCTATTTGATCTGTATGAAATTTTAAAAAGACCTTTGCACTATGATCAGTGTCACTGACAAGAAGGCAACATTTTAAGATTTGTGAACTCTTCACCGTGAAACCATATACCATGTTCAAAGGGAGGGCAAACTGATATATAAACGTGGAAGGAACAAGCCAGTTTGAATAATAAAATAACTTCTCCTCCAGTCTCTCACAAAATCATTAACATTTACAATTGAACCACAATTTCATTACTTATTTAGTTTTACCTTCAATACCTTTGGAGTTCTTGACTAAGTCTAAACATGCACACACACAAAACACAGAACAAGGATCTTGTATGCAATTTCCAACTTTGTGCTTTCACTCAGTTTTGAAAAATGTAACAGTATTGTAGACAACTACCTAACTTGCTCTGCATGTTCATCTTCCAGGCTCTCCTGAGTAACAGTCCTCCATGGTGGATGGACCAGACTTCCCAGGGGAACACCACCTTCTCTGGTCACACATTTAGAAAAACCTTAGTTTTTATACCTTTCTCCTGACAATTGTAATTGAGAAACCACAGGCTATCTAATTAATTGGAAAATAATATAGTCACCTCAGTTGGCTAAATGACAAGTGAATATCTGACACTTCTTTTTTGTCATGCATAGCCTTTCAGACTGCTTGACCTATAAGGCTCTGCCTTGTAAATGCTACCTCCAGCCAGGTTGGGAATACAGAGAAATGATCATATCTTTCAAATTCTGGTCTTCCAGCCAGTTCCCTGGTGTTCCCGAACCATAAAAAGGAAAAAAAACCAAAACACAACAACAACCAAACCAGACACAGTTTTAGAAGATCACCTCTGATCAGCCGCCCCAACATATACTGGGATAAATTAATTTCTAAGAAGAATATTAGGCCTACTGAGCATCATGGTGACCTAGAGAGCTGCCTGAATCCACCCACCCGGGTATCATGTTTTGTCCAACCAGGGCTGTTCCCTCCCCATTGCACAGGGAGAGAACAAGGACCTCAGCAGAGAAAAAGGGCCAGCACAACCCCCACCTTTAGCTTAAGGCATACACTGAGGGAAGCAGCTATGCTGTCCTCAAGCCTAGGGATGCTAATGAAAACTCATCTCTTAAACATGTTGCAAGGGGACAAAAAAAAAAAAAAAAAAAAAAGCCAGAATGGCTTCATGCATTTCCTCCACCAGGCACCCATAAAAGGGCCAACCATGTCCTGGCCATAAATTCTCTGGCACAGGAGCATTATACCAAAGGAAAGGAATGCCTTTCCATCTGTGTATTTCCCCTCAGGCTCTCTCTTGATAATGAAACCAGTTAAGGTCTTTGGGTTCACAACGTTATTATAGTCAGATAATATTTTGTTTGCAGCCGAGCCTGAAGAACTCCTAAGTAGCACATTACAGGCACCATACACCTGTTAAGTCATGGCGTTTCTTCTCTAAGTGGACAAATCTGTTTTAGCCATCTCCAGAGATTTTCCACTCACAGTTAATTATGAAGCACTGACTGTATTCATTTCCTGATCTTAGAGGGAAACTACCACAAACATATGCCACAGGTGAAGCCTGTTCCCTCTGTCCCTCAGAAATACCAGCAATCGTTCCAGCAGTTCCAGTTGCCTTCTTTCACCCCTTTCCCCCAGCTGTTCCAGACTTTCTGCTCTGACACAAACACTGCACAGAAAATAATAACCTACTCTTAGGCAACACAGAACATACCTCACATGGGCTGACTGAGCCTAACATTTTATAAAATAACCTATTACAAATGCAGCTCTTGAACATCAGCACAGGCAGCAAGTCCAAAGTGATTATCAACATGGACAGACCCAATTCTGGCTGTTTTGCAGTCAGGGATACTTGTGTAGAGAGCCACCCAGCACAGCAGCAGGATTTTATTGTGTGTTTCCCAACATATGGGGAGTAATTTTGCTCAAAGTGAGTAATGAACTCCAGAAGAAATTTGCCCTTTGTTTGATTCGAAACTCATTGGAGCCACTTTCACCCTATGATACATATCCTAGTACACAATTTTGATCCAAAGTATCATTGTGTCTTGTACGGTACAAGATATTCTGAAATCAGGTCAGGCAAGATAAGCATTCTGGGGAAGAAGATAAGGGAAAAATAGTCCATCCTAAGAAAAAGTGATACTTTGTTGTGACAGCCACCTTTTTTCATGCTCCTCCTAGCAGGCTGATGTCTGACCCTGGGCACAGATCCTTGGAAACAAGTCTCCCTGACCTCAGAGACATACCTTAGGTCAATGGTTCCCAACTTTCCGGACCAATAGACAATTGACAACAATCAAGATTCTTCTCAAATCATCACACACGGTTACCATCAACCTTGTGATTGGAAAGGCGATAAAGGTGACATGACTCAGCAGCATGGCTCTAATGCCTTCTCCTTTACTCCTGAGGGATGAACAGTGCTCCAAGGACACAGGAAGAGAGACCCCCTCTCATCTGGTGTCATCTCTGAGAAACTTAGAAATTGAATCCTCTCACTGGCTCCCACATTTTCACAAGTTGTTTTAAATCAAATCCCAGAAATCAGCCGTCTCCTATGTCACAGTCCAGCCATGAGTCCCCTCATGGACCATGCTCTCTCCATTTTTCTTGGCTGCCAAGAAAACCAGCCTAACCTTCCTAAAAACACTTCTGCATCCCTTCCACCCCAAAGACAATATCTCACTGAAAATTCCACCCTTCTACTTTGAGGATAAACACAAAGCAATTCATCCGGTACAGAAAGAAAAGTATCTTTTGTCATTATACATATGTTAGTGTGCCTTCTTATTGGATCATAGAATCATAGAATCATAGAATCCTAGGGGTTGGAAGGGACCTCGAAAGATCATCTAGTCCAACCCCCCTGCCAGAGCAGGGTCACCTAGAGTACATCACACAGGAAGGCATCCAGGCGGGTTTTGAACGTCTCCAGAGAAGGAGACTCCACAACCTCTCTGGGCAGCCTGTTCCAGTGCTCTGTCACTCTTACAGTAAAAAAATTTTTCCTGATATTCATCTTAAACCTCCTATGCTCCAACTTGTATCCATTACCCCTTGTCCTATCACTGGTCTTCACTGAAAAAAGCTTAACTCCATCGTCTTGACACTCACCCTTTACATATTTGTAAACATTGATGAGGTCCCCCCTCAGTCTCCTTTTCTCCAAACTAAAGAGACCCAGCTCCCTCAGCCTTTCCTCATAAGGGAGATGTTCCACTCCCTTAATCATCCTTGTGGCTCTGCGCTGGACTCTTTCAAGCACTTCCCTGTCCTTCTTGAACTGAGGGGCCCAGAACTGGACACAATATTCCAGATGTGGCCTCACCAATGCAGAATAGAGGGGGAGGAGAACCTCTCTTGACCTACTAACCACACCCTTTCTAATACACCCCAGGATGCCATTGGCCTTCTTAGCCACAAGGGCACACTGCTGACTCATGGTCATCCTCCTGTCTACCATGACCCCCAGGTCCCTTTCACCTACACTGCTCTCCAGCAAGTCAGCCCCCAACCTGTACTGGTGCATGGCGTTTTTCTTCCCCAAATGCAAAACTCTACACTTGCTCTTGTTAAACTTCATCAGGTTTTTCCCCGCCCACGTCTCCAGCCTGTCTAAGTCTCTCTGAATGGCAGCACAGCCTTCTGGTGTGTCAGCCACTCCTCCCAGCTTGGTGTCATCAGCAAACTTGCTGAGGGTACATTCTGTGCCCTCATCCAGGTCGTTGATGAAGATATTGAACAACACCGGTCCCAGTACCGACCCCTGAGGGACTCCACTAGTCACAGGCCTCCAACTAGATTCTGCCCCATTGACTACAACTCTCTGACTTCTTCCTTTCAACCAGTTCTTGATCCACCTCACTGCCTGATCATCAAACCCATACTTGATCAACTTATCTACAAGGATGCTGTGGGAGACGGTGTCAAATGCTTTACTGAAATCAAGATAGACCACATCTACCGCTCTACCATCATCTGTCCACCTAGTAATTTCCTCATAGAAGGCTATGAGGTTAGTCAAACATGACTTACCCTTGGTAAAACCATGTTGACTGCTCTTGATGACCCCCATCTCCTTGATATGTCTAGAGATAGTGCCAAGGACAAGTTGTTCCATTACCTTTCCAGGGATGGAGGTGAGGCTGACCGGTCTATAGTTACCCGGGTCCTCCTTCTTGCCCTTCTTGTAGACTGGAGTGACGTTTGCTATCCTCCAGTCCTCAGGCACCTCTCCAGTTACCCATGACTTACCGAAGATGATGGAGAGTGGACTAGCAATGACCTCCGCCAGCTCCCTCAGCACCCTTGGATGCATTTCATCCGGACCCATCGATTTATGGATGTCCAGATTATGCAACTGATCCCTAACCCAATCCTCATCTACTATGTCCTCACCTATCTTGACTACTTCTGGGGTTATATGAATCTGGGGCTCATGGGAAAAGCCTGCAGGAGTAAAGACAGAGGCAAAGAAGGCATTCAGCACCTCTGCCTTCTTCATATCCTCTGTCACCAGGGCACCCACCTCATTCAGCAGTGGGCCTATATTGCCTCTGGTATTAGCTTTGTTGGCTATGTATTTGAAAAAGCCCTTTCTACTGTCCTTAACCCGACTTGCAAGGTTAAGTTCCAAGGAGGCCTTAGCTTTCCTAGTTGCCTCCCTACATTCCCTGACAACATTCCTATATTCCTCCCAAGTGACCAGTCCCTCCTTCCATGATCTATAGATTTTCCTCTTCCACTTGAGTTTCCCCAGCAGTTCCTTTTTTAACCACGCTGGTCTCCTAGCTCCCTTACTAGATTTTCTACCCATTGGGACACACTGATGCTGTGCTTGCAAGAAGTGGTCCTTGAATATTGTCCAGCTATCTTGAGCCCCTTTACCTTCTAGCACTCTGTCCCATGGGACTTCCCTTAACAATTGGTTGAGGAGGCCGAAGTTTGCTCTGTAGAAGTCCAGGGTTCTGGTCCTGCTGGAAATTCTGTTCCTCCCACACAGGATCCTGAACTCCACCATCTCATGGTCGCTGCAGCCAAGGTTGCCATTGACCACCACTGCTTCAATAAGGCCCTCCTTGTTGGTGAGCACAAGATCCAGCAGCGCTCCTCTTCTAGTCGGCTCATCCACCATTTGCATTAAGAAGTTGTCCTCAATGCATTGGAGGAAAAAAAAAGGATAAAAGCACAGAAGCACACATTCACAACAAATATCAATCACATAAAACCAGACACAAGCAGACAAGCTGTAGAGACAAGAAGTAAAGAAAAAGAGTAAAGGAAAAGCTTTTGGGCGATGGAGCAGGTGGAGTGGGGTGGGGGGACTTCAACTTGAAGCTACAGGTAAGGAAAGGGACTTCAGGTCCTGAATTCCTTTTGTGGTTGTACATTACTGAATAGCCCTTTGCCCACCTTAAACAACAGGTCTGACCCCAAAACTACATTCTTCCTCCAAACAGAAGATGCCTGCTAAACCCCAAAATGTGCTCAGGGCATCCAATGGAAAGCAGAAGCATTAACTCCAGAGAGCCCTTGCAGCCATAGGACCTACCTCAGGAGAGCAATTTTAACAACTTTGCTTAGACCTTCCAAAACCCTTTTTTCCCCAAAAAAGACCAAGTTTACCAAACAGGAACACACTGTTTGAAACCCACCAGCACACACACAGAGTGCTTCCCAACAGTGACAAAGATTTGGCAGAAACCCCATTTGAACTGTCTGCATTAATGACTTCCCATATACCTGCACTAGTGGTGGACTGTCTCATTTAGGCTTTCTCTTGGTTGTGGAATGCTCCAGCTTTGTCTTGGATGACAAGGTAAAAATTCTTAAGTTATTGAAAAAAAGTGAAATGGGGATTATTTCCAGTATAATACTTTGGTAATTTTGGAGTTGAATAAAACTGAGCATTTTTTTGTGACTTGTGCTATGTGTTTTAGTTCACATTCCCAAATAATGTACAGCAATGATTCACATTTTTTACTACAATACAATTACCTATTCTTAAAAATTCAACAATATTGCAATGTTTTCATCAAGTTCGTGTGAGTAACTACATATTAAAATGGCAAACATCCCTTTCAATAACATCCTGGCAGAGTTTGCTTCTTCTGCAAGTAATAAAAGTGGAGGAGAGCAAACTGTGCTCCAAGATGTTTGGCTGCAGCACCATGAGGCAGCTGATGCGTTCCAAATGTCTGTCAGGCCTCTTTGCAAAACCAGCCACCGCTAATCAATAGTGAAATCTTTTTCGATGTGGCTTAACTGTATTTCTGGTTTTGTTAAACAGAAGAAAATTGTTAATTAGTTGGACTCTGCCAGACCACGTAGGTAGGGGAAACATACTGTCAACCTGACCAGTTCAGTTAAGACCTGAGACGACGGAGTTCAATTGCAGTTCAATTATGATAATTGATCACTGACCGTGCACGCAGGTTTTGTGAAATAAGCTGCAGCATCTTAATGTTGGTCTTCACAAGAAGCATGTCAGTATCCACCAGCTGTCTTGTTTCTAAGTGTCCAGCCATGTTTTTAGAAGCCCCAAACTCAGCTTTGCATTTCTAGGATGTCTGCCTTTCTCTGCCTCCACAGCTTGGCCCAGAAGTCACATCCTTTTCTCTTACTCTTCATATGTCTTCCTTTCCTTGATTCCCAGCTATTTGAAACAGAGATTGTATCTCCCTCTTTGTTTGGAAACTCTATAGCAGTTTGTGTGTTGCAGCAGGATAATAAATAAAGAGTAATAAAAATGTTAGGAAAGTCCTTAGAAAAGTCCATGTTATTTTTACAATTACTCATGCTGCTGCTATTTAAGAAACAATGCCAGGAAGATCTAGGACTTACAACTATTTTTGTAGGAGTATGCCATTGAAACGATGATGTTACCGACGGCAAAGTGTTTTGCAAGGTGTACGGCTTCTCCTGCTGCTTTTTCGAGTACTTCTAACAGATGTTCAATTTCAAGTGGTCTGCAGATACCACTAGGCTGATGGTTCTGCAGGAATCGGAGCAGCAGATGTGCCCCGCATTCTGTTTTGCTATTCCCTTTATGAATTGATATGTCACCCCGTGGGTTTATAGCTAGTTAATTTTATAATGACATCACCATTTCTATACTTATAATGATTCTCACAGGATTTAATTTCTCAAATAACTCTTGATCCTGGAATTGCAATGCGAAAGCCATATATAATAAACATATTTATTTACATAATACAGTTCTATTTCCCATGAAATGCCTTCACTGATAGTTTTTAGGTAATACTGGAATGCAGGTGAATTCTTCCAAAGTCTGTAACTTTACAACAGGGCCTCATTTCAGGGCTCTAGACTTTAACGTCTGTGCATCTCTCTACAGGATCATTACCCTCAAACAAGTATCGCTCAGTGGCTGAAAAAATGAGGATAAGAAGGGAAGAAGGAAAGAAATAATGGGGATTTCCACTGGCTTTGTTGTAGCCCTCAGGTATCCCCTCCAACAGATGCTGTGATCCACAGAGGTGTAACTTTACTACTTGCATGGTACCCAAATAAAACCATAATGCACAGGAAATTGTGCTGCATTTTCCACTGACTGTGACCTGACTGTGACAGGACAGCGCTCCGGCTTTTGGCCTGGACACTTTCAATCTTAAAAGGGAGCCAAGTTTTTTTTGCCCTCAAATACAGTTGCAGAGATTGTCAGAGCCCAGAGTTTTTGCAAGCCCTTTCAGGGAACATCTGGTAAAAGCTGCTGTCTGTGCAGAGCAGGCAGCTCTTCTCCCCTTCAGTATTCTTCCTTTTTGTTTTTAAATACAGGCAGGAAAAGGTGATGCTATTAGAGCTATATTTACAGGACTTGAAATTTCCTTCAAGAAAACCTAATATTTAGGGAATTAAAAATTGACTGGGAAAAATCTTACAGGTTGTAGAAGGTTCTAGTTAGGTATGTTATGCTATGAAGTTTTGATTAATACCTGGAAACTTAAGACGTGAAAACTGGGTAAGCATAGATTTTTCTACCCATTCCCACATTTCTGCAAATATCAAAGCACATCTCAGTAAAAGCCAGCTTTTGAAAAGTGTCTAAGTTTTAAATTTACAGAATGAATGCTGTCTGCTCCTATACGCCCTTACTGACCTGGCTGAAAGGTCAAGGCTTTACTTTCTAAGAAGCAACAAGGTAATTTTTGCACGTCTACAGAAGAGGATGATCTCCAGTTGTGACCACAGGCAGAGCCTTCACAGCCCTCACAGGAGTTGTGTGCCTGTGCCACCATCCCTAGAAAGCTAAAAGGATGAGGAAAATATTTTGGTGAGTTTTCCACACCATTTCCCCCCCACGCCCCAAATGTTCTATGTTTATTTCTTGCAGTTCAAATGTCTTTTAAAAAGCGGGTATGAGCCTTGGTGCAAATCTCAGATATAAGCATATGAAACTCAGGAAAGCTAATTCTGAGGTTAAATCAAATTTGACTGGCCTTCAGCACTGAAAAGTAGCAAAGACCAAGCTGCACCTGAAGGTCCACATCTATTGCTTGCATACATTAGCTGACTTCCATCTAAATTTAAGCTATAAGCAAGCATGTGTAGCAGCAGACAGCACACAGAGCCCATTAACATCTCAGACTACTCTGAAAGCAGAAGCATACTCCCCAGAGATGTGGCACACCACAAGCCCTCCAAATGCACCTCTATGCTCTGATCTGGGCTCCCAAGAAATGCTGAACCAAAGTCTTCCATTGCCTGATTTCAGCATTTCTCCCCCAAAAGCTCCCAGCCAGGACTTTCAGCCCCTCTCTCAAATGCCTTGAGCTATGGGATGAAAATCATGCTCAATTTTTTTGCTCCTCTAGCATAACTACACTACTTACACTGGTGAAGCTTGTTTCTGCAGATAGCTGGACTTCCCTGGGAGCTTTCCTAAGCAGAAGAACCACCATCAATCTGCAGGTCTAAGCTAAGGCACATTGTCTTAGTCCAGCCTTCTTCAGCACAGAGGCATGGCCACACAAAGACTTCCAGTGCATCTCCAACACTTCCCCTCCTTCTAAACATGAATTCCCCACCAAAACACACACGCTGCTGCCCACACATTTCCCCTTATGGAGACTATGAAGGAATGAACACACACATATGGCAGATGTTGGCCACATCATTCAGTGCACAGCTTCTTATGCTCAGATATTTCGGTCAGGACCTCAGCAGCCTAACCCAGATCACAGAATCATGGAATGGTTTGGGTTAGAAGGGACCTTAAAGATCATCTAGTTTCAACACCCCTGACACAGGCAGGGACACCTCTCACTAGACCAGGTTGCTCAAAGCCCCATCCAACCCTGAACACTTGCAAGGATGGGGCATCCACAACTTCCCACTACATACAGATGAGACCCACTATATTTAGGGTAGGACTACTTTCTAAAAATGCATTATCTAGACAAAACAGTTGAGTATCTTAGGGATGCAGGTTCTGGTTTTCCGAATATTTCTGATATTTACTCTGACATTTCCTCTGAGTACTCATGGTGTTTTGAAAGGAAAGGAGTTTTCTGTTGCTTAAGGCCAGTCCTTCCTGTTTGTTAGTTTGTCCCAAACCTAAGTTTGCATGTGAATAAAACTGTTGCTTTAAGTCTCATTTCAAACATGTGGTAAAGGAGAATCTAATTTTATGAGATATAGTTACTTTTGTAGAGGGTGAGTTTGCCCTGGGGAGTTTTCTCTGACTAGATTTATTACAAGTTTTTTGAACCAGATAATTTTGTTGGATAGCACATCTGGCAGCATCATAAAATCTTGACGTCCCAAGCTATTACACAGGAATTACTTTTGTAAATCATTTATGAATATTACTGATGTAGGCCTATTCTGGGCGGTCAGAAAGGAAACGGAGTGCTGAAGGACAAAGGAGGGGAAAAAGGATTCCCTGCCCTTTCGGGGCTCATCAGCTAGGGTGGGTATTTATCATTAGAAATTGGAAACATGCTGTCATTGACACAGCTAAAAGTCCACGTAACACAACTTCTTCCCCATATTCCCTAAGTAGTCAGAAGGGGAAGAAATTCCTGCTGAGGAAAACCATAAATTGACCTCTCCTGGTGAAAATCTGCCCTATTGAAATCTTGAATAAAACTTCCCAATTAAATGCTGCATATTGCGAAAAACACAGTAAACACAAACTAACAACCCAAAAAGAGTAAAGTAGGACAGTTTTACCAAAACCGCCAGAAGGTAAAACAGAAAGCACATTTTAGGTATTAAAAAAAAAAAAAGATATTTACAAAAACCCCGGGGTGACGTGCCTCTTAAACATGGCAACATGACTAAATGGAGACTCCCTATGTAATTAAAATAACATGATTAGTTTTTCTTACAACTGTAGCTGCTAAACATATGCCTTCAGATGGAATTCTGGCAAAACAAAAACTTATGTTCACTTTTAATACCATGAGCTATCACACGATTAATGATTTCAGGAGATCATACCTACCAATTTGGATTGGAAACACACCAGACCTTGAGAAAATCTAGGGTACTGCTACCCTGCCAAACCCAAAGCCTGGCAATATATTCTGTTAGTGAGAAACTTCGTACTTCATTTGCAACGGGTGAATCGGCACCAACCATGTCATCAGTAGGTGGGACTGGTGACAGAGGGGCCACCTGGTAGGACCCAGCAGCAGGGGACTGCAATCAGCCCTTCGCTCTTCATTCCTGACGTCTCCCATGTGGGGAGCTACTGAGTGTTATTTTTGTTGCACCGGAGCAAAGGAAAAGGTCATTTGCAATACTCCACAGCAAGATATTTCCAGCCTTGGGTAAGAAGGCATTTTGAGGGGTAATTTCCTTGCTTTGGGGCCCATAGGGAGGGAAGGAGCAATTCTCTAGCAGCTCCTATGAGGCTTCCAAAGGCCAGACTCCTCCAGCCCACAGCAGGTCTACGAGGGGTGCACAGAGCCATCAGGGAGCACGTGCCAGTATTACACCATGTGCTCCTCCTGCCAGAGCAGATGATTTCTAAATTCAGCTTCCTCCCAGGAAGCAAATTCCTGTCTATACACACCCAGAATGGATTTCTTGCAGATGAGCACCGTGCCCGCTGAAATCTGAAGCGGAGTGCACCTGCAGGGTGCTGAGGATTCACCTGGGCAGGGCAGAGCTGTGGCAAGAGCCACTGGCTGCGCTGAGTTGAGAGGTGCTTGCCGCTGTCTCAGAGAGTGGCGGGAATGGTAAAGAAGCGCTAATACAGCTGGAGAAAGTTTAAATTTTTGATAGTTTCAGATTATCTAGAATTGGAAAGTTACAATGTAAGTCAGTTTTATTAATCGAACCATCGATGCTTTCAGGCTGCACAAAAAACCCAACCAGGAAAAAACCCACAACATAAACAAACGGGAGAGCTGGAAACAAACGGTGGTTTCCAGGGTCATGAACGGTATCTGCAGGGTATCATCCTGACATAGCTCCTCAGACCTGCCAGCATAAGGCAACACTGGCTGCAGCTAAGAAACTGGATATTCATATTCTGTTCATCCTCCTCTTTCTGAATGCAAACACATGTTCTGTCTTTTCAATAAAGATGTGCAACACATGCACTGAATAGGTACAGAAGTCTTAAAAGTCATCTGTAAATTGCAGATACATGTAAATGACTACGTAGCAAGGCTTCCTACAGAGACACAACAGGAAAAAAAAGGAAGACAGCCACAATAAAATTAGAAAGCATGAAAAATCTCAACAACAGAATCAAGAAAGGCTGCTTCATATATTTTTTCCTAATTCAATACAACTACTATAATATTATTGTAGAAAATTCCAGAGTGCCAAAGAGTGCTGAGGGGTTTTTTTTTCAGTCCATTACAGACAGCACTTGCCTCAGTAAATATGCTGAGGGAAGAAAATTCATCAGGTATTAACCATACTCCAACCTCCAACAGAAATATTCCCCATTTTGTGAAGTGAGATGTGGGAGTCCTTGACCTTCTAAGTAATTAAAGGAAACAGAGACATTCTTGTTTTTATTAGAGAGACACTAAACTATTTGAAAATAATTTGAATAGCTGAAGAATTAGTGTATTTGCCTGTTCATGAGTAGTGCAGATAGTTTACAGTTCTCTTGGGGGCAACACATCGTAATGAATATCTGCTATTCATATTTAATGTAATCTGCCAAAGAGTGCTTTTGGGAGGACTTTCTGTGTCAATATAATGATTAACAACAGAACTGGAAAAGTAAATGAATTCCTGCAATGGGTGGGGCTGGCAAAAAAAAAAAAAAAACACAACACTGTTACTGCTACACCAGTAACACTGCATTTGACTGTACTCTTTTTAATGATACCAGTGGAAAATCCATTTCCCAGGGAAAAAAAAAAAAAAAAGGCAAGCAATCTTAGAGTTAAAGCAGTAAATAACCAGCAGTAATGGAAGAAAAAACAATTCCACCAAAAAACAACACTTAAAACAACAATCTGCCTGGCCTGAGGATGTCTGAAAAGCCCAAGATACAATAATGCTGACAACTAAATATAATTAGTATTTGTCTAGCACTATCCAGAAGTCTTAGTTTGTTCCTGGTCGACCTCTTCCAGTTCCTCACTTGATCTTATTTTCCATACATTTACTCATACCTAAAACATTTACATAAAACAGACTGTAAGGTCCTTTACCCTTTGCAATGCACTTTTTAAACTCCCCAGACAGAAAAGTATGGAAAACCTTGGCTGAAAAATGACCTTAGTACAGATTTTTCTCCCCGAAATCAAACAGGCCTCTAAATAACACATTGAGATTTTTTTATTATTATTATTTTTCAAAAACTATCTGGATGCAGCAATCTTACTAAACTTATATAAACTCCAGGACATTCTTTTATCAGGATCACTGCTCTCCCCTGCCCCCTTAACCAAGCTACTCCTACTTCTTCAACTTTGCAACAAATAAAGGCAGAATACTGAGGATCCAGGGGCTCATGTTAGCAGCCTAAGGACCAACATATGGCGTGGGCCTAGATGTAGAATATGGGATTGCTCCCATCAAACGCCATGGGCTACATGCACCACCCCATTCAAGCAGGATGCCCGAAGCAGGGTGCTCAACCCATGCAGAAAAGGTAAAATTGCCAACCAAAGTGTTTTATTATTTAGTGGCTCCCACAGTGACTACAATCTAGACCCTATTTTACTCCAGGATATACTCATGGATTACTCTGATCACAGCATTAGCTCAGATTCAGTTTTTTCCTCTCCTTGCCACAGTCTCCACAACTGTCTTTGTTATGTATTGGACTTCACCCATGTTAAACTCATTCTGCAAAACTTATTTTGATGAAGTAACATTAGAGAAACCAGTCTTACAAAGATGCTCTACCAATGGGCTTCACCTTCCCTGGGCTCAGATTTGCTTGTGAAACTACAACATCACTTGTGGTTCCATCAGCCCTAACATAAAGACAATACTTTTCCCATCAGTCTTCAATTCAGTGGATATATTACAATGATTGTGTGGCTTTAGCATACCTTCTTTTCAAATTTCAAGTGGTGCTTCACTTGGTTAGGGTTTTTTTGTAATTTGTTTTTTTGGTTTGTTGCGATTTTTTTTAAACTAGTTTTTATAATTTATCTTTTTCTAGAAATTGTAAGTTGCAGTTAAATCTACAACAGATGCTTTATAAAGAAGGTAAACTCTCCTTGAGCTGGTATCCTCACATTGTGACAGTTGCCTTATGGATCTCTGGCAACAGCATTAACCAGTGTTAGGTCTCATAACAAGATGGGCCCCTTCTTCCAGGACTAATACAAAGCAATGCCACCCAGATACCAGAACTGCCTGTGTGTGCCTGCATGACCGCTACTCACCTCAATCTAAGATTCTTTTATTTTAAGAAGGTGTCATGCAACAATATTTGCCCATATGTATTTATTCCTCCCTCAAATATTTCACTAACATTTTATGATTCACAACCATGTCAGGCTCTGCAGGACTTTCGTCAAGTGTCCATTTCTCACAGCTGATCCTAGTCCAGCAGAGAGCTGAACCCCATTGGCCTGGGACAGGCTGGAACACGACCCAAAAAGCCCAGGAATGCCTCCAGTTTGGCCACATCTAAATGAGCTAAGCAGGAATCTGAAATGATCTTAGCTAATTTTTTCTTCTAAATATAGAAGCAATTCCTTCTTATTAATGCAACTGGGGAAGCCTGCACACCATCTGATCCCAGGAGCAAAGACATCTGCTCTGTGCTGTATGGAGTAATACAGTGGTAGGTAAGTCAATCTGACTTACAAAAGTAACGACCTTCTTGAACGTGGTCTCATTCAGTACTAATGCACAGCTCATGTATGCATAAAAGTGGTATTTTTTCATCTTCTGACCTCTTTATCATTGTGACCAGCTCTCTAATTATTAAGTATTTTGCACTGTGTATCTCCATATAAAAACAGAAGCCAAGTCACAGGTCATGGAGGCAACACCATTAACATCAATGAAACTAAATCACTCCATCCTGCACTCTTACTATAAGTCCCTTGAGCTCACAAAATTAGTATGTCTGAAATACTGTTGTCTGTTTAACAGGGCTGGAGATACCTACCCCAATGGCAGATTAAGAGAACCTAATACCACTTGATACAAGGTCATCTGCCATCAGGGAAAGTCTAAAACCATGACAAAACAAAATTAAACCGGACAGTAATATGAAAGCTTAAATTACTGTAACTTTGAACAAAAGCTGTTGAACTGCATTGTTTTAAAAACAGTAAAGATACCTTTATAGCATTCCTGCTATGTAAAATAATTTCTGTTGGATTTTACATGAATAGAAAGAACCTGGAAGATAAATAGTACAATAGCTTCAGGCATATAGAGAGCAGTGGTTTGGCCCAGCTTTTATTTCTTCAGGTCTATGGAAAAGAGATCAATATCCTTCTATCACCTAGTACAAGTTCTAATTATAATAGAGGCCATCAACCATACTGACCTCAGCCCATGGGTGGCTTCATTGTAAAAAATAAAATGAAAAATTACAAAAAAACCCACAATGAAAAACAAAAACCTGAAATATGACCTAAAGCTCAACTCGCTTGCTTCCAAGAGCATGTCTCCATAACTCCAGCAATATTAACCTCAGGCTCCAGAATCAGAAGTCTCCAGGTTTTGAAACGGGACAGATTGCCACCACCAAAGGTAAGAAAACAGAGTAGTACAAACCTGAAGAGTCATCCTGCAGGAGACTGAAAATAAATTCTCATTCAAGTCACCCTCCTCCCTATCTTGGCAAGTTTAGCTGATATTTTCAAGCACTATTGCCTTGAGCTGTGCACAACAGCTGCAGGTTTTCACGGTCAGTCAAGGCAAGCCAATGCTGCAAAGCACATCGACAGAAATACTGCCCTGAAAATGCTTGGACCAGAGCATAAAGACAGAAACCAAATTATTCAGTATTCACCACTTATTTGCATATCCACAGAAAGTCATGCTTAGTACTACTTTTTTCAAAGGCTGAACACTGACCCGTTTCTTAATAATTAATAATGCACATGCAATACAGTCTTAATTCCACAGGAACAATTCATGGAAAAGAAAAACTGCATATCTGATCAAATGCATTTGGTATTTACAAAGGTATGCCTTGGAAAAAGTTCCTAGTAAAGTACTAATAACACTCTGTACCTTCAACAGTTCAGTATTCTTGCAATACTGGGCAATAAATTCAGCACAGTAATTAACCAGGATAATTTCTGACAATATGGGAAAGTCAAGCAGTTACTTTTAGACCTTCTGACTGAAAGCATTCTGGTTTTCACCTCCAATAATGATAAATACCCTGCAATAAAACAGGGCGAATAAGAGCCTGACCTGATTATACCTCTTTCCATGTGTGACTGGACGAAAACTGTCCACACAACTGGGAAAAAAACAAAACACTGCTTTACTTCAAGACTGCTCAGTCTTCAAATCTGCATATATGAGACATTAAGCAAGAACTAGTATTAGGTAGCAGAAACCCCACAACTTTACTGTTGTGAAGTTTTGTCTTCACAGTGTTTTGCTGTTCATGTTTGGAGCTCTTAACTTCGCATGTTTCTTTTCAAAGAGGTATGAGGGGCACTGCTGCAATAAGCTTCCTTTGCCTTTAGTAGAAAGTGGAGTTGTTTTGCAAATGTGCTGTTCAATCAAGACCTCTTCATACTGAACAATCACAGAAATGTATTGATACAAGCCCCTTCACAACAAACTCACCCACAAAGCTGTATGTATTGTTTTCCCTCACATGGGTGACAAATACATCAGTCACTCACTGCAGAGGCCTCCAGAGATGTATCTTCTCTGTGTGATGCTACTTAAAGAGTTTAAACCTGGGACAGCTTTGTTGGAGCCTCTTAAACATACGTAAAACTAAGACCAAGCAGAAAACGCATGTTTGTCATAAAGTGATGAAAACAAACTTGCCCAGCTAATATACTTAGCAGAGCTGAAAATACAAGCGTGCTGCATGTGGGACCCAACCATAGACTCAAGGGCTAATTCTGCAGTCACAGGCAACTCACAGCTACTAGCTGTATATTGGGCTGCTCTCCACAAGCTGCCCTGGAAGAAAGCAGTTAACAAGTAAAGAAGACAAAAGCAGTACTAATACAGCACAACTTAAAGAGAATTCTGTACTGAGGAATCATCGCTGGTCACAGATATACTGATTTAGTGAAGTTTCTTCAACACTACATCGGATTCTGAAGCTAACATGGTAATGCAGGATATGCCAAAATCCATTGCAGGTTTTATCACACCTGGTTTCCACAGCTTTGGTATGTCATCTAGCTGTCTGTTTATTTTTATAAAAACAAGATTAAGTGAAAATGATATTTGAAAACAAATGCATGCTCTTTGCCCAAGGAAAATACGTCACGGATGCATGACTGCAATTACTCTTAAAATAATTTCAGAACAAACGTGATCAGTCTTTGTTAAGAGGAGAATTGGTCAATAAAAGCTATTAATACCAAGCACTTACTTGCAGGTGATGGGGTGCTGCATCCACTAGTTGGTGGGTGAGTCTGGAGTCCATGGAGGGAAGGTAGAGACAGCCCACCAATAACTGGTGGAAAAAGCAATGGATATGGTGCTGTTGGATAGTGAGTCATATGTCCATTCACAGCTGGTACGGGACATGTGCGGCTGCTGGTTGTCATGTTAACACTTCACAGTGTATAAATACTATGTTGCATCACTCCAGGCCAGCAAACAGATACCTGTACTTGTGAATGAAGAGGGCTCTCAAACCTGCAGGTATGGCTTGAGCTGGATTGTGTGATGATGAAAAGGTAATTCACTAGATCAAGTCCATCCTAGATTTCATCGCTGCTTCCTACTGTTCTCTTTTCCAGGACATTCTTGCTCTGCAGACCATGGACATAAAGTCTTCTACTACGGATATTTGGATGCAGTTCAGCTGCTGACAGATTTTCCTTCTGGGAGGACAGTTGCTCTCTACAGATGCATGCTCACACAGTCTGTGAAAAAGAGAAAATTATATATGGATTATTATATTAGTATTTTGAAATCACAAGCATAAAATAGTCTTTTACCCCTTTGCTACTTTTGTAAAGTGATTACTTATTTATCAGTGTCCTAAAAATCAGCTTGATGGTTACTTGGGATAAGTTCCATGCTATAATTTCAAAGAGTTACTTGGTGATGCACTAACCTTCACAAGTTACCTGTCTTCTCCAACACAGGCTGTTGGGGGAAGACAGTAGGAGCCACAGAACAAACTCGACCATCCAAAAGCAAGGCAGTCCAGGGCTGTCTAAAGGCTTTGTTTCCCAAGATGATATAGTATTTTTATTTGTAAGTCTTTGAAATTATAGCCTGAAACCAAAGGCAAGAAGATTTTTGGGTGGGAAAATAAAAGCAGTGGTGAAATGACTTCTCAAGGTTACAAGACAAAACTGATGCCACAGGACAGGAACTGTATCAATGCAACATTTACTGTCACTACTGCTATACAGCCCACTAGTTGTCTGTAAGAATTCAAATGAGCAAGGGAAAAAACATGAAAAAAACCCAAACACCACCTCAAATGTGTATGTTTGCCTGCCAGAGAGCAGCAGAGTGTTTCTGCTCTGAGTGGAATACCAGCAAAGGTTACCAGCTGTGCGTGTTTTCAGACTGCAATTTCTGCTGAGTGCTGCCTGCTTGGGGATAACAGAAATGTAGCTTGTAAGTACTTGATAATTGTGTAAATTATGCACAAAATACCTTTAAGGCTAATGGAAAGAGACATATGCAGAGATGAGACTGTAACAGAGGGTGCTGCGCATACGTGGGACACCCCAAGCTCGAGGACCACATGCCTGGAGTTTGCTGAAACCAGGCAGATCTTTTGAGGAAGCCTCAACAGCCAAAATATATCGACTCAATATCAACACAAAAGGAGAACCTTCACAGGTGACTGTTTTACCCAGGCTCAAGCATTAGAAAACATTGGTTCTTTGCCTATACCTTCGATACTTGGCTTTCCTTGTCTCTTAAGACTTGCGAAATGTTTTCTAATGTAATTCTACAAGAGCTGGCAAAAACACCATGCTGCAAAATGTTTGCAAAAAAACAAAGAAGCAAGGGATGTTGATGAAAACCAGCCCCAAAAATCTACGCAGTGAATTAATCACAGAGCAAGACCGCCTATTTTTA
This sequence comes from Apus apus, assembly GCF_020740795.1. Taxonomy (NCBI): domain Eukaryota; kingdom Metazoa; phylum Chordata; class Aves; order Apodiformes; family Apodidae; genus Apus; species Apus apus. The sequence continues at coordinate 39,995,992 of NC_067283.1, read as the reverse complement.
AGTCATGTAGGGCTTTGGAAACAAAATTTGACTTAAAAAGCTATCTAGTACCTTTAATTATATTTCTATTAGCCAGAAAAATTTAGAGCTCAGCACAAATTATACAAATGCCCAGAATTAACATAATCAGATAAATCCATATAATTAAGTGACAAGTATTCAGAAAAGAAGCAGCTCCTCCAGGACAAAAATCTTCCTCAATTAGACTCACCCTCAGTGACTGCTGGTGAGTACAAAGCCCCTAATACGAACAGTCAACAGAAAAACATAATACAGAAAAGTTTCTTTGAAGGCTCACTAAGAGGTGATCACATTGTGCATTACACTACATTGAAAAGCAGCCAATGTCTCTTCTTCGACAGAACATATGCCTGCTTTTCGGTTTTTACAGGCCTTTTATTGACTTGACTTCAGTGATAAAGCAGATGGCCACAGGGGAAGGAGGCTACAGTAGCTCCAGCACAGAGCAGGCAGCATATTTATCAGTTGCAGTTAATGCAGCAGGTGTACCTGTCTCATCCACATCTCTTCTCTGTGTTTGTGTAGCTGAGCATAAGTTTAAACCACAAGTTTTCACATATAAGCTCTAAATTTCACCAGATAAACAGTGATGCAACTTTTCTTCTTTTATTCCTCTTAAGATCCCATACATTTTGCACAGGCTTTACTATAGGAAAGAGTTTTGCATCTGTCAGTTCTCCTAAAATACATTAAATCAATTGATTCTCATTAATTATATCACTATTTAGGTTACATTTGGTAACAATACTTGGTATTGTTACTGTAATCAATCCTGAATTTTGCACTTGCGTTAGTTTTAATTCATAAAATCCCTTTACTGTTACAGGTGTCTTTGACATACATCAACAGCTGCCTGAGGCAAGAAGCCAAGCCAGGAGGCTTGGCGCATAGTCCTGTGCCAGTAAAAAGGTAATGCTCTGTCCTCCCTCCTGCCAACACCACACCAACTCCACATTCCTCTTCCTCCCCTCCCACCGTCCATAGAAGGGAATTAAGTTGTCAGCATTGAAAGTAAAGCTGGATTTGTGCCTTTTTTTCCCTTCCCCCTCTTCTGAAAAGGTCAGTAGGGAGATCTTACCCTACCTGCAGCAATGTTTGAAATTCAGCAGTCATTTTGAGATATCCATGACTGTGCTGCCCAGAAAACTTTATGCTAAATCCACCATCCCTGCAACCTTCTACCATGGCAAACCACTGTTGCTTTTCCTTTACAGCTGGGGGACAAAACCACGCAGGCAGGAGAGGCACATCGACAGGAGGACAAGCTCTGCACAGAGCTGGGGAATTTGCTGCTCCAAGCCCGACAGTCTGCAGTGTAGCTGTCCCCTAAGTTTCCAGTGTCACAGAGGAAGTCTCTTCTAAGTTCATTTCCCATTTTCTTGCCAAAGGCAAAAGTTCCCCCTCTCTTAAATCTTAGGATAACTCCTAAAACAGGAACCTCTGGACTGCAAGGGCAGCCTGGGCAGTCAGTCAGGAGAGGCAAGTTGCTCCTCTCCCAGCAACAAAAACAATTCCAGAGAAATTTTTGCATGTGAAACCTTTCAACAATGTATTACATCTTTTTCCTAAGGGACAGAGTTGATGGAGTCCTTATTTATTAGGTGGCTTAGAGACATATGCTAATGCTGTTTTCAAAACAAGTCAAGATCTAATAGTTTTGAGAACCCTTACTGTATTTAATGTACAGTTTGTATTGAAATCCCTAATTATGCATATGCTTTCTATTATGCTAGCTGATGGTGTTGCATTGAGTAGTACTGAATAATTCAGCAGACTTAGCATGACTCAAGTGTAAATCAGTCAGATACAGTAACATGATAACCAAGCCGCCTTTAAACTCCTAAAAATGCATGGAAACTTTATTTCATAAAGGGACGTACTCTGTTTTTCCACCAGTCCTCCTTGACTGTGAGATGTTGCATTTTTGTTTTCTTGGCTATCCAACAAGATTTAATTAAACAATAAACTAGCTACAACGGCAGAATTAAAAAAAAAAAAAAAAAGAAAAAAAAAAGAAAATAAGCCTTTGGAGTGTTATGTTTCCTTTATTAGCATAGTGATGTGAAACTAAACAGAAAAAGCAATCTAATAACAAACATTCCTTTGAGAAGGGCTCTGGGAGCAAAAGGACATCCACTTATTGTTCAGCCCATCCCATTGGTCCATATACGGCAATAAAGGTACAATAGAAGGAAACAGGAAACAGACTGGCACATCTGCATTATCTTATTAGAGGCTAATGGATATCTGAGAGGAACATGCATCTGATGCTGAATAGTCTGTACCAATCTCCGAAGCAATTACTCTTAATTAGTGGATTCTGTTTATAGATAGAACTTAGTGTACCCTTCTGTATCAAAGAGATGCAGGCATCTGGAGAGAGATACGGTTTTCTTAAAGGGAAAGCACTACAGCACAATGTGAGGATTGGGTTGGGGTTTTGTTTTGGTTTGGATTTTTTTTTTTTTTGGCAAATAAAAGCTCTCTGAAGCATAATATATTCTACTGTATTATTAATCAAAAGAGCATGCTGGCTTAAAAAAAAGAGAAAAGACCATACTGTTAGTCTCAAACTCAGAAAGTAAACACAGAAAGCTAATACTTGCATATGAATTATATGACAAAAACCACTTTGATGATAAGCAAATAAACAACCGAGCCTAAAATTTTCAACCGCTGGCCAAAAAGCTTAAAATAGCAGCTTAAGTCAGAAGAACAACATCTGCATTTTGTATCTGCCAAGTCTGCAGCCAAAAAAAGTAAACCACTCTATATGACCAGATGCATGAATAATAAAAAAAAAATAATGCATGAAACAGAACTTCAAAGTCAGTTTATTGAAAAACAGATCTGTAGCTCTTACATCCCATAACCACAACTATCATATATTTTCAACTATAGGTGCAAGACTTATGGGAGGAGGGAAGATAAATTGTTGCACCAGAATTAAGACATTATTACTACAACACTTTTCCTACATCTTGGTATGTAAGAGAGCTGTCTACTGGGCAACTGTGAATTCCTTTTTGTCATAAAGCTGACGCTTGCAAAATGGATTTCTGCTTTATTTGGTTGTTTTTTTTTTTTTCCTGACTGGATTGTTAAGAGATAATTAATAGAATTAATGCAATAGTTGTTTATTTGAAAATCCTATTGGGAAGTATAAAAAGAAGGGGGAAAAAGCTTCTTTTTCCCTAAGTAGCTATACTTCGTGTCGCCTTAGTTGGAAATACACACTGATGTATGCCTGAAAAAAAAGCAAATCTAAATCTGAAAGGGGGTAAAAAAAAAAGAAAGTGAGACACAATGACACCCATTTATTTACACACCATACAACAGTACCCTGCTGTGCCAGCTATTGATTTTAGTGGAACTGAGAGTCCATGTTGGAGAGCAGCAGCTGTGAGTACATAGCCCAAATCCTCATATGGGAACAATACTCTAGAAGCAGAATAACCTATTTCAGCCAACTTTCATGTAGGACAAATAACATTAAAAATACACACAGCTTACATCTCAAAACCTGAAAGGTGCTATAGTTGTTTTTTCCACAAAGGTTATGGGGAGCTATTAGTTTATTTGTGCTAAGATAAAGCTTAAAGAAGACATGTGAGGGATTGAAAATCTATGTTTCACATGACTGTTATTCTACAGAGATGTTAATTCTGTTCTGGACTAACTATATTTAAGATCCTCCCACTGCATGAGGCAATTTCTCATTTTCTCCTGTTGTCTGCTTTTTCAAAGGACTGCGTGTAACTGAGGTGTGGGGTGCGTTGTTTTTTTTTTTTTTGTGGGGGAGGAAGGTGGTGGGGTTTTTTTACAGCTATCTGCATTCCTTGTTTCTTTCATTACTCAGCAGTTGCCAAAACTATACTGAGAAGTAAAGATAAATGGTTAGGTCGGGTGATGGGGTTAACAATTTACCGTGTGTACTGCCCCGAGAGCCAAATATAGTAGAATTGGCTCATGTTTATGTACAGGATGAGAAGTTGATTTCCTGTGCAGTGACTTTCAATCACTTCTATAAGAGACTCTCCTGCAGTTCTCTGCTGAGAATTCAAGGGGCTTTGAATATATTTTGTGCTAGTATATAGGTTACTCTGCTTTGTAACTAAATGGATTCCTTACTTCTTCTGCCACATTCAAAAACCCCAATGGACTGTTCAAGAAAAGAAGTTCTCTTTCATTTATGCAGACCAAAAGGAGGGTAACTCCCCAAGTTTAAGTGAACTTTTACACTGCTTTCCCTCCCCAACTTTAAAAGGTATATCTTAACACTTAACACGAAGTTCCTCTTTCAGTAGAGTAAAAACTTCTGTTCTTGCATTGTCCTCTCTGTTGGTCTCTATTAATGCTTCTAAGGATGTAAAACACTAATTCCAGATTGAGATTATAATAAATGAGACACTACCACATGAGCCACAGACATTTAGGAAACAGGAGGTTTTCCAGAACAAACGTGAGGGTTTTCTTTTTCCGACCAAACACAATTCCCATGAGCCACAATTTAAGTAGTACAGGGTAGCCAGGAAAAACAGCTCTTACAAAGCAGCCTGGTCACTCAAGCCACACATAACCAGAAACTCCAACAAAAACAAAGCTTTTCCCACCCAAGATGTTATGCCTACTGCTTTAGCCTTGTTCTCCGAGCACATTTTTTGAGGGGGCTTCCTTTGTTGCATCACAGCTTCTCCCCACAGTTCAGAAAAACTAGATTGGACTTTGTGACTCAAATTGTCCTTCAGAGTCCTACATGTCCAAATTGTTTTGATCCTACCTGCTTCTATGCAAGATGGCAACCAACAAAGAGGAAAAATTATCATCACTGGAACTAAGGAACCTGCCTCCTGGGCTCCCTTCTTATCATCCAGTCAAGGCAGAGAAAAAGAACCACAGACAACAAAGGTGAGCTGCAACCAGAGTCACCACACTGCTAAAATTTGGGAAGATTCATAGATGCCAATGGGTACCACCTTAAACTGACAGCCTACTCATCTATAGTAGCATTACTTTGTTATACACTTATATTTATATATAATATAATTATTAAGTACTTTGCAGTACCTATAAAGGTAACATCACTGATGTCTGATTAAGTCCAGAATGGGACACACTTCCTGTCCAGGAAAAAGTTCTTCTTCACCTTAACTGGCAGTTAATTGGCCTTTAGCTCTGGCTACAAGGCACCTCAAGATAGCATCACTCCAATTCCCTGCAAATTTTTGAGAGGAGGGCTCTTGGAAAGAGATGGGAGGCCAGGAGAGGAGAGACTGAGTAAGGAAGGAAAAGCACATGTTGCTGTCTACATTCAGTAATGTCATCCAATATTATGGGACATGCAGATGTTTACAAGTATGCCAAACTCTTCCAAAGTGGTGTTACAGCTAGGAGAATGTGGGGGATCTATCTGAAGTCTCCCAAGTGTGCTCTCAGAGTGCTCATCCTTAACTTCTAGCTGATGGGAAACATGGCATGGTGACCAACGGCAAATACAGCACTTAACCATCAGTGCAGCTACTAAACAGACCTTATACTGACTGTTTATAACCTTTAAGAGGCCTCTGAGATCAGTAAGAGAGGTCAAGTGATGTTATTGTTTTGTTGACAGACAGAAGATCCCTAGTAAATGATGGCAGCCTGGGGATCATTAAGAGAATGGAGTAGTTCATCTGCTCAGGAGCTGAAGAGGGAAGCAGCTTTGGAGGGCAGCTTCTTGACAGAGATGCACATCTCTTTGGGAGGCCAACACCCTGTGGTCATGATGAACACTGCAGGTGAACCACTGAAACAGGATGACAAGATCCTTCGTTAAAGGAGAGCACAAAGACATGCAACACTAGTGGTGACAATTAGTGACTGCCGGTCTAAAGACCTCCATCAGTGAAGCCACGAGTCACAACAGAGGCTTACCAAATGGCAGGTGCTGACAACATGAGTGTTGATGACTGTGCACTGTGATGATGGCTACATATCAGTGTCGATGTAAAGTCGTATATGATAATATTGGGAAGGATCAGGGCACTTTAGATTTGCAACATTTGTTGTTAGCCTTCGTTAAGCAAGACATGGCTAGAGATGATGATTCCAGTACAGAAGCAAGTCTCATCTGTCTGTTCAGCCTCAGAGTTACCTCCCTGAGAAGTCTTGGTCTCAGCAGCACCATCACTATAAAGCACAGCAGCACACCACCTCCCTCCTTGAGACCAGTTCTTCCTCTGCATGGACCCATACAGGATATCTTCAGTGGCACAGAATGGAACCTATTAGTTTAGCCAACTTGGATATCTAGTGAGAGCTACAAAGCATGGCATTAGACTTGCCCTCATCACCAATTATGGAGGAAAAAGCTTGAGAGCTTCATTTTCCACTTATGGCTTGTTCAGTACCTGGACAACTGGTAAATACAGCATTTTTTGTGCCCTGCTATGGCACAGACTTGATGCCTGGAAATGCACTGAAGAAGGGTCAGTGAAGTATGTGATCTTCACACACTATGCAAAGAAACAAAGACTTCAACATAGTCACTGAGATAAACAAAAAAGAGAATAAAATATTGATTAGTCTGAAAACTGTGCACCTCAGTGGAGGGGTCTGTATCAACTCAGCAAACTTCACTTTATATGTCTCGCAGGGAAGGATCCTGCGAGAGTCCACTTTACTGTGCAAAGAAAATTCTGCTATCTTGAGTAATCTAAACTTATTGTGCAGGTGGATTCACTCAAAAAATGAATAATGTTTATTCAGGAAGCTGTCTGAGAAACCTGAAAGATTTTGTTAGGAATGTGACTGAATTGGGAAATGATGACACAGGCTTCTCAATCCCCCAGAGTTAGATGTTCAGGAGATAGGTTCAGTCTCTCAGCAGTCCTACTTTTTGCACTCCAAGGCTGGTAATTCTACTTTCTCAAAGCTAGAGAAGTTTGTACCCTCACTGCACCCCTTTGTCAAGTGACGAAGGTGATCCAAGTGCAACAGGGGAAAAATAGGGTTTAAGCACTGGTTGTGAACTTCATTTCTGAATGCTAGTCTGTTGGACCAGAGGTGCATCTGTCATCTTAATATCACGGAGCTGTGGACACTGTGCTAACACAAAATAACACACATAATTTATCATCTTTTGTTATATATGGCAAGTCTAACAGTATGCCTGCTGAAAGGTTCTGTAATTCCTCTGAGTTATTAGAGTCTTCAGTCCTGCTTTACCCAGAAGACAGCATTTCTGCTGTCTACTCCAGGCTCCTGAACCTTTGCTTATTACATATCACAAGTTCCAATGTATTCCCAGTAAGACTCCCTCAGGGTCAGCAGAATATGCCAGAGGGCTAGTGGAGATTATGAACATTTATTTTAAACCTCTGTTCTCTGTAGCTCCCTGTCACAGCAACAATAGGGTAGCAAAATTAGGAACAAGCACAGCCATTAACTAGGAGAGGACAAAGCCACAGAGTGGAATGCAGAACAAAAATAGCTTTTTTATTGTCAATATTTTGCTTAACAGGGAACCAATAAAGCAATTGCAAAATGCTAACAATATGCCGAGATAACACTGCACGTCTAAGCATCTTCATCCTCCGAATCATCTGAAAATGTTGCAAAACCTTATCAGCTAGGTCATAAGGAGAGAGGTACAATAATCAATCATGGTAGCCACAAAACCAGCACATCTTTTCCACACCCTAACACATTTAGAAGATCTATGTCCCAGAATTATTCTGCAAGAGATGCTGGACAGGTGGATTACGTTATCAGAAAGACCAAAGTGAACTATAACCTTACATTTCACTTCCAAACAGCAACCTAATGGGAGCATAAGCACTAACAAAACTCAAGGAGACTCACGTCATACATCAGTCTGCAAAGTAGGACTTCTGATATAATACAAAGTTATTCTTAGAGAATAAGCAAGTGTGCAAATTAATCACAACAATCACTCCCAACTAGCTCATTTCTGAAAGGATCTTTCCACTGGTAAAAGCAAGGACAACATGTTACTTCTGTGGATGGGAAAACTAGTCTGAATTACTTCACAAGTACCATGCAGGAAGAAGTTGTATGCAGATGCTTAGAGATACAGACAGGTAATATGCCACCATGTGCCAAAACCTACTGTCATGTTTAAGGATTTTAGCCATGAACAGTTTAACCTTGACATCAACAAAACAGGGTAGCACTTGACCTCTAAATGCATCAGAATCACTAACCTTTCAGTTTCACCAGCTAAGTAACATAATAAAATTATTAATTTTGAAAGCATTCAAGAAAGCAAAAATGAAAATGTTCATAATTGTGTCATGAGATATGAGTTAATTGTAGAGCTCTCACCAGCATCTGAAATCCCATAGAAGCTGCTACACTTGGCTGACTAACCATCCCCAAGAAGACTCCTCGTGCAGCAAGGCAGGGTGCAGTCAAGCAGTGCTCTTTCAACAAGCCTCCAACCAATTCTGAACCACCATGAGCAGAACAACTGCAGGGATATTCACGCTAGCGAACAGGAAGCTCATTATTGCAACCTCCAAGCCACAGATGCCAATAAATGTAAACCAGTACAAGATGTGATGCTCTCAAAGCTGCCAGCAGCACTTTCCTCCTGCATACCAGCAGTCAATCCTCCTATCTCGCTGAGTACATGCCAATGCAGACCCATCTTTTGCTATTGACACCACCATCTACCATTCCCAGGAGGCCAAGAAGGCAACAGCACCCTGACTTGTATCAGAAATAGTATGGCCAGCAGGACTAGGGAAGTGATTGCACCCCTGTAATCTGCACTGGTGAGGTTACACCTCAAACACTGTGTTCAGTTTTGTGCCACTCACTACAAGACCAACACTAAGGTGCTGGACCATATTCAGAGAAAGGCAACAAAGCTGGTGAAGGCTCTAAAGCACAAGAGTTAAAAAGAGCAGCTGAGGGAACTGGGGTTGTTTAGCCTGGAGAAAATGAGGCTGAGGGGAGACCTTATTGCTCTCTACAACTACCTAAAAAGAGGTTATAGCAAGGGGGAGGTCAGTATCCCTAGTATGAAGCAACTGAAGAGGAGGATATTGTCTCTAGTTGCACCAGGGAAGGTTTAGATTGGATATTATGAAAAATTTCTTCACTGAAAGGGTTGTCAAGCACTAGAACAGGCTGCCCAGGGAAGTGATGGAGTCACTATTTCCGGGGGTATTTAAAAGACATGTAGATGTAGTGCTTAGGGACACGGCTTAGTGGTGGACTTGGCAGTGCTGGTTTAACAGTTGGACTTGATGATCTTAAAGGTCTTTTCCAACCAAAATGATTCTATGATTCTAACTCTGCTGCACTGGCTATCCCTTTGTCCTTACTGTGTGGTGCAGTCCAACTCACACTGCCTGGCACTTTACTTTGTATAATAGTAATAATATATCCAGAGCCAGACAGCAGGGCAGATATGCTTCCCATACCAGCTTTGTTATGTGCCTGGTAGATGCCCTTCCCCACTGCAGCAGAATGACCTTATCAAGACTCTTCCTGCACAATTTTCAGGACAGTAGCGCTTCCCAAGTCAGGATCCAGCAGCCCAGTGCACTGCAAAGGATGCAGAAGAGTGAGAAGCTAGAAACTTGGAAGCCCAGCTGGGTGCCCAAGGCTGATAAGACAATCTGATTTAACCGTGCAAATACCAGCGGCCAAGTAGAGCATATCTTTGAATTGGGAATGTCAAAACAGACGTGTCACAACAGAGAGCACTTTTCTAACAGCTCCTGAAGTTCCTTCAACAAATGCACACCTTGGGTGAGCAACTGAATCCCTAAGGAAAAAAAAAAAAAAAAAAAAAAAGAGAGGAGGATCTTACCTAGTAGGACTAAGACATTTGAAACCCACTTGTAACTTCCTTGATTGTAATCAGGTAAAAAAAATAAAAATCACTATGCAGAACACTCCAGTCAGAGATGGCTGAAAGGTACATGTTGGTTCAAGCATAACCTTCAGTATTAGCCTGTCTACACCCTCTTCTCAGCTAGCGCTGTCTGTGCCAACTAGGTCTCAGAGAGTTATCACTTACATGGGGTCTCACAGAGTACCATATGCTAAAGCAAACCAGGAGTAAGCAGAAAAAAACCCCAACAATTTAAGTGTCCTCAAAATTATACATAAGGAAGATAATGCAATAAATATGCCAGCTAATGGACATAATCATAGAACGGTTAGAGTTGAAAGAGATCTTAAAGATGATCTAGTTCCAACCCCCCTGGATGGACAGAGACACGTCCCACTAGACCAGGTTGCTCAGAGCCCCATCCAACCTCAAAATAAGTGAATTAATCTCTCAAAGTAAGTGAATTCTGTAAAAGCTTTCACTGTACAAAATTGAGAAAAAGTACCCTCTAGATCACTTCTCTATATAAATAGCTGCATTTTTTATATGGACTAGGTCTCATCTTCATGTAACCACTCTGATCCTAGTTTTGCCAGACAAAAACATATGCATTAACTTTAACATATATTATCCAATAAAAGAGATATACTCCTAAAATAATAATCAGAATCCATGTGTTAAAGAAAACCATAGGATCTCCTCCCTTAAAATGCATTTTATTTCCACAGTAATACAGCTATACTATGGTTTTACCATGTGTGACCTAAGACTTTCATTCCTGCATGTGTTTGAACCTTAATGATGGGCCTTAATAAAAAAAAAAGAAAAAAAAGAAAAAAGAATCAGGAGTACTATCTTTATTACAAGAGTATAAGGGTTTTGAAACAGAAAGAAGCATTTATTCTTCTGTACAAAGAGCAACACAGAAAAGTAGCCTCTTAATGTCAGATGTAAGCATCAACAACCAAATAGCTTAAAAGTAGATTAGAAAGAAACTTTGAGAAATGCTATATAGCAAGAGCTTAAATTCCAGTCTAGCATTTGATTTAGTGATAATCCTCCCAAAACAGTTCTGCATCTGATAAACATAGGTTTAGAATCCAGTTGTTGACACATGGTAAGGAAATGAAACACATTCTCCTTATATGAAATTCACATTTTTCTGGGTGAAACAAAGCACGTTTGTATCCCATGTCTCTAATGTACCTTCTAAAGTAGTAAAGAGAACTGAAGGTCACCTACGTGAAGCAATGTTGTCTGACGTGCTAAAAAGATCTGAATTAAGTAACTTTACTGTCACATCCACTCTTAAGCCTTTGAAAAAGAAGGAAATCAAATTTAAGATTCACACAACAAACCCAAGGCACAACAAGTCCTGGAAATTATAACTCTGCTTCACATACCTCACTGCAAAGGTAGGTTACTCACTGAACATATTCAGGTCAAGCAAAATAGAAAAAACTCTTAAAAACAAGTGAAGGTAGAAAGATGGGTTCACTAGGACTTCACCAACTCAAATTAGTAACAACCACAGAAGTAATACAGTCTTTAAGAAATTCTCCACTTCTAAAGAAGAAACAGGAATGTTAGCAGGTCTGGCAAGTTGTGACAAAGGCACCCAGTTCACACCCTTCTGAACAGAATTAATCATTTAGCCATAGACCAGCCATCCAAGATTACTTTGTCCCTCAATTTTTAAAAGCACATAATTTTGAGTCATTACACTACTCAATGGTCCAGAATATTACTGAATAGCAAATCCATCAAACAGGAAGCTAAATTTTATAATTTGAATCATGCATACACATAAAAGGGGAGGAAAAAAAAATACTCTTTTTTTCAAAACAACATACAAAATTTCATAGCAACAGCTACTGGAAAATATCCTTTCCCTAGCTCAAATGGAGGGTTTATTGCAGAAAAACAATCCTCAGCAGACAAAGCCTGCTTGTAAACATAGGAATACAGGAATTGCTGTACTGAGTCAGATTAATAGTCCATTTAGTTCAGTAACTTCTCATTTGACAGCAGTCAGCATGAGATGCTTCAGGGAAAGGATGAAGAAATCTCTAGGAGAGCAATTACAGAAAAACTTTCCCATAAAATTTCTTTCCAACTCCCATCATCTACTGGATGGCTTATGGCCTGTAACAGGAGATTTTTCTCTTGATCTTTTTGTTTTTGCTAGCCTGAATAATACAAATAATGCTAAATAATACCCCAAGCATTGTGGTTATTTCTGTATCTATATTCCATATGTTTTTAATCCTCAAAATTGTTGGCTCTAGCAGAATTGAGAGGCACTGAGTTTCAACATCACCACTGTGCTGCTTAAAATAATATTCTGCTGCACTTTTAAATAACTCTCTTGTTTTCCCGGGATGATCCCGTGTAGTTATAGGACCTAGTGTACCATAGTAAAAGGAAAGTTAAGTGGGTGCGACTCACCCTTCTCCAAGAGCCCCTGCTGATCTGTTTTTCTCAACACAGTATACTGCAGTGACTCTTCAGAAAGAGGCTTGCAGAAGACAGAAATGCCTCCAAATTCCCTCCCCCACCCCAAACGTTTCAGACTTCCTTCAGGACAAATATTAGTTTCTTTGTCAAATTTACTTGTTTGTCTTAATTGCTAGTATCCACTTCGAATGTCACCCATCTAGTTAACAGCTTCCTCAGATTTCAGGGCAAACAGTTTGCCGGGCAGGAAAAAAATCAATTTGTGAATAACAACTCAAGAGTAGCAAGTCATTTCTCTAATTAAGGCATTGACTTTCCTCTAAGATTGCACTAGAATTATCTGTATAGTTACTTCCATGTTAAAACCTTAGGTAAATATTAGTAAAGAAACAATCACATCAATTAATAATAGCAGCTGACAGACAAATACTACTGAGAAGACTCCATTCCTCCCCAGACAAACACAATGCAGGTTTCCAGATGAAGGCAGAAGGGGAATAAAATGGACCCAAGCTGCTCAAAAAACCTGTATTTGCATCTGTGTGTAAACACTTAGGCTCTGTAAATACCAAGCCATTACCAGTCTGCTTGCCATCCTCTCAACTAGTCCACAGCAAGCAGCTAAGGGGGAAGCTCCAGGCAAGCAGGGACAGAGCTCTTAGGAAGTCTGCTCCATCATTTGACCTTTGGATGGTTTTAGGGTCACTTGGATTCATCCATGCCGGCTGAAGTCTGCAGGCTCTCTCCAGGATTTTTGGAGAAGGCTGAGCATTTGTCACTTTTGTTAGTGTATTCACACTGTCCAGGTCCATATATCTTCATTTGCAAGTCAACTGAAGCATGGAAATGAATAGAGCATGGGCAAGTATTAGACTAAATTATTTCAGCAATCACACTACTATTGGTAAACTGTCCTTTGCTAAACCAAAGCATCTGCAGCTCAGAAATGTAACTTCCAAATTTAAAAACATTTCCAAAAAGAACATAAGTTCAAGTAGATTTGAATGATGGCAGCCCTCCAAACATTATTGCTGCAAATAAAGACTAGCATAAGCAAATAATCCCTTTGAAATCAGTCATGACAGAACATCTGAGCAAGGAATGGCTACATAGAATAGGTTGGTTTGTTTTGTTTTTGTGGTTTTACTTTGTTTTTCCTTTATAAGCAATACAGTGTGAATGTCACACGTCAAGTTTCCCCAATCTCATTTAAAATTAAATTATCCCATTCAGTTCCGTCTATATGGAGAGCAGAGCAGAAATGTTAAGAATCTGGTCACTGCCTGACATTCAGACTGAAAGAGGGATTAAATTAACAGAAACAGCTGCTGACAGAGAGCTAGGAAGCCTCAGTTGTATCCCTCATCTCTTACTGCAGGACCTTCCAAATAAATTCAACGCCAAGATCATGTTGCATGGGAAGACAAGAAGTGGAACTAGATCTCCATCCAAGGACCAGCTCATATCTGCATGTGATCTGTCCCTCACAGGTATCAGAGATACCACAGAACCAACAAGATCAGGCAAAACCCAGCACAAGGAACCCTTAAGCCCAGGACTCCTGCTGCTGTCAGGGACTGATGGCTTAGCTAAGCACTGATGAACAGCTGCAGGATCTCCTCATGGGTAGGAAAGCAAATACCATCACCTATCAGACAGAACAGCAGGGAATGATGTTCCTGATCTCAACACAGATTTTCCAAAGCAGGCAGCATGGTCTTATTTACTAGGAAAGATGGCGTAAAATGGATGCATTCAGGTTTTTACAACAGTCACTATACTCTTTTTCTTTATTTTTCACAGGATTTAGGAGATGCTTACCCCACCATCAATGGAGTCAGAGGCTCTAAATGACTGTTGTGCTATCAGCAAAGGGAAAGTGCAAAAAAAAAGAAGAAACTATAAATCAACCAACTTAACTGGGATGGCTCAAAACCAGACAACATGTAACAAGCAAGTTCAAAAACTCTAGAAATCACTTCTAAGCAACATCAAGCTGACTGAAATCTTATGAGTTAAAAAAAAAGTGTTGTGACAAGTAATCTAAACAAATGTTAAAAGTGAAGTTTGACAAAGATAAAATATCTGCCAAACACCCAAAACATAAATGAAACTGCCATTCAGTGAGGGCCAAATAAAACAAGATGTAGCCAGGCAGTTTCTGACAGAACACTAAGGGCATTGTTAGGTCTCCTTATAGACCTCCTTTCTTCATGGGGGGAAAAAAACCCACAAAAAAAAAACAACTAAAAAAAAAAGCACACCAATATGTGGAAAAGTGCCTCTCCATTCCAGTACACACCTCAGACTTTCTGTATTTATCTGAGAAAAAAAATGGACAGAGTTTTTTCCCTGTGGTTTCTGCTCAGCACTGGGGCATCACATACACCAGAGTACAAGGATATGGTGAGACACAACAGGGAAAGACGTGGGGAGGAAGACGAGGGTTTGAGAGAGTGGTAAACTCATCTGAAACTTCTGGAAACATTTTTGTTTTGCTTAAAGCCTATTTTGTTTCAAAGGGTAATTAGCATTTTAAATAAAGGACCACTTCATTAAACATTAACCACCTCATCTTTCCAGTGACCGCGCTGAAAGCCAAAGGTAACAAAATGAACAGGCATAAGGTCTTTATTTAATAAACACTAAAACAACTTTTTCCATAAATTTCCTAATAAAGCAGCAAAATACAACATAGAGAGCAGGATGCCAAAACAACAACAACAACAAAAACAAAACAAACCCCACACCAAAAAAAACAACCCACAAACTCTGCACATTTTCTGAACAGTACTTTGATCTTTTCAGAAGCAACAGTAAAACCAGCCTATTCCCCACTATAAGCTTCATTTTAGGATCAAAAGCGTAGAGAAGGACCTATATTTAATTAGCAGGGAGAATAAAAAAGCCGATTAATGGAAACAAAAACACATTTGGGAAACAAAATACACTTTACATTTACAGAGAGATACATTCCTCTGCTCACGGCAACAGTTCAGGAGGAGTGACTTTTGGAAGTGGCACTCTTCCTTCCAACTCACAGCTTTTCAGGATATTCACCCTCCTGTGACTGCTTAGAGCATGATCTCCTCTATTTATAGCTGTTTTTTTTGCACCCGTTATCATATGGATATTAAAACGAACAGGCAATCACTGAAACTCAGCAGCAACTTAATAAAAGACACTATTTCAGCACACACTTTTGCTTGTAATTTCAGCAGCTTTGAGATTTTTGTTGGCAGCGTTTGCTGCACAGGTTAGGAGAGCCTCAGAAGCTCTGAGCACTGAAGCGTGGGTTGTGACTGACCCAGAGGGGGAAAGCCATAGTGTGACCCCTACTTAAACCAGCAGCTAATGTTAGTGGAGAGCACCCACGTCCATGCCTGGCCTCCTGTCCATGGGCTAGTGAAGGCTCACACCCCAGCCCAGGGCTGCTCCTGGGAACAACGGGGATTCTCCCCTCAGTCCAGCTGTAGCCTTCAAGCAGTATGCCCCCAAAGACAGGAGACTCCTACAATAAATAAATAGTGTCCTCCCTTCCCTAAAGCATCCAACTAGTTAGAGGAACTCTACTGAGAAGCAGGTCATTGCCACCTCCCCAGATCCCCCTGGTGAGGAGTAGACCTCTGAAAACCCACCTATAAGTCCTGTGATAGGCAAGCCCAAAAATTTGTCCTGTGTAACACTCAGCAGATATTTAACTCCAATCATCTCACAGGTACCTAGATTAAGTCCCTTCAGATACATGGAAACACCTTCTGTAGATTCCAGGTTCAGGGTGAAGCATTTCCTCCCTAGGGGTGAGGTCACTGCTTGCCTACTGAGGGTGTTCCAGGTCCCACCCATCTGCCAGGTGAGGCCTCCAAACCATCACCTGGAGGAGCAGCCCTGCTAACCTGCTCCACCTGCATGCACTAACAACACCGTAGCTCATGGTGAAGAATCAGCACCCAAGCTTCCAACATGTAGCTAAACATATATACATCCTCAAAAGACATGCTGTTTTGCAAGAGGGAGTTTATATCCCTCAGACACCAAGAATCCATAATTGTAGCCTGAGCTTAAATCATAGTTATTTCCTCACAAGCGTCCCATGTGTTTCTTTACAGGCTGGTTGTAGTTGCATTGCATTTTAATTAATTGTACACACGAGAACTGGGTTTTATACAAATCCACTTCAGCAGTTTTCAGCCCGGAACAGCCTTCAGTCACACTTTAAAAGAAGCACAGCTTTCTCCTATTATAAATACAAGTCACAAGAAACTGAAGAAAGCTTAAAGGTTTTCCAGTTTGTTTACAGGAAATACTTAGACATTGCACTATGACAAAAACAATAAAAGTATTTATTTTAAAATCTAATTGATTTATTTTAAAACTACTAACAAAAAAAGCCTTTATTTGAATTCATTGCTTACACAATTAACATTAAAAACCATCAGTGTTTTTACTACTTGTAAAATGTGAGTCCATCAGGAATCCCAAGGTCTGGAGTTCTGAGCAGGACGGGATGGCCAGTCTGGCCCGTGGGGTGAGCATGTGTTCCTGCAAACCCATTCTAGCACCAAGCAGCCGGTATGAAGCCAAGGCTGTAAACACCAAGTGAAGTTATCCCTACAACTGCAGCTTCTAAAAGCTCATGAAAGGAATCCCAAGAAAAAAATGAAATTAAAAAAATTGTATATACAATTCACAACCATAAGTTTTCCACACCTGCAGAGCAGTTCTCAAGAGAGAGCTACCTATATTCTACTTGTTATCTAACACCCTCCAAGATTCAAGGGAGAGAAATCCCAGCTATGGACCATGTAATTCTTCACACAGCTCCTTTGCTACCCTCATAGCCAGAAAATGCCAGCTAATCAAGGCACAGATGGGCTGGTAGCTGAAGGCTGGCAGCAAGCCTTGCCAAACAGCAAGGCACAGGCAAGAACGAGAGACCCCGGTACAATGAGACTACCACAGCTCATGGGGTCAGTCAGCCAGCTGGAAAACTGCCTGCCTCACAGAGCCAGAAGTGGGAGGGTTACAACCATGATTTCTCCATAGAACGTTTCAGAAAGACCAGCAAACACTTCAGGTGTTAGTGAGGATGGAGATGACAATGCTGCACAAGGGGAACCCCAAGGCTCCATCTCACCTCAGGAGGACTTGAAAAAACCCACTGACAAGCTAACAAACTTCAAGGCTTACCCTTCCCAGTAGGATTTAAGGACTACCTGAGGTAGTTATTCCCAGCTGGGTTTAGGCAGACACAAAGCTCTCAAGATCTTAAAGATGGGCCTGGATTACGCTCATCTCAGAGAAACAGCAGCTCAAAGGTCAAGATAAGAAGGTGCAAACGTACTTTTTTGTTCTGCAATTTCTGCTTATTGCTTATAGACTACCTGGGAAAAATAAATCCAGACACCATATTGTCCCTATTTTGTATTTTAATTAAATAAGTGCCTGGAAATAAGTAATAGGGTTTTTCCAGTGCCTTTTCTTGCTAGCTGCCCGAACACAAGCCTCTCTATAACCATGTCACGGATCAAGATATTCATTCAATACTAACAAAAACCCTACTGGCACATAAGCTAATTAAAATGTGTCTACCAATTTCACCTTTGCTTTTCTTCTTAGAAATGAATACATCCTCATTTGACACAAACCCCCATATTCTGTAATCCCAATCTCTCTCCAGCCACCCACAGTTCTTTTGCCATTACAGCATATGACATTTCAGAGAGGCTCTGATGTTGCCATTTTCTTACCCAAGTCCCAGAGATGCTCAGATTGAATTCCATTCACTGTGGGCAATCTGTTTATGTCCAATTTACCCAAAGCTCTCTGCATAATTTTAGTATTACTAATAGCTATTGTTTGCCTGCTGCTGTTTGCTTCTTAGAAAAGGAGTTCTGGGGTGGGGTGGGGAGGGGTGTGTGTTTTAGTGTTGTTGTTTTTTTTTTTCAAAAGTCTAACAAAGTAAAATATTTTTCAACACCCTAAAGCTGTAGACCCGCATTTCGTTGCTGTACTGGGATGGAGTTAATTTTCTCCACAGTAGCCCATACAGCTCTGTGCTTTGAATCTGTGGCTGAAACAGAGTTGATAACCCACTGATGTTCTCACTGTTGCTGAGCATGGCTTGCGCAACAGCAAGACCTTCTCTTGAGCTCACCCTGCCCTGTACCACCCCAGTGAAAAGGCTGGGAGTGGACATGAGACCGGGAGGTGACATATCTGGGACAGCTAACCAGCAAACCAAAGAAATATTCCAGACCATATGACGTTGAGTTCAGCGATGGTCATCAGGGAACAGAGGAGGAAGAGGGGACATTGATGCTTATGGTATTTGTCTTCCCAAGCAACTGCCATGCGTTCCGAGTCCCTGCTTTCCAGGAAGCAGCTGGATATCTGCCTCCTGAAGGCAAGTAGTGAATGAATTCCTCTCTTTGCTTTCCTTGTGTGTACAGCTTTTGCTTTACCGATTAAAATGTCATTATCTTGATCCACAAATCTTCTCGCCTTCCTTCTATTTTCTCCTCATCTCATGGGAAAGTGGAGTGAGTGAGCAGCATTGGTGGGCATTTGGCTGTTAGCCAAGGCTAACCCAACACAAAGCTACAACTGCCAACAATTTTCTTCTCAGTGTTCTTCTTCATCTTTAGTTATCTTCTGTTTAATTAATCTAATTAATCCATATTAATTTAGCAGATCAAAGAAAAGTCGAAGTAACAGCTGACTCGGTTAGCATCACTACATGATTGGAAGCACAAAGGATTTGTGCGAAGTCACTGGCTGAAGTTGGATGTCCTCCTTAGGCAATCTCACTCTCTTTAAACCATAGGATAAATTTCATTTTATAAGAATTATTTCAGGAAATCTTTAGGAAAAGGGAAGATGATGGTACAGATGTGACATAATCACCTACACTTGTATGTACTTCTTTCCACTTCCACCTGTGACAGCAAAAAAGTTATCAGAACTGCAAGACCACTGATGATTCAGGTGGTAGTAACACAACCAGGGTCTTCAGTGATGGACAGGGCACTGACAAATGCCAGAGAAATTACCTTGAAAGCTGTTAATTTGCTTAAATCTTAGTGAAATGAGCATAAAGGCATAAAGAAACCAAAATTACTGAAGCACTTCAGAGTTGTACATAACCACGCAGGGCACGGGGGAGAGAGCTGCTGGATTATATCTTCAGATCTGACAGTGATTTGCTAGTGACTTCATGAAAGTCACTTGAACTCCATCTGACTCAATTTTTCCATTTGTGAAATGGAGATCAACGTGGACTTCCATTTAAGATAAGTGAACTACTCAAGCCTGCAGCATCATTAACTGTAAGTAACTAACGTCTATTAGTACTTGGTGTTTGTGATTGCCCCTTTAAGCGGTTTTCCTGGGGGGATGGGGAAACATGGCCTACAGTTTAGTACAGATAAGAACTTCATTTCAATTGGCATTGAGAAAACAGCAATGTACATGTTCCTAAATGAATTCCACGCCCCAAATCAATTCCATGCCTAAGAAGAAAAAAAATACCTACTGAAAAAGAAGGCAACATATTCCAAGAAGGCTGTTTTATCTATCTGATATGTTTCCTGCATCTCATGGTGATTTACAGTAATAGGTAATAACTAGTGTACATTATATCTAGTTTTTAATAACCACACTTCCATTATATTTCATTTCCCAAAGGGACTATTTGTGTTTTTTCATATCTTTAACTGTAAAACTGTAAACTGCTATAATCAAGCATTGCTTTCTCTTGTATTCTGGACATCCTCAGTTGATTAAAATCACTGCCTGCTGAACTTATCTTCAAAATGTTAATCATAAAATGAAATAAAAATTGGTATTATTACATTATGTACTGCCCCATTTATCCACTCTCCTCTTCCTAACCCAGAAGACCCAGAATATGAAAAAAAGGAAGAAAAACAGAAAATAAGAAAAAAACCAAACATCCCCCCAAAACAAACAAACAAAAACCAACCAAACAAAAAAGGAAATAAGAAGGAAAAAGAAAAGAAGGAAAAAACTAAAAAGAAGAGAAGGGACAATAAAAAAATAAGAAAAGCCAAAAATTGTCTTTGAAGATGACAGAGCTGGAGAAGACAGCTGAAAAAAGTCAAAGCACATGCTGTTCTCCTGGGTGTTTGTAAAAGAGATGTAGGCTCTGAAAGTATGTTTTGACGTACTTGTACAACATTCAGTGTAACTTTGGATAAAATAAAACATATGAAAAACCAGCACAACTGGTACATGTGCATGTGGTACACTGCTTTTTTGGGAACTACGGACTTGTTCCCACAACCACCTACCAGCAGAAGGACTACATGAGGGTGTCAACAAAAACAGGTGTAGAAGTGTGTAGATCAAGCTGCAAGGTCAGCTGGACTTTTCAAACTGAATCCTCATTTAGGGGAACTGATAGGTTCAGGAGGATGCTAAGACTGAAATAAGACTGAAAGGGTCACTGGATGGGGTGCACTGTCTGGTAATGCCCACAGTGGTGACATTTTCAGCAGCCCCCTAAATACCATTTCAGAGATTTTCAGATTTCCAGCAACAAAACAATGCCATGTTGGGAAAACCTAAAACTCACACTCAGCAGAAAGGACATATGCCATACACACACACACACGAGGTCTTAAGTTTATCTGCTTTAAGACAGAAAGCTAATACCACAAACTAAGAAAACCCAAGGCCCAGCGTGGTCCATCACTTCCACTTTATCAGTACAACCAAAAGGCTGGCTGCTACTGCATGAAGAAGAGTAAGGCACAGCCACAGCCTACTTGAAAGTAAAGACCTCTTTAGGAAAGAGAACTTCAGTGGAACACGCAGAACTTAACGCTCTCAAAAAATCTCTGTCCTTTAACTGACCGCTGTTGTCAGAAGTAATTAAAATTTCTTAGCTTCCTCTCCAAAGAAAGAAGGAATGAGTATTGGAACAGAAGATTTAGGAAAACTGCACAAAAAGTTGGCCAGCTCAAGTTCAGCCAGCTGGAAAGTAAAATCAATGAACTAAAAGCATTATTAATTGAGACAACTGAATATGGACAGAGGGAAAACTACTGACGAAGCAGAGGAGATAAAGCAGACGAACCATTATCACCAACAGTAAATAACACTGAACCAAACAGATATTATCAAAGTAGCATGAACATAAGTACCAGTGATACTACTTCTGAATTTGATTTATTTTATCTCAAGTTACAGTGTATATCACTTAAGCAAGCCAGTTCCTTCCAGGTATCTAGAAAACATGCCTTTAACAGGAACAGGACTGGATGCCCAGACAACAACAGATTAAATGAAAAGGCAAAAATCCCTAAATAGAAAGACACTATAAACTCATGATGGCTAACAGATTTCTTATATATATTAAAGCAAGACGCCATTATTATCAGACAGTCTGGCCTACCATAAACACGCGCATGTATTTTTCCCCAGAACCTGAATTAGTGCAATTCTCTACACATATAAAAGATTTCAAATGATGGCAAGTTCCTCACTTCTCCCACTAAACTACCTTCCCTTTTCCTCTCCCATTTATGGTTACAGTGTGCATAATTAAGGAACAGCTGTAGACCTGATGCCCACGGACCAGAGACCAGCCCCAAGAAGTGTCTGCCTGTGTAGCAGCATTGCCTTTTTTCCTGGTCTCATGTGTCCAATACACCTGGTTTAGATCCCTGCTTCAAAAAGAAAGGTCTGTAAGAAAACTTTACCTAATAGGAAAAATAAAAAAGAAGAAAAAAAAGTAAAAAAAAAAAAAAAAGTGGTTGGTTTAGGCTGGAAAGGATCTTAAAGCCAGTTCCAACTCTTCTGCCATGGGCACGGACACCTTCCACTAAACCAGGTTGCTCAGAGCTGCATCCAAGCTGTCCTTGAACACTTCCAGGGAAGGGGCATCCACAACTTCCCTGGACAACATGTTCCAGTGTCTCATCACCCTCTCAGTAATTTCTCCCTAAGAGCTCATTCTTCCCTCCAAGTAAGTATTGATCCAGAGAGGTATCAGATAGGACAACGGTACTGACTTCAAGACAACAAGTTTTCCTAACAATGGTAGAGGATTAACACACAATACTATTTAACATCTGAAAATAGGTACCATACACAAGGCTTTAGCCAAATTTCTCTTCTGGTAATAAAACCCTCAAAACTCCCCCTGCAGTTACAACTGCATGTCCTATTTGCACCTATTTTTACATCCTGGGCCACAGTCTACATTGCTAACTCCAACTATGCAGAGCACATACAGACTCGATAAGGAGAATATACTCTATGAGAACAACTATACATACCAAGTGTTTTTTGGGCATGAAACAGAAAAGACAGGGAAACATACTAAATGCAGTTTTAATTGCAACTGATTTAATCACAGCCGGGCCCAGCTCAGCCTTTATGCACTCAGTGTTCAGTAGCCGTCGTGGAAAAACTCACACTCACCCATCTCAAGAAGGCAGAATATATTCTCATCTGGTCTATGTCAGTTTATGCCCAACACCCCCACAACAGTCTGCCTGCCTGATACTCCCAAGTTATCATTGCATTATAACTTCAGTTCTGCCACTTTTAATGAAGCTGACTCAAAACACGCATTGTCACATGAATGTAACACATTTAGTGGGGCACTGAAAGAAGTTCATTCACTGCCATCTTAACAGTCGTGTGTAACCTACAAGATCACTGGGCACTCCCCACCCACGAGGTGGATGCACTCTACTGCAATGCAATCATTTTGCCTTTTGTTTCATTCATTATGGATGTTAAAACTCTAAACACAAAAAAGGTAACATTTCCCATAAAGTACCCTTCAGAAGCAAAAGCACTGATACTAAGGTATTTACTGGATATGAGTAATAATCTCCTTTTATTTTTATTACTCAATAATATTTTCATGGAATTTATGAAAGATATATGTTTCTGTTAGACCTGAAAAAAGTTTGTAAAATATATAGTATTCCACTAACATTTCTGCAAGTCTGAGATTACAACTGGCAAACAATCTGTCCTGTCTTTGTGGTTTTTCTAACAACAACAACAAAAAATATTAAAAAATGAGTGCTGTGAACTTCATAACTATGCTGTGTTTCTCGTCATGCTGGGATTAGTAATAGCAGTGCTATCAAATATTACTGTGCAATAAAACCTGTGGTTTGCATTTAGATTACATTTGATTTCTTCATGTGGAAAATGCATGCTCTAATTTTCCTCTTACAGTAAAATTGATAATACATAGAACACAGCATCACAGCAGATGACACTGTCTACAAGGTAGGCATGACTTGTTTTATAGTCATAAAGCTTGTACTTCTGGTTGTGATTTTATGAGTCAGGAATACAAAAACGAGTAAAAACATATATATATATATATGAGGCATACAACAGTAACTAGGAAAGGAGTCCAAGTTACAGAACAGATTGAACTGGATATAAACAGAACCAAACAGCTTTCACAGAAACTGCAAATTTAGCACTTGGACACCCCACCAGTTAAGAATGCAGGTACAGCAGCCTTCTTTAACAAAAGAAAGCAAATCTAGGCAGGAAGAGCATGAATAGGATGGGCGGCACCCTCACTAGGGGAAAAAAATATTACAAAATTTCTTTGAATATATGCTGTTAAAGCTCATGGCACCTTAAACAGGCCCCTCACCTCTCCCCCTTCTTCCACACAATAAAAATAATCTATCACTATTTTTTTTATACTAGGTAATCTAGCAAAGTATTCATTTCACTGGTATCTTTTACAATATGTCTCAGTGAAGCTTCTATAAACATCTAGGATCTTATTAGCTCAAAAAAAAAGGAGGTGCAGGCTGCACACGGTCTCCATGGGGACATTGCACATGGCAGAAGCTGCGAGCAGAGCACTTCCATCAGAGAAAGGCAATGGAGAAGAATTATAAAATAAGGAACAGAGCGAAGAGCTCATTAGCATGTAAAAACCATAGCCCTATATATTCGGTTATATTTTTGTCGGCACATTAACAAATTGCTGTTTATTAGCCATGATTTACTGAGTCGAGCACAGCAGAACCGGGCACTAGCTGAAGCAAAGCAGCTGGATGTAGAACTAATGCAAGCAGCTAAGAGGAGAGTGATGTCTTAACTGCTTCTCTGCATAGCTTGATCCACCAGCCAACAGATGAACTGATTACACATCATAGCAAAAATTTCACCTTTTGTGACACTGTAATAATTCCTGAATAAATAGAAAACATGGTCAAGCTTGACACACTGATGTATGAAGAGCTGCAAAACAATTCCTTGCTTCCACCTAGGATGGTGCTGCCAGTGTTAAAAGAAATTACTGTTGTACAATACATTAGTGTTCTTACACTAAGGCCAACCACAAAAAATCACAAACTGCAAATGTGTTAATTTTTAACTGTTTAGTTCCACTTCAAAAGTACACATTTTTCTTACTACGTTATCTTACTCATCTCAACTCACATTTTTTTTCCACTGCAGTCTCACCACAGATGCCCACCTCAACCCAAAGAAACAAAATCCTGACTGCACGAAGCCAACGATAACACTGTGCTTAAAGCTTAAGATTTCAGCAGAAGTGTAAATTCCCAAGAGAAACTGTTCCAAGTTAGTCTCCCCACAATGCTCAAGCCCTGACTTGTGTCCACTTGCTTGCATGGGCTCTGTATTTGGCTTAAGAAGAGTGCTGATATCAGGACAAAGTCACTTCAACTATGCATCATAAGCAAGACGTTAATTGCTTTAAAATTGTTACACTTCTTTACTCTTTCCTTCTTATACTAAAGGTATTTTGCCCACAAAGAAAAAAAGATGATAAAATGAAGCTCTGGAGTTTGCTTTTTAACTGGAAAAGCAAAAAAACCCCACCTCAACAACCCAAAGTATTAAGCAAAATGTAGCAGTTCCCACAGACAGTGGCAGATGCAGCTTTTTTACCATTTTAGTATAGTCCAGGCTCCCAGAATTTGAGGTTCACATTAACCAAACTTAAAACTTCTTGCAGATTACCAAGTTTCATGTGTGTTTTTCTCAGAGCCCTCATGCAAAATTTTTTTTGGCACAATACAGGAGTGCATTATTAATCAGCAGAGGTTTGTTTGAAAAGTAGGCTCTATTTATTCAGAGGTAGGACTGACTCCAAATCCAGGCTTTCTTTTCCACATGGAATGTGATCATATCAGATTTGGTATTTGATTTTTCAGCTCAGCTGTGAGGTATGAAGTGAACTTAGGAAAAAAATAGGAGTCTATATGGTATGAGAAAAAAACAACACACGATTTTATATTCTTTTGTGGTTTCAGGTATCACAGTGAAAATGTCCAACCTCTCTAACCACACCCATTACAGTAAAGTATCAGACCAGCTGAAGACAATGAGGCTTTGCTTTTGGGACTAAATGATGTGGTCTCACCCATCCATGACAAGAAAAGACACAACACCATTTCAAAATCACAGTCACTTTTCTCTCGACTTTTGCAGCATACTGGATTTTTAACTCCCCTGTTCTCATATTGCAGTCAATTAGCATCTATACCATAGCTAGCTGAGCAGATCTGTGCAGTTTTAGCATGAAGTCTTTAAAATCACTGCTCTTTACAAGTTAGTTTGATGAAAAGAGTGTCTACCAGCAACTACTCAGCATGAAGTTTAAGGAAACAGAAGAACCTTGCAGGAGGATTTGCTAACGTAATTTATTGCTGTTACTTCTCATATGTGAAAAGATATTGCCTCTGAAGTCTGTGACAAAATGCAAACAGATATTCTTGAGAGACAGTAAAAAGCCAAATGCAAGTTACAAAGTCAGATAACTCAGTCTTGAGGATTTCATCACAACTAAACCCACTGACATCTCAATAGTGTCACACTGATATACTTGTAAAATAATTGTCTAATTTTCCAGTGCTGCTGGAAAAAGACACAGTGGAAACACAAAAAGATTTTCACAACACGAGTGTTCTCCATATTTGTGAGCATGAAACCAAAAGATGAAATCCCCTATGAGAAGACACAATACTATGTACCAGGCAGTGATAACCTCACAGTGGCCACAATAGCTATGCTTGTTGCAACAACTAGACAGAAAGAAAAGGCATCCATGCTTGAGTGATTCTGCAGAGATGTGCCTACACCTAACACAATGGAAAACTGTTCAAGAGTAGCTAATCTGTGTGAAACTATGGCCGCAGTAATGCTGTTAGAAGCAGTGAAAACTGTGAAAATCCTCTGAATGAAGTGTTGACTGAGCAAGTTAAAACTTTAGGTAGGCATCTCTCAACCCATCCACCCACATACCTGGGGGTGGTATCCATGTGATAAATTGCATTTAGCATGCACCTGCACTCTGCCTACTAATCCATCCTCACCTTGGCTACTTCTAGCATCACAAATCTCTGAGGCACTTCAAACAGCTACCTTCTGTGAGAAAGAATTTATCCTCAAAATGTACTGGCAAGAAGCCAGGAAAGATTTAAGTCCAAGTACACTGCAGTTCAACCCAGTTAGAAACAGGATCTTTAAATTCTTAGAAAACCATTTCTCTATGGATTTTCAGGATTATTACTATTTCTAGGAGATGAAAATCCAGGATTTCTAACAGTAAAAAAACACAGGTTAAGTCACTAAGTGGTAAGTGACTCAAAGACCCATATACATACACACCAGTGAGGATAGGGTTAGGTAGTGCAGCCCTGTAGATACCCACGAAGAGACAACGTGCACAGCTACTCTTGGTCCATCTACGGGCAAGACCATCATTTCCTAAAGCTGGATTGACTCATCATATGACTGCCCCCCTGACAGCTAAGGGTCAACTACAAAGCACCTTGCCAGCTACCAGTTGCATGGAAAACTGAGGCCTCAGCTGGGAGAACAGACCCTTCAGTTGTTGAGTATCAAGAAAATCTGAAGTGTTTTAAAAGTGCAAATTAAGGATGCAATAAATTTATGGAGGAAATATGACACACTGCAAGAACTCTTATGTTTCATGACACAACAACTTGGAGAGATGCTCATACTTATTTGTTATCTCCAAACTACACACTCTGTGGTAGCATGGAGAAGTGCCTGGAGCAATGCCAGGGGTCCACAGAGACCACCACCCAGGACTAGAGTGCTCAGGGTGCACCTCTGCCAGCAGGCACAATTTCTGCCTCAAGAGGAGAGAAAGAAGGATTTTGTGCAAAAAGCCAGTTTATTATTATTTGAACTCTGGTTGGGCACCAGGACTGGACCGTGAATAAATTGTGCCAGGATGTATGCTCAAAGTTAGCTTCCCTAGCAGCTCTGCACAACCAGAAATCAGCAGGAGTCCAGCATGTAGAACGGCTTCTGAATCGGGTCATTAATCTGTACAAGCAGAAAAACCTATCCAACAAACACATTAGCAGTCATCGCACTCCGGGTTACAAGGCTGAACTATCATGCAAATTGATGCACATCTTATGCCTCCTTGAGTCACAGAGAAAGGCGCAAGCAACCTACAGGGAGAGCACAGAAAGCTACGGATGCGCGCTCTGGGTAAGGAACAACGGAACTGGGCAGATTCACTTAGCCGCTATGATGACAACGTGGCATCATTTCTTCTGTGACAGCCTGCAAAGCCTCCAGTGATGGTGCCTGAAATAGCTTGGCTCCAAAAACATGGTTTCTGCCCCCCAAAATTTTGCCACCTTGAAACAAGCACACAAAACCTCACGGGCAGAAAAGAATTCAAGGTTTTAAGTACCCAGAGACAGATAGATTAGCCACAAGCAACCTTTTTCCATCTAGTTGTTCGATGATTTATCAATTAACTAAGCAATCTCCACCTGCCATCCAGTCAATAGGTGATCAGTTGGATAAGTCTCTCTAAGTCTTCTGGGAGGACAGTCTTGAGGTCTTGATTTCAAGAACATAGCAGTATTTTTTTCAGTGTTATACCAGATACAATTCCTTAAAAATGGTGTAAACAAAGTGGAGTGAAGAGATCTTTCTTTTTTGATGCTACTGTAACTTTGGGATCAAACCAAAACCCATTGATTCATTTTTTTCTTTCTTTCTCTTTTGTTGTTGTTGTTTTGTTTTGTTTTGTCATTAACCGATAAAACTGCAGCCATGAAAGGATTTCACTTTTGTAGTCCCTAGAGAAAACCTAACACTCTTTTTAAAGCAACCACAAACAGGACAGACCTAAGTGAGACAGAAAGACACCCCTTGGACACTGTTTGTGTGAAAACACCCACTATTTAAATCAATCCAGAAAAGACCCACATATGAGGTAATTTATGAAAGCCAGAACAACCCTATGTTAATCATTTAAATGCATTAATATATAACCAACGAAAATGATCCAACTTAATGCTGCCTGGCAGTTCTTCAGGAGGTTGTAGGAAATAACCAGGGACTAAGGGGAGCAAGAGGGAAGAAGGGCTGGCTGAGCAATGCACCTGCTCCCTTGCTTCCCTTCTCCATTTTGCACAGAGAAATTTGCAGGTACAGCTCTTAAATGCCCATTGTACTTATGCCCATTTACACCGACATATGACACTAAAGATCTTCTGGTGGATGTGAAATACTACACTACTACTTAGAAGCATTACTGCACTATCAGCTGGTGTAAAAGGGCCCTTGCACAGGTAAGAATTTGACTTTGTATATCTAGCTTTAGAAGTTACTTGGCTGTTTTTTTGTGTTCTCCTGATGCATGATGAAAACACAATGAAAGGGCTTGTTAGGAGTGTGGGTTTAAGCTTAAACAAGCACTGATATGTGCAACTGCAATATACAAATTATATAAATTTATAAACACAAATACATCTAAATATATACTTATATGTCTTCCATATATTTTACTTCTTGAGAACCTTAATTGCTAAGTGTCTGAACTACTCTTACTCTCACCAGAATCCAGGAGATCAAATCTTTAAGTAATGGTCATGTTTAAGCTCTGCTTCGCACTGGAGAAGAGTCAGGGAACAAAAGTTTGGACTGTTTCAAGTGAGCCCAAAAGATGCTTATTCATCAAAGTTTGCATCTGTTGTAAACAGCTCATTTAATTCAACCTCAGAGGCAATTCACTCTCCGCTTTTCAACCTTAGAAAGCGGTAACCTAGCTAAGGAGGTTAGAAGCAGTATCATCAGTTCAGATCAAAAATATGCCAATGAACAGCTGAGAGTAAAATCTATGCCCAGAAGACTTGTACAGACATGAAAATGAATACTACATGTAATAGGTTTCAGCTATGCTATGTATTTTTGCTTGTTCTTAAATAATTTTTGGAAGATAAATATTAAACAAAAAGCTCGAAATTAAAATCAACTAGGGAAAAATTAATCTAGCTGCCAAGAATAGGCTCAGGTTCCATGACAAGCATAGATAAACATTCAAATTCAACCAAGATGCTATAAAATGACAAATGTATATATTATACACACCAATTATAAAATGCTGCAGCAAGGATTAACTACATGCACAGATCTTATGAGCACCCTGGGAACAGGAGAGTGGACTAAATAAAGTCAAACAATCTTGAAATCTACAGACCTTACATTTTTGCTGTATTGAAAGGGGGAGTGAGGTGTTCAGAGGTTTTCGGATTTTCTTTTTCTGAACTAGAGAGAAAAAAAATGAGGCAGCTACCTGGTGTGTCAGTAGGTTTAGTCTAGATGCAGAACATTTACTGGAAAATTAAACTACCTAAATCTTGCAACATCTGCTTTTATCAGAGACTCACCTATTTGCAGAAAGATGACAACCGCTTAAAAATCCATTTTCCCAAGAAAATTATAAGAATCCTTTGGATCTGCAATGCTCAGTATTCAATTCTTGCCATTAGCAGACCCTGTTGTTAAACAAAACGGGAAGCAGCCTTCAAAAGCATCCAGATAGAAAAGCGAATCCTAGTCTCCCTGTAAATCCTGCAAAAATACATCTCGTTCACTTGTGTGGATCTCTTTATTGCAGTTGACATGGGCTTGCCCAGGGGACTAACTTGTTGTTCCATAAAGATCCTTAAATAGGCACTACTGATGAAACATTTAATCCAAGCCCTGGTATCACATGGCTGCTATTGCCAGTGACAGTGATAGAAAAAATCTATTTGCCAATTAAATTACTGCATGCAAAGCTATGACTGTTTATTATGCCTTCTAACATAGTTCAGCTGGTTTGGATCATACCCAGTAAGCTTCATATTTTACAAAAACTGTAATCCATATAATTTATAAGTAACATGCTTTAAGCCTTCGTTTTTTTAAATACACCTTTTCACTCATGTTGTTATGAAGTGTTTGCTTGAGCAAGGGAATATATTTTACACGCAAATGCCACTTATATCATTCAACTATACATATAAATGGGTTTGGACCTTTTTCTGTTGATAATGAAATTATGATTTATACTTAGAATATAAGACCATATTTTAGCTGTTGAAAAAACACTTTAAAAACTTGCTGTGTTTACTTTAAATGTGAAGGATGTACAAAGGCTATTCATTTTTTGTGAAACTGAAGAAATACAATTTGATCCCATGAGTCTAATAAAACTCTGCATAAACATAACAATAAGGAAAGCTAGGATGAATAGCTGAGATGAACACTTAAGCCTCGACTTCATTTCGCTTGGATTTCCACCATGCCAGGAAACAAGAAAAAAAGCGAAGGGGCAGAAATTAAGGGGAATTTGAGATTAGAGGCAGTGCTGCATCCATGTATGGAACACCATTAAAATAGGATGCAGCACTCCATTTGACAAGGCTGTAATTTAACAAAGTGCATAAGGGTGTAAGATGCAGCTCCTCTGAGCTTCTCTAAAGTGGCTTCTCTAAGTCATCTCTGCTGAGAGCAATTTAAGCATATGCTTAACATGTGGTTTATGTCAAGCATGAACATCTGACTTTGGGATACAGACTGTATTTTGGTTTCGTGTTAGTATGTGAAAAAAGTGAAGACATGCTACTAGGTACTTCAGTATTGAACAAATACAGGATACAAATCCTAGTAATTGCTGAACTTAGAGCTGAAATTAATCCATTTCCACAAACACCAAAAAAGACAAACTGAAACAGTTTTGTTTTGTTTTCTTTTAATCACAGGAAAGTTTATTTTTCCCTTGATCTTAAAAAAAATACCAAACGTGTTAGTCTGCTATTTGCCATTACCATCAATTTAGTGTAAATCAATAAAAAATTATTCTTAATGTTTCAGAATGAACACTGATTCCTCTGCATTTTTAAATAAGATTTAGGTTATGGCTTGCAAAGCCATTTTTAACTTTGTAACCCCCTTGTCAGGATGAGTTGTAGTTTTTTCAGTTACAAATTCTGGAGAAAATCTTTCCATCTCAATTTATCAGATTATCAAAACAGCAGATTATAATTTATGGGAACAACTATTTCTATTTTCCTATTTAAGCCTTATTCACGAAAATTATTTATGAATTTTAATAACCCTTTAAAGTATGTAGGCTGAAGTCTCTGGGTAGGCAGCTTCACTTAGAGTTTTTCTGAGGTAAAATAACTGATTTAAGTATGCTGCTTTACCACAGGTTCATGAGAAAACAAACTGTAGCATTACCTTTGACTGCATTAAATTTAGTCTCTAAAGTAAAAAAATTAAAAAAGACAAAACTGTTTGTCTAGTAAATAAAGTTAATGCTGTTATGTCTTAGTACTATCTATCTCTTCCTATACTTTATGGCTATTTATATGGGAAAAGGTCCAGACTGCATATGAACCTCTTTACTTCCTTTATTTCTCCCTGCTGGGCAGAAATTTTTAATCACAAAAATACCTCCTCTAAGTTTCATATCCAACTTAGTTATACTCAAATCCTAGCACAATCCTTTTGTTGTGAAAATACCTTCTGCCCAGTCACAACTGGAACCCATTAGGTTTGCATCTGAAGAGCAGATTTTTGTGAAGGATACAAGAAGACAGCATGGAGGATCTCCAGAAACACTGAGACCCCCCCAGTCCTGAAAATATGGTTTTTGGGGTTCACAGTAAGCACCTGAGTGCCACCTCTTGAGACCTCACAGGTGCTCTTCAGTAAGAGCTTGCAGCCTTGCCTGCACTGCCTCACGGAAGGCGAGGTGCCATGAGCTGCAGGAAATCTGTTTGCTAACTTTCCTAAACTTTATGTTTTAATGATTTATTTTAGAAATTTTGAATGAAAGATTTTTGTTTCTTACAATAAAGATAATGAATTTGATAAGATATTCATCAAAATCTCACTAACCAGTTTAGTCTGTTTTGAATGAGACATTTTTGTCTCATATGAAGTATATGAAATATTCATCAAGATCTCAGTAAACAGTTCTGACTTTTTAGCACATTTGTTTAACTGGTTCAGCTCTGACACACGTTCAGCAAACACTTTGGGGATTTCTTATCAGTTGCTTTCAAAGTTTCTCTTTCAAGTCAACAGCAGGAATCATCAAATCTTTTATTTCATTCTCCTAGGATTCTAATCTCTAGGGTCTAGACTTATACTTGGTTATTAGTGTACAAAATACCTTCAAAAGTGCCAAATCTATCCAAGTAAGTATGTTCCAAAGTAATGAGCAGTGTATAAACTGGTCTTTTTATTTTTCTTTATTTTTTCTTCTTCTTTTTCTTTTTTTCTTTTTTTTTTTTTTTTATATATATCACAATGAATACATTGGCTTTAACATCTATTCTCTTGATCAGTCATTTTGAGGTGGTCCACTTTTGTTTTCCTGACTTTCACAAACATGCTTGCAGCCAGTAAGAGACTCTTCACTATGATTAATGGCCTCCCATTGGGTATACAGAAAATTTCCCAGCCCGGTTCCCTTGAGAATGCTCCACTACATGGATTTCTACGCAAAGCTAGATTAAAAGAGGAGGAGCAATAGCTATAGTCCACCTACCCCACAGCCATCAATTATATACAGTTATAAATCAAAGTTTTCAGCCAGAACAAAGCCTAGTGTGGCAAACAAACAAGGGCGTTCACAGCAAATTGTTTTGAAGGAGAATAAAAGTCTTGATAGAAACAATGGGGCTGGCAAAGCCACTGTCAATATCACTATAAAGTTCCATTGATTTATTAAGAATTAGACACAGTGTATCCAATTACTGCTGAATTAACTTAAACAGAAAGCAGCAAGTGGAAAAATAAGCAAGGAGATGGATTTCTCTTTTTAAAGGAAAAAATCACACAATTCTATATCATAGCTAATTGAAGACAGCAACACAAATCATAAAGTATCTGCACTTTAACTCCCTATATTTGTGTTTCTTGGCTTATGGTTTTAAGCTCTCTCTTTCATGAAACAGTGGTATGTCTGTCTCATCCATATTTCATCTCTGGTCTGTTTGTTTTCCCAGCTATTTCTGCCTCTATGCCATAGATGATTTTGATCAGTTTGGATTTTTTTAAATACCCTTCACACACAATCTGCTTTCAAACACGACAGCAGAAAAACCCACTAGGGGACCCAGAGACAAAAGTCTGTTAGCATCTCTCTTCACATGCCTCTTCCCTTCTGGACAATGTGAGTTAACTGCAAGGGGTTAGGTCCTCCTTTTTTCAAACATTTAAAATCCCACTTCTTGATACACTGATTTCTGGAAAGCCAAAGTAAATAGTATCAGTCAAAATGCAAGTCAGCTCCACCCAAAAAAAGTCAGTTGATATTTGCTACTGCACCCAGACCTCACTGCAGAACATATTTCACATGGACTCCAGCTCTCTCTGAAGAAACAAATGCTTGACTAAAGTGCTCAGTAATGATTAGCAAGACTGAAAATTCCTCAGATGTTTGTGAAAAATTACATTTTTACAATTCTGACTAAAGTTGCATAGCCAAAGGCAAGAGCCTTCAGGACAACGCTACATTCCCGTGAGACAAACCTTGTACTACTCCATGTCTTCACCAGTCCTTCCTTGTGCTACAGTCCTCTAGCTTGCAACAGGCTTCAGCACCCCAAATTTGGAGGAAGATGGAGTTTCTGTGCCAGATACTGCTCTTTTCACCAAGAATGGTCTCATATTAAATAGTCCAGACATAGGTTAATGCATACACAAGCTCCTACCTTCTCCACAAAGCTCTCTTGAAAGACACCTGATGCATTCAAAGTGGTGTAAAGGCACCAGCCTTTATGGGTTGAAGAACAAGGGACTGAGCAGAAACAAGCCCCATGACTGACAGACAAAAAGCAGTGCCACAGCCTGTCTGCCAAACCACTCCTTCTTCATAAGAAAAGGGCTTTCCAAAGAAAAATACAGAAAACTGCTGTGGTGGGACCCTTACTCTACATGTTCCCTTGTAAGATGGCCAGGCCTCATGGCTAACACAAGGCAGCCGCTGTAGGTTACTAATGTAACACAGAACATACTTGACACCTTAATACACAACATGGTGCAGTAGGGTGAGACTGGACTGTGAGAGGCCATCTCATCCCAGGACAGGATGAACTATACCAGCACCATTCCCAATAGACATGTTCTTAAATACTTCTAGTGATAGGAAGTTCAGAGTCTCCAACAGCAGTCTTCTCCAGTGCTTTATTACCTGTACCATTAAAAAGGTTTTTTAACCTTCCTGTCATTATTTGCATCTGTCTTCAAATTATTCCTGTCTTCGCAGCACTTCCACATGGAAACCATAATCCTGTTACCTCTCTCAGAAGAAACTCAAAGGTCTGGTGCTGTAAGGATCATACAGTATGTAAAAATCCTGGCTAAGTAAAGCTGTGGTGAGAAACATGGACCACCACTTCTAGGGCTGCTGAGCGATTCCCGGTAAAAATCCAAAGCAGTTAAGTCAGCTTGCTATCCTAGCTATATATGGATATATGACTAGCAAAAGAGTTTAAAAGGGACACTGTTGTCTTGAGCTCTAACCTCAGCTTGGCTGCTCGCTCCCTACCACCTAATTCAAAATACCTAATAATAAAAGCCTACATCCTTCAGCAACCAAATAAAACTCCACATGATCCGTTTCTACAAAAATGGGATCAATTACTAGATACCTAAACTTTCTTTTCTGTCTCCTAGGAGTGTTCATTCCAGATAAACATTCTCAGGTTTTTAACTGACCATGATTTTTCTATCAACTTCACAGGGACTTGCAGGTTTGCATTACTTAATGTTTGTGAAAGTGAAAAAAAACCAAAAACAACATCACCTTTTATCAGATTTCTGAACCTGCAGAAGATGAAATAAAGATGTTCCTATAAGAGGTTTTTTTACTGGTATTCTCCTAACGTTACATAAATTATCATTCTGGGAACCAATGTGATTCTCTTGACAGAACTATCTTCAAACAAGAATAACAAAACCTGGTACCCACAAGTTCATAATACATACACCTACACTAGCGAACCTCTCTTCCTATGTATTAACTCACTAATAAAAAAGACATTTACCAAAGTACGCAAAAACACACAGGAAAGGGGTATTATTCTTTCTCAGTTTTTGATGTTAAAATTAAATCCAGTCTTTTCTCAAACAACAAAACAAATTTAAGGAAAAAAATCATTCTGGAATAGTTTTAATAGTTACAGCAAATAGTAATCTCTCACACCAAATAAGCACACTGCAATTTTACCTTCCTTGTGGCCTGCACAGTAAGCAGCACGTCCAGTGCATAATTTTTTCCATTTTCCACTTCGTGCAGCTCTTTGGGAATGACACGTCTTATGTGGGCCTCAAAATTACTAATCTGTAGCCTTCAGACCCAAAGGAACTCCATGGACACCACTGCACTACTCTGCACTGAGAGGGGACTAGAGCACTAGTGCCCTCCCTGTGAAATTCGGCTGAAACAAACATTCGCTTCACAACATCTGAAAACTTCACCTCATTTGTGTTTTTAACCGGATTACAGTGATACAGCTAGGTCTTAAGTTTCACTTACTGTGTATTTCCCATGTCACTTTCATAAAGCCTGCCCTAAACATCCTACAATAGGTGCTGCACAATCCCAAAACACTCTTTCCCTGAAGCCCCTAAAGTATCCTATACCTCGAAGCAGGACCCTTGCTCAGTTCCAAAAGTGCTCCCACATTGACTTACCTTGATGTGCATCATGCCTGGACCACACGGATGAGGATCTACTAGGACAGCCAAAGGAGGTGCCCAGACAGGGTGTCCCTTCCCCCAAGTCCACAATTTGGATTAAATTATTGCCCTTGTGCCTCTGAGCTCCTCTGGGCTTCTGCTGATGGGACTCTGATGAGCTCAGGGCTCCCAGGACAGGCCTGGGAGCAGCAGAGGCAGAGCATTATTTGGGCTCCCATCCCTTCTCTTAACTCTCTGTGGGCATGAAGAGCAGCTTTTATCCCATAACCTAAGGTGTGGCATTCAGATTTATGCTCACCCTTTTCAGGAACATATTCCAATGAACAGTACCCAGTGAGATCCATTTTGTCCCTCTAAATTCAGAGAGAGCACATATTAATAAATCTACTCGCGTATCTAAGCATTTGCAAAAGCAGAGTCTTTTTCTTCTTCAAAAATATTTTTCCATTAAGAAATTCCTCAATCAAAAATCATTGCCACTCAAAGAAGACCTCTACAATAATGATTTAAGAGATGCACACACTTACATGCTCAATTTAGGTTAAAAATACCCAGTGAGTAAGCAGATCTCAGTTTCCAAACTTCCAAGGGACTGTGATATACAAAGTGAAAAATAAGATGAAAAAATGTTAATGTGTCAAATTCTAAGATGATATATTATGCATACCCAGCTTCCTTTAAATCAGCTATAGGTCTACATTAAATTACGTTGTTGGTAGAGGCAAAATATTGTTGTTAATATTGAAGAAGACATCAGTAACAGGTATGATTTAATATACTTTGAAGTCATTTAAGAACTACACGTACTACTGCTTTATTTCTCGCTTTCTCCCAGACTGCTCCCTCCCCTTATCACTTTGGACAGTATCTTCCTTGAGGACAAGGACAATATAGCATCTTGCTTGTGGAAAACGCAGTCCAACCCAAACGAGGTGCATGCTGGCATAAGCTTGTAACTGCTTCTGAAACATGTTTAATATTAAGAATAGAAATTAGCACTGCTTTCATAGTTTAACAGGAGTTATGTATTTAAATCAAAACACAAGGTCTATCACACTACAGCTAGTTTTCAGTGCTGGGCGAATGGAGCTGAAGTGCTCTCAGGGAAAAAGAGAAGTGGTGACCATGGCACAAATGTGATGTGAAAAAGGACTCAGTCGAGGAAAAGGTTGCTGTTTTTCAAAAAGCTGAAGGTGTAATCCTCCAGATAGACTTGCAGTTAGGTGTAAGAGAATGGCAAAAAAGCACAGCATCGATTGGTGTGACAGCAGCCAATTACCTCACTCTCTAAGGCTCATCCTGCCACTCCTCCAGCAGGAGGGTACCCCTCATCCTCCTGGTTAGATGCTTAGTGCAGGAGCTCCAGGAAGAAGCCTGAGACAGCAGATACAGACAGCTCAAGCCTTATGTCCCTTTCACTGAGTAGATACAACAAGATTTGACTCTGAAGGACAGAAAATGGACAGACGCACTCAACTTGCCATTGAAAATTATAGCCATGTTTTAATTATTTTCATTTACAAATCATTGTGAAAATGAAAGCAAAACACATACCTACTTCTAACAACAACAGGCTCTAGGTTATGCAGAAGAATATAATTAACCTTCATAAAAAATAGAGGCATTAAACACACAGAGTTCTCTGTATGAACCTTGTGAATGGACAAGTACGTTTACAAAAAAAACAACAGATGAAACCTTCCTTTCACTCACTAAATGAAGTTATGCCTGAACCATATAATTTTAAGATAAACATTATTTGTAGTTGCAAAATGACTTTTTGAAGGGGCCTCAAACTCAAACACAGCACCTCATCAAGAGAGCAAATTGAAGAGCCTAGCCAAAAAGCTTCCTTTTCTTTTATTATTACTCATTTTTTAATGTTTGTTTCATACACATTTACCACAGCTCATTTCAGCCGAACAGAACCCCCCATGTTCATGATTTTTGCCTACAAGAATATTAAATTTCTGTGCATCTGTCTTCTCTCTAGGGGTTTCTCCAGGGAATATAATAGTCTATTTGTTTTTCTATTGATCTTGTATCTAAATACTGCCTTCTCCCTTTCAGAAAAAGAGAGCTGCCAAAGAATCAGTAGTGTCACTGTAAAAATGTTTTTCTTAGCTGGATGAAATGATGGCAGAGCAAGATTGGGAAAAATATTTTTCAAATCTGTTTTAATAAGCTTACTTCCAGATAGGGATATGCTAGATATTGGTCTAGGCATGCCCCAGGCCTATGATCCATCTTTCATCCTTTTTACCAATTTCAGACTGACAGCTAAATTAGCTCATGGAAAAGGCTCCCGTAGGCAGTAACCAATAACCTGCCATCCAAGGTAAGTTGCAACAGCAAGAGGCATAGGGGGGAAAAAATGGAGATCAAAAGCTGCATTTATATCAACTGGTAAGGAATAAAAAAAATTGGGGATACAAAAAGGGTCAAATTCTTGAAAAAAAATTAAATAAAATTAAGCCCCGCTGGAAAGAGAAACATAAATTGTGGTTTGCTGGTTTTTGAAGCAATAGGCATAAACTGACCTCTCAGGACATGACTAGCCAGTCTTGGAGTTTCCATTGTTAGTAAATCGACAAAGTTTACAAATATACAACAGCAAATGGAATTCTCTACCTATGATATTTAGGCTCAGTATCACCTAGTTACTGAAATGTGTTAATCGGAAAAGGGAAACAATAGCTCCTCATAAAAGGCAAGATATCAACAATCTTTTGCATTACAACGCTCATTTTCTTCTCAGGCAAAATAAAATCCTCAGCATTGGAGTGTTCACATTACAGTGCTAATAGTGCACATGTGCTGAATTATTAAAAAAATTAACAAAGATAGGAGGGGTGACATATCCACTAGTTCACTGACAAAGCAGCAAGTTTAAGTTTGAACAGTATACAACTCAGAGTAACAGAGTTTATTGAAGCTCATGCTTGACAAGTCTGTCCCCATGAAAATAACTGCTTCAAAAATTTGGAATAAACTCTTTCCTGGAATGGGCTTAGTTATACCTGACCTTGCATTTTACTTGCATTTTTGTCATTTTCCCATCACATTTTGTAATAGGTAAAAAGCAGTTTAAAAGCAGTGATTTTGATACAGTTAATGACTTTTTTCACGGTAGTAATTTCCCCTAATGTTATTTATGGTACTATATAACATTAGCAATGTTACAGTTCAAAATATTGTGCAGTACTCAGTTAAGCACTGTTATTGATTCTTCTTCTGTTTTATTGGTCTATTTATATATTAGAATTTCAACTGATGATAAAAAAAACCCAAAATGTTAAAAGAGATATTTGCAAAAACTTCTTTTTTTGTTTAATGAGATGTCACAAAACATGACAAACCCATCAACCCATGAGATGGTTGACACAGGTATTTTGTTGCTCACTGCAGCTGGGTATCTGCATTTGAAAAGGATGCTTAAATTAAAGATGCAAAGAAATGCCTGTGGTTTCATTGCATTGCAAATGTAAAGAAAGACTGATTTTCTTCAAAGGAGGTTGATAATAACCTACAAACAGCAGGTATTTTCTGCTACCAGCATGTAGCTGGCATGTCACAGCTAGTACATCTTTAATCATAATAATGACTTCTGTGGTAATCATGATAAAATATGTTTTACCTGACAATGTTTTTACCTGACATTGCTACCCCCTACTGAGAATTAGCCGACTTTTCTTCTTTTTGAGCTCCTCAAGCCTTAGCAAGGCATCGCATTGAGGCTACTGTATCACTACCTGGGTTGCTACTTTAAAAGGTTTGTTTGTTGTCAGTCTTCAACTCCCAAATATCAGTTTAGTAGTATCAAATTCAGCTAATTGCTTGGCACAAGGAACACATAAATAACTGAATAGTCTGGAAAACTAAGGGAAATTGACATTTCTTTTTCCTGCAACAGGCAAGCAATTCTCTAACTTCTTTCTCTCATCAAATTAATTTTTTTAAGCCACAGTTTTTTTCTGCCTAAGTTCCCATTTTCCTTTCTCTGTATTTTCTCTAAGAGTTTTCATGTAAATCTAGCATATTAAAACTAGCACATTTCTCTTGCCCGTTGGGAAAAAAATCAGTCCTGTAGCAGGACTCTCTTTTATCCTTCAGCATTAACATTGCAAAAGGGCCAGTTACCTTGCCTTCCAGCAAGCATCCCATCCCCCTCTCTTTAAGCCAACAATCAGAAGCACGGAACATTTTCCATTCCCAACTGTGAGTAAGAATACAGTAGTTTGCTACAAGGTGACATGAGCTTCCAACCTCCTCGAAGAAAACTGATTCTCCTTGAAATGTCACTTTCTTCTTTACTTATAAGACAAAAATCAACACATCACAGAAGGTTTTTGCCTTTTAATTTAAAAATATTCAATTAATAGTCTAATCACAGAACCATCATTGAAATTCCACAAAAAAACTGATGGAAAGAAAGCTGGAGAGGAGTAATTGAAGCTTTTTAAAGCACTGAAACTGCCCAGTGAAGTGTCCTGAACTGGGGTACACCCAGCATTAAAAGCTAAAAACTAAAATGTCTAATAAACTTCCCTCAGTTCCATGATAAACAAACAGGCAGCTATAAATAAATGCAACCTCTTCCACTGGGCTGGCAGAGGATTACTTGGAAGGGAAATCGGTGGAACTCTCCTGTGCAAACCCCAGATGGCTCCAAGTGCTGGGGATGAGCCCAGTACAGACACTGAACCTTGCGCAGCACAAGCCACAGCCTGCTCCAAAAGCCTCTGCCCAGACCTTATGTACGGGATTTGGCTAGGACAGAGTTAATTTTCTTGGACAGAGTTCATCTTCTGGGATAGAGTTAATTTTTTAAACCACACCACCTCATCAGAAAATAGCTCCTGATGTCTGGTTTTATTTCCATTTCTGCTGCTGTCGTCACAGTGCTGCCACCAAGAGTGTTCCTACCACTAGACCAAAAAATGTATCTAATGGAATTGCACCTTAGCCATTGCTCTTCCAGGGACCTGGGCCTCCATCCCAAACCCTTTCACAGCTGGAAACCTCCCTAAGCAGTAATGGTGAAGGATGAGGTGGGGGCACGTGTGTGGGGGTTATATGAGGCTACAGCTTGGGCTCAGTCGCTGACTCCAACAACACTGCTTTGTGTGACTTTTCACAAGCCTTAGTGTGCTGCAAAACGTGAATAATGCTCTCTGCCACACAGTGATGTTACAACTAGAGTTAGAGGTAATACTACTGAGTGGTTCAGATTCAGTGGTAGCACAGCTTTATTCAGTATTTTGAGTATTTTGTAAAATGCAAATAATACAAATGAATGCCATCAGGTAAAGACCTCAGCAGGAAAAAAAAAAAAAAGGAAAAAAAGGGTCTACAGACTAAAATATGAAGAAATAAGCATTCTAAATGTGAGCTCATTTCAAAAGCATTTTTTCTATTGCCACTTATTAAAGGTTTGCAGAAACATGCTGAAAGGATGTTT
This sequence comes from Apus apus, assembly GCF_020740795.1. Taxonomy (NCBI): domain Eukaryota; kingdom Metazoa; phylum Chordata; class Aves; order Apodiformes; family Apodidae; genus Apus; species Apus apus. The sequence goes on along the minus strand of NC_067283.1, from coordinate 39,954,182 downwards.
CTCTGCTACAACCTTTAACTCCAAGTTCTTAACCGTACCATAGATCATAATATTGTCATTCTTCACTGTCACCACTGCGTCAGCAGCTGTTTTTGGTCTCACAAAAAAGGATTTGACCTTTGGGATGGACAGGAAGCTGAAGGAGCAACTTTCTGAAAAAATAGCCTCCTGTTTACATTCGCCTTGTTTAGCGAACAATTATCTTGGGAGACATAAGTAATAAGCATGTACGTTTACATAAGCAGAAGTGTCATTTTGGATAGCACTAAATATGAGTGCATGTCAAGCTGTCGCTGAGTAACTGTTCTAACTATAAAATGCTGATCTGTATTTTACCAATAAAAACCACAAAAATCCTAATGACATGACCAACAGCACAGACCATCGGAGTCTGATCACTATTGAAACGATACCCATCTCCAGTCACAGAGAAAAGAGCAGTTGTCATTATTTTGTGGGGCACAAATTTTAGTGGTATTTTTTTACAATGACAGCTATAATGCTGGTAAATCTAGGCCACCACTTTGTTTCTATTCTGTATTCTCAGATCTACAGCAAGAGCAAGAGCAGGCCTCAAACTACACCATATATTTGTCCTAAATATTCTCAAATACTTCATTCTGCTACAGTCAGCATTAAGTTCTATATTTGTATGCTGAAAATAGATATTCTTTCCTATCAAACAGTAGGGTGAATTATATGCAAGTGTTAACATCTTATGAGTGATAAACGTACTTATAGATAACTCAGAATGGTGGAGTCAACATAACTCAGTCTTTCTTTAAAATAGTATATCCTTCTAAGTTAAAATGCTATTTAAGCATATTGCAAGTATTTACATCTAATGTCTAGATAATTTAACTTAATCTTAATGAAGCATCACCTCATATTCTGAGGATGGAAAATATACAAAAATCAAACATGAAGTATAATCAATTTTTTTCAACTTCATATTATAGACTGTCTTCATAGTAATATTTACTTCAAATATTTTAAAGGAACAGCACTGTTCAGGTACCATGTACACTATCCAATCAAAAAAACAACTTCAAGAGCATCCCTGAGAGTTCACTTTAGTATTACAACATAATTTTATTTGCTTGCAAAAAACCATTACCATTTGTATCCTTCTACTCACAGTTTAAAAAAGTTCTTGAGAAAAACGGCATAAATTATGCAACAGATGTACTGCTAGATACATGCACACCTTTATTAATTTTACATTTGCGTGTATTTAACATTCAGCAGATTCTGTAGACCACCTCTACACTGTTACTCAGCTCACAACAGTATAGTAATGATACTGACAACAAACTCATCCCCTGAGTGTACCCAGGCAGATTCTCCTTTTACTTACAGCAACAGTCCCTTGAAATCCCATCCCAGCTCAAAGAAAAATTTAGCTCTTTATTTGCTGAGGTTTCTAACAAACTGGAATGAAGTCCTCAACAAATTACTATTAACCTGCTTTGCAGAAAGATGTGACTGTACAACTGACAGATTTTGGAAAAAACTAGAAGCAGAAGCTACCCCTCACTGCAGTAGCCTAAAGACCACAACATCAAATCACCATCAGCACACTTTCTTCTGGATCAGCATCTTCTCCTGTTTTATCTCTACAACTACCAAATGTAAATGGAGGAAAACATCAAAAAACTCACTGAACTATTTCATGACACTGCAATGCAGGAATAATAATTTTTGGCTTGCCATCTGAGGTGGTGAGAATACCTCATGAATGTTTTCTGCACTGCACTCAAGGTGCTACAGAACAAAATCATATTAGGTGTTCAGAAGAAGTACCACAACGAGAAAAGAATATGCACCTCTATGCTTTTAAACAGCTATGGATGACTCAGATTACAGAAAGCTCTGTCTGAAGCAAGATGTGCAAACCATCTGTCCAGAGCTCAGCCGAATCCTGCTTGCAGGCTCTGTGGTCGGCATTTTATTTTTATTTTTTTATCCATTTACAGCAAAAGATGGATTATGAAATACAACTCCCACATTTAAACGTCCAGTGGGATGGCTGTGGTAACACTACCTACATTACTGCTTAACACAGACCAATGTGTTTTGGTTTCCTCAGCTTGGGCTTCTTTTTGCAGTATGGATGCCGGGAATATTCCTACTGAACATCTGGCAAGCTTTTCACTTAAGAAAATTAAAAGCCTCCACAGAGTTAACCAATGTACACTTCTTTACATATAGAACTTGACTTCAACTTTCCATCTGCCTCAAGTTCATCACCAATCAGTGTGCTGAGGCAGCAAAAGACTATGGATTAACCATCCGTCTGAAGAAAGCTGAGATAATGTGGCATCCTACACTTGGGAGAGGATAAAGATCCAGCATGACAATCAATGCAGATGTACTCTCATAATGGATTTCACTTACTGGGATGAGTTTTGTTTAAGCACTAGCCTTAGTGATCAGTAAATCATTATTTAAATGTCAGAAGTACCCCAGTGAACTTGAAACCAGCACGGCAGTGAGACCAAATGGTCCATCCCAGCTCCACTTCTACCCAAGACTCAACCCACCTCCTCTTTCCCTCTCCCTTCCTCTCTGCCATGGCTGCCAGGCCCTCCCAGTCTCACACACTCAGACTAAACTCAGCATGTCAGGCCCACCCCAAGCCAACTCCATCCATGCCTACTGCCTTCCTCAACACATTCCTCTCCTTCTGCTCCTGTCCTCTCCTCTGTGAACATCTAGGCCTGTTGCCCCATGATTTTCTCCTTGTGCCAAGAAGCCATGTCCTCACAGCTGCTGCTCCAAGTTTGACTTACTCTTTTTTCTCTTCCTTGAGCTCACTTCAGTCCTCTTGTCATAAAGCTGACTCCCATCAGAAAACAGACCAAGCAAACCCAAACAAAGCAAAAAATAACCATGGCCTTAGCAAGGTACCTGCTGTCATCACATATTTATTCAGTCTGAGCTCCTTCTCCCAATGCATGCCATGTCTATTGACACCACAAACTCTCTGAGCACAAGGACTATTTGCTATGAGGTGTTTGCACACTGCCTAGCACAAAAAGGCCCCCTGTAATAGCATAATTTCTTTCCTCCAGAAAGTCAGTGTCAGGACATTGTACTATTTTTAATGCAGCTCATCCACAGGAAACCTACATCCTCTTTTTTTTTTTTTTAATGCTATCTAAACAATAAAACAACTTACTGTAACTGCTTCCAGTCACAACCAAGAAGGCTGCTGTATGTAAGGAGCATTATTTAGCATATTGACAGACTAGTCAAGTACAGGTATCTTGTATCATTCCTAATATAATTCCAAGAGAGCTGAAGTGGAAAGCCAGCTTGTGTTTTCAGCCTTAGGTAACAGACATCCAAGACTTTTAAACTACACTCACAGGTTTATTTGTCTGATTGTATGAAAATGTGAGCCCAAATCATTCCAGATGGGTGCCTACACAGGCAGTCAAATTTACACATGCAAGCATACAAACATGCCCCTGCGCAGACCCATGCTAAGTGCCCCACCAGCAAGGTGCAGAGCAGATACCTAAAGAATCTTTGCCATTTCTATCCCTCCCCACATACTGTTAAAAACTCCAACCTAATTTTCACTCTTGCATACTGTTGTGTGGATTAGCTTGTGGCAAATGACAACTGTTGGACAAAATCATTCCCAATGCACTGCCCTCCGGCAAGCTCTCATTCGTATTCACCTCTGTCCAGAAGAAATGACAGAACAAGGTGAACTCCTGTTCAAAAAGAAGTCAGGTCATCTGGAACAGGACCTTCTCCTCTTACATAAGGAGAGGTATGTACTAGTCATAAAATAAAAAAATAATAATAAAAAAAAGAAAATACTCATGCAGATCCATGAAGTAGTAGGAAAATGAAATTGTGCAAGAGTGCTGGTCATTTGTCACCCACAGAAAATATGGTAAAGTGAATGTTGTTTGTTTTTTTAAAATCTTCATCAGCAAAGGGAGACAGACAGATGAACGGAAAGAAACCACAACATTCTGGCCACTATGACAGCAGCCTCAACATCTGCAGTTGGTGAGGAACAGAATTTATTAAGGCAAAGTGAATCCTCCAGGTGATAACAAGTTTGAAACATACTTCAACCTAAAGAAAACAGCATGCTTCTCAAGCAAGGAAAGCAGTTTATACTTCAGTGAACAAAAACAAGTGTATTCATTTGTCTTATTTGCCAAGTGTCATAAATTGAGACCCTCACATTTCAATAATCAGTTTGAAATATTTGTAGGGAAAAGTTTTCTCTCTAATTAATTAATTAATTGCCACTTATAGCCCTTTCTTTTTTTTCCTTACAAATTTGAAACATGCCCTAATCTGTTTCTCTTTGCTTAGTACAATGGAACGAGAAATAGATGCTCTGAAGGTAGGTGTTTTCCCATCCTCTCAGGCTTATAATTCAGTATCACTAGAAAAGGATTATCTTCTAAGGCTGAGCCTTTGGATTAAAAGGCATTAGAAGCTGTATTGCTACATCTTAGAAAATATATGTACTATAACTAGCAAAAAAAAAATAAAAAAAAATTATGATAATTCCTCTAACAGACATACACTACCTATGGTTGAGGACTGGCTGATGACAGATTTGGACCATACAAGAGAGCCAAATTTTAGCTGGAGAGAAGAATCCCTCCAGCATTACTCTTCAGCCATTTCGTACACAGCTACAGCACTCAGGACTCTCCTCCTGACTGTCCAAGTACTACCACCACTTTTTTTCCAAGTTCCCATCTCTGTAACACTCTTTCCCACAAAAGCTTTGCCATAGCTGTTCCTCACCAGCAAGATGCAAAATGGCTGCAAAACTCCTGAGGCAGTGACCCCAAAAGGAGATGACTGCTGCTTAGAGAGTAGCTGATGCTCAAGTTGCACCAGCTGCCAGCAAATTTCCAAATAAAATGTCACACTATTGGTCTACCTTACAGGGTGCTGAATGTCTGCTCCACTGCTTTTCTCTTTTCCTTTCCCTACCACTCTGCCACTTTCCTCCCCTGCAATCAGCCAGCAGTCCCAACCTGGAAACCCCTTGCTGTGAATAGCTGGCAGGGTGTGCTCCCGCCCAGAGTCTCAACTTTGTGGTTCCTTGGATGCTTCGGCTACCAAACTCTCCATTTGTGAGTATTCAAAGTGTGCTGCAAGGCCAGTCCTGCTTTCCACCCCGATGACTGGGAACACTTTGTGCTTATCACGTTGCCACTGAACATTTATCATGGCGAGATGAGCAGTCCTTTATATCCCACTGCTCTCTGTATTATATATTAATTACAGGAAGGGCATCCAGAACATAGCTTAGGTCTCTTTAATGGCTTTTAGAAATCTAAACACATGAAAACAACCATCAGGTTTTGTTCTGTACGTAATCTTTACCAGCTGTGACTGAGCTTTATATAAACTAGGTTATTTGATCGACTTCCTTAATGAGAATTGCCTTGTAGTGTAAATCATCTGAGAAGGTAGGAAAAAAAGCAAATTTTATTTAGTCCTATGCTGTAGTGTCATCACTTAGAAAAGGAATCAACAGAGCAATTTATTATTTTTTAAGACACACAATCCCATCTGAAGGATGAGCATAATCTAGTACTGGCAGGTAATTGCTAAGAGTCTGGTAATTCACAGATGTGCAGCATATTTATGGAATTAATCCAAAGACATTTGGCTTGGGGTAGGGGGGAGAGGGATGAACACTGGTGTTCTTTCTGAACATTTGCTATTTGCCAGTCAGACCACATGTTAAAGCAACATTTCTTTAGTGAAAACAGAACTTAATTCTGGAAAATTACAAGATTTGATATACAAAGCATCAGCTACAAAAGTTGCAACTATGGACACTAACAGCAAACTATAAATCAAAGAGCAAAACACTTGCTATGCCAGGAAACAAGCGATCTTGGCACATGAGACACCCAAAGAGTGAAAAGCAGATGCTTTTTCAGTGATATCAAAGCAGTATTTACCACATCCTGATCCAACTTCAAAACCAAACACAGGATGTCATACTCTCATCATGCACAGCAGTTTCCTTCTCCAGTCATATAGAACTGACCATAACACCCCTATCCCTTCATTGCCAAAGCCAGGCATATGGCTCCTTGATGTAGTGGGTGCCATGGACACTCTACATTGACTGTAGTAGTACCTGCTCCTCCAGTGAGGCAGAAGGTGGTTCCATGTTCAGCCACCTCAGGTCTGACACCACGGGCATCACATGTGAGAGAGTTGAGGAAGCCTCCAGAGGGGTTGGATCTGCAAGCAGTGGGAGCATGATGGGAGAATACCGAGAAAAATATGTGTTTATAAGGCACAGCATGACTTGTAAACGAGGGGGCAGAGGTGACTTTGAATGCAGTGTGACAGCTGCATTTTCTTAACTGTGTCAGATAGAAGAGGAAAAAACTCCAAACCAAAACCTTTCATATACATTCCAGTCCTAAAAAGTCTGGTAAAGACAGTAAAATCACTTTCCAGAAAATTCAAGTACGTTCTTTCAGGTAAAAAAAAAAAAAAAAAAAAAAAAAAAGCACCTGATAATGACAGTTTACAGATAACCACTGATTGTGGAACAGTGGAAACCTTGGAAGATTATTTGTCTCTCTTGTATATTTGACAAAGAAACACATGGGTTTTATGCTATATTTTACTTGAACTTAAGAGATCTAAAATCCCTATATTAAAATAAGCCATTTTACCTAGCAGTGACATCATATGACTTCTTCTTCCATTACTAATGCCAACTATAACATGGAGGGCAAGAAGAACAACTTATTTTTCCAACCTCCCAATGGCTTTCATGCCTTTTCCCATAGTACACAGACTCTAACAAACAAGACTCATTCTCAAAGTCCTTCTCAGCCACACTATGGAAGAAAAACCCATTTTCCAGTAGGTTATTTATCCGTGGACCACCTATAATTACTTGTGCACAGGAAGAGAAAATTCTCATTTTGGGCTTCTGAAAGTAGATTAATGAAAGTGCTTTTGTTTATGGGGAAAGAGGGAGCAGGGTAACTTGCTTAAAACAATACATTTTTGCCATATGTAGGTAGAAAATAAACCCATCCATCAAGGATATATTAATAATAGATGAAAACTGGCTCCAGACACAAGATTACTTGGTGAAAATGCCAGAATAATGGACACAGAATTTTTATTCGATCAACTCCAAACGACAGGAGAGATTAGTTTATGCAAACTCCACAGAACAAGGCTTTATTTCAGAAGCTAATCCTTTAATTTAGCCAAGATTTTGTTTGCTCAGAGGTAAAGAACAGAAAAAAATATGTATCTGGCATACAGAAAGACAAGCCTGTGTACTGTGCTTAAAAACAATTAAATAAGCAGTTTGCACCAGAGTAAAGCTTTTAACTATTGGAATAGGCAGAGCCGAATCTCGTATTTTCTGCATGGAGTTTAAACTGCCAAATAGGGTTTATGTACCGATTAGTGGAGATTATGTAGAGTGGTACAGCCATTTTTTTTAAAATACAATATTATTACAAAGAACCCCCAGAGGTTCATATGAAGATGGTCTCTATTTCATAGACAGTAAAATCACTGAGCCACATCATCACAGAGATGACTTACTACTCCTGAAGGAGCCAGGGGAGTTGAGCTCAGGACTGTTAATGCAGGGAACAACCCTTCCCTGCAACCAAGTATGCAAAAGCCAGTTTACAGCTTGTATCAGGTTTTTAGTGAACTTTGAAAGAGGTCTTAACAAATATGCATCACTTTCTAGATTTGCCAGTCTTTCTAAGAAATTAGGACCAATTAAAAGCATGTACAATATTAAATCTGAGAAGTTTCTACTTCTGTCAATCTAATAACACCAGTGACACTATAAATATTCATCAGGCTTTTGGGAAAAGTCATTTTCACAACCCAACTATATGCATAGGAGAATATTACAAATTGGAGTTGGAATCTCTCAGGCCTTGTTCAGTGTCTGTCCAGCATTTTCATCCACATAAAACTATTCATCTTCACTACAAACAGAAATTACTACATTACTTAATGGCTCTAAAAATGCTTTTCTGGGTAATTTTCTTTTCGTAAAACACATTTAATGTGATAAACAGTCACCAGCAGCATAAGAGACTATAATATAAATATTGTATCAATAGGTTTTAGCAGTGACACAGCTTGCTTAAGAGAAAACGAACATTTTTTCAGTAACAGCCCTTCTCTACATTTTGAAATAAAATAAGGGAAGCTGAGGTATTTATAGCGGACACCAATAGCAATATTGGCATTACTCACTACTTAGCCAAACACACTAATGCTTGGATGCCATCTGAATGATGTTGCACTTCATCTAAGCCAAGTAGTGCCTTGCTACATCCATTTAAAATGTTCTGTGTACATTACTCTGTGTAATAAATGTAGAGGCACAGATAGATGTGCTATGCAACCCCACACCATGCACGCAGCATACTCATCATTACCACATTTTCTACCACCTCTCCAGGCACTCCAGGAGGATCCTCCCCAAGGAAACACAAGAGCCTTGCTTTTCAATTCTCACGTCATCTGACGGACATCCACAAACTGCCCAGGCAAACCTGTGACAGAAGCAACACCAACTGTTTTACAAAAGTACACACCCCAGGCAGTTTCCCATCATCACTTCATAATGCCTTTTGGGTGCTCCACAGGTTCTTGAATGACCCTGCTCATACACACAACAGGGAGACTCAGCTCCATCTCAGCAGGATCAGAACTCTGGCCTGGGAAGTTCTTAGGACAGGTAATACTTTCAGTTGGCACAACAGCTAAGCTACACCAGTCAGAGTTAAGCCATGTTTATGTAGGTCCAAAAAGTACCTGTGTCTCTACACTCTACTGCAAAGCTGAAGAGAAAGAAAGAGAACTGCAGTTCTAACACTTCATCTCACTACAACTGAAACAAAAGAGAAAAAAAAGGTCTGTTTGGGAGCAGTGCAACATGCCCCCAAGAGGAGTCCAGACCTCGGGGTCACCCCACAAGAGATGAGTGATGGCCTGGAGAAACTTCTGTGGTGGGCTAAAAAAGCAGTCTTGAACAAAGAGGCAACAGCCAGAAGTGAGACATGCAGAAAAACAATACCAAAGATAAAAAAAAAAATTGCCACTTACTACAGGATTTTTTAGGGCTATCTGAGAAGGCGAGCGGCCCAAGTCAACCACTCTGTCCTGAAAAGACTTCTTCCCAGCCTAGATAATAAAAGTTACAATACAACTTTCAGTAATTGCCTATTCCACTGGTGCATCCAAGGGAGGTCTAACAGGAGGAAAATGCTCTTTTTGTTTTGTCCTCTCTCCTCCAAAACACCAATAACTACACATGCACCTTAGCACTTCTGCATCCTGAAGATGAGGGCTGCTCCTGCCTTCGGAAGAGCTGAAATGTTGGGGGAAGAAAGGAAGAAGAGGAGAGTTGGGATGAAGCCCTCGTGCTTTGAGCTTGCTGCACGGGCAGTCACTGCTGCCATTTGGGAAGCTACGTTTCCTCTGAGTAGTGCCCATTGCTTCGCAGACCCAGACCTAGTGCCAGCATCGGCACTGGCCAGCCTCGCTTCCTTGGCTGCTGGGAAACTAGGAAAATAGGACTACTGCAAGGTTTTCTGTTGCCAGCAGTCTGACTACTTTCCTGTGCCTGCTTTCAAAATACTGACCAGGGACAGGTAGGAGTTATCATCAGGCCACATCCAGACATACTGTCTTTTGAACCATGTTTCCAAGGACAAACCTCAATGAGAGGTTTTGGGAATTTGCTACTCACATCCCTTAGCAGATCTAGGCCCATCCTTTGAAGGGTGTTCATGGTCCTCAACACAAGAACAAGTGCTTCATGATGTGCTCAAAACTCTTTGCTATATAACCACTTTCACAAGACAGACCCTGAGGAATCCAAGCATCATTAATATTGTTCTAATGCATAAAATGTTATGTCACTTTCAAAGAGAAAAAAATCAATTATATCCATTATTCTTGTGACAGGAAAATAAAGCACATAGTAAAATTGTGTTGAAGAACAGCACATTTGCTAGCCCAGTCCTATCCCAGAAAGGACACACAGGACCCTTGGAGTGCTGCTGTTGCCCTCCCTCTGCCTGCCAGCAGGACCATCATCTCCTGCACACACAGCCCAGCTCCTCCTCTAGCCACAGCAAGCCTAACGCACAGAAATAATTTCAAGCAAGATTTTAACTAACCATTTAAAAAAAGCAATTCCCAAATCTGAAGGACCTCTTCCTTTCAAGCACACTTTTAGTCTTGTACTCTTTCTATAATAACAAGTTCAAACGGAATTAAAGCTCAAGTGACACAACAGAAGAGACACCAGAGTAATTCAGACAGTTGAAAATGAAGAAAAATAGACATCACGTGAGAGAAACTGCTGTGCTCTGTGTTGTACTGGACTATTGGGCAATGAAAAGAAATGCTATCGAACTAGAAGGCAAAAGCACATGAGGGAGGTAATAGTTCTGTTTACAGAAAAACCCCATTTATAGTGATGCTGCCAAGAAGGGGAGAAAGTGCCTAAAACAAACAGTCCATTATCGGCCTGATGAAAAGCACACTCATGTTGGTGTCAGCCTTCACACTGATTTGGAAAGACTTTGCATCAGGCCTTATTTAAGACTGCAGCATAGGAAGGATGAGCAAAGAGGCTGATATCCCACCTCAGCTGAAGTCAGGTGGCATCTTCTCCCCAGTCACAGCAACACCAGCTTTATTCACTCTACAGATAAAATTTTCCCAAAATAAAACTAATTGAAAAACTAAAATATGCAAATATGTAGCCAAGAGGACTTATAAGAAAGATATTTGGGCAATGCAATACATGAATAGCAAATTTCCATATAAATAACAGAAAAAGAACAGAAAGCTGAAATTTCCAGAAGTTCCTCATGTGTTTAAGAAAATTACTAGAAAATAAAATGTAAATATTACATGTATTATTAGGTAATTCTTAGAAAGACTGATTTAGATCCCTCAAAACAAACTATTGCCATTAAAAGGAAAATAAGGCAGAAAGGGTAAATGTGACAGTCGCTACAACTGCTTAGCTTCTTACCCTGTGCAATTTCTGAAATACTACTTACCATCAAGTCACTGACCTGCGGAAATACCAGAAGGAAGTAAAGAAGGACAATGTGTTAAGCTACAATTCAGAATTCGGATGATGGAATAAGAAATGTGAGACACCTTTTTAAAGTGAATTACATAGATTTATAACTATTTTGTAAGCCTGTTTATAGGAACTCTTCAATACTTTGTCTTCTACTGCTTCTCCTTCTACGTGCAGAATCAAACTTCTTTCCTTTCTAGTCTAATTTTTGGTGATGACATCTGCTTCTTACATCAAGGCCAGCATTTCAGTGAAAAATTTTCCTGACCGACAAACCTGCTATGGCTAAAACAGTGGTGAGACAATTCCAGATTTCCCCCTGAATACAATAGTTTTGGGCCAACATCCCTGTTAAACAATGATGAATGACAGTGAAAAGTTGAGTACAAACACTTGGATGAATATGAAATGAGATCAGCTTTGTTAAAGCCATCAGTATAAAAACGAGATGAATCAACGGGTACCAGGCAATTATTGCAGAGCTCTTGAAAACCAGCCCACTGCTAAGGCACAGGTCACTAAAAAGAACATAAACCACAACCACCACCATCTTTCTGGAAGTTCAGACATGGAGGGAGTTACCTCTGTTCCTCTCATTCCAAAGGGGTATCTTTGCCTTTTTGATATGGCTAAAACAGATTTCCTTTATTCCAAAAGACCATTCTTGCCACTTAAGTTGCTGACCACTTTCAACTCTGCAAAGAAAGGTTTTTTAGGTGATTGCGATCCCTCTGAAACTCCACCACGGAGAAGCTCAGTGCCATGCCACAACATGAGAGGAATGCACTGACAAGCTCATTCTGCTGACGCTACTGCTGTAATATAACAACTGGGCAGAAATAGACAGCTACGAAATATCTAAAGTAGTATTTGGCTGCTAACAGAAGGGGAAAAAAAAGAAAGGGCTAGGGAAAACCAGATGAAAATCAACACTGTAAGCTATCAGCTTGAAAAATAAACAAGCTTTCCACCTGCCAGCAGCAGCGTACTTGCAAGTCACCAGGATCTCACTAAGGCTGAAGATTTGTCCCTTGCGGTGCTATGACCCATCATCCCATAGTTCACCGAGGAACCAAGTAGCTGGGTCATGCGATGGGCAGATGCATGTGGGAGAGAAGCCCTCCGGCTGCTGGAGCTGCTCCGGCTCCCGGAGTCCCCTCTGTGACCAGTGAAGCACACCAGCTCCCCCTCCCCGAGCTTCTGCAGCTCAGGGAGCAAGAACAGGCTTCAACCTGGACTCATAACCTCATTTGAATGAATACCTGACACACAGAAAAAGCCAGGGTGGAGAATCCTCCTCCTTCTTCAAAACAAGAACCTTCGAAAAATGTTAAACATATGTGCAACACCAGATAAACAATGTAGAGACAGAACCACGTTCGTTCTCCTATAAACTAAGAGAGTCATATAACTTGTTTTCTTAAAACCATGCTAATTTGATAGATGTGGAAACTGACTCCCACTGTCCCGTAAAAAATGAGAAATACAAAAAAGAAAAAGAAATTAATACTAATAATCCAGAGGATTAGGGATCAGAGGTTAGTGCACAACCTTTTAATGAGCAAGGTATTTAAAGACTGATGACACAGTATATTTTTATTCTTCAGTAATTTAGGACAGAAGTTCACATTGATTGCTTAAAAGGCCATTCGATTTTATTCCCCATATTTAATTGTTCTTAGTGCCCAATAAATGGTTGACTGGAGAAAGTAAAGGATTCTTTTATTCTTTTTGTATCACTAGAAATACTGTCAGCCCAACTCACTCATTCACACGCCCTCTACATGCCCTTGATGTTTTCACAAAACCGTGCGGATTATCTGTTTTTCATTACCACCAAACCTGAAACCCCCACAGTGCTCAGGCTCCCTAACCTGAACTAAACCTCTCACAGGTGCATGAACAAAAAGGAGGTATTTTACCATTTCCAGGGAAAACTTTATACATCCAAAAAATTAAAAACCATAGGCTTGCTCTGTGGAATTTAGTTTTACCTTAAAATTTACAACATCTATGAAAAAGGGTTGCCTGCTAAGTCATTGTGTCTTATCACCACTTGGATCGCTTTAGATCTTGCTTGTTGAGCAAGAGCTGCAGGCCCACAGGTGAGGAAACCATGTATTTAAACACTTAGTTGGCTTAGTTATATGCTTAAAGTTCAGCATGTCCTTGAATTAGCTCATCATCTGCTCCTCTTTTTCCTTGTCAAAAGAGAACAAATGTGAAAAACATAGGAAGGGTTCTTTAACCTAACAAGTATTTGTTGTATCTCACAACACTGTTAAATTATGCCATTCTATGAACATTGTGGCAACTTCCTAGGAACAAAGCTATTGTGCTTTCCAAGAATTACCTGGTTATCTGGATGACACATACAATTCCTAGGTTGCTATTTACACAACATCCAGACATTCTGAGTATCTGCTGAACCATCTACATACTTGCATGGTTTTGAAAACCACCAGGAAAATAAAAGGTCAGTTTTTAGTTTCTCTCTCTTCTCCGCATTTCTATGATGTGAGAAATTATTATCGCCATTTTACATCCTGGGAGCTGAAGCACAAAGAAATATGGTTTGGATTTGCAGAAGGTTCTGAGGAAGTCTTAGCGGCCAGATCGCCTTATCTTAATTCTGAACATGTTACCCTTACTTTCAACAAACTCTGAAGGTGAAACTGCTAATGCCATTGAACTCACCAGGATATTTTACAACTATTTCAACAGTGTCAGGATTTCATCTTCTAACATCAGTAGGATTTTTATCTAAATAAAATCTGGGACTTTTCCTTTCTGTAGTAATTCACAGTATTTTATCACATGCCACTCAATTACTGAAAAGTTTACTTGTTTCACTACTATATTTAAAGGGAATCTCATTCAGTGGAAAATACAGATTCTTAACAAAAGAAGCATACGAAAACTTTCATCAAAATACATATATGCATACAAAAGGCAATTTAAAAAAATAATTTTCATGTACTATTTAATACTGATGATCTCAAAGATCATCACTGTTGAAAGGGGTAGTGATATATTAAAAGAAAACAGAAATCCATAAAAATTTCTTTTGAAAGATAACCACATAGAGTTTTTGAAATGTAATCACATGGTTGAACTAGTACAATAAAATTGGATCTGTAATCTACTTAAGTATTTATTGATTGACACCCATGACAAAATAACTGTTGCCCTAATAGGATCCACATCCAACATTTTTAAGTTTCCCAAATAGTTCACATGGTACACTTACATATAAATCAATTAATATTGACTGATTGATCAATATACGCAGAATATGAAAAACAGTTTTGGCGGCTTTATGTCCTCCACAGAGCAGCTTTACCTACTGATGATTAATTTTAATTTACTTTAAAGAATTCTATTGCACTGAAACTTTAATTAAAAATGAAATGAGAAAGTCTGTTAAGTCTGCATAGCATCAATTACCTAGACTTGATATCCTGCACTTCGCCTACCCTTTGTACATATGGTTTCTGTTAAAATAATTGGAAAGCACTTCTGAACAATGTCACCCACACATCCATTCTAAGAGCAAGAGGATATATTACCATTAGACGTCACTAATATTAATAAAGAAACTATTAATTCTTCATTACCTATTTCTAAAATACACCATCAGACTTCTTCAGTTTAAACACAAATAAAACATTACACATGCCTGTCAGTGAAATGGGTAATCATCATCATTGTTATAATTTATACTGCTTTCTGTTGTAAGTCTAATGCCTCATTTATTTATAAAGCTTTTTGGATGACATTATAAATAGCCTCTTTGAAATATTTTAAAAAACATCTAGCTCTTATTAAGCAAACTCCCGCTCCTCTTGTCAACTCTTTCCTTATAAAATGTTGCTTCTAATTTGCATTACACTTTCTTTTAGTGAACATTAACATTTATAAATGTTACCATTTCAGAAACAAATGCTTAAGAATACTTTCCATTGACTTATTTATGCATATAAATACATATATATATATATATATACACACTCAGCAGACTATTCTCAAGGCCAAAGAAAATTATTACTAAGAAAATACACACAGAAAACTATTTGGAAACTGATGGTGAGTTTACACCAGGAGTAAGCTGGCTCAGCCGCTGTATCTAATTTAAAGTTGAACCATACCAACACTGGTTTGGATCAGGTATAAGAACTGTTCAATGCTTTAATTATTAAAAAAGCATGGAGTTGTCACAGTCCTCATCCGTCCCAGCCAGCATCAAGTTACAAGCCTCTGAGGCGCCTCTGGCACGCTGCCTGGACTATTTATTGCTATTTGTAAATTAGACACTTGTGTAAGAATGTCAATTTTAAATGTCTTTGTTTAAATGAGCCTGATAAGAGATGACCAGATATACATTTTATGAGACTGCTAACTAATTGCATTATGCAACGTCAGCTTGTGAATTTTACGGGACAGCTAATAACCACACGGTGCACTCACAAGGTAGCTCACGAATTCAGCATTAAAAGAATAAAGCTACAGGAAACAATAAAAAGCCTACACTCTAAACCTGTAGCAACAGAAATACCAAGAGAGTTAACTATCATCCATAATGAGAACAATCTCTGAGCTCTTCATATCTGAAAGTAATGGAGAGCCTAAGTTGCCCCTATCAATCCTGCTAATACACTTCCAGCAATTATTTTCCATACTCTACATCAGTAAGTTAAAATATGTTTCCAATGCCTAATGCAGCAGTCATTAAAGTTTCCCCTCCCTCAATCAGCATAACTAATGAGGTCATATAATAACAGAATGCAATCGCTAATGAAAAACCAGACACAGTCTCCCTGCAACAATACTGCTTGTGATTTAGTATCCTCAACTTGTCCATCCTCCATCTTTTACTCTGTGGATATTATCACCACTCAGAAAATTACATTTCAATGAACTTGTCAGGAAATAAGTAATAAATTAATCAGGCAGCATAAACCAATTACAGTCATTCTCTGTGTGTTTTCTTCCAGGGCCCACGCACAAATAAAGCCGGCTCACAAGGGCTGCAGGGGGTGCACAGTAAAGCTGCAGGAAGGAGGGATGAAGGCATCACTCCTCCGTTGAAGCCACTGGAAGGATGAAGGCATCACTCCTCTGTTGAAGCCACTGGAAGGACTGCTGATGCTAGTGCAGCTGCAGCACCAAAACATGGCAATTTTAAATTTTTTTTTGGTATTTTTTTTTTAAACCAAACAACGTATATTCAAATGTATATACAAAACCAGACCCACGCAGGCACTTTGGGAAGTGTCACAAGATACCTGACATGCAAACTTCAAGCACCTAAATAGGTTTGTGAATGTAGCCCAGTCTCTTCCCAGTTGTCAGGAGTGATAAAGCAAGGTGCCTACAGGACTAAGTTAAGCTGATGTCTATGGCTAAATGGAGGGAACTAGGAAGGTATTTGGTCACACCCTGACCCTGCTAGGTAGCACCCAGCTGTAAGGCGATTCACTTCTTCCATTCGACTGCTAGGAAAACTTTTTAATATTCATGATGTTTCTTCTAAACATGTGCAATAAACAACAGCACCACCTGAATTACCAGCCAAAAGCTCCCACGTTCTCAAGGACCAAATAATTCACATTGGATGCCTCTTGCTCCAGGCTGTGTGAAAATTCGGGAAGAGCAGAGTAGTGGTTTAGCACCTCTGGTTTAAGGCATTGTGCTCATCTTCACAAGGAGGAGAGCCAGAAAGACTTTTTTTTTTTTTTTTTTAACAAATAAATCTAAGATGTTGAAGTGCCAGGCACACTGTCACGGCACAGAATTTCACAGCAAATTATTTGGACACAAAATCTGAATACAGGCTTTCAGTCCTACAGCGAGCCAAGTAAACAAACAAAATGCTACAGAAACTCCTTGCTTAACAAGGAAAGTGAGTCCACCTGCTCAGTGCCTTCAAAAGCACCTAGCTGGACTCCAAAAATATTTCTTTCCAAATAAAAACTTTCCTACCAACTGCTTTTGTTGATATGGAACGAAGATTTTAGCCATGGAAACACACTCTTTACATAAACACAATATTTCAATGAACTCTTAAACTTAGTCCTGCAAGGGACTCACACAAGTGTCATGCATCTTCCAGACTCCAGACCCTCATACAGCACCAGAATAATTTTCTTAAGTTTTGACTGTATTCTGTCTTGGCTGGGAAAAGATCCAAGTGGGTTAGGCTCCGGGAGCTCATTGTCATTGCCACTTTTTGAAGGCTGAATATTGCTTAACCTTTCCCCTGCAGTCTGCATAAAATTCCTAGAGGGCAGTTTCGGTCTCATAGTGTCTAATTAAAAGCGGGATTTATTAAGACTGGAATAAAATAAAATAAAATTTGTCATAATATATGTAACCTCATCTTTGACATGAAGTAGGCCAGAAATGCAGTAAAAAATTAAGTTACAGCATTTAAAAAAAAATTATCTACCAAGCACTTTTGCCACCAAGCTGGCTGCCAAAGTAATATCCCATCTTCATGACTTTTACAATTCTTTTCTTGATTTATCGTCACACCAGACAGCTCCTACCAAGAAGTCATGTGCTCTCATACTCTTCCCTATATTCATTTTAAACTGCATTTAATCTACTTAATGGTTTCAGATCCTACTTTCTTGCTTCCACACTTCACGTTATCATCCTGAATTCTGAACCAAAGCAGCTCATACTTTCATACCACCAGACAATGGCATGAGGGACTGAACCAGATGATTTACTTACCTCCTCCACCTCCAAGCTCAAGGAAATAAGGACTAAAGAGCTATTGCCCATGGAGTATCTATAAACAGGTGAGACACACTTCCTAAACAGGTTTACTTGAGGTAGTTCAAGAACTGAGAGCAATGAAAATGGAGCAACATGGGCACTGGCTGGCTTGGAGACAGGTTATCCTGTGCTCAAGTCGATGCTGCTGCACTTTGTAGCTCAGGCAAACCAGGAGGGCTAAATAAAGTTCATCCTTTGTCTATCTGTGTTGAAGCCACATCTCTGACCGCAGTAGAGGTTTATTTTTAGACAGTGCATTTTTTAAAAGTATTTCCTTGTCAGAAAAACACCAAGAAAAGAACCAAAACAGTTAGTCCCATCCTGTTAAGAAAAATTACAATGGACCAGCGCCACCCCCACATCCCTACAGCACAGGGGAAAATCCCTCTGAAGCACAAAGACTTCGGGAGCCGGTGTCACCAGCCGATCCCAACAAGCCACAGTGACACAAATCAGCAGCAGAGTTTTCAGCTGTAGACTACTTCTCAGTAGGCTTTTCCCAAAAATATGAGTTAGCAGCAGCCAGCCCTGCAACAGCAGCATTTTGAGAAACTGTGCAACTCAAGCCTTTAACCCAGTTCACCATAACCACAAGCACGAAAGCTTTAGCAAGCCAGCAGGTCTAATGCAGAGGCAGAGCTAGAAATTTGTTAACAAACAGGTACACTATGCAGTACAAGTTTGTTTACCATCCCCGGATCATCTCTGTGCCACAGTGTAACAGCCCTTTTAGGTAAACCTCTTTTCCATCTAGCTTCAAATTTCATGTGTTTAATTTCCCCATATTATCCCAATTACTTCACAATGAGCAATGCTAAATTATTTTTCTTTCTTCATTTTTTTTGCTTCTACACATTTTTATAAACTCTAAAACCAGCTAGGTACTCCTTGTGTCCCTCATTTCAGTCCCCATTAGCAAATATTTAAGTCTTCCAAATCTGTACTCATGAGCCAGTCTTTCCAGTACCTCAAGTTTGTTTAGTTCACTGGCTTTCAGTGTGTTAAGTGTCCTGGTGTCAAATGCCATATCTTACCTTCCTAAGGAGAATTCAGCTCCAGTTACACTCACTTCAGGGTTTTTCTATTCTGGGAAACAAAACAAAACAAACAAAAACAAACAAATGCACAATTTTCCCCAGTTGCCCTTAATTTGACTTCACTATGGTCCACATTAACAGAAACAGCAGCTAAACCGTCTTTGAAACTTTATTCACCATAGCCAGAAAAAAAAAAAGAAAAAAAAGGCTGGTGAAATGCCTTTAAAACATGCTTTAATCTAGCTGGAATGCCATAAATTGCTTCCAGATGTGCTCCATACAAAAGTCAATCATAGCTATTTATACTGACACTCTGCAGTCCAAACAATCTGAATCCAAATGCCATGTCTCTGCTACAATAAAGCTATAAATGTCAGTTTTGTTGAATTTGGAGAGGTGTTGAAGAGTTCATGCTAGTTTGCTTTCTGGGCTATTTGTTAGCCGCAGTTATTCAAAAAGGAAAAAAAAAATATAAAAAGGAAAGAAAAGAAATTTTTAAAATGGGTCCTTTCCTTGCTGAGCTATTCTTAAAGCACACCTGACACCTTCCAATCATGACCTTGAAAGTGCCACAGGTTACAAGTTGAAATTCATTTCATAAGTTAGAAAAATGTAGTGCTTAGGCTCTGAGCCAAGAATAACTGAAGGGCTTGGCAAGGCTCCCATGCCCTCCCCTAGACCGAACACACACGTAGTACACCTGGGACTAAATGAACTGAAGTACAGTAAAATGACACACTGACTGCAATAATACCTCTATTCAATAATCTTCTAGGGTACTAGGGGGCCGAGGGGGGAAACAGTCTCACTGTAGGAAAAATAAAAAAGTTTGGAAACTGTACCCTAATCGGTTGTTTTCCTGACACATGGCCATCAGAATCAAAGTGTTCTTCACTTGGGAAAACTGAATAACCAGCATTCAGATGAAAAGATGACCTATGGAGCTATCCCACACTTTTTCAGGAAAATATATTATTTTGGTGTAGTCTCCATAGAATTTTCTGGTTGATTTTTACAGACTTCATTAAAATCTTTTTTCCCCTGCAAAAGTGCACCTGCAGTTCAATTTATGTATAAATGTTCAGGGTTTTAATTCTGGCTTCTTGTCAGTGAAAGACAATAGGGAATTTTCTTATCATTGCTTGCAGTTTGGGGAGTTAAAAATGTTTCAGAAAATCACAACATGTAATGACCTTACTCTTCAACTTTCCTGCCTTTTTATTTTCCTTGATGCTTGCTTTTTACTCCAAAGATTTCCTCTGCCTTCCCTCAGTTCCTTACCTTCTTCAAGGTTCCTTACCTTCTCTCTCTTACCTTACCTTCAGAAGACCATCTCTATGACAAAACTGAAGAGCATTCTTCCCTCTCAGGCTAAGCCATAGCACTGTCATTTGGCATCACTTAGGTTGAGAAAAAAAAAATGGCAGAAAATGCACTGAAGTGGTTAAATTTCAGTCTAAAATCCTCTCTGTACTTTCAGAGAAGGGAAGCAAATTTACAAGACAGTATTTTCAGGTTCAAATTGTATATACATGCAGAAAAAATGAGAGGCTTCACAAACAAGATTTGTGCTCTCAATTCAACTTACTGGAAAACTCAGGTTTTAATAAATCTCTTCAGTCAGAGGTTATACAAATGACTACAGAAGCAGCAAACATAATACCTGTATTTAAGAATGAGGGAGGAACCTATCTAGTGAACTACCAAGCCATTAGTCTGGCCCAACCGTTATGCAAGGTTTTACAGCCTATTTTGAAGGAATGTAATTTCTGTGTAATTGCAGGGGGTTGGAGAAGAGATAAGCAACAGAGAAGCAGAGAAGCTATTCAAGTTATAAGACAATTTTGGCGTAAGAACAAATGATTAAGACTTGGCTGCAAATACATCAAGACTGGAATTCACAAGCACGTGTCTAACCACCAGGAGGGCAAAGTGGTCCAACCACCATCCCCTGGGAATGGGATGGAGGAAAATCCTTCCACAGGGGAGGCTGAGACATTTTTATGACTTCAGTATCCTGCAACAGCAGGGGATAAAACTTGGTGATCCACAAGCTGCCTTCCCCTGCTGTATCAGCCTACATTCCTTTGTCTTAATTCCCAGTTCCTATCAGACGATGAGATGCTTTCATTACATTGGTTCTCCAGATAGCAGCATCTAACTCTTGTAGGAAAAGCTTAGGGGGCTGCTAAAGCTGTAAATAGAGAGCAACAAATACCATTGTTCAGTGATATTTCTCTATTAGCATATTTCTTTCTTTTCTTGCACCCAAGTGGTGACACCAACCTTAAAACCTTCTTCCGTGAGTTTTATTACACCTCAATCCATGTTAATTTACATCCTCAGGCTACCAAAACTTATACAGCAAGTCCTCCTCACATCCTACCTCACTGCAAAGACCTACCATACTGCCTCCAAATAAACATGCACTCTCTCTTGCAAGCCTACCCACATATTTTTAAGAAAAATATACACCCAAAAGAAGTAACTAATTTACTCTGCATCCATATTCCTTACTGGCACCTGTGCATCGAGTTTTCCATTTAAATGCCAGACTTTCTCGATCTAGAACTTAAGAGTCTTCTAAGGAGGCATCATAGAATCATTTTGGTTGGAAAAGACACAGTGTCTGGGACACAGTAGAAGTAAAATAATTGTGACAATAATAATGATGAATGCTAATTTCTATCACTGGTCTTAAACACCGTGACTATGTTCTGCTTTTGCAGCTGTGCTGTGAGTCTTCTGAAGCATCAAGGGTGCTGCCAGCAGCCTACATATTGGATTATTAATTTAATCCATCCTCCCCATCCAACAAAAAGTACCGTTATCTCCAGATCTGCATAGCTTCTGCATTTGTGATGGCTGACCCCCAAAAAGTCATAGAAGAAGAACAGTCAGTAAAGATACCAAAATATACAAACCTCTTACAGCTACTGTTTCAAACAAACAAGTCGGGAGGCAATATAATAATTTCTACCAATATCATGAAAGGTTTTATTTGCTTTAGATTTGTCATCATGTATTGGAAACACCAAGCCTTCCAAAACACCAACAAAAAACCCCACTTAGTGTTTAAAATTATTTACTGTAGCTTTAAAAGTAACAAATGAAGCACTTGAGTCTGAGATGTGTTACCAGTAGGGAGTTGGCTCAATGCATCAGTTTTTACACCTCTTGCAGTTAAATCAGAGATCCAAATGCAAAATCTAGCACTCAGTGGTGAACTTGTAACACTCCCTGGAGGAGTGTGTCCATAAACCATTCACTGGATTACACTCATCCATACAATATCTTATTTTATATACCCTGTCCCTACCAAAAAAAAAAAAAAAATTAAGAAAAAAAAGCCTTAAATAAGGTGAAATTAAGGTTGCACAAACTATACATCATTTTTGTCATCACATTTCTAGGTCTCTGCTTTCCTTTTTGAGATTTCATTTGAACAATTTCCACTGTCTTTATCTCAAATGGATTTCTTTCTCTGAATCTGCATCTTGGCCAGGAAAGGGAACCAAAAAACACCCAATGACATATGTGGCATTAGCAATGTGTGGCTCAAGAGCACTCTAAGGCCTTTGGAGCATGCTTAGCACAGCTAATATGCCTTCCAAAAACTGCTGCATTGACTTTTCTGTAGAAAGTCCTTAATGACAGTATTTTGGGAGCTTCACATTACACTTCATGTACTTACAAGTCTTCCGGACATTAAGTCTTTCACAATACATTTCTATTTGTATACATTTTATATATGAATGCGTGCGCACACACACAAACATACACACAGGATGGGGCACAACTATAATGGGTAAAAAACCAGTGTAACTTCACTGAATTCAATGGAAGCTACATCAGATATGAAAACCTGAGGACAGTGAACCTGTCTTCATAGTCTACTGACTCATTCAAAGTTAACAGAACATAACAAATTTGAGTACAAATTTGTTTTTTTGTTCCAGTCAATAATATTTTCCAATCCAGTAAAAGAGCATTCCTGTCATGCCAACCTGCTGGAAAAACTGTGACACTGTAGTACAGATGCCAAGCCTTTTCTAGACCAGCTGGTCTCTCTCTCACTTCATGTGGTCAGTCCTCCCAAGTTTAGAAGCCAAACACCAACTTTCCTTCCATAATCAAGGGCAACCCATGTAACTCACAGTGAGGTGAAGATGCTTGCACCCAAGAGAACCCACATCAGCAAAGCCTCCCTGCTTATCATACTGTATAGCCCCAGGATGAAAAGACATAAACACCATTTTTGAGCTCTGTGGAGCTCAGGAACCAGAAACCAGCTGCACATCACAATTCGAGCTAATGCAAGTTGGATGAAAGAAGAGTCACATCCCAGATGAGGGCTGGGCAACGTCCTGAACACCTAAGAGCTAGTGGAGATACACTCTGTGGTAGGAATGGCAGCATCTCAAAAACTAGAGACCCGAAGTTTCTGCATCTGACATTGGCCATAGTGAACATATCCCTCTCTTTTGGTACAAGATTGTATCAGTCTCTGAGATAAAAGACCAAGTTTAATCTTCCTGTTCCCACAGCTTCTACCAAGCTTTCTTTTAAAAAGGCTTTTTATTGAAAATGAAATCAGATAGAGGGAAAAATACATAAAAATTCACAACTGATCAGAACTTTATAGTAATTTATATCATGTTTTCAACCATTTAAGAAGTTTAGCTAACCAACCTAGCATTTGTTATTGTTTTCAGTGGGGTTTTCTTTTAATGACTGTATAAAAAGGTTAGTCTTAAGAAAAATAAGCAGCACTGAATGCCAACAGCATGAGAAAATGTAGCTCTAATGTGGAAAATGGAGTCTAAAGAAAATTTTTACTTATCATATAGCAATAATGACGAGTCTTCCTATGGGGCAAAACGCTTTCCCTTCCCACTAGGCTCCCAAAGCCCCAGCCAGCTCAGTTTAACAGGCTGCTTACTTGTGGAGAGGATGATGATGATGCTGCTGCTTCCTGGGGTAGACAACTGTACTGACCATCTAGCACATGGCTCCTACTACAGGCTTCCTTCTATGTCTTGTTTTATTAAAATCATGGAAGAGGTGACTCCTGAGGCTTAACAGCAGTGCTTGAATAGACAGTCTCCACTGACTGTAACATATATTTTTTAGAATATGCCATTTATCCAGATTTCTACATCTACCATAATTGCATCTGCAGATTTATTATGTTCTAGAAAAGCTTCAATTGATTCTCTACTGGTTTTGTACCACAGTAATATTAAAAAATCCACTGTTTGCAAAACGTGCATTAAGTGCTTGACAATTTTTTTTCAGTTGACTTATAAAGTGACATTATTGAAAGAAATATTTCAAACTTTGAAATGTTGAAAACTTGTCATAACGCTCCCCTCCCCAATCCAATCCAAAAACAAAGCCTCACTCATTTTTAAATGGAGGTCCTCTTCCAGTGGCTTAAGCTCATGGCAACATAAAAGATTTAAATAAACACAAAACTCACATTCCACTATGGGTTCATGAAACTTTGATCAATGCTGAGATCGTTTTTCACACTATTATCTAACACTGCACACACAGTTTACCCTCGGCCCCCTTGCTTGCAGCCATAAATATACTTACTTATAAAACACTGGATTTACTATTGAAAATGTCTAGCTACAGGAAATCTCCAGCTACCACAAATCAGTTTTTTGCTGCTGCAGGGATGGGAACAGCAGTGCAGGCAGGTCATCTGCAGCTTCGCCTTCTCCTCCAACTGTGATCAACTTCAAGCGGAGCGGGTCAGGCTAACAGTAATATCCATGTCATATTGATCCATTGCATGACACCACGCCAAGGAAAAACATGCACTGAGGATATGCAAAAGTGGCTATCAACTCAATTAGTCAGTTGAAGTAATCATGCCCTCAAGTGTTAGGAAACTGAAAAGCCATTTTGGCTATAAAATACACAGTGAATCTTAATGTTCCGGTCAGTAAGACAAAAGCACACACATTATTCATGCTGCGTTTTATCTAGTCCTTGAATGCAGCTCTTGCTGCTCCTGATGTAAGATTTTCATTAGCCAAATGTGAAAGCTGAGCCAGAAAACCAAGCCTGTTCAAATACACAGCTGCATTAAGAAGTTGACAGCACATGCTATACAATACAACTGTGGGCCTCTTACGCCAGACACAAAATAATAACTTTTGCAATATGCTAGACAATGAAGAATAACCATCTCCCCCCAAAATTAGAGGGGCTTGGTGAGCAGTAACAGGTAATGGTTTGTTCACCTGTTTATCGGCCAAGCTCCAGAGACTAATCCTCTCCAATTACATAGTTCTCACTCATAATGCCATACTTCAGTGACCACATCTCTGCGTCAATGTTTTTTAATTCTTTTATCTGCCCTGATCTTCTACTTTAAAGAGCTATCCTAGGTATTTGCTTACATAATTCTGCAGAATTTCCATTACCTTGAAAAAATATCCTCTGCTATTCATTTTTTCAGTGTATTTTGTAGTTTGCTGTTGTTGGGGCTTTTCAAATCAACTAATAAAATTGTATTAGAATGCTTCTTAGTGCAGCCTAAGCAAACACTGGAGTGTGAGTACAATGAGGTATAGTACAATATGCAAGAGAAGTCAGAGACTGACATGAGAATACAATTTCCCATGAGAGAGTTCTATGTTCGAGCCATTTAACTTTAAAAGTACTTCAATATTTGAACAAGACACTATTTTATTCCCATTCAAAGTTTAAACACAGATCACTTCAAAATCAATCATAAATTCAGACCTCTTTACTTTAGAAACTGTTTCAATATTTAAAGGCTTTTTTTTTCCTCTCTCTTTAATGTGACGGCAGCTCCAAGGCTGCAGAAGCAGAACTGACTTTGAGATCCTTAAGAGCAATGTTTTTTTGTGCCAATACATACAAAAGGCAGTTCTAGGAAAAAGAAAAAACCCACAAAGGCGAGGCTGTGCTTTGCTTCAGAATTTAAGAACAAAGTTTGGACAAAGAACACACAGCCCAGTCTTCAGCCCAAGCTAAAGCAAATGCATTTGGTGTGGGTGCTTTTCAGGGCACAAGACCGTAACTCAACACTATTCCATGGCTGTTGTCCCCAACTGGGTGCAAGGGAAAACCAGCTGACCAGGGGGAGACAAAAAACAACCCTCTTATGGGAAGTAATTATTAACAGAGTGAGCGATCTGCATTTCAGAAGAAGAACACAGACCCCAACCACCGCCTGTCCGCAGTGCAGTCCCTTTGCCCCCTCCCCTGGGGGCTGCTTACCCCGGTGCCACAGGGACCTCACACCCCGGCCAGCACTGCAGAAATGTACAGTTCTAGTGATGTACAGTTCTCTGTGATGGAGAAAAAAATAATTTCTCCTGGTGAAGTAGCAACATTTCACACCTGTGTTTGATTTTCATACGATGACATCAAAGTTGGTGGGGGTTTTCACATTTGTTTGTTTTTAAACCTTAAAATCCATTTTACAGATGGGCAACTTATCACAGCGAGTCAAAAATGGAGAGGTGAACCCAGGTGAACTCCTGAACTGCACCACTGCCAGCTCTTTGGCACATACCTCTCTAATCCAACTCATTTCAAAGCAATTTGTTTCTAAAACTTATCTTTATTGCTTTTGATCTTTGTATAAAGTTCTTATTGAGAAGGACAGAGCATACAGCTCAATGCAAGTGCTACACTACAAAAATATTTCTAACAAGTAGGAAAGACAACCTGACTGTCACAAAGCAAAGAATCTTATTAACCTCAGGGCTGCCCTATTCTGGTTTCTGGTCAAGTATGGTCTTCACAATCAAGTTAAAAGATCCCTTAATATGGATTAAGCATCTGTATTATCAAGAGGTCACAGAATAACAGCAAGATTTAGGCTCTGTCTTTGTGATAACAATGCACTTAACCACCTATGGCTTTGGATGAATCCAGGACTTATTATTTGGCTGTATATATAATGTTTTACATGCAAGATGATAAACCCATCTGCATGGGTAGTCACGATGCTGTTCTCCCAGTAAAAGCACTGAGCTTTTCTCAGGAAAAGGCAGCTGCCATTCATAAACATCTTCCCTCAGTGGAACAATGGTGGGTAGCTATTGGCTATATTTCCCCACACATACCTTTTTACATGCCTCCAAATAAAAAAATTCTGTTGTAATCAACACAGTATTAACATGCTGTCTTCTAATACTTCACATACAACATGTCACTGAAAACTCAGTATCGAGCAGGAAAGTATTTGATGAATCAAGTAGATGAAACCAAGATGTAGTTATTAGATGCATTACATCTTTAGCACATCATCTGTAAAAATGTCCAGGGTAAACTAACGCTCCAGGGGAAACCTGACCTTTAAGAGGCTCCCTAATACTACATCTAAATTAATGTCAGTGACAGGCACTTCAATCTAAAGTAGCAGGGTTCTTTCATTCTATCTAGACTATCTATTCATCCATTTATTTTTGTGTAAATGTGTGTCTGCATAAATGGATTTGTGTCCCATTGGCACTGGCAGAGTGGGTAGGGAACAAAAGGAGCTCCTAAATTTTTGTATTCCTATTCCTTACTACTCCTATCAATATTATTAATTTCAGAAGATTCATTCAAGATCCTTCTCAATGTAAAACATGTTAGGAAAATTACTTTTTAGAGTAACTAAACCTACTTGTGCAAAGTAGGTTTTGCAGCCTAGTAATGCAAAATAAACATGCTCGAACCAGAGCAGCATGGAACTCTTGCAGCAATCAATGTAACAAGCAACACTGAATTTGTTTTAAAGAGTTGGGCTGGTCTCTGACATGACTGGTGGCCAAGATAAAAATCGTAATTGAGATCAGGTTTGCCATTTCAAAACAAAACATTGCAAATAAATTCAGTAGAAGATGCATTTCTGCCTTGAGGCTAAAGAAATAAACAAGCATTATACTGCCAAATTCTGATAATGGAATAATTCCATGGCAGTTAGTCAAATCAGCACTCACTATGGTGGCTAAACCTTCACTTAACTCTATTTTTCATTCCATTTTGGAGATTTTACAACCAAGGGGAGGAGGCAACTGCAAAGCTGTCACTCTGCTGCCCTTCTTCCAGGTTTCTTAGGGTGCTCATTCTCCCTTGCCAACAACTCAGAGAGGACCAAGCCCATGAAGACCTGCACTGCTCTGCCCCTCCACTCTTCACAGAGAACTACGTAATTGTGTTTCCAAGAGATATGACTTAATGCAGGAGACGCTGAAGTTTGTACCTTGATGCAAAGGATTTACACCTTGCTCTGAAATGAGGACAATCACATTAGCCAAATCCAAGTGAACTAAAATTGCTAAATCCTTTCACATTTTGTTGGTGAAGAACCTTTTCATTGGAATGCTTCTATTTACAAACCTCAAGTGGGTAATAAACTATCCTCTAATTGGTCTTCATGCAACAAAGAACTACCTTGCATTTTAGCTATTTTATGCCTGGTTATATTTTCTTACAAAGACACGATTGATCAGGAATTATCATAGTCCCACACAGAGAAGCAGTTCTAGAATCACCGAGGACATAAAATATTAATGTCAGTAATACAGACATGACAAGTTTCAACTCTCAGCTAAATTATCTGCCTCTTTCATACTAACATCATTGTTCAGCCCATGGGCTACATAAACATTGTCAAACCTGTTTTCAATATAAAGAGAGTACATTAATGTTCCCACTAATCCACATTTCCCAGTAACCACCCTATTAGATTGCTTAGTTCAAACTCCATGATGCATCCCATAACACATCAGATAGTTCAGCTTCACGAGCTCAGATGACACAGACACTGTCAGCTTCACATGAAAGCATTAAAAAACCCAACTTTTTTGTGCACATTCACAAGAGCCCTGCTGGTACAAAAACTCCCGTGAGGCTCTCAAGAAAATATGCCTGTGTGAAACACAGCCCTCCAATGGTTTTGAAGTTTTTTTTAGGTGATGGTCTTTCAATCACTTCACACAGCCTAAGTAAGTGGGAAGAAAAATAAGAGATGCTTCTCAGAGAGGATAATCTTTTTCACAACTTCAGGCAGCATATCTCAGACCAGTGGACCCAATGATGATGCTCTTAACTTCACCCAAGAGCGTGCCAAGTAGTGGCTACCAAACTTAATGTACATGATGTAGAAACGTCCACTACAGACCCTCTGCTATAAAGCCCGATCCTATTACGGACACACGTACTTTGCCTTTCACCTGGCAATTGGTAACAGAACAGCAGCATCAGTCCTAGGATAAATGGATGTGCAAAGCCCCCGCACTGCAAGGTCACCTTACACGAGCCTCCTCAACAAGCCTGTGGTCCCACCTAGCACAGTGCACAGACTGTACAAACTGTGCTACAGACAACATTACTGTGCTCTCTCCCTTCTCCGCCTGGGTTATAGGGTGGTTTACTATGGGCTGGGGACAAATATACTAGGAGCTCACACTTCCAATTTTCACATTCAGCAGCTGAAAAGGCAAATAACCTCAGACAGAAAGTTCATTAACCTGGAGATTTTCCATGGCCAGACTTCTTCAGTACTGCAGCAAGATGTAATTTTACATTGGGGTTACGATATTCTGAAGTACTTTATGTAACTGGAAGCCAACAAATACCAACTGACCTTACCACGGAGCCTGGCAGTGTGTTGTACAAACTACAGCCATTTTGAAAGAACATGACTTCAACGTTGTTTATGCTTAACACAGTGAAATCAAACACACAGAGCCAGACACACTAACTTCTACATTATTGAGTAACACTAAATGCCTTAAAGGAGTGAGAAACAGGAAGGAGATTTAGGGATTTAGAAAGCAGCAGGGAATTATGATAAAGTCATCTGATTTCTTAAAGGGAAAAGAATCAGAGTTGAAAGTGCAATTGAATTAATCCCAGAAATATGTAATGCATGTCCCCCACTAATCAGACTACAGGGAGCACTCAACATAGGTAGAGCAAGGTCCAATCAAACTTTAAAAGAAACAATAACCACTCTCAAGTCCTCTGACTTTTTCAGGTTCACTAAATTTGACCCAGAATACATAAGCCTGGATAGACACTGATCTCATAGGGCAGATCCTCAGGTGTAAATCAGAGCAACTCAATTGAGTCCCTGGATCCAGTTGTTTGTGTGAAGTCACCAATTCCTGATTTCAGTATATTTTAATACAGCTAGAAGAGCAGTAGAGGTTAAAGTTGTTGCAGTTACTGTTAAGAAAAAATAAATTAAAATGTTAATTAAAATTAATAGCCGAGAATATTCTATATATTATGATTAGCAGCTGAGATTTATCCCCTACCTTCAGGTTCAAAGTAATTTTACTTTGGGCTTCAAAGCTCACTTTTAACTTCAGCCAGCTTCCACTGTCAAGTTTCCAGGATAAAGTTTTATAAAGCTTACTATTAAGAGTTAAGCCATTATTGTGTACTGCACACTTTTTCATGCACAGTGTGCTTACTGAAATGCAGGCCTTCAGAAGCAATGATCTGAATATCGTATTATGTCAGTCAAAAGAAGGTCTGGCCCAAATATCCCAGTCAGAGCTATTTCAACAATTCAACAATCCAATTACTTATACTACGTTAGACCTTCCAACCCTATGAATGCAAACTGTTTTCACTCAGGCAGCGAGGGTTGTACTGATAGGGTTGTATATTGTGAATTTTTTTTTCAAAATACAGTTTTTCAAATATAATTGCCAGAAGAGATGTAACATGTAGGCTTGCAGCCCCAACTGCAATTGTCCGGCACATACAGTAGTGCTGGCTACACATTAACATGTGCAATTCCAATTAAAAGTAATGCAAGACAATAATATTGGACTATATTCTCCTCATACACAGAATTTTATAAAATTTGAAATAATCCAGAATAAATTAACGTGGAATGAATTCACGTGCTTCATTTAGCATACAAGCAATTTCTGAAGACGCTACCATTAGCTAGTCTGCGTAACTGATTCTGGAGGTTGGCATCACCTGCTTTTTCTTTCCTTCTCAATTAAGATAAATGGGCACATCCTGCAAGGCCTTCTAAATATGCCTGAGAATATTTACTCTAACAGATCCCTAGAAAAAGGCTTCCAAGATCCCTACTGTGGCTCCACTATTTCTGAAGAGTTGGGAAAGAGAACACCAGCCTGAAAAATGGTGGCTAGAAAGCATTTTTTCCCACTAATTCCTACAATCTCGACAAAAGCAACATTTCAGGTGCTTTCTGCCTGTATCTGTGAGGACTGAGTTCAACTTTGCGCTCACCAACTGATCTTTCTGAAATTTATGCTGTATTCACCTTGCATCATAGCCTCCTATTCTTCCAAGAATTGCGGCAGCATCCTGTGATAAAAATACAAAAACACATGAACAACAGCCCAGCTTACCTTGAATCTAGCTAGTGAATCACACCAAGTTCTCACATAACCACCTCTGAAGTTTTGATTCTCCTCCTAGCCACATGCATAGTAAGCTGGGGAGGCCTCACACCATTATGAACTTTGATGCTAAGACCAAGCAAAGTGCCAGACACAGTATTTTTGACAAGCAAATAAGACTTATGCAAGAGAAAGAAAGAGAGGATACTGTATCTTGACATCTGTCTGAGTGGGATACAGAGCCAAATGATGGGGAGGTAGGGAGGTTTTGCCCAAAACCTGTTGTTCCACCTAGCAGGAATCTACTATTTTTTAGATTCTACAGAAAGAAACTGAAATGTGTACACAAGTATGAAGAACCAAAATCTGATACTGATTTAAGATCCACTAATAACTGATCAATGCTATTGCCTTATTTTTTGTTATTTCATTAGAGAGAATGTCTTTGAAAAGGTAGTGTAACAACCCAGCAATTCCTCAGCTCAATATAACAGACAATTTTAAAGACATCTACTGTCATGATCTGCAGAATCATGGAATAGTTTGGGATGGAAGAGACCTTTAAAGGTTATCTAGTCCAACCTTCCCTACAGTGAGCAGGTATGTAATTTTATTCTGTATTTGGCCATTTAAATCCAGCACTCGGGGGTCCCCTCCCACACCTAGTATGTGCATACTGTTCCAACCAGCATCATACAACCTCCTCCTGCTGCACTTCTTGGAAACGTGGAGGATCCACGGGCAGGAGTAATCTGGGTTATGTAATCCATAGTGCACTTCATTTTATTTGGGTGGCTGACAAAGAGCTCACTTTCAGTTTACATCATGATTTTTGCCTCATGCCATTTCTTTCCTGCCAAAATGCCACTTCTGAGGTGCCACCAGCAATGCCAGTTGAGTAATGGGACCCACCGCGCCTGGGGCAGGCTGAGAGCTGAAGGCTCCTCTGTGCCGTGCCGACGTGCCTGTTGGCAGGGATCACACACACTGAGAGAGGCAAAGCTGACTGTAAGCTGCTCAGCCACTTCCCTGTGAATCATTTTTATTTCTGCAGCTTCACTCCTAAGTTTCCTTTCCCTCTCCTTTCAAATTGATGCTGTAATATGGTCACACTGTAGAAATCTGTATCTCGGTAGGTACAATATTCTGCACAGCCATATAACCCTCTGATACTTAGGAGACTGCTCCTGATTCATCCAGGCTTCCTTGATAACTTACAATGCCTTGGTCAGGTCACAGGGTGCAGGCTGCAATTTCCTTTGCCTTTTTATTTGTATTAATCAGGAGTTTGGGGACTGTGCATCTCCGGATTTCCTTGCCGGCTCCAGGCATCACTGCATCACAGCGGCACCTGGTGGGACGGCTCCGGCCGGGAACAGCTGCCCGCGCCGCTCCGCGCTTCAGACAGCGCCCAGGCACTCCTAGCCACGCGAAAATTAGCGTGGTTTTGTTCCTGCGGGTCTTCGGAACATCTGTGGGTATGAAATATTCAAAATTACTATCACTGAACCCTGACCCCGGTATTCGCTGCAAAGATGGAAAACGCTGGGCGGGGAACAGACTGAAGCACGAGCCACTTCTTAGAAACAGCCCCTAACCAGAGGGATGCAGGAGATGCACCACACAGCACCAAAAGGGAAAAAAAAAGATGTTGATAAATAACTCGCTTCCAAGGCCTCTGAACTTTTGATTCATTAGCTATCATTAAAAATTTATAAAACTATATTAGAAGTAAAGCTTGCTTCAACCAGCCACATGTACTCCAGCAACAGAGTGACACATTGAGCTCTTTTCTTTTGATTACTGCCTTCAATCTCATCATTTTTATTTTATGGGACGCAAAGCATCAAATTCAGCTTCAGAAATACAATGTTCAAAATATAGTGGCCAATAAATGTTTCATCTTTTTCACAAACTAGACCTTAAAGAGCTTCAGTTATTTATTTTTATAGCAGCAGCATACATATGTGTATGACACAGTAAAGAATACTGATCTCTGAAGACCTCAGATTATCTTAAACTCCAGAAAATCAATATCAAATCCTGTGTTTATGGTAGTTTTCATTATTTATTTTAGAGCCTAAGGAAGTGGACAGTGGAGGTTACCAGCTTTGCAGAAAAAGAACCCAGCAAAGTTCCAGTCAGATTTATAGGTCAAATACTACCTTACTAAAGAAACCATTTACCTCTAACAGCTGAAATAATTGTGGTTCCTCACAAAAAAACCCCAAAAAGACAAACAAAAAAACCCCACATCCACAAAAGAAGCCCCCCAAAAAACCACACAAAAAAAACAACCACAAAAGCCACAACAAAACAAACATTTTTGCTAAAAGTTCATACACTGTTACTACGCATGACCTAATTACTTCCGTCCTTACAGTACGGCCAATGCTGAAAGTGTGCAAGGAATCTAAGGGTTCCTGCACAGGTTCAGCTGCCTTGAAGGGGCATTATTAGGAATTAGTAGATTGCAGCTGGAGGGGAGGGCGTTGCTGTGATCTCCAGATGCTCATGGATGCATTTCAGCATACATGCAAATGAACACCAGATATGTTGGATCATGCTGGCTGCTTTCAACACTACCAGTGCTTGAATAATTTTAAAAGGTGCAAGTTCATGACACACACAAGAGGGGGAAGAGGAAGGAAAGAAGAATAAAAGAAAATTTTAGAGAGTGTTACTCTCTGAAAACACTTGGATGGAGGAAGCATCAAAAGATAAAAGTAAGCGTTTTTATATCTTAAGAAGAACCCCACTCTTTGAATTATGATCACTGAGCTAACTGAAGAAACAAACTACTAAGTCAGGCCTACATTTATATGATTTTAAATCCCATATGAACTTAAACTGGGTTGATTAAGAAGAAATAAGGAGTACACAAGCTAAACTACAGACACACTAGCTTAAAAAGCAAGAATGGCCATTTAAGTGAAAGGGGCTCTTATGATCGTTGCCTGTGCTTGACATACATCTCTCACTGCTGTAATGATTCTGACACCATTTTAATGTCTCTGAAATAAAACATTTAAAAGATAATTCTGACTGCAAGCATCTCTCTTTTTCCCTTAAGTCTTCATACCAGCATTAAAATGTTACATAAACAGTGTTGCTACTATATAAAATGACTCTATACCATTTATATGAAATATTGTGATCTATTCTTGTGACAAGTGCAAGGTACAGATATGAAGAATTGTTTAAATGATTACAAGCACTGGAAATGTCCTGCAGGGTAGGGACTGGAAACATTGATGGGAATCTTTTATTTTAAATCCTTTTATTTTAAATAGGTGATATCTAATAGAAGGCATGTTTGAGGTTTGAGAAACAAGACAAGATATATTAGACACTCTTATTTATGACATATAATTAATTTGTGGACTGCACTGCTACCACACCACACTGACATCAAAAGCACAGCAGGATTCAGATAAGGTTTGGATAGATAACAGGAAAATGAAGTGTTACATCAGAGAGAATTTAAGAAACATAAGGGATTTAAGTCCTTTTGCTACACAGTACAGCCCAAAGTCTAATTGACAGGATTAAAAAGAAAATACCATAAAGCGAAAGACATTTCAAAGTTTATTACAGGGTTTTCTACACGTTTTTTTCTGAAATAGCCATTTCCAGCCTGTCTCAAGAGAAAGGATAGTGACTTAGATGAACCACTGGTTTGATCTGGTATGGCAATTCCTTTATTTTTTTTGTTCCTATCAGATAATCTGTAGTAACTAGAGGGACAATGGATGGGTACCCATCCTAGGAAGAAAAGTAGTCTATCATTGTACTTGTCAGTGCACTGAACTGAATTACGTTAAGTGTTTACCACACTGAATAATCTCTGTCTCCAAAGACACAATTCCCATGTAGGATACTGCACTCAAATTCGCTTCAGACCTGAACTGAGATTGGGGTATGGGAAGAAGATAATCATGAAGTTTAGTGGAAACCACAGCACGTACAACAGTACTAAAACTATGTTAGAATATTTTAATTTAAAATGCTGTTCAAATTCAAAAATAGAAATTGCTCAAAGACTCAAAGCATTTGTCTCTCCTCTTTCTCTCCTCATCCTATGTTCCTTCATATAATCACAAACTGTGTTAAATGTCAAAGAAATCCTCATTAAAACAGTTGTGAGGATATGAGACAGCCAAAGACCCATTACCTTCTTGGAAAAAGTAATCATAATTTGTACATGTTAAAAATTCTTTACATAAGATGTGAAAAGAAGCTATCACAAGAGTTAGGAGTGGGAGACTTGAGATTCCCCCACTCCTTGAATGCTCAGGGATAGTTTCTCTCATCTGGTTCTTCCCACAGGAGAGAAGCCACAATCTCCCTCAGCTTCTTCTAAGATCACCATGATTTTTCATTGAATGTAAAACAGGTAGAAAAGAGAACGACTCATGCGCCTACAACCCACTTCACAGTCTTCAAATGTTCAATCCTCTTCACAGTCTTCAAATGTTCAACCCTCCACATGAACGACTGTCTCCTATGCTTACCTCTTCCTGTTATTTATAGCTATTTATAGGACCCTTGTCTTGACAACTACCTAACCCTGCAGGCAGCACAGTGCAAACACAGGACAGACACCCTAACTTCTGTCCCCCAGGTTTACGAAGGCAAAGAAGAGAGCCCTGATGACAGGCTGTCCCCAACACGGTGGGTAAGAGGACATGCATGCCAGTGAGGAGGAGCAGCCTGCCTTCCACCTCCACCTGCTTCCAAGTACCCCATAGTCTTCTACCTGGGCAAGCCTATCTTCCCAAAGGTACAACCACAATGTCTAATTATGTGAAGATAGCTATTTGCATGTCCAGGAGCTTGCAAAACTGAGACCTGGGTCTGTATTTCAGTACTTGCTTTTCAAATTACAGAATTAAACCAGAAATTGGATTACTTCATAAAATAAAAAAACTGGTTCTTGCCATCCCTTGCAGCCCTTTAGCTAAAGGGTCTCAGCAGTAAGATTTATGAATTTGATTTTCCTTATGTTTATACAGAGGTTCTGCAAAAATATCTGGAGATGTGATGTTTGACAGCTCCAGATGCTTCAAGAATCTCCACATCATACACAATAGGGTTTTATTTTAAAATAATAGTTGTGTATTACTATACTA
Source organism: Apus apus (assembly GCF_020740795.1). NCBI lineage: Eukaryota > Metazoa > Chordata > Aves > Apodiformes > Apodidae > Apus > Apus apus. The sequence continues at coordinate 39,917,737 of NC_067283.1, read as the reverse complement.
TTTTGAACAATTTATTGCAGATTTAATGATGTCTATATGGCTCCTTTGTTACCTTCTAAGACAAATAGGTCAATACTACCTCATGCAGCAAGTGCCAAGAATTACTTTCAAGGTGTAATTCAGCAGTCACCGTGCTCAAGTAGCCAGGACTCTTCCCATTTTCTGCCAGGGCTGCACTGCCATTTTGACCAGCACCACACTGCCTTTGCTCTGCAATGCTGCAAGTATTTTGCAAACAAACAACAAAATGTTGCTGGCACCATCTGCTCCTTGGAAACCTGCCAATCAGCCTCCAAACCACAGAGAGGAGCTTGTGCTGCGTTTTACTCCAAATCCAACCTTTCTGGAGGTTTGGCTTTTGCTGCTGTCCTCAGTAGCCCTCCCAGCAGCTGTAGGTAGAGCTTTGATCCTTTTATGGGAAAAAAATCTGAAGTCTATGAACTATTTCCAACATACTCATTGAGATGACCTTGTCTTCTTGGTTACAGCATATCTACATTGCTGGTCTGCAATGAAGCAAAGGCATAGAAATACATTTTGTCCTCAGTAGTTATAGTTAACCTGAATCTTGTGAAAACAAGTAACAGGTATAAAAGGAATATTTTGCCAGTCACTGAAATACAGCCAGTTTTGAGAAGAGCAGAGCAGATCTTAAGCACACAGCATCATTTATCAGCATTTCAGAGATGAAGTAGGGGCTATGGCATATAACTTTCACAGCTGACAGTACAGAGACAGGAAGCTCACGAGGATGATGCCTCCAAATTTGGCTCAGACACTACAGATAACCCATTTCCTTATAAAAATGTTAAAGGATCTTTTTGACCACATGTTAAGACATGTCAGTATTGGAGGAAGGGGGCAGAGGGGAAGAAAACTAGAAAATATAGAGGGGAGTGTGCTGCAGGGCTACCAAGAAAAAAAATCTTCCATAAACTCCATACCGAGATCACTGATATTTATCTGAAACGCGGTTTACTCATTTATCGTAATCAATAATAAATTGTTTATGATATAATGAATGCACATTTCACATCTTTTATGCTTACTTGCAATGAATGCATACAGAGTATAATTTTTTGTCCTATTATTTTTCATACCATAGCTTGTTGGGTTTTTTTACTTCAATTGGTATTGCATTGCTAATGCTTCTGAGAGGCTGTTTGCTTTAGTTCTTGGCTGCCTGTGTACAATGGCAGCAAGCACTGGCTTCAGTGCTGTGACATATCTATTTAATTAACCCAGCTGTTGTATCTACAGTGTGAAGTACCCATCGATGGTGCCACACTGAGAAGTGGGACTCATAAAAACAAAAAAATTACAGTGCCACTTCAAAAATGAAACACACAAAGTCTGCTTTAAAAGAAACAACAAACAGATATATATATTCCTGTCTGCTTTGACTGGTCTCTGCTATTCAGTTGAATAACTACAATATCATAGAAGACTTATAAAAGGAGTTTCTTAGTTTAAATTCACCTCTTCCTCTTGAGTAAAATTGGCAATTTATCTGCACGTGAACAAAACCAGACCAACTACTTAAGATAAAGTAAAAAAAAAAACCAAATCAAAAGCAATGATTTCCTGGTGGTAGTGTGCTTTTACCTATGTTTCTACAGTGACCATTATTAAAAGTGCTTCTGCATATCTTGGCGTAAGACAATGCAGGAACATCCCTCAACAAATGTGGATACTGCCTTTTTCTTGTAAGCTTATAATATCAAAACCAACCAAACCAATCAAGTCTGTTTATCGAGCTGTCATTTTGCAGCACTCCGATGAGAAGGAGAAATAAATAAAGGATTCACTGAAGTTGAAGATTACACACCCATTGCACATGAACACTACATTAAGTATAATTTAGAAAATCTACTCTGGTCATCATGAGTTGGGCCACAAAATGTAACCGTTTGAGCAAAAAAAATAATGAAAAGAACACAAAAAAGGTAGAGCACCATAACTAGTTTCTTTGATATGTGCTGTCCAGACAGATGCTTTGGTTGATAAATGTGGGTGAAAATTAGTTAATTTATTTAGAAGAACAGCATCCACTGGAACTACATTCATATTCAAAAAGACCCCTTGACCACAGCAGCCAGGACAAATGGGACACGGCAGCTTCAAAAGTGCCTACACTCCACCACCACACTAGAGATCCTCTGCTCAAAATCCAGATGGAAAATAACTCAGTTACATCAAGTAAGCAATTGCTTGCTCTTCTGAAGTAGCTGTCAGATTCCTCCTACATTTTCCCCAGAGAGCTGAGTGGGCTGCCAGAGGTTCCTGGACTGAGGGCAGCTCAAGGCACTCTGAGCTTGCCATCCAGGCTCCACACCAATGGTGATGAATGTGGAAGAATCTCGTTAAATCATGTGGCTACCTTTGTGAAGCAACCACCTTTTTTGAGGCTCTGCCTCACGGTCTCAAGGTGTTGAAGCACTAGAGGATAACTGATCAGAAAACTTTTCTGACTGCAAATGAGACCCATCTTTTTCTTACTCCAGGACTGCCAGTCCATAGCTGAATCATCATAAAGCCTGTTATTACCCCCTGAGCTTGGGGTAACTTCAGCTCTCCGTAAGGAACTGGAAAAATATGGGAGATTCCAGCAACAGTGTGCACTGAAGTGGCCGATGCTTGCTGTACCACTTCTAAGGCACACAGCTTTGCTCTGCCTTATGACTCAGAGTACACACTGGAAAGTCTGTCCACACAAACGCATGGTTTTCCTAGGCATAAATGCACCAAATGGACACAATTGTGCTATGGAATTAAAAATGGAGATTTAATTTCAAAAGTGCATCTAGTCATCCTGCCAGGTAAGGCTGCTCCAAAAAAAACTCCCCAAATGCTCTAGAATATAGGTAATTGAAACAGTACAATAATACAGTCTGAATACATTTTATTAAACTATGTAATATAAATATATATTTAGTCTAGCTTTATATACACTTTCACACACATCTGTAGCTAGCCAGCCAGCAACAAGGTAACTTGCCTGTAAACACAGAATGGAACGAGAAGGGCCAATTTCTACCTACCACTCAATCTTGTTTCATCTATTACTATCAAGATGCAGGTGAAGAATCTTACTCTAGTATTTTCAGAAGCGTCTGAACAACAAAAGCTTCCTGCAATACTTCACTTAGGGTACCTACTCAGAACTCTGCAAATTAAGAGAGATGCACCTACATCTATTTGTAGTGTAAGATGGAATACAAACCTGGAAGCCTATTAACTGCAAAGACAATTTTTTTATTTAAGCCAATTTTCAAGGCACTCAAGAGACAGCATCCCCTTCAAGTAAGAGCAAAGGGAAAGACACAAACAGAAAAATCCTCTGTTACAAGACCATCCTACAAAAGCAGACCTAGAAATGCACTGACCTTTCCTGTGGTCCTTTCAGAAGAGTGACTTTTGTGAAGTCTTTGGTCTTGTAAGAAGAACATTTCAGCCCATTTCCCAAACCCACAATATCCTTTGTAGCTCTTCACCAAAACAAACTAATCTACACAAATATTTGAAGACTATTTTCTTCACTATCATTGTTTCAGTTCACTACAGTTCACCTTTAGCAATATCTTCTTATAAGGATAATACTGAAAGGAAAGTTCTGATGTCTCACCCAGCTTCTTCAGGACTACCACTACACAAACCATTAAATAATGCAATTCAGAATCTCTGGGACAAGACATCTACAACCTTGTATTTCAACCAAACTGACTGACTAAGGTTCTGTAAATACAGGGTAAACTCTCAGTCGGCTATTCAGATTGGTAACTACTAACAACAGATCTCCCAACTGTTAAATCCCTGAGCTACACTGTCGGTTTGATCCAGTGAAGAAACCTCCCTCATTAGCATCATATTCAACAAAGGTACTAACTGGTCTCATTAGTCTTACTAGTTTGTAGGAAAATACAATAATGATCCCAAAAAACAAGAAACAGGGAAAGTATCACAGCTCCTTAGAGCCTGCTCCTTTGTCTCCACTGACTACTATTTAACATTCCTTGCCACCTGAGGACTTTCTCTTCTCAATTGCAAAAATACTACCTTACCCAAGAACCCAACCTAGCCCGCAAGTAACTAGTCAGCATCAACAAACTGGAATGCTTGATTTGTCTCTGCACCCAAAATCTGCAATCAAATCAAACCTCTGATTTGCGTCTGCAATATTTGTTTGTCATTGCTGGGCCAGAAAAAGAAAAAAAAAAAAAAGCACTTTATAAAAAGTACGATGGTTATAGATTTTATAGAGGACACTGTGTGATACTTCACCATGAATCATTAAGAACAAACGAAAAAAATGAAAACCAAGACAGCAAAACATTTGGATTAATGTAAGCTTGAATCATTACTCACTTCTTCTAAACCTATTCACCAACTTTAGTTAAAACTGATGGAATAAAAGGTAAAAAAATTACTGCTGTAAATGCCAGTAAAAAATATTGAAGAAAGTATTAAACGGTAAATAAATTAGAAGAGGAATACTGAGGAATCTTTAATACATTCAGAAATCTCCAAGGACAGACAAAGCTACCTTTCTCATTAAGTACCCTTAACAAAGTGGCAATCGGTGGTAAGTTCAAGAAAAGCAACAACACTGATTCCAAGTTAATTTCACCTTAGTTTTAGGCTTTTATTCCACCCTTTTTCTGCCTAGATATTTCAAACAGTTTTCTCTTCTGCAAAATTGCAAGGAAGTATGCTTTCCCTTTCTTGTTAGTTCTTGTATCTGTCCCTCCTAGTTGCAAACTAAGCACCTCAGGCTCAGCTCTAGAGCAAATCCATGTGACTCTTAGCTGCCTGACCCCTATTCAAGCTGAACCTGCAACAGTATTCTTAATTTTTTTGCTGATGGAAGGTTTCATCAGTGAACAGTCAGGCATCATAGAGCACCATTGCTTCTTGTCTGCTCCGTATTTCACCACACTAGCAGAATCAGTACTAAAACGTGGAACTACCTGAGAATATCCTCCTATATTATCTTTTCCAGCATTTCTTAAAATAACATACAGATAATCTAGCCTACCTCAGGAATCCCTAAGTAGGTCACTGCATTTTAGAAGCAGTGCAGTTTTGCAAAACAAAATGCCTTTGTGTTTGTAAGTGAGAGGAAAAGGTATCTTCCTGAGCCCGAGGATGGTCTGACTGGCCCATCCCGCTATTACCACATTGTCATGCAATAACATACCCCTGTGTCACTAGGGTGCCGTAAATCAGGCCCCACATTCAGGGAGGCTGTAAAGCCATCAATGGCAGACAGCCTGCATCCAGCTAAGGTCTAGTGAGAGTGATCTGAAAACTAACAGCAGGAAACTCTGACACTATCATCTGCAATACACAAGGCAAGCCCAACATTTCCAATACAAAGGGCTGATGTCTACTGGGCACCCGCAAGGAAACTCAGGTGCAACCTTTCCACTTCAGAGGCTCCTCTAAGTGTTGACTTTTATCAGCTCTAGTGCAATATTTTCAAAACCTCCCCTGGGTGATGTCCTTCAAGCCTTTTCTAGGTATCCAGTCTCAAATTCAATTTTATCCTTTTATTCTCCTGATTCTTCAAAGATCATTCCAGAAACCTGATTTGATTAGAAGTCTCTTTTAACGTAAGCAATTCATCCTCACACACGCGGAGCTGTTGATTCACCTTTTCTTTAATTTCATTTTGTCTGGCTTTCATTTGAGCTATCTCAGTTTTAACCTCTGTAAAAGCTCCATCTACCTTGTTTACTGTTTCTTTGATTTGAAAGATCTCTACCATTAAGTCCTTAAGTGACAACTCCGTGGCCGTTTTTTGCTCCAGCTGTTTGTCAGGAGGGCTCAGCCACTGCCTCGGTCTTTTATTTGTCTGGAGCAGCATTCAAATTGTTTCCACAGCAATTGTTTTCTTCCCATTTCCTGCCATTGCTGCTCGAAAATAATAACAAATTACTTTATTTCTAAGGAGGGCTTCATCTTTTTACTCCATTACCAAGGGCAGGGAGAAAGACCGTTTCAGAGGTTGGTACCCTGCACGGATTTCCTTGAGTCTGGCTTGAGGATTGAACGTCCAGTAACAGTCAAAAGTTATTTTCTCCATGGACAGGGCATCCTGCAGGAGAGAGCTTGAGGCTGATCAGAAAATTCCCTTTCTTAAGATCCTTCTAGGCAGATAAATATAAGATCTTATTCATAAGAAAACTGGTGGGAGAAATACTGCATTAAAAATGTTGAAAACTTACATACAAAAACAAGTCTCCCCAGCCTCTTTTTTTTGAGCTCAGGTTAGCAGGATCTGCTCCTCAGCTGCACAGGAAGCCTGGGGTAGATCTGGAAATAGAAGGTTTCCTGCTTTGATATGTAGTTGCCAGACTATCTTCTCTCCTCTAAACACATACAAAATGTGCCCAAAGGAAACCAGCCAGCACACAGAACTGGTGAAAGAGTAGTTCCAGATCAGAAAAGGGACTTTCTCAAACAAACCTTCATACTTTGGTCTATTATTTCATGTTATCAGTCAGTTGATAAGGAAGATACAGAAACAAGATGTGCAGTTAGGTGGGGGTTTTGTTTGTTTGCCTCTTAAAAGAATCTTTAAATCATACCCCAGCTGTATATAAAAACATCTGAAAATTGGCATATTGTAGATTAGTATTTTATAACCAAAACCTAAAATTTTTGTTTTAATTATGACCACACTGCTCCCTCCCCCCATATGTGCAAAAATATCACATTGACGTTTTTGGTCTACCAAAAAACACACCCAAAAATGCAGACCACTGAAGGTCATGTGATTTAGGATGGGATTCATCCAATTCAGTGCCAGCTAACTACAAGTTAATCAGAAAGTGCAGACTCCTTTCCTAGTCAACACAGCCAGCCTGTCCTCCCATGGAAAACATCCCACCTGTATTGTACACTTTTATTTAGATGATTCCTGCTCTACAGGGCCCCCTCCCTTCCCTGACTGAGCTGAAAGGGTAGACAACTTGCATGTGATGCCTAATTTTCAGACAGCTAACTTGAAGTGAAAATTAATTCCACACTTGCAGTTTTTTTCCAAAGTGGATTCATTTGTAGTTTTAACATTATTTTACTGCTACATTAAGCTGCATTTTTTATTAAAAGCTATTTTTTGAACACTACAAAATCATTACTACATCAAAAAATTGTTTCAGTACTACCTATAAATTACTTCACCTTGCAACAGACTAATAAAATTATTGCAACTTTCTTACACTGCAAACCTGTGATTCTTAAAAAACAGAAATTCAAAGTTAGATTTCTAACCTACTAAAGGACACCTAACTATACAGATTTAAAAATACTGAAGTGATTTACACAACTCCACAGAAGTACCCTGATAGATGTTTTAGATTTTTTTACCTTTCCCTTACCAAAGGGGCAAATATTTCCAGAAAGATGGGTTATCAGACTGTTTCATGCATAAACTCAAGCCAGCTCCTTTATAACAATGCTAATAAAAACACAGATTTGTCTTTTTTTATCACAAATTAGCATTTTAAGAGTAAAACCTCTTACCAAAAAAAGTACCTTGATGTCAAGTCTTAACATCTACTCTTAATCAGAGCCCTATCATTTTTCCTATAGTAATCACGTACCTCTAAATTGAGAAGTGAAGAAAAAGGAGCATTAAGTGTAGATTAAAAAGAATTTTATTTCAGAGATTTATTCTATAAAGAATCTATTTTTAATACTTTCTTCTTACATGAAAAATATACAAATGAATTTCATCTATCCCGGTGTAATCTATTCTGTAAGTCATGAAAACTAAGACGAGCCAGCTGGGTCTTGAGTCCCATTCTCACTGGGGCCCCTTTTCATTGCCAGAACAGTGTAAAGCAGCCTCTGTGTAAACGAAGCCCAGATGAATGTATGGCAGAGTACAGTGATTCTACAGTCGTAGCTATTAGGAGAAATCCAGAACAGGATGTAGGAAAATCATACAAGCTGAATCTAAAGAGACAGAGGCCACATCTGGATAGAAGATTAAACGCAAGTGTGCTATACATATACAGGACAGAAAAATAAAATTACTTGGACCTAAACTGAGACATAACACAGTGATGACACAAAGAATAAACAGCAGCACTATAAGCTACATTTGCTTACCAAGCAAGGAACAAAACCTTATTAAAAATTATTATTTAAAATTATCATAATGCTGGGATACAAACCCAGTACATTTAGAAACTGATATTTCTAATCGGTACTTACTGTCTGCAGTAGTGATTGTATAAAATAAACCACTAAAAATTCCTAACCAAGCAAAAAAGCCTGATAATTTAACTTCCTGGCTTGGCTTCCAAAGACTAATGCAAAGCTTAGTAGCTGCAGTCAAATAAATCTTTTGACTACAGCTTTTTTTTTTTTGCGAAAATGGCAAATACGGTATTTTCTATATTATATACCAGAACTACAGTCACAACCCAAGAATGTAGATCTTTCACCCATTCATTACAGAAAATATTGCTTGAGGGAAACTGTTTTAAACTGATTTATGTGGTAGACACAGAAAGACAACCCAGTCAAATTGGACAATGTGGCAGATGGTAATGGATTTATGCATATTTATGTAGCATGTATTTACTTGTCGACTTTGTTATCCATCTTTTGCCCCTTCCAAAAGTAGATGGCAATTTATTGCAACTGTGAGGTTGTGACTGGCTGACACTCCCTTCACAGCCCTTTCCTCTGGTCAGGCTAAAAAGCAGCATGCTTTGTGCAGCTATTTTAATTGTTTTACAGTTTTATTACAAAACATCCTGTCTGTTGCACTAGTTTCCTAAGGCTATCATAACAGCATTAGTTGCTACTGCTTAAATTGGCCTCAGGGTGTCTATTTTTACAGTTATAATTAAAGTCAGTAAGTAGTTCACCAACACGTTAAGATTAATTTGTCTTTTAATTTATTTGACCTTTTAAACTAAGCAAGAAGCTCACTGAGGTAAGGGATGCACCAAGTTCCATCGTTACATTTTTTTTTACAATAAGGTGCTTTCTGGTTCTTTTTCATTTGCAAGTGCTTTTATTTATTCTAAGATATTCAGAAAAGGCAAACATATTCACATTGTGTGTAATATGCATATGTCTTGCATAACACTAACACATATACCACTGGTATAATCTTTAAAATTCGTAACAGACTAACAGCAAACTCAGAACAGTTTCTAAAACCTTGATGCACCATAACTGCTACAAACTTACACATCCTTACTCACTAAGGAGTGTTTACAGTACACATGAAAACTGATGCCAAAGCAAAGACAGTGAGGATCCCAATAACCAGAAAACAACAAACTGCTTTGAGTTTTGATACTATTTTCTTATGCACAGACAATAAATGGGGGGAAAAAAAAAAGGGCTATCAAAAACTTCTGACACCCTCAGTTCTGATTTTAAACTGCAGCCCTATAGATGTGGGCCTCACACTCATCCGTAGAAACTGATGCAAAAATACATTTCAGCATTTAAGATAACATATATATGTTAATCTATATGAAAATGAATTCAATGTTATAAATAAATGCAGTATTCTATTGATTACATATCATTCTAAAGTATAAATAAGCCTCCCAAGCTGCAGGGAGAATCTCCAGGCAGGGTTTTAGGACTGCTTGGACTAAGTCACTTTTAAAGTAACTCTAAGCTAAGCTTGTGCTGCTTCCCCATGTGTTTGATATGCCCTTTGCCTATGGGCATCGTGACCTGACAAGTCTATCTAAAACCCTGCTAAAAAGAGAGGGGTACCACCCACCTCCACAGCTCTCCCTGGTAAATTAGATATTGGGGGATGGTGAGGAAAGACTCATCAAATAGTCATTTACTGTTAGAGCCATTCAGGTTCAAGCAAGAGGCAATAGAGAGGAGGGAGAGAGGGAAGGAAACTTGGGAGAACAAGCTAAAAAGGTGAAAAGATTAAATGAAAACAAGAAAACAGCCACAATCACCTAATAAAAAATAAATCCTCGATAAAAAAGGATAACAGTATTCATTCACTCCCTGCTGGGAGACTCAAATTTTTTACTCCTTCTCTTTCAAACATCCCCCAGGGTGACCAAAGCTTTAAACTGCTACTGCCATCTTCCTCCAAGTTCCCACACCTCTCTCAGCAGCAGAAGCTGTTACTCAGCTATGCTCCTCAGCATTTACAACCTACAGCCTTCATCTTTCTGCAATCTAGTCATCAACAATTAACAGAAATAACTGCCCCCAAAAGACAACATCTGGATGAGGAAAACACAAAAAATCAAAAAGGTGGCATTGAAATACATGGGATTTCAAAAAATAATAATTTTTGTGGCAGCAATTAAATCAATGTTGCACCTACTCTGATTTTAGCATGCACAAGCGCACACCATCCTAACAGATACACAATGCGATTAAAACAAAAAAACCCACCTGAATTAAAAATAAAACCAACCCAGACCAGTTACATGTCTTTCTGTTTCCCCTGTACTGCTGGCAGAACACCCAGGCTGCCACGAGATTTAGTGCAGCGAGCTGTGGCAATAAGAAATCAGGCTGTGCCTCACCTTAGCACTCAGGCCACACAATATGAAGAAAAATGCTATGGCTGGAAGTGGTCGTCAGTCAATTATTCACCCTTTATAATCCTATTATCTTCCAATTCTGCCAAGGAAAAAAAAGGCTCTGCTGAACACAGAAAGGCAGTAAAAACACTATCTTTTTAACCAAATGTGTCCAAAAGAGGTTGTCTCACCATATGCTGCCAGTCACAAAGCTGAAAGGCTTGGTTCTGACTGGGTGGCTCACAGCACCAAGCAAAGTTAATGGTATTTTAAGAAGAGAGGTGTGTGGTAATATTTGACTTAAGGCTGTTTAGCACATTGTGGCTACAGAATAAGCAACAGAGATGAATTCGAGATTAAGTAGTTAAAAGGAATGCAAAACCTAGCCAAATGAAAGACTAATGCCTGCTAGGTAAAATTCAAAAATATGTGGCAAGAATATTCAGTAATGAGGCAGAAAGACAGATTCAAAATGTATTTCTAGCAGAGCGTAAGATAAGTGATCTTGCCGTTACAGAAACCTGCTTGAGTGCATCCACATTCGTATACACCTTTCACATAGCTAAGGACATAAATTATAACAGAGCAAGAATTTATCAGATGACATTCTGTGCCAAAGCAGGATGAAAAGAACAAAGCTTTAGTCTGGCAGAAAATGAGATAGACTTTTTTTAAGTTGGCCACTAATACAATATTTATCCCACCGTCTGAACTCCAAAGATCTTAGACACATCTCTCCCTGTCCTCACATTTACATCTCCATAAGAAAATACTTTTAACATAATTAAAATGGGGCCACTGCAGAAGGACAGTGTTTTTCCCTGCTCTAAGGAAATGAGACTGCATCACCAGTAACCTGAAGGCAACCGAAGGAGCCTATGGAATCCTGCAGAGCTTCCCAGAGCTCACCAGTCCACATGACCAGAAAAGGAAAACTCTTGCAGAAAGGTGTTTGGATAAAGCTGTTCTCTGGCAATAACGGTGTGAGGGATTATTTCCCAGGGACAGAAGCCCTCTGCTGGTCAAGACTTGTTTATAAGGTGATTTACAGCAACTCAATGCACGCTAGTTTTAATTTATCACTGGTCTTCCTACATCAAAGTAGAGCTGTGAATGAGAAATGCAGGAACACATTTCAGATTCCTTAGCAGGAAAAGCCAACAAAAAACAGAGTATGGCAAGCTAATCTTCTCTTTTATTCTTATTAATTGGGGAACTTCTGTTGCTTCAAAAAGTGCCAGCTACCCTATAGTTAAATACATAATCACTTTTTAAAAGTCTTCATGACTTAAACAATCCTGACCTCACATATACACTCGATAGCTTTCCATTCTTTCACACAAGAATGACAAGAACCACTCAAATAAACCATGTTACCAAAATAAGTACTCAACCCAGCAATTTGTTCTCCAGTGCAGGTATTTAATATTTAAATGTATTTTTTTTTTTTCAAAATTTTAAATATTTAATAATGTTATTATACATTTGCATTTAGATTTTTTAAATTATGCTTACGGATAAAACAATGCATTTACCTCACCTTCCTAAAATAATACAATATTAGTCTTTAAAGCAAATCAAGCCAAATCTGGTTTTGGTTTTGACTGTATACAGGCTTGGAAACTGCTGTACTGAGATTTGTTAATTGTTTCTGAACTCTCAAAAAACAATCAGGTGTTTCTGGTACCTATTCAGAAGTGGAATTCTCTTCCAGCAAGACTTAGGTAAGCAACCATCTTTTTGGATTCCACCCTCAAGTTCAACAGAAAAGGCTGAATTAATTCCTGATTTCTGCAAGAAATCATAGGCTTGTTCCACTAAAAAAAAAAAAAAAAAAAAAAGTCTCTGTGGACAAGTCAATCTTTGGCTACACAGATTTTTATCATGCACAAAAATACAAAACCACAAACATGACTCCTTGTCTCCACATCACCCTACAGCTGTTGTTATTTATTGTTACTACCGAAATGCCAGGGGACTTCAGTCAAGAATCAGACATTACAGTCTAGTGCTTCATTCATGCACCAGCAGTAAAGGCTGACCCTACATCCATATCATTGTCACTGCAAATTCAGCATTTAGGACATAGAAAAACTCTGGGAAAATAAATAAATAAATAAAATTTATCATCTTCACATACCTTAGTCCAAAGCTTTAGTCCACAGTTTTGCAGCTCAGTGCATTTATGCTTGGCATCTTCAAGTCCATCCAGAATAAAGAAATCAATGAAAATACATAAATAAAAGACATCTATCCAGTCAGGTACATTCCTACATATGGGAATACTACTGTGTGGTGGAAGCTGTGTATTTCTAAACCTATACCAACAACCAAACAGTAAATCAATGCAATACAGCAAGTCTACCAAAAAAAATTCCTTCTATTAAGATATATCTAAATAGTATTGTAAAGTCCAGTATGGCAGTAAAGTCCAGTATTACAATTCAAGCTAGTGACCTCATAAATTAATTACAGATTAATCCTTCTGTTAAAAAAGGGGGTGACCAGCATGGTATAGCAAATCAATTCTGTACATGTGTAACCTTAAGCAGCTGGTCACACCAGAGAAACCATTGCTTGACTTTAAATGTGTATTTTGTGTGTAAATCTAAAAATAACATTCATCTACTACAAGCCAGCAAAACCAAATGTTTATCCATCCAGCTCAAAAATCCAGCCTCACAGGTACCAAAACTGGCCCATGTATCCAAGTTCAGCAGGCAGCTGAAGCCTTTTCCATAGAAGAAATACATGAATATAAACACAACGGGGATCTCCTAGATGAGACGCAGTAGTCTGACCTGAAGATCTGAAGGAGCTATGGTAAGACCCTGAGTCCGCCAGTCTTTTTAACAAATTATTACAGCAGCAACCAAAAGCCACATTCATATGTACTGAATTCAAGTTGTTGATACCTTAAATACGTTATTTTCTTATTTCTTAACATCTAACTTCACAAACCCAGTCAACAATGCACTTCTGATATTGCACTTCATGAGTAATTTCCTAGAATTTTTAAAAATTATAAACAGAACCTGTATTAAAATGTCACACTTAACTGCTTGGGTCAGTAGGAGGACTGACTCTTCAGGCTCAACACTCAGCCCCCTGTTAAGTGATCTCAAGGAGCAACTATCTTGTCCTCCAGACCATAACCAGATGAGAAGGAGGCACTTCCCAAGGATGCTGTGCATATGCAGCTCCTCACAGGACAGAAACAAAAGTCCAAAGTGCCAGTCTAAGACCCAGGCAGGAATTTGCTCCAGTGGACACAAACTCTTGCTGCCTATTCAGTCCAAGCTTCCTGGCTCCTCCCTGTCATCAATCCCCTTGGGTGTTCCTGTCCTCCATGTTCCGCAGATGAAACAGAAGTAAAAGGCATTGCACCTGTGCAGGGTGCAGTTTTACTGAAAAGGGTATTCCCAGCCAGTTAATAAAAAGAAATTTTAAAAGAATATTTTGAAGGGAAAACCAGTAATAATTATATGACAAATCAGTTCCTTGGAAATAAACTTGCACCATTCTCTCAAGAACACTCTACATAGCTAAATAAAGGAGTTTAAACCTGTACATGCAACTACAAGTTCTGGCAAAATACTTTCTGGATATATTACAAATATCTTGTATTGGCTTATAAAAGCAATGCACCCTTTCAAAGACAAGTTCTGTGAAAACCCACTGATAAAATTCAGACTTTAATATTAAAGACAAGACTGATGTTACTATCAGTAAAACCACTATCACAAGAACAAAAAATTTAGGTTTTGAAGCTCAGAGAAGACTGAACAGTGGTGAACCAAGCTCTTTGCAGGGCAGTTACCATAGGCTCAAGTTATTTTTAACGAATTACCACAAGCCTTAATCCTGCAGGTATTACACAAAGCAAGCGTACAGAGAATTCAACTCATACTCCAGCAAAAGCAAGCTTCCCAGGAAACAGGAGCAGCATGCCGAACCTGTTGTATTCAGACAATCCCAGGCCCGGTTCGTCAGTGAAACATGGTCCTCAAGGAGTGGGAGTAAAACCTCATTTTAAAGATGTTCTTCCATGTCAGTATGGGTGGCACCACCTGCCCCTGCAAAACCCAGACAACCCAAAGCCCCATGATGTATTTATAGTCTTAAATTGTTACTGAATTCACATTTAACTATGTCTAAGTAGTAGACGTAAAAGAGTGTGCATGAGCCTTGGGTACTGAGGAATCTGGATGAAAGCATGATTTGTGGTGACCTGTAGAGCTGCAGTGAGAGCATTAAACAACAGGGACCAGGATCAACCTCAACGACTTTCACAACAGGCACTCAGGGTTAGGCTGGGGAAAACCAACACACACACAGGCACAGGGACAGAAAGAAGAAAAGGATTCCATTGAACAGAATGAATCACATTGAATTTTGCCTTCAAAAGGCCTGAAGACAAAAGGAGCAATGATACAGAGATCCAACCAAAACAAATCAATGTAATTGAAGAAATGATTCCTCATAATTTAGAACATGTGCTGCCTGAATAACACAACAAAATATAAATATCTATGCACAAAAAGGGCATTCGAGTCAAATCCGAAGTCACACCAAGCATCATAAGTGCAATCATCAGCTTAAGATAATATCTCTAATTGCAGCAATTAAAGCAGTTATAACTGGGGGATCATAGGCACACCACAGCACCTTGCCAGCTGCAGAACAGCACAGATGAGGCAGGCCACCTTGCTCTGGGATGCTGCAAAACACAGCCTAGCCTGGTCCTGTGCACTCATGCCGATGCTGCCCACGCCAGCGCTTTTGAAGCATGAACCTACACTTCAGGTTTCAACTGCTCCTATTTAAAGGCTTCTTTATACTGCCAAGAAGTATAAAGAGGCTTTACATTAAATAGGGACCACAGCCACAAATATTTCTAAGGCTAGAAAGACTTAACAGTGCTGGAGCAACACAAGTTTCCAGCAAAGTCATTAAGGAGTATGAATTTTTGATCACTTTAAGGCTCCCTTATATCCCATAGCGCATGACACAGCACGATAATATCTTGAAATTTGTAGTGCTGCACCAAAAGTAACTAGAGGAAAAGTCATGTGGATAAAAAAAGGAAACTAACCGCAATTTTAAAATTAACAAATGAGACCTTGGAGACCTTGGTCGTATCTCAAATGCAGCACTGGAAAATTGTGGTTTTATTTGTAGCAAAGCTAATAAACAAAAATATGAATACACATCATATTTTACTGTATCTTGTATTGAGCCATAACTTAGCAGTGTGCTGCACGGTATTAATCCCTCTGGAGTCTGGTCCTCTTGCCTACAAAATCTGCTTTTCCTCAGGTGGCAAAGGTTGATGCTTCCACATGCTAATGTTTCAAAACCTGATATCCGTTCAGCAGGAATGGTGAAAAGGTTTAAAAGAAGTGAAGAAAGAATGGTGTGTGGCAACCCAGTTATGGGGCTATCATGCCTCAGGTTTCCCTAGACCAAACCTCTTTTCCCACCCAGATATTTCATGCAGGTAAAAAAGGGAGAAGTGCTCTGTTGAGGCTCTGATGATGCTTTTACTCAGCATAAAAGATGAAATATGGTAATGAAGTAACTAAATGCACAGAAGCGTATCTCCTTTGTAATCTAGAGTAAACGTACATAGGGCAATCAACATAAAGATGTTAAGACACCTCTGAGCAGCAACGCTCAGTACCCTCATAGTATCATCCTAGTAAACTATTTTTCCAGTATAGGTGACAGGAGAAGAGGGGAAAAAGAAAAAAGGTTAAACAATCAGGCCAGTGTTAACAGAGCAATGTTTGGGTGCCTGATCTGACAGTTTACAACTCATTCTGGTCTGTATTCTGACAACTCCCCCCCCCTTTTTTTTTTCCTTTCCTTCAATCTTCTTTAAGACCATGTGAATTCTTTTCTTTTTTTCACAATGTCTTTGCCTGACTATCTACTAATATGTTTTACTTCTCTGCTTAGGTTTCTCTCCTATTCCCTCACTGTGAATCTTTCTAAGTCAGTGTTGTCTTTTTATAAATTGCATCCTCATTTCATGACTACTCTTCCCCCCACCCCCCAAAAAAACCCCATAAACCAACAAACAAAACCCAGAACACATTTTTAAAATGTACTAAAATCAGTATTTCCCTCATGCAAGATGCAGCTTTGGGGGTATTGGCAGTCCTGGTGGAGACAGGACAGCAGTATTACACCACAGCTAATTAAGTACCTTTTCCTTCAAATTCCATATGGACTCTGTTTTCACTATGCTTAAGTAAGACTCATCACAGCAGTTATCTTCTGGACTATGAACAATATTGAAGTGTAGCACATAATATTTATATAAAACCATGTTACAAATTGATCCTGAGGGCGGGAACAGTAATTTTGCTGTCTACACAAACTATCTTTAAGTGCAGTTAAGAAATCATTTCACAGGCTCAAAGTATATAATAAAATGAAGGTAATAAGCATGACTGAGACACAGAGGGAACAAATTATCTTCTGGCAATATACCCTACAATTGTAACTGAATAAAACTCTTAATCTGCAGCTGAGCAGAAAATGTGTAATCTGAAGGGATTTCTTCATTTACAATGGAACAATCTGCTATCCTTTGATAAAACAGTAAGAACTTAGCGTTACACAAATTGCAGAAAACACAACAACAACAGCAACAACAACAACAAGTTATTTGTCATCTCCAGCATTAAGGAGTTGCTTTAGTTGACTAAAAAATGCAAGCTAATAAAACAGCCAGTCTTATGACGCTAGATTCGTCCTCTGCTCACACATACCTTTTGCTGATACACAAATCCAAAGCTTTTTCTCTGTTGCTCTGTCCTGTCCTACTGGTACTAATCATCTAAGTTGTCACATTGAATTCAAGTAAAATAAAAAAACGATTTCCCATGAAACAGCGACTCAGATTCCACTTACAAACGGTGGGTGCTTTTCCATATGAAATTAAATGATATTCATCTTTCACAAAGCACCTGAGATTTAACTAGGCAGAGTAATCTTTCAGCAAGAGTATTACTAATTGCTTCTTGTGATTCCATTTTCCAAACATGTCCTGACAAGAAATACAGAAACTGGCATAGGTCAGCTCTTGGAAGTGAAAGCCGAAAGTATTATCACAATTAAGAAGCAATTCAATGCATTCAATCGAAAATACCTTTCTATGCTTGTTTAAGTAGACAGGCAACATAAACCAATTTATTGCATGTTGAATAAGCTGTCTGCACACAAGAAAAAAAAAAAACACAAAAACACAGTATATCCCTATTTCCACCATAGAAAAGAAATGACAGCCACAGCAACCAAAACTGTGAATTGATCCATTTACAGCCCACCAATAACCTCTCCACAGAAACATCCCTCTGAAAGCAGAGTGGATTTTGTGGGTTTCCCCCAGAGTAAATCGACCTGCTACTTGCAGATATGGATGCTGCACTTCACATGCAAAATACAAACATCAAACTGGGCTGCTGCAGACTTCAGGTGCTGACTGTAGTGTAAGACAGCCACATCTTGCTGTGGGGAAAACAGGGCAAGCAATTAAATATGCATCAGCATTAAAACTAAATGTACAGAAATAGCTTACAGACATAATTTTGGCTTACCAGCTCCACATGCATAGCCTGCATACATATTTCATTTTTAACTATGAAGACCAAAGTTTTGTGCAATACACTTTCTGTGACACTGTCTTCACTGATGTATGCAGTACTGAGTCTTGGAGCAATAAAAAAAAAAAAAAGAATATGACAGCATTAGCAGAAACTAGACTTTCTTTTTTTAACTAGAAACTTGTTCAAAATATAATCAACTTTACAGATATCCAGAGCACATTGTCCCATTAACATTAACGGGACAATCTTTTTGTTGCTTACGCCTTCATTTTACAGCTCCGACCTTCCAACTACTCCTTTCTCAATTAGTTAATTCCTTCATTAAGTGACAAAAATTAAAATGTCTGTGAACCTCTTCACCTCAGAGCAACATTCACAACACAGAAAAAAGGCACAGAAATACTTAACTACAGCCATGCATTTCATGTTTCTTCCAACAGTGAAATGAGGCTATCAGCATTCAAGATTTCATATGATTTAATGTAGAATGAATCTCTGGCATATCCATAGGTGCAAAAAGGAAATTATTTTTTTTCTGCACCATAGCAACTTAAAATACCTTGACAAACCCTTCAAAATATTAGCAACTTCTTAAATAGAGATTAAGACAATGGCTAGTCCTATGAAGCCACTAACATCTGCTGAAAACCTGTCTCCTCCTTTCTTCTTCCAGCACTTACCCCAGCTAGCATACACTTGTTTAAGTCTTTAAAGCACTGAACATTTCAGCATGTCACAATTCTATGATGTCTCATTTATATAATTAGTACTAACATATGGCCCACAATCAGTGTGGGAAATCTAAAACATTCTTTGGGAAGCTGTCAAACCTAAAGGGATATATTTTTCAATAAGTTAAAAGAATTAAATATGCAAATCCTGCTTACAATAAGGATAGCAAGGAAATGGAAATTTAGCACAAAAGGAGTGCTTGCTCACTGTATGAGATGCAGGGCTATTCTGCTCTGTAGCTGTCAGTGCCTGTAGAAATCAGAACGTCCAGTGACACCCAGAGCTCTGCAGCCAGCACTTTGGCTGGATTTTAGCAGTGCTGTGGAAAACCATAAAGTAGATAAAACCAAAACCCACTGTGAAAATGCCAGCTGTAGTTAACACACCAGTCTGAATAAGGATTCACGGCAGATCGTATTAATGCATATTCTCTTCAGAACTTCCGCTGTCCCCCAGACTAGGACACCTCTGTAACATCTCCAGCAAGTAACACACCACGTGCTTAAGCAGGGAACACTTTTATGCAAGTTCACCCCAGTTCTTTTTCCAGAGATCCCTAAAAATATCTGGGCTAAGTTTTCATTCTTCCTCACTGGCTTCCAATTAGGAAAGCTGCATCTGATTCAAGAATGGGACCACCATGACTGCTGGTATTAGGTGGCTCCACCACAGGGAACGACCAGCTCAAGAAGACAGCAGAAGTAAACACGGAGAGCATCAGAGCTGCTGTCCATGGATTAGCGATTGGTTATCTCACTCCCCTGAGATAAGCCTTCAGGATCAACAGTTGCTCCTGTTACTTATTAAAGAATTGTTAATTAATCAGTTGTAGAGATCTAGATGACACAGTATCAGAATGCATGGAAGATCTCCCAGTGACAGTGAACTGAGCACCAGGAGAGTTTCCACAGCATCCAAGAATTCAGGAATTCCCTGCGAAGTCTGACTGGCTTCCCTACAGATCAAAGGAACTAGAATAGACTGGCACACATGTAGCAAAAATGCTTTGCAGATACCCTGTATTTACAACTAATAACTTTACTCTTCAATACATCATTGTTTAGTGAGGAAAAAGAAAAATGTGAAACCATTTCTGATCTCACATTACACACAGAATCACAGAATCTTAGGGGATGGAAGGGACCGCAAAAGATCATCTGGTCCAACCCCCCTGCCAGAGTAGGATCACCTAGAGCACATCACACAGGAATGTGTCCAGGTGGGTTTTGAATGTCTCCAACAGACTCCACAACCTCTCTGGGCAGCCTGTTCCAGTGCTCTGTCACTCTCACAGTAAAGAAGTTTTTTTTCTGATGTTTACATGGAACCTCCTATGTTCCAGTTTGCACCCATTGCCCCTTGTCCTATCACTGGACATCACTAAAAAAAGCCTGGCTCCATCCTCCAGACACTCACCCTTAACATATTTGTAAACACTGATGAGGGTGCCCCTCAGTCTCTTCTTCTCCAAGCTAAAGAGGCCCAGCTCCCTCAGCCTTTCCTCATACGGGAGATGTTCCACCCCCTTAATCATCTTCGTGGCTCTGCACTGGACTCTTTCCAGCAGTTGCCTGTCCTTCTTGAACTGAGGGGCCCAGAATTGGACACAATATTCCAGATGTGGCCTCACCAAGGCAGAATAGAGGGGGAGGAGAACTTCCCTTGACCTACTAACCACACCCTTTCTAATACACCCCAGGATGCCATTGGCCTTCTTGGCTACAAGGGCACATTGCTGGCTCATGGTCATCCTCCTGTCCACCAGGACCCCCAGGTCCCTTTCTCCTACACTGCTCTCCAGCAGGTCAGCCCCCAACCTGTACTGGTACATGGGACTGTTCTTCCCCAGATGCAAGACTCTACACTCGCCTGTCCAGGTCTCACTGAATGGCAGCACAGCCTTCTGGTGTGTCAGCCACTCCTCCCAGTTTAGTGTCATCAGCAAACTTGCCAAGGGCATACTCTGTTCCCTCATCCAGGTCGTTGATGAAAATATTGAATACTACCAGTCCCAGTACTGACCCCTGAGGGACTCCACTAGTCACAGACCTCTAACTAGATTCTGTCCCATTGACCACAACTCTCTGACTTCTTCCTTCCCATTAGGGAAATAATATGCTCTAAAATTATTTGATCTTTGTTAGGTTTCAGAATAACCACTGAGATGTGGAACCGGGTATATATTTCTATAAACAGTTGCTAGTAAAGTCAATTCTGTTTAGTAAAACCCCTTCTTAAAGGCAACTTCAGCAGTATAAAAGCTCACTAATTTGTCTGAATTAAATCTTGCACCCTGTGGTTAAGAATCTGCCAAGCAAGACAAAAAAACTAAAGAAGCAGAGTTGGCACTTGACACGTCTCTTAAGAGTGAGCTGTGACAAGTTACTAATGATCTCAGTCAGAAAGCAATTAATAGTGTGCTGTAAAAGGTATAAAGACATGAAGAAATCTGGAGATAAGGATCAAACGCTGAGTTGGGATGAACAGGTTAAAAACATTTTCAGTGAACAACACCGGTCACATCAGCTCTACACCTGTCCCTCCAAGTGTTCTGCACCTTCCATTGTTAGGTGGATTCACCCTTAACAACACTATAGCCTAAAATGTGCTCTAAATGTGTGAACAGCAGTATGTTGACATGACATGTATTTTGATTTTTAGTTTCAGCCCCAAATGTGCAACATTTGCCTACAGTAAAAGCTTCACAAAGCTGGAAAACTGGCAGTTGTGAAAGGGAATTAGAAGTGTTAACAGGTATAAGGAAGAAAAACTTAACCATTGCACTCCACGCGTGCCAAAATACGCAGGTGGGAAGGAAGATTACAGACGGAGGAACCACTCGGACTGAGCTGGTTGCTGGAGACAGACAAGTTGGCAATGCCATCATTACTGAGTTTCATAACAGGCATTTCCAGTGAATGGAAAAAAAAAATAAATACAGGAACAAACCAACTAGAGATGAGAAAAAAATCAAACCAACAATCTGTGCCATGCAAAGAGTTTTCTTCCTTACAGCAACTGTGTGGGGCCTTCCTTATTCTTTTAACTATATTCAAGTTATTAATTTCATTCAAATCCTCCTTGCAGCTTGCTAGCTGTTGAAAGCTGTCTGATCCATCTCTCACAAGTTTCAAAGGTGGAAGGAGAAATGTGTTAAGATGATGTCTTAACTTGTCCAGATAACTCAAATTTTTCTAAAATGACTACAACTGTTTTATCTACGTGCTACACAGTAACCAAAGATGGAAGCAAGTTTGCCATGACAAGAAATGAAACAGACCCAAGGTGTTCATATTCTCACTTAATTACTGAATAAATGAGAGCAACTGCAGAGTAAGGTGATACAACCTGACACAGTGCTTTCAACCTTGTTATTTTCCTGGTGTGTGCATGTCAGAAAGGTTTTGCTCTTCCTTTTCCTCAGCCCCTTCCCTCCCTCATTTTCAATTTTTGACTTTCACCTCTCAGGTTGCCTGGCATTGATTAGTTTTACTAAAAGGAACAGTACCAGATGTGTCAAACACACAAAGTATCATATTTTTGAAACCTATTTCAGTTCTATCAGGCATTCTTTCTAGTAGCCAAGCAGCAGAAATTGCCTCTGCTCAAAGAGGAGAGTTAATGGACAATTGAGAAGGCATGGTGAACCAAGGTCACAGAATTAAATATTATTTAAGAGCACAACATGCAGTGACACAAATGACATTTTTGCAGGGAAACAGCGATATTAGTCTCAGCGCAAAAGCATGTTGTGTATTCTTACCACAATTAAACTGTTCTTTAATGGAGATAAAGCATGAGAAAGGATGTAAAGACTTTTAAACACAAGGGAGATTACAACCTAAAACCTTAAGTGAAATTTTTACTCCGATTAATGTCAATTTCTATTACTGCAGTTAAAGAAAGGGCTCATTAAGACCTTTACCTTATCTTTCTTTTACACAATATTATCTATTACTATAATATACAATATATCATATATATTTTGCTTAGGAGCACGGCATTCAGGACGTGTATAGCCAATGACTCTCTTGTATCCTGTCCTAAAAACATGTAGAGGAAACAATGCTTTTTTTCAGATTTCACTCTGAAATCTGAGGAGGACCGGAACTACCAGTAGCCATGGATGTTGATGCCTTAAGTAATTTAATATACACATACAATTAAACACATGAAATTACATTCCTATGTTTTCAAATATAGCACTAAAAGCTAACTTATTCAGTTGAGTTTGCTTGCTTCTTCTGGTATCAACAGCCTTTCAGTTCCCTTCACTTATCATTATTTCCCAGTTAGAGAGCATTCATATATTTGACATACAAATCTCACAGCATTTTTTGTATGGTCCAGCCTACATGATTATCATTATTTAATCAGCTGTGTTACTGCTTATTTCAGAATGGACAAGGTCACCCCTCCAGACACATAAACTATTACACAATTTTTTTTCATTTAGAGAAGCACAAACCATCTACAAAAATCTTAAAATTAAAAAATGCTGAATATGAAAATAACAGTTTTCATTAATTATAAAGGAATACTACAGGTAACTGTGGTCAGAGGATGATAATTCAAATATATCAGTCAGCGTAATAGGAACATAACTGTAATATTCACAGCAACAACAACAAAGGATTTTTCAGTGACAAAGATTAACATTTGAAGTCTCAGGAAATTTGTGCACTCTTTGTTACGGAAAATAATTTTGATTCCTCATTTACAGACATGTACTGCAGCCCCTACTGAGTTACAAAGCCCTACAATCCTGATTTTACATTGATGACTTCAAGTACTCGCACAAGAAAGTGAAGCCAACTGCAAACAGGCATGAAAGTAAACGAACAGTTTCTGCAGGCCAAAATCAAATAACTTTTGGTAATATTTTCCATTTTCAATAATGTAAGTTTTAATAATAATAATTTTTAAAGCTATGTACATTTTAAGCACCGCAAAGTTTCCAATGAGTGGAAGCACATCTCTGAAGTAATGGAAGTAAAATAACGTGTGACACAAAAATATTTATGGGCTCCTCCAATGTCATCCATAGCCTGAACGCCTCAAATCACTGTCCACTTTGTCATTATCTGTCCTGACAACACATAGAAAAAGTAAGGAGAGCACAAGCAGCCCTTCACAATGGCACTGCGATCCAAGAGGGGTAGTGAGGCACTGCAGGACATGCAGATGTGATCTTTCATACCAACCTCACATTGCAGTTTGGTTCTAAAGAAAGTTGGTCCTTTCCCACAGCTCACAACCAACACCCAAGCACAAGACTGAGCCAATGCATTTATAAAGGAAATAAAAACTGCCTGGGGTGCATCAGCTTCTTATATTCCCTTCCCATTTTCCCGTCTTTTGGTGAGTCTGATGCCTCACCTGCCAAATCTGTGAGTTTCTAAAGCTTTCCCAAGCAAGGTTCCCACCCTCAGAAAGTCTAGTTACATCTCAGTCTGCTAAACAATTACAGAGCATTTTGTCTTGGATCTCTCTGTTGGAAGTCACAGCCTGAAGAGAATCGCCCTGTGACTGCACTGGGTACCACAGTGAAAGGCTGCACTGTGTCCCTCACCCCAGACCAAAATCCCTACCTGGCACAACTAGCATTTCATGTTCAGACAGGCACTTCCCTCCACTTCTTCCTCCATCCACTGTGCTCTAGCCAAAGAAGTTGTATTAAGGAGACTGGCATTTTTAGCTTGTAGTACTCTATGATTAAAAAAACCCCACTATACTATGGCCACAACCAGTAAAGCACTTAAATGCAGGCTTAGCTAAGCCCTTGATTACTTCTGTTAAAACCAATGAGCAATGCATGAGCTTAAAATTTAATTTCATGTGCAAATGCTCTGGAAAACGCTCTATATTCCTACTGTAACATCACACCCACAATTCCATTTCTTTCCAGGTCATCAGGCAGTTCCTATTTCTGGCATAATATACCCGATTCTTTCATCAAATAATGTAAGTATTTACAGTGTCCTGCACTGGAATTTCATCAAAAAAAAGAAGGAAAAAGCACCCTCACAAACTGCCTTTGCCCCTCTCCCCTAGTATTTTTATCCTTAAAAATTTCAGTTGTTGAAGGGGAAATCCTTTGTGATATGCCCAAGTTTCTTTAAAATAAATTTATATGGCAATAAAAATCAGTTACTTAAAATTAATTTCTGCCTACTATCAGAGAGCAATATTTAAAAAAAATAAAAAAAAACCTTGAGCTTTTTGCAAGAATTTTGTAGGGTAAAAAAACACCTACTACAGTTCAAACACAAAACAGAATCTCACAGATCTGCTACAGCACTTTCAGTAAATGCACAGTAAGCAAACGACATTTTAATCCTTACATATGGTCTGTAAGATGAGGTAGGAATTATTGTACTTACCAGGAAGATCTGTCAAATACCTCCCCCCCCTGCAATATTTATGCTCCCTGCAAAGCCCAGCCCTTGCTACTCTTCCTGCCTGGCAGCTGGAGGGGCAGGTCAGAGTGACATACACTGAAAAACTACTCAGGCTAAAGCATCTGAAGCTCAAGTCTTGTAAAGAACCAGCCCAGCACATCGCCTTTCACAGCATTACTGGCCCATCTGATCAAACCGAGGTGAATTTCACGAGTCTCACTGAATGCAACAGTACAAAACAATATCCCCTGGTAATACAATGACCAAAGAAGTAAGATTATTTATCATTGTGCTTTGTGAAGGGAACTTCTTTGCAAGCAGCAGGAGGTTTCCTATATAATAAAAATCTTCCTTGATTGGGTCTTTGATATTAACAAAAGGCTCTATTCTATCCTCAGTGTGAGCTCATAGTTTCCTTTAGTGCTAAAAGAAGTTACTCATGCACATGGGAGAATTTTCACCACAATCTCTTGTGATACATCCTTCAGTTTCCACAGCTCTCCACCTATGGTCACATTCTGAAGGGAAAAACACCCAACATTTTTAAAAGTTAAAGGCAGCCAGTGTACCTAGAGGATGGAAGCTCACAAAGCACGCTGCTCAAGCCAACCAGCCCCAGGCTCTGGGTCCAGCCAAATCCTCTGCAGTAATTCATATTCTATATTTATTCATGAATGCATGGATGGGAAACAGGAGTTTACAACCAGAGTCAGACTTGGATTTCATACACAAGTTGAAAACCCAGCTCTTGCCCTGAATAAGCAGGAAAACTAGGTATCACCTAGTTTCTACTTATTTTTCAAAACAAAAGCAGTACTTGTGTTTAAGGCAGGCTGGCTGCACAACAATTAAGTTTCATGTTGTATAAATGTGAGATCCTCCAACATCCAAAAAGCCCAACCCTGCTACACTGATAAAAAGCTATGAAGGAATTCTGGGAAACATTATGTTAAGGAGGGGACATACAACCCCACTTCCATCCTGCAGAATTTTCCCAGTTTTACTGCAATGACTTGTTTGTGACTCCACAGCTTTTTCCTCATGAAAAAAAAAATAAAAAAAAAATCACATTCTTCTCTACAAGGATTGCATTTTCCAAATGAAGCAAGTTGTGGCTGAAATTCTGATTACCCATAAGGAATCCTAACAAAAGCAAATGTTATAAACTATATGTAGTATATATACGCAGTTTCACTTCAAATGCTGCCCTAGCCATGAGAACAGGAATGTCTTTTGAGTTCCATTATGTATAGGAAGAATAAGGATATTTATGAATGGGCAGTAGCTGCTTGTGCTCAGTGCCCTGGGAGAAGCACATATATTTGTAACAAGTAGTGGATTTGAATAAGTTCTGCACATTTTTTTTTTTTTTTTTTTTAAAAAGAATGCACAAGTTACACCGCAGTCCAGGATTTAAGCCTTATATTAATCAGTGTCAGTTTTCATGGGAAGGAAAAAAAATTAAAAATACCCTTAGTCACCTGACACATCAATATATCAAAGCACATGTTCCATCTTGGAACATACTTTTGACAATGTGTGGTGAATCCTTGATTGAAAATACCATTTGGTGGGACTCAAAATCTGCTTTTCTTGAGGGCATTTCCATTAATATACTCTCAATATTATAAATAATGTATCAGCAGATATTTATCAGACACTTTCTTTATTCAAAAATATCCCCTCTTCTGTGAACAAGCACTTTAAAAAAATCTCTTTTTTTTCAACCATTTCTTCCCTTTTGAATTACTGGAAGCTTGAGACTTCAGTATTCACAGAAGAATTACACACTTTCTGCTGCACTGGAGATGCACAAAAACATAGAAAACCCTGAAAACAGAAACAATCAAAATGGACAGTCAGACTATCAAAATCTGTGGTCTAACATAACCTCTTGCCTATCTGTGACTAGTTCCTGAGATTAATGGTATATTAAAATGCACAACTACAGAATAACCTGCCCATAGCAAACAATTTTTTCCTGTAACTATGCCTTAAAACACTGATGAAACAGAGCATGTTTATCCTACCTTCTCTTAATGCAAAAATTCTAATAATCCATATAAACACCAGTTTTTCTTTTTGAATGCATGCATCTAAACTGTGATATCTATTTTGCCACAAGTTCCCAAAGTTAATTATGTGTTGCATTAAAAAAAAAAAAGTTTCAGTTATCTCCATTTACTGCCCTTCAATGTAGCTCTTTGTTCTTCCCACAAGTTTAAGTGCATAATTTATTTATTCACACGAAACCCGTTCACCCTCTAACCTAAGCTGGTTCTATTTCAGTACCTCGTCACAGGGAATTCCTTCCAATGCCACAAATCACTTCTGCCCATACTGCAGTCCCTCTGTTTTATAGTGATGCAGAACAAAACCCAGCATTTCTACTATAAAGCATAATCATGTAAACCAGCGGTAACTATTAATCAGGAATTACTGCCATTCTGGTTTGTTTTGGTTTGTTGTGTTTTTTGGTGGGTTTTTTTGGGGGGTGGAGTTGGAAATTTTTTTTCTTAATAAGAGTCAGATAAAAGCCTAACTTGGTGGCTTTTTGTCAGCAGCAAAAGTAGTCAATTGAATATTCAGCAGTGTGCAGTTAGGTCAAATGATGTACTTGGAAGATTTTACTTGGATTTGTCAGCTGCAAAATTTCATCTGATATAACAGTGCCTATTCCCTAAGCTTTGCCAGATGCTCCCTCAAGTTCCTCAGCCTTCTTCCAATTTGTTTGGTATCATCCACAAATTCTACCCTCTCTTTAACTCATCTTTTGGGATCACTATACAACGCTGACATTGACAACATTTGCTCTACTGCTCTTATTGCTACATTTTCCCATTAATCTTCTATAATGTTGTCCTGGTTTGAGCCAGGATTAAGCCAATTTTTCTTTTTACTGATTTTTTTTTTTCCTTCAGTAAGCTTTCTTGTAACTAGCAACTGTGTGTTCTGCTAAGCTGATAAGACAGTGGAATGTTTTTCTAACTACTGAGGTTTCAAGGTTACACCTTCACTCCGCCGGCTCAGACACTATGGGGAGATCTCTGACCCCCCCGTGGGAGGCTGAGTTAGACAGACAGCAAAATTGGCCAAAGATATTCCATTCCATATATCTACGTAAGCTCAGAGGAAGGACAGAGATCTTAGAGGACAGCTTCCTCCTTCTCGCCGCTCTCTTCCGTCCATGGCCGGCGTCCGGGGAGGACTCTGCTCATCCATCACCGCCGACCCTTAGGCTCGAGCTCTCCTGACCCTCATAACTCTCCGCTTTCTCCAGCAGCGGCTCCGGGATTTCTCGGGACTCTTGCCAGTTCAGGGGAGTGCTGTGGGAGTTGCTGGGGGTGGGGGGAGGCGAGAGGCTTTTGCCCATATCTGAATATATCTGTATATAATTGTATATATTTTTCTTGTGTGATTCATTAGTGTTTTAATTAAAGCTGTGTAGTTTAGTTTTCAATCCAGCCAAGTCTCTCTCCTTTTCTCTCTCTCCTTCCCTGACTGGGTGGGGGGGGAGGGGATCGAGAGCATTGTTGTCGGACCTGAGTCAAACGGTGACAAATGTCCAGGCTGCCAAGTGTTCAAGCGGCTCTGAGGACAACATACACCTTGGAAGTCAGTATAACCCTGAGATCCATTACACCACAACCCCTGTGGAAGAAACGGTTCCACTAAGTCTTCTGCATGCTTCTCTGTTTGATAATATTAAATGCTTCCAATCGAATAGCACTGGAGAGAACTTCTAGAAAGTCTAGGAAAAAAATTATACTCATTAATGTCTTCTAATGCAAAGTAATAGTCTGTCTTAGTTTAGTTGTATCTCTCAGCCTTCTTTAGTTGTACCTGTACCTTCATTGGACCTACCTCTAGAAACACACATGACAAAATCTATTATGGTCTATCATATTGTGCACCTTTCTTCGTATTGTCTTTCTAGGAAGATTCTACTCTGAGTAGAGAAAAGGTCTACAGACATCTTGTGATCCAAGAAACCCCTTCAACTGCAAGAGATTTTATACAAAAGATGGTGAAATATTACAATAGGTAGCAATATAATCAAGGAAAGGAGAGGTTACACTTTGATGTCAATCATCACATTCTCACAAT
Source organism: Apus apus (assembly GCF_020740795.1). Taxonomy (NCBI): domain Eukaryota; kingdom Metazoa; phylum Chordata; class Aves; order Apodiformes; family Apodidae; genus Apus; species Apus apus. The sequence goes on along the minus strand of NC_067283.1, from coordinate 39,888,343 downwards.
ATTCCACTGAGCTGGTCTGGCTGCTGCTACCACCAAATGATATATTTTGTTTCTTCTCATTCCTTAGTTGGGCAATTCAGACGTGAGGCAACAACCCAAAGTGAAATACTACATGCTAGTGACATTCACCCCTATTGTTGAAAAAGCACTTCTACCAAAAGGCACACTTCTAACCTCAAAAGCCTGCAAACAGCAAGGCTTCCAAGAGCTCGTGCATCCCACACAAAACTTGTATCCATTTAAATGTCAGCTCACAAGTGTACCTAAGATGTACAAAGAAAGCACTTATATTTCTGGGATTTTAGGAAGTTCTTCAGTACACTAGGTTGCAGTTAGCCTTCAGTAAAAAATTTCTCCAATGGGTCAGACATGATTTTACAGCAGTAGGTACAACATTTAGACGGTATTCTCACTGCTTTTTTGCCTTTTTGAAGGGAGAAATCGTATAATGCTTTTTAAAACAGTTTGTTCTTGTTTATTTTGGCTATTGCACCTCAATTTAAAATTATCAGAATCAATTTTTCAGAAATATTCCTATAGGAATATTTTTTTCTAAAAGCAGAGTATCAGATGGCCATTTCTATCTTGAGAAGCAGCTTTCAAAAGCAAAAATAGCATTGGTCTCCACAGCTACAAATACAGCATCTAAATACTTCCAAGGAGGCAATACATTTCACCTTCCCTAGTAATTCTTACCTGCAAAAGCTTTAAAATATCAGAACAAGAGCAAGTAACAAATCGCAAACATTACTGAAACTGGGAATCAATGCAGTCCTGTAACTTAACATGTAGACCATATCATCACAAAATGCTTAAGAAAAGCAATTTGGAACTGAGTATTTTAGAAAAAAAAGGTACATTCTTTGTTTTCTAGAGTGGATCAACTTAGTAAACATTGCACGTAAAAGTGAGATGGACCGCAGATGTGTAGCTTCCCTTCATCAATGGACTACCACCTCACGACTGTAGATTGTTTCTTCAGACTTCACTTAGTGAATTGCCAACTCTCTCGTCATTTTCATAGTCTGCAGATTTTGTTACACTGCTAACATTTAACCACCCCATCTTTCACTTAAAAATTAAGCAAGTTTCTCAGCCCTGTGACTGAAAAGCAAAAAAAAAGTAAAAATGCATGATCCTCAGGCACACAGAAAATCAGAAAGTAGTAAAACTTAATATCAATCTCAAAAATTTAAGACTAAAATAACTGTACTTTTAATTGACCAGAGAGTGAAAAAACAGTTAGTAAATAATAGAGAATTAGGAAGTCTTTGTGCATTTGACTCTTGAAAATGGTTATTAATGTATTTGCAGAAAAACAATGGTGCATTTTTCCTGCTATCTACTAAATACAAATGCAAATCATCTAAGCAAAGATGGATCTTAACCAAAAATCTCCTTAAGTCTGCTTAATAACACTAGATAACAAACTGCTCACCAGGATGTGGACAGGCTTTCCAGCTGCCCTCCGAGCAAGCTGTCCTTTCATGGGTCTGAAGTGGTTCAGGAGAGAGATACTGATCCTTTACAGCCTCTGTTTTGTGAAAACCTACTGTAATACAGTTCTAATCAGATGGAGTCATGCAAACAGTTTACTTTTCAACATTAACACAGGTTAAAAATTTATCCTCAAGTCCTCTGCAGAGCGTACAATGTGGTATTGAACAGACCATTTCATTCTTCATTACTCAAAGCCATTTCAGCATGAACCCATCCCTATTCATGGAAAGCCTCAAATAAACACACATTCAATCCCACTGACATCAGCTGAAGGTTTGGACTAATCATCAAGGACACACATAAGCACCCCCACTGAATATATGCTTTCTGAATGGGGCTTCAGTCACTTGGTACATGGGAGATGTAGAGCCCCTGCTGAAAACAGAAGAGCAGGTTTGCTACATGAATGATGAGATAATGAAGATGATGAAACACCATGGAAATATCTCAAGCAGAGTTTACACCCAAAGCCTGCAACAGGCAATGTACTAGCACAGGTTCTCCTACATGTAGTCAGGCTTCTCAAGACACTGACAATACCACAATCTGTGCAAGCAAGCTCTGTGCTTGGCACAACTCTCACTCCTGTGCAAGCAACATCAACTACACAAACAATGAACTGAAAACTAACTGGATGGATTAAATTGATTGCATTTCCATCCATCCCAGGCAAAATTTCTCAGGTAAGAAATAAAGGCAACTTCTTAGCATGGATTTCTTTTTCACATTTAAAGATCAAAACGCTCCTCCCCCCCAGTTGTCAGTTTTCAGCTGAACCCTAATATTATAGATCAACTCACTACCACAATAAAACATTCTGCAGGTTCCTTTAATGAAACAAACAACAGCAAAGATGCAGTGTTTCCAAGGATGTTTTCCATTAGAAAAGGAAAGCTGATTCCAACTGCACAGAGTCAGGTACACCAATCCTAAATGAAAAAAACTGCTAGAAACAAATGAGATCCATAGTCCTACAGAGTAGGTTAAGGCAAAGTGAAAAAACAGCCATTAGTGCGTTTGCAACAAATACAATTTGAATCATACTGCTCAGGAACAAAAGTTTAATAAAAAGTGAAAATTATGCTTTAAAAAGAAGAGTGTGCATTACATTTGCAAAGGTGTTTTTTTGTTCCAAAGTAATAAGCCTTTAATAGGCCTAATGCGATTCAAAACTTGAGGGGTTTTTCTATCTTGTGGTTTATAAAATTAACCTTATTTTTACTTATTTCTCATCTCTGGTCCTGAGCAATAGTTCGTGACCAGAACACGTCTGCTGTTCAAGGCAATTTTCACAGTTTAGGACACCGACTTTGGCCTAATCAAAAGGAAACACTGCTTTCTGACATGATGAATTATCTTTTTGACATAACAGACAGGACTGCTGCCTCTCTTGAAGCTCAATTTTTATTTCATGGTCATTTTTATCAAATCAGTGCTGGTGGTGATACATCAAATGCTTACAATTTCAATGAAATCATCACTCTTAACAGTTTTCAGGCTTCTGGAAGTTTTCTCCGGTTTATTCTGCTTGTGGTTTAGTCTCAACATCTTTCTACAAGGTTTTGGTGACTCTCCTGGGTAGTTCCCAGTCCTTCTTGGCAGCTCTGTGACTAGAGTGACACTGGGGTACAAGGGAGTCTGTCGCCAGTTCCCTGCTCTCCTGATTTCCCAGCAGTGAACCCAGAGAGCTCTATACTTGCAGTCTGATCCTGGGCACCACATGGCTTGTGTTGTATTTGTGAGTATCACTCACTTGGTGGCTTTGTATTTTGTAGCAAGTTTAAAAGGTCAACAGGCACTTACCAGCTATGGATTGATAATAAAACTATATACATACACACACAAATTCATTTAAAACATCTACAAATAGTTCCTATATTGTTTATGGTTATACACATTATTATAGTTATATAGTCAATCTATATTACAAATGCATCAAAAATACATACACACATAACACATACAATATAATAACTAATAGTGTTCTCTTATTATATCTAATCACATTGATAGCCAAAAGAAGTTAATAGATTAAAAAGTCACATACTAGATATTTGATCCTTTAAAAATTACATTTACCAAATGATGGTACATCCAGTAACTCCATTTAACTTTATATATTTTTCTTCTTCTTAAAGAGCCCTTCCTCTCTTACTTTAACATAACATTACAGTTTATTCAATTTCAGTACCTGGTAACAGAGCACTGACTTTGTAAGAGTACCTCTCTGATAGCTCATCTCTTACACAGATGTACTGCTCTACACAGGAATAAAGCCAGATAATGTGGAACCAGAAAAACTATGAACAATGAAGAAAATTATGGTTGCACAATTTTTCATACAACAATATGGAACCTGATGCGATGCATTAACGGTCTGTAATGTTATTGAACAGGACTACAAGAGAGACACTTTACTTGCACTTGCTTGTCAGACAATTACTCTCTGCTACTGTAATACTTCATGTGCATACTTCCAAGGAAGACTCATGAACGCACAGGTTCATTAAGGGAATGAGAGAATCGATTGTAAAATGGAAAAGGCCGAGTGAGGTCATATTTCAAAGAGATTAATATGGTACACTCCATTATGTTGTAATCAGCCTCTCTCTTTCATCCAAGAACTGTAATAGTCTATCCTAATTTTCAAGAAAAAAAAAAAATCTCACTGCCTGCATCCTACCTTCATCCTAAATACAGTGAGGAATTCAAATCTGCTGCAGGCAGTTTCCATTTACCATGGTCTTTGGAGCAGACGGTATTGATGTTGCTGACCATTTTTCTCCTTAATAAGAAAAACATTCAAATGCTACTAATATTGCTGCCTTGGCAAACCACATTTAATAGATGGGACTTGCCCTGTACATGACACATAGAACATCAATCAAGGCTGAATTTTATTTCAATTTATTATGGTTGCTGTCTAAATGAAAAAATGCTTATATCGTTAAAGTGTCATACAATATAAATGTGCAAATGATGTAATCACCCATTTCATGAAAAAATTCTGATTTTGATTAAAAATATCTACAGTTGAACTTCTAAATATTTAATAGATGCAAAACAAAAAAAAACCACAAACGCATTAAGAAACCACAGTAATTGGTAACTAGTTTGGCACTTGATAGCTTGTGGTATCATGGTTTTGTGCTTGATAGCTCTTATCTTTAGAGGATGAGTTTATAAGGTATTATTTAAAATTATCTGAGCTGCCTTTTTGTTAAAATCATCCAGAATAAATTACTTTAATCTTGGCTTCATTGAGGACTCTCACATGTGTCGGTTTTTTTCAAGTTATCATTTATCACAGTTCTTTGCTTGCTGTCTCCAGACTCTGAACCCTGTGGTCTCCAAAAACCCTGTAAGCTTCCCCAGTTAAGCAACTCTGGACACCACATGATAACCAAGGGGTAGAAAGCAGCACCTTACAAGAAAACAGACAACACCTCAATTTTTAATTAGAGTGCACAAACTTATCCCAGTTGTTGAGACAGAATTCAAGGCTTGGGGCAGTCCAGCTGGCACACGCAGCAACCAGCCTCCCCAAGAGGTCACTGCAATGGGGGCTCTCCTACCTGCTGCCTCCAGACCTGCACAAAACAACACGTGCAAGGTAACAGCTATAGATGGCCAGGTCAGCCCTGGTAAACCTCATTAAACTTTCAGATACTGTCTCTATATTACTAGCATACAATTATGATATAAATACAATACTGCCTCCTTATAAAGAGCTGGCTCTTTCTGCTGTGCTCATTTGGCAATGCTCAAAAAAATAAAATAATAAAAATCCAGAGTCTAAATGTAAGACATCAAAGAAGAATAAATGCTCACAAAATTTCATAAGCACATAGGAGGCCACAAAAAGTAAATTTAAAAAATCTGTTTACACTAGAAAATGAGAGTTTAGCATGAATCTGTACACAGCTTCCTAACATTTTCTTTACTTGGACTGAAGTATTTGAAACAGAATTCAGATGCAACAAGGAAAAGATTGAACTGCAAAAACAGTCTCTCAGCCCACATAGGAAACCATGACAAGATGTGGTGAACAGACAGGTAGTAGAGATACACATCACATCACTTAGAGCTGCAGTTTGTCAAGTAACCACTGCTCATCTACAAGCCGCAGCATTTTTGATGAAAGGGAAGGCAGCATGCAAGACTTTTGCCTTGCACTGCATTTTATCATAACCAAGAAATGAGGAGTAAACTGAACTTAGCCTTTTAAAACAAACAAACAAACAATGGATAAATCACTGGAAATTAAAGAAGTGCAGGAAAGCTACGTGACAGGTAAATGGCATTGCTGGTTATTGTAAAGTTTGCCAGAATGTGCTGAAAGGAGAGCCAGTTAAATCACACCCTGCTGCAGCTGTCCAACTTTATAGCTAAAATGTTAATATTAATTCCATTAAACAATTAGGGAAGAAAATCCAAAATATTATTACAGCTTTGTTGGCTTGACACTGGCCTTTTTCCAGATTTAATTGCAGATACAGAACTCTCAACGAGTGATGAATTTGTACAAATTGTGGGTATTCACATCCTCAGGGCCACAAAGCAGTGGAAATCCTACAAAATCTAAACTTCACTATACATTTCTGACAGACATTTTAGAAAAGAAAGGAAGGATATTCTAGTAGTTATGGAGCTGGCCTGACATTTAGGAGATCTCAATTTAATTTCCTTGTCTGCCAGACTTCCCTTCATAATCCCAGACAAAGTAAATAATTTTCCTTACCCCAGCTTCCCATCTTCAAAATGGAGACTATTTAAGTACCTGAATCAAGCAAGTTTCCAGCAAAGAAGAAAAAAAATATACTTGTCCTCTGTATCTTTTTTCCTCCTCAGGTAGAAAGCCACCTGAAAGCTCAGTCATCCAAAGGCTTTGACTGAATGCTGTTTTGCATCTTGAAATCAACAGAACATGCTATATGTACCACTTTTTATATGTTGCAGGTCTTAATGTCATTGAAGAGCCTTCCCTTTCAAAACTACTGCTCTGTGATAAGGAAAGATACAGAAGAATGAGCACTGGTGAAGTTAATAAACAAAATGCATTCATGGCCCATTACTTCAAATAACTTTACTATATAAATAGTCCACTCATAAAATAATGGCCGCAATTAGCATTTAATTCTCACACAATGCATTCTTAATGTACTGCAGAGATTAAAAGTTCTGCATGACTATCACTATTCTAGAAGTGTCACAACTTACAAGAGAAGTACTCACATATTTTCCACTTGATTAGAAACAGCTCTTAGTCCCTCTTTTCTCCCCCCTTCACCCTTCTGTACTAGGCTTCCTTGCACTAGAAGGACTGCAATAAAAGATACTCTACATGTTGGAGCTCTCAATCTGCTAGCTGATTATGCTTTGAAAATTCATAAGCACACCAGTGCAGCACTACTACAGAGAAGAAAGCTAAGAGGTCCCACCGTGCTGGTATCCTGCAATTTTGCTCAGGAAGCAAGTGATGAGTTTTCACTGTATACATGCATGTTTCAGTTCTTTTTACAACAGGGTGAAATGAAGCAAGTTTTCTCAGACACCCCTGTCCCAATCAACTAAAGAAATACCAGCACTGCCACAGCAGGGAACAAGACACTTGAGGACAAGACCAAGGGCAACAGTGGAAGAGTCTTTCTGACATAAGGTGGACATTCTGACAGCAGCATGTGATACAAGCTGCAATGCTTGTAACTTGATAGATCTAAATGTCGTGTGAAAGACTTCCCTCACTCAGCAATCTTAGCGTTTTCAAAGCTAACGCATTCTCTTTTAGCACAGAAAATTGAGAAGTTAACTCGGAAAGAGAGTATCTTTGTAATATGTGGTTGCTTTTATCCTGCAACACAATGGCTGAGCATTGATGAGATGATAACTCAGTCAATTAATCAAACACCAACAAAACTCATTCTAACAATGACTGTTGCATTCATGGTGTCATTTTAGGAACAGACTCCAGTACATACAGATATTTTTTTGTCCCATGGGTTTGACCTGAATCCTAATGAAATTTGCTGTTAGAAGAAACCAAGCCAGTACAAGCTACCAGCTTTCAGGGCATGCTGGAAAACTTGCTGAAAAAGCAAACAAATGCTTCCTCTGGAAACCAGAAAGAAGGAAGGCCAGAAAGCTCCTGGAAATCTAAAATGGACCACACTGTGCTTTGATGAAGAAGTGCTTTGATGGTGAAGTGACGGATTTAAAAAAGAAAAAAAAAATATTAAGAGTTAGCATAAGACAGAGATCTGAACCTAAAATCCTGCCAACCCCTATTATCCTCAAAATGTGGTTAAGGTCATATTAGGACTTCTGCCTGGGGGTTTGTCTATGGCATGAAAAAAACCTAATTCAAGGAAAGTGAAATAAAACTGCTTTTCAGCTATTATTTTCCTTGCAAGTATTGTCTTATTTTAAATTCATTGTTAATACAGTATGTTAGTAGTTGTCCCTAATAAGCTTTGCATACACCCAAGAAAACTGCATACACTGACAAAGATGCTTCTGGTTTTGCACAACACATAGCTTTTTTATATATGTTCTCTCTTGGAAACTACTCCCTCACAAAATGAAAATTCAGCAGAATCCCTAATAGCTTTCATATTTCAGTCTAATAGGCAGCGTGGCATTGCACTGCCACCCACCTTTGCTACAATATTGCACAGCACATTTAACAGACATTTGCTTCCTTCACACAGTCCTTATGTGCAGCTTCTGCAGGACCTTAGTATTAACATTTAACAGAGTCTATGAGCATAAAGCACATTTATGAACACCTGCTAGAACATTTTATTTGCCCTAAGAGTTTTATTGTAAGTGTTAAATTTTCTTGCTATGCTTTATGGGCCAAATCCTGGTCCAGTTTTAGCCTAAACTCCCATTGACTTCAACAGGGAGCAGATCTGATTGCATAAGGGTTTCCATACAAATTCCATACAGCTTTAAACAAAATGGGATCACTGGCAAGCACAACCCAGAAAAAGCCAGTGCCTAGCTGCTTTAAACAAAACCAGTGAACTCAGACTTCAAATAGAATAAATAAAAAAATTAAACCCCACACTCTCAAACCTGTAACCTTCACATGGCATTACAAAAATTCACTGACTCAGAGGGTCAAAGTGCAAATCATGGTCTCCCATGCCTTGGGAGTGATGTTCTACCATCAAGTACTCTCAGCTCACTCACTGATGCTCCCATTACCAAAGCCTTTGTGTTCTGTTTTAAAGCCACCAAAGACCAGAATCTGGCCACGTTAGCATCAATCTCCTCCTTTGACACATCCAGTCACATCCTCTGCAAGAACACCAGAGATCCTGGAACAAAGCACACAGAGCCAGAAGGTGTAGCTAGAGAACAGTGCAAGGAAGATGCTGCAGAGGAAGTCATGCCAGGAGTCTGACTGTTCTGAAGAGGTTCTCTACAACTGTTTATCTTTGACATAACTACTGAGATGTTTGTAACACCCCTATGAGACTGAGCACAACTACCTACCAGCGAACAACACAGTCTGTCACAACTTAGGAAGAGGTAATACTAACGTAGGACTCCACAAAGTCTGCTTGGAATCCCTTTAGGAAGATTTAACCTCACTGGAAAATATAAAGACATTACTTTGATGATCACTGAAAGCCTTGAAATAGTAAAATAGACAGCTAGTAAACAGTAGCCACTATGACAATGCCATTTCTGTGGCATTACTTGGTAGTAAATGATTAATTCAGTGCATGCTATTAAGCCCCTCAAATCAAAACAATTATAAAAATGAAATTATAGACACAATGATGAATGGTGACAGATGAAATGTTAACAGATCTAGCATCATACACAAAAATAATTTATTTTCTCTGATTACTACTTAGGTGATCAGAGTGTATGAGGTCCTAGTTGCCTGCTTGCTCTAGATTTTATTAATGCTCCAATATCAGACAACCAGTTTGGAAATCAATGCTTATTTAATCATTTTTCTCTGAAGGATTCTATTATTCACAATTGATTTAACAGAAATGAAAGGCTTACCATTAACAGGACCCAGCTGCTGACACTTCTTAGATGAATTATTGAACTTCTAAAAGTGAATTAACTTAACCATCACCAAGACTTATTGCCTGATGTTTCTCATACCAAATTCAGTGTATTTGTAATTACAGAATCAAGCGGTTGATTCTCTGCCTCCTCCTTAAACCCTCACCATATACTCCAAGTAAAAATACAGATTTGCAAAGATGCAAATAAGAGTTATGTACCAAATATAGTCAGTTGGAGCTTAGTGTCAAACTGCTTTTTTACACCATTTATCTTCATCCTCTTTCTAAAAACTCAAAGATACAGGTCATTTCAGGCTTAAACAAACAAACAAACAAAAGGAAATCAGATTTCTGACAAGTTATATCATTTGCCAATGAGATTATTCATGTCCTTTCAAAAGCCTACAGAAGATTACTATAAATTCCTTTGAGGTACAAAGTGAAGATCCATCTTACAAACTGAGGAAATATTACCCAGTTGCAAATAGAAGTAGTACTACAACTCCACCCCCAAAAGCACAGTAAACATACAAAGCAGGAGGCCTATGTATAAAATCTGTTACCTGAGCTACAGGCCTATCTGCTCAAAAACTAAGTCCATCAGACCAGCCTATCACCCTCAAGATATTATGCATTCCCTAGCAGATACAATGCTACTAATGCTAGTCATGAATCATAATTGAGAAATGGTGACAAAAACCTTGAGTGTCCACAGTGTAACATCTCCCAGCTGCACTTGTCTGCAAACAACTTACTGTCCAACAAACATGGACTCATGCTAAGCAATGCTATCCTTCAGCCACAGGTTAGCAGGACCACTGCTGTCTAGCAGCATATCAAGACCAACTGTCCAGATATCAAAACCGGTGAACATTTCAGGTCTTCTAAGACTTTTGCTAATCTGAACTACCTGGCTAAATATGCTTTCAAAATGCTGTAATGGCAACTGCTGTCTCCTTCAGCATTCAACCTACTTGCAGAGCTCAGCTTAATTATACTTACCTTTGTAACTGCTCTGAAGACTTCAGCCCAAGACCAAGTTGGGACTAGGTGCAATCCACTCAGTCATCTGGATTAATAATACAGATTTCTACCTTCCTTTTATGATGGAATGATGTGACATCACACCCATTCTATCCTTTTTACACAAGCTGAAAGTCAACAACTGCCCAAAACCACTAGAGCCTTCTCCAAAGCCCTCAATGGATTTAACTGCTTGCACACTGCTAGAGGCCAAACAACTGGACCTTTTTTACTAGAGTTAGTGTCTGAGGAAGATACTCTTAGAGCAAACAAGTATCTTCTCGAGTACTGTATTTCTCCTTCCCAAACTCCTCCAACTCTTGTAACCTCTTAGTGGAATTAAGTTTTCAAAGTTCTGCTTACATTGGAAGAAAGTTGAAAAACTAAGGAAAATGGGAAGGAATGAAGCTTCATGTGCAGAGCCTTCAAGCTCGTAAGTCTCACTGTCTCAGGAAAAACAGGCTAAAAACTACAGAATTGTGATTATGTTCAAAATATTTAGGTATTCAAGTTTTTCGATCTGCCCTTTCTCCATAGAAGTGAAATGGAAGCTGGCTGGTCATAACTGAAGTCTTGTTAAATTTGATACCTGCATAAAACACGTCAGCAAGTAGGTTATAATAACTCTTTTAAAAAGACATGGACATTGGCAGATTTCCTGCCTTACTTGCACTCATTTTTTCCAGTATTTCCCACATTGCGAAATGCCTCTTAAAGCTACAAAGACAGAGCAGATTGCAAAAGTGGTCCTAGTGGTTCCTATGGGAGTAACATGGTCAGAATCTGGCATTCAACAAAGTTTCCATTTCTACACAGGTTTCATTTATTTTTCGGTTAAAAATAAGACCATATTTTGGCACATAACTAGAGCTGCTCTTACAAGGCAAAAGAAATAACATTGCTGGCAAGCCTCAAAGCTGTTCTGAGACAAAACTGTTGGCAGAACTTTTAGAAAACTTCTTTTTGACTAGAGGCAGAATTCAACAGCAGCATAAATGGGATAAATTTCACTAAAATCCATCTTGTTACACATACTTATTTTGCAGGTCTAAATCCACAGTAAGTTTATATAATGCAAATACATTTAGCTGACATGGAATTCAAATTCTGTTTATCTTCTACATGTCTATAACAACTTTGCATTGAATTCTATATTTCTTGTGTGAACACTTTTTCCTCATACACAAATGCCACTTTGTTAGTTACTAAATATCATGACCATGTCTCACGTATGTGTTAGTGTAGAGTTATCCAATTCAGGTGCCCAGTGGTTGGGGTGTGATGAAATTAGAGTTCCAAGATCTATATTCCTGCATCAATTTCAGGCACGGAAGAAAATAACATAAATCTGACATTTCACAACTTCTGAGGATTTTATTTTGCAACCTACTTTCTAAAATACCTTTTTTGCACGTCATACCCAAGGATTTTTTTTAGACCATGAATAAATTAACCAATAAGCAGCAGTGCTCCTTCAACACAGATCACAGCAAGATTTATTTTCAACTTCACTATAGCACAGACAACCATGAAAGTATTCAGGTACCTGAATGTAGGTGGCCAGGCCGGATACAACCAGAATTATGGATGCAACAAAGAACAAAGAATGTTCAAAGAAACCTTCACCATTTTAGATCAGTGCTTGAAAGCAACTGAATTGAGTCCTTGCCAGAGAGTGAGAAAACTATGCTACAGTGATGTCAGACTGCTGAGGTGAGCTTGTCGGGTTGAGGAATGGGTTACAGTAAGGTTCTCTTTTTTACCTCCTGTCTGGAAAATGCAAATTGTTCTTACTTACTGTGAAAGCAGAGTGGGCAACAGGAGCATTAAATCAGCTACCGTGGCCAGGCTTCAACAGATACATGGAAGCATGGTAAGCAAAAAACTAGCATTTTCCAATGGGTGTTGTTCCTCCCCTTCTTCAGCAGTCGTGTGATCCCATCTTTGGGAAAGTTTGTGATTTTGGCAAGGTGATAACTATTAACACAGGTTAGATAAGAGAAACTGAATTTTTTAAACTTCCATATCTTACCAGATGAACAGAATTTCATCTGTTTAGAAAAAAAAAAAAAAGGCATTAAAGCTGCTTGAGGACTATCATCTTGCCAAATACCAAAATCTGCTGCAAACAAAGGAGGTGTAAGACCGTCTCAAAGAAAAAGCAATACAAAGTTTAAATAAGTAAAACACAGGTTACTTACCCTACAGCTGACCTGACCTTAAATGTAGTTGTTAGAATATCACATTGAAAAGCTCCAGTATTTTGCTTAGCCTATTTTTTTCTTTTATCTGTGCTGGTTTTAATCTGTTATCCTGTTACAGTGAACATCAAAATTACAAAGAAATGTAGACTGGATTTATTTACCTTCAGATTCTTAAGTTTGCATCCAATGTACCACAATGAACAAACTGCTTCAAATAATTCATGTAAGCGTATCTGTAATGCTTGATTGTAAAAGTCAGGCTGCCTACACATAAGGTATCTTTTAAACAAAACACTTCCTTTAGATGTCAATTGACTTAAAACAATTCAACAAATACAAAGAAATGTAAGACATTATTCTACATTGTGACTAGAAATTAACGTTATTAATTTGACCACAAAAGTAATTAATACTTTGACCAAACAGGCAGTGTTAGAACTTCAAATACACTTAAGATGCAGCTACTTTAGGACTGAAATGCCCCCCAGAGTTTTCACTGAGAAGAAATCACACCATTTTTTCAGTGCATTATGCCTGAGAACTCATGCCACAAAAAAAAAAAATAATCGAATCTTCAGGAATTTTAGGCAAATTTGCTACTGAGTATAGGAAGGCATGATAATATTTTTATTTCCACAGTGGAAATAATGTACTACAGGTGTTTCAAAGACTTTGATTTTTTCAAAACAAGCAGTCTCTCTCTTTCCATATGTTACCAAGTCTAACAGAGGCACATTTTTATTTAGGCTAAATCATGCCTTACGGGACACACTTAGGAAGAAAGGAGGACATGCAACTGGCATTTGAGACATATTGCCAGTGCAAAGCTGCCAAAAGCACACAGCAGGGAACATGTTTTGGCTATCATGAGCAGAATAAGCATGCACTCTTTAACCACTGCCAGCTGGCATTTGTTTCCAAATACAGAATGCTCACTAGGCAGTCTGGAGACTGGACATGCTGCTAACCTTAAACTATGCTCCCATAAAAGTGTGCTGCTGAGATACCTCATTAACCATGCCCGTCTCCTAGCCTACTGCCAAATGAGAAAGACTGAATGACACAGGAAAACCATACATTTCTCCTGATGCACAAAAAGTACTTAAAGTATATCCTAACATACTCTAGTGCTTACAAGAGTAATTTTAAGTGTGTTGGAAGGAGTTCCTGCCAACACTTCAAGGAGCAGAAACACTGTCACTACTCCATTATACACAGAAAAAGTGAAATCCAGAGACACAGAGTACCAAGAAAACACAGCAATGAACAGCAAGAGTGGCTGGCACTGTGATTATAAACTACACCATCATGTTTAACACAACCTCTAGCAATCCTCACAACAGAGACGCTCCCTGCTTTATGTGCTGGGGCTGACTTGTGGGTAGAAGATTAATGTTCCCCTCCATCTGCTAATGACTATATAGGTCCCCTGAGCTTTGCACCAAGGGTACTTTGCCCTTAGGATGAAACAAGAAATGGGAATTTGCGTTCATTTCTACACACGCCTACTATTTCCAGCAACACTCCCAATTGTTAAAATGTGTATTATTTCAATTTTATCTACTGAAAATATATTTTATCATGGTAGTTCAACTGTGATTCCAATTAGATTTTCCAAAGTGATCAGTTAAAAGGAGAACAAACCAACAGGGGGGCACTTTTCACTTTTAAAGTGCTTACCTGACACAGTCTGCATTGGTATTTTCCCTCTAAGTGCTCTATTCATTAACTTTTCACTACATTTTCAAAGAGGCTCCACTCTTTTGGACTTCCCTTTCTCTATCACTGATAGCCTGCTGTCACAGACCAAGCAACTCTGAAGGAAGAAATGTACTAGAAACTGCCATGCAAAGCAGAAGCCACTAATTAAACTCTTTGTTTCCTTCAGGGGATTTTGTGAGCGGATTTTAACTTACCCTCCGTAACAGTACCTTTGTTCCTGAGAACTGGAGGCAAGTCAGAGGGAACTTGACACCAGGGCAGTCTTCATGGACCTAAGTCAGTTTGACATCCTGGAAGAACAAGGGGAAAGAGCAGTTACAGAGTGTAGCTTTTAAGGAATATGGCAAACATACTCAACAGAACAATGATACTCAAGGCAAAATCAAGGAAGATCTTAATGTTATCGCCAATATCGACAAATGAGAAATCAAAACCAGAGCATTGTTTCATTAAAGTCTGGGAATGCAGGTGTCTCAGCTTCGTGACACTCTTCCTTTTTACTTCTTCCCACTGAACACCCCTATCAATTTTAACACTGACCCTATCCTCCAACCCAGCTCAAGAAAGAATTAGGTGTCAATGCCAAAATTCCCTGTGAGCACCCAAGAGAATTCCAGGGTCTATCAACTGGTTTTACACCAACACCGAGCATACACAATTAACTTCCCTCATTTTTTTCAACTTAAATTTGAAAAAAAGGAAAAAAATCTGACATACCTTTGCAGCTGAACCATCACCACATGAAAATCCTACCCTCTTTTATAAAAGAAAAAAATAAATGTGATTTCAATAATGTAACCTCTACCAATCCTTTTGATGCAACCAGACACACTCTGTCAACCCACTCCTGCCCAAGACAAGCCAGACAAGAGAGAAAAGGAGAACGAAAGAAAAAGAAAATAAAAGAAATGCCCTTTTTTTCATCTTGTGCAAAGAATTGCTTGATCTCAGACAGACTCTCCCAGAGTGCAGAAACTGCAGCCACAAAAGACAATTTGTAT
Organism: Apus apus; assembly: GCF_020740795.1. Classification (NCBI taxonomy): domain Eukaryota; kingdom Metazoa; phylum Chordata; class Aves; order Apodiformes; family Apodidae; genus Apus; species Apus apus. Next base: position 39,872,860 of record NC_067283.1, on the reverse strand, counting down.
TTCTCACATGAGCGGCACTACAAAACGAGTGCTGAACTAACAAAGTGCCTGTCCAGGCCTTAGTACTCCTAGTATGACTTTGAAAACACTTTGCTATTGGCTTCCCAAGTCAGAAGATACTTTAACTCAAAGATACACACTTAACATTGTTTAAATTGGTTGTAAAATGCAACCAAAAAACCCAGACTGATATGGCATAAGACTGCAGGTCTATCACCAAAGGTATTTCTGTATCTCTGTCTTGTTAGAAATAGCCAAGCTGCTGTCATATTTATGATCTGAATCTAGTGGTATTTGGCCTTTTTCTTATGCTTCCCCAACAACAAATCATGCATTTCAGCTTTCATTTAAAAATTAAAGAAACCATCTTTCCCTTTTTTAAGTGTATAATGCTGGGCAACATACAGAATCATAGAATAGCAAGTTAGAAGGGATCTCAAGGATCATCTCATCCAATCTTTCTTGGCTAAAGAACAGTCTAAAAAAGATGGCCCAGCATCCTATCCAGCCGAATCTTAAAAGTGTCTGATGTTTGGGAATCCACCACTTCCCTCCTGAATATCCTTCAAATACATAGAGCAGCTAAAACGTATTCAGAATTGCTAGTATGTCATTATTACTACGTCACTCAGGTCCTTTTGGAAGGCATAGAGTGAAAAAGCTTGAATCTCAAGGGCCCCCACCACAATAAATATTTATTGTTAAAAACATTAAAGACAAAAGCAAAGACTCAAGAAAGCTAAGGGTCAAAGTAAAAAACACAGCTTTCCTTCCTTGTTGGGCATACAAGATAGCCCCACACCCTTTTGAGCAACAGCCCTCTCTCCATAATGGGCCTCCTCAACTCCCACCTTGTTGTCTTCTGTACAGGTAGGCAGCCGCTGCAGAAAAAAGCCACTGTAGGCTGTGCATCCTACACAGTGCCAACTGCAATCATTCAAGCTTTTATACAAGCCCATTGTACCTCTGCACAAGGGCCACACTCAATTTGGCCCACAGAGAAAATACAGCAGCTTAGTCTGACTGCATCTACTTAGGCTGCAGCAGGCATACAAATACATATATATACACACACACACACACACACCACCTCCAGTAGTCTTTCTGAAAAGCTGAACAAGCATCTTAACTTTAAGCCTGAGACATAGCTAGCACATTTATCTTAAACTCAAGTACTGGTAAAAGGCATAAAGGCATTTCATGTCATTAGTAAAAAACAAAGAAAACATTTATTTGGTGGGGGTGTCAGGGGGGTTACATTTCTCCCTCCAAGTATGCATAGCAAGTATGCATATAGGCACAGGATAACAACTAAACCTGTTCTCCATTATTGAATTTTCCAGTTTGAACATATAGGCATCTATATATAAAGTTCATGTTATTTCAGTGAGCTTGGATGAATAATGCTGGAGGAATTACAATTAATGTAACATAGATTATTTGGTTATCACTACCTTGAGGAATGACTTAAGGAATCTTAACATGGAATCTACGAGTATTTCTGGTGATGTCACTACAACCTCACACAGATGCCCAAGACAAGAAGTGCTGGTATTTTGTCTGCCTTCACACAACATTAGTTTGGAGAAATATGAAATTAATTTTTGACAAAAATGGCACATCTTATATTCAAGCTGTGTATTACAAAACGCAAATGGTCAAACACGATGCCACAACTAACAAGTGTGAGCCACTCCATCCATAAAGATTACTCTCATCATATCAGACACAAAGCACACGTCAAAAGACAATCCTAGGGAACACCAGCCACTCTACAAAAAAAAAAGGCATTTTTTTATTACACCAAATTGTAACAGCCTTTTCAAATGTAGTATGTGTTACAAACCTTCCCAGACTTGTGATGAACTCACCTACACTAACCATAGCCAAGACTACCACCTGACATGTATATTTGTTAGAGCTCTTCTCAACACATGGCAGCAAGACAGTGACTAGTTGAGGCAGAAGCATGGTGCAGAAACACTTTGCTCCACAGCAAGTTTAAGCTTGCTGCCCTTGCACATACTCTTTACAAAATCATTATTATTTTAAATTATGTTGGCCATGAGTACTACACAACAGGCTCCACTGACCCCACAAACAAATTGCTCTTCCCTTCTAAGAATATAATTTAAGAGTATTTAGCATAACTCTTATGATACTTATTTTCTCAGTGGGAAATCTTCTTACAGAATCAGAATAATTTAGGCTGGAAAGGACCTCTAGAGGCATGCACTCCAATTCCCAGTCAAAACAGTGCCAATTTCAGTTAGTTCAAGTTGTTCAGAGTCTTGTCCAGTCAAGATTTTAAATCTCTAAAAGCAAATCCCATAACCTCCACAGACCTCAGGTCCAGAGCTTAAGCATTTTAATTGCTAATTTTTTTCCTTACACACAGTCAGAATTTTCCTATTTCAATGTGTGATGACTGAACCTCATCCTTTCTCTGTACACTTCAAAGAAGCGCATCTCTACTCTGCAACAGCCTGTCAGGAAATGGAAGGCAGCAATTCACCTTCATCTTCTACTCTTCAGGCTGGGCAAACCCAGATCCGTCAGCATCTCCCTATATGCCACGTGCTCCAGCCCCCATCCATATGAACAGTTCTCCTCCGGGCTCTCTCCAGTTTGTCCCTACCTTTCTTGCACTAGGGCCAAAGGCTGGACACAGCATTTTTCCAGGAATGGTCTTGTTAAGAGCAACAGTCAAGCTCCTCAACTGGGTGGCCACACTATTGCTAATACAGCTCAGCACACCATTTAGTCTCCATCGCTGCAAGAGCACAACTGCTGATGGCTCTGATCCAACGTTCCTTTTGAATCTATCCTTCCATTCCTACAATTCCTCTACCCTAAGAATAAGGAGATAGAAGAAAACAAGTGGTGTGAGGGGGCACCAAATATCCATTAGGCAATACTATAACATAAACAAGAAGCTAACGTCATAGCTAATATTCCTTGAGAAAAACTTAAAAAGAAGTGGGGCATGATCTTACAGCCACGGAGGTCAACTCAAATTTTGTGGGAGAAAGCATGGCAATATCCCATATCTTAAGAAGTAGTAAACTTGCAAATCAGTACAGTAAACCTGAAAAGTACTCTTTTTCTAATTAATTTTTAAAGGGAAATATTTTAGCTAAAATATTAACATCTAGTGATGGCTGAAACAAGGTAGCTGCTTCAAGTTAAAACTCCTTAAACTATTCATGAAAATGCAAAAAAGCCTTTCATGTATTTTACCTAGATCCTACAGCACTGCTTTATGGGTCCCCTGACATATAGGGCAGCATCAACTACCTTACTTTCTGATTTGAAAGCAAGTTCATCTGAGGACAACCTCAGAGGAGCAGCACAAAGGATTTGACAGGAGAATGCACTGCTTCAGGACTGGCATCTCAGATAATCTAAACAACAGATCACTCTGGAGCAGCATTTTTGCACTGATCAAACAAAGAAATAGCTATACTTAAAGAAAACTGAAGTTAGTTTAGAATGCAGCTATACAACTTCCTGTAGTTGACTCCAGAATAAATAAAAGACATATGATCTGTAACATCCTTTGACTTTTCTTTGAACTCTAAATGCAAAGTTTTGAAGACCAGGATTTTCTTATTAGTTACTTCCAAGTGTTTTGCTAAATTAAATTTCCAAATACTACCTAACGCTAAAACATTGGCATGTACCCATACCATAGGCTAAAACACTCCTTCTTAAAGAAAAACAATTTCTAATTATTATTTCAAGATTGGGTGTACCACATTACTTGATGAAATGAGCAGAACATGCCACTCGCTCATGTGATAATTCCAAAGCACTTGAAGAGACTCTGGACATAGACCAAAACAGATGCAAGATGGAAGAGATGTGAGATAAGGAAGACGTGCTACCTGCACTGAGAGCAATCTTCCTTGCGAGGCAGTGCAAAGCGTGGCCTTACAGAGGGTGAATCAGGTTTCACTCAGAGATCCAAGGAAGGCAGCTTTCTATAAAACTTCATAGGATGCTGCCCATATGCAAGAACGGGTTTAATAAAGATTCAATTTATCATTTATTTAAAGCTTGTCTTCTGTTACTTTGCTACATATTGCTGCCACAGGGAGCAGCTTTTTTCATATCTGCCTAGATAAAGCTAAAACCTCCAGAATCATGACTGCCAAATACTCCAACAACAATCAGCAGCCCTGGACCTTAAGACTATGCTGTGCAAGTCCAAGACCTGCCCTCTTAGCAGGTGCAAAAGTTCCACCCAAATGCACAAAATAAGTTCTAACATAGAGAAACAGACATGGAAATATTTGTACAAACACCCCTGCATACTCATTTCTGCACACTGCATAGGAAATGTAAGCAGAATTCTGCATTATCATGTGTCTTTAATATTCCACATCCATGAGAGAAATGCCATGGCCAATGTCCCAGAGCTGCTGCATAGTGGTAGCGCCAAAGGCGCCTCTCAGTGAATCTGCTGCAACGATGGCAAGTCATGTCCTCCCAGCCCCACGCTGCCGACTATCAACTTCCCACACCAGTCTACTAAACAGCTGACAAGCTGTAGAACTGCACGAGACGCAAAAGAGAGCAACAAGAGCCTCTCCCAGGAGAGGCCCCTCTGCCTGTACCCAGCAAGATCACACGCATCAGCACAGGATTCAACTCAGGTCTGAAGTTTAACACGTGACCTGGAAAGGTTTTGTCATCACTTGTCTAATAAGCTGCACAAAACCCACTCTATGTGAAAAGCTTTTAAACACCTCCAAGACTGGCACTTTTACTTCTCCAGGTTCAGGGTTGTTTTTCTTTCCCCTTCATCCTACCCTCTCCATTTAGCTTACACAGAGACCACCTCCAGAGTGCCATGCTAATTAGCAACAGCTTGCGCTCTATATTAAAAACAAAAATAGCCCAAAAAAAATCTAGTGAAAAGGGAAATTGAGTGAGCTCATATGCATTTCATCACCTCGTTAATATTGGCATATTTTAATTATACTCGAATAATTTTAATTCTGACTTGCCATAATTGCTGAAAAATAAAGTCATAAATCAGATGTGTGATATGGTAGAGTCTGTTGCCCTACAGACTGCTATATAGTGCTACAAAAATATATATATGGTTGTAATCAAAGCTGACAATAATAAGCACACTGTGTCAGCATAAAAGAAAGAGGTGAACAGTAGAGAAAAGTTAGGCTGGTGTGAAAAATAAATCCATAATCTCCAAAGTATCACTTAAAAAAACTAAATAAATATTTGATAAAATTGAGTTCTTTTTGCTTTCACTAACAGTAGAAACCCCTTCCCAAATAAAAAATAATAATAATAATAAAAAAATATTCCTTATAAGTAAATGTCTATTCTACACATTTTCTACAGTTTCCTCTATTTCATAACCATTTGGCTTTTTCCCAGTGGGCCTAATTCTGTTTCTTTATGTCTGTACCTCCTACACGTTCAGCATTTTTTAATTTATCTACCTTGAATATGAACTAAACTGTAGATTACAGAGAATAAGAAGTTAAATGACTCTTCAACTATTAAAGATGTCCCGGTATTGAAGCAAACGTAATACTGCACATTGTTCCGAAGGAGGGAAATGTGATTCAATTGACATTTCATCAGTATCTTGGGACTCAAGACCATCTCCTACAATATTGAATATTTAATTACAACACAACCTACAAAGAAGCAAAACTTGACATAATTATTTTTCCCAGTGTCTTGCCCAAGCTTTAACAATAGTTTGCAGTTACAATATGGACTATAATAGACTTGGTTATTATAATTAAGATCAGCTAAGCTACATTAGGGAACTTCAATAACTACTGTCTCCTCCTAATATATAAGCAAGGAGTCAATTATATTGAAAGACAACAGATTTAACGCAGATAGAGTTCAATGCTACAAGATACTACTGAAACAACAGGTTATTAAAGAGGCAAGAACACACTAAAGCCACATGTGTGAAGTAACTGTTAGCTGAGAAGGGTTAGAAGAAAGTTCCACCATGACAAAAAGCACACCCTAACAGCTCACAACAATTGGATGGCACTGGCCAGATCTTGTATCACATCCCACTGAGAAGCAGCAGCTTTTTAAATCATCACCGAGAACCCACACTAGGAGAAGAATGCCCTACGGTGCTAAGCAGTGGAAAATGAGATCTTCGTCTTGAAAGTACTGGTGTTTCACAGAAGTATTAGCACAGATCTGGATGAACCTGCTTGCAACTCTGATTTCAAATGTAAGTCCACAGAAGTCAATGGGGACTCTGTTAATACTACATACCTCTCCCACTACGTCCATAGAGACAGAAGTGTGAAAATGGATGATCCCTTTTGACCACAAGGGTCTCAGACTCTACTGTACACACCTGTGGGCACCTCATAATTGCAAATTTGCTTAGAATAATTCATTTCATTCCATGGAAGTGTGGAGATTTGAGAGAATATTGAGCCTGCTACACCTCACCCACATTAAGACCCATTACCCTGAAATGAACTGGTATCCTTGCATCAACAGAACACTTTTACTACAGACAAAACTACTTCAGCAGAAAACCAAGCCAGCACCATGGTGAACCAGTCCTTGGTGGTGTCACTCCTTATACCCACAGTGAACCTGATTTTCAAGTGTAACAGAAATGCTTTAACACACTGCTGTTGGGGTGAATTTGCCTGAAAATGCAAGTGGAGCACAGACCCCTCAGCTCTGCAAGAAGGTGCAGAAGCAAATCAAATGAGATACAACATACCCCAAAGTAGAACAATCTGCTTTGGAGCCAGCTATAGCACTCTTCACAAGCAAGCTCAGTCACAGAACAATGACAAACCAAGTGAAGGCAGATCCTATACTGGTAAACACTCTCATTTACCAACACTTTAATACTACTATACAAGGACAAATCCTGCAACCTTTCATCTAGCAAAACGTTTTTCATTAGAAGCTTACCCACATAAAAAACTTGAGATCAACCTCCTCTGATCATTAGATCAGACAAAGACAGATGCTGACACATCAAACTCTCACCCAGGTCTTGGTTCACAAAGGAAAGGTTTAATTAATACTTTAAAACAAAACTAGCTTTCTTGGTTAAAGACAAAACACTCAGCAACTCTCAATGTTATTTTAAGAGCAATGTTTTTTCAGTTTTGCTTCCAACTCTTCCCAAATGACATAACCAGAACTGCAAACAAGTGATGTCCACATAGCAACTTCTACCACAATGACACAATTGGTCTAAATTTACATTGCCAATACTTTACTGTAATTCGGCTTCTCCTACATGCACAGGCTCTTGCACTAGATAATCTTCAGCTAACCATAATGTCATATACAATTAACCTATGCTTGCTAAACTTCCTTGTGAGAACTTTTCCACAAGAGACAAAGCGCAGTCCCAGTCAATCTCCTCTCCTGGGGCTGCTGCTGCACCGCCCTGGTGGGCACTCTCTGGATCCACAGGAGTCCCTGGACAATAATATTTTGTGTTGCCCCATTAAATATTTTCTTTTCAGAATCCATGCCGTTATTTCCTGTGTCTCTTCAAGATGTGAAGTTAGACTGCTTTACAGACTAAATATATGGCCAATGATTTAGCCCTTTGTATTTCATGTTACTAAAATGTTGTTAAGCAAGTCTCAGCCAAAATATCAACACTATCAAAATCAGTAAAACTCTGCCACAGACTCAAACGATCAAACTGTCACTCTAAATACAAACAAAACCGTACCACTAGGAAGTATCAAAAACTGCATGAAGCGCATTCGTATTACATCCTTTTTAGCAGAGCCTGCAATACAGACGCACCGGTGAGTCTCCACATTGTATTTGTTAAACATCTACCACTTACTGGCCGCCAGCAGAAGGGCTCCAGCAGCCCCTCACCCAGCCAGCTCCACTCACCCAGAAGTAATCCCTGCTCCAGCCACAGAGTCACCGCCACCCAGTCCCAACAACATCCCTCAGCACGGCAAGAAGGTGCGGTGGCTCTGAAACGGAACTGCACATCCCAAGGGGCAGAAGAACCGCCCCTGCACGCCTCCCCGGTCATTTAGAGAGGTATTTAGGTATGTAACTATTCAACACGCACCAAGATGAAGTGAGTAAGAAAGAAATCTGGTGTGCACCGCGGCGCTCGCTGCGCAGGAATTTCATTCAGCAAAGCGCAGCATCGCTGCAATTCTGCTTTCATACTCTGAATCACTTTTACAGCAAGCGCGGCCAAGACCCATTAGCTTTTTTTAAGCGGATCTGTAAACCCAAATATTTCCTTTTTCCTCCGAAACAACTACTCCTTTACAAAAACGATGGCAACTAGGGCAGCAAGCGACAGCTCCGCAGCAGCGGAGGCTCGTTTTGCCCCGGCTCCGGCTGTCAGGGTCCCGAGCACAGTTCTGCGCTTCCTACGCACGACTTTGTACCATCAAATCACTCCCTGACGACGTCTCGGGTGCGCTTTTGTCTGCGAAGGAGAAGGAACGAAGCGCCCCGGCACCACGGCGGAGCCACAGCCGCTCCGGGGCTCCAACACGACCATCACGGCCGCGCCGCCGGCCCGCGTCGCGTCCCGCCCCGCCGCGGCGCCCGGGCACCCCGCGCTCTCAGCTCCACGGCCCCCCAAGCCCGCCCGGAGTCGCGCCGGGGCACCGGCAGCCGGGGAAGGGAGCTGGTGGGGGCAGACGCTGCGCCAGCCCGGGGACTACCAGGGGGCAGCCGGCAGGGCAGGGCAGGGCAGGGCAGCGCTCCCCGCTCCCCTCCCCGCGTCCCCCCCCACCGCAGAACACGGCACGGCAAGAGGACAGAGCCCGAGCCGGAGCCGCCGCCTCCGCTTTACCTCCGCAGCCTCCCGCTCCCGCCGCCGCCCCGCCAGTGCCGCCGGCAGCGGCGGCAGCAGCCCCGGACCCCCCGCCCCGCCCCGCCCCGCCCCGCCCCCTGGCGGGGCTGCCGGAGGCTCGCGCGCCCCCTTGCCGTGCGGGGCGGGCGCGGGGGGTGCGGGGAGCGGGGGCGTCCCCGCCATGTTGCCCCCTCCGCCGCCCGCGGGCAGGTGCGGGCGGTGCGGGACGGGGGTTCGGCGGCCCCCTGAGCTCGCCCCCCGCTCCCCGGGCGCGGTCAGCCGCTGCCCAAATAGAGCGGGAAGGCGGTCCCGCCCGCTCTGAGGACTTGTCGTCCCCGTCCCGCATTCTGCCCAGCCCCCGGGGGCAGGGGCACGCAACGGGCTTGGCTCCCGCGCCCAGCGGACCGGAGCCGCCGTCACTCTAGTTCTCTTAATTTTAGCCGCTCAGTCTGCAGCCCGCGGATGAAGTTTTTCTCTCGGCCTGGCACCTGCTTGGAGCACCTGAGCACCTGATGTGCCTCCTCCTGCCTTTGGTGCCGGGGCGGGAGGGACTTCCAGGTGCCTTCTGCTGGCAGGTGGGCCCGGCGAGCAGCTCCGGGAATATGCAGGGCAGGATGTTAGGTTTCCTGCTGGGGAACACATCCTGACAGCGAGAGGAGAGGTGCTCCAGTCGGGATGGGCAACCAGCCGCAAGGTTTCTGCTCAGCAGCCGGTGGGACCTCCAGCCTCTGCTCGGCTGCCGTGCCTGGCAGCTCGCAAAGTCTGTCAGAGAGAAACGCGGGCGAAAACACACTGTTCAGAATTTTGACAGCTGTAATGAGCTCAAGGAAGAATTATGTAAACATTATTAAGTGTAATAAACACATGTCAGCGTTAGGCAGTCTTGTGGAGAAATGTTGGTAAAAGCCACGGCGAACGTTTTATTCATAATGTCTTTCTAACTTTATGTAGCTGGGGTAATAGGCCCTATGCTTTGCTGTTGCCTCGATGGAAAATCATTACCCAGTAATAGATGAGCCAGTTCGGAAGGAGAGCCACTGGGATACTGCACACTTTCATTCATAGATGCTACGTATTAGAGGAAGTAGCAGGAGGCCTGCCAACTTTCCCAATTTAATTATTAAGCTGTCAGTTCCTGACTCCTTGTTTCAACTTCCTGAGGCAACATCTGGCTGTAATAACAAAAATAAATAAATAAAATAAAATTTGATCATTCACTCAGCAGCATTCTATTTGCAACATTCTTTTTACTGCAGCTTTTATGAAATACTTGATTCGGGGGATCTGGACTCGGCATCTCTCTGAACTACCCAAAAATAAAGATGAGAATAGTTTTGGCTGTGATCCTTGTGGCAAAGCTGTGCAGAAGGCTATATCACACTTGAGCCTTTTTTCAACAAGTGTGATGGTGTGCATTTTAATCTTCCTAATCCTTCTTTTATTCAGAAGAACATCAGCGTTTTTTTTTCACTGCATGAAGCTCAATGATATGACCTTGGGAGATGAAAAAATAAGAACTTTTGCTAGCCAAGAATGTTTGCGTTTTCATCAAAAATTGCTTCAAAAGGGTAATGTTGGTTTCAGGGGAAAAAAAAAAAAAGCTGTAAAGGATATCAGATTTAAATGCTACCAAATGTGAGCGAAACACTGAAAAGAAGTTTTAAAATATCTATGACTGTGTCTTCATGTGTTCTTTGCGTCTGTTTCATATGATAGGACAGCTTCAGCTCACGATTCGTTATTGCGGTGCCTTTTAGAACTGCCTCTGTTTTTTCATATCCTCACTCAAATACACATACACACTTACAAAAATATGTCTCTATATATGTATACAGCACACAGAGAGACAAATACAGAGTGACTCAGCTCTGTGTTTCACTTGCTTAATCAGTTTCCAAAGCTCCAGCACTTTTATATTTAAAATGCCTAAAGCTGCCTTTCCCACATTGCTGATTTCACTTGCCAGGATGCGGAGCCTTTGACAAAGCTAAGCCTTCTGTGCTGCCTTCAGTGGGTCAAACTCTCCTAAATGCCATTCTGCAGGTCAGGAGGTGAGCCCTTCCATTAATCACACAGCAGCTTGGACTTCAGCACTAACCCTGCACGCTAGTCCGAAGGAATCCTAGAAGACCTTCTTTTCTGGTGGAAAGGAGCTAAGGAAGGAAATTGAGATCTGGAGGCAGAGCTCTCCTGCAAGCCCAAACTGCAATGAGATGGGATGCTGTGGGGTGACCACCATCACTGATGAATGTCATTCTGCACTGCATGGCACTTTGGTCTCTCCTGTGCTATGGACCAATGGGAGGTGTAAACAGCTCTGGTGGTATGAGTTGGGCATGTTTGGTAGCAGTGTTGAATTCAGTACCTTCCCTTAGTGCTCCTAGACAAAGCACTCTTTCTGGTTTTCCCATTCCATTATTTCTTTCTCCCATTATTAGAGATCAGAAGAGTCTGAAGTCAATGTTGCTGTCCTTTGGACTCCTGTCAGAGGCTGGATGTTACATACTTTCTGGCCTCCACTCCTTCCCACCCTCTGCCCCTCAAAAGTTTCCTTCTTCTCGTAGCTTGAAGGAGCTTCTGGAATATTTTATTGATTCCTTAGCTGCTCTCCACTGGAACTTCTCATAATTCCTGGCTTCCTAAGGCCCACAGCTTACTTTTTCTTTTATATCCTCCAGTTCAAGCAGCAGAAAGACTAGCTATCCTGTTAAGTAGGGTAGACTTTTCTTAAGTCATTGAAAGAACTATGAATAATCCTTTCATACTTGACTCTCATCTTCAAATGAAATTACTATACCTCTTAAGTACTCATAGGAGGGGAATGAATATATAAATGCTATTCAAGATATTCCTGTTTTTTCAACAGTTCATGAAAGATCAGTCAGAATCCTCCTTTAGACTGTAAGGAAGAAAGAAAATAGAGGGAGGGGAGAGAGTTGAAAGTGGATTTTCTGGTCAAATTCTATTTGTAATTTTTTCTACCATTAGCCAATTTCCAGGCATACAGATCAAGTGGTTAGATTTATTTTTTTTTTAGAAAAGTCACCTGGGATTTAAATAAATAAATAGATAAATGAATAAAAATTATAACACTCCGAACAAAACATTTCAAAATGCTCTGGACCAAAGCATTGTTTCTGAGACAGTAGCAAAGACTACACCAAGTCTTGTGACCAGATACATCTTTAAAAACTTTTATGTAGCATCTTGCAATAGGAATTAGTTTGTACTATAGGAAGGAGAATTTGTATTTTTGTATATTAAGGAGTCTATAATGAATTTCCCTACTTCTTGCTCAGGAGATCCCTTGACAACTTCTGTACCATGTACAAATTGAGCAGTAAAAAGGAAAATATGCAAAAAAAAAAAAAAAAAGTAAACTCTTTACAAAAAGAAGGTTGAAGAACAGTTTCACACAAAGAATTTCACCATCTGATGGTGAAGGTCAATAACATAATGAATAAGACTACAACAGATGTATTTACATGTTTACAAATGTGAAAGAAGAAATTAGGGTCTTCTTAAAAGTAGCAGCTATTAATTGCCAGACTCACATACAGACACACATTTGGAGGGACTGCTAATTAATTGAATGAAGAACTAGAGGAGTTTCAGCTTCAAATGACTTGCCATAGACCTAAGGGTTCAGGTGAGAGACTCTTGATTCCCAGATGGATCCCAAGCTGTATAGCATTTGTTGTCTGTAGGGAGGCAATGATGTTTATCTGAAAAAGAATTGCATATGGAGAAGGAAGTTTTAACCAGTGAAAGTAGGCTGTGCTGATCCACTAGGGCCAGCATCAGCAGCTATGAAAACAGACTGACATAAAGAGCCTCCCAGGTATCTCTTATTGTATGGTCTGGAGACATCAGCTCATATAAAACTGCAAAAGCCTTCAGTCTCTGAATCTAAAATTGTTTTCCTTAATGAAAAGCATCATGTGCTGAAAGGAAGAAAAAAACCTCCTTCAGGATTTGAAACATCAGCCAGCAGACAAGAGAAATCCAGAATCCCACTGAGCTTGAGGGAATTTCTGCACACTTAAATGAACATTTGATGCAACAGCCAGCACTCACCTAAGGACATGATATAAATCCCAAAGTATTAATAATAACAACTCAATTCCGGTTTTTTTTGTGTGTGTGTTTTTGTTTTTTTTTTTTATAAGATACTAGTAAGAAGGAACGTGGAGTCTGTGAACAGAGTTTAGTGTGAATTTTGCCTCTGCCACACTTTCTAGGTAACAGAGATTATATTTTACATTTAGGGATGAAAAATAAAACTGTGGTGCAATCAGACCATCATGCAGTATTAACTGATAGTGGCAGCTGATATTACAGGAGCATCTGCAGCTACAAATATTCATCTGGGACTCCTTTAGGCTTCTGTGTATCAGCTGGTCTTCTGTTATTTCCTTGGGAGTTGAACTAAGCAACACATGGGTGCTGTGACTTCTGAATGCTCAATAAAGGAAGTAAAAAATAAAGCAAATGGAAAATCCAACCAGTATAATTGATATTGTAAAACCTCCTCTACTGAGTTCAGGAATGACTCAACAAGGGCACGAATAAAAGACAAAGAAGGAAGGCTATAGAACAGCTAACTCATTTGTTACCTGAGAGTTTTCCTCAACGATAATTAGAAGATTGGGAGAGATAATTAGGTGCATTCCATTTTGAAGAACTGCTCCTCGAGGTTGTCCCCAGGATGGATTGGCAGGGAGTATCAGATAGCAACTGTACCAAAAAGACAATATGAAGAACATGAGAGGACTGTTTGGTGGGAGTGGAAAAGGCTGTAAAGGTCTTCAAGGAGTTAGGATGTAAAATTGCAGAAAGCACAGCAAATTTGTAAGAAATCATGCCATGTGGGCATACAATTAGTGACAATTAACTGGAACCTGAATTACAGAAAAAAAATGTATAGGGCAGAAAATTCTTACAATTGCTGAGGTAAAAAAATAAACAAAGAGAGCCTGCTAGAAGTGCTGTGGACTTGGCTAATAAAGAAAAACTCAATTTGGATGTAGAAAGAACAAAAATGTACAATAGGGAAAAACAGATGTCTAAATCAAGCTGTGTTAGTATTACTGGATTTGTACCATACACTTATGATAACATGTAATTCCTCCAAGATTTCTGTTAGATCTTGTCTTGAAGGAACCACTGCACCTGATTGGCACAGGTCAGTGTTACTTGGGGGTCACAAATTAAATAACAGGGAACCCAAGTATCTGAGTATAAATTGGAGTATTTCATTCTTATGGGCTGATCACAGTAGCTATGGAGTGCACAGAGTACATGGATGACACTGCTTGCTACTTTACAAAGCTCCACCAAAAAGATGCTTCCAGAAATAAGGAGTAGAAGTAAGTTTTGCTGGTAGCATGCAACAGCAAAGTATGTTTCTTGAAAGGATTTGGTAACCCATCCACTAAGGCATGAAAGACTGGGGACATTGGCACATGCGCTGATGAAACATAGTGTTGCAGTTTGGCCCTGCAAGCTGTGTTTTCTGGCAGAGGAATCCAAATGGCTGGTTTAAGTCAAAGCTTTAGACATCTTCAGACAAGTATGAACTAGTGTCTGTCCTGCATGTAATGGAAGGGATATACTGTGTAAATCACATCAGTGATCCACGCTTAGAGTTCTGATCAGAGAAGAACAACGAATCTGTCTTACAAAGGTCCGTGTGTCATCTTTTTATGTAACACCACTCAGCCCTCAACAATCCAATGCTCTTCTGATTAAATTATTTTTTGATTCATGCTTCCTGAGAAAATTTCATATTTATCAAAAACTGGCAAGAATCTTTGCACATGCACAGGTGTCAGATGCGAAAGACTTTTATGTCAGTGACCTGAGACAGTATTTCAAAAGATGAACCAATATACAAGTCAGGTGTGAGCATGCCAAACACAGGATATCAACAACAACAAATAGACACTAATCTATCTGAGAAAAAAAACCAGAAAGTTGCAACTATGCAGCTGAATAGTGGAAGACTGAATCTAGTGGAAGACTTAAAAAATTCTGAAGTTTTCAGAATAGTACATGCCCCAATAATGGGCCTGGCCCATGAGCTATGGACTCCGTATTCCTCTGTCATTTTAGTCCATCTAAAAGCAGAGCCCCAGGAATTACTACAGCTTTCAAAATCTTTGTAGATGATGGACTCCCAGGTTTTCTAGGAGTTTCTACAGTACTGAAACCTCTGTCGCTGGTTAGAATTATGGAAAAACTAAACAGAGAAAAAGTCATAATAATCAGTGCAAGCAGCCACAGGGATATATGTGTCTTTATAAATGTGGCTTAATAAATGTGTCATTTTTAAATATATATATATTTTTAAGATATATATATAAAATACTATGGAAAGTTAAGTCCTACCAGCACATATAGAAGTTCTTATTTGCAGTGTCTCAGCATACTTCTCCCTGGCTTTACTTCCTAAATTCAGCCTCTAGGGCAGATGTCCTGCAATTACTTTTGAAATGACATTCCTATAACCTAGCTCCTTAAGTGAACCAGTGTGGAGTACAGTATGAAAGGATATTTTTAGGTGACTTATTTTACCAGTTACTTTTTATGGTCTTTTACAAGTTGATTGCTGCATGGACCCACATAGGGC
Organism: Apus apus; assembly: GCF_020740795.1. Taxonomy (NCBI): domain Eukaryota; kingdom Metazoa; phylum Chordata; class Aves; order Apodiformes; family Apodidae; genus Apus; species Apus apus. The sequence continues at coordinate 39,857,399 of NC_067283.1, read as the reverse complement.
ACCTACATTCCCCAGAACCTTGACAGGTTAGCAACAAATATTTCATGCAAGGGATTTAATAAAGAGTGGTAATTGAACCTGTATTCTGTTCTTCTGCAGTATATCCTTGGATATGCTATAAGTGGGTGGCATAATTGAATAAAAGATTAGGCAGATGTTTGACTGGTAAATATACCATAGATCCATTGCTGCTGCAAGTGATTGTTTCATCAGATAATCTGTTCCAGGTTTATAACCAGTCCTACAGACAATGCTGAGTGATGAGGCTGAAATGTAGGTTTCTGGCCTCCTTTTGAAGAAGTGTCTGCTGATTAGGGAAGATACCCTAGGACGTCTCAGAATGGCACTTAACACCTACCTCAAGGCAAGCCTTTAATGTCCCTAACTTCAAGTCAATTTCACACCTAGCATCTAGATGCTTTCTGGCCATCTTTTCAGAGTATCACATTGAATCTTAAGTATTTCATTATTTTATCCTTATTTGGAAATAAATATCTCCAAAACAATACAAACAAGCAAGCAAACAACCAATATCAATAGGGTGTCTGTAAATTGAGACCTTAGACACAATGGTTTATCTATGAAGAATAAAACACAGCTATTTATCTGTGTTAACCTTTGACTACTTACTTAGTCACATGGAACAGCTTATTAAAAAAAAAGAAAGGGTGATGTATAGGGCTAACACCTACTCCAAGGAGGTTTGCAAAATCACACTGTCACTATTTCATTCAACCCAGTTAGGTCAGAGTCTTATAATTAAATTCAGTGAGTTTTACATCAAGCCTTCAGTCTGCATTCTTCGTTGTCATAAACACAGTTGATATTTGTTATTATTTATGCTGTAGTACTTTTCCATGTGTGTTTGGGTTTTGTGCAAATACAGGAAGAAACAGACTTATTGCTATGGGGATAAAATGTGCTTTCCTAACACAGGAAAATATCCCTCCAACTGGATAAGCGTTACTGAGTTTCATCCATCGCTCGTATCCAACTGTAATTTGCTCTGGAGCATTCTACTATAGCTTTCTGTAAGGAGCAGCATGAAAATTGCATTGAATCATATTCAGGAGTGAAAATAAAGGGGGAAGGAAAGGGCATCACCACCATCCCAGCCTCAGCTAGACGAGCGGTAACCCACCTCTCCCAGCTGGTGGGGCCGGTGCAGTGAGAGCTCCCTCTTCCGTTGGAGATAGCTTTCATCACCGGCACATCCTTTTTTTAACCCAAACATCTGGTTCCCTGCTACATTTTGTCACCGCCCTACTTAACGCACATTTCCATTTTAAATGAACATTGTTCTGTTGCGTTCTTTTACAGCTTTTTGTTGTTTTGTACTGTGGCATCCCTTGGGCTTTCTATTGACTTAACACGAAAATCGATACCTCTTTTCCAGAAAAAAGATCTGAATAAGCTGAATGCAAATTATACAGTCATCAAGGCACCATTTAAATTAAACTGAAACAAGTCCAGGAAGGCACAACATACTAAGACCAGCCTTCTCTCTTCACGACTAGTTGTAAGGCAGTATCATTGGCATTTATGATCTGAGTGAAGTTTTGTTTAAAATGTCATCAGGTTTTGTAAACTTGGAAAATACTTCTTGGAATAATTAATATATATAAGACTATTTTTTAGTTAAAGAATGTATTTACTTCTTTCAGTTCAATATGCTCGCTCACAAGGTGAGTCTGAAACTTGGTTAACTGTCAAAGTCCAAGAACAAGTATGAACCTGTAACAACACTTGGCTTTCAAATACAATAAAGAATAACTTTGATAGGAACTATTTATGTTGGAAGGTGTGTTAGTATCTCCCATTAATCTGCCTCATTCTGTGGCTCCTTTTCCCCCAACTGATTGGTTCACCTACTTAGGTATTTGTGGAAAGAACAGTCATTTGCTAAATGCTTTCACAGCCCATAGCACAGGAGGGTCCTGACCTGACTGGTCTTTGGCCTTAAACTATTTTAAAGGAATTTGTTATTTATTATTTTTGTGTGTGATATATCATGGAAATTTTCCATTGCTCTCATGTTTTATTGAAGGTTATTTTTTATCCCACTTAATATGTCTCAGTTGTCCTCAGAGTGTCAGGTTTACAATCTGGCAGCTTCTGCAATACAATCATGATAGAGATGATATAGAATAATGGTTGTGTTGCATTAAGACACGAGAAATCAGTGTAACATTTTGAAGTCTTGCAGTAGCAGCACAAATGACACCCCATGATGGCATTTTCCTTTTGTTTAGACACAGCTGGATTGCAAACATCCAAACCAAAAATTCTGTATTTGTTTATAGGCAATTACAGTACTACCAGCAGTGCATGCTCCTCTGAGTTTGCCTTCATTCAACTCTGACCAAGGATGAGTGAGCACCATTTTGAATATGAAGGCAGTTCAATTTTCACGCTTATTCAATCCTTATTCAACCCTGGGCTTTTGCTGAGACTATGCTAGTAAAAGTGCCACATATAAAAATGGCTTTACGATACACATTTGTACTCAAAAAGTTCAGCTGCAACAGGAACTGATGTGTCTGCATAAAGCATATTTGTGTGTATGAGAGAGTGTGTATGTATTTTCAGGGAGATTCAAACAAAATAATGTGTAGAGGCAAGTTATTTGAATTTTGTCCCTTTGCATTTGAAAATTCTAGACTGTGCAACCAGCAATTTAATCTGCCTTCCCACAGTAAGTTTTAGTATAAGCAGCAACAAAATATTCTGAACACTCAGCCAACCAAATCAATTCAGCACTGTAAGAGCTCAAAGCAGCTCCGCTGTCTTGTATTTTCACATCCACAAATTAACAGGATATATTATGTTTTTCATTTAGTAGTAGTATCTTCTCCATTTGTATTTATTCTACATCAGAGAAAATTTCTTTGGAATTCCTTATCCGCAATGTACTGAGAAAAAAGGGTAACTTTTCATATGTTCATATTCTGAATTTCCAGGCAGGAAGGCAGGCAATATAACAGTAAGGAGTCTTTTGGGGAACAGATCTTGACCACACTGGATATGTGAGGTTTCATTGAATCTTATAATAATAATAATAATAATAATAATAATAATAATAATAATAATAATAATAATAATAATAATAATAATAATAATAATAATAATAATAATAATGCAAACAATCAAATAAAACAAACTAAAAATAGCTCAGTTTTCTTCACATATAAAGCTGACATTGCTGCCCTATCTTTTTGCCAGTCCACCTTCCACATTATTTTTTTTTAATCTATCAGCCATCTTCAATTACATTTGGCAGAATTCTCAAAGACAAAAGTTGTTAAAAGTTTTCTGAACTTCATACCTAGGTGCAGGACGGGAGGACAGAGACCTTGCTGATGCTGCCACCAAGGGAAGTCAGCTCATATGGGATTTGGTGTTTGACAGTACTTGTGCCCACTCCCCGGCCAACCAACCAGCAAATGCCAGTCGGTCACAGAATCACAGAATTGTCCTTGCAGACTTTCTTCATCTGGCAGCATAAATAAAGTATATATGGTGGGCACAGGAGGGAGCTGATGGTCTAGTGGATACATCGGGGAGGTTTTGGAGCAGGTGAGCTGAAAAGAATAGGAGGATGTGGTGGTGGAAGGCAGTAAAATTAGGGAGAGGCAACTAACCACTGGTACAGCAGCAGAGAGGTTTGTGTAAGAGGGAACCTAGCTAGTGGGGATGATATCAGAGAAGATGTAGGACACAAGTTTATAGGAAGCAAGGCTGCCTTAGCGCTGTTGTCACAACCTGCTTACTGTAATGTAATTGCTTGTAGACAATGGAAGACAATCATTGTAAATTACGAAATGTAATGCATAAACTGTTTATATATATGTAGTTTATATATAATATGAGAGAATATCCTCCCTGTTAACAGGCTTGAAGTTTAATGTCTTACTAGATTATTATGCCAATAATGAAGTTTCGTTATTTAAAAGAGATACATTATGGGAAAAACAATCATAGCAGCAGTATTCAAGTAGTCATCCACTTTGCAGTTTTCACATATTTCCAAGCTGTTAGTTGTTTTAAAAGAAACCATAATTACATTAAATACTTTACAGTGTTCAAGAACAGGAATTGCTTGGCTTTCCACTGGGTTATTATCTTGCAGCAAACATGGATGAGGTGTTCAGTGTAATCACAAATAAAAAAGAAAATGAATACTCAGCATTATCACATTAGAATGAAGACCACACAACAGAAAACACTGGAAAACATTTCACTTTTATATTAACATTTGACAGATATTATTTTATCCATAACTCTAAATTGATGGTATATATTAAGGCAGTGCACCTAGATTTTCCTTTCTCTAGCTCAAGAGGAACACTGTCTCACAAAAAAAAGTATCTGAATTTACGAATGGGACTAGTTCCCTTCACCAGTAAAAATACTGGCAGCTCTAAGAAAGAAGACATTATACTCAGACCTATGAGATGCTGTATAGATGCCATATTGTCACAGAAGAATCATAGAATCATAGAATGCCAGGTTGGAAGGAGCCTCAAGATCATCTGGTCCAACCTTTTTAGCTAATACTATAGTTTATACGAGATGGCTCAGAACCGTGTCAAGCTGAGACTTAAAACTGTCCATTGTGTGGGAAGCTACTGCTTCCCTGGGAGACTATTCCAATGTTTGATTGTCCTCATGGTGAAAAATTTACCTCTTGTGTCCAATCAGAATCTCCCCAAGCTCAACTTGTGCCCATTAACCCTTGTCTTTTCCATGTGACTCCTTGTAAATAGGGAGTCTCCATCTTCTTGGTAGCTACCCTTTAATATCTAACTCTCCATTCCCTCCACCCTATCTTGCTTGTTGGTTTGCTTATCTAACTCACATCGTATTTGTTAAAGGTATCCAAAAGAAGAAGGTACCTTCAATGGCAGGAAAGCACAGTCCACAGCAGCTAAATGTTACAACAACTGGAAATCAAGATGCACAGGTCCAGTATAAAATGGAGAATTTCCATCTCCAGTGTAATTTCTGTGGAAATGTGCTCCAGCCTATGCTGATGATTCACCAGAATGTTGGGGGAAAAACATTAGATGAGTGAGTATCTGACAAGGAGTTTAGGACAGAAAGTTTTCCCTATCAACAGGGATCCAAGAAGTTACAACAAAGCAGTTAATCTCTTCCTCACTCAGAAGGCAGTGGTATTCTCCCTGGATGCCAGCTCAAAGACTTCCTCTGGAAACCAGCTGCTGTAAGAAAATGAGGGTATTCATAAAAATAGCTAAGGAGAGAGCAGGAAGATCAAGGCAGTCAATCTCAGCAACAGATAGAAACAGAAATAAATGTCATGGAGGAATGGAAAAGACTCTTTTCCTCCTTGAGCAATGGTGCTAGCATGAGAAAAGTGAACAAATAATGTATGTAGGACAGAAGTAAAACCAAACCACTGCCTTTAAGCCCAGTGCTTATTTTTTCTTCTGTATTATTAATATGAGAGCAATAAAAATGACATTGCACAGATAAGGCAGGTAGGGTTTTCCTAGAATATGTTAGTGTAGAACTTGTGTTTATAGCTGCATAACTGATTATAAAGCTTTGTTTTCTCTGTGTTAAGAAAAGGCTCTTGTAAGTTAGGGAACTTGCTGGATCATAAATATACTTTATAGTTAGACAGAAAATACCACCTTGTAGAGGGACATCTCTTACTATATATACCACTTTGATTCTCAGAATACAGTTTTCACTGGGCCTTGTGCAAAGGAATATATTTAAACCATAGTCACCATGATAAGGATGTATTAAAATTAGAGCTACAAATTAGTGCATTTTGGTGTACATCTGTGGAGCAAAACCAAGGTAGGGTTACAGCAATATTCAGCACAGCTCACGTTAAAAACCTCTTTTTATCAGTGACCTTTCCTTTAGAATTTCTGTGATGACACTTGGGATATCACATTAAGTTTCTTGGTATACAATTGAGCACTCAACAGACTTTTAGAAAGATTATGGTGCTAGAGGGATATTTAATGGTGAAATCACTTGCTGTAGTGCTCATTTCTGAGAGCAAAGGTCTGAAGTGAAAGGAATTTGGTGATCTTAGATTAGTCCTCCGTGGGCAGAGGTCCTTGTCTGAAGTCAGCTACGTGTGTAATTAGGTATAATTTCTACATCTGTTCAATAGAGGTTAATTGAACTATCATAATAATCGAATCCCAGTACTTCTGATTTTTCTATTCAAAGTGTTCCTGTGAGATCAGAGCCAAATATTCATCATCTAGCACATTTGTAGGCAATTCCTGTTGCATTCAGTATTTGGTTTGTCGGTTAATACAGGGCATCAGTATTTTTCAGACATCTGAGCACAGGTAGACATCCAGTCTTCCAAAATAGACAAAAGAAAGCAAAAAACATGTTACACATACATAGATTCTATACTGAGAATTCCTCTAAACTTAAAGAAACAGTCAAAAGCAGATAGGTTACCAACTGACAGGAAAAGCAGGAAAGATCTGATAATTTTACCTGTGCCTTCTGCAACAACTTCACTCTTCTTGTGGTAGTATTGTAGATTCAGATTGTAGTATACATATTCAGTAAGTAAACACTGTGCATTAATTTTGACCCTGGAATAATACAGATTTATTTTCTTTCTACAGTCACAGGTGTGCAAACAAACATGCACGAATGCTGGCTATATTTACTCTTCTGCGTATGCAAGCAGTTACACACATATGGGACCGTGACAGGCAGGAGAGGTGGGCCAGTGCCAACCTCATGAAGTTCAACAAGGCCAAGAGCAGGGTCCTGCACCTGGGTTGGCACAACCCCAGGCACAAATGCAGGCTGGGGGAAGAATGGCTGGAGAGCAGTACTGAGGATAAGGACTTAGGGTGGTGGTTGATGAGAAGCTTGACATGAGCCGCCAGTGTGTGCTGGAGCCCAGAGAGCCAACTGCATCCTGGGCTGCATCAAAAGAATTGTGGCCAGCAGGGCCAGGGAGGGGATTCTGCCCCTCTGCTCTGCTGAGACCCCGCCTGGAGTAATGTCTGTACAGTTCTGGTGCCCTCAACACAAGAAAGATACAGACCTGTTAGAAAGGGTCCAGAGAAGTCCTGGAGCACCTCTGCTATGAAGACAGGCTGAGAGAGTTGGGGCTGTTCAGCCTAGAGAAGAGAAGGCTCCGGGGAGACCTTAGAGCACCTTCCAGTACTTGAAAGGGGCCTACAGGAAAGCTGGGGAGGGGCTTTTCATCAGAGAAGATAGTGGTAGGACATGGGGTAATGGTTTTAAACAGAGAGAGGGGAGATTTAGGTTAGATATTAGGAAGAAATTCTTCACTATAAGGGTGGTGAGGAACTGGAATGGGTTGCCCAGGGAGGTTGTTGATGCCCCATCCCTGGAGGTTTTTAAGGCCAGGTTGGATGAGGTTTTATGCAACCTGGTCTAGTGGCAGGGTTCCCTGCTCATGGCAGGGGGGTTGGGACTTGATGATCTTTAAGGTCCCTTCCAACCTTAATGATTCTATGATTCTATGATATTACAAGGCTACTGCTCACTCATTCAGAAAAATATCAGGTTTTCTTTTACTGCTTCCTTATGAGGAAAAAAGTAGACCGGCACTGAGATGAACTGCATCCAATTATACATTCACCTGGGATTTGACATTATTGGTTTATTCTTAGCTCACTAGACTTGTCAGACCCAATTTTTAAATTTTTAAGGAAACAATGTTTGTTTTTCATTTACTGAGTTTAGCATTTATGAAGAACACAGACTTGATATTGAAATTCTCTGTGCATTGAAACAGGCAAGCTACTGAATAAGTTTTTTCACATAATAGGTAGGAAAGGCATTCTCCGTTCCCATATGCAACCATAGGCTTCTCAGCTGGGACCGCCCACAGAGGTGTCAGAGATGGTCAGCAAGTGCAATTTCACCAGAACGCCTTCAGAAATGTAGGCAGCTTATTGAAAATAATTAAATTTTTTAAATATCCCATCTGAAAAAAAAGATGGGAAATACTGCCATATTGCCTCTAAGGCTTGGTGAATATGAAGCTTGAGTAACCCTGATCTGTCAGCTCACTGTACTACTCTCTTGATACACAGGTTTGATATTAGCAGTGTCTTGCTTTGATGGAGCATGGGAGTTAAGGGACTAACAGTCTCTCTGGGGAGTCCAGGTCACAGTGGGAAATACAGGCAGGGCAAAAATATATCACAGTTGTTAAGTTACCCTTTAATTTTTTATTTCATAAATCCTCTCCAACAATAGAACTTTTTGCTTATAAATTATGTTGGGTTTTTTTTTAATTAAAAGTGCAAGTTTCTGAAGGAAGTTTGGTTACCAATCTATTTTACTTCTAGCAACAAAATAATTTTCTGAAAAAAGTCTCATTACCAGCCTATGAGAAACAGGACCAATGTTATTGTTTTATCACAAGCCTGTAACTCTTCATCTCATAAACTTTTACACTTGTGGGACTGAATCCAGTGATGTTCCTGTTTGAACATGCGGAGTCAAGAGCAGTGCAAGGTTTCAACAGTGCAGAGAACACAGGACTGATCCCTATGAACACACTTAACATTTTTTGCAACTCAGTCCCATAAACCAATTTTAGAGACGCAGTGAAGTTCACTGTCTGCTAAGTCATTGTGAATCATAAAGTCCCCATTTGTGTGGTATAAATCAACATAACTATTCAACAATTAAACCTACAATGAATATATTTTTTAAATTACCAAGCATTATGTTTCATTTTACAAGCTTGCACATGCATTCTTTATAGCTTACTGTCATGTAATGCTTTATAAATGATACTTGATAAACAACAGCTGTATAATCTTAGAAATATTCATCAAGAGACACATGTATCCATGGTAAATCACTTTTGACTTGTACAATGCTGGTGGCTGGCATATAATCCTCTAGCTGCTTGCATATGGAACATAATAGGACATGGCACTTTGCTTCTGTGAGACCAAAATACATTCAGAAAACATACTTGGGTATCAATTGCAAGCAAGAATGAAAAACGTTTGTCAACTGCATGGTTTCAAAGTGTAAATCTCATGGTAGATGCTCTATTTATGGGACACCACTATGCATATTTTGCATATTATTTGTTTTTAAATTGGACTTCATTACACTAATTTTCACAGTTTATTTGCACCGAAAACTAAAGCATAATGAAGATGTAGTATTAGTTATTGGGTTTGCTCTCCCATAAGCAGAAACAAGCTGCAATTCTGTATTTCTCTCAGCTATTCGAGTTCTACTACTAATTCCCTAGATTATGTCATGGTTTATTTTCTATCTGTTATACACATTTCAACTTTCAGAAAAGTCCTTCTGAGGCAGAATGTAGAATAAAAGGGTTCAGCTATTCTTTCAGTTGCTTCTCTACAACTTCTGCAGAGCCAGATACCATAGTTCCTATGTCACAGCAAGTGTTTTTGGGGAAAAGGTAAGGGGAGAAGGGCACTATTCACATGCTGATGGAAACACAGTACTGTGCTGTTTTAGAGCTGTTGGACTAAAGAGTTGAAGTGCACTGTGAATGCTATCTTTGGGCTCTTGGTTGGATTGAATTGCTTGTTATAGCAGCCTCAGCTCTATTTTATTGAGACTGAGCAGTTTATATTTAACATTTACACTACACAGTTATAAATATTGTTCAAGAAACACCACTGTTTATCTTTTATTTAGTATATTCTGAGAAAGCCAAACTCTGAGGTACAACCCACATCTACTCCACTCACACAGCAATTTTCATGACACAGGTTATCCTGGATTTTTTTAAATTGTGGGTAAGATTCCCCTCTCCTCATCACGTAAAACACACCAAACATAAACACCTCAGCTAGGCTCCCTCTAATATCCAAATGAGAGAAACTGACCAATTAATTAAGAGTCCAATGAATCCCATCCTAAACAGTGCCCAAGAAAAGTGGATGAATGTCCCCTTGGAGGATTCTGTCCCTCCCTGTAGACTCTAGAGGCAGCCTAGAATACTTCCTTAGAGTGGAAGCTCACTTTTTATAGGGTAGCGTGCAGTGAGATAACTGCAGCCAGCCGTGCCCCTCTTAGTCTTTGTGCAGTACCAGCCCCCTGCCACAGCTGCCCTTAATTACAGAGCAAATCAAGTTTGTGTGATCATTGCAAAATTTACCCCAACTGTGCAAATCAGATGTAGCTCAGGGAAGCACCCAACTTTACCCAGTCTATTGTGTCCACTTAAAATTATGAAATTAACCCATGAGTATGTAAATAGTTTTCACATTACTTACATGAAGTGGTGAGAACCTTTTGTTTCAAGATAACTCTGCAAGATCTGGAGCTGTTTGAGGAAGATGCTGCTTGAATAGACTTCCTACTCTTTTGCACGCACAATATGCGCTAGGAGGAATTTGTTTTCTCTGCAGTTCTGCATTTGTGTCTGTGCTATTCCAAAACATCTCAGGGTTTTGACAGTAGTTAAAGGATTCTCTTTATATTCTCTTATCTCCACTCTGGATAGAGGAAAAGCTGGAACATATATTTTATTCTCTTACAGAGGCAGAACTGAAGAAAGAGCTCTCAAGGAGATGCTGCGGAGAAAGCCTCCTGGCAGCCAAATTAAGAGAGTAACTTTGGGCTGAGAGGAAAACTGTGTACCTCAAACAGAGGTACAAATCGTGGAAAATTAAGCAGTTTCTCTCATTTGTCAAATCTGAATTTGGAAATGTGACTCACATAAGAAAACGAATTTGGTAACTTTGTTTCTTGCTCATTACAATGTTTTATTTGGAAGTGCAGAAGATAAGCTTTCTTAGCCCAGTTTTTCAGACTTGAGGAATTTCAAGAAAGTCATTGGTACCCTGTACATTGTATTGGCATCTCTGGTTTCATCTGTGCGTTTTGTCCACGTTTGTGAAAAGATACATCTCCTGTCATATATATTTACCCCTGTAACCAGTTTTGGGCCTTTTCAAACCTATACAATGTGCTCTTCAACAGTTTCACTTATTTTAAACATTTCTGTGACCAGTAGAAATAACAACAGGATCTGCTAAACCAAATTGAAGAGCAGAAGAGTTCTTATGTTGATACGAAAAAAGTAGTAAAAGTGAAAACACAAAGTAAAAATGTTTCTTCAATTAGGAACATACTAAATGTATACGTTGATAGCAGTAGAGAAAAAGGTGAGTATTCATGGCTGAAAGATCTATCTCATTTCACTATTAATGTCAACCTGCTAACAACATAGGACAAAAAAAGTGTATATTGTGTATATTACTGCCAATTAATTCTTAACTATACAAGACCTTCTAGGTGACGTGAAGGTTTCCAGCAGAAGGCAGTGACAGATATTTAAGGAACAAAGCATGTAGAAGCATCTTTTTCACTTCTATACTATTCCAGCTTTTGACAGTTGTTTAGATTTCCTGAAACAGAGGCAGCATCTGTGGAATTCTGTTTAAAATTCATTAATGAACCTCTCCTCCAGGGACTCATCTAATCCTTTTCTTGATTAATTTTAAATTCAGCCTCCACCCTGCAGCAACGAGTTCCACAACTACATGGTGTATAAAAGTACTTTCTTTTGCTTGTTTTAAAACTGCTACCATCTGTATGTTTTCTAGTTCTTAATACTGTGAAAAACTGTGAATAACAATTCACTACCTACACCCTTGACGTAATTTTTGTTTTATAAGCCTCTGTCATGCTTTAAACCTAACCTGGTCTGTAGCTTTTTTTTGCCAAGATTATTGCTGTCTTTGCCTCTGTGTAGTTATGTGAAAGGTTTCTGAAACAGGGTCACCAGAGTTGCATATAGCATTAAACCTATTACACATCTGAGTTTTTTAAAGATGTTTTATGTTTTGTTCTCAGTCCCTTTCCTAAGAAGTCCTAACACTCTAGTTGCCATCAGTGGTGGCATCATCTGGTGGATGCGCTTGTAGAATGAGCCCCAGGAACCCTCAAATCCCTGTCCAGGGAGAAAACAGTTCATTCAGAGTCCATTCTTGTTACAATCAGGTCTGATTTACTCCAAATGCATTGCCCTGCACTTAATGATACTGAACTTAATTTGTCATTTTATTCCACTGTCCTTTCCAGTGAGCTCTGGAAGTCCCTGCTGTTTTACATCCCAGGAAGCCCCTCTGCCAGGGGTCACAGAAGAATGATAAACAGTACAGATCTAACTCCTGGTATTTAGGGGACCTGTTGGTTGAGAAATTTGATTACTTACAGCTATCCTTTGTCATCTGCCTTTAACTCATTAGTAATCCATGGCAAAAGCTTCCCATTAATCCCATGGTAATTTATTTTGTAGAAGCCTTTAATGAGGGAATGTGTCAAAAGCCTTTTAAAAATCAAAGTATTTTAAACATTAGGATTACTGTAATCTGCATGCTTGTCAGTTTTTAAAAACTCAGATTCATCTGCAAGGAACATATTCTTCAGTAGAAACTGTATATTATGCATTACATTGTGTTTGTCCACATGTCTATTAATCTCATCCTTTATTATGGTTTTACCATTTTGCCTGTATAGAAAGCAGACTTGCAGTCTATAGACCCGAGATGTCTCTGGAGTCCTTCATGAAGATTGGTGTCACATTTCCCACCTTCTGTTCCTCTGGCAATAGGTCAGACACCACTGTTAGCAGTTTAGCAATTTTATATTTGGGTTCTGTCATAAATCTTCAGTGAATACCATCTGTTCCTGGAGATTTCTTACTGTTCATTGTGTCAATTTGCTCTAAAGCCTTTTCTATTGACACTTGAATTTGAGCCAGCTCCTCAGCCTTATCTCCCATAAGGAATGGCTGATATCAGGACCTCATTTTATTCTGTAATGAACACTGATGCAATAAATTAATTTAGCTTTCCTGCAATAGCGTCATCTTCCTTGAATGCTGCTTTCATACCTTGATTGTCTATTGGTCCCATCTGACTCTCTGTCAGGCTTTTGGGTAATGGTATATTTGAAAAAAGTTTTATTAATAGGTTACCTGTCCTTAATGTTACTCCTTCAAATCCCTTCTGGGCTGTCATATGGTGTGTCTATGTTTAGCTTGCTACCATTTATACTCCTGTCTATTCTGTTTGTTTGGATGTATCTCCCAATCTTCACTTCTGATAGCTTTCTCTGGCCTACTATTCAACATAGATCAGGTGCTTTTTTTCCCCTAATTTATATTTGTAACGATAGCATCTATTTTCTCTGTAACTCTAATATGGAAACTCTCTAAATGGTCTCCCTGCAAGTATTTTACTCCTCTGATTGCTCCTCTTAATTTTTGTTTCACTAGTTCATTATTTTATTGTTCTTATTTTTAAAGATTTTTAAGATTTGTGGCAAATCTGGGGCCTTTTCCCTTCCTATAAGGACAATAAATGCAGTCACTATTATAGTCCTCTGTATGGGTATAGATTTGTTCCCTGGGTAGCTGCTTGGCAAAGCAGTAATTTCTGATACCTAAAAAGGTTCTCACAGAAAAGAATGTGCCTAGAAGTAACATTTTAAGGTAAATTAATGTATTTTCAAAAAGTCTATTTGCTTTCATTCACAATAGAAAAAAGTTAGTAAAATAAAAAAGAAGCTACCTCAATTTTGACCCTTTCTGCCTAAAGTTACAAAAAATTTATATGATGTTGACTGTACTATCCCTAACATTGTGTTAATTTTTGGGCCCCTCACTACATGAAGGACATTGAGGTGCTGAAACATGTCCAAAGAAGGGCAACAAAACTGGTGAAAGGTCTAGAGCATAAGTCTTACAAGGAATGGCTGAGGGGACTGGGTTTGTTTACCCTGGAGAAAATGAGGCTGAGGGAAGACCTTATCACTCTGCAACTACCTGAAAGGAGGTTGTAGTGAAGGGGAGGTTGTTCTCTTCTCCCAGGTAACGAGAATAAGAGCAAATGACCTTATGTTGTGCCAGGGGAAGGTTTAGATTGGATATTAGGGAAAAAACTTTATTGAAAGGATTGTCAGGCACCGGAACAGGCTGCCCAGGGAAATGGTTGAGTCACCATCACTGGAGATATTTAAAAGATGTATATATGTAGTGCTTAATGACATGGTTTAGTGGTCGACTTGGCACTGTTAGGTTTACAGATGGATTAAATGATCTCAAAGGTCTTTTCCAACCTAAATGATTCTATGACCTACTATGTCATATCAACATTCAAATTCTAAACTTGATTTTACTCTGGAAATTTTATTTTTTCGTAGCCCAATGTAACTTTGGTAAATTCAATGGATCTGCTTTTCTGATTTATACTAAAGTAGATCAGAATCATGTCCTAAATCTGCAGATATTCCTAAAAGAGATACTATCTTTTGTTGTAGTTGCAGACATAGGCACTGCGTGGTCATTTTCAAACAGACTTTTATTCCTCCTGCTTTCCTTATTCATACTTGTTTTAAATTTATAGCTTACATGATTTATTTTTCAATCATATAACCACTGAGAATCAAAAACTCTATAAATCTTCTGACTAGCTGGCTTTTGCCTTCCCTGCTAATTTCTGTGCTTATGAAGGAATTTAGCTATAAATCACCAATAACACAGCTATCTTGGCAAAACTAAATGTCATCCATTGATTTGACTTCCGGTGTCAACACAGTCAAAATGCCAAGGGGTGAGCAGGAGGAGATGAGTTAAGTGCTGCACAGCAGTGCCTTAAATTTTTCTATTTGTCATATCATGTCAACTCATACTCTTCAACTTCTTGCCACTTAAGAAGTAAGCAGAAAGAGCTGTCAATATAATATCTGGAACATCTACAAACAAATTTAACCAGCTGAACACTAGGGTAACTAACAAACTCTAGGGAGAATCAAGAATCTTCTCTGGAAGCAGAAGAGATCTCAGTGCTTTACTCAGGAGTTTATCTGTGTCATTGCCCTGCAATCTTGTACTAAGTGCTTTCTTCTGATGTTTTGCACCCGTGGACATGCATCTCCACCTGAATTCCATTCAGTCATCCCTGGCATCACAGTACTGTCAATTTCTGAACAGAGTAAGTTTTGAACCTTGTAGAATTATCAGAGAAATTTCAAATTAGAGCAGTTTCAAGGACTGATTCTAGTAATGAAAGAAAATACGTAGTGTGAAAATGGCAGTAACGGATCATGGAACTTTTCTTCAAATTAAACATATATTTAATTCCAGTACAGTTTCTGTCCTTTGGTGACTTGTGTAATGTCAAAGTGATTTGCTTAAAAAGCTAAGTATATTTAGTTAGCTTATACCTAAAAATCTAAAAGGAGATTACTGTGAAACCTTCTTGCACCAGAATTGGTCTTGTTCAGAGTCATGGCGGTAACTCTTACATTTCTGTGCAAAGTCAGCATGTCTCTTTATGCAAGTCTTAACTGTTCAGGAGTTGGAAGGCAAGAAAAGTGCTCTTACTACAGAATATTTTGGTGTAATAGAAAGAAATCTAAACTCTTATTTCTGATCTGTGACAGCTACTCACATAAAATTCTGGTAAGCCAAAGCTGATAAAAGCCTGCTATGATTATGCCTGTTTCTTGCCATCAAGGGTTGTGTTATGAATCATAATCTATCACAAGTCACTTTTATCTTTCAGATTCCAGTGGTATCTAGTCTGTACCTTTGCTTTCTGCTCTTACACCTAGTATAAATCTTATATGCTGTTATTACTTAACTATTCAACTGCTCACTTGTTTTTCACACATGTTGTTGGGGCTATTCAGCCTGGAGAAGGCCCCAGGGAGACCCTGCAGCAGATTTCCAGTACATGAAGGGGGCCTATAGGAAAGCTGGGGAGGGGCTTTTCATCAGAGAGGGTAGTGATAGGACAAGGGGTAATGCTTTTAAACTGAAAGAGGGAAGATTTAGGTTGGACATCAGGAAAAAATACTTCACCATGAGGGCAGTAAGGTGCTGGAATGGGTTGCTCAGGGAGGTTGTGGAAGACCCTTCCCAGGAGGTGCTTAAGGCCAGGTTGGCTGAGGCTTTGTGCAGCCCGGTCTAGTGGGAGGTGTCCCTGCTCATAGCAAGGAGGTTGGAACCTGATGACCTTTAACTTTCACCATTCTATGATTCTATGATTCTATGTTCCTGAAATGTCATTTTATATCTGTAAGGGTTAATTACTGTGTTATCTCTATCAAAAGCTTTGTCCAGTGTCAGGACAAGCTTTAACTGTTTCTGCTTCTTTGTTTAATGAGGTTGCATTTCTTAGACTGCATTGTGTCCCCTTCTCTTTTTTTTCTTTTTTTTTCCCTCCTTTTTATAATGAAGAAGGATTTCACATTCATTTAGTTCAGTGCTAGGGTAATGTAGCCCTGGCAGCTAGCAGGATTAGACAAAAGAAAAATGAAAATACCATATTGCTTATTTTTAATCTTCCATACCGCCTATTAACTGTTGCTACTCTTTTCAAGAGAGGGGACTTCAAAAGTTCAGCTCCATTTAGTGCTTGTTCATTTGTTTATTCTCCTTATCATGAAGAGCTATGTTTCATAACTGAGTCCGACATTCCTGCTTTAGAGCACAGTCATCTCTGTGTGCTATGGAGAAGAAATTACTGTATTTCATAGTTTCGTTACAGCCCTCCTTTCCTCAGCCCTCCATGAGTAACATAGTTTCTCTCTAGTGATGTATTCTTCTTTAGTTCCAAAATCTTGGTTTTGTGAACAGCAGTTTTAACAAGATATACAAGTATTATGACTATTGTATTTTATCAGAGGTAGGACATTATGTGAGGAAAGGGCTGCTTATAAAAGAAATTATAGTGCATAGTCTTTCGTCTCTATATCCTGCAGGTAAACTGTCTGATATTTTAATTTCCTTGGACTCTTTTGAAAGCTCTCTAAATGAAGGTTCTGAAGAAAATATATAACTTTGGTTATCATACTTTATGGTTATTACTGTGTACACATTAAATGTGAATTAATGCAATAAAACAGAACATTTCACATAAAAAATACTGTGAATTTCACTGCTGTTGCTGACAATGCACATGTATCAATGTAATTATGGGTTACAAATCCTTGGTAAGAGAGGCAGCATTACAGTTTTTTAAATTCCCCCATTATGTGAATCCAGAAAGAATGCTGCAGCTTCTATTTAATCTATCTTGTCTGGTAGGCCTTTCAAAAGAAGCAATATTGATGTTGGATTTATCTTTAGTTTGATGACAGTCAGAGTAAATAAGCATGTGAAATATACTAGTGCCAATGAAAATGTTGGGGCTTGCTCCTCCCCGGATTAATCTGATGGTGTGAAACCATCATAGACAAACAGACAAGCTCTGAGGCATTTTGCCTCTCCAGGGCAGTTACAGGCCTAACACATCAGGGAGCAATGTTTAGTACTCATTACATTTGTTTCCACTCCACAGCTTTGTCTCAGGATGCCTGAAGTGTGTTGTTTTTTCATAAACCATTGATCAAAAATGTTTCTTTTAAGCATTTACACAGAAGAACAGTGAATGCAAAAAAATATATTCTGAAGACAGCAAATAGCAAAATTAGGTGTTACCCATACCTCTGTATCTTAGGACTTCGAAAAACAAATGAGTTATGATGACTTGAACTGCTGAGCATGTGACCATATGCATCTCTTTAGCCTACCAAAAATCTCTAGCAGAGGTTAGTCCAATTTACTTCATGCTACCTATGAGTGAGAAGTATGCAGATAGTCAGTAACCATGTCTCATCTGAGATACAGTATCTCAACCAGCTGGGATAATTCAGCTGTGTATCTGAGCTTGTGATCAAGGTATTTATTATATCAACATATTCTTTGTTCTACCATGTTCTTCATTCATTGCCAGTAGAGAATGAATATGGTCTTTCTACCTTTGCACTTCACAGATAATCCTGTCTAAATAAAACTTTTGCACTCTTTTCCAGCATCCATTGTCATAGTTTATTTTTTCCTGCTGATCCATTTAAGTGTGGAATTTCCTTCCAGTCTGATCCTCTGGTCATTCAAATCCCTCCTTCAATACCAAGTCTTCCAAGAAAACTAGCTATGTTAATCTTTATATTATTGGGACACTAGTGTTTAGAAAAATCCATGTACCCAGAGTACCTGAGGAATACCCTAGATGAGGAGTATGTCATTAAATTTATTGGATACACCACTAGTTTCCAATAAATGATGAGCAGCTCCTACATATCAGTGCTACATATCAGTTAAGCACAGCAACAATCCTGGGCAAGCAGACAGGTAGCTCATTGAAAGGAACTGGGGAAAAGGAGCAAGACTGGAAGGGGAGGGTGTGGGGCAGGGGAGGGAATAACTCCACTGAAAAAGGGAAACTGGGCTGAACCTATAACAACTGTGAGGATTTGAATTTAAATCCTAAGTCTCTCATAAATCATATCTCAGTATTCAATTTATTAATACAACTATTAATCTTTTGCTTCCTGTTTGTATTAAAAAGCATTCAAACTTTATAACAATTATTTATTATAACAACATAAGCATTTCAAGAGATTAAACATTTTCTGTGAGTATATGAATAATTTCCTTTTCAGCTAAGAGTCCTTTGTCAACACTTTCAATATCCACCAAAGACACGAGATGCAGATGGTCAGCACCTGCTTGTCATCGTATGGTCCTTCAGGCATTTGTTTCGGCTGTATACAGTCCTAAGTACACTGTCACTGCCTAACAAAAACATCATAAATAATTACTGTAACTAATAATGAAGCTACTTCCTTGGGCTACTTGTGCTTTTATTGTCAGTTCTGCTGTATGTAAGAGTGCTGATTTTTTAGTCTAAGTAGCTAATGATTTCTTTGAGTTTTGTGAGTTGTTTCCAGCAGCAGAAGAAATGAAATATATTAGAAATTTGCCTCATATTTCTGTTTATCCTCAGTGAAGAGGCATCAATTCTTTCTTGCCTGCACACATTAGGAATCAGTGTACAGGAGATTGCTCATAATCCATAATCATAATTCCAAATTTTTCTACACAGTGCCTAGTCCCAAAACACTGTCCCTTAGCCATGCTACCATGATTCCTCTGCTAACCTCTGGGCTTTCCTGCTCCCTTCATGGTGGATATTTACAAATACATCAGAACAACACTCGATCTCTGTATATCCATTCAGACCCCAGGGAAAAACTCTTAAAATTGTTCCATGGATACTTTCTCCAGCAACCAAGACAGTTTAAAAGGATCCTTCCGCTACCTGCCCCTTTTTACTTGTTTCTGTCCTCTGCTTCAGCTCCTCTACACTGCAGTTAGTCTTTGCTGAAGTACCAGTGCAAATGTTTTTTGGGGTCACAGTATAACCTTGATCACATGCTCTGAGCTAATCAGTCCTAGTTCTGGTTTTGGATGCCTTTTTTTATTTTTATTTTTTGAGAAAAAAGCACTCCACAACTGGAATGTTCCATGACTTTGGCTTAGCACACAGCTTTACAGCACAACTTGGGATGGTAAAACATGAGAAACAGCAAGAACAAATAGGGCAAAGGGGAGCAGGGATCTCTTGTCTACTGCAAAAAAAAGGCAATGCCAAAACACACCTCCAACCCTCATAGCTTAGTGCTTATCCCAGGTTTGTGTGCTGCTTTGTGATTGGGACATAGTCTGATGCTGTTCCAAAATAAAGAGGAATGTGACTGTTTCCTGATTTAACCTGACTTGAAAGCAGCAATTACACTTACAGGTTCCATAAGGTTTGTGATGGCCTAAAGATCAAAGACGTTGTCTGGGAACCAGCCAACTTCCAACATAACAGTAGATCAGTGTCTCTCTATATTGGACTATGCTTCGGTTTTCTCTTTCAGCTAAAACTAGCTGCTATCAATTAGCTAATCTGTTTTTCCTCTTAGTTTCAACGGGAAATCAGAAAGTACGATGACAGAGGCTCAAGAAATTGAAGAAGACAATTGTCTGTGGTGATTTGTTATGTATTTTGTTACTTTAAAAACTCTTTTTTGCCACCACACTGCCTTAGGGATGTTTTGTTATTATCAGTGTTGTCAGTTCCGAACACTGAAATTTACTGTATTTGATGCTAAAATCTCAACACAAGTTTGTAATATCTATAAAGAAAATATTGCTATAAAGATTACACTCTGAAGGGGCTGTTCATATCCATGAGCAGACAGTAGAATAAATACTGAAAATCTTATCTTTTTCCATTTATCCAAGGAACAGGAAACAATATGAAAAACACTTATTTCTGTTTGACAGAAAATACTTTTAACAATACCTAATCATTATCAGTCAACACTCTGAGAGGTTGGTGTTGATAGTAGGTGTCTGGAACATGCTTTTCATGATGACCTTTAAATGCCACAGTTCTAGGTGATCATGCAGAAAGAATATTCCTTCATTTCAATATCTACTAAGACAAAATCAAGTATCTTTTGTGTATAAGCAGTATGTATAACAGTGGAACATATCTATACACTGGCTAGCTCTGCGCAGTGAGAAATGAACAGGGTAACATTCTGAATTCTAAATTGCTACCTTTGGGCATGGCATTTCGTACTGGAAATAACACTCACTTAATTACTCTTCAAATACCATGTAAATATTTTTTCTTTATCATCCATCTCATTTTTTTCTCACTAGTGCATCCAACATGTTATACAAAAATATGATTCCAAATGCAGTCCTAACATACTAGTGTTTGTCTAATTGTCGGCAGCAGGATTGTGCATTAATATTAGCCTCTTATCCAAGTATGCATCTAATAGGATTATTTGGAGTCCCATTAATAACATATTTTCTCAAATTTGGAACTGCAATACTCTTATGTTGTGTCACAGTATTCAGCAGAAGGAGCTGAGATGAAACTTTAGATATGAGGAAGGTACTCAGTAATTGCCTTTTTAGAATTTTTTCTGTCTTCTTCTGAACTATTTCAAATCACATAGCCAATATTTCACCCTGGCCATAAGACACTGAAGTGGAGGGATATGTAGGGTTAATAGGTCTTCTCTTGAGACTATCCTATGTATATTGGCTGAATCTTGGGTGCAAACTTTGATTATTTTTCATTCAAAGATGAGAAACTAGAAAGTAATTGCAGTAACTGATAGATTTTGAAATTGAGAGTAAATGTGAACTTAGACAAATACAATCTGCATATTTAGTCTTGCTGAAGTATTTACATTTGTTGAAAAATGGTATTTCAGCAGCAGAAGTACTGCCTAGGAAGGAGGTAATTACTCTTACAAACTAGATTATCTTCAGAGGAAAATTACAAATTCACAAATGGAGAAGAGTGTCTCCAAACTCTGGCTGCTTGCCAAAATAAGAAGAATTGGTAATATTTTATATGGCAGAATGTAGCACATAAGGAGTGGGGAAAACTAACTTTGTGAAAGTGTGAAGAACTGACACTGTTATTTTTTCACTTTTTTTTTTTTTTTAGAATCTCTCTTGAATTTAACTTCCCTTTTATGCCCCTTTACATCCAGTAATCTCCAAGCTCTTTAAATCATTAATGAATGAACCAGGATGAACCAGGCTGAACCAGGCCACCCACTGATTTTATAAAGCAGGAACATATAATTAGGCTAATTTACAGAAGAAAGAGCTGATGTACTGGAAGGGTGAGTGACAAATCCAAGAGCCTAAAGGACACCCAAACCAGAACTGATTATAAAACGTACACCTTTTAACAACAAAACTTTTTTTTTTTTTACTTTTTTTTTTTTTACCCAATCCATTTTTGCAGTACTTTTACAGGAACAGGTGCTAACATAAAATAGCATTTACTCATACAAAGGGAGTTGTGCTAAAGCACAAGTCAATTAAGCACTTGTCAAATTAATTAATAGGCTGATCGAGTTATGCCTTCATCCCTTGCTGCAAGCTCAGATCTGTAGGATCCAGGCCTGAGGTCCAGATTCACAGAATCAGTGCAGGGAGATGCCCCAGTACTTCTGCAAATCTAGGCCTGTTTCTTAAGAGGACCGAAAATCATCTGTTGCTATAATATCTGCTGAGGAGTCAGACCTTCTAAAACAGATTTTACTTGATGAGCATTGAGGCTAACGAATCAAAATAAACAAAGTACAATCTAGGTTTTTCTTTAAGTCCACTATGAAAACAGTATTCAAGAAATAAAGTGGTCTTTGTGACTTAGTAAAGGACTGTGTTGTCAGTCCTTTATTTAAAGCTCTGCTGACCTGGGAAAATAATCTTCAGCCTATTTTTGTGCTATGATTAAGTCTGCATGAGCTCCAAAAGGAGCTACGACTGACAGTAGCGAAGAGGGTCCTGGGATACCTAGCCGTGATACGCTGCCTCTGTGAAGGTCATCACTTCTTTCAATCAGAGTGAATGATTGACTCAACACAAAGTTCATATTGCACGACATACTTTCAGAAATGATTCATGTTAATGGTGTATCTCAGGGGATTGATGTTGAACAGAAGCTACATCTCAAGCTTAAAAAATGATTTAGCAATATGAAAGCCTACAAACCAGAGCTCACGTAAACACACTTGATGGTAAACATCAGAGAATAAATACAACTAAAAGTAATAAAATTGGATAGACGATAAATCTGACAGTTTAAGACCTTTTGGTGCTCAAATAATAAAAAGCAAAATTACTTATGCAGTCATTCCTTGACTCAGCTGTGCATCCTTTCCTGGGATGAGAGCAGAAGACGTTTTCACGCATCTGACAGGTCAGAACACCTCTAGGAAGTAGCTCTGTAAAAAAACCCAAAACAAACAACAAACAAACCAACAAAATACAGTACTAAGGAAGTACTGCTCCTCCCCAGCACTGTCGGTTTTCCCCACCTCAGCATTCCTGGGAGGTGCGCTCAGCAGACTGTCGCTGGAAACACATTTTCCAGATCGGGAAACGCGGCGATGCAGGTGGTAGCTGGGAGGTGACACGCTTGTCATGCCCTTCCTCGCAGGAGCCACCGCTGCTCCGCCTCCCACGGGCCAACGCTCCCCTGGTTTCACACACATGAGAGAGTTTATCCTTTAATGTTGGGCACCTTGAGACCCCAATGTGGGAGAGGTCATGTAATGCCAGGGAATTAAAAGAGTCTCCGTCAGTGTTTCTCTCTGAAACGTTTGTGAGGAGACCTGGAGGCTGCGGCCTGCTCTCCTCTGGCCTGCCTGTTGCCCCCAGCTTGGTGCCCTCGTGGCCCTGCGCCCTTACGGCCCTGTGCCCTTACCAGTGAGCGTGGAGGGGCTCACCCGCCCTGGCCAAAATGCCACTGCCCTGCAGAGAGCTCCCTGGGTTAAGGAGTGTGGGCAGGCGGGAGATGGCAGGGCCTGGCCCTCACGGCTGAGGTAGCTGAGAGATTCTCCCTGGCCTGGCGGAGGCCTGTGGAGCACACGCCTGTGCCTGGCTGGGGGTGTTTGCGCCCACGGGGAGGGAGACAGGTAGGCAAATCCATGTCATTTTGTAGCAATTGTGCTTCTAGTATTGCTGGGAAAGAAGCAGCTTATGAGGCTGGGAAGAAGCCGTTTAAACATCTACTCACATCAGTACTGGTCTATGCGGCTTTTTTTTTTTTTTTTTCCATTCACAAGCACTTTTTTCTATTTTTTTCCAAATGTTGGCATTGATTTGGGGAAAGAGGATGTCCTTAGCCAAAAATATGCTTACAGAAAATGCAAAGTCAGAGAAGAAAACATTAGATGTCTTGACTTCTGAGTGAACTTACAGTTGAGGGAGATTTCTGCTGAGGAGAGGTGGTGTTCCGCTTCTCGTTATCTGTCTGTATTTAGGTAGGCATAAGCACAGAAGTTGATTTTAAAGTTTAGGTTAGTAGTTTTAAAGAGTAGCTTGGTATATTTGTGTTGTTATTATTAATAAGTTACAGCATGACTAAAATATTTTTTTCTGTAATGGGCTCAGAAATGTAAGTTATCCTCAGCTTCTGCTGTCCAAACAACATGTCTAGCACCCTAAGCTTCAGAGAATATTATAAAATCCTCACAGCCAGCAAGTGTTACAAAATAGCTATTTATAATTTTTAAAAATCAATTATTATGATAGGTCTACATATTCTTTCTATCTATATGATTATTCAGTCCTTTTTTATCTTACTGAAATCTTAGTCTGAATGATTTCCAATGGCAGTGAATTTCACAGCTGAAATGGATTTAAAAAGTATTAAGCTTTCTGCTTTATTTGCACTGAATGGCTCCTTTCCTTTACCAACAAGGTCAGGCTGGGGGTCCCTGACTGCCTGCTCTGGATTGTGTGTTATCGTGCAGATTTGCAAGGTAAGTGACTTCTGTCATCTCCAGGAAAATTATTTTCTTTCCTCTTCAGGACCCATTTGGAGAGTGTGTGACACATACCCCACCATGCTATGCCTCTGTTTCTCTACTGCAGTTACACTGCTTTCCACATTCTTGATTGCTACAACCCTTTGCACAGTAGCTGATTTGCATTTTCTGATACAGTTGCACATTGGTCTGTGTACAGTGATGTCCCAGGTATCCTTTAGATAATGTAATCAGCTTAGAGCTTTCCAGCTTGAACAGATTATTTTTATTTGCAGCCTGATTTTGAATCTCATTGTTATCACACTGACTTTTTGCCTATCTTATTTAAGTTTCTTATGTTCTCTACAGTGATCTCAGCTTTTTGCACATGTGTACAATTTAGTATCCTCAACAGACTTTGTTGCCAAGCTATCCTTTCCCTTTTCCAGGTCATTAATGAACTTGTTAAACTTCATGGCACATCATAAGGAACACCTGGGGCAGTTAATCTACCATCATGATAGGATTTGGTCATTTAAACTTACTTGGTTTTCATCTCTAATCAGGCCTAGACTGCAGCAATCTTAAAATGTTGCAATTAAAATGTTCAGACTGTTTCCTGACCTATCTGCTAAATGTACATTCATTTCATATTTATAATTAATTCCTCTAAGACTAAGAATTAATTGAAAGTCAAAATTAAAAAATCTCTCTAAAATTCTAAGGTTCACTTAAAAAAATCTGAAACTGCCAAGCTATGTCATTATTTAGTCAAAACTCTTACACTGGTGTGGTAGGAACTGTACAAAAATGCTTTCTGATGCTTAAAATATTCTCTTACCAGATACATGGTCTTGTGTTGCCTTGTCCAGCCACTGTTCTAGTGTCTGCAGATTTTTTTAATCTCTTGGCATTTAATTTATTCTAACTAACCATAGAGAATGCTTCAAATCTACCGTAGAACAGAAAGGTGTATAACATGAGAACATATGAGTAATTTGTGGAGTAGAGGCAGCCACCCAGGATTCCCTTATCTCAGGAGATCAACACCACCTATATCTCTTGATTAATGATCAGAGGAATAGAAAATTTATCATAATTCCCCAGTGATCTCTGCCCTGATGTTTATCTGTCATTTTCTAATGACTTTCTTCATGTGAATATGCCCAGTTCTATGAAAACACTCTCATATTTCTAAAACTCTTATCTATAGTCAGACTGTCTTGCAGTGAAATTTTTCATACACTTTTCCCATCTAATTTTTTTTATTGTATATTATCGGACACGAATGAAACTGAAGGTTTTGCCCACTTTGTGAACAAGACCATGTCTGATTTTCTATTTTTTAAAATGTAGACTGACGCATATTTCTCAAAACAGCATTTTAGCATGGATGCAGTATCTCACTAGTTATTCTTCTTCATACAACATTGGAAGTGATCTCAGCATGCTGATATCAGTATATTAATTAATAATAAAGAAAAAAAAAGGCTGAAGAAAAATAATCTACCTATAAATCTTAGAATAACTTTTTAAAGTCAGTTCTTAATGAGAATTTATTACATTTTCCAGTTTATTGCCAACATGAAGATTCAATTTTTCCTAACTTGACCAGAAAAAACCCTGCTTGGCCTTTCTGAAATCAGGAGGAGAACTTTACTTACTCTAGTAGAATCTGTTTTTTAGCAAAGAATAGTATGATAATGTCAAAGCTTAAGCTGTCAAAACCTTATTTTGGTTGTATTACTCACCTCTGCTGAGCTTCAGTAGCTCTAGCAAGGTTAGCAAATGTGTAGATGTAATGGGCCTATAAAAACATTCTCTGCTTCTTTGAGACTTGGTGATTATTTTTCTTTATCTGTTAAATTAACCAAGTGACGATTAATACTGGCCTGATAAGTCTTAGATAAAGTGAGGCATTAATTTTATCTTTATCATCATAATGGTGTCTGATATTGTGAATGGCTGCAGGAGGTCTGAATAGATTAAATAATTCTGAGACAAGGTTAACCTTTCTGATCTTAAAAGAAAAATCAGAGTTATTTAAGTATTTCCTCTTCTTCTAGCAGTTATGTGAACTGCAGCTGAGATTTATTTATTTTATATTTATGCTGAGTTGCAATGCCCCAAAGGGGGCTGCTTTGATGCTTGAATGGTTAAAGCATAGCTTGTACCATTCTTTTTCTCCTTTTGCCATTTGAAGGTACCTCTGCATGCTGTCCAGTTTACAGATTTCAAGGTGGAGTGGGGC
Organism: Apus apus; assembly: GCF_020740795.1. NCBI lineage: Eukaryota > Metazoa > Chordata > Aves > Apodiformes > Apodidae > Apus > Apus apus. Next base: position 39,830,983 of record NC_067283.1, on the reverse strand, counting down.
AATTATGGACCAAGAAACCCCTCACTTTGAGACTGTTCCTGGAAGACCACTTATGCTCCTCTGTTTATTTTGGCAGCCTAAGAACCAGAGAAGCACAACCTCTCTTAGATAAAGTCATATTTTTGGGGAGGGACTCTTTTAAAAGCAGTCATACCCACATCCTGTTACTGCTAATGGTTAATCTGGTAAGAGTGACCCCATATTTCAAATCCCATTCACAGGCAGCTGGTCAAATACACAGTGGGGATCTTCAAAGGCACAAATGGAGGGAGGGTAAGCCTTCAGTTCTCTTTGACTTTCAGTAGGACTGAGAAACATTCTTATTCCTTGTGCCTCAGAACATCTGCCATAGCCAATAAAATGCCAAGCTAGAAACATTGCACTGCAGTGAGACTGACTTATGCTGAAGATAAGACAATGTCTCTGAGTTTATTTAAGCTATTGTTTTGGGTAGTTTTATAGTTTAACCTTCAGTAAGTGTTATGAACACCATATCCTTTAAGATTACAGGGAGAAGACATTTATCCAAAAGATAAAATGTCTGATAAGTAAAGAAAAGAAAATGCAGGGTTTGTGTTGGATTTCAGATTTAATGCATACAAATGTGAATTGCATTGCCTTTATACGCTTATCGTGATGTCTGCATTAGGACATGATTATAGAGGAGAGGGTGCAAAGGCAGAGGAGGTTTCCCCATGAGCATTGCTCTGTGAGGTATCTACCCCAGGTACACTCTGGAAGACCAGTTGTGCAATTCCCTGTGCTTCTAAGCACACTGAAGCTGCATCCAGTCTTACTACTCTCTCACACATCCTTAAACACAGTATTTCAATTTATTGTACGCTAATTAGATAGACCTGTTGGTTGAAGAAGAATCAACACCCAGTAATTACTTCATTGTAAAATGTAATGAGTTTTGGAACCTGACTTACTGTAAAAATTGCAGCATAATAAATAGAACTCAGTTTTCCAACTATAAACTAGCAGTGAATTCTGTTAGTGTATTTCTTCATGAAACATGTTTATGTGATAGTCTTCCAATTTTACGGCTGAAGTTTATCACCATAAGGTGCATTTCATGACAGCCAAATAACTACATTCAGTTAGACTTGTCACCATGTGCCTTCAGTATCAAGACACATGCTGATTGTATCAAATACTGTTGACTGTCTTAGTGCTGCAAATACAAAAGATGATTACACTGTTCTCTTTAGATGTGATGTAATATTATTCTCTTCACTAAAAAATGAAGGTCAAGGTTATCTAAGAACATGAGAAAGATCATCTATTGAAAGCTTCATAATATGGTGATAATGGACTAAGAGACACAGCAATAGTTTTACATTAATATGTTTGTGATTTCTTATGCAAGATGCCACTGGTATATTAATTTAGAAATGAGAACAGTTCTGCAAATTCCAATGCTACCATATTTTGCGGTCATTTATTTGTCTCACAAAGATCAATAAAAGCATTTTACACACTTGAGTGAAATTACAGCAAAGGATTAGTACATTACCAATACATTCATGCCAGAATACTGCTATAATCTCCCTGAGCCTGTGAGAAAGCTTGGGTAAAAGAAGGGATAGTCATGGAATCTACTGAAGTAGTTTTAAGTAAAAAAGCTTGCTTTAAATCATAGCCAAGACTATCGTATTTGCATGTGGATAGTAGGAATGCTTGAATGTCATTCCAGATATAAATACTGAATATATTGCATATCATGGTACACCACTTGTGTAAATCGAATGGGGATGTTTAAGACCCACAGTAATTTAAACTTTATTACAGTTCTGAATTCTGCTGCTGTGCAGGGTGTGTATCTGCTGGTCACATGGGCTGGAGACAGGCGTGAGAATTTGGGCAATGATGTACGTCTGCATGGATCCTAGTGGGGGTTTATAGATGTGACAAAGACTGAAAATACAGGAGGCCATAAAATTATTTGTGTAAGAAGCTGCAGATGCCAGGGAGACTGGTTTCTGGCAGCTGCAAGCAGAGCATCGCTGAATGAGGGGCAAGTGGAAGGCAGCGAGTGTGGCATCTTGGGGAGGTGCTGCCGGTTGTGGAGCCCAGTGTGGTGATGGCTCTGGCTGCCTGATTGCCATGGCAACCACGAGAGGAGCTGCCCCTCTTTGCCCTCAGCTGGAGAGCCTTGGTCCCCTGCCACCTCCTCGCCAGAGGCCCTGTGACAGAGAGAACCTCCGCTCCACCTATCTTAAAAGAGATCAGTGAAAGAGAAAATGATCCATGATGGGTTTTTGGCTGCCCGCTCTAGCATGTGGCAATAGGAAAATTCAGGAGTTAAACCCAGCTTTTAATACTGACATAATAATCATAAAGAAGTAGACTGTAAACTGCTTGTAAAAGTCAGTTTAATCTAATTTAGGGCTGCATACAGAAGTATTTTGATGGCAGACATCTGATGGCTTTGTGCCAGCAAAGAAGGACAGAAATAAGGTTGTTTAAATGCCCCACTGGGGCATTTTCATCCTTAAAATATGTGGGTTGTAATCCTGTACCTTAATTTCTCTCATTTAAGACATTGAGTACAAGGATAATTTGTAATCTACCGAATTATCTTAATCTAAAATACTGACATATATTCTTAAATTCAACCACATCTGAGTGTGTTTTAGTTTGGGAAAACATGTAGAGCCTGGAATAATGACAAATAGAGGAATGATCTTATATTGGAAAATATTGTATACAGGGATTAATTTTAATGAGGTTTTCATATTTATTTTATTGCTTTAATTTTGTGTGTGTGTGTGTTTTGGTTAATGAGAGTTGTCCCCTTAAGAACACATTTACAAATAAGAAAAAATCAGCTTGCTAAATATTTTTTATAAAGTGTCACCCATGACACTGCTGAAGTTTCGGTGGGTATTTAAAGATATCAAATAATATACCAGCATTTTCACCTGAGGTTTTCCTTTCAATAAACAAAGCGAGATGTAAGGAGACATTGCAAAAGTTAAAAAAAAAAAAGAAAAAAAGAAAAAAAACAAGTTATAGAGAGAGAAAGCAAGTGAGACAGAGAAAAAAAAGTGAAATTAAAGTAATTGAGAGAAGTGAAGAAAGAAGTAAAGAGGCTGCCAAGTGAGTAATGAGCTAGAGCTACATAGACATGGATGGGTTGCTCTCAGCTAAATGCTATAGATGCAGCTCAGAGCACGTCTTGCCCCATACCAATGCCAGGGGATCTCCACTGTGTGCCTGGTGTTCCTCCCCCTGAAATTCTTAACAAGAAGGTATTCAGACAGAGAACCCTTCTTCAGATCTGCCGCCACTGAGATCTGTACAGTGGCATCAGTTTTCCTGGCACAGTGGTTTTAGAAATGGGAGCTCATACAACTGCAGCTGAAGTCAGTGAGAGCTGCAGATGCTTAGCTGTCTCATCCCCTATCCCTTAACTTGTCCATGCACCTGCCCCTCTGAGGTGCTCTCAGAGTTCAGTCAGAGGGAAAGGAAAAGAGATCTGGTGAGCACCAAACATGTTGTGGCTTGTCTATCTCCTACCTGGCTGCATCCCTGCAACTGGAATGGGGTTTGCCCTGCATGGGGTTAGTGGGTTGTGCTGTACCTGTTTGTATCTGGGCTCTGGGACACGGCCAGGTACTAACTTTGTCCTCAGCATCCCTTCAGAGAGATACAAGCCCTATTACTCATGTGGATAGAATAGCAATATCTATTCTTTAAATAGCTACATGGGCAGGATTGATTTTCTCATATGAGTAAACTATTATATTTAGGCATTATAAAGCATCTCTTTTTCTAATAGTAAGAGTGTTCCACACAGGCTGTATTTGTTGCCACAAAATGTGGCAGAGTTCAGTTTTGTTTAAAAATATCTGGTGATTGAAATGGGCTTGTTTTATCTTTTTAAACTGAAAGTAAAAAAAATACTGAAAGAGAATTAAAATAAAACAAAATATTATTAACCTCTAATGCTAATAGCCCCATGCATAATAATCAGTATTGTCTTTTCCTGTAATTCAATTTTCAAAGGGTCAGATTATGCAGTCCTGGTAACTGAACATGCATAACATTGTTTTCTAAATTCCCTGTAACTATTCAAATAGCAGCTCAAAAAGACAAATTGCCTATCACTCCAAAGTCTTAAAACAAAACAAAAGGCACCATATTGTCACTTTAGGGACACATTTGTTGCCTGCTGTTGCTATTATATATGTCATTTCAGTCCTGCAGTTAGCTATAAACTACATCTTTTCTTTTTCCAGAGAGAAGTAAGAGATGCCTGAAGGGAAGCAAGAATGGAAAGCATCCTTAAAATGACTGATTTACAATTGGTAAGGAGATACAATATGAAAATTGTAGCTTTCTTAGTGTGGCACATCCCAAGCTTGTGCAATGCTCTGGCTTTAAAAGCTGCCCCACGGGCCAGTGTGATGGCTCAGAGGACAGAATGGCATATGAGAAGCTGTGTGACAGGCAGAGGCTCTAGCTTATGGTACCAGGACAGGCAAGAAGCTCCTCTCAGGGGCTGAGCTCATGGGACACCTCTGCTGCAGAGACTGCTCCATACAACTCCCTCCACAACAAGCAATGCTGCAACTCACCTTTCTGCAGTACATCTGCGAATGAAAATGACAACGGAGGTCCCAAAAATTGAGACTGAGAGAAAGAGAAAGGCATCTGTGATTCAAACCAGACAGAAGCTGTCTTATAAAGTAGGAAACCTCTTAGTATAGAATCCTACCCACGTGCTAGTGAATAAATGAAAGCCAATATGTCTTTTATATGACTGTAAAAAGCAAACACAGAGAAGGTTATTTTTAGGCTCATAGGATTTAGGAGCCTGATGTGAGTTAATCTACTTTAACTCCTGTGCAGCTTGGTCTCTAACCTAGAGATGTTAAATAGGATGTATTTCTGCACACTCGAGATTGCAGTGTTGTATTCTAGAGTGTCCACCTTCACTTAATCTGCAATGTATGAGAAGAATATGGGCATTTTGGGGTGTAGGAGACATAGGGTTTTTTCTTGGCCTTTTTACAGTCTCAGCTGATCATGGCTAGGAGCCCTCCTGATTCTTTTGCATCTTAAGAAAAAGGTGTGTCCATCATGGCATTTTGTTGAGTTTCCCTGGTTACATGGGCAGTATTGTGCCTGGCTCAAACACCTTCAGCAGTAGGGACAGAGGTGCCTTCAGTCTGCATCTGAGGCTGATTCAGTCTATTTCATAATGTAGCATTTCACAAAAAATCCTGTTCCTTCGTACTAGCAGATGCCATTTGTGTTTGTGTTGGACCATCACATCTAGTCTCTACCAAAGTGCTTATCCTCCATGAATTTAACAAACCTCTCTTTGATACCTTTTGTATTTTACTGTAGCATGGGGTTTCATATTTTACTTATATCCTCTGTGAAAAAGTATTTCACTTTTTTTTCTCTTTGTTACCTCATAATTTCATTCCACACTTGCTAATTCTCATCTTGTCGGAATAATTTCTGTTTCATCTACAATTTTGTTGTCTAGTCACTCAGAACTGTAAAACCTTTTCTATAACTTTCATGGTCAACTTTAGGTTTAACTACTTTAAGTAATATAGTATCACCTGCAACTTTATTAATTCTACATTTAGACTGTTTCCCAAATAATTGATTAATACTATAGATCCTTAGGAAACTCCCACATGTAAGCTCCTTCCTCTAGACAACTGCAATTTATTCCTTGTCTCTGTTAGATATGCATACTTAATTAAACATTAATCCATGAGAGCACCTACCCTCTTACCAATTAATAAACTGTAATGCCCTATATATAGAAATAGATTTGCTTTATTTAAAAATCTGACATTTTTATAGGGAATTCTTGAAATATGGAGTTAATTGCACTAACATCTCCAAGAAGCAAATTTGGCTTGGTGTAGATATAAGTGAGCTACTCCACAGAGCATTACTAATAAGTGACACACTGTTTATCTCTGATGTTTGCATTTCCCCATCACGTGTTGGGATTGTTGTTTAAAAGTTTTTCTCATGGACTTGTTTTGAAAAATGATCCTTGATGCAGTAGCCCAAGAACTTATCACAGGGTGACATTTTAGTTAATGTGTCTTCAACTTTAATATGTATTTAATAAGCTGGGTTTTGTTATGTGTATTGAGTTTAGTTGACTTTTAAAGTAGCACCCACTGAGTTTTATGAATATGCAAACTGTATGCCTGTTTGGTATAGAATGAAACCCTCAATTGCAATGACAATGAAGATGTAGTTAAAGTTTTAATAATCTATTAACATGTAAGTGTCCTGATTAGCACTTGAAATTAATAGAGTAATTAAATATTTCTTTATATAGGAACTGCTTTTCTTAAGGAGAGTGAGCCTCAAACCCAAAGAAAGAGTACCTGGATGTACTTCTTTTCACATACATAATAAAGGTAAATGAATTTGCTCCAATATTTACACTTGTTGCCATAATAAAAGATTGCAGGTCAAGATTCCTACCTGTACCAATGATCATTTAATCTACACCAGGTAGTCAACTGTAAATTGGGATTCAGTGTTCATGAGCAGTTACATTGCTTGAGACAAATCTCTTCATTTTCCCCATGGGCAAAGTGGAAATAACAGACAGGGACTAGCTATAGCTACTCCAAAAAGATGCTTGAAGGCATGTAAATAGAAGACACAAACACAAAATACCATTAGTCTGAGACAGAACTGTGACTGTACAAATAGCTTGAGGGACAGGAAATCAAAGTATCTGAACTATTTTTCTGGCCTTATTGCTAATTGGCTGTGAGATGTTGGCCAGTGTCAGGTAGGAATTACACATGAGGCCTTTCTGATAGTGTTAAACTGCACTGCTCAGTGTTCTGTACTCTTCTCATCCTGTGTCTAAGCCTATAGCATGTTTCAGTGAAGTGCTTAAAAATGGTTCAATAGTTTCAAAAGTATGATCACCATTTGACATTTTGAGCTACCTTATTTTCAGGATATTGTAAAAATTAAATCTCCAATGTTTTCCCGTGGTTTTTTGCTGCTCAGAACATCAATGTTTGCTTTATTGTTTTCCCCTTAGGAAGATGGCCTTGTCTACTAATTTAAATGATTTAGCCTTATAAGCTACATGGATTTTAATGAAAACTATTTTGACTGTTAGTTCACAGATTTTTCCTTGCATTAAAAAAGAGCCTGAGGCTTTTGCCATTGAAGTCATAGTCCTAGTATGGTGAGAAAATGCCAGCATCTAGAAGTAGTGACTTACAAGGAATGAATTACTAATGAAAGTAATACAAGATACTAATTCTGACTGTGTAAAAACTTTTGAAAGAGTAGTGCAAAAAACCAGCAACTCTAAGTGGTCACATCAAATCTTAGAGCATAGACAGAAATAAAGAATCAAGAGTATAAAGAGATTCCAGAGTCCTAGAAAGAGCAGTACTTCAGAGGGCAAAACCTAGCCTCTGGAGTTGGGAGATAAGCACTTTGGAAGTAGGGAGATTTAGTTACTGATTTTGGAGGGCAACAGCAGGAAACAGTGTACAAGCATTTCTTGTAGCTTTCTCTCAGTTAAAGAATTTGCATCTGGCAAAGAGGGTTTGCCTTGCCTGTATTGCAGAGCCTTCCATTTAACAGGTCCTTCTAGACCTTATGCATCTTGGTGCATCATTTAAATCAGACTGTCCAAACAGGTCCCTAAAAGTCTTCCTTGCTCCCCAGCAGTACTTTGTTATCTTTGCTCCAAATGTAATAATGTATGAAACACTTATATTTAGAAAAGATTAAGTTAAAAAATATTTAGGTGGGCAGTGTCTGCTTCCCAGAAAGTGAATACCAGACTTAATAATTCAGGCATTTGAAACTCTGCAAGAAAAACCTCACAGATCCCAAGGTACCAGCAAAGGACTTACATACAGCTCCACTTTTCCCCCTGATAACACTTAGCAAGAATCATATTTTCCAAAGCCTTTTGATGTGCCCAGGCCCTCTCTTTTACTGGAAGCTCTTACCAAAATGCAAGGACATATACAAGTAAACAAGGGACATGTTTAGATCCGGTAGCTTCACTTCAAATTTCACAGATGCTTACATCCTGGAAATTCTGCCTCACTGCTAACCCAGAGTTCTCCAGACACAGGCAATTCACCCTATTTTGCACTAAAAGCTTCATTCCAGAAGTTTAAGGATATCCTAAGCATTGTAAAAAATGGGCACCAATGTGAAAATGTTTTTACAAAGGTCAGTGATCACCATTAGCCTGGAGGGATAATTGAATCTGATCTATGGGCACTAGGTGCCAACAGACAGATCCATTCTAGAGAATCCCCCACTTCCCTTTGTGTGACAGAAAAATAAAACCAATAGTGCCCAGGTTTCTGACATTTAAAATATCTTCAGGTTTCCATCTCCTTTTGTCGTTCTGATTGCTATGAAGCCAAACATGCTTAAAAATGCTATAGAGGAGGGCAACACTAGAGATTTCTCTGTATTATAGACTGGGCAGAAAGAGAATAAAAGAGGAAGAGGCAAAAATCCAAAGATTTAAGAATTCAAAGTTTCAGTTTAAAAACAAACACCTTCTTTATTTAAGAAGGCAAAATATTCCTGTGGAAGCTTTTGGCATTCAAAACAAACATACCATTTCAGTTTGTGAGAAAGACACTGTGGATGTAAACCCATGGGTTAGAGATGATTATAGTTCTGCAATACACACTTACTGTACAACAAACTTTTTTCTCATGATTGTATCTAAGATTGAAGCTAAATTCTGCTTTTAGTCATGTGTCATTATATAATTAATATATTCTCCCATCTCTAAACCCTGGAACGTTGAGTGGGAAAAACCAATTACATGTCCACTCTGTTCTAGAGCAGCCTGCACATCTTTGTTTTAGCAGCAGCAAATACGTATAGCAGGTGCCATCTTCTGGCAATGTAATTTTTAGAAATTAGCATTACTCTTACACAGGTTACATGCAATAAACTATGAGGCATGGATTTTTAAATATTTTTAGTGATACTTAATGTGAAATAAGAATGTTGAGCCCTTGGAGTTTAATAGAAGGTGTTAATTGTTCAGAGGCATTAGCTAAATGTTTTGCTTTTCACTTGACAGTTCCTAATAGTCATGTAGTCTTGCAGTGAAGCAGTTTTTGTATGTTAAAAGTTTAAAAACATAAATACATAGTTAAAATATTTTAGAATTCTTGAAAGGACAAAGTTTGCAGGTAGAGTTTAATGTTTTTCTCAAATTAACCAATAGAGTTGGAAAAAGAGTACAAGCTTTGGGACTCAAAAGGAGGTCTGTAAACTTGCCTTCAAATTCTTGTGTAATTATACACAGAAGAAGCAGGAGTCATAGAGTGTAATGATTTTCAAGAGACACATGTCTTGACTAGCATAGAAATCTTGTACAGAAACATGGAAAAATAACAGAATGAAAGTGGATAAACTGTAAACCAGTTTTGGTTTGTTTGTTGTTTTTTTGTTTGTTTGGGGTTTTTTATGTATTTAGTATATTTAATTGCATCTAATGAGCAATTATTTAATTTTAGTAGCATCCCTAAGTGGCAAACAAGTATGGCTAGGCCACCCAACAAGTTCATGGAAATTATGTCTGCAGCTTCTGACATGCAGCCATCTGTTTTACAAGACCAACGGATTGCCAGGCGCTCAGCAGAGTGTGTTAATGAAATCTGTGGCATTGCTGCCTTCACAAAGATGAAGGAAAGACAATATTGATGATTCATCCAGCTAACTGTAATCTGTATTCATTTGGTATTTCCAGGTCCTTTTGGACTTAGTGATGCTGAAGTAAGGAACAAAGAGCAGATGTCTCTCTGCTCTGTATCTTTCTGTTTGTATCATCCTGTGTTGTGTGATTTCTAATACAGTCACATTCACACAAGACACCAAACCAGAAAGAGTAAGAAGGTCAGAAACAAGCTGTAGAATGATCTGAAGATGTCAGGGCCACTAAGGCTTCAGAAAAAGAAGGAAGTGGTATTGAAAAAGATGACCCTGTGCACCAGATCAACATTACTATAGTGGGAACGAGATGAAAACTATGAGCTACATGCATTTTAGGACAGTGAGTTTAGTTTTGCCGAAGCTTCCCTAGTGTATTTAATGCAACCCATTGCTGTAGTTCTGCTAAAGAATAAGAGAGCAGGTGATTAAAAAAAAAAATTATGCTAAAAGAGGATCCCACATAATTTGCAACCCATTAAGACCCTGGCCTAGAAAAGGGGCTTTTTGCTGTGGTCAACCATGGAAGTAGCAGTTGGTTATTGAAGCAGTAGTGGTTAAAGGGTTAACTTTAGCTGGACCCAGGGGTAGGGTGCATTTCTGGATATGAAAGCTGGTCACACCTTCCCCCACATTTGTGTCCAGTACAGGACAGCACAAAGCCCTGGTGATCTGTACTGGGACCAGGGTGGCTCTCTTTCTCTCTTGAGCTGTCATAGTAAGCACAGCTGGTCCAAATCATGTCCTGAAAATCCTGGGGGACTTCAGAGAGGCCCAGCCACTGGGAAAACCCACAGGAGACGGGAAAGGTTTCAAAAACTGTACTTTGACTACACCTTCACAGCTGCAGCTTTGTTAGTTGATGGCTGTCCACCACATGGCTGTCCATAAAACAAACCCCTTAGGTGGCTGAGCCCATGAGAATTTTCTTCTCAAAAAGGCTTCACACAGAAGAGTCTGTGGAGCACTGTAGTGGATCACTGTCTTTATGCAGAGTAAATATATCTGTGAGGGTATCAACATGATACACATACCTCTAGGTACGTGTCATGCTATGCATTCACATTTATTGCAAGCAGAAACCTGTGCCTCAGCTGCTGCAGCTGCGATTGTTTATATTACAATTTAGTAATAAAGCCAACAAAGTGCTGTTTAAAGAAATTACACCTTTTGCAATGGTTTTAGAAATTCTCAAATGTTCAGAGCTGCTTCCTGTAGGGCTTGCTTTTGCTTGATTTTTAATGTAATTCTGCTTAGACGTTTTTTGGCAATGTTTTGCTGATGCAGTTGTGTAGGGAGCACAGCCCCAGCCAGGGGCTGGTTTTGCCATTGTCGCTTCTCTGGGAGCTGAGAGCCTATCCCTCTGGGGCATCCCAGTCTGGCTGAGTGCTTCCCACCTCTCCCAGGCTTGTGATCTGAGTAGGGCAGGGGCTGTTTCCATAGCCCTAATTGCTCAGTTTGCACGGCTCCTCGTTACAAGTGTTTTTGCGCTTACTGAGGCATGTGAATCAAACTTGTCTGTGTTTGCTCCAGCCTCATAAACAGTGCTTGTTACAATGCAGGCTGTTTGCCTGATTATTCAGAAGTGTAGTCATTGTAGGCTTCATTCAAGCAGTGCTCACAGTGAGCTTGTTTTGCAAATCCCTCTCACGGCTTCTGTTATCGGATCTATGTCTGGGACTTTCAGTACTATGAAATTCTTCCACATTATATTGCTTTTAGAAAAGAAAGGTTAAAAAAGTTTTAAAAAGCCAACATCACAGAAAACATCCTCTTTGAACAGTGCAATATTGTTTTCCAGGACGTGCCCCAAACTACCCTTAGGTACTAGTTATTTTGCTCTATGGGACAATTTCTCGTCTCTCATCTGACCAATCATAAACCTCATTATAATCTCTTTTTCCCTACTGCTCCTAATTCGAAAAGTAGACTAAATTAATAATGCCTGGAAATTGCTATAACTGATATAAGGGAATTATAAACTGGCCATTTTTTGTCCTGGACGTTTTAGCTTAGAAAAAAAAATAGAGTGTAACTGTTGTTGTTGTCTGTAGCTGCTGGCAATTTACATTAATTAAGCATACCAAGAGATGACATAAACAATAAATTGGCCTCAGCACTAACAGTTTTCCTCCCACATTCTTGAACAAGCAAATGTGGTATAATAGTATGGAAGGGATCTAATTCATCCTAATTCTGATCTTCCTCTGGGACCTGATGGAGTACTGTTGGTGTTATTAGTTTTGACACATAGAAGACTTTGTGTTTCCTGTACTTTCAGATAAATACTACTTGATTTATTCTTTCCTTAGCAACACTTACAGCAAAACAAAATGTGATGAGAATTAAGGTATTGCTGGTCAATTGTGTTATCTCCAACATGCAGAGTTCCTTTTTATAAGGTGGAAGCAGGACTTATGGTTTATATGAGGCATCAAACTAGAGCAAACAATTTCTAGGTAATGTGCAAGAGTCCTGGTTGCCTGTGTTACTGCTCTGAAAGGACCATGTTGTTAGAGCTCCAGAAATTAGTACTTAAGGTTATCGAACTGTTTTATCTCTGGCCATGGTAGAGAATGTGTGAGTCAGAAAAACTTATAATAAAAAAGCTACTTTATTTCTAGACATACTCTTGTTTTACAGCTGAAAAAAGAAATGAGTAAATAGTTTATTTATATTTAAATATCTATGTATAATCACCACAGTTCCCCAAAGAACTCAGTAAACCCTATGGATCACACCTTTACATTCCATCCATTTTCCCCTACTAGATCTCACAATCTGCCTCAGACCCAAAGCCCCAGTTTTACTTCCCCACAGCTGCCCCACATTGTCCCACAAGGCATTTGTTCTGGTCTCATGTGTTGCTCATCTTCCAGTCATCTCATGCATGCTGTTTGCTAATTGCACAGTGGCTACACTGATCTGGGTCTCGCACTTGTTTAGAGGGAGGGATCATGACTACTTCTAGACTGCTCATGAGCCTCTGCAACGCCACTTGCATTGTAACTCTGGGTAAATGACTGAGCTGTGCTTCATCAATAGCTAAAGTTTTTGACTAATGCATTTTCTCTGCAGGTCTGTTTCTATGACTTTATAATGCTGGACATCACTTATCTTCACCCCTGTACACATCCACTGTGTGTGTTAGTGACTGTAGGCCAGAATCACGCATTGGTGCTCTCACTGCTTCCCCATCTGCAGATCACTGCAAGCTTTACATATTTGGAGACAGATTTGCTTATTCTGATTGTCAAGATCATTCATGTGCTTTTGTATTGTCTCTTTTAAGTGAAACTGAGACACAAGTGCAAATTCTACCTTGTTTTGAGGTCAGAATGTTCCCCTGTACTTTGCCAGTACATTTGTTCATCTGAGTACTGGCAGAAGCCAACGGAAAGCAAACCCAGATAAAGCATATTCAGTAGTTAAGACAAATGGTCTCAGGTATTAGCTTGGCTTCACTCACAGCCTTTTAACTTCAAATAGAAGAACAAAGAATCTCATATTTAATATAAAGTGAAAATTAAACCAAACACAGCTGTTTTCCACAGTCTTTGTTTTACCAAATTTACTGTTGCAAAATGTTCTAAACCTTTTTTTATTCAGCTATTTTGGAGGCTGATCATTTGTCTTATATAGCTTTCTGCTCAGGAAAAATACAAAAACATATCCCATATGCCATAAGCCCAAAGTAAGAATTTCTCCCATAATAATTCAAGATTTTTCTTCAAAGTTTTATGTTTCAGGACAAAAGCAGGTAAGTTATTTTAATGCTGCTTTGGTTTGTATATTTTTTTGTAGCTTGTGTATGAGCTCTATAGGCTCCAACAATTCTGACACAGACCAGAATTTTTAAAGATTAGTCCCAGGGAATTTTTGTGTGATGATCTCACAAAATAAGTGCTCTTAAGTAATTGGCTGTGTTGTAATTTCCTGTCAAAATAGCAGACACTGTGAATTTGCTATGATTGCACTGCAGCAAGAACTGCTGGAAAAGTCAGGGAGCAACCTGGATTTCAAGGAATTAAACTAAAGCAGAGAGTCATACTTTCATTTTCTTGCTCTAATCTAGGCTTGTTTGAAGTGATGACATCTGGAGAGAAAGGCCTTGACTTCTACTTATACTGAGGAAAAATCAGAGTCTGTTAAGTGCAGACTCAAGTGGGAGAGCAGGCATGAGTTTCTTCAGAGTGGAAAGACGATGAGCCCCTGCCATTTGGGACAGCCAGTTCCTAAGTCTTGGAGGCTGCTCTGTTTGTTGTTGTCTAGTAGCATATAAGGGCAGCTAAGCTCGATGAAATATGGAAGACATATGGCCATGGAATTACTTTTTATTTGATTAGATTAGGAAGATACTTATGAATAAACCTGAAAGGCTGTATATGTATGGAGATGTTTTTTCTGTCTAACCTCAGACTCCCACTGCTTGGATCTGAGTTAATTGTATCATGGTCTGTTTAGAACATCTCTCTAGGCAGTGTCCTTGGGGAGCACTGCTGGAACTTAGTGTAATATTTGAACAGAAGATACCAAAATACAAATTCAGATCTGAAGCCATCTGGTCCATTCCAAATACTGTGTGGTGATGGCCGCAAAGGCTTTGAATCAGCTGGTGCTCTGAAAGTAAGTCTGACACTGTGAAGCACAACAACATTCTTAATAAAATATGCAGTTGAAAACTTGATGTCAAACTGCACCACGTATAGTGACCTTGCAGGCTTTATACCATGCTAGGACATTTTATAACATTCTGTGTTTTAAAAAAATTAATTTGTATGCATTTGTATAGACAGCTCTCTTCACAAGAAATCTTACATCTTCATATTTACAAAAAAGAAAATATTCTTTAAATAGATTCTGTGCTTTAAGCCATTTTGGCCTTCTGGAATCTCTGTAGTGGGGTATCTAAAGCCTTCAGTGAGATGTAATGAAATCTTCATGCTGAGGTAACTTTCTTGCTTAATAGCATGGTGGGAGAGAATCCATTATGTATTAAATCCATCCTTGTCTCTGTGGGGACATTAATTTTAAAGTAACATTTTAATCATGGCTGCAGTCCGCAGGGGAAAAAGAAGATACCCAGATCTGAATAATGCATGTCCAGCTATCAAAGGGGATGCTCTGTTAACTCTGATTTACATATGACTGCTTGTTTAAATTCTTAATATCACCATTCAGATGGCATTTTGGAAAGGTGAAGACCTGGTTTAGGGTCTACCATAATTCAAGGACTAAATGAACAGAGTTTAAAAAACATTATGTGAAAACACAAATTGTCAAAATAAGGCTGACCTCAACCATGATCACTTTTCTAATAAATCATCTTCCAGGGTCATTTGCCTTCCTTTCTTCGTTTAGAAATTGTTTACCTAGGTGTTATTTATTGTGTCTATTTTGAGGGATCCTTGGCAATTTTAGGGTCAGGAATAATGAACATCAGAGGAGAGTTAGAATTTAACAAACCTCCTTGTAGATACCCATTTTTTTCACCCATTTTCTTGCCATAAAAAGTAGTTGTGCTCAGTTCAGCTTGGCCAGTTGCTTGGAGTTAATTTGTCTATGAAAAGTGTTCCTGAATTTAGTTTTCATCAGTATCTCCTGGCTTTTGAGGGCCATGTGCATAAAGGGAGCCATTGTGCCCTTTTCACAGTTTTTGTGTATCCCTAGTGGTGTGTGCTGTAGTTTGAGAATGCCTGGTTAAAGGCTTCCCTCTTGCTGGACTGGCACTGCCTTCACTGACAAGCTCTTCAGCTCTGAGCACCGAGCTGCCCACTCCTGCCTTTGTGGGTAGTTTCCAGATTCAGTGCCACTCATTGCTGGGCAGAGGCAGCTAATGCTGCCATATACACACAAAATCTAATAGCTTATTCAGAATACTTAACAAGTAATCTCTGTGAGAATACTTTCAGGATTTGTTTTATGAGCTGGAAGCAGTGAACACTGTTATAAATGCTAGCATATAACACTCTGAGAGGAATAATTGCAGCACATAGTTACTGATGTTAATACTATCACATTATCTTGTGATAGCTGTGCAATTAAATGAGTCACCACTACGCCGAAATCTCATTTGTCTCCAAGCACCCCACAAATATGCTGCATTCACTGTCTGTGCTTCGGTCTGATAGCTTTTTAGTCACTGCATTCTCTTTGTGTTTGGAGAAAAACAGAGCTGTGGAGCCCTTGAAAAGAGAGAGCTTACTGTTTGAAATTTAATAATTGAATGATATTAATTTAATGAATGGCTTTCCCAAAATGTATTCAAGACGATACTTTTATGAATTATATTTATATAGCAAAGTCTGAACCTTAAAAGAGCATTTCAAGAACAAAAACGTTGTTGTGAAACAACAGTCTGTATTCTATTTATCCTCTACTCTGACTAAAGCTTGTGTACTACATATTCCACTGAAACAAATTCCATTGGCACCATTTATTCATTTGCAGATATTCCCAGAAATATGTGCAGAACTTTTGAGCTAAGGAATACTGGAACATCCCAAAAGTGAGAGAATATCCCACTTAAAGAATGATCAGCTCTCTGTTTCTGATAGAAAAAAAAAAAAAATATTAAAAAATAAGGAGCCTAGGACAGCAAACACAGAATGGAAAATCTTATTGATGCTAGGGGAAGAAGGTTTAAGATAGGAAACATATTTTTTCCCTTTTGTGTTAAAATAAATGTAGTAGAAAGTTGATGGAGAAATCCTATCACAAATCTGGAAGAAATGTGATAGAAAAGAATTGCATAGTGTCTCCTCCATTTCTCTTCCTTTTTAGAATCTGCAGTTTGATTTTTGTTTTCCTAAAGATGCCTATCTGGCCTGCAAACACAGGTAGGTCTAAATGTGGGTAGCAATTACACAACTTCCACCTAAATCATTACAGAACTAGAACACAGCCTTAAAGTAAGCAAGAGGTAAGTACAAGCACAACAGCTCCTCTCCTTGTTGCTGTAGCAGCTCAAAAAACAACTGAAGAAAAACAAAGAAAAACAGAGTTAAGCAGTGCTTGAGAAAATGTTCTTTGTGGCCACAAGACAGTGTTCTGTTATGGCCAGATGCTGTTGAGGTCCAAAAAACAGAGGAATCAGGAGTGGTACATTTATACTTCAGAGTTTAATTGTGACCTTTTGTTTTTAGGCAATATTTTTTCCCAGCCCAGAAATTAAATATCGTAAAGAGACACTCCTGAATGTGACATCAAGTATCATTCTTCCCCCGAAGAAATAAATGTGAATGATGAAAGCAGGAATGTGGAAATAAAAGTGTTACTTCCACACTTATAATGCCAGCTAGCACTTGTTACCAAACTTGTGAAAATAACACGATTTACTATAATAGTTTACACTTGACTAGTGAGGTATAAAATATCTTTCTCTTATAGCCATATAAACTATGGTTAAATTAGGCAGGAGGGACACACAGAGCAGTTCCCACAAAAAGATTAGGAATACAAAAGTGCTAGGAATACAAAGGCAGAAGCAGAACATCTAAACACCTAGTTCTGAGAATCTGTTGATTGCAAAAGGAATTTAACCAAAGAAAGGCAGCTCACTTCCTGGGTAATTCTTAATCAGAAACGGAAGTTGATTTAGGCTGAGGTTATACAAACCCTTTATTACCCTGCAGCATTTTTAATGGTAACAAGACAGAGTCCCTAAATGTGAGAATGGTATAATAACATCAGATTAGTCTGACTGCTTGGATTTGCACTAAAACAACAAAAGCTTTGATTTAAACAGTATCATTTTATTTGCATGCACTCAGCTACCTAATTATTTACATTGAAACCCAGAAATTTCAAGGCTTGCTTTGCTTTATTTTCACATCTGGATAACTCGGAAATCTGAGGTGAGAATATTCACTATTCTTGTCTTCGAGAGAGCTGGGAATATTGAACTTGTTCTTCCAGAGATGGGAATTAGTGCTACAAAAATAAAGTCACCAGACTAAACAGCTGAGAACAGCCTGAGCTAAAAAAAATCTCAACCGAATTACACTTTCTCCATTTCCCTGATGTGATAAACCTTACACTCTTACAAGATCTGTCTTTTAAATGGAAAATCAAATGGAAAACCTCAGAGCTTTGATTATTTTTTTTTATACATCATGAAATATTGAACAAAAAAGAGGTTATAAGCCATTTTGTTGACTTTATAGGTCTCCTGAGACTTCTCCAAGCTCTCTTCTTGATTGCTGCTGTACATCTGGAGTGAGAGTCAGCCAGGGACAAAATGGCAGGTGTAACTTGCTCTTGGAGATATAATACATTTTCCTCTACAACATGCAAGACAAACGCTTCCTTTCTTGTTTCCACCAGAAGGATAAAAACCTCTCTGCTCTTGTCCCCAAAGGCCAATTGCATTTTTCCAGGAAATGACCAGCGTTTCGTCCTATAAATTTAAATATGCTCATGTTTTTATTGTTAATGGAAAAAATAAAATAAAATTAGGAACTACCAGGGAAAAAAGAGATTTCACATAATCTCCTAAAATAACTTCATTGTTTAATGTAGTAATTGCATATGTCAACAAACTCAGCCATGGGAATTAGAGCTTTTGAAAATAGATATAGGTAGAGTAAGATGTAATGTACTCTACAATTAAAAACATCTATGTCTATAGTAACAGCAACTAAATAACTCGGAAAACGTAGTCATGGAAAACGTAGTCATGGTGAGAGACCGAACTGAAAGTTAGAGTCCCGCTTAGCATGAGTGTTGCTAAAATCAGCTTTATTAGACTCAGCTTTTTCTGAAGAGAACCACCAGATGGCACTGTAGGAGAGAAAAAGAAAACGACCCATGGCAGTTAGGATAAACATTCATTTTCATTATTTGGAAGGTCGTGCATTGCTGAAATAGTCTCTTCCTTCCTGGTATGCATGCAGCTTTCTTACATTAAACATTTCTTTTTTTTGTATCATCAGTTATTAATTTTACTGCTCTTGAAAGTCATTGAGGAGAAAAAATAATGTCTTGAAATCTGGATGTGACTCTCACTTAGCAGCAGTGTAATGGAAGAGTGAGGGACTGAAATTATTTCGTTTTGCTTGGCAAATACATGACACTTCACTGTGCAATTCTGTGATAGTTAAATCTCTGCAGTCACTTTGGATGTCACATTCTTTTATTTGCTTTAGCCATTACTACTTTTAAAATTAACATCTCTAAATTGCACCTGTCTGTACTACTGAGTGTCCTAACATTTTAATAATCTTCCTCATATTCACACACAAAAAAAAATTGCAGCAAACTGTGCAAACCCTGAGAGCAAGCCCAGACTGTATGAGTGGGAGCTCATCAGTCCTATCTCTGCTGACCTACTCAGTACCATTCAGACCAGCTGGAGGGTGATTTACTGTGTCTTATCTGAGATCTGGTTGATTCTTATTTCATTGACAAGTTGGTCAAATTCCCCAAGAAACAAAGCAAGATTCTGGAAGAAACTAATAATGCACAGATGTTATTAGAAATTTTAATTAAAAAGAAATTCCTATGTTATGAGGATTTGCCTAGGAACCAAAAGACAGTATCAAAGCATGTGTATCTCCTGTATATTATTAGGCTGTTATGTATTATTGAAATATGCAAATCCTGGCTATTAAGAAGAAATTAAAAGGAGCAGCCAAAGGAGTAAAAAGTTTGCAGGTGGCATGCTGATCGTTTAAAGATGCTATACCAGAGACTAACAGCAAACATTTATTACTTATCCAAAAAGACTTTCAAAGGACCACACGCACACAGAAAGCTGGCATGGTTAAACAGAAATGTGAAAGTGGCTGTTAGAAATAACAGTCCATATTCAAAAAGTGGAAATTACGTTGAAATGAGAAAAAGAGAAAAAAACATAAAGTCTTTCACAGTTCATATAAACCCTTTATAAAGTGGGCCAAAAATATTTTGAGGAATAACTTGTGATAAGCATAAGAATGAATAATAAAACTTTCTCTAAACACATCAGAAGCATAATTTGTGCCAGACAGTTTATGGGCATTCTATAATGTTTGGGATATAAAAGGAGCACTTAAAGAAGATAAGCCCAGAGCAGAAATGCTAAATGAATTTTTCACATTAATGTTCTCCATGGACAAGCTTGGGCAGGATTCCACAGCAGAATCTTTTTTATGGGGCCAAGACAAAGAAACCATCTCAAACTGAAGTGTCAGAGAAGAAATTTCTGATTATATAGAACCAAATGGTAACAAATCACCTAGATGAGATCAGGTTTTCAAAACACTTCTAGAGGAAGTCTGATATAGGTGACAAATTAAGTACAATGAAACTCAACGCATAGATTTGCCTCTGTTCCAAAGGAATGGAATGTGGCAAATGTGATGTTCCTTTTGTTTTTAAATTGAGGGGGACCTCAGGAATTACAGACAATAAACCTGACCTCTGCACTGAGTAAACTAATACCAGCTGTGATGAAAAATGGGCAGACTTATAACTAACCGTGACATAAATAGTGAAATTTTATAAAGCTTTTGCAGAGGGAGGGTATAAGACACAAATCATCAGAGCTCATTGAAAGAAACAGCATGCAGGTGAATGAGAATGATTTGGATGATATTTTATAGATGAATTTCCAAAAACTTCCAGCAAGATCCTTCACCAAAGCACGCTGAAGAAAGCAAGCATGAGATAAAGCATGTTTTCTCAGGTGTTCATATGTAATTGAAAGGAAACAAATCAGAAATCAGGATAGGGAATGAAAAGGAAGCATTCGATTTTCACAATGGCAGTGGTTTGCTCATAGGAGTTCTTCAAGGTTTTATGCTCAGTCCTGTGCTACTTTGCATTTTCCATGTTTTGGAAAAGAAGTAAATGGTGAGATCATAAGATTAGCAGACAAGGCAAGCCAAGATCCGATTGCAATGGGATGCAGAACGTTCTCTCAATACAAAGCAATTTGGCAATAAATGGTGGAATAAATTCCATGTTAAATACAGGATAATACCCATGGGGGAAAAAAGCCTCATTATAATTATGCAAGTGCAGTTTTAAATAAATTATAACAACTACAGTAGGAGGTCCCTGAGTTGTTGGAAGGTACTGTATGTGAATGTCAGATGAATATCCAGTAATGGCAAACAAATGAAATGCCGAAGTATTAGGAGAAGACAATTGTTAATAAAACAGAAAGCAGGGTGCTCTTATAATCATGATGCAAATTACAGATGCAGATTTATAAATTTGACCCACACTTTGAAACCTGTGCATTGTTCTAGTTGTGCATATTAAAAAATACTGTAGAACTAGTAAAGATAGTAAAGATGGCACTATGTATGACCAAAGATAAGGCCATCTAGAGGGATCTTGACAGGCTTGAGAAGTGGGCCCAGGGCAACCTCATGAAATTCAGTAAGGTCAAGTCGAAGATCCGCACTTGGGTTGGGGCAACCCCAGGCACAGATAGAGGTTGGCTGAAGGATAGATTGAGAACAGCCCTGAGGAGAGGGACTTGTTGGTTTTGGTTGATGAGAAGCTCAACATGAGCCAGCAACGTGCACTTGCAGCCCAGAAAGCCAACTGTGTCCTGGGCTGCATCAAAAGCAGCGTGGCCAGCAGGTCAAGAGATATGATTCTACCCCTCTGCTCTGCTCTCTTGAGACCCCACCTGAAGTACTGTGTCCAGTTCTGGAGCCCCCAACATAAGAAGATGGAGCTGTTGCAGCCAGATCAGAGGAGGGCTGAAAAGATGATCCAAGGGCTAGAGCACCTCTCCTATGAAGAGAGGCTGAGAGAGCTGGGGCTGTTCAGCCTGGAGAAAATAATGCTCTGTGGAGACCTGATAGTGGCTTTCCAGTACCTGAAGGGGCTACAGGAAAGCTGGGGAGGGGCTTTTTACAAGGGCATGTGGCAATAGGATGAGGGGTAATGGTTTTAAACTGGAAGAGGGGAGATTTAGGTTAGACATTAGAAGGAAATAATTTAGTGTGAGGGTGGTGAGACATTGGAACAGTTTGCTCAGGAAGGTTGTGGATGCTTCATCCCTGGAAGTGTTCATCAAGATGGGGCTCTGAGAAACCTGGTCTAGTGGGAGGTGTCCCTGCTCATGCAGAGGGGGTTGAAACTAGATGATCTTTAATGTCCCTTCTAACTCAAACCATTCTATGATTCTATTAAAGGCTTTCACAAAAGATGATGTTTAAAGAGTAGGGATACTTTAACTTGGATAAAAAATAACTGTTTGGGATACAGTAAAACAGAAGGTATAAAATCATTAATGGCATGGAAAAAAATAATATGGAGGGATTCTTTCCTTTCTATTGCAGTTTAAGAAGTTTTGCTTGAAATGCCATTTGCAGATGGTAGGTTCACAGTTAAGAGGAAGGAGTAGTTGATTTAATTTTAGTTGCCATGGAACAGTAGCCACTGTCTCAGCAGCAATTCCTGCTCTACAGAGATTTGAAAAAGCCCACAGAGATGAAAGGACACTAGATAAAGAGCTAAACTGTCCCTCAGTCAGGTATAAACATATTGTGATTGTCTACTGCTTATGAAAGATAAGAAACTAGCTTCAGGGAGTTCTGTTGTCAGAGGAGAATGAAATCCATAGGCCTGAGGAAATGGTGTGTTTTGTTCATCTAAGAAACGAGTCTATCAGTTGCACTGTTCACTTTTACCACTCTTTTTTACAATGGCCAAAGCTTGCTGGTATCCTAGGAAAACATGAAGGATTTTTTTCAATAAAATACTGACTATTACTACTGGATGGGATGTGTCCCAGCTAGGTTTTGTGATTTGTAAGTAGATCTAGCCTAAGGTGGCTTCAATACCCAACAGAAAGAACAACATTATTTCTATACACAACAGGCAGAAATAGGTCCTGCCACAGGATTTCTCCCATCCTAAAGTACAGATGTGTGACTTCCCACTTTCCAGTGGTACCTGTTTCTTTGTATGGGAGTCCCACTAGAGACAGGGAATGTTCAAGTCTTTTCAGTACCATAGTGCTGTTGTCTTTTCTAGAGAGTTAACTGTGTTAACGTGATATTTTGTTCAAGACAGCTTGAGAGGGTTAATGCAATGCAGATTACAATTTAACTCTGCAGTGAAAACAACTTGCACATTGTAAGCATGAGTCTTTTCCCAACATATATCTCTGCGTAGCATTTACTCTTTTAACAGAGAAAAATCTTCTGTGGAAATATAAACTGCTAGACACTATGAGATGCAGCCTGCAGGACTAATGAAGATAAATATGTGCATGATCAGTGTAGGAGACTGTGAAACTCTGCAGTTCAAGACTGTGTCCAAACTAAGTCCTGGAGGTTACTTGTATTTTTATAGATTTTTAGCAATTACAGGTAAAAGAGTAGAAAGTTGTTTCTGAGACTACCAGCTAATTAAGAGCTTAGTTAAGACAACAGAAATGAGCAGAATGGTATATGAAACGGCTTACCTCTGACACAGAGAGGTCATCTGGTTTTGTTAATGATGTGGTTAAGCACTAAACTTTGTTACATGTGAATCTGTTAAATTAGAGTCTGTGTAGAATGGGAAATAGAAGTGCATTATTATCAAATTCCCTGAAAAGACATTTATAAGGTCATGATACGCTGATATCAAGGGGTTTAATATAGGGTTAAGATCTTATAATAATACATTTGATAACTATAATGAGTTTTTCAATAGAAAAATATTTAATGGTAATATTTAATGAAAAAAATTATAAATCCCAAATGCACTGTGGCTTATATTACCACTATAAATTATAATTAATGTATACATTAGATCGTTACAATGGGAAAAGGGGCATTTTTTGCCTAATGGAATAGTGGTAGTACTTTCTCCTTTCCATTATTCCTGCAGAGTGTAAAGACATCATAAGTATGAAAAAAAGAAACAAACCATTAAGAGGTTTAGCCTCTTAACTTCATTTTTACTTCTGCCATGCAAGCCTAATATATCCAATACTAGTTGATGACTTTCCTGGGATCTTCAGAAAGATGAACATATAAAAGAAAATTAAAGTCTGGCTTTCTGAGCAGACTTTGTCTAGCAACCAACATGCATATTAAAGGCTGAACTGTGTTATTTCAAGCTGTAGCATATATACCTCACCAAACAAGGGACCAGCCAACTTCTGTAAAAGAACAACCTGCCTCTGAGCAGAACTTATTAGCTTGGGCACAGTTCCACCTTGGCATGTCCAAACAGCTTTTGGATTGAATGTGTCTTCCATTTTGCACCTTAGAAAATGAGCTAAGCTATTCCACAACTGTCTCCACCTGACTATACAGACATGTCTTCATAGTATAGCTTGGACCAAGGCCCTTCCCCAGCTTGTTGACACAAGTTGGCTGTCAGCTACACTTTTCCCAGATGATGTGAAGCAGCCACAGCAAGTTGAGTTCAATATCTGTATTTACATGAAAGTCATTAGATCAGCAGTAGATGAACGCTCAAGGACAGACACATAGCATGGTTTCTGAATTTTGTAGGCTCCTTAAAGAGCGTCATGTGAAAGTAAACGACTTTCTTTGCTTGCTCGCTTTCTTAAAATAGGGATTGTCTGAAAAATTATTGCAGTTAAAACTGAAGACAGAAAAAAAGGTACAAATTCCTGTCATTAGGCCTGTGGATCAGTCAATCTACAGTGAAATGCAGACTGTGCTTGGATAAAGTTTAGGAACTCTTCTCTGAGAAAGCAAATCTTTGTCTGTGGAGCACCTATAGTTCAGAAGAGAAAGATTATCATGTTTAACAGAGAGCCCGCAGGGATTCTGCTCTGGTGAGTGGCAGTGCTGCATTCAGTAATTGTAGTTTTGCAAGGCTTTACATGGAATGCACACCTTCCCAAAGTTCCCCAGTTCTTGAGTCCATATGCTTCAAGCTGTGCTGCTCCTCCTCTGCCTTTCTTCTCAAAAGCCAAAGTATTTTGGATTTGACATCTGGAATGTGTGTGACAATTTCAGCTGTACAGGGACATTCATATAACTATGTGATGGCACGCTACAAAGGAACTTCATGCAAGACTTGATGCAAGTGAAGAAGGCCATGTAAAAAAGGGAAACACTAGACAGAAAAGTAAAGATAAGGTTCCGCAGCCAAAAAAAGAAATTTAAAAAATACCCCTCAAATAAATAGGAAAAGAGAGGAGAGAGAGGAAGAGAAAGAAACAAGAAAGCGTTTAAATAAGACATTGATTACAAAGTTGCTTCATTGTTCATATTTGGCAGTGCAAGAGGAATGGGAAAAGAGCTATTGAGAATGCTGCATCAACATTAATATTGATGGCCTCATAAAAGTAAATCTGGGTTTCTCAAGGGAGAAGAGTGTAAAGACTTCTTTGCCATTTAAAGCTGAAGTTAGCATGGAGGAGGGTCACAAAAGTCTTCGGTCTGTGTACCAGAAGTATTCAATAGACCAAATATTTTTGGCTGTGTGCCTGCTCAGATGAGCGTGTCGCTGCTGCTTGCTGGGTTATGTAAGGGGGGAGAGGGTACTGCAGCCAAGGCAGTGGAGCGGGAAGCATGAAGTGTTCCAAAAGACCAACTGGGATTTCCCCTGCTGCTGTTGTCACAGCAGAGCTGCTATTTTTAATTTAACCAGTATAAATGATTTTACTTGTCCTTTTCTAAACTTAGTCTGCTACTCAAAAAAGGCAATGCTAATGGGACTTTAAATGTGCTGGATTTTAAAGATGCTAATTCCCTGCCCAGTGGGCAGAAAGCTGGGAGACCAAGTAGTACAGCCATGTCTGCCTCATGCAGTATTGTGATGCTTGGTGATGGGGGAAGATACTTGTCTGTGCTGCAAAGGTGATAGAAAGCCAAATGAAGCTGGCAACTCAGCCTGCATAAACCAGAAACTAGTTTAGCCAACAGTCTTAAGGGGATGCATCGTAAAACAACAGAGAGGGCAGTGTGATGTAATTAGTTATTACAGCAGAGGGATGGGAACCAGGATGCTTTGATTTCCAGTTTTGTCCAAGTTACACACTGAGGACCTAGTCTTGCCAGGTACTAAATGTCTTCTGACTTAGGTTCTTGTCTATTCAGGAACTTGCTGTGTGGCCTTTCTAACTTCACCTGCATTAACCAAACACTTGGACTACAAATACAGTTAAAAATGCTATTGGTTTGCTAACTAGGGGCTTGGCTGAGTCATTGTTTGTAGGTTAAAATCATTACCTACACAAAGAGTTTTAAAAGTCATTTTTTGAGAACCTAGTTCAAATAAGATATATTGTCATATTGCTTTTTTTAAAGTAATAAATACATGCTGCAGTAACATAAATCCCATGACACGTCTCTGCAGGGTGTATTTGCACATGATAAATATACCAAAAAAACACTAGCTGTAGCATAGTTGGGTTACTGAGGAAGGGACTCAATCACAAAAACAGTGAAGTATAAAAAGTCATACCTTATTCTCATATAAAGGTAGAACTAAGAGGTCCTGAACCCTGGCCCAGTGTACTCTTCCTTCAGCCAAAGGGTAAATTTGAGGGTAAAACAGAAATAAAAAGTTTAACAATGTCCACGGTTACTTGAATTCTAGTGTTGAATATGTGACCTAGCACACACATGTGATTCAAGAAATGCAGAGGAATTTGGGATAATTTTATTTTGAAAAGTTAGGAAGTGACTAACAAGTACTTGTATGCAGTTGAAAATAATTGTTTTCCAGATAATGATAATTTGTTCCATGATTTTCATAGCACATCCCATCATGGTCTCTATCTGTAGTCCTGATATCCCCACTAAGTCCCCAGTTTAGTAATTCTTTCTTTCCTCTTTTCCCTCTGACCCCTAAATCCTACTGTGTGCTCATCATAAACTCTTGACCAAGTTTTTTCTTTTTCTTTCTACCAGTTTTTCTTTCCTTTTTCTACCAGGTTTTATCAGCAGTTTCCTCATATATCAGCTTCACACCCATATATGCTCTCCATTCTGTCAGGCAGCTTCATCCTCTACCTGTGACAAAAAGGAGAAAAAATTTAGAATAAAACCCCAGGGAAAACAAGCTCTTGGTCCTGATCTGTAACATCCCAAAGGTGCAACTGCAGGTAGAAAAAGCTGTGCCACTCTGGGCTGAAAGTATTGTTGCACCCTTCAGCATTTCAGGTGCAAAGTGCTAGTGAGTCTCTCCTGAGCACTGATGAAGAGATTTTTCAAAGACTTGGATGCTAGTCAAGCTTGGTAGGTTTTTCCCTGAACATGGGAAAGAACATAACCATTGCACAGAAATTGTTCCCTTTCAAATTTCAAATCACTTCTCCAAGGTGTGAAGTGCTGCAGCTGTTCAGAGAAAAGGCTGTGAATAAAGACAAGCCCTTGTCATTTGGCCATGACTTTGGAACGGACAAGGAGACAGGAAAGGAGTGAAAGAATGGGGGAATCAAGGAGATGGGGAAGAAAAGGCAATTTGGTCTGCAGCAGACACATGTGACTAGTTCAACTGTGTGAAATTTCAGTTATAAAATAGCAAACAGTTAAAGTACTAAGTTATAGCAACAGAATGTAGGGTACTATCATAGAAAGTAGCTGATGCTATCAGCACCACCTCTTACTGCAATTCATAAAAACTAAACTCATACTTTTTTTGGTCATAGTTAGGTTTTAAGTTCCTGAAATACACCATAGGGTGATATTTTTCTCGAATGCTTATGGCCCAAAAAATGTTGCTGTTGATCCTTGTGTTTTAAGTATCAGTTTACCATGTGAAAATTACTGCTGTGTAAACAACAGTGGAATTAAGATAGTGCTGTGGGAAATTCTAACTCATTCATGTACTAAGGTTTTGTCAGATTCCTAAATGCAAAAGCTTCAGCTATGGCTTTAAAATCATTGACACTTCTTTCTCTGTGGACCTGATCTTGCAAAATATCAATTCCCTTCTATGAAGCAGGCCCCAGATCTGTCAAAACCTTGTGAATCAGGTACTCAACTCCTGGAGAACTGAGCCTCAATACATCAATTTTATTTGAATTCTGCCTGGTCTCTTAAAAGTCCAGTCATTTGTCATTACAGTTTCTGTTCTTGTATATTCAGTTTGCAGACACAGTTTCTGTTGATCACTTATAACTTTGGCATGACTCTGACTAAAACCAGGCAGCATTATGCACTGCATGCCTGATGTAGATTAACTAAATGGTGCTTGCGTTCCTAGAAATCAACATCCAAAAATGTACTAATGCATAATAATTTTGTATAGTAAACCATATTTTAACATGGGATCTATTTAATCAGTTATTTTCCAGATCAATGTAACAGTTTTATGTGATAAATTAGTCTGTATGAGATAATCTGTATTTTTCAGGTTTTTCTAGGCACTTCTTTTAAATTGTGTAAGTTTTTTCAATTTTTTTCTTTCATCTGGAGAATTATGAAGTGCTAGACAAACTATAGCACTAAGCAGCAAAATATTTCTGTGATGAAATGTGGCAAATAGTGATAAATTGGAAATCTGTGTGCCATTAAAAAGCAGATATTACCAAACAAAAAAACTAACTCAGGATCAGATTGAAACTATTAGGATTATTAACTCCTTAGATGTGAGCCTTTGACTCATCTTGTATCGTTCTGTTATTTTAACTGAAGAATTCAGTTTGCTTAAAGAAAGGATGGGGTAGCACTTGGGAAGCCAGGCAAAGTCCTGTGCAGGTGCCCACTGTGTGAAGATCCCTACAGAGCTCTGCTAGTGCCTCATGGACCTGGCTTTATTTGTGGTGGATGCTGCTAGGCAGGCTCAGTTCTGGGTAGTTTTGCAATGTGATCACTCTGCAGAAAGCAGCTTTTTTTTTTTTTTTTTTTCCAATCAACAATTACTCTTGGTTTAACGTAGCTTTACAAAATACACATTGAAATATTTCATTGCCACATGGGCTCTCAAAAACAATGTGATGAAGGCAGAGTCTGTCCCTCTTTCTGGGGCAGTCTGTTGTGCACTTGGAGAAAGGTTTTCAGGGAGGAAAGAGTGGTGATACAGACAAGGTGCTGGAATGGCTCCAAACACAGCAGGGATGTTACATTTCTGGTGGCACCTGGCAGTTTTGCTGAAGACATCCTTGTGCTTGCCTGTGCTTCTGAACTAAGACCTTGGGTAGATGAGCTCCTGCAGGATGATGCCCATGATAATTACTTTGCTTACTGACCAAGACTTCCAGGCTTCCCATTCTGCCATATCCCATGGCCAAAGCCTGCATATACTGCAAAACCTGCTGCTTCTCTCATCCAAAACTTTTTACCTCCAACTCTCTTTTTCACTGGCAAGTCTCCAATTCCTTCCAGCTTTCCAGCTTTCATCCTCCAGCCCTGCAATAGCCACAGGGCCCTCAGTGACGAGCCTCCTGCTCCATATAGCCTTTACCCTGTCCCTTCCTAACTCTGCCCTGGAGAGCTTCCACCCCAGCCTGCCACTTCTGCTCAGCCCATCCAGCTACTGCTAATCTCTCACCTACTGCACTCCCTTGCCCTCTTCTTAGCTGTCAGGCCCACCTGTGCATGTCCCTACCTGATGCCCACCAAGCAAGGCCTAGCTCTTCTTCTGACAGCATCTCACAAGTGCAGGGTCCAGATGTACTTCCTGGGAGTCCTTTGTGGGGGCAGAATTGGAGGATGTATTCTGGAAAAAAAAGGCATGTAAGAAATACTACTGCAACAAAAATGGAGGCAGGAGGAATAATGAAACAGAACAGTGTGTAAAAATTCCCACAAAGAGCATGTATTTATTGAGCATGGGGAGGGGAGAGATGGAGTTTCAGGACCTGAGAGAAGATAGTGTTGGTATCACAGACTGAGAGTTCAGAGATTTTGATGAGGTCAGAGATGAAGGCTAGGAATGGAGGGAAGGAAATACATGTGCTGAGGCACACCAGGAAGGTTGTTTCAACCTCCTAACTGTGGAAAACTGTAAAGGAAAGGTAGGACTCATGTTTTGTTTGCTTTCACCTAAACTAGATTGAACAGCATTATTCTGTGCTGGAAGGCAAATGCGTTTGGTGAAGGACAAACATTGTAATCTGTGGCATCCAGGAGATCTTGTGTTGGACACAACCAGCAGGAGTCTGCTGGATATGCCACTGCTTTTCAAACACAAAAGCATTTGCTTTAAGAAACGTCTTTATGAGCCACTGATAAGTCCAGGCAAGGAGAGATTTGACAGACATTTTGTGCATTGTCACATTTACTTGTGCTTGTCAAGAACACACCCACGTTGTGACACAGCTGCACAAAACTTGCAGCTACATCCCCATGGCCTTGGTAGGGACAGATGATTATAGCCTCCTAATCCACACCAACAGCTGACTCCTGATTCTTTGTCATGTGTCATGCAATCGCATGACTGCGCTAGCTGTATCTATTGTTTGTATCCTGGTTATTTCTGTAGCTATAATCCTCAGTCTGTGTGGATAGCTTTCAGATACTCTTTGCACTAACTTGTCTTTTTTGCTTCTGGCTTCCATTGTCGTGACACTAGAGGGTGACAGAGATCCAAACGAGAACCTCAGTGAAACCATTTAGAACTGTAAACTTGAATTTCAGAGGAATTTCTTAAAACTAACAAGTCCTCCAGTACAACAGGCATGAAGATTCAGTGCTGCTAATGGCAATTTAATAGAAGCTAGTGACACTTCATGGAAGCTTATTTGATTCAGATCAACCCTGAACCAGATTGTTCAAAATGAAGAAGGGGGTAACCAGATTTTCTGGGACTTTTCTAGGACAGAGTTGAAAAGAATGGAGTGGTATTGAAAATTCAAAGTAGTGACAGGAAATCTGTGGTTTTAGGAGGGGTGAAATAGAGAGAAGAGAAGAGAAAAACTCATAATCAAATTTAGGCACTAAAAGTACTGTTTCTAATATGAACAGCAGTTTTCAGTTTTGGAATTATATAAAAAAATAAATTTTCTGTATGTAATATTATTTACAAGTTTGAATACCTTGACTAGGAAGTGCAAAAGGTTCTGCTCCTGCCTTTGTAACCCTGAGGAAATCAACTTCCTTTTCTAAAACAGTCTCATGCTTTGCTACTGCATTTTTATGGGTATACAGCAGGGTTTGGATATCTATTGGCCTCTTGTAAACACATACATGGCAAGAGATGCGGGAACAAATCAGCCATGTTTTCACTTCCACGTGCTGTAGCAATCGTGTCAGGCCTTGCATCACTTAAACCATGGTCTATTATGTATGATAATACTTAAATTATTTAAAAAGAGTAAGAAATGCTCTCTTGAGTTAATTTCCTTAACTCCATTTTCAGATTCAAAGTAACTATTTAAGAGGAATCTGCATTATATTACCAGGTTCCAGGGCCTTATAATGAAATTTGATAGCAACTTTAAAGTACTGGCACTCAAAAGTGTGTAAATCTCAGCTTTCATTCGTACAAAATATCTCCAAGCTACAAGACCATGGAAAAGAAGTGGGGGAAAATGAACCTAAATTTCCAGCATTTGAAGTGTTATGAAAAAAAAGCTTCCCTTTGTAACAAAAAACTATAATTTAATATTTTTATTGTTATTGTCTTGTGATGTCTGGGCTCTCAGTCCTGACTCTCAGGGCTAGCTGTTGGCAACACAGCCTGCAAGTGACACCAGTCTGTGCTAGCAGGAATTGCTGACTGCAATGAGGAATTTACCCACTCTTTAAAATGAGCAAAAGATATGTAAACCAGTTTGATGGAATCTTTGGGGAGAAATAAGAGATTTGGTTAAAGATTCTGTCTGCTCTAAGCACTTGGCCAAAAGCAACTATATTTAGTGGTTGGAATAGGACACAGACTGTAACGTGTGCTGTTGCCAGAACTGAGCCAGCACTTCACCTGACAGAGCCAAACTGCCTTTGCTCTCCCCTTGCCCCTGGCACAGATGCCCTTCCTGGAAGATACAGCAGTTTTAGGCAAATAGTCTGAGATGCTGTTTTTGTGGCATCTGTGCACAAGACAAAGTGAAGGTTAGAGAGAAGGTGCATTTCCCCCAAGGGAGGAGGAAAACCCCACACGGACTGTAATGTGCATGTTCTCCACTCTGGATAGCCCCTCTGGGAGGCTCTCTGTGCTTGTTGGGTGAAGCAAAGAGGGCCGTACCCTGGTGTAGGACCTGGGAGTGGAAGAAAGGCCCTTTGCATGCTTTCATAGTCTACCTTTTGCTTCAGTTTTCTCTCTAAAATAGTATTCCTGCTGTAAAAACTTTTGCAACGTGTTCTGAGATCCTTATGGTCCAACAGAAACACTGGGAAAAGCTGAAGAGGAAGAAGCTGCTGTCATAGTCTTGTGTAGGCTGAGCAACAAGACCTGAAGTCATCCTGTCTAACTCCAGGTGCACAACTATAATGGGTGTGTTGGGGCTGTAGCTGCCCACTGGTGGTTTTGATGGAGTAAACAGGAATAATACTAATGTGCTCAAGATGTCGTCCAGAGAGAAAAATTTGCATTGGTATCTCCAAGACTTTATCTAAGGGAATATAAATGGACGTCAAAGAAAAGGGAAGTAACTCACAGCTCAGGGCAGGTGGGGAGCATGTGATTTTGCTATGAGATCTGACTCATGTATGCAGGACACTCAAAGAGCTGTAGGTGAGAGACACCAAAAAACATGGTTAAATCAATGCTGTTGAGAACGTTTGGTTCGCTTACAACTTTTTTGTAACACTGTTTTGTTTATTGTATCAAGGTGCTCAGGCCATGGGTAGGTATGAGGACAATCATGAAGTATCTAAGGTATATGTTAGAAGTTTAGCAGCCCCACAGGCCAGGAGGTGCTGGCTGCGAGACGGCACACTCACTGCAATGGGGAAGAGAGCAGAGCTGAGTCTCCCCTTGCAGAAAGCAGATGGCAGAGGAACCCCTCCAGGAGCCAGCTGTGGTCCAGATCCCCACCCTCACACACGAGCCACTGGGCCAACTCTGCTGCTGTTGTCAATGTTACAAAGCAGTAGGCCACCAGATTTTTCAATGTGTGCTGTGGATGCCTGTTTTCAGTCACAGAAATTGTCCCTGGGAAAGGGCTTTGTTGTGTTTGACACAAGCCTGCAGTAGTAGGTGTGGATTCAACATCTTGCCAGTTTGTTTTATTCAACAAGCTTATTTTTTTTGCCACTTAAAGGAAAATGCCTACTTCCTCTCCGAGAGTTCCTGTCTGTGGCTATTCAGTTTTCCAGTAGGAAGATGGAAGGCTTTCCCCACCCCCCATCTCCAGTCATTTGCGTTTTGCTTTCTTTTTCCTAATTCTTCAGTACTTACCTGCCAAAAATAACTGTCGGTATATTTTTCTTCTCTGGCCATTGTATGTGAGAGATTAAAATTAATTATCTGTAACTTGGGATGTAGAAAACTGGAATATTCTCCCCCTTCCTCTAAGTGACATTGTGCTTTGCATGGGTTGCACATTATTCATAGCATTATTAATGTCAGTCCCTAAGAAGTTTACCTAATCCCATACTTTGCATAGAAACTATGCAGACACAGCATACTCCTCCAGGAGCATATAAAACACGGTTCTAAAGATATTTAATGAAGGTAACAAGAATATCTAATACAGAAAAATCAATAAAGACCTTGTAAACTCTGAGTACATCTGCTTTTTAGAATCTGAGGGTAGGAAGATGATACACTTACTGGTTTTGATTTCTACAATTAATTTTAGACTCCATCTATATTTTTTAATTATCTGAGTAAGCGTTGGGCTAAATTGCACATCATCTTATGGTGATAAATTTCTTAAATTCATCACTGTCATCCAGTCCTGTGCCCCCAGTTTGAAAGCTTTAGTCTTGAGCTTGTATGTCAAAGTCATTAAGAAGAAGTTGTTTCATAACTGTCTAGTGATTTGGTGGTTAATGAGTCTTTGCTGACATTTACTGTTCATCATCACTGTAGTCTTTGTGAACTGGGTCTTCTGTGGTCCTTAGTCTTTATGGTGCTTCGAAAGCATAATTAATATAAGATGGTAATGGGGACTTTGCCTGCTTTCAGAGAGGTCCATAGAGGGAGCAGAGCAAGTTAATAGGTTTGCAACATGTCTTCTACCCCTTGGCTGAGGAACACAGGGCAAGCAGATCAGCCTGGAGCACTGCTGTGCTCTACATATGCTTTGGCTGCATGAGAGGTCTGCTGGGAATTGCTGCAGTCAAAATGCATTGGAAGTCTGTAGCAGCTCTGGCTTTGGTAAAGGAGCCTTCAGCAGAGTCAGGGGAAAAAAAATAAAACAAAGGAAAAAAGGTGCTGCATATCCATTTTCAGCCTTCCCTTCTTCATGAACATTAAGTGAGGGCTGGTGAGAGTGGAGGATGCTGTTTCACAGCCAAAGTTTGACAATGCTTTTTCAGGTTTCTTAAGTTCATGATACTACTAGATCTAGGGGCAATGTCCCTAATACATTACAGATCTTAAGCAAAGCCAAAGGGGTAACAAATTCATGTATGCTAGAAGAAGCCATTGTGGAGATCTTGTGGATTGACAGAAATGTTTGGGAAAGTTTCAAAGAATGGATGAAAAGTTAATGTACAAAATTCTATGAGCCAAATCCTCATCTGGTTAATATAACTTTTTCTATGAAACTGAAACCTCTAGATTCATTAACAACAGATGAAGATCTGGTCCTTGTCTGAATTTTTCCAGGCAGGCAGCTATCACTTTTGCCCTCAAATACTAGTCCTATTCCTTCAATAAAACAAGCCAGCCAAAGATTCAGAAATAAAGGAGAGGGATACGGGGGGAATTTAAAAGTCAAGCCAATAATGAAAAGTTGCTTCAGTGTAATCTTCTGCATAATAGTCAGCTTAAGATGGTAAATTAATTAGATATTAACTGTAATTGATGGCAACTTATATGATTGACTGCTGTCAATGCATAGGTTTTGTTCAGTGTCTCATGTTTTCATAAGAGTATAAAGTCTCTGTTGTTACAAATATACAGAGTAGTTGATATTAATAAGAAAATACAATTTCTTTTTTGCCCCTTGTGTGCAAGCTATGGAAAAATCCTGCAGGTTTTCCAAAAACAATTCAACTGAATTTTTAGAAATCTGGCTAAGGTCTGAAAAGTCTCTTTTTCATTAAAAAACCCCAACATGGTAAAAAGTCAAATTTATTTTTTTCCTGGTGATACTCTGCTGAGACTCTCTGAGCAAATTTAAGAAGTTACTGTGGTAACTGCACAAGCTGCAAGATGCTGTTCCTCAGAAAAAGACCTTAGTGTTCAAGGGACATTTTTGTTGCCTATATGCTAACATCTTGCTTTTTGTAATGCATACGTTTTAGCTTTTAAAATGGATCTTTTGTGAATGTTGTTAATGCAAATCTAAACCCACACATTTCCTCTAGTTCATATAAGCTTGACAAAGTCATACAGACTATTTCCTCTGTCGGTCTGTGTGAGAAATATTGTCCATGCTGCATCGTATCACTGACACCTACTGTACTTCCTGTGTTATGTCCTGACACATACTCATCAGTATTAATATACACATTTATTAGTGGATAACAAATGTCTTTAAAATAATGGGTTCCTCCAGAAAGTCCCAGTACTCTTAGGGGTCTGGACTGAATAGATAAAACCCAATAATTCAAAGTCAGAATAGAAACTCTGAGCCCTGGATCATTCAGATCCACAGAAATATGTGAGAAACTAAACATTGCATGGGTCTTTGTTGTAATATGTAAAGCCAAGTAAGGTCAGTGGAACTTTTTCCTGTAACTTCAGTGATACCAAGTAAATGAGACAACAGACAGAAAAGAATCTGTGTATTTTATAGCTTTGGGATTATCAAAGGAATTCACTTGTCAGTAAAAATTTAACTGTTGAACATCATCAGACACATCAAATAGTGTTCTCATCTCAAGCCCACATGATATCCAGCTTTGTCAGATACTAGCTTTTCATAATTATTTCTCAATAATTAAATAAAAGGACTCTGGCATTCTGTTTGTAGAAGGCCTCAGAACACAACAGCTGCTTCGAGGGGTTTCCTGAAAGGCTTTGTTCAAAGTAAATCACAGCCAAACAAAACATTACTAAGACTGAATTAGTGCTAACTACAAAATAGGATGTTTAAGAAACCACACATACGTATCAGACACTTAAAAGCTGATCACGGACAAGATAAAAGAGATGCAAAAGCAGCCAACTTGTGTGAAATATTGCTACCCTTCCTGCCCGCTTTCCCAGGCTAATATCACATAGTCTGCTCATGTTGCAGAGCAGTCTGAGTTGCAGTGACTAGTAATGGTGACCCTTCCAGGCTGAATCACTGTTTCGGTCATCTCTCATCCAAGCATCCATTTCCTTCTTAAAACAGCATCAGTAGCAGAATTTCTGTATGACTTCTCCGACTCTCTGACCCTTATTTCTTTTTCTGTCTTCAGTGTGTATGGAAAAGAATTAAACTTCTATGAGACTTATTTTATTTTTTTGTCTGTTTTTGTTTTGTTGTTGTAGTTTTTAAATTATTATTGTTGTTTTCTCTGATTTCTGTGCCACAAAGCCTTTCTGTGGGTGGTTTCAGTGCTGCCTCCTGAAATAAGTGAAGTTCTTAGGGCAAAAAAGGAAACTCCATCTGAAAACCCAATCTATTTATTTCTCCGTCAGAGAAATGAATGTAGGATCAATCCTCATTAAAATAAAACCCCAATAAATTGTAGTGAGGCTGCATAAAGAATTTCAAGATTAGTTGATAACTAGTAAGATCAAAAAGCCTTTAGAATATGTTTACTTGGTAATTTGTTGCTAGTAAGTGGTAAGATATCAATAGCATCTGGTAAGATTTCAATAGTTCCAACTATAGGCCAACTTGGCCCAGGCTGCTCCCTGGGAAAGTCATACATCTAAGTGAGAAAGATAAGGGGTCTCCATAGTCTTGAAGTATGAGCAGCCCAGGAAAAACAAACAAACAAACAAACAAAACACAACGACCAGAGTGTTCAAATTTACAAGTTTTATTGAAGTATTGTGAGACTTCTGCAAACAAATAATGATATCACTTTTGTTTCCTGCTGCTATAGATACTGCCATCACTGTGCTCAGGAAAGATGTTCTTCTTAAAAAACAGGCCTGTTTCTAAACCAGTACATACCAGTTAAGGTACCTTGACAGACTAGTGACAAATGGGATGTAGCCATTCCCAGATGGATTTGTTTCATGCAGTGAACTCTTTATATTGGAAGGTAGTTTTCCATAAAAATAAAGGCTAAAAGTAAAAGTACATGTCAAGTCCTTTTGGAGTGTTACATATAAAATTTGGAATTGCTACCAGGTTCCTTACAAATAATACCTGCATATGTTTAATACAGTTCCTCACTGTTGTCATGGTTTCTCTTCAACTCATGCAAAAAATCCCTCCAGCTGAAGTACCTAATTAATGGCATCATAAAATCTTATTCTGTACTATCAGAAAACTATTTGTTACAGCAGATCCGTGCATTCGTCTAGAAAACAATACATTCTTGTATTGGAGGCTGTGTAAGATAAAGCAATATGGTAACATTATCCTTGATACTCTTCAGGTATTTATCTGAAAAAAATTAATGAAAGTTAAAGGAAATCACCTACTGGTACAGGTGCTTTTCTGTGTATTTATCTGGTTACACTAAATACAAAGAAAAGAAAATTAAGAAGGCTGAAACCTCTTGTCCGTGTAGAGAAAGCTAAGTTTAGCCAATGAAAGACACACATTGATAATCAAATATATAGGCCAGTTAAATTTCTGTTTTTCTTATTATGGAAAAAATACTGTAATATGCCCATTATAGTCTGTGTTTTTTCCCCAAAATACTTTATAATTAATCATTACCAACATTTTCAATGTGGAAATAGATGTATTTCTCCTTGTCACTATGGTATTTTTCAATCCCCATAAAGGAAAACCACTACTGCAAGATGAGCAATTCTACACAGCAGTTCCTCAAAGCAACAAAAGCTGAGTTTATTTGCCTTTTTCCATCCGAAGTATCTGAAAACCATCTTGAGTTCTTCCTCTATCTCAGGCATAGGTTTTCTCCCAAAAAGGTCTCTCCATTTCTTTTACAATAGTCTGTGCTGGAGTTTAAAATCATTCATGTAATTACAAAAATGTCATGTACTTACTCTCCAAAGCCATGATATAGCAGCCTACTCCTTTTTGTGATCTTGCCTTTCCCAAAATTCACTGAAGTCAGTGGAAATGTTCCCACTGATTACATGAGTTTTAGAACAGATTGTGTATGCCTTCAAGCCAGTTAAGGATCTGTCTAAGGAAAGATTACAGGAATATAATTCTATTTCAGATAGTAAGAAAATGTTTATTTTAAGAGTTTTCCATTTAACATTTTTTGCTGGACAAATGAGAACTCAAACAAGACTAAAAAAAGTTGAGATAAAGAAAGAGCCATCCGCTTATCAGATTGCATATGTGTCCACTCTATCTTCTTATTTTATTCTCTGAAACTACACTTTTCTTTATAAATATTTAATGTCTAAAAGTATTCCCATGTCAAGGAAGAAAACTGAGGAAACTAGTATTTGAATATCACTAATATTTTGCAAATAATTAAGTTAATTATTTAGTAAGGGTTAGTTGAGTCTAAGTAAATTCTGGCATTTGCATTGCAAAATTTAATTGACTTCTTTGACTTATTAATAAATACTTCTCTTTTCTCACAAACAGTAGATCAGAAAACTGTTGGAGGTAAACTTCTGAAGTACAGAGAATTGTCTGAGCTTCATGGCATCAATTATAGGCTAATTATTCTGGCCTGTTTAATTTCTCTTTGTTCCAAACAGTATCGTGATGTCCATGTTTTGCAATTGTATCAATGAATACTTTAATGTTAAAGCAATAAATACTATACATTAAATTTATGGCAGGTCATCTCTAATTAAATATATATAAATGAAATATCCATTTTCATGTTTTTATGATTAATAAGATGTTATTTAAAATTAAATTTGTCGTTAGAAAATGACACATTTTTCATGTAATGAGCAAGGTTACCATACAGAAATTCCACACATGGAGAGCAATCTGTTATGATGAACTTTTTCAATAATGAGTACATATGGTTTTTCCTCATGTTTTCTCTGAACACTTGTACCTAACCCACAGCATTCCAGAGCAATCAGATATCATGGCAGCAAGCCCACACACACAAAAAGTAGAACTTTGCTTATGCAGGAAAATAAAAAATTTGCTATCATATCTATATATGAAGTTTTGTTGCTAGGAGGACAAGGAGCAAAAACTTCAAACTGTTCTGAAGGATGAAGATTGATCGGCCATAAGAGGGACTGCAAGATGTACTTGCCTGAGATAAAAGAGAACTGGACTAGATGACTCAGTCCTATATTCCTGTTTAGGACAAGTCTGATTTAGTGTATAGAAAATAGCTTAGGGACCCTCTAAGAGGCAGCTGAAAAGGAACTGAATAAAACAAACTACAGTTTTATTCATTATCTATACATAGGCAGGAGTATGTTTAGACTTGTATTTAATTTCTTCTCATGAATCACAATAAAGCGTGGCTGTATAATTACTTATGCATAAGTTTGCAAGCCATGGACCTCCTAAAAAGAAAGTGATTTGCCTCTCATTCACTTGGATGGTAACATAAATTGTATAGTGAGAATGGAGCCCAAGTTTTGGCATTATTGCTTTGGCTGCTGCTATAGTTGTGGTGTTACATTGGCACTTGGTGGTGCCACAAGCACATAGGGTGCCAGGGTCTGCCCCTGAAGAGCCTCTCAGTTTATGTGTGCAGATCTCTATAGGAACCTCACAAAAAAAAAAAAAAAAAAAAAAAAAAAAGAAAATCTCTGAGGGCTTACCTGCACCTGGGGTCCCAATCAGCTAGACTGAGACTTTTCTACTCTTTCTCAAGCACAAGTCACCCAGGGGAAGTTGAGGAAGTTCTGTTGCATTTCGGCCCCATTCTTCAGGGTTATCAGGGAACCTGCAGCTGAGAAAGGAACAGCCAGCAGGTTCACGGCTAGACTGTCTGCCATCGATCCATCAGCTGCCAGCACTTTGGTATTAGAGATCTGTAAGACACTTTCTATAAAAGGTCTGGGATGAAAGGGAAGAGGGAAGCATTTCTTGCTGAAATGCTAACTGGAACTGAGAGATTTGGCACATGGATGGAAATTGCTGCCTTAGTGGACAGTCTTCTGGGCAGCACCCAGAAAACATATTGCTAAGCTCTGAAGCTGAATCCAGATAAGCAAAACCAAGTAGGATGTGTCTTCCATGCTCAGACCTTTGGATCATGCAGAAAGGCAATCCTGAGGGAATGTAATGTCATCATCAGGGGGAGGAAATTATAATGTGTATTGTTGAGGTGTCTGTATCAGCTTATTTCCTGTTGCTTTTATGTAATTACAAGATTTTGATAGTGTTAACAACGTTGTATCCAATTTTGTTACTCTTCACTCTTTCTCATGTGTTTACATAGCAATAAATAGCACAGTCAAAACAACTTATTAGCAAACATAGCAGGAATCCAAACCATGCACTTTTAAAAACCACTGCAGACTTTATCTGCTTGCCAGCAAACAGTGAAAGTGCACACGGAAGTTCTGATGTGTGCAGGACTTCATCTGTTCTCTTTCCTCTGGATTTTTCAGGATGAATGTTCAGGCAATAGGTTGTAGCTCATGTGCTGACTGCCCTAAGTGGGTGATCCCAAGGACAGGAAGGAGCTGCTCTTTTGTTGTGTCCACTCATCTACACCCATGTTTTGGTGGTGTTTGAGGAACAATGTTACCTTTCTTTTCTCTCTCCAGGCTTTCTTTCTCTTTCTCCCTACATCCTGCTCCTCTCTCTTCTCTCCTTGTGCAGATGGCTTGTGCCCTGTCCTGTGCCCTGTCCCATGCAGTGGGCCACCTCAATCTTCTATCACAGTTGAGCTCAGCAAAATATTTTTGACTGCTAGCTGAAGAGAAAATAGAGACATAGAGAAGGCTGCTGATGTCAGGATGTGGTGAAAACTGGCTGTGTTGAGAGTGACAAGAAGGCAGATAAGGCAGGAGCCTCACTGACAAGGGTTCAGTCCCACACAGTGATAGCCATGGACACATGAAATTAGCCTCTGCTGATTAGCTCTGCATTATCACAGACTGTATCTGACATCTGAGCTAGTTTGTGGAACATTGCCTTGAGTATCTCGACTGAACTCTCCAATCTGCAAGATAGATGTTTACCAAAACACAGTGTTTATAGTGCTGGGCCTGGACTGGTGGTTGAGAAGGCCAATGGCATTCTGGCCTGCATCAGGAATAGTGTGGCCAGCCAGAGTAGAGAGGTGATCATGCCCCTGTACTCAGCATTGGTGAGGCCACACCTCGAGTACTATGTGCAGTTCTGGGCCTCTCACTACAAGAAGGATGGCGAATTGCTGGAGCCTGTCCAGAGAAGAGCTACCGAGCTGGGAAAAGGTCTGGAGAATAAGCCCTATGAGGAGAGGCTGAGGGAACTGGGATTGTTTAGTTTGAGGAAGAGGAGGCTGAGGAGAGACCTCATTGCTCTCTACAACTACCTGAAAGGAGGCTGTAGGGAGGTGGGAGTTGGCCTCTTGTCCCAAGTGAAAAATGACAGGATGAGAGGAAATGGCCTGAAGCTGCGCCAGGGTTGGTTTAGACTGGATATTAGAAAGAATTTATTTACCAAAAGAGTGGTTGGACAGTGGAACAGGCTTCCCAGGGAAGTGGTGGAGTCACCATCCCTGGAAGTATTTAAAAGAAATGTAGATATAGTGCTTAGCAACATGATTTAAGCACTGAACAGGTAAATCAGGTTATGGTAGGGGGATTTAGGTTATGGTTGGACTTGATGATCTTCAAGGTCCCTCCCAACCAGGATGATTGATTCTATGATTCTATTATTGTATTTTCCAGCCCAGCCCTTGAAGTGGCTGTGGCCAAGACTACTAAAGGGAGAGGCAGAATTAGAGTGCTGCTTTTTCAATTAGTTCTTTTCAAGTTGTGTTATTTTTTATCTGAACAAACAAAACAATTTAATGTATGTTCCCTGGATGGATTAATATGTGGAAATAAAGGGTAGCCTTTGCCTTGCTCCTGTTTTCTTTTGTAGGTGACAGTATGCACAACTGACCAAGGCACCCTTATCCTACAGCCTGATCTCTTCATCAGTTTTGCAACACTTCTACTATGGAAAAGCAGTCCAGATTCCCCATCCGTGCCACAAGTGTGTGGTCTGGAGTTAAACTGAAAGAAAATGGGCTCTTTTTCAAGGATCATTATAGTAATTTTTTCTAAGCTTTGCCAGCACTGTTCTAGAACTGCAGCAGGACCTCGTCATGAAGAATCTCACTACTAACTTAGGCAAAGTCGACTCTAATAACAGTCCACACATTTTCACAGAATAAACAAATGCTGTGAATATTAGATTCAGTTGTTATGTCTAATTTGAAGTCTTGTCTAGAAAACAAATTGAATGTGTCACTAGATCAAGAAAGCACCAGACTACCACAATTTTATTTTATCACCAACTTTTGTCAGAAGTCTGTTAGCAGCAATCCAGGCTTTAGTGCTTTTGTGATAGATATTTTTATCAGCACTGGGGGAAAAGTCAAAGTGGAAAAAATTACAAGGCTAGTGCCTGTAGCTTTTTATGGATTGACAGGTTTATTACTGTTTAGTAATATTAAAGGGTTGACATCGAGAGAGAGATTTATTGGAACTGTTCTAATATCAAGATGCTTCTGCAAACACAAAAACAGATTTAAGACCTGAAGGGTATCCAGGATCATTTTGATGTCACATAGAAGTTTGGCAGTCCTCTTTATTTTGACTTATCTGTTCACTTGCTGAGTCCATAGTCTGCAAGACTGGCTCCTTGCTGTTTATCATAGCATTATGGATTTAACTTGCTGTAAAAAGGGAGAACTATTTATACAATATTTTCATAAAACATTGTTTTATTATTAAATCATTGTTTATGTAATACACATTATAAAATTAATTATTAAGTACTTTTTTCTTTAAACTACATAAAATCTTTCTTTTTTAAAACTGCCCTTTCTAGAGATTTTGTAACTGCACCGAGTAAACTACAAAAATGCTAAATAAAGTAATGGAAATACAAATAAATCTCAGCTGACAAAACAGCATACAACTTGGGCTATTATTTTTTCTTTGTCTAAGTATAATACAGATTTCACATACCTTTCCTGTGTTTATCTGGACTTTTCTTCCACAAAACTCTTGACTACAAAGACTCTAAGACCTCATGCAAGAATTACTTTTGAGCAAAGATTTCGCAAATATTCAGTGATTATTTTGTTAACTGCATGGGGACCAGTGAAATCAATGGCCACTTCTGAAAATCGTTGTCTGTCAGAGATAATGTTTATCTAACATAGCTCTGGTATTTTCTACCCTTCACCATTTCCCCACTATCTGCTTTTCACTTGCTATTTTCCTATGGTTGTTGTACATTGTCTTCTATAAAAGTGTACCTAAAAAGAAAATGTGTTTTTCTGCTTTCTGCACTTAGCATTCGGCAGCACCTTCACACCTATTTCACTGTCTCATTATACCACTTGATTTCTCTTCCCTTGTACACAGCAATAAGGGGAAATAAAACAGTTTTAAATGCCAAAATATATGTTTGAAACAGCAAGGATGGATGGGGAAGCAGATGGTATGTGAAAATATGCTTGAAAAGTTTAATGTCTGATCTGTTGACCCAAAAGACACCATTCACAAACATATAATGACTTGTTTCTTGTG
Source organism: Apus apus (assembly GCF_020740795.1). Classification (NCBI taxonomy): domain Eukaryota; kingdom Metazoa; phylum Chordata; class Aves; order Apodiformes; family Apodidae; genus Apus; species Apus apus. Next base: position 39,787,582 of record NC_067283.1, on the reverse strand, counting down.
CTGATGATCTAACTGAATATATTGCCCATAAATTTTTCCTTAAAACCCATCTCCACCCTTTGCAAGTCAGGTGGGTTGGGCTCCCTTACCTAATTTAGCCATCTAAAAGGCATTTACACAGTAAACATAGAGTAGTTACCTAAGTGCCTTCTGCAGTCAAGGGACATGACCACATGCAGAAAGTGATTAATCATGTCCTAAAATATTTTTGAAGAATGACCCATTTCATGTAGCTGTCTCTCTCCATCTACTATGGCAACAATCTAGGAGTCTTAAGACTGAATCCCACTACTGGCGTTTGCAGTGGATTTACTGTCTTGATTGAGATAGTGCTATTGTTTATCTTTTCTAGCTTGTCTGTGGCAACTATACATAATCTGTTTTATTCCAGACATATGTTCTGTTGTTTGTTGTGTTTTTTTTTTGTCCTACATGTAAATGTTAAGCTCTTTAGAGTTGGAATATAGAGCAGTCCATAGGCTTTATCACCCCACCTCTCCCCCTCCAAAAGAAAAAGAAGTAAAAATTAAGAACAATAAGGAATACAATTCGGTTGCCAACGATCATTTAACACATATCCTTTAAGCAATCTATAACTACTAAATCACTCAGTAGAATTTATGACATCTGTTCATGAATAAAACCCACAAATAATTCGAAGACTGATGCTGGAAACTCTTACTCCCATAGTTAGTACTACTGAAGGCAATGGAAAGATTTATATAAATAAGAGTTTGAAATCAGTGAGAAGACAGGCAAAAATAAGAATTACTTGCATCAGTAAGATTTGCTGGATTGAGCCTTTAATTTACCAGCTGCAAATGTGGCCCAATAAAGAAGCATTAAGATTTGCCACCCAGTAGTTACAACTCCAGATTGTGTTATGTGCCAGCCCATAATTGAATAAATGCCTGGTATTTCTGAAGAATTGTGAAAGGGTATAGAAAGATTGATTTCTTTAGTGCTTTTCTAATGAAATTCCATCTATTTGAACAGTGTATAACTGCAAGCAACATTTATTCCTTTTCCCATTTTTTAATTAAAAATTATGAAAGCAGGAGCCAGAAACAATGTCTCTGGGTACATTAGATGGGAAATTCTTGGCACTTGATAGGATTAAACCTTCAATAGCGAAAAATAATTGTCCTTTTCAGAATGACTAAGGCTATAAGATCTTCTGAAGCTGTCAAATTATAAAAAGTCCATAATGTGACTGTCCTCCTACACTGAACCTACTGGATTCTAACAATTCCTGTTCCAGCCTGTAAAATATATCCACTTTGTTCCAATTCTTGAGAAGATTCCTCCCAACACCATTACATCTAGCTTAGTCTTTTCTCATGTTTTCTAATTCAGAATTTCATAATTTTAGTTGATTGCAGGGAATACCTTGTCCAGAGTCTTTGTTTAACACAATCATTTAGAACCATTTAGGTTTTTTCACATGCTTGAAAGAGAGTTATGCTGGAAGCCTTTTGTAGAAGTCTTAAAAAGGGCAGTTCCTTCCACCACATCACATGTGAAGAAGTAACCAAGAGAGAATTCACTTCCTTGCTGAGCACAAGAGGCCAGACTTTGTGGAGTACTGAGCCACTGCCAGCTCCCAACATTTGTCAGCAGCCACTGTTTTTCCTCAGCTTTAAACATGTAGCTGTACATGCTCTTGAACACATCATTTAAGTTAGTTCCATGGAGTAACTTCTACCAGCTCCAAAGGGGACTAGCTATTATCCATAATTAAACAGAAATAGTAACCCCCTTGACTATTTATGTAGTAAATACCTTAAATACCACATTACTCAGCTTTGCAAGAAGTGTTTGTAAATATAGCAATGATAGGTTACTATCTATGTGATTGAAACATCTGCTAATAAATGTGTCTCTGTATTTAAAATCTCTGGATCAAACTGGTCTTTTTCAAGAGTTCAGAAACCTTGTGCTTGCCTCCACAGGAGCATTTCAAATCAAATCTCTCACAAACTTCATGCTGATGCTGTTTTTTTACAAAGCAGTCTAAAACTATGTTATTGGGGAAATCACTTAGAACAGAATCACAGCATGATAGAATCAGTAAGGTCTGAAGAGACCCTTGAGATCATTGAGTCCAACCAAGTCCAAACTTGAACATAAAGTCCAAACTTGTCTGTTTCTATTGCTAGAGTGGCATTTTACTTTTTCCATTGTGTGGATAGCTGGATCAGTAATTGACTATTCACAGTGAAGTCAGTGAAGCCATATTTGGCAAAAAAACAATTGTAGGATGTGCCCGTCTTTGCCTATGTCCATGCTGGTTGAAAGTTTTTGGTCTCCTGGGGCTGGATATATGAATCCAGGATGAATTTTCAGAAAAAGTGTCACCACTGTGCAGCCACATGGTGCCTGGCCACAGTGCCCAGGTTTCTGTGGAAACAGAATGGAGTTAACCAAATGGAAAAGTGCTGTTGTGCTCACAAGTCTCACCTCTGATCTGGGTGATTGGAGAACCTGAATTCTGGGGTCCAGGGATGGTGCTGTGTGAGAAATGCCTCTCTCTCCTTTCTTCAGTTTCTTTAAATGCTCATGCTGTTGCCAAGCCAAGTTGTTTGATATATGTTCTTGGGTGCTCAAGTATTCTTTGCAGGATTTTCTTATGTAAAACTTGATTGCCTTATATTTACTTTTGCATTTATAAATTATCCATCTATTTTTAATTTACGTAATGCAGCTCCTTCTACACTGAGACATCTCCTTGTATGCATAGGTACATAGATCAGCAGAAATCTTAAAATATTCATAAGGTTCTCTAGTTGTTTTTTCCTAGGTTGTGAATATGTCCCTGATAAATAGAAGCTGATCTTGCTTCTTTTTAAATTAAAAGAATAACTTTAAATTCCTCTGACACAGAAATGAGGTCATCATGATATTGAGAAAAGTTTGTTTTATTTATTTTTCCCTAGCAAAGTATGAGTTTTGCGATCCTTCTGTAAGACTGACTTATTTGCCAATATTTAAACTTTATTTAAGCCAACCTCCCATACATAAAGATGTCAGTATAGGACCTACTGTCTTTTTTTTTAATAAAGTGGGGGGGAATCCCTAATCAGAAAAAGCCCTGATATATTTTGCTTTTCTACTGAAGAAAAGCAATAAGCAGTATTCCTCAGCTCCTCATGTGAAGGCCTTAGTGCACATGGGCTGTCCCCAGGGGCAGCAGGATGGGTGCAAAGAGTCCCAAGCTGCTGCCTGTGAGAGTCTGGCTAAAGCTGGCTGCAATCCAGCTGATGGGGTGTCTGTGAGGGCTGCTCCAAGACAGATTATTGTGGGGGGCAGTAAGAAGTAAGCTATAATCCCCTTGATCGCTCTGACAAACTCACCATAGTCTTGCTTGGTCAATGTCTTAATTTGCACTTTTTTCCTTACAACACTGTATTTCTCCTCTGACATATTAGGACCTAAGTATTAAAGCGGAATAACAGATATATTTCAAATTCAGTGCATGAAACTTCCCTGCCAAGTCCCACAAACAAAATCACAAGGTCTGGTGAAATCTTACACTCAGTAGTTATTAGATCTGTCAAATGAATCATGCTTCTGGGGAATCAGATGTTGCTAGGATTTAAATATACATAGCTGTAAAGGCAGAAAAATAATATATCGGAATAAAAGTTTACTGTTCAATGAATTTGGGCACATAATTTCTTCAACCTAGGGTGTACACAGACCATAGGAATAACATAAATGTAGTGTGACACAGATAATAATAACTATCATGGCCCATGCAAAGAAATTATATGACAATATCACAATTTATAAATAATACTGACCAGTCTCTTGTGGAAGGAGGTCCTTTTTTGGATGATCTTTATTTGTGTCTCCCTAGGCACAGCCTCACTGCATATTGTCACAAAGATTCCTTGCTTCAGAAGCAGAAACTTTAAAACAATGTAAAAAAATATTTTAAAGCATTTGATACAGTGAAGCTTAGGACAGATCAATTTTGTAAAAGGTACAAAAGAGAAAAGCATGCATTGAATTTTTTTCCTGCAGTTCCTTTGATTGTTGAATTAATTCATGGGTTTTTCTTTTATCTGCTCTGATGTGTAAAACATAAACAAACCTGTTACTGAACAAATACAGTGTAGCTAAGTTGAAAAAATTGTCAGTAATTACCATTGAATTTCTCTACATTTGCAAATTTAGCAGTAGCTCTGAAGAAGACAGAGACAAATCCTATTTGTACTATTTTTTAGGAGATAAAGCCCATTGCAAGAATCCCTTGTACAGCGAAGCTTCAGATGGAACTGAGGAACACAGCCTAACTCTAATCCAATTTTAAGGCCTGCTCCTGAAAATAGTTGGGGAATGTTGGAACTGTTCAGCCCTTTGGTGGTATCTACTGCCTAATTCAACATTGCAGTTCAAGCATGTGAGAGATCTCGTTTCTTATAGTATGTGCCAAACAGATCAGGCTGGCCAAACCTGCCCTGGATTATTGAGGGAAGTGACAAAAGTCCATATTTTGATACTTTTGCTAAGTTTAAATGGCACCTTATTTTAGAAATATCTCCCTGGAACACAGTGAGGTTCTTAGGCATATCTCTATTGGAAGCTGTGTGTCCATACTTCACTTCTAGAGACGGGACAGGTTTGTGTTCCAAGGATAAGCATATAACTACCCACAGTTTTGATGCCATGGCACCATGTCCATTCATCTGCTGTAGCAATGTCATGAAGTTACCAGCAAATCTTTCATCTCTTTGCTATGCTGTCTGCTAAACACAGGAACAGAATTTAGTAGCCCTGGCTACCAGCATCTCACAGGTGGCAAGCTGCACTGTGGAGCTGGGTGGGGAAGTGCACCCAGCTTTATCTGCCCACTGCTGACATCAGTGCAAGTATGGATTTGTGCAAAGTATTTGAGACTGTCCCTCCTAACATCCTGGTCTCCAAACTGACAAGGCATGGATTTGACAGATGGACCAGTCGGTGGATAAGAGATGGATGGCTGCACCCAGAGAATTGTGGTCAATGGCTCAATGTCCAAATGAAGGCAGGTGACGAGTGGTGTCCCTCAGGGGTATTGGGACCAGTATTGGGACCAGTGCTGTTTAACATCTTTGTTGGAGACATGGACAGCGGGATTGAGTGTGTCCTCAGCAAATTTGCTGATGATACCAAGCTGTGTGGTGTGGTTGACACTCAAGAGGGAAGGGACACCATTCAGAGGGACCTTGACAGGCAGGAGAGGTGGGCCGGTGCCAACTTCATGAAGTTCAACAAGGCCAAGTGCAAGGTCCTGCACCTGGGTTGGCACAACCCCAGGCACAAATGCAGGCTGGAGGAAGAATGGCTGGAGAGCAGTCCTGAGGATAAGGACTTGGGGGTGGTGGTTGATGAGAAGCTCGACATGAGCAGCCACGTGTGCTGGAGCCCAGAGAGCCAACTGCATCCTGGGCTGCATCAAAAGAAGTGTGGCCAGCAGGGCCAGGGAGGGGATTCTGCCCCATTACTCTGCTCTGGTGAGACCCCACCTGGAGTAATGTCTGTACAGTTCTGGTGCCCTCAGCACAAGAAAGATACAGACCTGTTGGAGAGGGTCCAGATAAGGGCCACCAAGATAATCAAAGGCCTGGAGCCCCTCTGCTATGAAGACAGGCTGAGAGAGTTGGGGCTGTTCAGCCTAGAGAAGAGAAGGCTCTGGGGAGACCTTAGAGCACCTTCCAGTACTTGAAAGGGGCCTACAGGAAAGCTGGGGAGGGGTTTTTCATCAGAGAAGATAGAGGTAGGACATGGGGTAATGGTTTTAAACTGAGAGAGGGGAGATTTAGCTTAGATATTAGGAAGAAATTCTTCACTATAAGAGTGATGAGGAACTGGAATGGGTTGCCCAGGGAGGTTGTTGATGCCCCATCCCTGGAGGTTTTTATGGCCAGGTTGGATGAGGTTTTGTGCAACCTGGTCTAATGGCAGGGTTCCCTGCTCATGGCAGGGGGTTTGGAACTTGATGATCTTTAAGGTCCCTTCCAGCCTTAATGATTCTATGATTCTATGGCCATTGTGCACAGCTGTCATTCTGTTCCTGTAGAAAAAGATCCCAAACCCAAACTTGCCAAATCTATTAAAGAGAATGAAAGAAACCTCACAAGCCCCTAAAAAACAAAGAACAATAAAAAGCACCCCTAATACATTTAATAGGCAACTAACTTATTTTTCTAGACACCCAGTATTTGAAGAACAGCAGCTTTGAATATTGCACATCTATAGCATTTCTTCTCTTTCGTTATATTACCATTACACAACAGAAATTTACTTGGAATTTGTTTTTATGGCTTTTCTATTGAGCTTAACTCTGACTAGCACATTTCCCTCTGCTACAAAATGTTCTCTGATGCTTGCTATTGTAATAACTACCCTTACATTGTCTGCTTCTGAGTGTGTTAAGCTTTAAAATCTATCAACAAAAATGACCCTCCTTCTTCATTGTTAAATTCATTAAACCCAAGAGATATAACGGAAGGAGTAAAGGAAATAGTCATTCAAATAAATTTAAAGTTCTGAAGTTTTAACTTGCATTTTGTTTGTCTCCCATCTGATATTCTGGTATCTTCTTGTTGGAAAAATAGTGTCAGGAGACACTGATGATGTAGCTTGTATTTTCATTAATTCATCCTTGCCATGATTGCCAGATCTTCTCAGTCACTGTCTTTATTAACTCGGTTAAATTTCTTCTTTGGGTCATTATCCAGTAGTTTGTCCAATTCACGGAGCTGCTGGCAGACTGAAGAATCCAGTGTTCAGAAGAGTCTTCTAGCAGGGAATGTTATGATGAAGTAATAACATTTGTGGGATCACACTTTTTAAAACTGAGAAACAGGTTGATGAAAAACAGTCACTGCGGATGCATTTCCCTCAGAATACAAAGGACAAAACAACCCAGTTTACTAAAATAATTTGTTTGGGTCTGACTAGTTGCTTTCAGATTCAGTTTTACTTTGGACACAAAGCTTCTATTCAGAAGAACAACCAGACTGTTCAGTTAGTGAGGGGTGGTGCAGTGTCCCTCCCACTCCACAGGACCCATTGAGAGACTTAAGTTTGTCTTCTTATTTGTATTTACTACACAGCTACTCTTCTCCCACCATGTGCTCACAAGTCTGCATAATGAGATTAATAAATAAAGCTTCAAAAGGTAACCAGATCAATAAGACTTTGTACTTCTGAGCTTTTGCTGGTGGTGAAGTAGGTGTATTCAGCATCCTCAACTCATTCCCATAAAAAACAGAAGAAGCTCCCTGCTGCTACAGATGGAGCCTGTCCCGGGCACTACATAGTACCTTAAATTAAAACTCTGTTTGCTAAAAAAAGGATGCTAGAAAAATAGCATAACCATGTTATATTTTTATATTGCTCTGATTTGTTCCAGACAAAACATATCAAATTTACAAGTGGAAAGGAAAGCTATCTCCCTTCTCAGTCCTAATGTATTAGCTTGCCAATACTTGGCTCTATCAAGTTGCTTAGAAGCTGAATGTAATTTTGGATTCTTTCTCTTCTTTTTCCACTGTGTTGTCACCAGCACGCCAGTTCTGCCACCAGAAACACTTGGCAATCAGCTTGTCTTCAGTAGCTCAGCACATGTAGCATGGATTCTGACATTGTACAAGAGAAATAACAGAATCAATTTAATTTCCTCTGGTCTGCTTAGTTATGCAGAGCTAACAGGAGTCAAAAATAAATCCCAAAACCCCCATGCAAACATATCAATATGAACACACATGGACCAAGGTTGCAGCAATAATGGCCAAACTTCTGCAGGCTCCTATGGGAAGCTGCCTTGACTCAGAAAGCGGTGGAAGGCTGCACACAAGCATTCTCTCCTTTATACCCTTGCTGCTCCTCAAATTGTGGTGTTGAGTGTCTGGTCCACTCCACAAGGTTGGAGCTAACTTTTCCTGGAGAATTGGCCCCCATTATATATCCATCCTGGCACCCATTCAGCCTGCAGTCTTTCTTCTCTAATTGCCAAAAAGTGTGCTAGTAATTCAGATATACTGGTGGGATACGAATAGCTGGCCACTGGGAACAGTATGAGGACTTTATTGTCTTCCATAGCCCATCATAAACCAAGAACGATTTGCCACATGTAACTGAGCTGGTTTTGGATTTTAAACCCTAAGACATCAAGCCTTTCAATCTGTTTCAATTACATTTTTTTTTCTTTCCATTGCACAGGGAGAAAAAAAAAATAAAAAACCAGTGGTTATCAAAAAGCAGTTCAGGGACTGTTTGTGGCCTGTCAGGCAAACTTATGCAGTCCTTAAGTATACAGCCAGCACTCTACTGAAAATGGGCCATTTCTGTATGTCTGTTGGGACAACGAATTTAGCAGGTCAGTCAGATGGAGAGTTATGCAAACATGATTAAAAAAGCAATGCTTTTTTAGACTGCTTCAAAAATCAAAACCAAAACTTGCAATTCATTCAAAAGCAGACCAGAGTGAGATGGCGAAAAGACCACAGGTGAAATTTAAAACGTTGGAAGGCAGATGGGATTTTCTCCAACAGCGTGACAAAGAACTGACAGTGAGAGTTGAGTCTTAGTGGATTCTGCTGTATTAAGCTCTCAAAGCCATTAAAAGAACTGTTGAAAAATTAACCACCATGCAGGAGTGGTTAATCTCTCAACCATGTGTTTATTTTTCAGTTATGACACAGCTTTATGCGTGTAAGAGAAAGAAGTTATCTAGTGTTTGTTTAAAAATAACAGATTCCCCAGCAGCCCTATCTCTTATGTGTTCTAAAAATAGCAATATTAAAAAGTTATCCATCCAGTTCTCTAGCTAGATTTTTTCTAGCATATTCATAAGCAAGACGTGCCTTACAAGCCTGCAGAAGAAAAAGAGGCTGTTCTTCTCATAACTGTCAAAGTTATGGGAATATTTATGGATAATGCTAGTGCTGCAGCAGGCAGGTATAGCAACATGGAAAACTACTGAGCTCTGTCCTGCTGAGTTTGTCCTGTTCCAGGCAGGTACCCTCCCATTTTTCTCCACTTCGTCTTCTCATGGTCTCCCATAGCCTTCAGTACCTTCCTGAGTATCCTTCAGCTGTTAAATTCCTTACTCTCTTGCCTGGTAATCACTGGTTAGGTAAGAACCATTACTTTTGGTGGAAGAAGGAGTAGCTCTTCCAGTCCACCGCAATATTACAGCAGAAACCTGTATGGACCAGGTTGAGTACTGCCCACCTGCCCTGTTTTAAGCCAGTGACAGTGTTTCTTCCATTCCTCCCTGTTTTCTTCTGTTCCTCCTTATTTCCCTCTGTTTGTAATTCAGCCATATGTTTGTGTTTTGTACATGTAAGTGAAGTTAGCAGGAGGCTTGCTGCTAACTTCAGTGGGATTGAAAATTAACCCACTATCTACATTTCTGCCTCTGATACTAAGTGAAAGAAGTGGAATTTCAGCAGTGCTTTTAGAAACAGAGCGATGCACACAGTTAAGATCACTCGGGTGAAATTCAAGCCTGTTGGAGTCAATGTGGTAACTATTTTTTTCACTATGCCTCTGTTTAGCCCACACTTGAGAAGAAAACACACAGACACTGAAGTATTATTTATTTAGAATAAACATCAGTTGAAGGAATTGAATGGTGTGAACTAACTAACTGTTTGTCTCCTTGGTCACAGCTATAAAAGGTGCCTCCACAATGGTGTAGCATAGAAAGAATATTTTCTCTTCAGTCTTTTTCTCTTTTACCTTATACTTTCTCTGTAATATCCTCAAACATTTGGAAATGCAGCAACAGCGTATTGTAATACTATTTTGAGTATTGAGGAAAAGCATCTGCTGTCAGTACAAACCTTTGTTTATTATTGTGAAAAAACCACAGTAGCATGTCACGCAGATCTACTTTGAGAACTGCATGTTGAAATTATTATGTAATTTATTTTGTTTACACCCTTTTCAGATGTTCAATAACTATTAATGGGTATTTTGTTTTGAAGTGTTTATAACACTGTTTACAAGGCTTTGTTTAATTACTGTGTAGCAAGATACTAGATACCAGAACTGACTTTACCTCATTTTCTCACCACCACAAGCTTGTTATAAGTAGATTTGAACTTCAGAAAATTCAAACTGTTTCAGTGCCCTTTGCTGTGCAGATAATGCAGTGCATTCACTTGTTCTTTAAATCCACTGATTTGCCTGCTTATTAGATTTGAGCACGATGCTGAAGTTGCACCTCAATTTATTTCATTGATAGTATTTATTGGGTTTTTTAATGCTGCTTTTAAGTGGTTCCAGTTTCTCGGTGAAAACAAAAAAACAAAGGGAATTAAAAGCCTGTGCAAGAACACGGAGGAAGATCGTGGCAGTCCTAGTAATATTACTTAAGTACCTTGGCAATCAGTCTTACGTCACTGACTGTGCTGCTATTTGGCATCACCTTAAGAGAACCACAGGTACTGCCTGTTTAAGCTGGGCTAGCAGGGATGCAGTTTTGCAGACCTAGCCTTCAAAGAAAATTTCCCAGTACACATGAGAGGATGCTGAGCAGTAGACACAGTTTTATTTTAACATACTCGCAGAGGTCCTAATACTCTGTTTCATGGTAGTTTTCCTATACAATCCATTCATTTCTATTTCTAGAAGGTTGAAGTATGAATGCCCTCTCAATGTAGAGGCCCACCTGTAAACTAAGTGACCTTGCTTAGGGAAGAAGGTGGAACATACTTGCTTTTCATGAAAAATATGAATACATATATGTGTATGTATATATATTTGGGTCTTTTTTTAGGGAGCTTTATTTGCTTTTTCAACAAATATAAATATATATCTACAAGTACATAAAGGCTTAGTTCAAAAACCCAGCCCTGAGAAAGGAAACAAACTGATCTGAGAAACCAAACAGCTGGTGCAACCAATTCTAAGACTTTTCAGTTTATAATTGTAAGGCTTAATTGTGCTCTCATGATTATGCAGAAGTCTATGCACTGCATCAGTTCATATAAGAAGTGGTTTCAGCAGTTTTGCAACCTTAATAAAAAGTTGCTTTATAAAAGAGAAAAAAAATATATCCTATTTTTTTAAAGTGTGGCATGGTTCATCTGTGCTTAAGTAACTGCTAAGAATAAACAAAAGTAGTGTTTTTAGGAACACCAGTCTCTGTCATGTAGCTCTCTGTGAGATACCTTGTGCTGCTGTGAGCTTGACTATAGAGCCGGCTTGAACTGATCTCATGTAATAGGATAACAAACCCATGACATGGGAGACAGAATAATTCTCCTGGATGTTTGCAGAGCCTGATGAATTGTAAAAATGCAGTAGTTCTGGCAAACACACCATACCATGAGTATAGAATGAATGTTTCCCTCCAGATTATACAATGAATATTGGCAGAATGATCAAGGAGGACTATTTATAATATACAGTAGTTGCAAAAAGTTATATTTTATTTATAAGAAATTAAAAAAGAAAGCTGAGTTAATAATATGGTTAGAAAGGAAAGCTGGTAAACTATCCTTATACTTTCAGACATCAACATTCAAATTATTTATTAATAAGTTTGAAATTTCAGTTTAAATTCTGAGTTTGGGATGCCTCACTATGCCTGTGCCCACCCTGCTGTTTGCTCCTCTTCATTCATTTGCTCACAGGGGAAAATACTAATGGGGGCACAGACACAGGTTAGGCAGCCAGAATTTCACTTAGCAGTAGTGTCAGCAGTTCCTCCTTTTCTCCCCTTCACAAAGGGAAGTTCTTACCAAGTGGCTTTCCTGTGGAAGAGGAATGAGTGGGCTTTTTCTTTCTGACCTTTGTTAAGTAACTCGATGTGCTTTTCCTTTGTTTGTTTGCTTATTTGTTTCTGCAGTTCTGATTTCCAAGACATTTCCTGTGGCCTGTCCAAATACATTTCAAAAGTAAGAACTAAGTATATCTCTGCA